>NC_087477.1:43187007-45587007 GCF_036417665.1 Passer domesticus
AGCTAACATGGAAGTACTGTAATCTAACTGAAGTCGTTGTACAGGCAACACACCAGTTTCTGCAGCCACTGTTGTTAGTCCCTTGGTTCATATTGACTTAAGCACACTTGACATCAATTGCATCAAGATGTGACATGTTTTATAAGAAAAAAAAAGTATAAAATGAAAAAAATATTTTTAGGTATTTTCACAAACAAAAACTGGCTTTTAAATAAATTTGCTTCCATAATGGTTGGATATGACAAAAGAAAAAAATAAGAAAAAAAAGAAAAAATCTAGACTACGGGGAAGTGGAATATGAAAATAAGGCTTAAGGCATCAGTTCCGTATTTTTCAAAGCCAAATATGTAATGTTGAGAAGAGAAGAAATAATGATTGAAAGGTTCAAATCTTGTAATTTAATATTGTTATTAAAACTTTGCTGTATATCCTATTCTTTAACATTTGGTGTTAATATAAAATTTACTTGGCGATGCTTGACATTTGAAATAAACTTTTTTCTATGGTTTTATTTGCAAGTGTTCCATTAATTTTACTAGCTACAGTTGGGTTATAAAGAGTCTGAAATCTAAAAGGACACTGTCAAGGTTGGGTCAATGTTTCAGTTTTTGGCAGTGTCGCCACTTCCAGCTCACTCAAATCTGTTCAATAGTATTTTCTGCAGATGAGCCCAAGCTGTGATGCTCAGATACGCTCGCTGAACTCTGAAGATCAAGGTTGTTCTGGGTTGGAGCAGTACTTGATACTGGCACATGAGGATGGGTGCTGTTTTAGAGCTCCTCTTAACTCTGACATGCAGAGACTTAATGATCCAAAGATTTGGTTGAAACCTATCTCTACTTTTGTACAGTTGAGTTCATAAGTACGTGTACAGAGAGAGAAGAGTATTGATAAAAGTGATAAATGGCAAGCAGTAAACTGTTAAGTATTTTTTTTAAAGAATGAAAAAAAAGAGAGTTTTCAAATTGTTTCTTTAAGGAAGCAGTTTTCAAACTGTTAAAAAGTAATTCTAAGCAGCAGCTAGTGAAACTTTTGTGAAAAGAAAAACCCAAAACCTTGGCAATGTCTTTTTGAATTAAGATTGATAACTCGAATTAGATGCGAGTCTGTACTGATGAAAACTTTCCTGAATCTTAATCATTATGAGTATTCTTTGCTAGCTGAAGTTACCATACTTTTTAATTGTGTGTATTTAAAAACAATAACTACTTAAAAAGCAAAAAGGAATCCTAGGAGGGGTGCAATAATATTAATTTAAATGCTAATGCAAATCAAAGTAACAAGCTTTCCCTGTAGATACAATTCTGTACATTTGGTTGAAAAGCTTACATTTTTTCTGCATTGTGGATACATTGCCTCATGCAGTAAATCTCTTTTATTTTGGAATTAAATAAAAATTTAAATATGACTTGCAGTTTTAGTTGGAATCAATTTCTTAGACTCAAGTATAATGTTTGCTGAGCATTGGAGAAGGCAGAGCATTTATCAGAAACTTGAAATCCCTTCTCATGGTACAAACTCTGAGCCTGTTTCTGCAAGCATGTGAACACAGTGTATACTCTCAGTGTGTGGTCAGCAAAAGAGGTGTATACAGTGTTTTCAGTGTCTGTCTTACCAATACTTCCCCCAGTTAAACTAAATAATTTCTTGGCACATCTGTAATTCATAGATGTTCTGTGCATTACTCCTCATCAGGAATGTTGAGGAATGCATTTGGATTTTTAATGTTCAATGCTAGAATGACCAAACTAAAATAATATTCATATGGTAATTCATTTTTTTAAAGTAGAAATGCATTACTGTATACAGTGGAAAGCTATTTATTGTACCTCTGGGCTCATTCCTCTAAAAATCATAGCATAAAAAAAATCTTTGTCAAGCCTGAACTGATGTATATAACTGAAATAATGTAAAGTTATATTTTCATGTTTTTATACTTAACAACATGATGGGAATACATAATGTATGAGTATTTCAATTCAGATAATATTGATTGGATAATACACATCTCAGTTAAAAAAGCAGTAATAGTAGTTTAATATCCATGTTAAGAGTACATCAGTATATTGCTATATAAAGTATGTCTGTGTGCATTTAAGTGAAAAGTAGTCAAGAGTGATGAAAGCTGTCCAAGGGTTTTTTATTCCTTTTTTTATGAAAACTGTTATGGAGCAACCAAAATGTTTATGAACGCAAACTTGTGTAAATTTCAAAATGTCCTTTTACTGTAGCTTTTTGTTTACAGTACAGTATCTTATTTTCTGCTTTGTTAAATGAGTAACAATACAAAGCTGGACATACACTTTCTAAGACATTAACATTCTCGTTTTTTCATGTATACTTATATGACAGAAAATGCTTCTGATTTTATTTTTCAATCTAACACATGGCTTTTCTGGAGTGTTGTATAAACTTCAATCATACATAAAAAATCTTCTTAAAAAAGGTAAAAGACCTTTCATGTCTGCTTAGTATTATTGAAATCTGGTTTCTTATTTATTATAAATGTATTTTTCTAAGATTATACATAGGGTAAACCTGTTTGTCCCCACAGACATGAAATTTCCTTGAAGAGTTTATGAAGTTTCTTCTTTTCTTGAATGAAGTTTCAATGAAGATTATAAATCTTCTCCCAGATCATCTTGTCACTCAACGATAGATTTACTGTAGTTTTCATCATTGTTAAATGAAGTAAAGAAACTTTTTTTCCCCAACAATATAATTGTATCTCTGGACTGTGACCTTCCTGATCATAGTTACAATGGCAGTTTGATAGGTTCATAAAGATAGGGAGTTAAGTATCTATTCAGTAACACTACCTAAAAATTTTTGAGTTTAAACCAGTACATTTTTGAGTTGATTGTTGATGTGTCCAAAGCAGAGACAAAAACCTAAAAAACGGCAAGTACTTCAGGTGTCACTAGAAGAGGTGTAGTACAGCACAGTTTACTGTAATGGCATACAGATTGAAGAGATTCACCGTGTGAAAGGTTCAACATTTTCATGTAACCATGTATTTTGCCTGTTAAGAGGGTGTGTTTCTACAGTGTCAGCCTCCTCTTTGGCTGATTGATGTAGAAATATCTTTACATGATAAATAATTGTATTTTAAAATTCAAATAGATAGTTTCAGCTAACCTTTGGTGCAGTTTGTTATAAGAATAGAGCAGTCACCAGCAAAATAAAATCAGCAGCATCTGTTGCACATGATATTCCTGAAAGCTGCTCAGATCTGTTTTCACAGGATCAAAGCTTATTATTTATTAAATATTTTCATTTAAGCTGTCCAGGGATCACAAAAATTTGCTGTGAGAGATCCATCAGGTCTAAATTATCTTAGAAATGTATATTAAGCACTTAGAATGAAATCAAGCAAGTGACTTAGCTGTGGACTTAATTTGGAACATTTTGCCTTGCATCAGTTTCTGTAGGTGGTAGAGAATACTATACACACCTGTGTGAGACACAACAGAGAATTGAATAAAATATCTTTTTTTGTAAACAAGTGGCAAAAATTGGAACAAAGTAAGATAAAATACAAAAAAATCTGACACTTATAGCTCTAACTGCCCTGCAGCTTTCATGTGTCATGAGGCCAATCTTATTGTTAGGGTGTGTTACATGATTTTCTTTCTTTCTTTCTTTCTTTCTTTCTTTCTTTCTTTCTTTCTTTCTTTCTTTCTTTCTTTCTTTCTTTCTTTCTTTCTTTCTTTCTTTCTTTCTTTCTTTCTTTCTTTCTTTCTTTCTTTCCTTCCTTCCTTCCTTCCTTCCTTCCTTCCTTCCTTCCTTCCTTCCTTCCTTCCTTCCTTCCTTCCTTCCTTCCTTCCTTCCTTCCTTCCTTCCTTCCTTCCTTCCTTCCTTCCTTCCTTCCTTCCTTCCTTCCTTCCTTCCTTCCTTCCTTCCTTCCTTCCTTCCTTCCTTCCTTCCTTCCTTCCTTCCTTCTTTTCTTTCTTTTCTTTCTTTTCTTTCTTTCTTTCTCTCTTTCTCTCTTTTGTTTTTCTCTCTGTCTTTCCTCTTGCCCCACTACATGCAGTTAGTCTAATGCATACTTTTTCAGCCTCGTGGGCTGATAGGAAATGTAATTACTGTATATAATACTTGCTATAATTGACTTGGTAGTCATTAAAAATGTTTATTATAGGTCATGTCATAAATCTCTGTATTACAGCAGCAGCGATGCTAAAGATAGGAAAGGTTATCTAAGCCAAATCTTTTATCCAAGTGGGATCCACTGAACTTCTTCTTTCGTCAGTCTCCTTTATATATCTCTTACTGCTAATGAAAATTTAGCTACCTCTGTAAACAACTCAGTGCTTTACTTACCTCAGTAATGAGAAAATCCTTTATACATAGAAGAAAAGCACTTAATTTCATCAAGTGGTGCAGTGAATGACTTTGTAACATTTGCCCAAAGTTCTTCCTCCCTTTACACTTGCAACTCCCACTCAGCAAGAAAGGACCATTACTACATGCTGGGCATAGAGAAAAAGTTTACATGTCATTTGTCACCATTTTTAACAAATGCTAACTTTTTAAGGCTGACTCATCTCTGTTAAATAAAGTATTTAATCCTACTAGTCTTCCAATTGCAGAATGAGATTTAAAATACATGTTTAAATTGTGGTTTATTTTTTTGCTTTAAATATCCCAAACCTGATTTTGAAAATGTTTCTTATTATAGAGTAGGAAAGGGCTGCTAAACTAGTGCCTAGACCAACCCATCGGAATTTTCTTCAACAAGTTCCTATCTGGAGGTGTGGGAAGCACAAATAAAGGGGTTCCAGTGGATCCCATGAGCTGTGCAGGACCACACTGATTCCTTTGCCTCTTTCCATGCACAGAAGGCAAGCAGGTGGAAAAAGCTGGACTTGGAGAAGTGGTTTTATGCCATTCTTCTGTCCCCCCTCAATCCTTTAATGTAATGGTCTCCTCAAAAGAGACACTGGAGAGGATTTATACCTGTTTGGTAAGGATAGAAAATAACAAATAGAATTTCTTTTTCTAAAAACTCACTGTTTGTGCAGTTTTGAAATTATGATGTTGTGTTTCAGTTTATGGTATACATCTTAAAACTGGAAAATAAAATCTCCTTCGGAGCCTTTCCTGTTAGTAATCATGGATTCACTGAAGACAGTGGATTGAAAGGATACGAAAGATCACCTTAAAATTCCAATCCCCCTGCTGAGGGCAGGGACACCTTCCCCTAGGCCAGGTTTCAAGCCTCTTAGAAGGAGACAGCCCAGAGTACTTCTGGCATGTTGATGCTTTACTGAAGCATCAAGAGCATCTTGTTAAAAATGGAGTGGAGGCTATTATATAACAACTTGTAACCCAATTTTCAAGTTATGTTGTTACTGCCTACCCTTCAGCACCATATTCTGTGAGTTTAGATAAAAATTTAATTAGAGAGGTCAAGCTATAGTTCCTTCAATTAATAGTATGATGCTTTACAAATAACATAGTATTTCTCAGTAGTTGCTTTCCTCATGAGTTTCACTATGAAAGGCAAATGCATTTGAGGTTACCTCATACTAATAAAGAGCAGAATATCCACTGAAATATTTTTTTCTGGTTTTCAGTGAGATTTTTTTATATTGTCACAATGACTAAAGACACAGTAATACAAACAAAAAGACAGAATAAGACAAACTGTAATTTCTACTTAGGTGTTTGCCTTTGTGTTTCTTATTTTTGTTTTTCATAATTTCACAAGATTGTTAGATGAATATTTTCATAAATTTGGAACTAAGTGTCTTGGCAACTTATCCAAGTTACCTGTAGGTGGAATTCTTAATTCAGCTTCAGCTACTTTGTATGAATAGATGGGCAGAGATGCTAATATATGAAAATGAAGATGGTGGGTGTTCCAGTGTATATGTATGTATACATATCCCTCATGTTGCAATAGTAAAACTAGTGCTGAATTTGATAAGGCCATAGTGAAGAGCAATGATATCCACAGCAATAATTCATATTAGGGCCAGTAGCAACAGGAAGGTTCATAAGCAAGTGCCTTACCACCTCTTGTTTGAGTCAATATGGAATTTTGCATTTCCATAGAACAACATGAGTCCCCATGGGACTCAATCAACAGCGAATCCTGTAACTTCAAAATCTGGGGTAACTCCTGTAATCCATCTCACTGATGGGATTAAGTTCTAGTGAACTCCTGTGAGATAAACAGGCTATTCCACACTACCTTTGCCCTACACAGAAAGGCTATTGCATGTGCTATTGCCTCTCACTTCAGCAGCAGTTTGATGGGTTTGTGTATATGCATGTATATGCTTAGTTTCTCAAATTGCAGCCTTTGCTATTTAAAAATCAAAATGGTTGATATGAGAGGCTCAGGTTTAGTTAAATCTAACATTACATGCACAAACAAAACAGTGCTCTTTGCAGCTATTACTTGATTTTCTAAACCAAGACCTCTATAAGATCTAATGCCTCAAAAACAAAATGCTGGGCATTGACAGGGCTGGGTACTACACTACCTACTTTGAACATTGTGCAATAAAATACACTGCTATGGTGCTGTGGCAGAATTCTGTCCACCTTTTATATTGTTTTGCTGGGGCTTTTTTTCTTTTTACTTACATAGACAAATGAGTAATATAAGCTGTGGGAAATAACTCTCATGGTGTAGGCTTGACAGACAATTTATAGGCAATTTGTGTTGATTGGTTTTATCTGTGGCATTACCACATATTTTAAATTTGCACCTTCTGAATATATTAGAAAAATGTGATATACTGTTTTTATAAAGCCGTTATTCTCAGTGAAAGCAGGATTCTGCTTGACATGTTTTCTTTATCCTGATGGGTACTTATTTATTCTAGGAGACTTAAAAATATATGGGTTTTTTTAATCATTATAGATCCAAAATTATACTGGGACATGTTCATAACTTCTGCTTACTCCATCTTATAAGCTGCCTTCTATAGGAGATCTTTGTCCTTTTATGCTTGTAATTTACTTTTTGATCTTTTGTCATTGGAGAGATTTTAGCACATTGAGGAAAAAAAAAGTAACATTGCATACCCTGCTTGCTGATGTTAGATGCTGCCCAAGTCCTTCAAAGTGATTCAGCTGATAAGTATGTCCCGTGACTCACACCTCCTAAAGAATCTTTCTCAAACAGCAGGGACAAAGACTGCTCTGAGGAGACCAAAGTAATTAATATGCTTCAGTCAGACCCTGCCTTGCTGGAGTCCAGGGAATCTGGGGTGTCAGGACCAAGCCTGAGCTTCCCACCTGTCTGTGTGCAGTCACACAGTGATGTCCCCAGGCATCACCACACTTGGCAGTCATGCTAGCACAACAGAATTGTTAGCATGGTCAAGATGCAAAAACTATTTCTTTGCTCTCAACATGATGCCAGAATGGGGAGGAAAGAGCTCTCCCCCTCCTTCCCCTGTCTGAAAAGCTGTTTTCCTTCCCTGAACTACAGCCCTCCATATTTAGCAAATTCAGGATGTAACTTCAGAAAAAAAAATGTTCTCATATAAAATAATCATGTACTTTTTAGCACAGAGGAAATTTGGCATTTACTCTCAAGAGAAATAAGCACAGCTATCTTGGCTGGCTGAACAATTTCATGGAGATTTTTCTCATAGGGAAAAAAATTCATTGCTTTATGAATTATGACATCATATATTGTCATAAAACGTGAGCTTCCCAAGAGACAGGATCATGAGATTGTAGATTTTTTCTTTTTTTTTTTTTTTTTGCTAAGATGCTAGCTAAGATTATATTATGTGGACAATCTTTCTTATGCATGTTGTAATATACTGTGTAAATATGGGCCTGCCAGTAGTTTTTCTGTGGTGTCATACTGTATGTGTGTGTATGTGTATATATATATATATATATATATATATATATGTATATGTATATATATACACACATAAAAACAGTATCATTAAAGTGGTATTTTTACTTTTTTAAAGGCTATCCTTTAATCACTTACAAAAACCTAAGTTAGGAGCAATACAAATTATTACAGTGTGAAGCAAAATTGCTCAATGTGACAATATCACCTGATCTATACTACATTCTTTTTTTCTCTCTTTTTAAAATATCTCCAGGAAAAAAAACCCAGTGTCTTCCTAGAAGGAATAGGCAATAAAAGAGATGGTAAGAGAATGCAAACCAAGCCTCCATGTGACTATAAGGTGGGATTTTGAAGCTATGACTTAAAACTACAGTGCTGAATTAGAACTTTAGTTCTAATGTAAGTTAGAAACTTAGAAGAGATTCAGTAGATTTTTGTGGTGTAGATGAGTCAGGAATGTATCATAATGAGTGTGGACACTGGAAATAGCCTTTGGCATTTAAAGCTTAGACCTACCCAGCTTCCAGGTATTCTCTATTTTAACCTACTTTGTAAAATTTTTACAGGCAGACCTACTGCTTTGCTAAATCTAGATCCCATTCTGGCTACTGGCATCAATTCAGTTTTTCGGGTATCAAATCTGAGGGTAAACTATTTTCTTTCCAAATGAGAGGTGTCTATGTTTATTTTCAACTGCCTTGCTTTATGGTTTAATGGCAATATTTCAACAGCTAATTATTTTCCTTTACTTTTCCTGCTGACAATACTATCAGGGTTTGGGGTTTTTTAAAGCTTTTAACTAAAACTGGTTTTAAAAGTATTGGAAGTATTGCCTTCCCTTACACTAAAGGGAAATGTGAATTATCAGTCAAGCCAGTATTTTTTTTGAAGCACTGGCTATTTTATACTGAAAAACACATAAGACTTCATGAAATAGCAGAGTAGAAAAATACAAGGAATTGTTGCTAGAGGATTTAGGTGAGATTTCATTTAGTCTAGTTTTTCTGGGAAAAAAATCTATTTGCTTGTTTTTCTTTCACTAAAGCTTTTGTAAAAAAGAATTAAAAAATAAGGAAAGAAAATTAATTTTCTCTATAACTTCCTTCTGCTATTACATGCTCTGATGATATTAGTTGGTAACCTGGATACCTTGAAAAATATTCCCATGTTCATGTAGATAGGTGGTAGTACTGCCCAATGTAGTAATAGATGTCTTCTGTCTGATTTCATTTCATTGTGGATGTGATTGTTCACTTGTTTTGTGCAGTTCTGGTTTTGGTGCAGCTACAGATGCAGAGATCAGTACATTAAAATAATGTAAATACATACATTCTCTTCTTAATAGAGTAGTGCAGAATGGCAGAGCACTCCTGAAGACTGCAGAAAGATGTTTGAGAAAAAATGTTAGTTTTAAAAAACTGACTTGCCTCTGAGCATCCCTTAATGAGGGAGAAAAATAAGTGGCTTCTGTGTCCTGTGACTGTATTCCCGTGAAGAGAAAATCCTACTCTAAAGGTCAAGAGTGTACAGAGGTATTTTTGCAGAATCACCTCTAAGTGACTGAATTCTATTTAAAGATGTCAGGATTGGTATTGAGAATGCAATGAAATGCACAGAGGATTTTTTTTTTAGTAACTGTCATGATTTTTTTTCTGTTCAGTTACATCTTCAAACCTAGCACTGTCAAGGGGTTTTTTTTGATCAGTACAAAGTGCACGTGAGTTAAAGCGCCGTGTCCTCCTCCTGCAGAATTCCATCACTATTACATACCATTTGCAGTTTCTAGTATGAACAGATCATCTACAGTAGATGTCCTCATCAAAGGTTTCACCTTAAAGAGCTTAACTCATGTTTTATGTCAGATTCTGAAGAATTAATCATATACATAAGTGCTATCATTGAAGTGTCTGCAAAAGAATTGGTTTGATAACAGACTACACGACAGACTATGACACTTCTCATCACAAAGAAGTGTCACCAAATCATGTAGAGTCCTTTTCCTGCCTGGTCACTGGAGATAGTATGCTGCTACTACTTTATTTTAATGTGACTTTTCATCCATTATTGTCTTTCTGTCTGAAACATCCTCCATGCTGTTTTTCTCCCTTTAGGAACAAAATGGTGATGAATAGGATACCCCAGGTATATTTCTGAAACCCTCTGTCATTTTTATTTATAGATGCTTGGCTGTTTCTCATCCTAATTCCTCTGAGATCTTTATGACTGATAATATTTAAATCTTCCATATTTTGTATATATGTCTTTTTGTTGGAAACTGTTTTATAAGCTTCTAGCATTTCCTCAGTTGTCCTAAACTACTGATTTAATGATGCCATTTAGGTACAACATTTAATTTATATGAAACCTTGAGGCATATACAGTGTTTTACAAATAATTTAATGTTTATGGTATTCTGAAGTGAAGATTTAAGCATGCAAATTAGGATGCTGAGGATAAGAGGTGATAAATTAAGAAATGTATAGGAGAAATAAAGTGTGAGACATGGCAGGCCAGTTGTGTTGATGTGAACATTTATTCTGCTCTGTGTTTAATACTAAGGCTTTAATATTTTATTCTAATTTGTCTTAGTGAAAAATGGAGTAAGGTATGGAAAAACATACACATATTGTAACTTCCATTTGGAGATCCTTATTCCAACTAAATGAGTTTTAACTCTGATTGTGATAATTGAGGAAAAGAAAACCTTTACCTCTGAGCATTTTATGCTACTGATTTTATTTAGCATAGCATTGCTGCTGCTTGGAATATTTCCTTCATTTCTTTTTAGAAGCTCATCCTTCAGAGACACATGCAGCTGCAAACATAAAATGCTTATTTTGCAAGTGCCTGGAACTTGCTGAATCATTCTGTCTTTGCCAAATAAGAATTTTTTTTATGTTTCTACTCTGAACTTGAGGAGGTAGTACATTCTGATAGTGTTTGAGTTCTGAAATCAAGCTATGATATCTAGATGCATGAAAATTAATTCTTAAATTAGTTTCTTGCCATGACTTAGCTTAGAAGCTTCTATGTTGTCTGCAATATGGATTGCCCTTTGTGTTGTTTTACATGTTAGTGATTGTTATAAATGATAGTAGGAACCACAAAATTTAAACTTTCTGTGTTAAAAAAAAACTTTCCAGTTCCATTTGTCTGTGTGCTCATGTTCAATCAGCCATGTGACGTGTCTTATTTCAGATACATTCAATTGTAGTCAGGTCTGTAATTTCCATGCTTATTTGGAGACTTTATTGAATAAATTATGTAGCTTCACTAAACATGGAGTTAATCTTTCTGTTGTTCCTTCAAGTTGATTCAGACTTGAAACCTGCTTTTATCATGGTATTCTTTAGAGGAGTTGTTGATAAAAGTTATGGATAATATACTGCCATTCCTCTTGGATGGCAGCCATTTAGCTGTCTATTTAACCTAAATGTCAATTTGGGGAAAAATAAGTTAAGCTGACATAAACAAAAAGGTGTTGTACAAACTAAAAAACTTGTGTATTCTACTGCTTCATAATCTGCATCACATTCACCTCAAAAATACTTCTAACATAATCTCTAATAAAATAATAATAATTGTATTAGGAAGAATAATTTATATCTATGGGTTACAGTATGTAGAGCTGCAGAAAAGTCCTATTGTTCTTTACTTAAAATTCCTGCATTCACAGTTTGGATGGAAATGTACTTTTGCACAAGTAAGCCGTATGTAATAGTGCAGGGCTGGATGACTGTCACCTTTTATATAAAGGACCTCAATGAACACAAGTCCTTTTTGAAATGGAAAATGTCCTGGCACAGAATTCAAGAGATTTCCTGCTTCCAGACACCAGATTTAAAGCAAGAGTGATCCATGTATGAAATAATAGATTATAAAAACAGTACAAAGACTGGGGCTGGGCCATTACTTTTCCCAAAGTGTTAACACTCATATGTAGGAGTGATAACAGTGAGCCATTAGATATTGTAGCTTTTCTTGTACCCTCCTGTCTATCCATTTTTCCATTTCACTCTTTTCCAGAAAAGGAAAAAAAAATAGAAAAGACAATCATCTATTTTCTTATACTGGCAAAAAAATAATTTAAAAAATAACACCATCTCACTTCAGACTCTAGACATGGCCTATAAAAGCAGATCAGGTTGGTGAAAGCATTCTGCATAGTTTTTGCAATAAATGGTCTTCTTTCTTTGATTGTTTGATGTGCCTAGTATTAAATGGGGAAAATATCTTATAGGCATTTATCAGATTTTTAGTCCACATGCCTTTGTCAATTAAGATTTCCCTGGTGATTTCCAAGTCTCTTCAAAAGATTTTTACAAAGGAAAAAGTTAAACTGGCATAAAGATGTTTAAGATATCCTACTTACATGACTATCTATGCCACTAATGACTGGCAGCATACCAGTCTTCTGGGACATCTGCCGAGTTTATTTTTCTCAGTCACTGTGAAAGAGACAGGGGTAGACAGAAGAACAAGGTTTCAAATGCACAAAGGCTAAAATATGTCTAGGATACAAAAGTGCTATTTTAGCAAAAGAAAATACAAGCATTAAAACACCTTAAACCCATGGGGCATTTCCAGGATCATTGGGTCACACTTAGATGATGATTGCTGTGCAAAGATTTCTGTAATGAAAGCTCTGAAAATACTAGCTTGTATAAAGTGACCTTGTACTGGATGATGATGAGTTGATTAGAAATTTAGAGTAAGAATAAACAAAAGTAGCCTTATAGTTAAGGGTCTCTCTTTCTAACTGTGACACATCAAGGCTGCCTCTACACTCAACCATAGCCAGCAGAGCCTGGCGTGTTCCCAAGCACCAGACTCATCATCTATCCCATTAAGCTGCTACAGCCATCCCTGGTGTGCTGTTGGCTGATGCTAACCAAGGATGTTCCCAGGCAGTTCCCAGGGACAGTTTAGGGATGTCCCAGCGATGATTCCCAGCACCTGGCATTTTGGAACTTGTCACAGCATTTTGGTGTCTAGGAAAGCTTGCTGTCATAAGCAGGGAATATTGCATGCTCATTAGCTTGACTACACAGGAATATTTGGGGCATTTTGTTACAGTGTGGATGTCACCTGTGGGAACTAATTAGAGTTTCAGGAGTGAAGTCTTGGATGTGGAGAAGATCACAAGATGTCTTTGAGTAAAGAAGTTATGTCTGGCAGAGATTTTTATTAAAAGTCTTTGCTTCAGTCCCCACTGCTGGTATACTCACACTAGGAAAGACATCTGAAATTAGTGCAGACATTATCAGAAACACATGAAGTAATGAGACTGCTTATCTGAAGAAGTTTCAAGAGAGCTCAGAAAGAGTCAGAACACATGAACAGTTTAAGAAAAAGAAATATGCAGTAGATTTTCTAAAAGATATTAAAGACCAATTTTTTTCCCATTTATAAATATATAAATACTAAACATAAAGATGTGGGATTGTTCATTAATATAATTTAGCTGTAACTCATTAAATCAATGCATATTTTAGTTCTGCTTTGACAAGAAATCAGGTGAATAAATTACAGATGGTTTCCTGCCTAAAGCAAAGGAACTATTTGTTAAGCAGGAACAAAGGACAAGGCATTACCTAAGGAAATTTTACACTGCAAGAGTAAGCCCAAAACTGCATTTTTTAGTGGTCAGTATTAGGATCAGTTCTATTTTTATAGACAATTAGTGACCCTGACACAAGGAATGGAAAATGCCTGCTGAAATTAACTTGATGATTTGAAGTTAAGATAAAAATGAGACAGTGAAAGAGCTGGATGTGCTTGTGGATTGGGAATAAGTCTGAACAGCATAAAAGGAAAGGCAGTTGGAAAAAAGTTTAGGACAGCAGCAGATCAAAGCCAGTGTTTTTCTTCCATCACTGTCCAATAGTGAATGCCCTGCAAAGCTTGAAGATTGCATCTACAGTGGGTTTTGCTGGGTGACGGTGTGGCCTCCAGCAGTTTGTGGATCAGGGACTCCCTCAGACACGGATGATATCTTTGCATTTCATATCCTTTCCAGAAATTTATCTAATCACTTTGAACTCATCTCAACTTTGGCAGCCATAATATCCTGTGGCAGGAAATTTCCTGGCTGAGCTCAACACTGTGTTAAGAATCACTTTTTTATTTTTTTGCATTAAGCCTGTTATCTCTTAATTTCCTTTGCTGTCTCTTCATTCTTATACTGTGAAACGTAGTTAGAAGTTACTCATTAATTCCATTTCTTGAACTGAGAAGCTCATGATCTATAATGTGGGAGCAAACTTTAAAAAACCCCAAGCTTCTTTCATGCAACAAAATGAAAGTTGATGTCACATGTGACTGTTCTTAGTAAATGCAAGTGGAAGAAGAGCTTCTTCCCAAGGAGAAAAGCTACTTATTGAAAAAAAAAAAAAAAAGCTGGCAGCAGAACAAGTTGAGAAAATTGACAAGGCATAAATTTAGGGTGAATTGTGGACCTTTATACCTTCAGAGCAGCAGATCTTCTTGGCAGTCAAGTCAGAAGGCTGCACCTTGCACAGACATTGCCTTGGTCAGAGTGGTTGTGGAACAGCCATTCTAACAGGAAAGAGCCCCTCAGATGACCATTAGTTCTTCATTTACAGATTATCCCCTAAAGCAAATGTTCAAGCATTCAGAAACATGCCTTTACATCACTCTATTAGCAAAGCCACGAACATGCATTTTCATGTGTGAAAGTCAATGACTGGGAGTCAGCAGTCCAGGAGGTCCCTTTTCACTGAGCACTCCTACATGGTCTGGCTGCAGAGATGCACTTTGTTCTCATCCAGATTCATAGTCCTGTGTGATCTCCTGGATTTAGGTGTCTATATAAGCCTTTTTGCAAAAAGATAAAAATGCACATGGTACCCTTTTATCCCCTAGCTCAGTGGTTGGAAATGATTTAATGAAACCAAACCAAAACAAACAAAAAAAATGACAACAACAAAAACAACCAAACAAAATCTCTTGTCCAAACTAGATTTTTTGTGAAAAAATCCTTTTTCCACCCTGCAGGTGAAACTTTCATCACTAGTGTTTACTCCATGGTTTCAGAAATTAAACGCCTCCTGGAAAACCAGCTCTGTTTTGCAAGAAAGAGATAAACAGCCACTGGGTAAGTGCAGGAGGGTTGGTGACTAACACTGAAACAAAGTTAGACTCACTCCTGTTCCAGTGGCTCTAAGGACAGGACAGAAAATCTCATGTAGTCAGCAGAAGAAGAACTAGAATCCAAGTCTACTACTCTTGTTTTGTCACCTTGTACAGTCAGACTTCAGCTTTTCCAACAAGACACTCCACAGGAACTGAGCAGCTGCATTAGGGGCACATATCCTGTTGATTTGGATTATTCTGGAGCTAACTCCAAACTTCTGATTGTCTCATTGCCCAACCCCTACACATGTTTCTGGTTTTTGTCTACAAGCCAAAAAGCTCCCTCTGAAACAAAAGCTAGCTTTTGTTCAGATGGTATCCTGGACCCACAGTTCCTTCAGTAGACAGTAGAGATGCAGCATTGACCAGACTTTGCTTTGTGTATGTATTTAGGCAGCTCTGAAAGGTGGTGGCTTTGAAGAGTTTAAATGTGGATCAGGCCTTGATTTCTAGCACAAGTTACCAGGATGGGATAAGTGTGCACCAAAGTGCCATAGTCATGCAGAAAGCATAATCTAAGAAAGAGTTCCCCAAGGGGGAGAGGAATGTGATTCAGGTCTCCCACTATCTGCAGAAGGGGGCAAAACTGCACTGCTGATGCCAATGTTTCTTAGGTGGCTGGACTTGGTGATGGCACACTGAGAAAGGGACTCACACTGACAGGATGTAAATAATTACAGACAGATACAAGCTGGCCATTTGGAAGCTCAGGTTAATTCAGATTTACATGCTTTATCCCAGGCCAGATGTTGAAGATTCCAGTGAAAGGTGCTTCACAAACCTGGACAGCTCCTAGGAGTGGGTGATAGTGAGTGCTAAGTGCTGAAACGTACTGAAGCATTTTATCTTAGATGTAGACCCTTTCACAGATCTAGCTGAGAGATTTTCTTGATAAGTTCTTTCAAATTACCTTGAGTTGACTGGAAAAGTTACAAATGAGGTGCGAGTAACCTCTGCCTTAGTACTGATGTCCATGAGGATAACCTTGGTAGGGAGTTACAGTTTGGTTTTCTTATTCTCTCCAAAGAGAGAATTTTCTTATTCTGTCCAAAGTCAATGCACTTAATGTGGTGAAGTATAGAACTTGCAGAATAGGAAGGTCTAAGGGAAACTGTCTTAAGTGACCTGTGCCAAGACATGTGAGCTAGCATTGCAGAAATTTTTAAGGTCTCTGATCATTAGCTTCTGATTTATTTTTTTAATAGGAAGAGGGGAAACGTGTAAAACCCAAGCTGCTCAACCTTGATTACTGGTATTTTATGCTAAATGTGATTGTTCCTGCCAAAAATATTAAGCTGGCAAAGAGAAGCTTAGATGTCTCATTATACTATTGCCAAGAAAGACATGATTTTGAAAGCTCTGCAGGGCGGACCCGGAGGCCCTTGCTGCCAATCTGTTCTGCTATTCACTGCAGAATGAGCAGAATCAGTGCTTTTTTGAAGAAACAATGCTTCAGGCTACTCTGGATGTGCACTGAATAGATTTTAGCAATGATTTTTTTTATGTAATGACTCTGGAGTTTCCTTTTACTTTGTGGAGAAAGCTGGACTAGATTTTAAACAAACCAATAGAGTTTAAGGTATGGGCTGGTCTCTAAAAGTAAGAAAAATTATTAAGTAGTGCTTCTAGTCCATGAAGTAAAAAAATTAAGACCTGAAATCCTGTAGTACTCTACAAGAGGATGCACTAGTTTTTCTAGAGGAATAAGCCAGTTATTTTAGATTTAATAATCATCTTTGTCCTGAGGGCATGTTTAGTGAGAAGCATAAAATGGTCTGAAATACTTTGGCAAAATTTATACCCAGTGTATGTGTTTCATTTTGTGATTCATGATCAAGTCAGAAAAATATAGAAATAGACCACTGAATGTCAAATTCCTGACATTTAACAAATTAATATTTATTTTAAGTTTCTACCATAGTGGACTATGAATCAGTCAAGAGTGAGAGAAAGTGGAAAAGGTTCTAATGTGAGAGCATTTACTCATCCAACCAAACAGGAATGAGCTTACCATTCCTGGAGTCAGAAAGAAAAAAAAAAAAAAAAAAAAAAAAAAAAAAAAAAAAAAAAAAAAAAAAAAAAAAAAAACAGAACACCCACCCCCCAAACAAAAATACAAGTAAATAGAAGTGCATGTTGAGATATACAATGTTCTTCCACATTTCCCAGTGTACCTCATGAGATACATTTTTAAAGAGAGGTTAGATTTGGCATTGAATTTGGGGTCCAAAACCAGAAAGAAACTGTCCTCCATACTTGTACTAAAAAGATATATCTCTCAGTCCAGAAGGATGGTAGATCATAGGATCAGAGATCTCCATTGAAAAGGAATTTGTGATTACTTACTCTTGACCTGCATGCCAGGAAACCATCTTTGGAGGTTTCCACATTGGGCCAACTCAGCAGAAATTGAGTACATTCCTTCATAATCTATTCTGGCAGTTTGTTAATTTCATTTCAAAAACATAATCTTAAAAAAATGCAACCTAATCCTTACTCAAGCACTCACAAGTGCCTCTTGGATAGCCCAAATTGGCTGGATTGAAAGGTCTGCTGAAGTGAGATATATGGAACAAATGGATCGTGACACAGTTGTCTCTTAAATCTCTTCACTTGAGGTGCCTTAGTCTTTTATTTAGTCTTTCACTGGACGGACCAAGGTCATTTTCAAGGTCAGTCTTGCACTTCTATTGTATATTATATACAACATACATTAGTTATAATTTTTTTCAAAAGAGTGTCAGATTTTTACATAGATTATGCCATTTCTCCATTTTCAGTTGATAATAATAAAAATTACCTCATTTCTTAGATCTTTTTAGGTCTTCTTCAGGTGATGAAACTCCAATGAACAGATTTAAGACATGTGGGATACCTCATATTTCTCCATATTTTTACATGGATGCAAAGAACAGCAAAGGAAAGTAAAGGAAAGCAAAGGAAAGCAAAGAAAAAGAAAACAAAGAAACATCTGTCTTACTTTTTCCCATCTCTTTCAATATAAAGTCACTAAAAGTCTGCTGCAGACAGCAAAGTTGCATGGGTTCACCAGGAACTTCCATGTTCCCATTGTGCCATTTGGAGACAGCGTCTTTGGTAGACCTTATACACTTGGGTTCTGTGGAAAAGACAAATGAGTGCAGCTGTAGTTACTTTGTATAAATGTTCATTGCACACCATCACAGTAAACTCTGAGAGGAATATTTTGTATCAGAGAAGGACCCTGCAGGAGCTGTGCATACCGAGCAGTTGCTGATAAACAGTGGGGAAAGAGTGCACAGTGGAATTTCTAGCTATAATGAAGTCTGATTCCTAGGCCAGAAAATAAACATTTTTTAGTCACTCTTAAGGACTTGGGATGGGAAGGTGATGCATCTGCTGACTGTTGTGTTAGAAGCTGTAGGAGAGAATAATTTGGGTGTGGTTCTTAAGGCAATATATTTTTCTGTGCAGCACTGAACTTGTAGCTCATTGATGACAAACTACTGGGAAGCTACATGAGCCCTACCCAGCCTTTCCAATTTTCATTTTCCTCTCTGATAGTTCAGATCTGAGTTCCCAGTACTGGGACACTACAATGATCACCAAGAGGAACAAATAACTCAAACTGGGGAGCATGTCAAAGCCAGGAGTCCTTAAAACACAGTTCATTTGCTTGCCACTGACATCATCTCAGCCCTTAATAAAAGTGTTGTTCTAAATCCTCTTCTGCAATATTGTGGAAAAAACTCTGCCTTTCAGAAGTGTGAATGTCATCTGAAAAAGAGGAGTCGTGTTTTCCTTGAGAACCTCTTTTGGCTTTGCAAGACTGGTAGCTCTCTGCAGACGCACTACGCATGTGACAATTGTCAAAGCCAGCAAAATTTGATTCTAACACTGTGTACTCACAGTGGGGCGGCCAAAGCTGAGATACTTTGTCAGTTTAAATATCAGCCAGCTGAAGCCTACTAAGCAGCCAACTACACATCTCTTTAGGAGTATTCTAATTCATGTACTGTAATTAGGCTTGAATACAAAATATTGATTTAGTAGTAATTACATTTGTGCAAGCATTAAGATAATGTTTCGGGAAATCTGCCTAGGTTCAGCATGAGGCTCCAGATAATGAAATATTCAGTCTATTGCTGTGTAAAAGAGCTTTTAAATAAAACTTAGTCTATACTCCAGCTAATATAAATTTATTAGATCCCTTACTCTGACATTTTTGGCTTGAGACACTACAACCAAAATTGAAATATTTTCCAATGGTCGACTCTAGCTAATTAGAGTATACCAGCTTTTTTCAGGGAAAGGATGTGTGAGACCTGTTAGAAATAAGGCAGCATTTAAAGAGCACTGATTTATACACATAAATCTCATTTGTTGTAATGCTAAATATACTGCAGATTTGTAGTCTGTTAGCATTGAATATTGCACAAGTAACACATTCACTCTGAGAGAGCATGAAATCTTGTGATTCTTGGGGAAGAACTTCTTTTCCTCTTTCACTCTTACAGTATTTTTAGAATTTCTCATCTCAAGATGTACATAAACACATTTTATACATTTACATTTATACACACTAAGAGGCAGACTTATTTATGGCATCTACAAATGTATGCAAGTGTAAGTTCTGGCCATACACAAACATTTAGTCCTAATTTGTTTTTAATTTAAATGGCTGCTCGATAAACTTTGCTCCAAAGATCTCTTATTGCAGAAAAGGGGAGCCAGTCAGGAAAGAGCAGATATCCAGAGCATGGCTTAGTTAAGGATCATCATAGCAATGACATCACTCAGGGCTGAAGTAACAACCATATAAATTGGACTTTCAGCAGGAATTCTGGTATTACCAGTCCAGGTGGTCTGCATGCAATTTGTACCTTGATATATGTTTCATATCAGGGTAGATATTCTGTCTCTTCCAGAGAGAAATAAAATCTTATTTGATTTTTCATTTGAAACATGGTATTTGAACACTCATTTCAGGCCAGGAACAGCTATTTAGGAGATCCCCTGCTCTCTGCTTGTTATACTGCAGGGGAAGAGGGGAATTCAGGAGGAGAAACATGGATGGATATAGATGATGGATAGATAGATAGATAGATAGATAGATAGATAGATAGATAGATAGATAGATAGATAGACAGATAGACAAACACACAAATGTGCATATATATATATATGTATATGCATTTATCTATGTAGGTGTACATAGATATATAGATATAGATAAAAATACATACAATAAATCTGGTTTATATAAACCCCACTTGCATTCAAGGCAAAAAAGAAGATCTGAAGCCTGGACTATGCCTTATCTGCTTCTTTCTCAGGCTGGGAATATCCCAGGAAAAGGGAATTTGTTTGATCTGAGTTTTGAAAAATATAGAGATGGTTGGTACTCCTGCTCTCTATGTCCCTTCACACAAGAGAACAGCTATAGGCAACTGATAATGAAAATCCAGGCCTTTTTACTCTGCCTCCGTTTTACTCTGCCATAAGTTGGGAAAGATGGAGAAATGATGCAAATGTGCAGATGAAGCCAATAACTCAACTCACCTGGGAAACTCCTGTAGCAACACTTATGGCAGGTTTCTATGTTAATTATGCTTTTCTAGGCAGGATCAAATTGAGGATCTATTAACCTCTGGCTGGTGCCAGAGCTCTCTTGCTCAGACAGTAATATAAAGTCTGTTGTGCCTAATCATATCTAACATCCACCAATGAGTCTCCAGTGTTGGATGGTGGTCAGGTCTAGAGCTCTCAGAGGAGAAAATGAATTCCTGTAGTTGGCATGCTAAAGCTGACCTGCCTAGTCCCTGTAACAAGTTTCATTTTCATGGCCATTTATTAACATAATTCTTAATATTTGAAGCATCAGGTGAAATATTTCTTTAAAATAAGAACTACAGCTGCATACAATTCTGTGAATTGCCTTGAAATATAGAAGATATTTTTTACTGAGATAAATATTTAATATGCTAAGCATCTTTCCAGAAATAGCATTGAGCTAGGAAACCATATATTCAAATAAATATCTCTTTAGAGACTCATTGTGAATGTATGTTCAAAACCAGTTATGTGAATAATACACTGATCTAGATGATGTCATCACAGTAGGGAATATGTGTTTTAAAAGTGCTTCTACATTCAAAAGGGTCTAATAGCCCTGGTGACAAACACATTTATTGTTCTACATTATGTCTCCATGTGAAACTTTGCTTTATCATGAATACCATCTAGATCCTCCTGAACAGCAACAACGTAGATTAAACTTCCTAAAATTCAGTTGGAGAAACCCCAAAGAGCCCGCTTGTGTGCATATCTCTGTGTACCAGATTCACTGCCCTCCTTTGCCTTCATAGTCCTGCTCTGTTAAGAGTGGCCATTTTGATTTTTTCACAGTGAGACCCCATTAATACTTCTACAGGAAAAGCCTTGGCTGGAATACCTATTGCAATATGCCAGATTTGTTTTATAAAGGTTGGTACTTAGAGGATTTCCCACTGTTATCATTAATCCCAAAACACTGATAATCCCTACTTTAGGATAAGGCTCTGGTGAGGTGCATGAGAGCTCTACATGCACTTCCTCTGAACTTTCTCATTCAGAAAATGAGAGAGGAAGAGGGGAGAATATTTTTTTTTTAAAGAAAAGATTGTATCATCAATTGAAAATAGCTAAAGAAAACACTTCTAAAATACAATTAACCCCATAACCCACTCTTCAGACACATCTCAAAACATACGGAGGTACAGCACCATGGAATTACAGCAACAATATTGCAGTGTAACAGCTGGCAAAATGTAGTGGGAGAGGTAGGTGTTAAAATCCCTGGCAGGGGATTGTCAGACACCTTTCTAGCTGGGAAGAATAAATGAAATATGCTTCCTAGAGTGTCAGCGCCACAAACAGAGGTAAACATCAGTTAAAATCAGGTTTGGGACCTTGAGCATCCCGTAGGTGCAATCCTCTGATGTGCTGAACATATCTGGATTTGATCAAGTCCTCCCCCAGCTACTAGAAAGGAAGGGAGCTCTTCTCGTCCTTGTTTGATATCTGCTGGCCTGTGTGGAGCACAGCAGTCCTGTGGGGGCAGACCCTGATGAAACGCTGTCCCTCGTGCATCCCTCGAGCTGCCCCAGGCAGCCCAGCTGTGGCTACGAGAGGGAATGAAGTTCCCTTGGTGGTCAGCTTGGTCTGTCCAATGCAGCTCTGTGACACAAAACCAGCAGCTGTGATGTGCTTTTATGTTAAACTGTAGTGCAGGAGAGCACCAAAACTGTCTGTGTACCCCAGCACCCCAAGGACTTGCTCCGGCCCCCTTGGCGCCTGCATAAGGAAAAACTTGATTTCCCCAAGTAATGGGGAACACCGCCCCATTTCCCCAACACCTTCATGGCATTAACTCCAGGGAAAATTGTCCTTGCACATGTCCTCTGCATGGGGTGGGGGTTTTCCCTGCTGAGCTTTGGGCTGGGGCCAGGTACAGATGCCACCTGAGTCTGGTTGTGCTCATGCCAGGCAGCTTCTGCCCTGCAGTGAAAGGGGCTGTGTGGGACGAATGCTCCCCTGTGGGCCTGGTGGCTCTCCCTGAAGGAGCACAGCACTGCATGGCTGAACCTGAGCCCCTGCAACATCCCTAACTGCAGCCTCCATACAGCAGGATGAAGCACCGAAAATTTTATCTGCTCCAGTGAGTCCCTTAGGCTCACTTCAAGACAGAATTGCTTTCTGTCTTGTTGCTCCCTACCTTATTAGCCTCCCTAGCACTGGGGAACAACAAAGCTGAAAAGCCTCCATGTTTTTCTCTTGGCTTAACCTAGGAATCACCATCCTCAGGTCACCTGGGCCTGTATATACATCCACCAGCACTCTCATGCTTTGCTGGTGGTATCTAGGGGAGCCCAATCCTCACACTGACAGGCTGCAGTTTGCATCAAGAAGAGAGAGCCAGAAGCAGCTGTTTGGGAAGAATGAGCCTGAGGCTTCATTTACAGAAGGATTATGCACCAGCACATTTTGTCAGAGGGTATGATTTTTTCCCTTCTCTATCCAATGACATAAATGCATTCCCTCAGGTGTACACAACTATATCAGTATGTAGGCGCTTTCGTCCTTATAGCTTGCATCTTGCTGTAATTAAGGTAGCAGAGTTTATGTTCCTTAATTAGGAGGAGAATATCCCCAACTCTCGAGCCAGCTATAAGAAAGCACACACATTGCTGGCCCAGTTTCTTGTAGCTAACCCATGAGATTTTCAGTGTCTTTTCAGTGGTGATTAGGGAACAGAGACAATGAGGAAGGACTGTTCCTCGTTATTTTCATGAACAGCCAAGGCATTCAAAAGTGTGCCACAAGCAAATAGCAAATCACACAATAAAATATAAATGAGGCCTGGCTGGGAGTACATGGTGCTTGGTAAAACCAGGAGGGAGCTCAGACTCAGACTGAGAGAAGGATAAAGAAGGAGCAGCAGGCAGTACCCAGCCCTCTAGCTGGGAGGTTGCTGGAGAAAGAGTCAGTCAGACAAAAAGAGCAATGGGGTGAAATGCAGTGGGAAGAAGACTTAGTTAAGCTGACCCACATAAACTACTTTCCTTTGAGAGCAGCAGTAGGTTACCTATGGTGACACTCAAGACTCCCTTTTTTAAAAATTATGACCCAAAATCCACCTCTGAGTCATTGATGAGCAGAAGGGAATTGTGCGTGTACCCTCTGCTGTGCTGACAGCTCTTCACACCCAGGCAATTCTCAACAGCATCTCTTTTGATAAACAAGTACCCACTGTTCAGAATCAGCAGAGGTAAAGGTGGGAGCACAGTTAACACAGGATGATTAACATGGCTTCAGTTTCTGAACCAGGAGAACTGAAAAAATATGTGATTTTCACCTAAGTTTGACCTTTTTTGAGGCTCATTTTCCTTCTACACAATTAAATTGTTAGCTTGAAACTTAAGATGTAACTGCACAGGGAATAATAATGTTATGCTTTTACTGTGATATGAGTACATATCACAGAGCTTTCTATACTATTGAGAAAACCAGAAGAAAATGTCATTAAGGGGATAGTAGTATAGTTTATGCCCCCCATCATGCAACAAGCTTAATTCTTGCAGCAAGCATTATGCATGAAGCAAATTAAAAGCGTTGGGCTCTTTGACCCATGACTGATCCAATAAAGCACAATGACCTGGCTGGGAGCAGTGGCAGACTGAGGCACTTTCTAACCTTATTCAGTGCAAAGGGAGCACTGAGCTGCTGCTGAAACTGCACCCTTGTTGCTGCTGAGATACCCTGATGTGACACCCCTCTCAGAGCCTCAGTGTGCAAACTGCTCATGAACCAAGGCTGGGATGTCCCTTGGCTTGCAAGGGAAGTATTTAAAATTTACAGTTGCATATTTTTCATTGCACACTCCATTATAGAGAAAGATGTCCCCCCTTAAAGGATACATTATTACAGAAACTTCTGCCAGGTAGAATTCACAGAGCATGCTGCCAGGACATTTAATCTGTTTTGAAGATAAAAGAAAACAAATAAAAAGGCAACAACATGTGTTTCCTAGAAAACTGTGTGTGATATGGTTTTATAAACTTCATTTTTGTCAATAGGTTTTTTAAAATCTTTTCCATCCCATTTAGACCCAAAGTCAGGGAAAATTGTTTTGTGATTTCCAGGTAGATCAAATGAAATTACCTTTTTTTCATTTCATCTAAAAGAAGGAAACATAAACAGATCCAGATTACAGATTTTCACACAATAATCCAAGTTACTAAAACATTAATAGCAGATTAGTAGTATGATATTAATTGCTAGCACATAAACTAGATTGATAGGGTTTTTTCCTGGAACATTAAAATTTTCCAGGATGGTTTTTTTCAGGAGGTAGGACATTTTGTCTCTCATTTTACAAATGTGGTGTGAAATGAAAAGAGGAAAAACACTCCCTCCTCCTTCCTCCTCCAGCTCTCTGAGGAGGAGACTCATCATGGCACATACAAGAAAAAACAGCCACCCACACACTGGAGCCCTTCAAGCAGAAAGCACCTGACGGGAATTTAAAAGTAGGTTTTCAATGGTGAAGTTGGCAGAAATCTACATAAAAGCAGTTCTTCAAGGGAGGGTATTATGTGATATGAATTAGATGAATGTATTGAGTTCCTCCTTTTATTTTTTTAAGCTGTGAAATCTAAAATTAAGTTATTGTTATCCCGATCAAATATTTTCCTAGCAAGAGCTCATGCCTGAATAAAAGGAATAAAAATAAAGAAAATATAAGGGACCATAATTCATTTTAATGAAAGAAAGTTTACTTATCACTCAAAATCCTGAATTTCTATTTTTAGAAATCTGAGTGCTAGCTGCTTGAGTCTTCAAAACCCCACTACACAGGACCTAGCACTTAAAAATGAAATATGTCAAAAGAAACAGCAAGAAAATATGGAAATGACAAGTAATTGATTTGATTTTAAGATAATTTCATAAGACAGCAAAGTGTTTGTATTTTTTCTTTTAGTAACAAAGCCTAATAACATTTTTATAAGAATTATACCAGTCTTCATATGGGCCTTTTTAGGGCATTGTACTTCTTGTCCTTGGAGAGTATATGGCTATATTAAATAACATTTCACTTCTGAGTCTGTTCCTTCCTCTGTAATGAAGGGGGAAGAAAAGAGCTGATGCTGTTTAAGACATCACTTAAATTTTCATTGCCCGTGCATGTTTTATATAAACTGAATTTAAGTAGCTTTCTCAGTTTTATTTTTTCTGCCTATTTATTTTCAAACTGGACCCAAACAGTTGGAGGTTATTATGTCTAGCTTATTTTCTCTGCAGTGCAATGAAATTTTTAAATGGTTTACTGATTTGCAGGTTATTGATAACTCAGTCTGACAGGTAATTTCAGTCCAGCATCATTGCTGGACATGGTCCGGGATCTTCCATACACCAAGGACATAACCATATCTGTCCTTCTTGATGTGAGCTTCCTCTGATTTACACCATTTGAAAGTAACAATGTAGGAAAATTGCACTTCTACATTGCCCCATCCGGTGTGAAAACCTTCATCAGCAGCATCAGCTCAGCACATCTTTCCTGGAAATACCTAAGGACAACGGAGATTTCTCTGTCTACCATCTCGTGTATGAATTGGCCCATAAATCACTGGTGTTAACTCTGAAATTTGAATTTCTATGAACATCTCCTGGGCCTAGACTTTCTGGCATGCTGTTCCTGTGACTGGCTGGTGGTAACTGCAGGTGTACTTAGTGTTATGTGACTTATTAACCATTAACGAGGGAATTGTAGATTGCTCAATTATTTACACGAAGAATAAAAATTCAGTAATGTCCTCATCCTGGCATTCATGGAAAGCTATTCTTTTTAACTACCATGTCCCTTTTATCTCTACTCTGTGGCTTTCACAGGTGAGGAGCACAGGAACAAATGCATGAATTTCCTGCTAAGGAAAACTGCATCTGTCCCTGATGAGGTAGTTGGAACTAGATAAACTTTAAGTTCCCTTCCAATCCAAATGTGATTCTGTAATTCTGTGGTTCCATTTCTGTAATCAGGAATCTATAATCCAGATAAATGTGAAAAGCTTGGGATTTTCTAGGGCGTTTTTTCCTCTGTGATTGGCTGGTATTTGTAACCATGTGGGAGCATCCAAGCTACTCTGACTCATCTCTTTAGTCCTGATGGAGGCTGGGATTCAGGAGTTTTATTAATAAAACGAAGACAAGGTGATGATGGTGGAGGAAGATCATATCCTATGTCTTAACTGCAAATCCAAGTTCCTGCTGTCTCACAAATAAATTTTAAAAGTTCCCTTCCTGCATTAACTGCAAACATCAACATGTACTCTCTTTCAAAGGAGAATTCAGTGAACCTTCTGTTACCACAGCACTATGCAGCAGGATACCAACAGATTCAATTAAATTCCTCTTCTTAGTTGCAGCCCTTGAAAATGTGCGTATTACCTTCTCTTATCTTTCAAATTTTTTAGTATGGTTCCCAGGCTGTAATTGGACCTCAGTGTCAAAAGGAGCCTCACTGTGTTCCAGACACAGGCACACCAGCCAGGTGCTGCTGCTCTGTATCCAACCCCCCTCTCCTGCTGAACAGGGCTGAAAAGAGATTGAAGATCTCATTTGTTGAATTTGTAATAATAATCTCCCCTGGATTTCGTACATGCAACTGCCACTTTTTGAAGATCCTGAAAATTAATTTGTTGCAGCTCTGTCCTCATGGATTTACTGCAAAAGGGTCAAGGTAACTATAAAGAAAATCTATTCCTGCAAGTGGCAGGCCATTTTCTTTGAGACGTTCCTCTTAAAAGCACAGAAAATCAATTAGCCATCCTTGTATTTCTGGCTTGTGTCTTTTTATGTCATTGAGCACCAGATTAATGCCACCCTTGAAGTCAGTCCCACTCTAGCACAGTGCTGCCCTACTAACAGGCATTTATTTTGTCAATAAAATCACAGCTCTTGTTTCTTGAAAGTATGGCATTTTCCATTTCCAATAAATGCTACTTCTACCTGGTAGAGAAGATTTTTGGAGGAAAGATTAAAGAATTACTTGAAACATAATGCAAAATAAGAAAATTACTCTAAATAACTATTTTAAATTATGTCTTGTGGGCATTCTAAATGCCATCTCTGATGAATGGCTTGGAAACTTAAATAGCACTTAGAATATGTACAACTTAAATTTCTAGTCTCATAAAACTCTAATCTTAGGAAACTTTCTACTAAGCTGCAGAGACTTTTTTTCTTTCTCATTTTAAGCCTGCTCCAGAAGTGAATTATGGATCACACTGCAGCACATTAGCTGTCACAGTGAAATTTGGCAACCCCACCAGAGTACCCACAGCCTGTTTTATGGCTTCATAAAATGCCCTATAAACAAACACTACAAATATATAACTGATATCAGAAGTCTTAGCCCATAAAGGAATTCCAATATAGCCACAGAACAAGTCCCAGAGTATTTGAATTCCTCTAGAAGGGTATGAAGCAACTGGAGTTGGTTGGGTACAGGGCCAATTGCCAGAGAAGGGTTTGTCATTTTGGATTTTAAATATCTGCCTGCCATTATTCATTATGCCAGGATGCAAATTTCAACACATTATAAACTTCATGCCTGCACTTGGGCATTTGGTACTTTCACATCATGGCAATTTAAGTGATGTATTGATTTTGAGCGTTACTTCACTTTTCCTTTATTTTTAGAATGTCTATTAACCAGAAGAAGGTAGGGCCTTAAATATTCTTAATCAGTCTTACCTGAGACCTGAGTATGACATAGACACTACAGAGTTATCTCTGATGGATGTTATGCAACATGAGCTTATTCATTTTGTTTCACTTGTACCATGCTCTGATATAGGTGAGATAAGGTGGTTATGACACCTAGCAGGGAGAATTTAGTACTTCACAAGGGGATTCAGCTCATTTAAAAGGATTCCACTTATGATGTGGTCACTCTACTTTTGAATCCATATCACTCTGTAATGGGAACTAAAAACAGTATTTCAGGCCTCATCTCATCAGGAATGAACTGCAAATCCTGAATGGTCAGAAAATAAGATCTCAGGTGAAAACATCTTTACCTAAACTAAATTGAAGTTTATTTAATGTAAATTATGCATCCTAGTGCCTGAGAAATGGATATAACACAGAAAATAAGAGGACACAGTTCTTGGGGAAGAGGATAAATTCATAAGTGACATTTCCACCCCTCAATATGAAAGTGGTTTGGAGACGAAGAGATTGAAAAGCAGCTATAAAACTTGGCTAAGCTTTTGTCAAGAAGAAAAAAAAAGATAAAATTGTATGTATCTTTCCAAGACTCTGCTAGCAAATTTTAAGGGACAAACTCAAACAAATATTTAATTAATTCACCAAGACAAATTTTGTGGAGTATCTCCCTGTGTACGTGTACTTATGTGGAGATTTTAAGTAAATTTATCTTAGGCTTTACAAATAAAAAGCCATGACATTAAGCAAAATCATAAAACTGAAATAAGCATGATAAAGCATGGTGTCTGATAAAACTAATGTGAAAATAAATTTAAACAGACCCAAGACTGTCAGAGACAGTCAGCATTAGTGTAAGTCTGACTTCCTGAACGCAGTAAATCTGAGCACAGGCTGAAGAGATGGTGACTGCTTTTTTTAGCAGCATTTCCCTCCATCATGGCCATTCTCTCTCCAGCAGTAACAGTGGGAAGGGAGTTCTGTCATGGATTAATTGGATCTATGGATCTGGTCATGGATCCAATGCATCTACATATCCAAGTCTGGAGGAGCAAACTGTAACAATAGCAATAAATTTAGAGAACGCCCTGAACAAAATAAATAAAAGAAAGAAAATTACCTTTGTGCACACAGAAAGGAAAATCATGGAAATGCTGCAAGTTTTAAGATCTAAATCTAACTTCAGTCATTTGTTGTTAAACTCTCTGCCTATAACAATGATATTATAGATTATATTAGGCCATTTGTCTTGTAATTGCTGCTTCTTATTCTAATCTTGTTAATTTGAAAACTGCCAAAAAACCAGGCTTGCTTGTCTATATTTAGCCATACTATTTTGCTTCCTTGTTACCTTTTTATTTTGTTTTTTTGGTGCTTTTTTCTTGTTCCATTCGGAAAACTTCATTTAATACTGTGCACATGCAAGATTAAGATAAGATCCCCTCTGAAATTGGAATAGTTGGGCTGGGGAAAAGGAGCTGGTACCAATTCAGTCCTTTGCTCCCAGCTGTTGCTTGTTCTGTTTCTGCATCATCTCCAGGGTCCTCCCTGAAACAGGAACACATCACCAGTCCTGATGGCTCCTCAGGAGCTCTCTGCCTTTCCTTGTGAATTTCCTTATGTTTATTTCCTCTTCTTGCTTCTCTTGCCTTCTCCATTGGTACCTACTGATTTCAGGATTTCCTAGCTCAGGGAACATCTCTGTTGAAATTCTTGAGCTGACTTCTCCTGGTTCACATCTGTCAATGCAGGCTTCACATTGGCCACATTCTCAGATTAAGTTCTCCATGTTAGCTGTAGTCATGTTTATAGTAGAGCTTGCTGTTGAACTGTTCCAAATGCCTGGCATGTGTAAGAATTCTGCATCTTCTTCAGCCTGCAGTGACTTTACCCTCAGTCCCTTGGCGTTCTGCAGCTTTTCTTCCTATATTAAACCATTCCTTCAGAATGTAATACAACAGTTGCCCCTCTAGCTGTTTTGTGGGCTCTCACGCTGTTCTGTCCTGGACCTTTTTTGTCTTTGTAAAATTTATTTCTCATCCACTGCCCATCCCAACTATTCCCTCTAGGAGCATGAATCACACATCTGCCACTCCCATCTTGTAACTTCACCATCAACTCAAATTCACCCCAGAGGTCTGAATTTTTTTTTTTACCAAATCTCTCCTTATTACCACCTTCCTCACTCATTATTTGTGAGTCAAGACTGCAGACATTTTGGCACTTTCCTATACAGTGTAGGTTCTCATATGTAAATCCCATGTAAATTCTACAGTAGTTTCCCTAGAGAAGTATTAACATTTTCAGTTAAAACTATCCAGGCCATTTTGATTTTTAACAACCTCTTTTTCCTTTGTCTTCCATAAATAAAGTTTTGTGTTGCTCATACTTATTCAGAATTTGTAGGAAAAAAACCTGATTACTTTAACTGTAAGAGGCTTGTATTCTTATTCAAGACGCCTGAATGATCTGTTCTCCTCTAGTTAGGGATCTGTTGCCTTTCATTGAAGAACTAGAATATTTTAAGTTGTTCATTTTTTAAATCTCTATGATCTTTTCATACCACTCCTAGGCTGTACCTCCGATGTGAGGGAAAAAAAGCACCTTGTTACATTAATCAGATTACTGTTGCTCAAGCATTGTTCAGTTTCTTGATGTAAAGCAAAAAATAACACATTAGTTATTAAACTGACAGTATCACTGTATTTCTGGTTTTGATGAACAGATGCTCCTGCAGCTGGATCTTGGTCCACATCTAGAGTCTTTGGAGTATACAAATAAAAGAGCTGCCAAATAAGAGTGATCATTCAGAGGTTTTTGTCTGTCATTCCCAGTGGTCTAGCTCATAGTGAAAGATTAAAATGAGTTTTTCCTTCAAGACTACCTGCAGGAATGAGCTGTTTTGATCCATGGCATAAGGTATTCCACTGCATTCCTCATCCTCCTGAAGCTCCAACACAGAAAATGCATACAACACAGAAATCTATTACCATAAAATTTTTATTAAATGTTCCTGGTTCGTGAAGCAAATTTGGATTTGTACCACGATGCAGGTATAATTTACTGAATAAAAAAATATACAGTATCAATTAGTTACTCATAGCATACAATAATAATCAGTTGATTTCTGGTGACATGGCACTTTCTCTGCATCATTAAGGTTTACATCAATTTTCATTCTCTTATCTATTAAATCTTCCTCAAATATGTAATGCAATCAACATACCTATTATTAAACATGACTTCAAATTCTTTCCAGTATTGTTTTATTCATGGGTGACTCTTGAAAATACTTAAAGATGACTAAGATCAGACATTTTAGGAAAAACACATTTCTATAAAGATTGCAAGGACTTTTTTCCTTCCCATTTGAAAGAGCTACTTAAGGAATAAGTTTCTCCCTTTTTAAACTAACATTCTCTTTCTGAGCCCATTCACTGACTTGCCTTACTTTAAAAATCAGCACATTAACATACCCCACTAAATTTCAATTGGGTCATTTGAAAAGTGCATAGGAAGTTGTTTTACTTAGAACCCTTGGACAGAAGAAAACATAAAAATGCAATAAAGTAGTTAAAAAAGCTAAAGTTTCTTTTAAAAATTTAATGGATTCCTATCAGTTCACAGCAAGAGAAAGTTTCTAACAATAGAAAATGTGCTAGGGAATAATAATTTTTAAAAAAACTTTTTTAAAAAACAGTGAAAATGATAGAATCTGAAAATAATAATAAAAATTAATAAATTGCTTTGTAAATTTGTCTCAATTTTCAACCCCGTAAAAATATTAACAGTGCTTTTTCTCATTATCTCATTACCTTATTTTAAAATGTAAAATTATACTAGAAGAGGATTTGGATAGAGTTCTTCTTACAGAGAAGACAGGAACCATAATGACTTTCATTCACAAAGAAAAAAAATGAGCCAGAAAACCCCCACAATAACTACTTTTTAAAGTATTGGAAGAATACTCTTCAGGCTGAATTCTTTATTGGTTTAGTTAGTGTTTGCCTATTCCTGACCTCACTCTTCTAACATCCTGAAGCTTTTTGGACATTGTGTATTATTACTTCTCCAATTCATCCTAGTACCAGCTCTTGAAATGCCAGCTTTGACTTTCATCCTATTGAATTTGTCAGTACTTACTCAAAATACCAGGTGAAATTTTTTTTAGTTGTATTATTTTCAACATTAAAAAGTCCTCTCAAGTATTTTGAGTCCCCAAAAACTTAATGTATGATGAACACACAGGAACTAACTAAATATTTTCTGTGATTTTTGGAACTATTTCTGAAGAAATTCTGAGACATTTTATTCTAAGGATTGGTATAGATGCTTAGTTCTTTTCTGATGAGTTTGTATGAACTTGGAAACAAGATGTAGCTGCTAAATTCCTTACATGTGGACTGAAAAATACCCTGACAAATATATTCTGTGATGGTTTGTTTCTTTTAACCTCACTTCTAAAGGTGTTCTAATTTTGGAAACTTGATTAGTGCAGGTTAATATTGTGACATTCTTCCAAAGAACTTAAAGGAATGTCCTAGTACAAGAGGTAGGAATTAGATCAAACTAAATGGGACACTCATTTAGGTAACTTATGGGGCCATTACCCTTCAGAAGTAACAGCATCTGATAACATTAATGGACATAATTCACTATGAACAATAAGTTTTCTAGATATTTTCATTCTAAATAGTCAGCATAAGATATTCTTTCTTCAAATATTTGCACCAATACACTTTTTCATTTCAATGAAAAATGGAAATGAAATTTTTCCTACATGTAGGATGCCCCCCCAACTTAAAAATAAAAAATCACGATTTTATCCCCTTCATTTTTTTATACTCCATATGCTTTCATATTTTCTTTCATTTCCTCTCCTTATATTAATGTGCAGACAAAACACTGTAATTCTAGGATTTAGATTTTCAGAAAGGGAAATCAGAAAATGAAGGGTGTGACCTCAGAATAAAGAAATAAATATTGAAATATTTTGCTATGCCTTTCTAGATGAAAGACTGAGACAACAGAAATTCACATGCAAAAGACTTAATATAACTACTCTGAGAAAAGTGAAAAATAAAGGAAAAAGAGAGAAGAAGCTTGTCAAAGTGTAGTAAAACCCTTTAGAAAAAGAGAGAACTTACTGCATTACATAACATAAAGGACCATCTTGGTAAGTAATGTGTCTTTGACAGTGGCCACTTTTGACAAGCAGCCTGAGGAATATCACCTACTTAGGTGTACCTTATCACTCATTAATTAAATTTTTCATCTTTAAATAGAAACTCCTTGCATCTGTTAATTTTCCTCTTTAGGATGTAATAAGTGGGATGTCTCTTTTGCTTATGAACAAGCTCATCCTAAAAGAAAACAAAGACCAGTTACAAGACATTGCAAGACCTGATTTTGAGTAAAATGATGTTAAAAATAATGTTAAAAAATTCTGATTACTAAACTGAAATATTCAGGATCTGTACAAAGAGTCAGAAACACAGAATACATGTGACCCTGAAGGAACCACTTAATCAACATGTGAAACTGAGGTCTAAGGAGGGAAATGGATGGAAACACCTGTCAGCAGCTGCATTCCTGGTATGTCAGCTGGGGCTGAACAGAGGTGCTGGCTGCAGATATGCAGGTGCAGTACCTTGCTGTGCTAAGAGCAGTGTATCTTTGAGCTTTCCTGTGTGGTGATGTGTGGTAGCAGCACAGGCAGTCAGCTGGTGTGCAGAGCCAGGAACCAGGAGCATCCCTTGTGCCAGAGACCTCCAGGCCTCAGCTGGTGCTGCCAGCAGCAGCCTGGTGCCCTGTAGCTCTGGGGGTATAAAAGTTGCTGACTTTATCCAAAAGGAAGACAAAATAAATTAAAAAAAAAAAAAAGACCAGGATGATTTTGAAGGTCTCTTCTAACCTAGTGATTCTGTAATTCTGTGACCTTGCAAATGGACTGATATCAAATTCATTGATGTAGGTTTACCTTTGTAGTACTGTGCCTTAGCTCTGTTTCAGGGAGAACTCAGTGTATGAAGTGAGGATCTTGCCTTGTACATTTTCATTTCAGTGTTGTGTTTTTCATTTTCTAGCTGGAAATTATAGTTCTGGAGTAATGAGTCAGGCACAATGGTGGGCTTAACTGCTTCTCCTGTGTCTGAAGACACATTAATTACATTCTCCATTCAGTTGGGCTTAGACTTGAATGGGGGAAAAAATAAATCTTATACATAGCTTAGGAGGCTGGGCACATGTCAGTGGAGGAGAAACTACAGGTTACCCCTCCTGTGGTGCACTCCCAAGAGATATGAAAATCACAATATTCTGAGCCTACTGATAATTCTCATTTTGCAGCCTCAGATATCCTAAATATAGTAAACTCTTTGAAATTTTCTGCTCATGACCAGTGGGGACTTGCACACTATATTTATTTGATATGGGTTTGATTATTGGGGTTTTTACTGAGGAAGATAATGAGAAATGGAATTTTACTGAGCAGATTTTTTGCACATTATTTTTCCAGGATTTATTCTTGATGACTGTGGAACTAAAGAAATTTTTAATCTTGGGAAATTACTTTTACATAGTTCTGGATTTGAAAAAAAATTTCTGTCCCTTCTATTCTTTGTTGAGATGAAAGGAAGCCAATTATTATTGGAATCTTGGGTTCAGAAGTAAGTGTATATTTTATTTTTGTTGTATACCTACATCTGTGTGTATTGTGTGAGTTTCTGCTAGGAGATGGCCAACATCACAGGATGACTTAATGCTTTTTGAACTCCATAAAAAATTATCCTCCTTAACATAGTTGATTTTTTTTTCTAAATACAATATAAAAATTTAGAAGCAAGTATCATATTAAGACAGAACCTAAAACTTTGCCTTGAATGACTTAAATTTTGTTTAGTGTAGTATTAGACCAGTTTAAAATGGAAGGATGAGTGATAAAAGTTCTTAATATAATTCCATCTGCTATTCTAAAGCCTATGTTTAGTTTTACCCTCTCATCTGTACAAGGATAATTAATATGTGTTTCTAATCACTGATTCCTTCTGTTCTAAAGAAATAAAAGAGGTAGCACTTAAATAGGTGTTGAGCTGCATGAAAGAAGTATTTTTGGTGATTAGAAACGATAGAGAAAAAAGAATCTAATGACAAAAAATGAACATTAGCAGATTGACATTTTCAAGTGTCTGAATGACACAAAGAACAAGAGCACCATTATACAAACTTGTTTCCTAGAACAGAAAATGGATTGAAGAAAATTGCTTAGAATGAATTGCTATCAAGTTGCGTTACAGAGGAAAATTAAAAGAGGCTTTACAGAGCAATCCCTGAATGAGGTAGTGCATCAAGACTCCAGAGTAACCATTTATCTTAGGGTTAGTATGTTATAATGAGAGTTGGGTCATTTACTAATGAATAATATATATACATTTACCTAGGGGTGGTAAACATAATTAAACAAACTTTTTCCTTGAATCACCTCCTGAAGGCAATTTGCTATATCCTGCAGAAAAACTGTTGGCAGAAAGATCAACTCTGTACATCAGAAGCAGCTCTGTTCCCTAGGGATTCTTTCCCCAGCTGTAGTGCTAACTCTGAGGACCTGCTCTGTGTCTATATCTATTGCCAGAGTAGCTACATGACTGACCAAAATGAGAAATTTGGCAAGCTAAAAACTGACAAAAGATACATGTATTTCCAATAAAGTCTCTGTTGTGGCATGATTTCCTATACTTGTAGATATGACTAAGCTACAAAGATAATTATTCCTTATTTCTAGTAGGAGAGTCAGTAACCAGAGTGTGGCTGGAACAAGATCAATCTGAGGTTGCTGCACTGATGTAATGGTATTTCATGAACATTTGACCCCATTAATAGTGAAATTTAACTATTCCTCAATGTCTATTTTAAGTGCAGAAAAATTAAAATTTACTTTTATCCTTAGTATTCTAAAAATTATGTAATTAATATATTCTCAAGTGATAGGCAGAACTGCAAGTTTTTTGAAGTAGGTTCCAAACGCAGAGGAAGTTAGAAAAAGAGAGAAAACCAGCAGCTCTTTCAGTTAAATGAATAATAGACCTGGCTGCTGGCAGATTCTTTTCTGTTTAATCCAGTGCCTTCATTTCATAAAAGGAGATGTCTGCAAGTAGTCCCAGTGCTGAAGTAAGGTCCCCCCTGTATCAAAGATTAGTAAAATCCAGCAATAAATTAAAATACAAATGATAGGACACTGCACGTTATACTAAAGAACATTATGACCTGAAGTCTAGGAGCTGGGATATTCACTAGATGGATGTTTTGTAGCAGAAAATAAGGAGTTCCTTATTTGAGCATTCAGTGGCACATGAAGAAATAATTACAGAAACTGTCATTTGTTTTACCAGGACAAATGTTTGTTGTTTTAAAATGTGTGTTCTGTAAAAGGCATCCCGCAATTAAATGCTCCCCCACTCATGTTCAGGGATCAAAACCATGAAAAGGCTCTCTCCGTGCAAACAACAACAATAGCTACCACATTGTGCGCATTCATTTTCAGATGAAAAACTCTCTTGTCTCTTTAGTTAATAATCTCTGCCAATTTGGCCTGATGGATTTACTGCACATCATTTACTGCTGCTGTCCAAATAATCTCTATTCATGCCAATAAAAGACAGTGTCAACAATTGTAATAATAGCGCACTTGTTTTTTTCACCACTCCAAAAAGAAGAGACATCCTGAGTTCAGAGGGATTCTGAAAGAAAGAGTGTTAATGAATAGCCTTCCCAGCTGTATGCACTATGGCAAGTGAAAAACCTCCCCAAGTATTGCATAACCCAGCATCGACATCACTCTCTTCCCCAGCAGGCACCTTGCTTGGTCTTGTTAGCATCAGTGCAATTGCACAGGATGCAGGTTAGCACAGAATTGGCCTCAATGTCTCTACAGAAGCCAAAAAGGTTTTATCCCAGCAGACCAACTGATGTTGAAGAAACAAGATAATTTCCATCTATTTCAGCTCTAGTTCATCTAACCCAATGGGAGTAAGTAGTTACACAAACTTTGAGAAACAAGAGCAAAGAGAAAATTAACTGCTGTAACCCTTCACTGATGTTTTTATGCTCCAGACTAGAATAGTAACTCTCTTCCTGAAAAAAAAAAAAAAAAAATCTGTGTCCTTCACAAGGGCGTTCCACATTTTCAGAGAAGACCGAATTTTCTTTCATGTTTTCCTCAGCCCTGGACCTCTTGCAACAGCATCTGATTTGGCAACATCCTCTGGTAGGCCACCCACACCATCTGGAGAAGAGACTTTCTGCAGAGTGAATGAAGCAGCTGTAAGAGTGTTTTTAGGGAGGGAGATGAATAATGTGGCAATAGAGGATTTGCAGGCATCAGAGATGTTCTCCCAGTACCAGGGTGCTGATTTCACTCCCTATTGAGCTGAGGCAACTCTGCTCATTACACAGACTGCTTTTCATACCATAGGGTGCTGGGATCACTGGACTTTTCAACTACTGCCAGAGGCTTTATGCCACTATATTTCCATAGCTTTGTAAGATCTGCAAAGTATTATTTTTTAAAATCTCTTTTACAATGGAGACCCCAATCAAGATGCGAGCTCTGCTTAGTTGTATCATGGCTTACATCATTTATCTTGAACAACAGATATTGAAGGAAGCAGAGATGAGCTTTTTCCAAAAGGATTATAGAAAAGGAATATTTTTCAATTAATGGTAGATTTAATTATAAAAAATATCCCCTTACTAACTGTTTCTTAACTTTTATTATGAAGAAGAAAAAAGTACCATTTTTAGTACTCAGTAAAACAAATTATGAATTTCAAGCTTTTGATTAAACTCCTAATATTTCACTAAGGTAAAAATCCCTGCTTCAATTGCTCTAGAGGTGAAATAAAAACATATAGATTGAGAGAAGTCTTGATTTGCAGGTCTTATGGCTGCAAATAAGAAATAATTTTAATTTGGTGAATATTAGATTATTCCTGAGTTCTGAAGATAACTGACTTCATTCAATTGCTTTGTTACTTTCATTCAAGAGCAGTTTGTCCTTAGGAGCAGCCTTTATTTTTCAGTTACTTTCTATTTTACTTTCCAGCATGCATTTTTCTTTTTATTCCTTTCCTTTTTGATAGGAAAAATAAAACAAATAATCAACATGGCTACATAGCTGTTTTCTATTGCAACCATATTGTTTTAAAATAAACTCTACATAAATATATTTACAAACACCACTCAGTGTCATTTCACTCTAATCCACTCTGATCCCAAGAGATCTATTGACAGGAACCTGGGTTACCCTTCCCTTCAGGGACAGGTCATAACACCCCTAGGTAACACTGTGTGATAGCCTCTGTACAAAAACATATAAAAATGTCATGCTGAAAATAAAACAACATAACAAATAAATATGTAGAGTTAGTTCTAACTGTTATACTCCTCATGTTTTGTGTATAAAGTATGTTTTTCTCAATGCTAATTTTAAATGTGTGTCTCATCTGCTGCATTTTTTTTATTTAAAATGTTCAATTGAAAAAACAAATACAAGTGCTTACATGGAAGAGAAGTTTATTCTTAGCAATATAGGACCACGAGAGATTTTTTCTTAGTCATAATAAGAAAGGATACATGAATTAACAACAATGTGCAACAATTATCTATACCAAATTTTTTAGTATTCTTCTCAGAACCTGTTTTGCATGAGCAATTCCTTCAGAGATAATTTGCACAAAACAATATCTTAGCATCATAGTCTTTTCAGAAAAGGTTAACTGAATGTAGTCTTGTAATGCACAAATTTACCAGAAAAATGATGGTTTTGGGATTTAACGGTAAAATTTCATGAAAGCTGCGGGGGTGGGGGGGTATAATAAAAACCTAAAGGTTTAGTGCCAGTTATTAACTGATTTTCGCACTTACTTTTAAAATCCCTTACACAAACACACACACACACACACACAAAAAAAAAAAAAAAAAAAAAAAAAAAAACCCAAAGAGTGACTTCTAGTGTCCCCAAAATAGTGCTAAGTTATTTCTGTGCCCAGATTGAAATTCTTGGCTGATAAATAGGGTTTAGGATTTGATATTTTTGGGGGATTTTCCTTGTTTGTCTGATTAAATATGACCTCGGTGCAATATAACCCTTTACTATGAAGAGACTGAACAAGAAAAATTGAAATCAGAGTATAAAAACAATCATATATGGGGGAAAAAGAAATATTGTTATATTCCTTTACTACTCATGATTGAACAGCATAGACAATAAATCACTCGTAAATTTCATAAAATCCTCCAGTTTAATTACATGCTAGCTTTCAGTGGATATCTTTGATGACCTCCACCTTCATCATAATGTGCTTTTTTAGCAATTGAACTGCACCCATCTATTAAGAGAAAATTTAAATGCTGCACACTTGCAATAACTCAAGCTGGTTTTGCACTCTCCTTTTTTATGTTTCATTCCACAGGTATCACTGTAAAGCAACAGAGTCATTCATTCTTTGTGTCCCATAAATCATGGTCTTTCCTCATTACACTGGCCATAACACCCTGGTCCTGTTGAGTTATGTTGTTTACATGATACTGACAGCAGGAACTTGCTTGAAATCAAGACACTTGTCTTTTATGGGGTTGACCTGTTTCTTTTGTAAGGAACTTACGGATTTTTCAGAGGTGTTTCCCTTTAAAGTAAGTTTTGCTTCTAGGAAAAAGCTCAAGAATATTAAGCAAAGAGCCCTCTGTTACTCCACTCTCTGACAGTATTAAAAAGAAAGATACACTATATGATAATGATATATGATACATTGATCCTTCCTACTACAAATAAGCATAAATTATATATATATATTTGGAAATTTGTCTTTTTTTCCTATGGCCACAAACACCCACCGAACATCTGGCAATCAAGCAACTATAAAAACTTTGAGGAATTGAACACAAAATCCATTTAATAATGTGCTGGTATCTAACTGGTATCAAGTTGGCAGATTTGTGACTGTCTGCTTCTAGCTATAGCTGTCTGAATATAATTTAGGATGGGATTGTTTTCTCATTTTGTTTTTTTTACCCTAGAGCAGTCCTAAATGCATTCAAAATTTGAGCACATAGTTCTCACTGATTTAATTAATATTTCCTCCACAGCAGCTCACTTCCTTAATTTAATGTGACATACAATTTGGTCCAAATAAAGCAGCTTTTTTATTTTCATGCATTCACCCAAGCCAGTCAAAGACAGCTGACAAACAAGTACTGATTGAGAACTAGGAATATTTCATGAATTTATGTAGAAATAACTTTTTTATTAAATTGATGACTGTAGCACATACTCATGCATGTAATCTACCCTGCTTTTTATTCATGTAAGGGCAGCAATCCATAGGTAAATTCTTGATTTAAAGTGTAAGAAAATCAGACCATATCAAGTTATGATATGCTGATAGGATACCAAACCATTGTTACTATTCCTTCATGTCAATAAAGCTGCATATCTAAGGGGAAGGGAAAAATGAAAAGTAAAAAAAATTAGATACTAAGTGAAAACTATTCCTGTCTTTCTGCTTCAGCACGGGCTATTGAATCTTGTCAGAAGGACTATTTGCAGATCAGTATCTTCATACCATTGCTTTTCCCTACTGTAAAGTGTTTTGCACATTATCTGGACAAAACACAGGATGTTGACAAAACAGAAGGACGTGGAGAAGAGCAGAATGTATTGGGTTTGGATCTCCAAGAAAGATATCAAAGGTAACACTGAACAGAAATTCTTGGCCTTGTTTGACAAGTTTTTTGGGAGCAGAGCTCATTGATGAATGGGAAAATACCAAACCACTCCTTTTTTACATTTTTCACAAGAAAAGCTAACATCTTTACTCAGGAGCAGGATCATTTTAGTCTTATATTTCCTAATTGGTCATACCTCAAACTCACACCATATCTTGCCCAAGATTTTCATACGTATTTATTAGAAGATTAGAAGGCAGACTCATTTCCCAGTGTAAAAAAGGTGGTAAGAGATAAAGTGCTGAAGTACTACATGTCCTTTGACAAAGAATTGTGGGATGTGAGTACTTTGGAAGGTCTATTATGCATCTCACCCTAGCACAGGTAACAGCAGTTCAAGTTAGAAATGCTCCTGAGTCCATTTTCTCATCAAAGTGAAACTTATACAGTGATTGCTGCTATTAATAGTATTGGATTCATATAAGTCTCCAAAAGCCCTGGTGCTCATAATGGTGTGGAGAGACAGAGATTATTATCATCTGCTTTATACCCTCAATCATTGTGCAAAGCTGGTCATGTGGTACTGAAGGTGCATTCAAATGTCTTAAATATAGAAATCTCGAGCATATAAAAGAGGAAGATTTTCAAATCACATTGCTTTACCTGCAGTAACAGCTTGCCCCACAAAGACCCCCTCTAAATGTATATGAGCTTGCATTTTGAAACATCGTAAGAGAGGATAATTTTAGTTAACTGTAAAAACTATAAAATTCTTCTCCTACATAGATTCCAAACAGTTGGGGGGTTTTAGGTTGGGTTTTTTTGGGTTTTTTTCCTCCTATTTATCCCATAGTAGACATTCAGCTTTAGGAGTAGCACTTTTAGTTTGACACTTTCAGTATTTACTATACCTGATTATGCTTACTCTTATTGCTACCATGGTGACTATTCTCCATGTCCCCTGATGCATATTTTTCCTAGGTCAGCTTTTACCTGGGACAAGATTCTCATAATAATGTAGCCCTAGAGTGCCAGTTATGATTATATCTCCCTAATAGTTTGTTGCCTCACATGAGAATTAAGCAGAAAGTGGAGGAATAATCTTCTGTGAAATTGGTGTCTGGTGTAGTATTTCATGTCCTGTCTGTAGTTTAAATTGTACATTAACTTGTGCTTCAGACAGTGTATCCAAAGCTCTGACTATTTTAATTTTTATCATATCAATACTATATTATAGGAATGCTGCTTTTCTTGATCGCAACATAAAAAGCACATGAATAGTTCCTGACTGAACTGGGTAGTATGAATGCCAAAGAGTTATCTTCTTTTAGAGAAACTTTAGGTAACTTGAGGATCATTATAGAATCAAATGCATACCAGCCTGAATATGCAGCTCTTTGTCACAGTGACAAAGGCAGCCAGCTGAAAAGCACAGGTCAAAGTTTCCTGCAAAATACATTTTTCTACTCAAAAACCAAACCCAATAATGATTTTGTGTTTGTGTTGTCATGGGCACATATATGGAGACAGGCATGAGGAGTCTAGGATCCTTATTTATATAAGCATCCACTTTGAACTTGACTGTACAGATCCTTTGATGTCCAGGGGACTTTTATCAATACAGACAAGGGCAGAGTTAGCTATCTACTACAGTCAAATACTCTGCTTCAAGTAATATTAATCTTAACTTTTCCCTTGCCAGCACTAGCGTTTTCAGGAAGCCCTAGTTTGGGCATTCAAAGAAACAACTGATTCCCTCATCATGTGTTAATCACATCCTGTGTGCAAGGACATCCTTGTAAAGCATTCTATCCTCTGCTTTTATTGTGTACTTAAAAAATTAATAGTGTCTTAGAAAATGTTATACATAGTTCAGGAAGGCCTGTGTGATGGGTGATTAAAATTATCTACAAAATTCTCAAAAAATTGTTTGAATTCTATCCCACTTTATTGTTTTCACTTAGTATGCCCAGGATTGCCATCATTGTGAGGCTTTTGTTTCTGTTAGTATGAACATGATGGTGCAATAAGCAGATGCTGTTTATTACATACTAAATTATATGAATTTCACAGAATCACAGAATATGCTTTGTTGGAAGGGACCCACAAGGAGTCCAACTCCTTGCCCTTCACAGGACAGCCTCAATAATCACACCATCGGCCTGAGAAAATTGTCAAAATGCTCCTCTTGAGCTCTGTCAAGCTGGTACTGTGACCACTTTCCTGGGGAGATATTCCAGTGCCTGATCACCCTCTGGGTGAGGAACCTTTTCCTAATATCCAACCTAAACTGCCCCGACACAATTTCAGGCCATTCCCTTAGGTCCAGTCCCTGGTCACCAGAGAGAGGAGATCAGCGTCTGTCTCTTCTCTTCCCCTCACAAGGAAGTTGTAACTGCGGTGAGGTCTCCCCTCACTCTCTTCCAAGTTGAACAGATTGAGTGACCCCAGACACTACTCACATGGCTTCTCCTCAAGGCCCTTCACCATCTTCATTGCCCTCCCTTGGACACTCTCTAATAATTCAATGTCTTTCTTACATTGTGGCACCCAAAACTGCCCCAGCACTTGAGGTGAGGTTGCCCCAGTGCAGAGCAGAGTGAGGCAATCCCCTCCCTGGCTCCATGGTGATGGTGGGTGATAGTGCACCCCAGGAAAGGGTTGGTCGTCCTGGCTACCAGGACTCAAGTTCAACTTGCCATTGACCAGATCCCTTTACATGGCACTACTCTCCAGCCTCTCATTCCCCAGCCTGTCTGCACATGCAGGGTTGTCCTGTTTTAGGTGCAGAATCCAGCACTTTCCTTGTTGAACTCCTTATGATCTGTGATTTCCTAGCCACATTTATTCAGGTTTCTCTGCAAGACCTCTCTTCCTTCAAGCAAGTCAACAGCTCCTCCCAGTTTTGTGTAACCAACAAACTTAGTATCCCATCCAGTGTGGTGTCCAAGTCATTTCTGAAGACATCAAAGTGGGGTCCTGTGGAACCCCAGTAGTGACAGGTCACCAGTCTGATGACATAACCCTTCACCATAACCCTTTCTGCCTGATCCATGAGCCCGTCGCTCACCCATCATGTAGCACAGTTATCCAGCTGAGTTCTGGACATTTTTTTCAGAAGGATACTGTGAGAGACAACATCAAAACCTTTACTGACATCCAAAATGAAACAAAAATCCAGTACTTGGAAATTTAAGCTAGAAATCAAGTGGATTTCTAAAATCAATTATCTTCTGACTTTGAAGCTAATTGACTTTAGAACCACTTGTGAAATAGTGCAGCAGGTTCTGCAGAATTGTTAATACTCTAAGTCAAAACTGGGCTGTCATTGTTATTAAGTTTTAATTAAACAGGATTTGCTTAAAGAAAAATCTAAGGCCTGATGTTAGACACAATATCTAGCAATTCTTTCTGGCTCCATAACTTCTGAAATACATGCTGTAAAATAAGGTTTATTTTCAATTCTATTCACATAGCAGTATTTGTTTGCTCTTTCTTGCTCTTACTCTTCTGTGCTTTCGAAAAACTCATAGGAGACAGTCTAATACCATTTTAGTCACAAAGCAATTTCCCTCCTGGTGGAGGGAAATTTCTTTCTTCTGTGAAACACAATAGAAACATAAAGGAAAGGAAACCATTCTCTCAAATTTATCTTTTTTTCCCCGTTGTATTGTATTTTTAACCAGTTCACAAATCTTCAAGCCACTCCATACAGCTTTCATGGAGTATTATGGCAATAGAAACTAAAAGAATGAGGATACAGTCAAATGCCTGAAGGCAGAGGACAAAATTCTGCTCTCACTTTACACCAAGACAAACCCAGAGCTGCTACTTCAGAATACATAGATTTTCCATATATTTCTTTCCAAGCCTGAAGTCAGGATGTAAACCCCCATAAACAAAAAGAAAGGTTTTTAAACATAGTCTTCAGGAATTATTTCACATGTTCTTATTTCACAGCATCTTGCCCCTCTTAAACTTCCCAAAATAAACATGCATGTATTTATAGAATCCTGAAACTCTACTGTGTCATGCAGATGCTTTATCTTATATTGTAGTGCCAGGTAACTCAAAATGTCAACAGAAACCCATCACTTTGCAGTATCACTTACAGCTCTCATCATAATTTCTTTTGTTCTGCTGGTATTTATTTCTTTATCAAGAACTGCCAACAATTCTGGAGAAAATGTTCTGCACACTTTGAAAACCTGTTCCAAACAGCAGGTTGTTGTTTCCTATATTACACACAACTTAAACAACGGTGGATTTCCAGATGGTCATTTTTTAAGGATTTCTGTGCCCAGATGATATATTCTAAAAGTTCAAACCACCAAGTAAAGCTGGAAGGTGCAATAAACATAATGCACTGTAGCTGTGGGTCAATAGTCATCTGCATCATGGGACCTGTGAAGGTTTCACTGTATTCTCTGATTGATTTATGTAACCTATTTCCACTGTTTAATCAAGTGCTGTAGTAGAGGAAATATGTATTAGTTGCTGCAAACCAATATAAATTTCTGCAAAATTTTATTTTTCACTCTTCTGTTTCTATTTATTCTGTAGCTGTAGGCAGAATTCAAATTATTGTTATTAGATTAAGTTATCTATCTCTCAATAACCATATGCAGATGACAGTATACAGTCTACAGTATAGTACAGCATTTCGAATTCAATCATTCAATTCAATCTTTCAATTTTTCAAGGCAGCTTCTTCTGAACCTTCTGTTTCCTTAGACCTCATGACTGACTGACACAGAAGGGCTGTAGATCAGGGTGCAAAAGTTACAGGGTTTTTTTTCAGCATAGCTATGAAAGAAACTTTTTGCTGAACATTATGTACTATGTACAACTCATTATGGTAGTAATAACCAAATAATTTGACTTCTAAGGAGTGGGTTTTTTTCCATTGATATGTTCTTTGAAAAATTTAAATATTAGCATAAACTTTCCCTTTTATATGGGGTTTGACTTTTCTGGGTATGATTTTTGAATTTTGAAGAGTTTCTTGCATTTCTTCCTGCATGATCAATCCATTGTCATCATGAAAAGAAGCGATGGATGTTCCATCCTCTGCCACTAGACCTCCATTTGTGACTCTTAGGATTTCTTCTGATATCTGAAGTGGGTTTGGCCATGCAAACTTCTCAGACACATCTGTTTAATTGTCCCTGTATAATGAGAGAGATCCACAATAAAAACCCTGAAAGAATAGTCAGTTGAATATCACAATATCACTAATCCACCTTTATTAAGGTCTACTAAAATTCTCTTTGGAAATCTATCTGTCAGAAAAATAGCATCACATCAGAAGTCTTGCATAGCAATTGCCTAAAATTAGATTGGGAGGGAGGGGAGTGGAGAGGGGAAAGCAAATAAAAACCCAACCAATTGAGAATTTATTTTAATAAAAACCTTGACATATGATGAAGACACTACTCTTAGGATTAAAGAAGATGGGAGTGTTGTGTGGGAATAGAAAACTTTTACTTTGCAAATGTTACTGTAGTGAACTATGAAGCCTGAGGTGTGGTTTGACTTTTACACCAAGATAAAGCATGAATGGAGCCAAACATTGCCTGTTCTGGTACTACTCTCATTTGACAATTGTTAGGAACCTGCAGATGCTGGAAGATGTGGGATGACAGACACAGCACTGGAGTTTTACAACTTGGATATTAAGTGGACAGCACATCTTCCTTGTCACTGGCTCTCAGGATGGTCATTGCAGGTGCATTATATGGTGTAAGATACCCATCCACCCAGGTTAAGGGAACAAACATTTCTGTCAAGGCCACCCTAGCTCTAACCTTTTTATTTTTTCCTAACATCAAAAATGGAGAGCCAAAGGAAGATGTTGCCTTCTTCTTCCTGCATAACAAGTGCAGATATCTCAGTCAATGTCCTCTCCACAGCATTAAATATTAGATATGAGCCTGAAAACATTGGATTTGAGAAAGGTGCTTGGCAAGACAAAATATCTCAAAATTCTTACTAACACAGACCCTACAAGATAAAGGGTGGCTGCCTGTTCTCAAGAGTCCTACACTTAGTCCTGCATCCACACAGAAAATTTTTTTTTTCTCTGAATGGGTTATTATACTGTGACCCACCTCTCACTCCATTTGCCACGGTTCCCTTACCTGCATGCATAAACTGATTTTCACTGCATGCTTTATATAGTTTTTAATCCACATGTTGTAATAAAGGACATCAGAATAGAAAAAAACATTAATCTATTACATAAGACGCTTCCTGCCTATGCTCCATCTCTCCAGACATTTTTCATTTATCTCCAGGAAAAACATAGCAACCATTGCAGGTGCTTAGTAAAAAAAAGTGATGGGTCACAAAAATGCTCCTGTTGCTCATTCTGCTCTTGAGAGGGCAAGTGAAAAGCTTTTTGAAATATTTCCTCAATGACTGATTCAACAGACAATACCACTGAAATTAAAATGTGTACCAAAATCAAACTACAAGGCCTAAGAGAAAGAAGATTTGTGTAAAAGTATGAGAGCTCCACTGGTTTTTGTTGATGTTGGATCATTTTATTTTACAACATACTTTACTGAGTATATGATAGTTATAAATTTTTCGATTAATGCTAATTTTTGCTTTGTTTATTCCTCTTTCATAAATCTTTTGTGTTTTTTGTAACTTTTCTCTGTCACATAGCAGAATTTTAATTTCTAAATGTGTTTCCATTGGGGCATAAGTAACATCAATATATTTTATACTTTAGAGACTTCACTGAATAGAGAGTATATTACAGAATGGGTTTTATGAAAGTAAATGTAGTGTTTGAATACCATTGATATCTTATAGTTGATATTCTTGTATCTCCTGCAACAGTTCATTAAGCAGAAGTATATTATAACAGCAAATCCCAATGTCTGCTAAAACTCAGTTGAGACCTGAGAGATCTACACTTTCTCAGGGCTTTTCTTCTATACCATGGGTTGAAGTATTGGTGCATTTGCAAATCCTCTTCATTCTCTTCCTGATAAAACACCAAACAGAATGAAAAATAAACTCAGGCTTCACAGCTGCATTTTAAAATGTGTAAATTATGGGTTATTGCCTTCTCTATTAATGAATGTCATTAATAAGACTTTAAGCAAACAACATAGTATGACTCTTCCTTTTACTCTGCAACATTTTAACAGTTGATCTACTTGGTTGGGACCTTAGGCTATCAAGAAGCCTCCACTTTCATTCAGTAAATGTTAAATCTTTGCAAAGCATATGCAAAATAGTACTTATCACTGTGTTTATGTTATAAACAGGCAAGTTTTCTGACTAGGACTGAGTATGCTTCCTTCATAAAACTATCTATAAGTATGGTATAATCTGAAGGGAAGAGAATGTGGATGCCCTGGCAGGTAAACATCAGCAAACACTGTGTATTGCTTGTCTTGCCACTTTTGTAGAGGTTGGGCTTCTCATTTACCCATCAGTATCTCGCCAGTACTCTGGACAGCAACTTTTCTGTTGGGGAAAAAATTCAGCATGTTTTGGAGAGAAAATAATTAATACCATTAGCACTGTCTTCTCGTTCATTTCAGATGATGTTGCAGAAGTGATTATCAGTTTTCAGAAAAAACAGTTATTACAGTGACATTTTAAAAGTCCAATAAAATGCAACATAATCTAAGCCAATTTAGCAAGTGTTTTCCCTTGCAGTTGAAAAACAGAAACTGGGTTAATTAAGACAAAAGATTTTATTCCTTGCATATGGAGGCTATAAAGGCACAACTGTGCCATAAAAAAGTGACTGTGTTTGCAGCCATCTTAATTGCACAACAAATTGTGTGATGCCCTAGAAGTTATAGAGCAACCTTCTCTCAAACAAGAGAATAATCCATTTCAGTGCTGCCTGGAGTGATCCTATCTGCCATCTAGCAGCATTGAGTTGACTAGCTGTGACAATTTGGGGATGCTGAAGTCATGTGTAACCTGTTTACCTTGCAGATGGGGGAGCAATGTCATTCTCCATGGCTCAGCACCTGGCAATTTCAGTTCTCAAAGAGCCACTTGCAGATTGTTATGTCCCAGTTATTGGCTCCCAGGCTTTTGGCAATGAGGGACTGCTATGTGCCAGCTCAGTGGTACACTTTCTTCTACTGCATTTCCCAGTGTGGTTCTTCCACAGGCTTCTTCTGCCTGGCTCACCACTGACTGTTCTGACAGAATCTCTTGATGAGGTCTTTCTCCAGGCATTCAGTTTACGTCTGAATCTTCAGATTACATCCCTGCATCTGACAAGATTTTGCACTCAGTGTTCCTCTTTATTTTGTCCCAGAAGTTCTTCAGAACATTTAATTCCTTCTGTAAATAGTTTATCTTTTCTAAATTCAATGCCTTTATAAAGTTTCCTCCCATTTCTATTGTGTTGCAAATGCTGTTCATTCTTTGAGCTACAGTCAGTCTCCTATTGCTTGTTATATATTTTTGTTGGGGTTTTTTGGCCCATTTTACATTCTTCTCTTTTCTTTTTCAAATCCAAACTGCATCATAAAAGAGCTAACAACTTAATTTCTCTGTGTTCAAGCTCGGTAATATATAAAACTGAAATAACAAACAGACATTGACTTCTGTCAATGTGCATAATAAAGCATCATCCTCCGGAGAGATTGAATATGGAACAAAACCAAGCTGATATTCACTGAAACATGAAGCCATTGTTACAGTCACCATTATAGCCCTGTATTAAGAAAAATTGCTGTAAATTAACATTTTTAAGAGAAGGAATTAGAGACTGAGGAAATGCAGTTTTTGTTTTATCAGGAAGCATTTTCAGTTACTGTGTGACTGAGGTGCCCTACAAATACTGTGCTTTTTTTCTTCTAGTCAACCAAAACCACCTGCAACCTGCTGAGGTTAGTGTTGTCCTGACCTATATCTAGGAAGGGTCATATGTGATTTGAAATATGTGTTTCTCTCAAACACTGAAGATGAAAGCCTGGGACACAGCTATTTGCTCTGTTCTGGCATCAATCCTGCACTCCATCCTCCCTGCTCAAACCATTGCACCCCCAGCTTACATCAGTTCAAAACAACTTAAACTTTTTGCTTCTGTTGGATGAATGTTTCCTACCTTGGTGTTTCATAAAATGTTTACTTTTTAAACAGCCGCTTTGCCACTTACAAACTGAAAGTTGCTGCATTTTTGTTAGGACAATGATGTGTTGTTGGGCCTGAAGAAAAAAGCAGCTCACATCCATGATTGTTAATAAGACTGACAGCTCGCAAATCCTAAACAAAGGAAAATCTTCTGCTCTGGAAGCTTGTGGTCTACCAGTTATATATAATATTGTGATGAAGATGACAGGGGTTGAAAGATCATGTCTGTTTATTTACAGCTAAGAAGCTTAAACCCAAACAATGTTTACAGTGGTGCACAAGCTTAGTAAACTCATTTTCTCTCTCATCAGTTGTGTTTGTTCTGTAGATTGTTTTCGAAATCCTGTCACAGAATCTGACCTTTCAAATTGACCACGTAGTGGTGTAAGGTATTTCTGTCTTTCCCTAATTTAAAGATTTCTTTAACCCATGGACTAAAATGAAAATTAAAAGAAAGTTACTAAATTCAAGCACATATCTCCAGCCACTTCTCATTCAGTTTATGGTTTCTGTAGCCTTGCACATTCTCTGAAGACACAAGTGTTACGAAGTACTCTTTTGGGATTTGGATATGTAAGCACAAATGAAAACTTAGAGCATTATAGTGTATAGCTGGATAAACACACAATATTTCTTTCTAGTAGTTTATGACAGTAATTTATTATTTGTAGTAGTCTTGAACTCACTTCCAAATACAGGCAGAAAAAGCACCCACAATCAAAATTGCTCCTGCTTCAGCTTCTTTATAGTATAGGAAAATTATGGCTAAAATGGTGCTTTTTATGAGAGCCATATAGCTTCAATTTTAGCTATTTCCTTTATGTTTTATCATGTTTTCACATGAATTAACCAGCTTCTAGTAAACTAAATGTGGAGCTTACTAAAAGCCATAAATTGGGAATTTATTCCAAAATCTCGTCTGAGAGTCTGATTTTGAACTTTAGGGCATGCCTTGAGCCTCTATGCAGTGTATTTTTCTCAAATATGAGAAATTAAAGGGATTAACTTTTACCTTCTTCCTGTAAAATCTTATCAAATAATTGAATTAATACTTTGTGAATTTTTAAAATTCCTTTTCATATTACTACACAAAATTTACAATAGACATATGTCTTTATTAATATCAAATAAGTTTTGACTAAAGGCAGACTCAGTCTAAGTAAGAAGAGAAATTTGGGGCTTTATGTCTAAATTATTGGTACGGGAACAAAAGCCTCTGATCCCTCATCTCACCAAATACATGATAATGAATGTACAGAATGAATATATGGTCATTTCTCACTCAAGTTACTGAGTTTTGGCAAAGTAAAATAAAAAGCAGACCTGGATATTTGATACCTGCTTGAATACACAGTGTTAAGAACTCAGGCCAAATTTCCAGAGGACTGAAAACAAAGACTTGCAAACCATCTTAATTCAAAAAACTGGGAAGCCAGGGTCCTGCAATATGCACAATTAGCTGTGTTGGGAGCACACTTCAGGGAGAGCCAGCTGAAAACAGAGGTGGCCTTCGAATCTGCATGTTCAGGTCTCCTATACACAGCCTGCAGCTATGCTGGTATGTAACTCATTATCATAGTGTCACTTTTTAAATGAAATTTAGTGAAAGATCAGGAAAATATAATCAATTGTTGTTGCTTTAGGTGGTAAGTGAATGTTAAAGGACAAAAAGGATTTTATAGGTCCTTAACCTAGGTATTCATGTGTTGAGTGTGAAGCTGATTGTAATTTAAACCAAACTCTTTAAAATAGCTTTATTTATAGTATTATTGACCTGGAACAGAGGTGATAAAAATCATAACTTAAATAAAGCATTTGAGATGGAAATACAGCCTTAAAACTACACAACTTTATAAAAAGCTTTTCTTGAAAAGTTACTCAAAATATCTTAAAGGAGATGCATGTGAAAGAATAGAGTGGCAAAACACAGATGGAGGGAAAAAAATCGATTAAACTATGAATGTAGAAAAAAATTTACATAAGGGGAAGTTAATAAGCTGTCAATTGTCCAAACCTGAAAAGTACCAATAATCTTCCCTCCTTTAGAAATCACAAGCAGTCAGGTATTTTACTAAATAACATGTTAATGTGCAAGGAGGAGGCTTGCACATTAGGATTTATATAGGATTTTATAATTTAGGATTTATATATTAAGACAATTTAAGTTTATAAAATGAGACAGAATGTTCATCAAGATCAAAAGTGTAAATATTATATTTGTTAATTATCTGTTGAATACTAAAAACTATTTCCTTCAGAGACAGACTAACACTAAAGAGGTTTGCTTATCTACTGATAACGTTCATTTTATTTCAGTAGAGGCAATATGCTTTTGTTTATTTTCTTAAACTTTCAATTACTAAATTACCTGTTTTCTCTAACACAGGAAATTGTAACACACAAATCCCATCCAGACTGCAATTCAATAAAGATAGTATTACTTTTTCTTCTAATAACAAAATAGAAAATCAAGTTAAGGAAAAAGCCAGGCAAGCAAAAAATCTGCATAAACCAGAGGTTTCAGTAAAGAAGGCCTATATATAAATAATACATGTTTTTATACATGCCTCATCCAATATACAAACATATATTTTCCATGGATATAAAAATGAGCAAAGGTATCCTCAGAGAAATATCAGCAAAATAAACTGTTCAGGGAATTTTTTCCTATCCTGCCTATTTGTCTCAGGGTTTTTGAAAGCTGCCCCGTTAGATGGAATTCTTTGCACTCAGCTCTGCAAGGATGCTTTAGTGGAGATGAAGTGGCCCTTGCTGAGGGACAGGCCCTTTGAGGGCCCTTTGGCATCTGCCCTTCAAGCAGCTGTATAATTAAATTCTTTACATCCCCACATTCCTCCTCCCATAGATGGCATCAGCTTGGTCCATTTCCCACAAGCCGAGGTGGATATTAGGGATATTTCAGCCAGGTTCTCCCCATGTTCCCTCTGAGGCACCAGCTGAAGCCTGGGGCTGCACCACATGGCCCAGGTTTCAGAGACCTGCCTGCCTCATATAATTCCTTCTCAGAGCCTTAGAGCCCAAGGATGGGAGGTTGTATGAAGGGTGGAAATCACTGCTCTTATCTCTGGTGGCCTTCAGGTTCTCCAGTACTCCTTCCTTTGACGCGTACTGGATCACCCACAAGTCGCCTGCAGGGTGTCCTGCAGGCATTAAAAGTGAAGGCTTTACGTGGGACAGGAGCAGAGCACAAACACACGATGAGTGTGAGGAGGAAGACTCAGCCAGCAGGGGGTGTGCCTATTTGTAGCAAAAGTCCATTTTGTCCAGTTTTTCTTGAGCAATATTCATGTCTGTAAGAAATAACACTCTAAGCAAGAGCAGCTCAGGATATGCCTGAGGTGTCATGGGTACACCTGCTTGCAGTGGCTGCTGAGGAAAAGATGCAGGTCCTCCTGAATCATCTGCTGGTCATGCAAGCACATTGGAATTGGCTGATGTGACCTCAAGGTTTAGCGCTAATCTGCTTTGCAGGCTCTGGTCAAGCGGAAACCCCAGAATCAGTATTTGCCTGGAAATGCTGCATCAGAGGCCCAGGCAGTAGAGTTCACTATGTATGATGATTCACATGCTGTGTTACTCAAGGCAGAAGACCGTCATCTGTGGGATTTTTTTTTTCCTGTTGCTGTTCTATTTTTTTTTACTTGTACACCAAAGTCTCTCAAAGTTTGTTAAGCTATATTGATTGTTTCTATTAAATAATTTTGAGCAGTTTAAAGATTAAAATTGTCAACTTCCTTAAATTTTATTGTCCCACACAGTTTCTGAAAATATGCTACATGAAGGGGTAGTTTTGCATCAATGAGAACAGTTAGAAGATACCCTCTAACTGTTCCTGGGCTAGCCATGAAATAATTCAAAATTCAAGGGACTGTATCTATGTAATGAGCTTACCATTTAGGAATAAGAAGAGGATTTTGGATGCTTTTCATATCGATGGTCATATGTTGTAAAAATACAAGTTTGTTGCACCTCATACAGGTCAGGCTAACTAGGCAGTGACAAACACAGGTTTATACTGAATCAAAATTGCTGTCCTACTTTCTCTGAAAATCCCCAGAAATGGACTCGTTGTTAAAAGAAATTTAGCTGTTCATCTTGCAGTGCAAGCAATTATGGTTAGAATGTTTGAGAGCCCTGAGTTTCAACTGCAATTTTACTGCCTGACGAACTGCCAGAGTCTTTGTCTCTTGCTCTTCCATCCTGTAAGGTGGAAGTGGTATTCAACCCACATTTACTCTCTGTAAGTGTTATGATAGAAACTAAAAATATGTGAGGTGTTTGCTAATTTTATTCCTACTTAAGTACTGTTATGCATTATTACCATATGATTCATTAATCCTCTAATAGATAACTGACTTCCCACTTGCACACTCTGTAGCCTACTTCCAGAATGCATCATGACCAGATGGAAATTAATTTTTAAACTTTATCTTGGGTGTTAAACCAAATTATTTATTGTAGATGTATTGTGTGAGTCACTAACTCTCCTGGAAACCTTTCTAGTTCAGCTGGGGCTCTGAAATAAAACTTCATTCATGTCACTGAATCAGACAAATAAAACTCCAAGTCCAAACTAAAGAAAATTAAATTCTCAAAACCCTTCTCATTTTGCTTTAATCAAAATTTACTTTAAAAGTATTATTAAAGTTATCACCATAACTTTAATTTAAAAGTATTTCAACTACCCAGACAATGACATGACTCTAATTTTCATTTTGCAAAGACCCTTATCAAGCTCAAAGACCCTTACCAAAAATGTGAAGAGATAGCTGTAGATGCTGTCTCTTGGTTATATAAAGATACATTTTAAAAACTAAGAACTTGAGAGTTCAAATGTTTTTCACATTTGTACTATAATTTCTTGATGTACTTATTGACAAGTACGCAGTAGCATAGAACTGTAATATGAATAGTATAGTGTGAAAAAGCAACTCAGCTGAGTATCAACTTCATATATACACTAAAACCTGTATTGATCAAAATCTATGTCAAGTTATTTTCCCATTTAATTTTTATACTTTGAGGCATTTATCACATTTTTCTGCTCTGTCCAATTCGCAGGTGACTCTGTGTAGTGCTGAAGACACTGAATGGTCAGTGTAGTCAGTAGAAGCAGGGCCTGTGTTTGTCCTGCAGGACCAAGCCTTGCAGTACCAACGCCATAATTATCTGATTATAAAATGGATAAATATTCATATGGACCAGCCCTTGAAAAAACTTGCCCTTAGCCTCTGCACATCATTGAGTCACAGTTCTGTATGGCTGCCAGGTGCAAAAGTTATTACGTTGTTCAGGAGACTCCTCCAAACTTTAACCAGATGAGCTGAAACCTCATGATGTTCATCCTGACCTCATTAATTAGGACAAATATACATCCAAGCTAACATAATATGGGACCCTCCTTACCAAGCATACTCGGCAGATCTTGGTAAGGAGATCTGCCTTATTTTTTCTTCTATTTTTTCCTTCTATTTTCTTCTATTTTCTTCTATTTTCTTCTATTTTCTTCTATTCTTTCCTTCCTTCCTGGGTTAAATTATGCATAAAAGCCAGAAACATACCCTTTGAAAGTTCTGTTGAGAAGTCAACACATATTTTACTATAGGAAAAGCAAATAAACTGATGGCTGATTTCATCAGAATGTCCTTAATATCTGACGCCTGATCTAAAATGCATACAAGTGAGAAGTATTTTGGGGAAGAAAAATGATGTGTAAATGTGAAATACAACTGTTCCTCATACCGGTGAGATGATAAGGTTCCAGGTTAGTGAACATCAGAGAAAATAAATAATGTAACCCTGTGGCTAACATCTCAGGCCTTCACTGAAAAATGTAAATCTCAGAAAAAAAAAAAAAGAAGAGCTTGTTGTTGGTGCAAGCTGGCATGAAATTGTTCCTTTTCACTGCTAAAAACATTCGCATCTCAGTGCACACTAAATATTTTCTTTTCCAATGCCCTCTACTGCTAATTGAAGATTTTATTGCTAACTGAATATGCAGGAAATGCCTACCAGGAACCCAGAGCTCTTGAAAAGAATGAAGTTTCTTGCTAACTTGTTACTTAGTGCAAGCACTTGGGCTTCATTAATAAGCAGATGTCCTCCTCAAGTTAGCTGAAATTAATACTGCTTAGGTTTAAAGATGACTCAGAAAGAGTGGGTGTAATTCCACACGTTCAGATCAAAAACATTTGATGGAGCATAATTGTGTGCTGTAGATACAAATCCATAGAAAGATTTTGCAAATACATGAAAATTAATATCATCAACATCAAACTTTCTTTTCCAGCTTATTATCTTTTCTGGCAATCTTATTTTTTTTTAATTGTCTTATTATGGCTAACCAAAAAAAAAATCTATTGCAATCACTCATATTAGTGGAGCAACATAGCCATCACAATATCACAAGAAAAAAAAATAAAGCATCTAACTTATGCAGTGTTTGTAGATTGGCAGTACAGATTTTACTTCTATAATAGCTGCTACTCAAAAAAATTACATCTAAAAAAAGAAATTAATTCATTCTCATGTTAGACTTAAAACCGCATGTGTTTTATCAACAAGAAGAAACTCATCAGAAACTCATGTAATTTAAAGTCAAATATACAAAACAGATAAGGATCTATCAAAATATGGAACTAGTTTTTGTCTTTTAAGTTAAAAAATAAAAATTCTAATTAGAAATGCCTCTTTGGGTTTGCAGTTTCAAAAAGTTCTGAAATGTGGAAAGCAACTCAAAATCAGGAAAGGCATCTGTGAGGAAAGTGCAAAACAAGCTGGGGAAATTTATGGATGGAGGATAAAAGAATCTCTGTTGGGGTGGGTAAAAATCTAGGTGTGTTATTTCACTAAGCACAGAGGTGCACTAAGGCATGGAAAGCATTTTTTCAAAACTGCTGCTGAAAACTGTGGCAGCAGACTGAAGAATGAAGTGGGATTAAGTAGCACTTTGCATTTTATATAATACTTCCAAGTTTTCAAACTACACGCAGTTATTAATGAATAAATCCCCACAACCATGTTCTTGTAAGTAGTGTTATCCCTTTTGTATGGGGGAGGGAAGAAAAAAGTGGAAAATTAAATTATTTTAGCAATGTAAGTGGGAAACAATATAAATGTCTTGCCTCAGCCATGTGGGCAAAGGACAGGAGTGACATGTTTCCACATTTTAACAGCTAGAAATAGACTTTACTATTTAAATTCCTCTCTAAAAGATGTTGTTTAAAAAGATTGAATAGCAATAGATTTCTCTTAGCTATTGCTATGATTTCACTTCACTGCTATTGGTGAGCTAATGCAAATAACTCTGTCAAACTGGTATTAGTGGCTGTCCTCATTCTGTACCTGGGGAAGTAAACCAGGGAGGGTTTTGTTTATTTAATTACTGCTGGTTTTCAGAAACTCCCCAGTGAGAGATCTCCCCAGAGATCCCAAACTGGGATTTCTGCTGGCACCTCACTGAGCCCCTGGGTGCTCTCACGGTGCTGCTCAAGTCACAACAGTATATGATTGTTCAGAGTATTTGACTGGGCAAGGTGCTATCATGATTCATCAAGACAGGAGTCCTTTGAAAAGAGCTCAATATGTTCCTGGATTGTTAAATCACTGCATTTTGCCATTCTGTTTGGTATAGCTATGAGTTATGCATATGACACATTAGGTCACTTGAATAAGTCACTTGCTTCACTAAGCACAGGACTTTACTGTGTTCAAATTGTGATGTCATTTTTGTTCAAGAAATGCTTTCTGGCTTCAGAGTTTCATCCCTTATTACTAAAAGCAAATGATTACTGCCACCATGGTCTCTGTTTCACTGCTGAATGTTGTGTTCATTGGTGGGAAATTGGACTGATCAATGTCATAACAGAGATTTTAAAAAATCATTTGAAGAGCGTGCGCCCAAGTGTTTAAATAAGTCTTCTCATGCCTGTATCAAATATACTGTACCCATTTCCTTTGAACTTCTTTCACTCTGGTCTTCTATGTGACTTCAGTATGCGGGCATGAAGAGTGAATTGATTTTACTCTTCCAGAGAAATAGGCTTAAATAGTGGCAGTCATCAAGCTTTTTACATAAAGGCTTTTCAGACTTTATTAATTTAAATTCATATTAGAGGCCTTCAGGGCATGTTCAGTAGTTCTTTTTTTCAATAGCTTTTGTATTGTGTTTATTTCCCCTGAAAAATTTCCCCAGGCAGGGCTGTGTTCCTGACACATTTCAGATTTCAACTCTCCGGCTTTGGCCTGTCTTCCTACATATATCCTGTTAGTTTTGCTGTTGTCTGTCACCTTGTGCATAAGCCAGACTGAACGTAGCAAAGACCCAGATAAATCCTTGTCTCTGGGCTTTGAAGGGAGGAGAAACAGGTGGTGATGTACAGGAATAAGGAAAGAGGCTGGTTTCAACTGGCTTACTCATTTGTGGAGCCCAGAGTATCTTTTGGAAGTGCTTCCCTAAGTGAAATATCATCTTTTCAGCATAACTTACTATGTATTTGAACCAAATAGGACCATATCCCTTGTATACAGAGCTGCAGCTAAATAGGATTGCTGGAGGTGAAAATGAAGAAAGAGGAGATGTCATCTTGTGAAAGATAGTAATCAAGCTTACAATGAGAAAAAGTGTAATGTGTATAGTATAGAAATTTCTTCAAACCTCTAAACAGGAAATGCTCAGACTTTTTTCTATGCCAATAAATCATCTTTAGGAAAATAAGAAGTATGGACATTCTGATAGAACAGTTGACTATTTAAAACTAATTACTTTTTAAGCAATTTAAGTAATTTAAAAGTAATTGAAAATGGAGTCACATAGGAAACATTTCTGTTTGAAGTCCTAATATGGGTGAAGGTAACAGAGCAGTAAAGAGATGTTTAGCTCCAGACATCTTGTGAATAGGAGTGGTGTATCTGGTCTTTTTTGGCACAAATCCATTGCATTGATTACTAAAATGTTTTAGCATGGAAGCCTAGTACCTTGACTAAACAGGACTGATTTCACTATAAAGTCATAATACAGTGGCTTTTAAAAATTTCTTTGCAATTTTTCCCCATTTGGTATTGATGTTATTGTGAATATCTATTATGACTTCTTCCTCATGTAGTGCTGAAAAGTGAAGCATAGACTTAATCTCCATGGCTGATATCTATTATTCATAAAGTCTAATTTAGTGGATTCTGAATTTGAGGATCAAGCTGTTTCTCTGCCTCTAAATCTGTTGTTTATGGGCTACTGACCTTCAAAATATCATGTCTTAAAAGACAACACAGTGTTTTATGTAAGCTGATAGACAGACAAATAGATGGGTTTCTATTAATAGGCTGATTGCTGTGACTGAAAAATTTAGTTATGCAAATGAACAATCTTTTTCTCTCAGCTGAATTAATTATTAAGGAAGAAGAACAGACACTGAGACATGAATTTTCAGCAGAAATATAACTCAATGTTTTCTGAGCCTTGGTGAGCCTCTGCCTGTCCTCCTGAAGCCATGACCATCCCAGCCTGTGGCTGTGAGATGCTCTGGATGGCCAGTGCCCAGCTCTGGAAGACAGAGTTTCAGTCCCACTTCTTACTTCCAAAAAGGAGGCTTGATATCATGGAAAGTCTTCTGCAGGATTTCTTTGAAATGAAGCACCAGAAGTTCTATCCGCTCTACATTTTGGTCAACCAAATGGAGGCAAGGACCCACCAGTAAACAGGAGAGAATATTCCAAGTGTTTCATCCCTCCAGACTGACTGAGAAAGTATTGGAAATTGATGATGAAAAATAAATTGTCAGCCCAGGTTAGTTAGGGGTTAAATGAATCAAAGTCAAGCCCAGCTTGCTGGGCTGCTGCTAGGCAACAAGTAAGTCTGCATTCAGAAATTCCCCACTAATTGATTCTTGACACCATTCCCCCTCGGTTTGTACAAATATAGAGCTGTTGCTGGGGGTGGAGAGGAAAAGCTGGGCTGTGGTGAGCACCTGGCCCTGGCATATCCTGGCAGGTGAGATGCACATGCTGAGTCATTTCCCATCAAGGAAGGGGTTCAGTGGCTCTAAGGGATGGCAACCCCTTAGGATTCGTATTTCATAGAGCAATAGTGAATTTATGGAGCAAAGAAATGTACATGAGCCACAGGAAATATTGCAGTGTGCCACCCTTCAATGCACGTCTGCTGAACATGCAGTTTTTGCATCCATTTGCTCTTTGCTTTTATGTAAGTGACCAAGAAAGGAAAGGAAACCAGCCGTCCCTATGTGTCTAACATTTGGCAGGCTGGCATATCTGGTGTAGTGTCAATAGGATATCCTCCATGTGGAAGCTTCAAAGCACACAGGAGGGGGGGAGCTGGAGCAGGGATTTATGTGGGTTAGAGATACTGAAGAGTCAGTCTAACGAAGGAAAGGGGAAGTTTGCCTGAAGGAGAAAAGCAAGCCCAGCAAGTGTCTGAGTCTTAAAATCCTCTTTTATTGATGGCTCACTTCTGGAGTCTTTATTATATTGGCTCTATGCCTAACCCTGATAAGGTTTTACCCTCACCACCAGCTGCAAGACTCAGGCATTTTGAAGATTGCTTCATGAATTAAGCTATTGTTCCTTATAAATAAACCCTAATTTCTTTTTTTCTTTACTCATACATTATTTATTTCCTAGCTCTGTCTTTAGCTCCAGAGAAATGAAAGACAGAGAAGGAGGAGTACAGAAGGGAAGAGAATGAAAATGGGATGTTTCAAAGATGACAGAAAGATCATTATTATTTTTTGACAATGGTAAAAATTCCCTTTCATGATATGTAGGTTATTGGCAGATGCCACATGTCTATATCCAACATGCACATGCTCAAATGTAAGGGGTGTTCTCACTCTATTTCTTTTCTGACATGACAGAAAAACATAAGCTATGGTTTTTTTCTATACATTTCCATATTTTGTTGCAGACTTTGGGGGATATTACCTTGTCTTTGACATCGCCTGTGAAGTGCTGTGCTTGTGCTGCTCAGGTGATGCATCTCCCTAAGCAGCTGGGGGTGGGGGTGAAAGGATGAATTTTTTCAGACACATCTCAGTTCTCAAGCATATTGGGTGATAACAGAGATCACTTGCGATTTTGACATTCACTTTACTTGGCCAATACCTTCAAACAGAGTTTCACTTTTATGTTCAGCGAGTTATATTTAATTGTTAATGACCACACCCTGCTAGATGGAATATAACTATTGCCAGTGAGCACCATTACACCATATTTTTACAGTTTCATTTACAAATCAGTAGCTATTCCACACATATTTATACCGGAAAGACTGCACTAATATATTTTGGCATGCTTCCTAAATATGTTGCTGCTGCTTTTTATTCTATATCTAATTACCTCTCACTACCTTTATGTTTTTCATTAACAGTGACAAAACCCATTTAAAGAGCAAATGAAAATTTGCTTTTTTATTAGAATTGTAGGTTGTCTGTGTAAGGTACAAGACAGAAGAAACAGGAGACCTGTCTAATATACATTCATTTATAAGTAAGAGTATCCTGGGACACTTAACACTTTTTGATATAGAAAAGCATTTTGAAACTATTTAGGCAAATTTAAGTCCTGACCTCCATTGTTTGCTATTCCTCGAGGAACAGCAAAAGTGAAATGCATTACCTAAGAGAGCAATATGGAACCAAGAGAAAATCAAAGTGACATATTTATTCCCTTTTCTTTTAAAATTACATCTAGCTCTCTCTTGAAGCAAAACAGTTGTGCTGTCCTTTCGTACAGGCTCCCAAGAACAGCTGAATAAGCTCTATCAAAACACTTCCTTTTTCCAGATTTAGACCTAGTTTATCTCCAAATTTATATGGCAATATATATTGCATATAATCTAATTTACACCACCTAGTTATTCAGAAGTCTACCAGTTGTATCAGTGCTCTTAAACTAACCTATTGCTCATATCAGCACTGCTAGATTGGCCCTGAGCTTCTCATTATTTCTAAATAGTCAGGATTCAATGTATAGTACATGCTTATCTGGATAGCAATGCAAAATTACTTTTCGCAGAGGCAGGCCACATGACAAAAAAGCCAGTGGGCTGTTGCCTTCCTCCTGGGAAGCCTGAGAAGCCCTTCAGGGAGATCCAGAGATTCATCTCTAGCATAATTACAGGGATGCCTTAGAGAGTTCACATGTAAGACCAATTAGTCACACAGTGTGCATTCCCACTGCAATATTTTTCTGTCTCATCTCTAGCACTCTTTGCCACTTTTTGCAGTATCTTAGAAACAAATATACAAACAGCATGGAGATAAAATCAACATTAGGTAAAAGTAGTTAAAGCCTACACAGAAGAACATAAATACCTCCATCACTCTTGAAGAGCCAGAGCATGTCTACACCTGCTTTAAAAAAATATTTTAATCTTGGACAATTTTTGGAAAGACTAACTAAAGAGGACAGAGCCACTGTTAACAGTGCTGTCTTGTCTATTTACTTTGTGTTATGAAAGAATATACAATTTCTCTATCAATTTTCTCTAATCATTTTATATTGTAAAATATTGTTTCTGTTAAAGGAATAACTATTCATTTTATTGTTGTTATTATTAAAATATTGGTGCACAACAATAAAAAGCTCAGTGATGATTTAAATGCACCAGAGAAGTTATTACTTCTCCTTGTATAACAAATCTTATTAGAAATTAATTGCAGTGGTGACTTCGAGTAACCTCAGCTTAATAAAGGAATTGTGCTTGTCTGCATTTGGAATTCTTACAAGGCAATCATGTAATCGATAACAATATCTACTGGCTTCTAGCATCACTGTATAAGCATTATTTATGACTGCTTGCTGGCAAAGCAGTTACTCCATTTTCCAAGCCAAGTTTCAGTGAACAATTCTGGCAGAAATTAAAGACGAGCTTCCAAATATATGTATGTGAAATAAATAAGATTTCAGTCTTTTAGACATTATCAACAAGAAAAGGTAAATAAAGTTTCCTACCGTGACTTCAATTAATCTCTTTATCCTGTCTTTTGGATTTTGGCACTAAGGTAAAGAAAGTAAGGTGTTAACATAAAAACAATCGTCTCTGTTTAGATTAGGATAGTCTAAGGTAATCACATTTTCCATTTCTACAACTTCTCATTTCATTGCTGTTGAAGAGGCTTTATTTAATATATAAGACTAAAATATATATATCTTATAGATATTTTTAGATATAGATGTAGATATATATAGATATAGATATAGATAATATAGAGATAGATCATATATAACATAGATGTAGATAATCTATATCTAGATTATCTAGATATAGATTTATTATACTTTTTTTTTTAGTGTATTGATCTATATATTGATCCCTCACAAATTTGCTGAAGGAGAGCAGGGACTTTGCTTTCAAATTCAGCCTTACCCTGGTGCTATCAGTTTCCAAAAGGTCCTCTGGAGCATCCTCAGGCAGCTTCACCACATGTCTTGTGCTACACGTGAAATTTTGCTTATGACCTGGAACTGCCTACAGGAGTGACCAGGAAACAGTCAGAACAGGTATATCTGGCCCAGCTGTTCCCAAAAGATCCCCTATGAGGATCTGACAGATGGGGGATTATGGACTCTTGGCGAGGGGAGCACCCAAGACGTGATGTCAGACCTGTCTTTGTGTTCCTCTTAGCTTGTGCCCAGAAGAATGAGGGGACATGCACTACACTGGGTGTGCTAATGCCTGCAGAATCACTTGTGTCAAACACGTGAGCCCTATGGGCAGCCAGGTTTGCTCCCATCTCCTCCCTTCAATTTCCCTCATGCTCTCAAGCACTTGGATACCAGCATCTATCGATGAAACCCCTGCCAAAGAGAATATCATCCTGCCCAGAATCCTCACAGCTACACAGATGAAACTGAATACAGTAAAGAAGGACTAGATTAATATTTCATGCTTGCTGCAATGTGATTTTTTAGCACACACAGTTTCAAAAGAGAAGGATGATTCAGCAACAGATTTTATAATCAATTCTTTGAGATTTTGCAGAACTGTCTGTTATTGGCATAAGAGTATGGTCATTTCAGTCCCATATCCAGCATAGTAAGGAGATATTTGAGACAGAGTCCATGGGTGTTTTAGAAACATCAGGACAAGGAGAAGAATTCACACAGCACCAGATGACTAAATATTCCTGGAAATTAAGTACACATGAAGTAAAGAAGAAAAAGATAGATCGTCAAACCAGTTGCCTATGCCTTGCCAGGCCTCAGCAATGAGAGTGATACATTGTGCAAGCCCAACCAAATTCCCCATGAGCAGCAAGCTCAGATCTCTCAATCTGTCCACCATTTTCTCAACTCTTATAGTTTTCCTTGTCTGCAAAATAAGAAATAACAACAAATCCTTCAAGGAGTAATATTGGTGGTTACTATAGAAAGCATATCAAGACAAACAAAGTCTTAGAATAGATGGAGCTGTGCAACAGCAAAGGTGCTCAAGGTGGGATAAACAGAACAAGGATGTGGGAGAAAAGCAAGCAGACACTGGTTTGCTTCTTGAAAGTTTAAAAATGGAGTTTCACTGGACAAAGAATGTTGGTTGGCTAGTTTGGGGTGGCAGCATTTTTTAAATGAGAACTTCTGTGTTTGCAATAGAATTTCCAGGCTATTAAGAAGTACTTGTTGGTTGTGTTGCACTGACTCGGTGTAATTGTAAAATGTTATCAATCAAAATGCATGGGAGATGAAATATCTTTGGTGACTATATATCTAACTGAAAAAAAAAAATGGCATTGCCTTTGCTTTGTCCACTAATCATCTGCCAAAAAGTAGCTTGCATTGGAAATTTCTGGTTTTATGTTAACGCTACTTGACAGTAACTGAGATTTCAGCACTGGGACCTATATAAGGACCTCAGGAGAAATTCAGAATTGTCTTTCTTAGAGCTGGGAGAATGTACAAAATACTATTCTTAAGGAAAAAGGATATGCACGGCTATTTTTTACAGAAAACTAAAACCACCCCCACACTATATAAAATTATCTAAAACTACATGTTATGCTGGAGATAAACCCAAACCTTAGGGCCTAGGTCATTTTTATTATGTCTAATGAAGTCTGTAGAACTACCATAATATATAAACAGTCTGAAAGAATAATTACTATTGTATTAAGAAGTAAAAACAAGTCACAGTTTAGGAACAAATAAATTGCTTTAGTGAAAAATAACTAAATTATTTTTTCTGCATACCATTAGGATGTAGGAAATATTGTTGACAGAAAAAATATGCTGTAAGAATCACAAAAATAGATCATCTTTTTTACAGTTCACATTTTAAAAATAAAAACAAAAATGTGTTGGTAAGGCAGGTCAAAAAGCAAAGGAAAAGTTCTTTACATTCTTTTGAAAATTTTCCTCTGCCTTTTTATATTTTAGATGTTCAAAGTTAGGAATGTCAAAATGACAAAAGGACATACATCAGTAGTGAATCAGAACAAATGCACATCTAACACAACATCTTGTCTCTAACACTGGCCATGGTGATGCCTAAGGACAAATACAAAAATGGCAAGATGCACAGTGTGATGCTTCACAGGCATGAGAGTGTTTTCCTTTCACTGCTTAGGGATCAGAATATTCAAAAGCTATATTTTATTCCATGAGTAAAATAATTTAAGAAAACAGGTACTTTTTATATCTATACATGAAAATTTACTGCAATTCACAGATTTTCATTGACATTATCTCTTATTTGTATTGAAGTAAAAATCAAGCACCAGTAAATATCTTTATAACAATAACGATATCAACATCAGTTATCTGCTTTCCATAAATCTTGTTTGATTTTTATATAAATCAAAAAGATAACTGTTTTTACTGAACAGAACAAGGATTGCTTTGTGAAATGCACTGCTGCTACTAAGATAATTTTTCTCTTATTTTAGCCTGCTCTGCTCAAGGCACATCAGCTCCACTGGACTTTGTATCCAAATAGTATTCCTGTTGTTGGCCTGGCACCCAGAGAGGTTTGCGTGGAGAGCACGTGCACAGGGAAAAACCTTCAAATTGTTCTGGCAGCAATGGATCAAAAAGAGGCTCTCTGTATAGACAAGGAGATCCCTATTTCATATTCATATCACACTATGTGCTCAGCTGGATCATTTTTATGATTTGGAGAGATTTTAATAGGTCTCTCACCTTGTTTTCTGACTATGTTGATATTATAGCTCAATTTAATATGTATTCATAGTTCTTGTCTCCTTTTACTCAGCAAGGCTTCATCAATCTGCTAAGCCTTTTTCCCTCTAATTTCATTGTTTATCAAGGTTAGAAGAAAATCACTGCCCATCTTGCAGGAGGTTATACCATCAGGTCCACCTGCAGCCTAACACCCATTGAGGAAAGTTTGGAGAGGAGGTGTACAAATGGAAGGGATTATATTGAACAACCAGCAAACACTTTGTGTACTGTGTTCATATTGAATTAAGAGACCTTGGAGCTGGAAAAAAAAGCAGCTTAATAGTGCTGCTAATTTACTGATAGGTATCCCTCACAGCTATCGGAAGCAGAATAAGGCTTACATGTTTTGATAAATGTTACTCTTCTCCATAAGAAAATAGTGCTTTTCTTCATTTTCTACAATTCTTTCTTCCAGACTTTTCTTCTAATCTTCTTTTCTGTTAATTCAGGAAAAGAAGAGGAAAAATTACTATTTATCCAATAGTGGCGAGAATTTAAGTGTATGGAAACGAGAATGAAGAACAAAAAATTATGCAATAAGTGGGTTATATCTGTCAAATAGATCACTTTGTCATCACAACATGCCATTTACTAATTTTACAAGTTTATTTTAAAAAATATGGCTCCCCAAATTATTATTAATTATTGCTACATCTATATATGGCGTTAAATGCTAATGTTAGCATTGATCCTGATTTTATGATAACATGTTTCAAATTGTTCTGAAAAGTCAATGAATTGTATAGTCAGAGTAGCTACTTTGAAAACAACCAATCTTCTTGGAAAAAAATTCTTCAAGTAGCATTGGCAATGCTTAAGTAAGCAGAAAGTATTATATATGGTTTCCCAACCTAGGCTACATTGTAGAGCTAATAAATTATTGTGAAAATATAAAGAGTTCTGTTCTATATCCACCACAACAATAATGATTCCAAAACATGTAAAATATGCAAAGAAATATCCCTTTCCTAATTACCTGAAAGCATATTCTCATTGAAATGTAGACATCATGGCACGAAGTGTGTGTACCTCAACACACAGTATTTCATATAATGATGATATTTTGCTTTATATAAAGTGGACAAAAGAATAATCTCATTATTAGAAATTACTTTCATGATAGATGCTCTTCTTTAGTAATTTTACAAGTATCTGTACTTTCTCTGTTTACGTAGCTACAGCATTTCCTAACATATTAGTGATTTAGTAGTATCCTAAAGATTTCTGAGATTTGTGAGCATACTACAATTGACCTGAATATTAGAACCTGACAAAGTACTGTATACTCTGTGCACAACAAGTTTTTACTGAGATAGGCTTTGAGCAAAATAAGAAAATTGAGATGTTTTCATAGTAAATCAGTCTGGATTAACAACATGTTTGAGAGACAAATGGTGTAGAGGAGATGGTGGGTAGAAATAATGACTTTGGCAAAGTTGATGCAAAGGAAGTGCCAAATAGCACAGATTAATTCCTGCCCCTAAAGAAATATAAAAAAAACCTAAATCTGATTTTTTTTTTTTAATTTGTTCTGCAGAAGCCCCTTGCTTCTGCTAATTCTCTCCTGTTAAGATGCAGGATAATTGCAAATGATCTTGAGCCAGAGTTCATCTGTCCATTATAAGAGTGATCTCATGTTGGTTGGAGAGTTGAATCAAGGGGTATATTTTTTTGGTAGAAAATTTTCCATTCACTGGCCTTCCCAAAATATAATGACTGCTTCATGTTAAAAGCATGTCCTCAGTTATTACCACTGAACTAAGCTCTCCTGAAGCAATTACCAATAACTTCATTTCTCACCTGAGAGACTGGTAGTGTCCCAAGACACTGTGATGCTTGACTGTGTTCCTGTGTAAAAAACTCTGCAGGTATTCTAAATGCATACAGCTATAAGCTCATGTTTTAGCTCAGGGCATCCTGACTTACGCAGAAAATCTTTTCTGAGAGGGGAAAATTTCTTAATAATGTACCTTCATTTCTCTTTCCTACCTTCTTTGTCTGTCTTGTCTAGGGACCTTTTCATCCCACTCTTTCACCCCTTCCCACCTTCCCTGCTATTCATTTCTCTTCTCTTCTCTTCTCTTCTCTTCTCTTCTCTTCTCTTCTCTTCTCTTCTCTTCTCTTCTCTTCTCTTCTCTTCTCTTCTCTTCTCTTCTCTTCTCTTCTCTTCTCTTCTCTTCTCTTCTCTTCTCTTTCCCTCCCTTCTCTTCTCTTCTCTTCTCTTCTCTTCTCTTCTCTTCTCTTCTCTTCTCTTCTCTTCTCTTCTCTTCTCTTCTCTTCTCTTCTCTTCTCTTCTCTTCTCTTCTCTTCTCTTCTCTTCTCTTCTCTTCTCTTCTCTTCTCTTCTCTTCTCTTCTCTTCTCTTCTCTTCTCTTCTCTTCTCTTCTCTTCTCTTCTCTTCTCTTCTCTTCTCTTCTCTTTCCCTCCCTTCCCTCTCATATTTCTTTCTTACCTTTCTACATTTCAGTTTCCTTTTATCCTTTAATTTCTCTCTACTTTTCTTTTCTTGCCCTTTTTGTTTCTCTTTGCCCTTATTTTTTTTTTCTCTTCTGTATTCTTTTTTTTCTGTCTTTCTCTTCCTGACAATGCAATTTTCTTCACTATTTTTCATAGAGCAAATCAGGACCTATTTCTCAGATAATGCAGCTGAGTAATCCTCATTAGTCTCTGTATTTTTTTTTCTTGGCAAAAGAAAGACTGCATCATTGTGGTCAGAGATCCTCAGTTGCTTTAATACTGATGTAACTAAGAGATCATGTCTGGCATGGTACCTTTTCAGATATTTGTTAAGAAAAAAAATGGAGTCTGTGGATTGAAAAGAAAGTTCTCTTCTCCTTCATGCTTGTACCTAAGAGGCAGAGAACTAGGGTCTGTAGCAGCTCATGCCTCTTTTTTAGTGGTTTTGCAGCCCATCCATATTCCAAAGACAGTTTCAGTCATACCATATGAAGGTTCTCACAGTAGCTCATGCCATGTCTATCTTCCTAGTGTTGCTATCTAGACATTTGTGCAAAGGGATCAAAAACCCCCAAGCTTTAATAGAAGGTGACTGGGCAGAAGGTAACTAGAGTAAAACTATAGCTAACAAAGTGTAAAACAGTTTCTGGATGGATTTTCTGGTTCAGTTTTCGTGCCACAGTATGGTAAAGCCAAAGATAAATGTTGTTGTGCTTATACCAAGCAAAAATATGGAGATGAATATATATACATGTATGTATATATCATGGATATCCCATATAGATAAATCTCATGCTATGACCAATTATATGGTTAGCCAACTAACTAAAGGATGACCTAAATTCACTGCTTTGGTTGTTTTCCAGATCTAATGTAATAAAAAGAGTCCGTGTTTTTCTTTTAAAAATATTGTTGTTAAAGAATGAAAAAAAATCCAGATTCAAACCTGCATTCATGCAACCCGTTTTTGGAAATACCCAGCTTGCTGAAAGGGTAGCTGCAACCACTTCATAGTAGTGCTTGGATCAATGCATCATTTAAAATTCAGGTGTTAACAAAACCGTTTCATCCATATATCCAAGTAAGATTGTGAAGCAATTCCAAATGAGTCAGTGAACCACCTACATTAACTACCAGGTGAAATACTTATAAAAGCTTCTGAACTATCTATCCTTCCTAGTACCATCTATGAGCATAAAGCAAAGTAAATGTCACATTTTTCCCCCCATGACTTCAAAATTATTCTAAATATAGGAATTCATTTAGTATAGCATGTGTTTAACATTATAAAGATATCTTTTATTCCTTCAGATGTAGGAAACCTGTTTTAAAATCATATTCCTGCAAAAGATATTCTGCATTTGATGTGATGAAACCTGATTGTAGATGACAGGAGACATTGTATTTGCTTATTTATTTTGTTTTATAATTTGTAGGTCATTTACAGTCCAAATGAAAACAACAAATCCAGATTTCAACCAACCTTAGTTCAAACACTTTGAAATAGATTTTAAGTACATCATGTTTTCTCCCTCTGTTTAGGCATTGCCAAATACTGCATCTTGACTGGACTTCCAGGAAGCCCTCTGGTCCTTCCCCCATGCCCCAAAGCAGGAGCAAGCTATACCTTGTGTCATTCCTGACAGATTTTTGTCTCTTACTCTTAAAAACCTCAAGTGACAGCAACTCTACAACACCCCCAGGCACTCTGTTCTCATGTTATTCTACATTTGCCTGTGGAATTTTTCCTGCATGTCTAATCCAAGTGTCCCTTACCACAGTTTAAAACCATTATTTCTTATCCTGCCCTCTCTGGAGATAATGAATAGCTCAATAACTCTTTTTTTCCTTTCAATTGTCCTTTAGATATCTAAAGTTAGTTATCTGTTATCTCCTCTGCTCTCTTCATTGTATTACTATTTAACATCATTGCAAAATGAGGAAGCAATATTTTGTGGTAATATTTATGTAATTATTCTCACAGGAACAGTTTTTCTACTGCATCAATGGCAGTGGTATTTGCAATGGGATTATATTAGGAGAAATGATAAAATTGTTTATTTTTGCAATTCAGTGGGGACAAAATAAAATAAAATAAATAAAATGGTTGAACGGGAACAATTTCATGAGGGGGAACCCTTCAATTAATTTTTTGAGCTGCAGCTTGCTGAGATTTTTCTCTTTCAGTCAAATAGTACTCCCTGTGTTACCCTGATTGCTGCTTGTTTGACAGGATGGGAAGGGGTCAAACAAAATTCAAGGGCAGAGTTTTACATGTGAATGTGTAGGGCCATGTGCATGTGCAGCAGAGGATGTTCTGGAAATGCTTCTGAAGGTATTTATGGCTCCATGTATGCAAATCCTGTCAGGTCCTTGTGTCACTGGTAAAGAGCAGTAGGAAAATATTGGTTTCTGATGATTCTTTGGTACCTGAAGCAACTTCTTTGCTTTCTTGTAGTCAAATTTCCACTCATTTTGGCCTTCCTGGGCCACCTTTGGTGTTCTTTTGGCTTACATTTTAGCTGCCATTTGGAATCTAAGGCCTTTCCTTCAGGCTAGCACTGTCAACAGGAGCCTTAGGAACTTGCACATATTTTCCCCCATTCTATGCTGCCATCAGATGAATCTTTTTGTCACCATGTTATAGCTTTGACTACCATGCAGAATTCCAAGGCTAAGCCAGAAAAAACTTTGTATCACAATTTTCTTACTCTTCCTCTGACTGTAATTTTTAGGAGGAGTCCATTATGGTCACATCACATGTGCCTCCATGATGCTGGGTGTGGGACATCAAAAGATCTCTTTCTGGTGAGGAGGGAGACCTTATGAAGTATCTATGAGCTCATGTTCTCTACAAACATAAAATTTTTTCTTGACTTTTATGTTTATATTTTTAAGATCTTTTTCAAGTTCCTCTCAAGATCTCTCTTGATATTAATGTTTTTGAGCTCATTCTTCACATTTCTTGAAATTTAGAGCCAGTTAAAGAGCCAGCTTCTATGCAAGTTGAGTCAATGAGTCATAACAGCCTCACCTTATTTAATTTATAATTGTTATTACTTAATGATCTTGAAAGCAGTAAAATTAAAATGGTAATAAAGTAAACAGCATAGAGATTAAATTCACATGCTCAATAAAGGGTTTTGGTAACTTTACAGTACAGATTATAATAGTGTGTATAATTCTTTCTGATGTACAAGTACCATAGCAGCAGTTGGCATTTAAAACAATTTTTAGAAGAAATTCTGCATACAGCTAATTTTGCATAGAGAAGCCCAAAACTAATTTAAAATTGGGACATGGATTGCTGAGATTTTAGAGAGATAAAATAGAATTTTGAAATAGAATAGTATTTTAGACACCAGTTTCCCCCTCTACTTTAAGAGGAATACATAAGCCATTATTAAGTCTACATGAGAATTACGGGTCACAAAGAAGAATGCTAAAAACCTGTAAAGAGCAGCTACCTTCAAGAAATGTTGTGAGAAATGGAGCCCTTCATGGCCTCTGACACTTCAGCCATCAATACCTACAGATATTTCGGCAATAGTTGGACCTTCTTAGAAGAGCACAAGACCAATCATAAGAGACATAAAGAATTTGAACACATCCAGAGAGACCTGGACAAGCTTGAGAGGTAAAACTGTGCAGAGCTCATGAAGTTTAACAAGGCCAAGTGCAAGGGCTGAGGCAGTTCAGAGCACAAGTGCAGGCTGGGAAGATCATGAACTGAGAACAGCCCTAAAGAGAAAAATTTGTGTGTGTCTGTGGATGTGCAGCTCAATGTCCTGGCAAGGTGTGTTCACAACCCTGTCCTGGGCTGCATCCAAAGCAGGTCAAGGGAGGGGATTCTGTCCCTCTGCTCTTTGTGAGACTCCATACAAGAAGGTCATGGGCCTCTTGGAGCAATTCCATAAAGATGGTAAGAGGGCTTCACAGGAACACCTCCTGTGAAGACAGGGTGCCTGAAGAAGGAAAGGGTTTGAGGACAAATTATAGCATTCTTCTAATACATAAAGGGAGCCTACAGTAAGGCTGGTGAGAGAGGTTTTGCAAGGGCAAGCAGTGATAGGACAAGACAGAATGGCTATAAGCTGAAGGAGGGCAGGTTTAGATCAGATACTAGGAAAAAATTATTTACTGTGAGGGTGGTGAGGCACTGGAACAGGTTGCCCAGAGAAACTGTGGATATGCCATCCCTGGAAGTGCTCCAGTCCAGGCTTGATGGGGCTCTGAGCAACCTGGTCTAGTGGAAGATTCCCTGTCTGTGGCAGGGGGGGTGGAACTATTTGATCTCTGTGGTCCCTTCCAACACAAACCATTCTATGATTCTTATGTATTAACTTCTAATCCAAGCAAGCTTTTTGCATTTGCCCATTTTTACTCATGGAAAGATGTAGCAGCATTGGAGGCATCATTCAGCAGCCGCCAGGGTGAAAAAAAGCATTAATCTGTATGATTATGTATTTTCTTAATTTTCAGTTTGCTGCATTAGTTAGTTGTTTGAAAGCCACTTTCCACTGAGAGCTCTCTACCGGTGCCTGTGTCCCAGAGCAATGTGCAACTCAGGAAGCATTGCATTTCCATAACATTGCATGGTTCTTGGAGACCACCCCATTTTCTTAATGTAAATATCAGATGAAAACTATTTTCACCCACCTTTCACCTATTTCTCAGAATGCAAGTGGTTACGGAAACTAGATTTCCGTAAAGTTGCTGAAAACTGTTTTTGATTGTGTTGCTTTCTGTAAGAGTATAAAATAGTATCCTAACAAGATTTTATGGCTAATCTTGAATGGTAATTATGAAATTTATTTACCTCACTACAGTATGTTTGAAATTGTATTTAGAGATTCATGTGGTGTTTATTCAGTTCCAGTAACAATTTAGTTTTCCACACAGCAGCAAGCCATACTCATAAAAATAAGACACTTTTTAAAGTATTGCCAGTGCACCAAATAAAATTTACAAACTTGGAGCTGTGTTTATAGTCTAAATGTTTATTTTTTCTCTTAACCTAACCAAATGAAAAACACTCAGCAATATATATGTAGTGCTCTGTTTAAAAAATATCTTAAAGAAGATAAAGACCTTTCTTGAGTCTCCTCTGTTTTGATAAGGACCAAAATAAATAATGGTTTATCATCAGATTATCATTTGATTGTCTTTGTAAGAGGCAAATATCTGACATAGGAAAGTCAAAGTTTTAGTATTCTTTAGGCTGGCACTCATCTAGATGTAGAGTTTGTGTCCTCATTACCAGCTAGTGTATTTTTCTTCCATAAGTGTTGTATTTCATGGCAGCAGCCTAGGAAAAGCAAGTAGTTCATTAGTCCACACTAAAATTGAAGGTCACTGCTGTCAGACTTTGAGATTCATTTGAGGCCAGCTGAAGTTCAAACATATATCTGAAACACACTAGTAAAAGCAAACTGTTGCAGTGGTCTATAAAAAGCCATTACTCAGAACTTTATCTTAGGACTTTTGCTATAATATTTTGGATACTGAAATCAGAAACTAAAGAGCGAGTGTAGCTTACAGAAGAAAGCTGCTTTCTGCCCTAAGGAATGAAATGAGGAAATAACTGCATAAACATAAAAAGTTGGTTTTGTTTTGTTTTTTCCTTGAATGTAGAGGTCTAAATTGATAATGCAGAGGTCTAAATTAACAAACAGAAAGGAAAAATAAATAAGCATGTTATATTTAGCTATGCTCTTAGCTGACTTAAAGCATCTCAGTTTCACATTTCCTTGGAATAAAGCAGAACCTATGGGTCAAATCTCTGAGACCATATCCAGAACTTCTATTATACATATTTATGTACTTGTGTATATACTGTGCATATTTGGTACTTATGTACATTGCCTGCTAACCAGCCAGAAGCAGGTTTTTTTCTGTGATGGGCCTCATCATTGTTGCACAATGAAAATCACATTTGATTAAAATATCTTTTTTGAAGCATGCAGCATCTGTTACTTCTGCTCTCTGTCTCAAAATTCCCATGGAGTCTGCTGTAATTGTTCATTAGACCTCCCAAAGCTACATTTAATGTAAAACAGCTCCATTAAATATCACTCATTTATTGGAAATGAATCTAATATACAATCCATGTGCAATGCATGGCTGAGTCTAAAGTAATAACTCCTTCCATGCACAACAATAAACTTCACTGTAATTAGTTTCTTTATACAATACACTGAATTTGACATCATATTATACTCATGCAACTCATATTCATGTTAGTAGTAAAAAAATCCAGACCTAAATCCATCTAGATAATGACTCAATATAGAGGACAGATGCCTGAAAATAAGAAGAATCAGACTTTATTTCAAGCCACCCTCTGAATTTTTTATAGTCTTAGGCTAGTCATTAATATCTATACTGTAATTTTTTAACATGTAAAAGAGGGATAATGATGTCTGATGACTCTGTGAAAATGGGTTTTGTTTTTCTTTTACTGGAAATATTATTGCTGCTGTTCTTCAAGGAGTAACCCTATCCCATGGGACTGTGGAGGAGTTTCAAGGAACATAGAATATGAATGAGAAATTTTAAGAGTCCCAGACAAAAGGTAAGTTAAATATTCAAAGCTTTCAATCTTGGGATATATCAGACATGGGCATTGAAAACCCAAAATACCCTTCTCTACGGCCACGAAAGACATAGGTCAGTGGGATACAGATATCTCCTCACAAAGATCTGTAAATGAAAAGGACAGTGCACCACTTTGAATACTTGATCCTTTCTAGAGGATTTTATGGTTACTTGGCTCCTGAGTTTCACTGACCTAAAGTGAGCTACCACTTAGTGTAAATAACAGGTACCATCCCCTGTGCAAGAATCCTATACAGAAAAAATATAAATATCCAGATCACTTCTCCCGCTCCTATTAAAAACAAACAAACAAACAAAAAACAGGAAGGAAAACCAAAAGAAAACTGCATGAAAAATAGAATAATGACATTTCAAATATCATTATATGAAAGTTTAAATGAAGTTTGGCAACTCAGCAACATTGCAGAATTTCCTATCCTATACCAGCTATGTATAACAATACTCTATAGAAAAGCATGAAGTCATTTAGCCTCTCCACTCTCTGTTTAGTTTTTCCCACCATGTTGAGAAACATCTATATTAGTGGTATTAAAAACATGCTTTTATAAAATTGTGTCTTTATTCTGTTTCCACATTTTTAATACTATCAAAAGCAAGGGAATTGTAGAAAATATCTTTAGCCTTAAGGCTGGAGCACTGATAAAACTGATGTGTATGAAAACCTTTGAGACTCGTCATTTATTTGAACAGCAGACACTGTTCAAAGCACTGCATCCAGAAAAATCTGTGTATCTCTGAGTGACAATCCTTGTCACAACAAGGTTACAGCAGATAACTGCCTGCAATTCTCATTTGCAATGAGTAAGAGAGGGAAGATTCATCATTTCGACTTTTTCCATCCATCTTTACAGAAGGTGCTAATAGCAAGAAGGGTTATCATGAACATACAAAACCCCCATACATTGTTGCAGCTGCACAAATTAATATCTGTATTAAATTCCCTTGCATTTCCACTGTGAGATAATCAGTCTCAATAAAAATAATCTTCATGTAGTGACATTGTAGGAAGGGACATTTTTTCAATAGTAAATGGAAATTTAATTCTTCATTGTGATGAGAATATTTTGTAATTAATTTCATGGAAAACAAACTGCTTTTGAGTAGGGGTTAATGGAGCTGCATTTACAACAGATTTGTAACTTTCCTCTCATTTAAAGGAAATAAATATCTCAGGTCACCTTCTGATGCTTGTTGTCACCTTTTCTCAGCTTCATACCAGGATCCTCTGCTTCCTCTCCTGTTCCTTATTTATCTTTCCCTGAGCTGTGCTGAGATTGGGTTAGAATTATTCACAGTGGGTAGGCATAAGGCTCTTAATCAGCTGCCTGATATCTGAAGGAAAAGAACTTTTTTTTATTTTATTTTCTGTCTCTCAGGAGATCAGGAACAGAATACCAATGAGATCTCACCCCTTTTGTCAGATTTGATTGAAATTGGCTAACATATATAGAAAGACATTATGAAAGGACAGGCAAATGATCCTGGAAGGAGAAACAGAATTCTCACTATCACTCTTTGCACGCCAAACCAGAGAAGGGAAGCCAATCACACAACTCCTGTCTGAATTGGCTCACAGTGACTGAGATCAGTGGGACAAATACTGTGCTAGTCAAACAGGCTGCAGAGCTGTTTCAGTTAATGCCCTTCAGGGCAGCAATATTTTAGCTGACGTGTATGACAGTTGCATACGCACTGCTTTATCCCCAAAGCTAAGCTCAGGAAATTTGATTTGTACTGCAATATGGGGGGTATTTTTTGTTTGAAACTGGGCTCTATAAAGGGCATTGTAGAGTTAATATAGTGCACAGCACCACCAGCATTGCTGTCAAATACAGGACTCCACCTACAAACCAAGCATCTGAGCAAGGGCTGATCCCCCTCCAGCACGGTCTTCTTCACAGTTTATTGTATGGGTCTCTTACCAAGGGTTTGTTAGTACAAAATAAATCCTAAAAATTTCCAGTTTCCTCTTGTTTTCTTTAATAAAGGAAATACCAAAACTATCAGTCTCCTCCTTTTCTGTTCACTGTGCTTTGGTGGTCATGGGAAAGGCACACATGCTACATACAAGCTGCATGTTTCATGCAGTGCAGATTAAAAGTTCAGGAAGTGAAATGTTAACCAAAAATGTTTAGAAAGGAATAATTTTGGTTTCTCTTGGTATTTCTTCCTATATTTTGGCAATTCTCCTTCTTTAAAAGTCTAGTCTTGGAATTTAGGGCAGTAATCAAGATGACATTTTGGTAAGGGGTATGGAAAGCATTAGCATCTGAACTTCAGACACATAAATACATTGCTTTATGGTTTTGAAGCTCACTTATGAATCTCCCAAGACAGAAAATTAAGAAACCCAACATAAATATCACAGATAATTTTATGTCAAACCTAAAGAGCTGTAGCTCCAATCAAGCAGCAAGTAAAATTTAATGACTCAGACTGGTTTTCTCACAGCAATAAATAATTAAAAAATCCCAATATAAAAGGCAAAAGATCCCTTTTGAGAATCTTGATCTACTGCTTGGGAAGTGAGATGGTCATGTGTCTTCCCTGCCACATTATTGTCCCCTCCCTGTCACAGACATTTTGTAGGACCTTATACAAGGTTAATAAACCAACCTGAATATATTTTTAGTATGTCTTTGTTTTAAATGAATGCTGCAAGTGTAAGTCTATCAAAAACGACTGGTGTGCCTATAGACCAGGAGAAAGAAGCCCTGTGCAGAGATGGAATAATCAAAAAGATATGAACTTTTTACCTCTCTTGAGTCTTACCTGTCAATGGCAACTATCCCTTGGGTGCCATCAGTTTTGATGGAAGGCTACTGACAGGTAAACAAGGTGACATATTCAGGTAGGCAGCTAGAAAAAGTAATTCACTTGAGGTAAGAGTGTGTGGCCTAATGCATGTTACTGCAGATTCTAAAAATAATTTAGGCAATTATTTCCTTTTTTCACTGGAGGTGGGAGGAAAGCTCAGGACAAACAAGCAGGGAAAAGGACCAATCTTCCCACTACTGCTGCCAAGCAACAAGATTCCATATTTCCACTGAGCACTCTCACCTGGGATCCCTGTCCACTGCCCAGGCCCCAGGAATCATTTAAGCTCAGGACTGCTACACCTTCACTTCCTGAGACATGGTCAAGGTGTGCTTGGCTTTAGCTCTGCCTCTTTCCTGGATGGACTTTGGGCCTGCCATGTGCCTTTGTCCTCTGTGCTGCTCCTGGTCTGAGGATGTCAATAGTCCTGTATTTTGTCATCCAACTTGGATGCTGCATGCCCTGGCAAGTGGAAGTCCAGCCTGTGCCAAGGTTGCCCTCAGTGCCCAGGTCTTCTGTCCCAGTCCCATGGAGCAGCCCTGGTCCCTGGCAGAGAAGCCCTCCAGTGTGTGCTGAACAGGTGTTTTACAGGACATAGAGAGTATGAGCTCCATTATGGAAGATTTTACTACCACTGCTTTTAAGGAGTCCTTGTAGAAAATCTTCTGTGACTTTTTGTGTAAGAATTAAATTCTTTATTTTCAAGGCACTAATTTCCAAGTAGGTTATTTTGGTGGTTTTTTTCTTTGTTGTTGTTGTTGTTTTGTGTTTTTTTCTTTTGGGAAGCTTAAATGATGACTGTATACAATACTAAAGCAGCAACCATAAAAACATGCGTGGAACTCTTCACTTCCAAATACATTAAAGAACATTACAAGTCCTGATAATTTTATGCAAATGACGCTCCTACCACTTTCAAACTGCCAGGGTAGTTCTTCAATATAACTACTTAAAATAAGTGTAATGGCAACTTTACCAGCTGCACCTAGATTTTTTAATGCCTATTTTACAGCTGTCACTAACTTGTGTCAGTATTGTTTTCATCAGTAATGTATCAAATCAAAGTTCTCAGGGAATAGCTTGTAGAGTAAATCAAATAACACTTATTTTCTTTATGTCTCTCAGATTTTAAGAAACTTTCTCACTATCCTAGAAAGAGTAATACAATCTAAAAATTGGTAAATATTTTCATGCATCTTTATATTGAGAAGGTACACAGTACTCTCAGCAATCAAATCTTCTTTAGAACTAATTTATTGAACTGTCTACAGATCAACAAGTTTTTCTGTCTCATGGCCTGTAAAAACATTAAAGGATCCAACTGCAGAGCAGACAACTTCACAGATCTCGGTTTGACTCAGTCAAACAGATGGTGTTCTCCAAGGTATGGTATTGGGGCCAGTCCTGTTTAATATCTTTATTGATGATTGGAATGAGGGGACACAGTGCCCCCTTAGTGAGTGTGCAGCCGAAGAGTTGAGTAGGATCTGCTGAAGGGCAGGAAGGCTCCACAGAGAGATTTGGACATGCTGCATTGAGGGGCCCAGGCCAATTGTACGAGCTTCTATCAGATGAAATGCCAGTTCCTGCACTTGGGTCACAACAATCACTACAGGCTGAGGGAAGAGTGGCTGGAAAGCTGTAGAGCAGAAAAGGACCTGGAGGTGCTGGTCAGCAGCAGCTGAACATGAGCCAGTGCATGCCCAGGTGGCCAAGAGGCCCAGTGGCATCCTGGCCTGGATCAGCAATAGTGTGGCCAGCAGGAGCAGGGCAGTGATTTTCCCTCAGTACTCGGCACTGGTGAGGCCACACCTCAAATCCTGTGTTCAGTTTTTGGGCCACTCAATAAAAGGAAGATATTGAAGAGCTGGAGTGTGTCCAGAGAAGGGCAGCAGAGCTGGGGGAGGGTCTGGAGCACAAATCTTATGAGAAGGAGCTGAGGGAGCTTGGGAGTGTTTAGACATTTCCTGAAGTATGGAACAGGAGGAAGCCCAGGAAGACAGAAAGGCAGGTTCCATGCTGGCTCATGTCATCCCCAGTAGTTAGAAGATCTTATATCCCTGGCTAAGTTGATGCAGAGGTTTACCCACATCCTCACAAATGAGGCCTTGAAACTGTTCTCCAGAAATGACTTGGTTTGTTTTTTCCCTCTGAGACTTCAAATTACAAAATCTTGAAATTTAATCCTTTAAAAAGATTAATTTGAACAAAACCATAGAGCTTAAGATGGGGATGGATAGATTTTTCTCCCCAGGCAATTACAGTGCAAATAAGAGGCAGAACTCTTTCAACTTGCCTGTGAGAAAATCATCTTTGGTTGAGATCAAGCTGAGAATAACTTTGGAGACAGCAAAGGACAAACTGAAACCACAGGTTATCCTGAGAAAATATTTTATTTAGCACATTTTGGTACATTATGTGTGCTGTTGGAGATACTGATGTATAAAGTGTCAGTTTTGAGACACTTGGGAGGTGCAAATGGAGAGAAGCATTTCACAAAGGCCATAAATTACATTTTTTATCATATTTTGCTTATGTATTTTATCCTCTAGATATACCCATGCATCGCAGGGTAAGGTATATTAAAAATTTCAATTTTATGCCAAAATAGCCATGCGTAGCTATCCACTAGTGAATCCATATTAGTAATTGTAGTAGAATTGGGAGAGCAATTGTGTGAAGAGTTTTTGATATTTAAAAGGATGGATAGGCACAATTTAACTACCTGTGACACAAGAGACATTTTGCTTCAAATAAATAATGAAAATAGTGATAAGGTTTTTATATTGTGCACTGCTTTGCACTGAAAAATATTGAAGAACATTTTCTAAAGAAATGTTTGATATAGTCAGATGCATGTGTCCAAGGGATAGAGCTATACAAATTAATTCATCAGAATACCATGCAGGTATTAATACTTTAAAAATATTAAGAAAGGTACCGAGATCATGCCTTCAAATTAGTCTGAAATTCAAGAAAGAGTCCTGCTCCTTCAAGGGGTAACAAACACCATATTAACCAAAACTAGACAAATATTCTACAGCAGGAGCAGCAGAAAATGTAAGAGATAATGCAAATCCTGTTAGAGAACTGGTTAAACTTCCCCAGCTCTGACTCAACCAGGCAGCAATTAGGATGTGTAGGGAAGAGGATATGTAAATTTTGCACTCTTGTCTGCTGAAGTGGTAATCATGTTCCAGCTGGGTGCATATGAAGTGCAGAGTCATGTTTCAAATTCCAAGGGAAAAAAAAATAGTTTAAAACACTTCCTTAATTTCCTTTCTTCATTCTCTTTTGTCATAGCTTTCTGCTAGTCTTGTGTATTGCATTCTTAGTTGGTCCACACATTATATATAAAGCCTGGGTGTTTACCAGGAGGCTTTGAATTCCAGAGGGCAATAGTGCCTAAATGTGAAGTGAATGCTTTAGGCTCCTTTTTTTAGTGCACTCTCTTGAGGACTCTGTCAAGAAGAGACTTAACCTCTACTATGCCCTATGAAATTTACTCCAAAGGACATACATTCTACAAAGAATTCAGCCCAAAACCACACCAAGAATTATTTAAATTTCAGCCTCATCTACTAAGAAATGTTTCTCTGGCGTATCTGTAAAAAATTCTCATAGATTTTGGCTTAGGATCAAGTTCAACTTTCAGAATAGGTTGACATCTTTTTTTCCATGTAGTGTTCAACTCTGATATTTGCAAAGTTTTGCATTAACTTAGATCAATGAAATATATGTTTTGGGCAGCAGCATACTGGAGGTGGAGGCATTTGCCTGGAAGGTGGCCAATCTACAAAAGAAGATCTTTATCTTTCTACATTTTCTCTGGTGGGTGCTGTTGCAGCATTTTGTGTGAACAGCCTACACATTACTTTTCCTCTTGGTTCTGGGAAGTGTCTAATAATGAAGCCTACATGAGGTCTGTCTCATAATTATAGCTGTCACCACAGTCTTCCCTATTCCCTGGATATTTTAGATCATAATCTGCAAAGCCAAAAGTATCTTAAAGGTTCAAAGCTACTGAAGCGAAAGCACTTAGTTTCTACCAAATATCAAGGTTTTTGAAGTTTAAAAAAAAGCTAATCTCTGGGTAAAGGCAACAAAATAACTGAATCATAGAAGAACACAACACCATATTTTTCTGGTTGAGCACTAACAAAAGTGTGACAGACAGCTGATACCTCCAGTTAAAAATAATTTTTAAAAAATCATATATCTTAACAAATTAAACTCTTTTATGTAGGAGAAATCCTGCCAATTTTGACTCAGAAATTTTTGACTTGCATATTTTATAAATTCTTAGTATAAATAGAGTTACATTTCAGTTGAAAATACTTTGTTAATCATTACTATTAGCTATTTTATGTTGGTAGTGAGACAAACATATAGTAAATAAAAATTAAAAATATCTGCCCCAGAGATTAGTTCTGACTGGCAACAGAAATGTGGATAGACACAGATGACTGGGAAGAGTTTTCTACAATACAATTTGGGGTTTTTAGTAGATATGAGATTCTTGTTCACTACACATTTATATCAAAGTATAAATAATGTTTGTATTTATATCAAGAAAATGTCCCCTCTGCAGTGGCTTTTACCTAAGTGTCTTTGCTAACTCAGGCCAGTCTGAACATTGCTGCCTGTAACTTTTAACCTCTGCTCATGCCAAATCTGCTCTAAACAAAATCACTTAGAACTGTATAGATGATTTATGTCCACCTTCATATTATTCTAATATGTAGCATATTTTTTATCAGACAAGCTCTCCTTCTGCAGCCACAGACTTTGGAGCTAAAAAAAAAAGCAAGCCAGTGCCTTCTGGCCTGGGGAGCTACATGTTTGTCAGAAGCCCTCAGAGCAGCAAGCTGGGGCAATGGGGGATGAAACTGTCCCAGAAGAATGTGCTTGCCATGGGAGCATGGGAATCTGTGAGCTGGTTGTTGAGAGCTTGGCAAGGCATCACTGGTATTTTGGGGGCTTCAAATGGCTGATGCTCTTAGTGGGAGCACAGAATGTAAACCTTATCCAGGTGCAAACCTTCTATGCCATACAGGTTTAGACAAGTTTCAGTGAAGCACTGGTAGCCCTACAATTTCCACATGAATATAGGCCAGAATATTCAGGTATTGATAGATAAAGAAAGTTATGTGCTTAGAGTAGACACTGCAATGAATGTGTTGAAACATCTTGTGGCCATTTAATTAATTTTCCAGTATCTAGAAATAGCTAGAGTATGATTAAAAGGGGAAAGGGAGGTGAGGCTGGTAATAAAATACAATAATGTTTAACAGCTTCATCTTGTATTCTCTGAAGCTAATGGCAAAGCTCCTAGGTTGTGTACAGGTTTAGGTTTTTTTAAGTGAAAGAAAACAACATAAATGTTCTTCAGATATTTTAGTATTTGTCAGCTCTCTTGTACGGTAAACACGTAGTAGCCAACAGACATTATTTTGCCATTTTAAAGGGATGCAGGATTCCTTTAATTGTTAATAATAATTTCTATAATTTTAGGTTATGTCTTTTTGTTTTTAAGCCTTGCAAGAAGTATTTTATAATTGCAGTCTTAACTACTTCAGGCCCACCACATCATTTAATATGATGGTTCTTTCTCATTTGATTCACCATTTTTGTGGGTTTTTTTAAGAAAACATATTGTATTTTGAATATACCAATCCTTTAATATATGTAAGAACTGTAGACCAGGAAGATTTTAATGCTTTCACTCATTTCAGTTTTAGCAGTGTTCATTTGAAAAGCTGATTTCAGGGTCTACTAGGAATCTCCAAACACTTTAATGAAACCTGATCATGTTAGATTAATATTTTTCTTGGTGAGTATATATTGATATGAGAAATATTACACCATAAGAAAGATCAATTGATCTGCACACATTTTATGTGTACATATATCATACATATTGATGCAGTTATTTAAACTTGGGATAATAAAATGGATATCATGAAGAAACTAAGGCAAGTTGCGGCTTGGGATTTGTGTCAGTTATATTTATGCAATTCACTCCCAGAATTTATTTATAAAACAATTACAAAAAGAGGGAAATATGAGTTGAATAGGCATACTTAAGATGATTGTGGAGCAATGGACAAATGCAGTAGTCACTTCTGTCTATGGTTCCTTATGAGCAAACTATCAATTTTGTTGCGTAGTGTCTTTGAACCAATCGTTTTCATTCTTTCTTGTTCCCTTTGTTGAATTTACAATAATTCTTATATATATATAAGCCAAAAGAAAAATGTTTTAAGTAATGAAAGTAATATATATCATTCAGAGATTACCTGAAAAAGAAAGAATAAATAAGAAACTGTTGCTTCTAATCTAGGAAGAACTCTAATGAGAGGCATGGCTCTCTTTATTCTTCATTCTTCATTCTTCATTACTGTGCCACCAAATCTGCACTACAAATTTGTAAAATTACTTTCAGCTATTATACGGTTACCAATGTTGGAACTGGGATTTGGACTGCTCTTTCCTTGTCAAACACTACTAGATGAGACATTTTATATTTTGTTTCACTTTGCTGCTAGGCTTCCCCTAATGAAGACTAGGCTTCCCCTAATGAAGTGTAGACTTCCCAAAGTTCAACACATAAGAAGCATATTTAAAAAAACATTCCTGGTCGTGTGATAGTTGTAAAAAATTCCATTAATTTCTTATTCCTTTGAAGACGCAGTCCTATTCTTCACAAGCAAAAAATATTATTATTTTTTTTTGTCTGAAATGCTGGACAAAATTATTGCTTTAGTATTGACCTGAGAAATAACAAGACTGAGAACCCCTGAAAAAGGAGGTAGCGTTGCAGAGTAGCTTTGGCTGCAGGGGTTCTTTTGGGTTTAAACCAGCAGTTTTTGGGAAGTATTCTTCCAATATCTAGGGAAAAATCAACATAGATCACATTGAACTGTAATGTACAGTATATGCAAAAAATAATACCAAGGACTAAGAGGGCATTGAATACCAAGGACTAAGAAGGCATTGACTATGCTAACATTTTTTCCTTCAGATCACAGGCATGAATTTGACAGGAGTGGCTTGCAAAGTGTTGTGTTTTCTCACATTTTAGAGAACAGATGTGTGTAGCATTAAGCATTCATATTTGACAACCTTCAAAGCTAAAGGAGTAAATGTGCATGAAAAAGGAACCACCTTTTTCCATTTCTTCCCACTTAGACACAGATCTTTCAGTTTGGTGCACAGTAGGAGATGAGAAAGGTGACATCTGCAATGTAGCTACTTGCACAGCTGGATTCAGTGGAGATCTCTTCACAGCTGCCAATCCTGTCTTTCTTTCATAACAACTACTTTTCTCTGAAAATACTTTTTTTGTTGTTTTGTTTGGTTGGTTGGTTTGGTTTGTGGGTTTTTGTTTGGGTTTTTTTTTGTTTTTATTTTGTTTTGTTGCGTTTTTGGATTTTTGGGTTTTTTTTGTTTTGTTTTTTTTTTGATTGGGAAGAAAGTGGAGCATTAAGGAGAGCAAAGAGTAAGAAGAAAATAAAGGGTCAGTCAGGAATTTGCTCTTTAAACATCATCCAGCCCAGTCCAAGGTTTTAACAGAAGGGCTTAGGCGGCCCATCAAATATACCAAAGTATCTGTGTTTTGACATGAATTTGCATCTGAGAAAAGTTACCAGAAGAAAGCAAACAGCAGTTTAAGTTGAGGCATGGCTAAGGCATCCTCAGGAAGGCATTTCTGAGGGCTGTGACTAAAAGCAGGCAATCACAGTGGTGATGGCACCTTGGTTCTGCAGTGGACCATTTCAAGCCACTACTGCCTGGCATTTTTAGCAAAACAGTTGTTTGACCTTGTAAGCACTGAAGTTCAAATACATCAATAAGAACAAGAAAATAGAGTGTGTATGTGGCTCAGGATGTGGTAGGAAGTTATGCTGTTATAAGCATTCAAAAGACTTCATTTAACTTTTAATCTGTCTGAGCCAAGTAAAGAAGCCACATTTGAAAAGATGTGTGATAAAGAGTTTTTTCTTAAATTGGACAGATTGGTGGGTGCTGTGGTGAGAGATCAAAGGGCTTTTCTTACTCTTTGCTTTAATACAGGAGAAATACATCAAAAATAAAAGAGTGTGGCTGGTAGCATATGAAAAACAATCTCAAAGTGAACCACCCATGACAGACAATAATGTATTAATCTTTGTCAACACCCAGAGAAGTTTCAGATATCATCACTTATGGAAAAGTTTGTCTACTTTCCCAGATTAGAGATTAAACAAAAAAACAAAAAACAAAACAACAACAACAACAACAACAAAAAGTAGGTGGTGAAGCCAGAGTAACCATTTTTTGGTAGCCAATTTAGTGTGGTTAACTGTGCTGAATTGCTGTTAACTCTGCAACACACCTCATATGAAATAATGTATTTGTTCGGGTTTTTTGAAATGACAGTTAAATGTAAGTCAAAGTATGTCCTAGCAAAGGACGATAACTTTTATTCACTATCTTATTTTGTATATATTTAAAATTTAAATTCCCTTTAGATTGCAAAAGACTAATAATTGCTAATAATTTCATTTGTGAAGGGAAGGAAAAACTCATGGTAATCAAGCAAATCAAAATCCGGGCTTTTACTTTCTTAATATTAAGATATTAAAACATAACCAGAACACACTAAATTGTTTAGGGAAGCCCAAACAGAACAGTTCTGAATTGGCTTTAGCCACTACATTAAAAAAGGCAATAAAGAGTACTCTTACAAAAATAAAAAGTCAGATATAGGTCTTACATTTCTGTGATTTACTGCTAATTTCCCTCAAACTTGAACTGAGATCTAAAAGTTTCACGAAATTTCATATGAACTGTGTAATATTTTACATACTAGGGCTTATTGCTTTATCAAAGATAACTAGTCAGGTTACCTTTAGAACAGTCTAAGATGCATGTGCTAAATTAAATAGTTTTTCAAGTCAAAATTCAGTGTAACATCTCTTGATTACAACTGAATATGTTTGAGGAGTGTAGGCAAAGTCAAATCTGACTGGACAGATTTACGTGATTGCTTTAGGAAGAAGACAGCAAGTAAAATCTTATCTTAAAGCAGGTCAAGAAAAATCTTCAATGAAATAGTTACCAATTTATACAGGCGCAGGCTTAACTTCTGTGTCCTTAACAGTCTCAAGTCCACAGTATTCTTAAATGCTTCTGTAGAATTTGTATCTGCACATTTGTATCTGCTTCAGCTGAAGAATATATGACTTATTTTCCATACATAATGAACACAACACGTGACCCTGTTGCATTTGAAGCAATAAGTAATGCTTACATTGAATTGGTATCATAGCAAAAGTAGGGTGGGATGGACATTTATTGCTGAAGTGCATTGAATGTGCAGCTCTGTGAAGAACACAAAGCCCCAGCTGCAGCCACTGATTACATTATTGAAGAAAGTCTCCTTCCATTCACTAATTCATTTAAACAAAATTTTTGCTGTGTAGCTCAAAAGAATCTTTCCTGGTTAAATTATTTCTGATAAATATTTTTACTAACATATTTGGTCTGTTTTTTTGTTCATAGATTAATTTGCAATAATTTATCTTTGATGCATATAAATTATTTTAAATAATTCAAACAGTTGTTTATGAAATACATGTTGCTTTATATTCTCTGCCATCCCAATTTGATTCAATGGCTTCTTATTTGGCACACTGGCTAAACACAATTTGGTTTTGACTGGTAGTTTCATTTCTATGCCATCCTCAACTTCCTAGCCTTCCAAGAGCTTTTGAGCTGAATAAGCAGGTTTTTCAGTGTAAATTCTATTCCTCTTTTCCTGCTAAAAAAACCAAAAACATTTTCATAGAAGCTCTTGTTGGAGAAAATATTTATTTATGCTGCAGTGCCACTGTTGGCTTTCTTTTTGTTTCTCTAAAAGTTTTGTCTAATTTTGTACTTCTATTGTTCTATACCTACAACATTTCTCAGACCTGTGATTTTTGTGTTCAAATGATGGCTTGATGAACTCATGATTTCCAGTCAATCACAAGAGACAGCCACTTTTAGAGTGATCTAAAGATCACTGTAAATGAAAAAGTGAAGAAAAGAAGTGAAAAATAACTGCAACTTTGGAAGAGCAGGAGTTTATTCTGGATGTGAGAGATTTACTTAATACATTGTTTAGCAGATTTTGTTATCTTTCTTCATAGAGATTATTTTAAATTAATTTCAGGTAATAAAATATTAATTGCAGAGCTGAAAAAGATGGTATGCACATTTTAATTAAAAATCAGGTGAAGCTGAATAACTTAGGAGATTTTGAGGCTGAAGAGCCTTAACTCTCTGTCATGCATGTAGAAGGAGAGATATGAGAGAGACCCAAGTAACACTTCACATGAAATCCCAAGTGCCTACTTAAGCTCTGAACAGTAACATAATGTTTATATATAACACCAAGGTTTTACAAGTACTGAGTCCTACTTTTACAGCTTAATCTCTCATTTTTAATCACCTTTATTTTTTTCTAAGTACTATAGTTAAATTCCTAACATAATCAACTTTATCTTTGAGAACAAACATGACACTTCGTCCATTTTATCACTGCCCTATAAATTAATTTGTGCATAATAAATCCAAGGAAAAAGTATTTTCCAGTATAATTTCCTCATCTACAAATAGTGTATCTCCCTACTCTATGAGAACTAGACATGCTCTGCCAAAATCAAAACACCCAAGTGGTCCCCAGAATATAACCTGGGAGATGAAGAAAGTCAAACCTCACTTTGCAGAAGATCTGTCCCTCACTTCTGACAAAATTTCAGGCATTGACCAGTTGTTTGGGGTTTTGTATTTTTGTTACATTATAATAAAACCTTTGATGAGGCCTACAGTGTGTTAGTTTTCAAAGAGTAGATCTGTAGCTACTGATGAATTCCTAAATGTGCATGAATGCATATACTGTGGTCCAAGTCAGAGTGCATTCATTATCCAATATCACAGAGTTCTTGTCAAAAAATTGAGAGTAAATCAGCATCAGACTGTGAGTGTACTGGTCCTTTCAAGGGAAGATGTGAAGACCATTTGGCAATACTCATTATCTGATACTTAAAAAACAGGGAATCATCTTAATGAGGGTTCAGGTCAGCCAGCATTCCTTGCAGACATACTATGAACATGAATTTCACTGCCTGATTTCAAACACTATTAACAGTCACTTTGATTTTACTGACACTTGACACTGGAAATGGCAGGACGGAATTTTGAATAAAATAAATAATGCTTACTATCTTTTTTTTTTTTTTTTTTTTTTAGTAGAAAAGCAGCTATGAAGTGTAAAGGGGAAAAAGCATCATTCATCCTGTAATGAACTTGTAAACAAAAAAAACTACTCAGGATGCTGGATATAGAGAAGGAACCCAGAGCTAGGAATGTAGGCTATCTACAGGGAAAAAATAAACTGTGATTTGTATCCACAGGAAATGCAGGGAACAGGGGTGTGTTGGTCCTGCGATGCTGCAGTCAGTAGGTTCAGGATTCAAGGCACAGGGATATTCCTGGCTCCACAGCCACTTCAATGAGAGGATGTTTATCTTCCATGTTAGAAATGACAGCTCTTACTTCTGTGTTTACATCACAAATTAGAAACAAAAATGTTTACACCTGGAATTCTGCTTTTAATTTTATTATGTGGGTGCCTTAACCTCTTTTACTTACCCTTTTCTCCCAACTTTGTTGGCTTTCTGTCTGCCTTCCTCTCAGGAAGCTCTGGAACACTTGCTACTCTCAGCCAGTAGCAAGTGTTCCAGAGCTGCTCTCTGCTTGCTTTTCATCTGCCTGGTGAAATGCATTCATTCTTCCTGTGCAACAGTACTCCTTCGATGGGAGAGCGCAGTAAATATCTCCATGGTTCAATCTGCAGGTAGTCCTGGCTCTTGCTGTTAATTGTTAATGCTGATTCTTCTGATAGCTGAAGCATAGAGACCTGGACAGTCACTTACATTTGGTTTCACTATACAATTTAAATAAACATTTGATTGCATTGACCATGCCTGTAAAATAACCTACTGACACAACAATTTTCTGAAAGTATTTGAATTACCAATTCAGATTAGAATTTTAAATATTCAGATTATAATTTAAAATATGTTCTTTTTCCCACTTAGATGATTGACTTTTCTTAACCTTTTTTCTCACCTCATTCTAAAACAAGCAAGCTCTTGCTATGTCCAGCCTACGAAAACGGTACATTTGAGCACCATAGGCAGATTTAACATATACATACTCCAAAATAACTATAAAAATGTGATTCTACCTAAATACTTAATCTTGTCCTTGAGGAATACTAAAGGCAAAATCTTACTGCAAGAATAATCCTCAATTTCTTAGTAGATACTTTTTATTTTATTTTCCAAATAATAAGCATTAAAAAATTTAATTATCTAGCAGCATGCTTAAAATATTTTCCCTTTTTTCTTCTTTGTAATCAAAGTTTTTATCTCGCTTAATGATTAGAAAGGTACTATGCCAATGGAAATTACCTCAATTTGTTATATTCATAGTTAAGTACCTGGATGATTATGCAGGGCAACATAAGGTGACTTAGTATACAAATCCCAGTAAAAAACGTACAGTAGTATTCATGCTTTTACAATCCAGTGGTTGGCCTAACAAAAGTTATATAAAAAAGACAATGACAACACCTGGTTCAACATCCACTAGAATTAATGAGTTTTATATCAGCCTTAACAATGAATGAGCTGTGCTTACCTAATTTTGGAAACTAACCTCCTTCCTGGGATCACTGAGCTCCTTTCTTTTCCTCTGCATCCCATTCTGGCATTGACAAATGAGGACACTGAGGTGTAACTCACCTTAAAGGCAGTAAATGATTGACTGCAGTGTTTCCCTACAAAGAATATCACAGCTCCCTCAAGGAGAGACAAATCCATCGAATTTCATAGAATTTGGACTAATTAAGACTCAGCTCTAGTTCCACTAACAGAAAATTGTTCCTCTAGCTTAAATGTGAGCTGATCCAGAGGTTAGAAGTATAAACTGTAGATGTTGTTCTCTCCATGTGATTGCTTCCAACTGTTCTTTTAACTAGCTCATATCATAGTCAACAATTAGCAGTGAAGTTAGTTTAATAGGCTGATTTCCACTTTCAAAATGAGGATTAGTGGATCTTGTTCAGCATTTTGGTTTTATAGGCAGTTTTAGCAAAGTGAGCTTACGAGTTAGTTCCATTAATCTGGCTAGGGATAGGTATAGAAAAAGTAAAGGAGGATCAAGTTGTGTTGTAATTGGAAGCCATAGTGAATCAACTTGGAGTCAGATCCAAATCAAATTCCTCTGTTGCTAGTTTAGAAACCTGTTATGACCATTTTCCACAATTTTTTCATGTTCCATTAACAATTTAGCTCTGAACTGTCCACTGTGTAAATCTTATTCATATAAATGAAAGAGTCATTTATGAGGATGAACCATTATTCAAAATGAGGTACGTGCTGTCTGGAGATGCTGAAATCTATTGTAGATAATTATTAGATGCATATGTAACTTCAAGGCATTCCTAAGTTTAACTTTGTATTTTTAAACAGACCTGGCATTTTTTGTTTGTTTGTTTTAACAAACAAACTTTAAGTGTTTTCAAGTGAATTTATATGAAATTTGGCTGATGCAAAAGTGAAATACAAATCCTCTGGAAGATTCAATGACAGCAAGTAGTAGGACATATGGTTGCCAGGGAAATGGAGCATTCACTGGTCAGATGCTTGGTTAACTTCTATAATAAATAGCTCACTGAGCATATTAATTGTATCTGGAAAAATGATTAATCTTATGGCACTATTAAGAAAAATTCCTAATCTATTCATGTCAATAATAAACCTTACATCAAATTTATCAGTGTCTCCAAGACTATTACAAAACTCATTTCCATGTAAGTCGCTTTGCAGGTCTTGATGCGCGATTGGAAATCAATGACTGCTTCAATGAAGTTCTGTCTGTGTATATGAGAAAAAATTTTCAACTATTCAAAGGATTAAAACACAAACAATAAATTTAAAAATACAGTTATCCACACTTTTGGGATTTGGAAATACTCAGATATAACATAGATAAAAAAAATCTCATGAGAATTCAACAGCTCCTGTTAGAAAAAAAGAGAGCTCATGTAAGACAAGGCTTTTTCCCAAAAAACCCTAGTTTACAGGAAATTTAATTAGTTTATATCTGCATATTTTGCCATTAGAAAAAAAGAAGCAGATCTTTCCATTTTCTTTAAGGAATTTCTAATAGTTTTCAATTTACACACCTGCAAGGCTTTTTTCATGGTAAAAAATGATCTTGTGATTGCATGTCTATCTCTATATGCTAAATAAATAAAGTATATAGAAATAATTTATATTATACTATTATATAAAAAAGTTTCCTATTAAATGCATAAACAAAGTGGTGAATTATTCAAGCATACTGAATAGTAGTAAAGCCAGTATGAAAAATATGGGGGTTTTTGATATCTATTTCCTTGTCATGAGTAATCTTTAAGCTTACCTCATAGAAAAATAGTCTTTAATGGCTAAAATAATTGAGACAGGTTATGTGTTTAAAAGAACCTGTTAGGAAATGTAAACTTCTACATAGGCCTTTCATTCAAATTCAGAGTTTTTGAAACATCCCACCAAGGTATAGCTAAAATTTCTATGATGATTTATGTCAACAACTCATGTAAGATTTCCATTAAAGCTTTCATTTAAACAGAGATTGAACTAACATATTCATGCAGAAAACCCCTGTGCACTGAGTAGTTATAAAAAACAAATGAATATCAATTTCCTCTGTAATGTTTTGTTACCTATAGCTGTTGTTATCAAAGAACGCCTGGTGAGCAATAAGGAACGCAATATTTTATATTTGAATAGAAACATCTATCTTGAACAATGATGAAGTTTACTAACCATACCTTTAGAGAGAGTGTTCACCTCCAATATACAATAATTCAGTGACTGGAAGTCAGAAGCTAAGATGGAGCAAGTTTGCAGCACAACAACAAACAGACAACTAGGGACTTCTAGAGAGGTTTTTTTTCAGAAACAAAATTGTCAATATTAAAATTCACTAAGACAAATTTAGTTTCCAAATGCATTATACCTTGGGAAAGATTTTTTTTTAATTCTTTCTTGAGTCTGAGGGGGAGATTGGTTGCACTTGCTGCAGAAATGATATACTGAAAGGCTACGGCTGATTCCACAAAAACTCCAAACAAACAAACCAACAAACAAACCAACAACAAAAAGATCTTTGGTATATAGGCCAGAAAGCATTTTACAGACAATCCCTTATCTCAGAGGCCAGCTATAACAATGGCTGTGTATCCCAGAGCCCCTGGTAGCCCCATAGGTGGGGCAGAGGATAGGGCTGAGAACTTGTCAGCTTGAGCTTTAGACCTGATTTTTCCCTTTATACCTTCATATGGAAAAAACTAAATTGTATGCCAAAATCAGTATTCCCAAGAGAACAGGTCTTTCTTTGCTCTATTACTCCAAAATATGCCTCCTTTGAATGGCTAAATTCAGATTAGCCAGTCACATAATCAGGTAGCAGAGACCACCAAAAAGTAGACATATTTTTGGCACTAAATAGCCCTGGGTCCTCTGTTGAAGCCAAAAAAGCCCAAACTGTGTTGATCTCAGAGCAGTTTAACAAACATAATCTATCAGGCTGAAGAAGAGAGCCAAGCTCATGTCACAGCAATAATCCTTCTCAGGTGCTGCTGGTTAAACTATCAGGCATGCTGATTTTCCTGACATTTTCCCAGCATTTCAGCTGAAATTGTTTTTTCAGTCCATGTCATTTATTACCCTGTTAAAACTTGAATGCTATTATCAAGAAAAAGGAACCACTCCTTTTCTGTCAGAGGTGAAGCTTGTTTCTCCTCATGTTGCTAATTATCAGCGCAGGTTTCACAGAGGATCTTGTGGGGCCTTCATCATTAATTTCAAAGCCATGCATCAAAAATCATCAAGAATTCTAAGTCATGTGTAGATACTCTGAGTACCTTTTCTGAATCATACTTAAGTCATCATAAAGGACTAAAAGTATTTTCATAAGCTAAAGAACTTTTTCTTTTCCTAGTTTTGTCAAGTTTATATTCCCAGGGAAAAAGAGGTTCTGATGTTGAAGGTAGCATAGTAATGGGGTTTTTCTCCTAGTTACCACAGACAAAAGCTGTATGCTAATTAGTTTAGAGATGTTATTTGGCAGAAAAGCTTCCAAAAGCTGTTGAAAATACAAGAAGAAAAGGAATGAATGATAACATCTGGTTTTCTAGTAATTCCCTGCTAACAAATACATTCTTCAGAGTCTCAGATGAGTGCTGGAAGCATATCTTTGTACCTCTTCACTTCCATGTCTTTAGAAAGTAAAATGTAGATGTTATGGCCAAAGATACATCACATTAGTGATGTGTCTTGGGCCATATGTACCAGGTAGTATGTATATGTTAATGTGTTAATTCCCCCATCAGTGTTGTTTTTCTTACTTTCCAGACAAGGTGGCTGCTTGACACTGAATTTTATAAAAACACTGTCTAAAAACTTGAAATATTCTTTCACCTAGTCCTACTGCACAAAAGAGCTAATTTACTACAATGCATTGTTTTAAAAGAGAAGATTTTCAAGCTTAGTGTGGTTGCTGTAACAAATAAATCAGAAAATAAAAATTAAAATTTGAAGCATAGAACACACCTGTGAAGATTCTACCACAGTCCCCCCATTAATAAACAAAAAAAAAAAAAAAAGGAAAAAAATTACTTTATTTTCTATACACCACAGATCAAAGCCAGTTGCTTTCACTCTGCATACACTGGTGCTTTGATTTTTTATCATTACCACAGCCAAATACCTCCTTCCTATCCCATTACTCATCTCTCCTGTCATTAGTCAATGGCGTGCTGTGGAGCTTCACCACAAGCAAGGGGAAAGATGTTGAGTGAGAATATTTCTCTTTTCCCTTCACACATCTGCACACTTTGCTTAATTGCAAAGCACAGTTTGCTTAATTTTTATTTTTAGAAAATCAGATTTTAATTCATTTTTTGGCTGCTGAGTAAGTATAAATTAACACTTCTGTTCTTTGATCCTGAATCTGCAAATATACCCATGTCTCATGCGGTACAAAACTGCATCAAGAAAAAAACATACATGAAGTATTTGAGACCTAGATGCTTCTTTTCCAACAGTATTTTTTTCCTGTCTGATTGGATCACTTCTCATTATTCTTGTGACAGTGTTTCATTACAATCTGGTATGAGAAAAGGAAAAGTAATGTAATTTCCAAATGTCTTGTACATTTCTATGTTTCTATTTGTATGCTACAATACATTTATACACTACTGTTTGTAGTCAAAATTATCAGATGACTGTTTTGACACATGAGGTTCTCTCATTAAAATATGGTGCTGTCTTAAAGCAGATGTAATTAATGGCAAGAATTAGGGAGATTAGAGGGTTATTCTAATGTGTCAGGTAAGCTAACCCATTTCATATAAGATTAACAAAGGAAAAAACTGAAAATACATGCAATGTTGATTTGAAAATGGTAAAAATATAAATATTCATATTTCTTCTTTTGAATTATAGATCCGATACTTTAACATGCAGAACCTTGTTTTGGGTGACAAGGGTGACACCTTTGTATCAGGTGATTTACCTGTTGGTGGCAGGGGACCACAGGGTTGGCTCCTGTGAGAAGCTGCCAGAAGCTCCCCCAGTGTGTGATGGAGCCAAACCCAACTGGAGCCAGGACAGATCTGCCACTGGCCAAGGCTGAGCTCATCAGCGATGGTGGTAGCACCTCTGGGATAACACAGTCAAGGAGAAAAAAAAAGAAATAAAAAAGGTTTCTGTAGCCAAAAAGAGGAGTAAGAATAGATGACAGGAACTGCCCTGCAGACACCAAGGTCAGTGCAGAAGGAGGTGCTCTGGGTGCCCCAGTAGAGATTCCCTGCAGCCCATGAGGGTCCACAGGAGAGCAAAGATCCACCTGCAGCCCATGCCCAGGTGGGTGCCCAGAGGAGGCTGTGATGCTGTGGGAAGCCCACGCTGGAACATGCTCCTGGCACTCATGGACCCATGGAGAGAGGAGGCCATGCTGAAGCAGGTTTGCTGGTAGGATTTGTGACCATGTGAAAGGGACTCTTGCTGGAGCAGTTCTTGAAGAACTGCATCTCACATTAGAGATGCTCCTGGAGGGCTGTCTCCTGAGGGAGGGAGCCAGGAGCAGGGAAAGAATGTGTGGAGTCCTGATGTTCATGATGTCTCAGAGGGGATGGAGCTCACTGTTTTTTGGGTCAGCTGCCTCTGACTTCAGGGATCTTACCTGCTCATCTCAAAATCAGCATAGATAGATCCACACTGTCCTGTTTCTCTGGGCTTTTCCTACACTATAACCAGCATTCATGTCAGAGGCTAGCCACACTTCCATGAGGTGGATGTGTTCTCACGATGAGAAAAAATAGCTATATAATGCCAATTGAATACTTACTATTCTGATAATTACCAGCACCAGCATTTACGGCAAAATAGCAAAATTACTCTCAGCAGTGTTGAAACGTGCTACTTTTTTTTCCTCTTCATCTTTAGTAGCCATGTAGAAGGAGCTAAAAGGGTTAAAACTAATATCTCATTCCCTTTGTGCAACAGAGAAACAACTTAGCTAAAGAAAATTACAACTAATAACGCTTTGCACTTTCCAAATTACCTGCAAATGCATTTTGCAACAGAGCTTGTCAAAAATCTCAAAAATTTCAATACTCAGAGGCTGGGCAGGCAAGAGGAGGATGGTGTGGTAAGAGGAGGCTTGCACGGGTAGCCCAGCAGAGCATGATGTATTATACTGCACTCTGCTGATCCTGTTCTGGGAAGAGGGTTGGATATTTCTCACTGGAGGTCTCAGACTAGTGGAAGCTATATTTTTTTTTGAAGGGCCGATTAACAATCAAAGGAATTTTTTTTTCCTGTCAGCTTGATGAGGGGGGTTTTTTTATATTTATCATGTCTGTTTGAAACTCCTCTGTCAGGCATTTTGGATGTTAAAATAAGGTGTGAGGAGGTGGGCTAGTGGTGAAAGAACAAATAGTAAAAAGATGTGCATGAGAAAGACAAATGGAGATGTTTGTCACATATCACAAAAAGTGCAATAAAAAAAAGGTGCAAAAATGGGTTTTAAAAAGTCTGCTAATTTTAAATGTCCTCCTACTTTTGATGGATTTTTCCAATAACAAGAACATTTTTTTAATTAATTCTTACATAATTGTACATATTTTTAGTGGATCCAGTATATTTTTTCAAGCTTTCCCCTAAAAATGTTTATTCATATATAATAAATATAAGAATTCTTTAGAAAGTGAACAAAAATGATGAGACATTATAAACAATACTCTAGTACTATTAATCACAAATAGGGAATCAGAAGTAGAAAACCCTATGATGTCTGTGAGTTCTTTACATAAAGTGGACATTGGACAGCATCATTTATTTTCTCTATCATGGTTTAATCCCTCAGAATGCTAGAAGAAATTTAATTTATTACTGACGCACTCAAGCTTTTAGGCTGTTCTTTTGTGTTCTATAGAGAAAAGATACTACTGAATAATCTTAAATGAAATTACTGTGCATTCTTTTAGAGATCTTTGATTTATTTTTTTTAACCTAGAAAATAAGTTCATAGAAATATTCCATGCTATTTTCTACCTAATGCAACTGTATCACAGATCTCATCTTTATTACTGACAAAAGCATTTAGTTCTTCGGCATTCAAACTTTAATGTTGAAAAAGCTTGCAAAAAATTATATTTCTGCAGAAGGGTGAAGGGGCATAAGTGCTTTCCTTTGTCTGTTAGTATTATGATGCACGAGGTGAGTGGTTAGATTGCTAAGGTTTATGCCTAACATATATTTAGCCTAATTAGCAAATGAGGTCAGCAATTAAAGAGCAGAAGGGAATAAGTGCACGATCCTAGCTGTGTTGTAAAGGTTATAAGGAAAAAAAGAACGAGCTAAAATCTTTGCATTAGCCTTGAATTGCAGTGATAAATTGCCAGGGGAAAAAAAAAAAAAGCTGCTACAAAATTTCCTCACAGAGGACAGAAAAGCCATTTGATCAATGGCTTTGATCATTGCAGTGGCTGATCAGCAGTGTAATGACATGGGAAATTGCATATTCCCTGAACACATCCCACACATCATCTGCTAAACTGGCCTCCATCTGGCAGGTGGGGTTGGCAGGGAAGTGGGGGTGCCCTGTTCTCTTGGGGAAGTCACCACAGGCTCCTCCTTGGTGCCAGCAGATCTACGCAAGCAAACAGCACAGACTGGATCCCCACCACTGTTTGATGTTTTAATCCTCATTTTGCATGCTAGAGTGTAAGTTCTCTGGCTCCTCCATCACCTGCAAACTAAGCAGGATAGATGGTCTAAACCTCTTGAGCTACCCATGAGCCATCACCTTCAGTATCCTGGAAATACTTCAGAGTGTTCTATAATCCAGTTTCTGGACACGAATCACAAAGGGAGGAACATAACATAAAGGGATAAAAGAGAAGCTGTCTTTAATGAGCACATGGCTCTCTGTCATAACAAATTACCCTGTGATGCTCATGATTAATTGTGCTGCCACTTGTTGTATGGCAGCACAGTAATGCAAGCCAAATAGGCACAATGCAAGTCTGTCTGCAAAATTAGTAGGCTTTTTAAATGTTATATTTATCACTGTCTGCCAGATGTGACAATCCTTCAACATATATGTGATCTTGCCTGTGGTGTCCTGAATTAAAATGGATCATTTTTCAAAAAGTATTGGTTCAGTGCAGGGCCAATGAACCTATGCAAGCTGATGAGCCAGAAGGTGCTACAAATTAAAATGAATTTTTTGCCAATCTCTCTTGAGCTATTTGTGATATTATTGTGTTCCACTCTACCTCTTTTAAGATATTCTGTCACCATGCTTTTCTATGTGCATAATCTTCTTTTATTCATTGCATACATTTTCTTGCAATTGAGATATTTTTTTCTTTCTTGTACCCAGTACTCACATTTTGCACCTGTTTCCAGATTACTAATATGGTGCTATTGAAACTGAGTTGTAGTAGCACCACAGAAATCCCAGTCCAAATAATCCAAATTCTTTGTTGAAATCAAAGTATCGCTTATGTGTGAAGTTTGCAGATCATCCCCAGGTACCCTGCTTCTTGGGCTTACAGTATGATCACTCTACATCAGGTAATAAACTATTGAGATATTCATTAAGAAAAGTATGTAGTCTGAACAAAAATTTCTAAACTACCACATCATGCTGCCTATTAATAGCTCATCACCCGTTTTCTTTGATTGTGTTGCATTTCATTATTTTTCAGGGGAAATTTCTCAAATTTTTCAGTGATATTTTTCAGAGGTAAATCTAAAAATTAGGTCCATGATGGCAAGTTATGTTTCTGCAATGTTATTAGGAATCCAGATAGCCTTTGAAGATTTGGGCTTTGATATTTACTGAGCTTTGATCTCCCTGAGGTCCTACCACAGGAAGGACAATCCATACAAACTGTGCTTTTGAAAAATTCTCTTTCTAACATTAAGGGAGGTTTTAACCTCAGGTTCTGGAGTAGACAGGAATATTTTTCCTCCCCTAACTGCACAAGCACTGAACACTTTTCCCACTCCCTGGAAGAGCAGGTCAGTAACAGTGATGTGGTTTTGTCCCAGTGCTGTAGGCACTGTGCAGCTATGCTGAAAGTCACACCATCTCCTTTTACACAACTGTGTCTGCAGACCTAGAAGAGTAAGATTTTTAATGGTCTACTCAGCAGAACAACAGAGTGTTCTCAATGAATAAACTGCAAAAAATCAGGGAAAAGTGGTTTGCAGAGTTGTATAGTCTAGCAAACTAGGACTGGCTTACATGGACCAGAGAGACCATGGCCTATCTAAAAGAGATTCAACTTATAATTCTTCTGTCAGTAAAAATGATACAAAAGACTATGTTTTTCTGCTCAAATAAGTTATTGAGAAAAATCTATGAAGTTTAGAATAATTATAGTATAATTGCAGCTCAAAAATTTATCTGAGATGAAAGAGATGGGTTTTCAGAAGAAACACTGAAGCTCTGCTTCTGGAAGGAAATGCATTATTTAGCTTATTAATGGAGGGCGAAAAAGCACCAAGTGAAAATCAGCAAAGACAAAATTTAGGACAAAGTTGTGAAAGTAGTGACCCAAGTTCTTTCCTGGATCTCTCTTTTTTTAAATTTTTTTTTAATGTATCGCAGTAGGAAAATGTTCAGCACTGACAAATTGAGGCATGAAAGGATTCATCAGAATTATCTGTGACATCACTTAACTTTTTTAATACTTGAAAAAGAAAATGTCTTCTTTCTGGAAGTCTCAATTTTACTCCTTTTTCCAAGTTTTCTTTTCCAAATTGAATTCTTGAATTATTTGGTTCATAGATGTTGGGTTTACATAGGGACCATGATATTTTTATCTGTGGAAATGCACCAAGGCTGACTCCAGTTCATATTATTTTTTCTGCAGCTAAGAGCTGTGAAATAAAAAATTATTAATTCTGGATACATAATAAATTGTGTAAGTTAGGAAACAATCCACCCATGCCAATGTTCCACTACTAAGTGAAACAATGAAGTGCATGTTTAATAAATCCAAGCCCATTTCTGAGCTTTGGCATTTGACCCACTCCATATTTCTCCCAAGGCAGGAAAGTAACAGCTAAGTGTTATGAATATAGCAGCACACAAAAGTAATTCTGTCCTTCTAATGCATGATGAAGAAGTAAGCAACAATTTTATAAAAGGATTCATTAGCCAGGCTGCAGCTTTCAACCCAGAACCAGGGCATTCAGATTCACTTGCCTTGAGAGAGTTTAAGTGCACATCTGTCTTCTTGGAAAGTTGTGTTTCCCCTTGGCAAACGGCTGGTCTGAGACTTGAAGTGTACACTTTTCCTCACCTGCTGAAAACCTAACACTTCAAAGACTTCAGGTTACTCTGGGCTGAAAAAATTCATCAGATTGTTGACTTAATATTCATTTAAAAGAATAGGAGAGTTGGGCTCCAGAACCTATGCTTTATCATTGATTTTATGCAACTTGCTCTTCAATATTAAATGCTGAAACAGTCTTTCAGAAAAAAGTGTGTATATAGAACCCAGAAAAAGCTGCAGGCTGCCATCCTGCTGTGTTTCTTTTTCTCTGTGAACTCTGGCTTCTGTCCTGTACTGTGGGGAAGAAAATAAGTTTCTCAACCATGTCAAAACTGAAATGCCTTTGGGTGTCCAGGGAAGGGGGCTGAAAGTGCACACTGGGAACAAGAGGTATCTCTGGAGGCTATGTGTTGCAGGGATAGTTTGTAGTTGACTGGGAAGATTCTGAATGTGTGACTAAACCTTGTTCATAAGTCTTATCTTGGATGTACATGACTTACGTATGACTTAATTTTACCCTGGTCATGATTTTAAAATGCTTTTTAGACCAAGTAAGAGACCTTGCAAATAGATGTGACATAATTCAGAAGGTATTTTTAATAATATTTTTAAACCCTATTGGATAATATCTTACCTGAAGCTCTCTAGTAATATGTTGAAGTACGTGCCCAAAACTATTAATATTCATTTACCCTTAAACATCCTTATTCCAAGATTAGCTAGATCCCAAGATGCAAATGACCACACTTCACTGAAATGTTTTATGTTCTCCCACACAACTCCTACACACATTTTCATAAAATTGGTTTGCATCACTCTTGGGGTAACTTCAAGGACCAAATCCTGTCACTTTTGCTCAGGTTCGTGATGCCTCACTGCAAAAAGTCACGTTAATTTTGAGTGCTTCCTCTTCTCACGCCTCTCCTGAGCTACAAAATCACAGAGTCTTCCAGCAACATACTTGACGCTGACAGCAATTAAATCTGAGAAGTTCTGCCAATAATCCTTCATTCCTTCAAGTGTGCTGACTTCACTGTGAGGTGGGATGTACTGTCAGGCTGTGCACAGCCCAGAGCAGGAGACAGCCTGTCTGGCAGCCCTCCAGCGCCTCGCTACCTCAGGTTGAGTTACTGTTTCCTTGTGCGTAAAAATTAGTTTTTTCATGTGATATACCATGTTCAGACACTGCAGTGATGAACACCAAGGAAATGTACTACGGAAAAAAATGTCTGTGTGAGTGGAACAGCAGCTGTTGCCAGACCTTCTATCTGTGTCTGGGTTTTGCTGCTACTTGAGGGAAGCAATGCAGAAGGGCCCGTTATGCAATGCAGATCTGTAGGTTATGTAAATCAGATGCAGTAAAACTTGACACCAAGCAAAGCATAACTTTGACCCTGTTCCAAATAGATTATTAAACATCACAGTAATTTTCCCTATAGCACTGAAGTCTGAATCAATCTTAATGCGGACATCATTTACCCTAGTGTGACTCCATTGATTTAACACAGTTTTGCATCAATGGGGGCAGAAAAGGGTCAGGAAATTAGCTGTAGGTGACTTGGTAGTGTATAATCCACTCTTTAACACTAAGTATAAATGACCAATTTCATGTTGGGTTGGTTAAGAAACCTTGACTTCTTTTTTAAAATAAAAAAAATTAGTGGTATTTAGTATATTTCAAAGGAAGATGCCCAGAAATGGCTTTAGTTTGCAGTGATTATGGCTCATACATCTAATCCTGTTAGAGAAACAGGGGGTTCACTGGAGTTCATTAGCATGAGAAACTAAATGCTATCTAATGCCACATTATAAATGTACTGCATTTGGAACAGCCCCTAAGATACAGTTTTATTGTGCATTCATCTGATTCATACCTAATCTGAAGCAAGAAAAATATAGGGATGAGCCCTGACATTTTCTGCTTCTTTATAATTACCCTCTTCCAAATTCCTTGTGATTATATTGATTAAAGTTTTCTTTCAGTTTTTCTGTAGCTGAAACACATTTCTCAATTATGGAAGTTGACTTTATTCTGTCATTTCCTTCTGTCGTAAGCATATATTTAATGTTTATTTATAAGGATGAAAGTGAATTTTATTACAATGCAATCACTGACAGAGCTATTAAAAACTGCATTTTCTCTCAGCATTTTCCTGACATTGCTGAATTTGTGTTCTCTGAACACAAGAGATAGAGCTTTACTTGTGAATAAATTTCTCACATTTCTTTTAACAAATAAGAATGCACAGATGCACATATATATACAATTTCTATAAATTTAAAAAGTCACATCCCAAAATTTAAAATATTTTTGATAGATAACAGGCAGAAGGTATAGACAGTCATGAGCTACCTTATGATAAGACTTAGGTTAAAAATCAAATCTGTAAGTAGTGAGTGTGGTGTTTGTGAGGGTCCCCAGGATGAGGTGAGAGATGAGTCTGACTCCATGTTCTCAGAAGGCTGATTTATTATATTATGATATATTCTATTAAAAGAATGCTATACTAAAACTCTACTAAAGAAAAAGAATACATCAGAAGGCTAGAAAAGAATGAATAATAAAAACCTGGGACTGACCCAGAGAGTCTGACACAGCTGGCTGTGATTTGTCATTAAGTAAAAACAATTAAAATGGAACCAATCAAACATGAACCTGTTGGTAAACAATGTCCAGACCACATTCCAAACCAGCAAAAACAGCAGAAGAGAATCAGATAATTATTATTTATATTTTTCTCTGAGGCTTCTCAGCTTCCCAGGAGAAGAAATCCTGGTGAAGGGTTTTTTTTGACAAAATATCACAGTGAGATATTAAAGTACAGGCAGAGAGGACAGAGAAAGAATAGAAATGTCTTTCCCAGGTGAAAAGCAGCAGTATCTTGGCAGCTTTTACGACAAAGCACAAAAAGATGTCAGATTCCTGGCTCTACTACACCAGAGATCTTGAGACTGTGATACCAGCTATGGCTGTAGCATTACCAAACTCTCCTAAGTGTGCTCTGAGAGGAGCACAGCAAACCAAAAGCAGAAAATGGGGAGAAAACACAGAAAACACCACTTTTCCCTTAAAGCCCTAAACACCAAACACTTGAGCACGTTCCTTCTGTTTCAGGCTGATGGATTTGTGTACCCAACCAAACCCAAGCTCCAGCCACGCCCCAGAGGGGATGTGTGGAAGCAGTGTCGGGGTTTCCAGCGCAGTTTGCCCTGCAGAAGCTGTGCCCCATGGCTCTGTTCTCCCACACATGCAGGGCTGCACTGCCCAGCACAGCCCAGTGCCAGGGCAAACCCTCCATTTGCTCTGCCCGTTTGGATTGAGCCTCTTTGCTTTGCCTTTCATAAATATTGGATTAAGGCATTAAATACCAGCCATGCTAATAAACATCTGGGAGCCAGGCAGTTCTGTGAAACCAAAGGGTTGCTGTCCTGTTTGACTGAGAAATGAGCTGCAGTGTGATCCTCCTGACTCTGAGCAAGACACTGCAGCTCAGCTCACGATTCCCAAGATGTATTGCTGCAGACACCTCCTTCCCACTGGTGAGGGGAACAGAAGGGATCCCATAAATTCTGCATGCACATCCTGGCTGCCAAATCTCTTTTAAGGGTTCCTTTCAGTCTGTGGATTCTTCAACAGACTCTGTCTAAAATACCTCCTACTTTACCATGAGGGTTCTGCTATCCCATATGATCATTAAGGAAGAGTAAAAAATTATTATTTTTAAAAATTTCTCCTTTAATTCATAGGTATTCTTTAAATTTAAACCTAAAAACATAGAGTATGCGAATAAAACCATTATAAGTGTTCTTGTTCTTTACAGCAAATAATGAGGACAGGCAATAAATTTGCTTCATTTCATAGACCCATTCTTACAAGAAGTTACAGTCTCTGTGGTTTTTTGCCAAATTAAAGTTAAATTCTTGAATTCACTATGCCAACACATATTCATTTTGCAGCTTTCTAATATTTTAAAATCCAAAATTGCATTGTTAGGTGCATATTTACATGTTAATTGTGAAACCTACAAAAGTAATTTCTTCAGTTTACAAGTCAACAATTCTGATATTACATTTCCACACATCATATTGTCTATTAAAACTATGAAACTGCCCTCAGTAAGCCAATATACATATACATTTCACACACAGAATATCTCCATCTCTCATGTAATCTATAATTTTTATCATTGCAAAGGATCTCTATTTGTTTCCTAAATATAGATAAGCCTTTCTGTGTTACCTAACATGGTCTAATTATACATAGTGAAAAAACTGCATATAACAAGCATTTTTCTAACTTGTGACTTAATTGAGTTTACTTTTAATAAATAAATAAATTCCCAAGCCTATTCTAGGTCCACATCAGATTTCTGTTTCTCACAGAAAGAAGGAGGGTGAGCAAGGTAGGACGTTTTTCCTTCTCTTCCTAAGTTTCATGTATTTTATCTCTGAAAAAACTTTGAGGAAGCAGTTACAAGGAAAGGGAAGCTTTGAAACTTTGAATCACAGAGCAAAGAGACGAAAGGTCTAGGGTCTTGCCACAATTGCCTGAGCTCTTCTTATGAGAAGTCAGGGCTAAAGGTCTTCTGGAAGAATGTCAGTGTCCTACCCCTGCCTCCCCTAAGGATGTTGCTGTTGTCAATAATATGTGAGGAGAAAATGGTATAAGGACCTTTACTTTCTCCTGTCAGTTCCTTTCATGGGAATGTCCTCAAAAAATAGAAAAACATCATTCCTTGAAAATTGAATTCAGAGTTGAAGTCCTGTATTATTCAGATTCATGGTTTTTTCCTCATTCTCTGAAAGGAAATTAAAGCAAAAAAGGGATGGGGCTGAAATTATCAATTGGAAGGGCCAAAAGTGGATTTTGGCCTGGAAAAAAATGCTCAAACACTGGCAATCCTTAACAATACATCAAGAAATTTGATCATGAGCTTAGCTGCCAAAATATCATCACCACTTAATGCCTTTTCTCCTTAATCATCCTTTGCCATTTGAATAGCTATTCTTGAATTTCCAGTCCTTCTCCTGCCTAGATCTTTGATGCATTTTGCACTTCCTATTTTAACTACCCTAATCAAAATAACTTCACAACTCTCCAAACCCTCCTACGCTACTGAGCCCATTTCCATCCCCTGATTTTTTTTTTTCTGCCTCACTTTCCCAATGCAAGTCAGATAAATTAGTTCTTAAACTTTGGAGATACACTTCTGATGGGTGGAATTTTTAAGGTTCTAACTATTCTTTTTATTTTCCAAAACTGCCACTTCTGATTTTCTCCATGTGGTGCTACTTTGGCAGTGGGAATGCTGTATGTAATTGTGGTTTTCATGTACTTTTTCATATGCATTTAGTGCTTAAAGAATGATTAAAGAAAGCAAAGTAATGAACTTGTCAACTTGAGTGGTCAAAAATACTCGTGACTCCAGTCTAAGAAAGGAAGGTTATTGACTCAAAGGCAAAATACTGCATTACCAAGCTCAGAGAGAGAAACCATTGCTTTAAATATTGCTTGATAAGGAAAGAAAGAAAAATGTTCAGGTGTGCTAATACAATTTAGCTGAATAATATTAACAAGTATGCATATTCCAGGAGTCCTCCCTAATATAATACAGAAACAGTCCCTAAACTTGCAATCAATCCAGGAGGAATAAGCAAAATTAATACCTAAATCTGTTTTTAGTAAAATTTAGCAACTGTACATAGCTAGTATTAAATTCTATCAACAAAAATCACATTCTTGATCAAAATATTTTAACTAGGATGTAAATTAGCTCTAAAGCTCGTTCAGTTAAATAATACTGCCAATGAAAGAAGATATCTTTAGAAGTGTCTGGGATTTGAGGTTTTTGTTGTCATGTTTCTTTTTTAAATCAAGTCATGTTATATGGACAACCAAATTGTTGTTTTTACAGTCTGAATGTGGGTTTGGCTTCATGAAACAGCTTGAACTAATTAAGAGATGAAAGGTAACTCCTTGCTACCGCCACTGTACAATCTCAATTTTATGATAGTAGATGGCAAAAAGAAATGTCTTCACTTGAATAGGTTCTCTCACGTTTGAGACATACACAGGGCACCCTCCTAATACAACAGACTAAACTGTGAAATTATAGTTATTGTTAAAAAACTGCAACAATGCTTAAAAATTTAAGTGTTTTGTCCACTTAGCATGGTTTTGGGTTTTTTTTAGGTTTATCTTCATCTTAGGTTCACAGGTACTCAGTGTACAAAAATGTAAGACATGCAATTCAATTTCATGTTAATGTATTATCACGCTCTTAAAACATTCACTAAGACTTTGTTCCTTAGCTATTATTTCAGATAGATGTTATGCAGGGGTTTTTTTTCTAAGCTCCACAGAGGTTCATGCTGAAAGGGTGTTCTGGGTTTTCATATGGTTAAATCACATTTAGAAGACAACACAAGTATCAGTCTTAAAAAGAGGGCAACATTTTGCATTGTTCGGGTCAGCTGCCACAGTTATTGCTTTTTTGGCAAGGCTTGGAAATTTTTATGTTTTTTATTGATCTCCCTTCTGCTGTGAGTTGCAGTTCAATAGCTGAATTACTAACCTACTTATTTCATTGTAACAAGTGATAAATGATACTGCTTTTAGATCTAGCATGCCTTATTTCAGATTCTGGGTTCCTAACACAAATTCAGACAATACTGGTTCGAGCTAAAGGCTTTGTCCCTCTTTGTGAAGGACATATCAGCCCCTCTGAATGTAGATTCACAGAATGGACATATATGATGTTTGTGTTTGCCAACAAAGGTCAGAAGGCAAGTATTAGCATTCAAGAACATTCAGTAATTTGGAAGTTGCCTGGAGGATATGTCTAGCAACTTAAGGCTCAAAATCCTGCCTCCATCTGTCTACTGCCAAAGCACAGTAAAATATGCCTGTGCTCCTTATGCTACTACTCAGAAATGTCAAGATAGTCACCTTTCAGCATGAATCAGAAAGCACTTCTGAAACCAAGCAGCATAATCTTCTGGTTTTCTCCTGTGAGCAGAGGTCTGTACCATAAGGATAACATGCAAATTTCATAAATCTAGTTACCTAACAGAACAGCTAGAAACTGCTTAAATGTCAGGTGGAGATGTCCTATTGACAACATCCTTCTCTCACGATGCAGCTATACCATTGCTTGAGCACAGATCCTCATGTCTTAGAGCTGAAAACATTATCAATATACCAAATTCTCCTCATGCAGTGTTGTTTTCTCAGTCAATATATGCAGGACTTGATTCTGGCTTTGACTCTCTGAAAAGGTCTAGATTCCTATAAGTGTTGTAACAATTCACGTAATTTGCCTTATCTCTTCCTGGCTGTGTAAGATCAGAAGAGGAAAGAATTTAACAGAATGAATGAAGGCATTTCTTAAACAATGAAAGTAAATCTGAAGGTAATGAAAGGGCTCTTGGGCACTTCCACTCAGTGTTATGGCAATGACACAACATTGACCAGTAACGACCTCTCTGCTGCCACTACTAACATCACCAGTTTGTAATTATAAGAACTGAAAAAACATCAAAAGTCTTCTCAAGCCAGTCAGATAAGTGAGAAAAAAAACAGTAAAAAGCAGCCCTTTGTCAGAGTTTTAAGCAGTCATAAAAGCCTCTATCGCTACAGGACACAGACACTTGCAGACAAAACTACTCATATTTTGCTTTCAAATGAGGAGCTCAGGAGAACTGGCTAGCTCTTCTGTAATTTCTATGCCCAGCAAAATAATTTATTCAGCGCTTAAGTGAACATACAGCTGAAAGGTATCCTACTTTCCTGACCAGGGCATCAAACCAGTGACAGAAATCTACTTTTATTCTTTTCTCCAGGTCTTATCTCTTCGCCATTTGAACCATGCACTGTTTTACCTACTTTTTTTAACAGCTATCTGTGGCATACTTATGTTTTAAATCTGTGGCAAACCTATTTTTTATGGTCAGAAATGAGAACAGAATAATTTTTTTCTGACCTAGAAAGATCATGGGAGACAATAAACACTCAGTTCATGAATGCTATCTTTTCAACGGTACAATTCACCACTTGCATCATTTAAAAAATAAATATAGTTGCCACAGACCCACATATGAGAATTAGAGTGAAATATCCAGATGGAACCACATATGCTGATGTTTTCCTGCATCATCATCAAATCATTCTCGGTTAAGGGTGCAAAACAAAGAAACTTATCTTCAACAAGGATCATGCTGTACTTATTGTCTGCAAACATGAAATACATAATTGATTACCTGTCAGGTACACTGAGCTCCTGCAACCTCTTTTTTTAAAGTAAAATCAGAGCAAACCAGACTTAATACTTCAGTCAGAATATGAGTCTATTATTTTACACTGTTTTGATCTGCTGCCTGTTTCTTTGCGAGGCCTTCAACTAAAGTGCTGTAGGTCCTATATTCTCCCTACATTTGCAACATAATTACACAACCTTTTTGACACCCTCTGTTCTCTATGTCTTTCTGTGTAATAGAAATTTTCTCTCCACTGCAGACCATACTCAAAGAATACTTTTTATTACCATTCTTTTAGGGTTGGTCCACAGTATAGCTACAAATGTAGCACAGAGTTACTCAAGTAAACTTTCAAGAATGAGAACTTCGAGCCACATTTTGGTTGCCTTTATTTTGCTTGCTGCATGGCCCACAGCTAGCATGAGTCTGTCAACATTGCATCTGCTGTGGAGGACAGAAAGAGCCAATACAATGAGCAAATTAAATTAGTTTAGGATTTGACAAAGCAGTTAGACTGCAAATGCCATTATGTCTATCTATTCTGTATTGGAACAGGAATCCTATTATTGACCATCCCAGAATCACCCATCCTTTCAGTAGCCACCAAAACCCGTGGCTGAGTAAGAAATGTGCTGGACAGCTGAGCAAATGGAGGGAAGGGCTTCAATTGGAAGAACATGTCCACTTTGTAATATAGCATTTTTTCCCAGTGGCCCTGCTACCTTGTCTCGTTCCACAGCTCCAGGTCTGTGAGTCCTTCATGTGTCCATGTCATATCCCCCAGCATTGTGGCAACACCTGTCAAAACTTGGGCTGTTTCAGTGCCATGATGTTGGTCACTTTCTCATGCAGCCATTCTGGCCCCACATATGTCCTGAGGCAACATCTACCTGGATTTAAAATCAAAATCAGTCACCACCAAAGCAGTTATGGAGGAAGCAGATTATTTCTTCTGGCACAGCTATGGTCAGATTTTCTTCTACAAGGCCTTCTTGGATTGGCAGTGTATAGTGAAAAAGTGAAGAACATCTCATTATACGACCTTGTGGGCCACCTACACACCGAGGAAACTATCATATGATGCTGTACATAACATTCAACATGTAAAGTGAAACAATTTAGATTAAAATACCTTTTTTTTTCCTTTTCCCACATAAGTAATTTACCTGAATGGTACCAAGTAATCAGTTTGAAAGCTGATATAGATGCAGCTTGATGAATAGCTGGGAATGGAAATGGTGGGGTTTTTTCTGAAACCATTCTGTTTTTAACATCACTCAGATTGTTTCAAACTCCTAAGGTTTTGATTGAAATAAATCACATGTGGATTTAAAATATGTCCTTTACTGCCACAGCAATCATTGGACTTTCAAGCTTTCAGTATAAGAAATTAGTAATGCAGCAAAGAAGTTAGCTTGAATTTAAGAAGAAATGCTGTATTTCCACGAGATAATTTTCCCCTGTTTGTTCTCCAAACTGATTTTATCTTTTCAGAAAGCAATAGCTTAACATTTAATTAACATTTATTACTTTGGATTAGTATTAAGGACTTAACTGAGTAGTGTATTTCTGAAGTCTTTGGAAGTCCACCTCTTCACTTTTAATAAATAGCACCAGGAAATATGGCAACATATGGTTGCTTGCACATCAGTATCCCGCTGAATCAGCATCCCTCTGTCCAGAATAGTTACTGATTAGAAAACATGCCTTAGCATGTGTCTTAGCCAGGTTCTTTATCTGGGTTCATATCCATATAATCTGTCAACTGTAGAATCCTAAATACTCAGCTAGCTGTAGATGAGGATTATTTACCACTTCTTTGTAGTACACCAAAGTAAAAAAAAAATCAGGCCCAAAGAAGGAAAATGGATCATGATAGAGAGATCTAACTTTATTCACTGCTCTGAGAAATACTTAAAGGCCATTTTCCAAGTGTTACATAAAGGAGGAAGAATTAAATTCACACATCAGTAGAGTCTTGAAAAGAGAGTTACATATCTGTGAAGGAATGCCGCAATTTCATATCCTTCCTGATAAGAACATTCACCAGATTTACATCTGCATTTGACAGTTATCATTTTCTTCTTCCCTTTTCAGTATTTAATGTCTGTTCTTTGTATTGTGAGACTGTTCTATCTAGAATAATCCAGAGAAATGGAGGAAAAAAAACTCAAGAGAGAGAGACTCATTGCCCAAAAGCTGAATGTGAACATTTTTATGTACAACAGCTTCTGGCAATATACACCTGCTTGTCAGTTCTCCCGCGCCTGCCTTTCTCTGAGATCCCATATCTCTAAACATTGAAGAAGCCTTTGATTGACAAAACTATTTACAGAGAGCATTTTACCCCACGCCTTCAGATTGTCTTGCCATTTCAACACATCCTCTTCTATCCAGGTTCTACAGCGGTTTTATCATTGTAACAGCAAACTACAAGCGGAAATTTCCAGAAGGTAGAGGGTCACTGTACTTTAACATGAAAAGAATTGCATTTTTAAATCTATGCAGAGACAGAAGAAAACAACAAAAAAAGTATTAAAGTAATAATATAACTGGTGATAAATTTAAAAGTTTGAAAAGCATGAGTTGTCTCCACCTCCTTCAAGGAAAATGGGGCTGCCAGATGAATTGATACCAACATTCAGATGAATTAGCCACATAAAAATATATCCAACCTAATATAAACCAAATTATCCTATGGTCATGACCTTTTTCCTCTAGAAAAACCTATAAAGTGAATAAAAGAGTTAATTATAAGGCTGCAGCCACACCATCAGAAAACCTGCCTTGAAATCTATTTGCAAAGTTCAGAATCAATTACAGTAATACAATGGAAAAGCTAAGTATTAATCATATTAAACGGAATAAACTAAAGCTCTTTACTTGAACACATACCTGAACCTACTACAGAGAATACAAAATAAGGCAATACTTAGAAAAAAAAACGTCTTGCAATGTATTGTGAGGAAAATAAATTGATACCAGGGAGTTATTTTATTTTTCTGTGAAAATATTTAGGGGCCATTGCACAATTCCAAAGAAAGAAAATTATCTTTGCAGAATTTAGAGGCGAAGAAAGAAACTATTTGTTCAGCTCTACTGCATACAGAACTAAACATCAACTAAATGTCTTGGTCAACCCTAAATGTCCAGCAAATCTAGTTACTTGGTTCTCCCATATATGTTGGCTATTAGCCACATTAAGAAGGAAAACCCATCAATAAAAATCCCAGTAGCTTCAAAATTTTTTTTTTCATTTTTGTAATATATTTCAGTGGGAGAAGAATAAGGATAATAGTAAATGGAGGTAAGGTACAGAGGATTGCTTCTTAGCTTTCTGCCACCAAAATTATTCCCCTTGCATTAATCCAGCTCTAGTTGATGTTCAGAAATCATTGCTTAATTTAGGGTAAGAAAGTTCACAAGTTAATAATAGCTCTCCATTTGCATTTTGCCTTTCATTGTTAGAAAAAGAATATTCTAATGCTCCAGTGATTCTCTCTTCTACCATTTAACCAGGACCTGAAAGATGAAGTTATGCAGTAACATCTGGGCTTATTGCTAATACTTGTAGCTATTCATAAGAGTAGTATTTCATCTGCTTACCCATCAATAATTATTATTTAATGGTAAATGCATATCAACAGAAACTCTTGTACCTGTGCTCTTTCCAGCTGAATGAATACCTGCTTAATTTCTGCTTAGTGACATTTCAGTCTGTTATACCCTAAAACCTATCTATCCATTTTCCTTTAGTTTAAAAATCTTTATTTAAAGAGGTCAAGGGGAGAAAAATCATCCTTTGAATTCCACAAAAAAAAAATCCCAAAACCACCACCACCACCAAAAAAAAAAAAAAAGTAAATTGCATATGACTGTTCCAAAAGTACATTTTTTAAAAATAAAGCTAATGTACTAAAAGAGAATTAGACAAGATTTCTACTTGGAAGATACTTAAATATACCTAAAATTGCTCAGGAGCTCTGTAAAAGCTACTGTCTCCGGTTTATACCAGGCTGATGTAGAGATTTTTACCTTCTTCATGCTATTAATGTACCTGATTGAATGAGAAATATGAATATTGTTCTAAAATGTGACATTAAAAATGTTTAGGTTTTTATAAATTACCTATCAATTAATGTGATGTAATGGTAGGGTTTTTAACAGATAAATATAGTGCTAAATTAATGGGGGTTTGTACTATTCTATATGCAGTTTTAGTTATTCATAATAATAGGGTATCTCTAAAAATCATTTACTACATCTGAGTGAAAATGTATTAGAATCATGATCAAACTAATGGTAGAAATGTACTCCTAAAATATATATATATGACAACATATTAATTTTAATTGCTTGTTAGCTTTATAGCTAGAGAGTTAATAAAAGCTCAGTAGAAGATACTTTTGTGGTGTTGAATAAAAAATGTTACAGCCTAGATAACTATTTATATAAATTAACAGGAGAAAATGATTAATAATTCACAGAGCAGTTGAAATTAAATTTATTTGAAAAATACGTGACTATGAGACCATATTACTGGATGCCTGGCCTCCTTAAGTAATTCTTGTCCAATTCAGTATGTTTCTGCTACTTTTGCTATATGACAATGTGACTGAAATCCCAGCACAAATATTCTAATCTTTCAGAAGGCAACACTATCAAATTCTTCAGAGTTTATTAAATCCTACTACTCATTCATCCTAATGTGAAAGTGTTACCTTTGTGATCATGCACTAAGTAAGTACAGAACAAGCATGTCATTGCAATTAAGAACTTAACCACCTACTTCATCCACAGATGCTGAAAGGCAGGGAATTTATTCTCAAACTGATTTTTTCTTGAAAAGGAAGAGTGAAAGAATATCCTAGCCTGGTGAATAATGACAGTTGCACTCTCAAAGTAGGAGGAGATCCTCAGGAGAAATGAACTAAAAGGAAGGAAAGGCAGACAAAGGAGTAAAGACATTGAAAAGGAGCAAATATTAGAAGGACCAGCGTAAAATAAAGATGAAGTCAGCAGAAATCACAGTGATGAACTATGCTGTTACTAAAAGGACATCACCACAGGCAAAAGCAATACATTCAAGGATATGTTTCCCAAAGTCTAGGTAAATAATTTATCTATTTCTCTCTGACTCCACAGTCCTAAAGTCTTCTAGAGAGACTACAGAAAAGATGGATTGATATACCAAATAGATTCCATTTTTCTCACAGTGTCTCAATTGGATATTTTAATTTCACAAGAAATTATCAATTTATGAGGAAATTAAAAGTGGCTGCTCTCAGCTATTTGTTCATTCATGCTCAGTTGGGTGGCACAAATATCTGATTGGTGTGCACCATTAATTATTCCTACAACTTGCAGGAGTGAATATGTGACTGTTTTGACTTCACTTGAAAAGTAAAGTACTGTATCAAATGGAAGCAATTACTTCCTATACTTCCTAGAATGCGAGTTAAAATCTGTATTGAATTAAAATATACTATGATGAGACAAACTAATCTAAGGAACCATTTGAAAATGGAAAAATATAGACCGAAAGCTCTGTTTTCAGGTCAGCATTCTTTATAATGCAGGTATTATCAGAGTGCCTCCTGGACATACTGCTGCAAAGTAGCTAGCAAGACATAGCAAGACCAAAGCTGCACAACAAACAAGTTTCAATGAGAAGGCCCAAGCCCATTTGTCTAAAACTCTGAATTCCTGGGCCATCCGTCAGATTGCACAGCCCTCCAGAATGAGTTACATTGCACTCGTTCTTTCCTCGAAAACAGTTACTTTAAAATTTGACAAATTCTTTTAAGAGGAAACACATTAAGAGAAACTAGCCCTGGATTTGGAGTTTTTGCTGGAGATGTAACTTTTGGCTACAAATTTCCAGTATAAATCACATCACTTCTCTATGAATATGATGCCTTAATTGCTAAGACCACTAATCCCATTTCCCTGGCAGCATCTGAGGCCTTACAAGTGATCTGGTACTGCTTTAGCCACTGCCTCCAGTTAGTAATAAATTATCTGTGACAGGGGAGATCTCAGAATCTCTTATTTTTCAGCCTCCAGCACATTCCTGGGCCAAAAATAGCATGCTGTAGACTCCCAGAAGAGTGGGTTGATCTTTGTGTTGCTCTCTTCTAATGGCACCCTTTTAAACAAGGTCAGTTTCATAAATCAACAATAAAGCCATTGTGCCTGACTGGAAGACAACCTGAGTGCCTGATAGTTCTACATCAAGTACAGTACATAACCAACACATGCAGCTAGTGCACAGATCATAGGCAAAACACTAAACTCAGGAGAAATTTGTTGAGCATCCAGGTGCCCCATGGCCCACTGGAAAAAGGAGGAATTCAAGCTCTGAATCAAATTTTAAGTTATTTGTACAATAACACACTTAGCATCATGCCTCACCAAAGATTTTAGTAATGAAACAAATGGGCATTTTTAAATTATATTCGCATTTATGTTTTAAGAGGAGATATCTTTAAATACGCTCTTTGTGTCTTTGCAAAGAAATAGAACAAAATAGACCAAAGAAATGTTACAAAACGAGTATAAACAGCCACATAAAAGGACAAATTTCAGAGTATACTAAAAATGACTAGGTACAACAGAATTGTTTAGCAGTGTTCTTCAGTGTTCCAAATACCAAACAGGGACTGTAAACACTCTTTTGTTGTCTCTTTGGAAATATGCTGGTGTACATCAGTCTTGCTATTAACCTTCATGATCTGCCTTGGGACTTAATTCAAAGTTTCATCTCAAAGAATCCCATACAAAGTTATGAGTGTTTAAGAAAAGAAATATGTATCATGGAAATTCCTGTTCATCCTTACAAAATTTCCCACTAGAGTCTTACCATTCCAAACATATGGAAATTAAGGGTGAGCACAACCTGAAACTTAGACTATTAATATATGGCATATAGAATTCCTTCATTCTTGAAGGCAGTACTTATATCAGAGTAACATAAACCCACAAAGTGCACCTAAGCTTCTTCATTTTTCTCAGCTTTCAATATATAAAAAATCTCTTTCAGTATTCAACAGAATAAAAAAAGAAAAAAGAAGTAATATCCCTGTCTTGTTCAGCACATTATATTCTTGATAGTTACCAGCTACAGAGGATGCACTTCAGTGCCTACTAGGAATTAATCATGCTCACTGCTAAAAGCAGCTTGTAAACAACCCCAAAATGCATTGGTTACATAGTCCTAATTTCAAGTTTGAAGGCACCCTTTCAGAATTTACATCAGCCTCTTTCCTTGATCTGTCAGAAAGCTCTGATTACTGGATACCTTGTTGTCCTTCCTCAGAAGACACACTAGGGTGAATACACTACAGCTTCAGGAATAATGAAAAATTCAGGTACCAGTAATAAAACTCCTTTAATCTCTAATTTATTTGTCTCTTTCATTTCCCAGCATAAGATTGATGATTCAGAGCAGATCCGCTGCAACATGGAGTGAAAAAAAGCAGTCTGCCTGTCTAGGTGAAAGAAATATTTTACTTTCAGAGAAAATAGGTATCCAGCAATTATGCATCAAAAGTGCCTGTCGTATGTCCTTAGTATTACTGTCTCCCACCCATTTCTTACTTCTTCTTCTTTTATGCAATTCATGGATAGATGGAGTCCTGTAAAGCACGTTTTGTGTCTAGACTTCTGTTGAAAGATTTCTCTCTGACACCTTTGCAAAGAAGGATCTGTGACAAAGTATCATGGTGATTGTTGAAAATATATTTATTTTTGGAAAAAAATCCCAAAACCTTTAATGTCAAAGTAAATTAGTGTTTTCAATATCAGTTTTGCACTTTTAAGACTCATTCATGTAATTCTTTTTTTCAGTTTTTATACATGAGAAGGGCAAACTTTCTAATCACACAAAAACTTTGAACGGGCCTCTCAATCTTCTCCCTCTCAGGTAGAGTTGTGATGTGGCAGAGGTTTACTATGACCAAATGCATTAAAAAAATAAATTTTCTCAGAATATACTCTTAACATATTCAATTTACATATTCATATTCAATGAATATGTAGCATATTCAATATTCAATGTTATCATGGCTACTTGGTTGCATATTAATACATGATGAAAAGAATGTGGACATTTATTGAAAAACAGTGTGAAAAAAACCCTGCTAAGTAAGGAGCAAAAGAAACTAGAGAAATAAAAATGGCGTAAAATTCAGAAATTAGAAAGCTAAAGACTTATAAGTCCTATAAGCATAATTTCTGATGTGTGTAGCCATATTATTGCCTCTAAAAAAAATCCACATGGCTCCACCATTAATTTTAAGTGTCTACCAAAGCCTGATCTCCATCTGCTGAGATTAAAAGTGTCCAGAACACACAAAGATAAAACACTGCATGGTTTCATCTCCATTAAAATGCATTCATATACATTTAGGAGATGTATGGATGTGAACAGTACTTCAGAAGTAAATAGCAACACAAAAGCAAGCACAAAAAATAAAAATTGCAAAATAAGGATTTTTTGGTACATGAAAATAGTTTAACTAAATGCAAGATTATACACAACAGGTATTTATTTTGTAGCTAGATTTTTTAAAATATTCTTTCACTTGCTTTTCCTATGAATCCAGTAAAATCATTCCATTAACTAAACACAAAAAAGTGTTGTTGTTACTGTTATTACTATTGAGTTCTAAGCACTTTTACTTTAGAGATATGACCTAAAAGAAAGAGAGTTTTGTGTATCATGTGACTGCATTAATAGATATTTTTGGTGGCTGAAGCAGATAAGAAGGCAGAAAAGTAAACATCCAGATCAATAAAGATTTTAGTTAGTATTCAAAGAGACTTCTCATAGGTCCAGTAAACAAAAGCTATAGTGCAGTTACTAGCATCTTCTCCCAGGAATCATTTCAGTGGCATAAATGATACCTAATTATACATGCCCAGTCTACTCAATACATTAGCTCCAATGATAGCCCAGAATGAGAGTCTGCAGCTCTGACAGCTGCTATCCTAGCTTGACCTTCTCCCTGTGAATCTCTCTGTTGATCAGCAGGTCCCATCTGACTTCTATCACTGTGTCTGATCCTGACCTATCAATTGATCTCCTAGTTTGACCTGGGACTGTCCACTGCAGATTGGCCAGATGCCCTGGGCTGGGCCTGGTGCCCCCTGTGCTGCTGCCCTTCACTGCACCTTGCTGTACCAGGACACTTCCATGTCCTTCCATGGCCCTCAGACGCCTCCTCACACCCAGATTAAGAGGCTCAGGCTGCCCAACTTGACTGACACCCATGACAATCGTGCACTGGCCCGGTAGTCACTGTAATGTGCATCCTCTCAGCCTCCATCCCAGTGGGGTTGCTTTCTTGCCTGCCTGATTGACAGCCAGGGAGATCGGATGGGCCATGTAGCCAAAGATAGAGTCTAGGGCTGACAGCTCTGAAATGGCTCCATCTGACAATGCAGCAACTTGGACATGTTTGTCAGTAACTCTGAATGCAAGCAGAAAGGGCAAAAATTCCTCAAAGCAATATTTGAAGAAATTTTAAAGAAACGTCCTGTTCTGCAAAATAAAAAATTGGATCTCCTTAAAAAAAAAACAACCAAACAAACCTGTCTCTATGCATATTTTGAATATGCTGAGTCTGGAAATAAAAATAGCTGTTTGATGTTTTGTGATCTCATTTGCCCTGCAACAGCATCACAGCTAGAAGACTGAACTAAATTTTTGTGCATCTTCAAGAGGATTTTTTTCCTACACCTAATCACTTACATCTGCTATCAGAGAACGGATGAATAACAGAGAGTTTGTTGCACAGCTGTCACTGATGCTCTCATTTGGCTTCTGGTAATAGTGAGGATGATCAAGATGGAAAGGAGTCAGCTTGGTTCCTAGAGCTCACACTGGGTCACTAAGAAAAAATTGGAGGAAGAATATTTTGTAAACTACCTTTGATCCAATAAAGAGCTTAGCCTCATGGTCAATATTAAACATATATAAACTTCTCTGCCTTGTAACTTTACATCAATTTGAGAAGGAAGAAAGATATACAGTGGATAACCATTTTCTGTATAAAAGCATTTAAAAATAAATGTACTCTTAGGAAATGCAAAGAAGTTAAACAAATACAGTTTCCTGTTTGTTTGGAATTATCTTATTTACTACACTTCAGCTCTGAAAAATTTCCATTTTTTCTATATAGAAGGGACATAAAAGAAATTCAGTCCTCCAGATAGATCTGCTCTGGGTAAAATGCTTTGAATTCAGCTCAGAAACCAATATATGGTTTCTCAAAGGTTACCTCAAACACTAGAATGTATTTTTGGTTTTCAGACCACTGATCTTATTTTGAGAGTCTAAAAATTATAAGGCTGGGTAAAACAGCATCTTCTCAATTATTGCACGAACTGCTCCCTGCCAGTGATGCTAATTTACTATCAACCAAATACTGCTTTGAATTTAAAACACCTTTTCCTTCCATAGCTGGGATTTTTTCAAAGCCATTACATAAGAAATCCAAATACTTCTCAGGACCAACCAGGAGAGAAAATGGGGAAAAGAGCCAAGACACTGACTATGATTATAGCACTCTGCTGACAACCATCTCCCATATGCCTTTACCAGGATATACCAAAAGCCAGGTGACATCAGTAATCATATTTTAGACTGAGTGAAAAATCCAAGACATATCCCAGGCTTTAAGAGATAATGTGGATATTCTTGGAATGTAGCAGAAATAAATCAGTGGTTGAAGCTGCAAAGGACACTCATTTCTGTAGGTAATTTTAAATTTCTTCTGTAATTAGCTAAGATCGCAGACTAAGCATCTAGGTGAGTATTTTCCTTCTCAAAATTCTTGGCACAGAATGGGAAAGATGAGTGGCATGGAAACTGAGGGAGTGGCATGAGACTGAGGGAAATGGTCCAGCACCACATTACCAGAAGCTTAGTTAGTTAATAGACTATGTTATGTCCTAGTTCTATGCAGTAATTTCTTGTTAGTCACAGAAGTGTACTTCCTGTGCTATGTCTAGCAATTCCACTGCCTGACTCTGGAGCTCCACAGTACTGCAGAAGGGCTGAGAGCTCTATGTTTGAGGTATAGGGTGATAAAATCTCACTTATATTTGTCTGCCCCGGTTTCAAAGGAGCCTTACAGTAGCTGGGAAGAATCTTCAGTAATTTAAGAACATTCTTTTGAGCGTTCTCTTCAACAGCCTGAAATCTAGGATGTCACATTTCACACCCTTTAGACAATCTCTTCTGTTTCATAGCATGACCCAGCTGCTCTTTGTACTGCCATATTTCAATGCAAGTACAATATTTTTAATATGCTGTTTATTTAACTATTGTTTAGAAAAGTAGAAATATTTAGGTAATGAGAAAAAAATCAGCAAAATCCCCACTGTAACTAGAAAGTACATAAGAAGCCACTGCAAGGAAATCTAAATTACTTGACAAATGTTTTAACAGGAAAAATTAACATAAGAGTAAAATTAATATTAGGAGGCCTTCTTAAAGTCTTGCTGTATGAATTATAGTGGGATATTATCAGTAATTGTAAGGAACATTAACCATAAGGAACCTCATCATTAGGAGAAGAACACGAGTGCTGGGTTTTTCAGTTATTCAAATCAGAAACTGATTACTCTCATGGTTTCTGAGCAATTTAATACTAAGAACATGTGCATAATATCCAAATTTTAAAAATATTCAATTTGTTTCAAGATGTAACTTCCTCATATACAAATCCCACCACTATTCCTAGTGTGGGCACATTGTTTCATGTCAGCAGAGATGCCATGATAAATGTACTGAGATACAACTTTTCTGGTAGAGAAGACAGCAAAAAAGAAATTGTCTGGACGTACTTATTTTTTTGTCAAATAAAAGTGTCACAGAGAAACTGTATGAGGAATGCTGATTAATTCTTTTAAACCACAGCTGAAATGACAGTATAAATCATTATAGTTGTCAAGCTAAACTGAAAAAAAAGAAGACATTAATACTAATTCTTAATTTGTTCTACAGACTAAAATAAGTCAAAGCTGAAGAAATTGATTTTCCTAGAGCATTATATTTGGAAGCAATCATATAGTTATAAATCATCATTTTCCAACCAACACAGATCAGAAAAAAAATCTCTTATGACAAGGAACATCAGTTAATTTAAGCAAAATTGTTACTTAAATGGCATACATTGCAAGGTTTCTTTCATGTCCAAGTGACGTATATAGTCTTTAGAAATACATTTCCAACAGGCAGAAATAAAAACTTACATATGTTAAAAGAATCATTATTATTGGTGTGACTAAAAATCTGTATAAAAAAAGCCTAAAGATTTTGAGCAGCTCCACTGACTCTCCTACCTTCAGTTCAATCTTCTGCTTACACCCAGCTCCTAAATAACTGAGGATTGGTAGGAGCTGGTCAGAAGGTATGTACATTTATTAGTGCAGGTGAGGAAAACTGCATTAAAAGGAACACTTTAAAAAATTTCTTCTTCTTCTCCTTGAAGCAAGTTCAATAATATATTTCTACTACCGTCCCAACTCCTTTTGCAAGCAAAGTACTAAGGTTATTATTTGAATCAATGGATGATTACCAATACTAGAAATTTACAAGAAATTGCTTAACTTTTAGCAAACCCCTAAGTGCTTTATGTTCTCAGTCAAGAGGATTTGGGAGCACACATTTAGAATCTGTTTCTTTGCTTCTTTAAGGTTTTCCCCATCTTCTACTTTGCTTTCTGTTCCACACATGGTTCTAGAACAGAATATTTCATAAAGAATGAGTTTTAAATGGGTCCCACAGTTTTAATAGGAATTTTTGCTCCATTCATTTAATTATTCAACTTGCTTTACATTTTTCTAGGAACACTTAACAAAATTCCTTAAGCATAAATGACATCATATGTAAATGAGTATGTTTTAATGCAAATTTAGTTTGTGTATGTCAGATGAACATCAATAGCCATAATTTGTTATAATAACATTTCACTGATTTTTGATTATTTTTACTACAGTAACCTTTGAAAGTATAGGCAAATCTCTATACTTTTGCAGCTTAATTAAATGCAGGGTATGCTGAGAACAATGAAATCTAAAGTTCACCACTTAGCTTTGATTTGAATTTTATTATTAATTTAGACCAAAACAGTGCAAGTTTCCTTCTAATAGAAGGAAAAACTGATAATATGTGAGAAGTCCCTTCCACTGAACTAGCTACACACAAATCAGCTTTTAGGGTAAGAAATACCTGGTAGAAACATTTTTATAGAGTCATTTGTGTACCCTCACTGCAAGGAGAGGTGCATTTTCGATAGGTGTAAATAAAATAGTGAATTAAATGAAAAGTGAAATGTAAATCTGTATCAATGTGTTGGGATGCAATGGGACATGTAAGCTAATATCTTTCACAGCATCAAACTAAATAAATCAATTCATGCACCTTTCTTAAGAGCTTTGGTTTTCATGTCTGTCATCATCTTTCTCTAGTTACTGTATAATAGCAGCAAGAGGCTGCTGCATATATCAGAATGGTAAGTGGCCTCAATATGCTGATTTAAATGCCCTGTTTCTCAAGTTTGTTACATAAAGCCATTTCCCCCCCTTTTCTGAAGATCAAAAAGAAGTTCATGTTGCATCACATCAAAAGAGACTGATGAAGAAATGAAGTGATCTTGGAGTTTTCCTCTAATTACAAAGTATACAACCTGTAATTTTATTAAATAATTCATGTCTAAGAGTGATAATCACAATGTGAAATTACCTAATATCTATTATTCACAATTCTGATTTTTTTTTGTAAGCATTGTTTGCTTACTGAAACCTTGCTTATTTATTTATTGAAGAAAATCTTAAATGTAATCTGTGTGCAGGTTTTTTTCTGTAAAACTGCATTTTTCCTATCTATCTGTGTCAGCTCCCAGAGACTTTCTAGACCTTAGTCCATGTACTTTTGAATCATATGCACATTCATTATTCCCACACAGGAAATAGTATTGGAAGTGCCCTAGACCATTCTGGAACATTCCCATGTTGGAGCAGCAAGTCAAGCCTAATTTTAGCCAAAAAAGCTCCGACAAACACAACAATAGAAATTACAGTAAAAACTACATTTTTGAGAAAGACAGACAGGACTGGATGACCTCTGTCCTTCCATTGGAATGCCTTCATTGCAGTGCTTGAACAGATCTTTTGTAGGCCAGACCAGCTCAGGGTTTTTCTTGAAGACAAGATAGCTGTTACCCTTGGCAAGGATATTAAAATCCATGAAACTCTCTTCTTGAATGAAATAGCTGAAGAAAATTAGGCTTCTTCAAATGCAGGAATTTTCTCATCCATTCAAATGTTTTGTTGAATGGAGAAAAAAAAAATGCATGTAGGAGCTTTCATTAGGAAGATACACAGGTGATGCATTTGTGCTGGCACTAGATGTAGCTGCCAGAGAATGTTTTTGCTACTGAAAGAAGTTTTTGGAAACCATATGTATTAATATAGCTTTTAAGTATACTCAATATTTGCTTAGGACTGCGAAATATCCCCCAAACTCTTTCAGTAAGTCATAGGATGCAAAATGTTATTCCAAAGGAATAAAAGGGCAGAAATAGGTAAATATAAAACTAATTAAAATAAGCTCACCTATCCTTAAATTTATGGGTGTATAGGGAGAGGATGTTTTTTTGTATTACAGTTTAAAATTGAAAAAACTATTGCCATGGTTACATTCAGACAGCAACACAACATGGAGGCAAAGCTTCCACAGTGTACTTGTTGATACGATTTATACATGTACAGCAAATTCCAGAAACAGTGATCACCCATGGTCTCTTTACTGTGCAAAGCTTTCCCATTCCTTTTGTGAGCACATTTTTAAACAGACTGCAGTGATGGGAAGTGCTCAGCAGCCTTCTCCTTTCCCTCTGAATTCATGTTAGGCACCCACCAACATCCTTTTCATTTAAATAACACAACTGCAGGTCTCACTCACTCCTGACTGAACGCTCAACATAATTTCCTTTGCCGTTCCAGCAGTCACTGCACTGGCAGCATAGAAGAAAATCAGAAATATAAAAGACTATTTTGTTTCTTCATCCAGATCATGGCTGTTTACTCAGCATAGTCAGTGTTCTGCAGTTCATGCGGATGGATAAACAGGAATGGCCCATGGCAACATACGAGAGCTACAAATAGGATCAAGACATATTTTTATGATTGCTGGGCTCATATCATTTTCACGGTACAGATTTGAGAGGCTGTTTTATCTGCTTAGTACTGTGTGCTCTGGACATTGATTTTTACATTGAGGCATTCGGAAATGCAGTTTAACCAGCCTTTGGGCATTTATCATCGACAACAGCTTGTGTGAGAGGCAACTTATTGATCTGTTAATTGAACAATTATTGCCCCATCTTTATCACACATGTCCGGATAGAACCACTTTTACTCTGTGACCCCAATCCTGTTTTGAAGCTCTCAGAATCTGCAAAGAAAACAAAAAACCTACCAAAAAATAAAGAAAAAAAGCAATAAAAAGCTGTAGAAATGCATGAATACTCTTCAACAGAAGCTTTATATATTACATAAACTGACCTAGAAACACATGCTTCAAGTATGAAATCCCTGCTGTACAAAGAATCATCAAAAGGACATAAATGATGGTGAAACTTCCTTCCTGACCTTTTCTATCAGGGTGAGTTTCACTTCTGGGCCAGTGCAGCGACATTCTGTACAGCTCTGGAAGAGCACTTTGACAACAAGATTTAAAAATTATCACCAGATCGGGCTTTATGCTGGTATTGCTAACCTACATGTCTTGTTATTTCTCTCAAAGTTCTGAAAGGTTTTTCTATCTGAATTGTTTGTTTGGATTGTGAAAGAATAGCTGACCTTTTCATTTTGCTCCTCATCTTTTCTCTTTTGCTCTGCCTTCCTCTCTAGTGAACTATTTGCTAAAATTCCTCCCATAAAATACGAAACAAGATTATGTCTGTTTGTGGTCTCTTACTAGAAAACTAGGAGGATCACCACCAACCTCTGACACATCACTTCATCCCTACCTGAGCAATGAGCAACTGGTTTTTCACTGTTAGCTGAGGCTAATAGAAAACTTTATAATTACTTAATCACTTCCAAAATCTTCTGAACTGAAAATGCCAATGTAATGCATAATCCATGCCAGTGAACTTCCAGATTCTCTGATTTCTAAACTGTAATTCAGTTCTGGCAGAACTAGAGGTTTTAAATGCTTTCTTATTCTACTTCCCTCCTCTCACTATTTTCTTCTGCTTAAAATATTAAAATGTGAAGAGAGAGCTGATACTAAAAGGAAGAGTCATATTGGGTTCAAAGCAGACAAATCAAAAAGAAATTACTGTACGTGTGCACATTTTAGACGAGTTCTCAGTTAGGGTAAAAATCAACTTAGTTCCATAAATTAATACTAGGACATAGAGATAAGTTATACAAGGCAATGGATCTCTCTCCCCATCTATAATCTCTGTTATTACAGGTATATTAAAATTTTTCATGAAGTGAAGAATCTTGGAATTTTTAATCAGCAGTTAAAGTCATCGGATGGTACCAAAAAAGCACAATCCTTCCAACCATATAGACCGATGTAGTTGTCAGTTTTGGAGAAGGGAGTATTACTAAAGGCCAGGAACTTTCTCTCTGTACTCCATTTCCATTTGGAGCAAATTCAAGAAAAGGGGCAGATCTGTATGAATTGATCATTGTCGTCCAGCTGAACTTCTATAAGGATGAAATTTCTGTGTGCCATTCTGAGTACATGCAGTCTTGGATAGGGAGACATAAAACAATAGTGCTGCTACTCAGTAAATAAAACTTCCCAGATGCATCAGAGTTAGGATGAAATACATTTCTCTTCAGTTTTCCAGTTTGTGGTGTTGTAACCAGGAAGCTCTCCCTTAGTCACCAGTGACAGCAGTGGAAAATATATATATCCATCTCTGAGTCTGTCTTTGGAGAGGCACCTCTTTTTCATTTATGTGACACCTGAAGGCCAGGGTCCACAGTCTGTTCCTCACTTTGCCATATACATTCCCCTGCATGCATAAGTGAAAATAAGTTAAATTATTTTTAACTGTATTTTAAATGAACTATTCATTATCTAAGAGTTTATTTTTCTAGTCTAAGAGTATTCACTATCTAAGAGTCATATTGGTCAGTGAGATGAGATTAGGCTCTAGATAGGTATGATTTGGGAAAAAAATTTGACATAAGCAAACATGGTTATGTTTCTGTTAAAAAACCATAAAAGAAAACCTATAAAATTCAGAAAATTTGCTTACTAAAGTTGGGTAGATGGAATCCAGTAAAAGAGAAATTAATTGACTTATCAAACACACCTACAAAAGGAAACAGTGATATGAGTCTTGTATATTATCAAGTATATACAACTTTTTCTAAAAATTTAAATGAAGATATTTTTTATATAGAGAACTAAAGCCTTAGACAGCCCTGTTCATCTTCTTAAATACAACTGGGATGAATATATGGTTTGTGAGATTAGGTTATTTACATTATAAGTATTCAAATGCCCCCATGTCAATACAGGGAGAATTGAATCTACAGACTCCCACTAGCACTGAAATGCTGACATTGTCATTCATTATGACGTTGGAAATTATAACCATACATTGTTGTTCAGGAAACTCAGGTTACAGTCCATGAACAAACACTATAAACTACTCAGATAACTGGGATCAAACTGAAAACTAAGTCAGTAAAAGAGCTTCAATTCTTTAACTGAAAATGAAGTCAGTAAAAGAGCTTCAGTTCCTTTTATTGTAGGGGGAAGTGGGAAATTCAAGCTCCACAGAAGACTGCAAAAATGAGTCACTCCAGATGGAGTATATTACATTCCTAATTAAAGAGCACATACAGTACTTTGTGATTTTAGAGCTCTTAAACAATCTCACTGGCCATAAACATTATGCTAATGTCTGTTGTGGGGAAAACCACTTCTGACAGTGACGGTATGTGTTTGGGTGGATAGCAACAGCATCACTTTATGAAATAGTTTTCTTTTCATACAGATAGTTCCCCTATTTCTTTGGTTTCCAGAGAAATCCAAAGCATCTGCTGAAATGCTGCTAGATATGAATCAAGATGGGAGATGATATCATGCACATTAAAGTCATTCACCTAATATGAGGTGAACTTGAAAGCAACAAAGACTGTGAATTACACACTTCCTTTGATTTCATTGCTTAAAAGCAGAACTAGATTATGCTTAGAGGACCCAAAGAAGAATAGCATAGAACATATAAGAGTATCTCTTTAAAATGCACTTCCATGGTGATATATACTACTTTGAATTTTATCTTCTTAATAGAGACAATATCTCAGCAAAAATTTGCCATTCACCTGATTTCTTTTAAATGTACAATGATATGAATCAGCAGTAACAATAAAATTGATTGGCTTGTTTAACCCAATTCAGGATCGATACAGTGATGAATATTTTTCTGGCCTGGTTTCAGTTCCAGTTTATGCCTTTTGTCAAATGGTAAAATGTATCAGATTTCAAGACAAATTTTGTGAGTAAAATGAATTTACACTTTTCTGTCATGCTATCACTTCTCCAGTAAAAAAAACTTGCATGTCCTGTTGCGCAGGAGAATTCACTCTATAAAGTGTTCTGCTGTACATAAGGACTTAAAGCCATCATTTAATATCAAGAATTTCAATCAATTTCAATGGAAACACAATCTATATCATTCAAAATGTAGGAATACTAAAACATATGATGGTTTTAATGATGGTTTACAAATATGATGCTATTTTAATCATGGTTAAATAGACTTTTAAAATCAAATACATTAACTCATTTTCTTTAAAGGACAAACTGCAGGAAGTATGCACTACTGTTGGAAATATTTTGGCATTACTAAGTGCTAAGAAGTCAGGCAACCACCCAAAGGAGCAGGCTGAAACAGCATTTGCATCCTTTAATAATTTGGAATTGTTTCATTTAAGAAAATTTCTCACTGACCGAAGTGTAAGAAGCTAACTTTGCCTTGAGAGCACTAGACTAGACTTCCAAAGGACAGCGTGTGTAGTGTAATATGTGCATGGAAAGCATAAGACTGGACCAAAGAGATGTGGAGCATCAGAGAACAGCCTAAACCAGATCTGCAAAGAATAAAAGTTGCTAAAGTTTAGAGTTAGGATGTTGGCCATAATACTGGGCCAGAGAAAAAGGTCCTTGATGGAATCATGGGCTGATGTAAGTCTGAGCCAAGAGACCAGCTTAGAAGGAGAAGTGACAGAAGACTTGGCAGCTATTACTCCATGCTTGCCTCCAGAATTTAGAAGTAGATCCAAGACTCCTCAACCTTACCATTCTTTTGGCATTGCTAAACACTTTGTCAAATCCATGTGCAAAACATTTGTTCACCAATAATGATCCGTCAGCTCAAGCGCTGTGCCTCATGCCTTCTCTTCATGGATCAAGTATCACCAGGGACATTCAGCATTGCAGACAAGCAAGGTTGGGAAGAAGGACACCCCAGCCCCACCCCCAGTTCCTAGAAAATAACGTGTGCTGTCCTGGAAGATTATTCTTAAATTTGAAAAGTCAAGGTCTCAGAAGTAGGGTGGCTCGTGCAACCCTAATTTAGCCATTTAAGCAATGCAAAAGTCATTAACTGCAAGATCACACACTATATTTATCCTTAAGGCATTTTAATCAGGGCAGAAAGTAGACCTGCTCTAAGGATGAATCAAAGATATCTGCTGATGGAGCCTGCTTGCAAGACTTTTACTTGTTGCAGAGTTTGGAAAGAAAGAATTACACAGGAATACAAAAGATGGTCTCATACTTTAGACAGCAAACTTACTCTGAGGAACTGGATCCTACTTTCGTTTTCTCTGACTATTCCTGGTCACCCATACAGGTCAGTCCCCAGAAGTTTCCAGCAGGTTAGTGGATCTGAAGTTAGCAGATTTGTCTTCAGGACAATCTTCAGGCAGTTTTTGCACTGCACTTGCAGATAGATCCAGTCTGGATGCCTCAGGATCTGCATCTGTATAATAGAATTTATATAATTCTTGTCACCGTACACAAAGTTCCACAGGGAATTAGCTGCACCGCTATGGTAATACAGGAGAACATCTGGATACATTTCCAATTCTCCCTTCAGAGAACGTTTGAACAACGTGTAGTCAACAAGGAATGGCACCACACACTGTACAACATGCACAAAATATTGAATTAAGGTTGTAAGGGCAACATTTATTCTGACATTTCCTACATTGTGAGTTCTGCTCTCTGTAATCTAAATGTTCTTTTAATATTGTTTCTCAGCATAATGCTTTTATAAAAATGCAATCTAAGTACCCATCCATATAATAACATTTTATTACTTTGCCAATGTCAAAGTCAAAAGAAATACTGGGATTTCTGAAGCAGCTAGCTAGTAGTTTTTAAAGTGAAATATGCATAGCTCTCTTGAGTATCTTAAACTAAGGAAGAAACTCCATACTCATATAAAATTTCATTAAGTCTTCATGGAAAAATCTATTAGTAGAGATTGGAATTAAGAAAAGAAGACTATCACTTATGTCACCCTCAGATTTTAGAAATATGATTATGTCTTCTGTTGTACACAGGTGTTATAACAGGTGTTGATATATATAATCATTCATCCTATGATGTTCTCTTTATCTACATTGGGTTCAAATATGAATACATATATTTTCTGTTATTCTCATAATGTATTTAAACAAAGTTTAAAATATTTACATACATCTGTAGTAGAAAATTTTACTTGCAGTCTTGTTTCAAAACAGCTATGCCAGTGATGATAGTTTAAAAATGAAGGGATGAAACAGCTTTAGCATTTCTTGCAGTACCATTAACATACTGGAAAAGTAATAACTTTCAAGGACTCTGGCTGGTTCATCAACAGCTGCACTTAATTTGCCATTCTGCTAATTTGCAGTGCTTAAAAACCTATCAAATGACACTTCTAATTCACAGCGTACTCTGTGATTATAAACTGATTAGACTCTATGATCTCTCACTGCCTTGCAAATACTTCTGTCACCTTTTCCAACAGAAATTACTTAGAATTATTTCCTATGCATGTACACTGCGTTGTTATCTTGAGATAAGTTTCAATTCCTAAAGTCAGTTGTAATTGTCAGTTTATTGTCATCTAGGCAGTGCAGGAGTTATTTTTGTTAGTGTTTCTATATTTATTAAAGCAGATAGTACAAATGAAGCTGGCCTAAGAAGAACAAACAGAGATGCCTATTCTGTTAACAAATGCTTCTTCAAGTTCTGTACAGTGCAATAGTACTCCTAGGCTTCCAGTTGCCTGTTCTCTGAACCTGAAGCAAGCTATTACAAGTGAAACCATCTGCAGACATTTCTCTTAAAACCAGCTGGAACAAAGTTTTTCAGACAGTTATTTGAATGCCAGACTCATTTGGATAACCTGTACCTTATCCAGAGGTGATTAAGTCTGGCCCCTTGGTGACCTTTTCCAACTAGTATCATGGAATGCTTGAGTTTAGAAGGGACCTCTGGAGACCATCTAGCAACCCCTGCTCAGATTTGGGCTGGCTGGAGTCCACTCAGGCTTTTAATGTCTCCAAGGAGGGAGACTCCTTGTGCCAGTGCTCACAGTAAAAAAGCTTTACTTACATTTAAGTGGAATTTCAAGAGGATCTCAATGGAGTGTTATGGGTCTCAATACTTTTGAGAACAAAAAATGCCTCAGGCCACTTGTCTGTTACTTAAATTCAAGAAAACATGTAGCTATGTCCTTTGCTTTAAACACATTGGGGTTTTTGTTAATGGAAATTTAACAGAAGATGGGCTTTTCAAAAATCTCAATAGATACCTATTCCCATTTGTAGGTATATAGCATATTGAAAGGAATTCAGCTTCTACCAACTTTTAAAACAGAACCATCTGCCTCTGTGGTGTGCAGTGAAGCTTTCACATTTATGTTCATTTGTTGCAGGTTGATTTAGTATGTAGCTGCATGATATAACTATGCACCACCTTAATTAATGGAATTCAAGCATTCAAATCAAGAAGACATATTCAAGAAGAAATGCTCATTTCTGAACACAGTTTATGGAATATCACTTTTGTAATGCAAATATGAGAATGAGCAGATTGAAGGTCAGGTTCTGAATGTAATTATGGTCACTACGAATAAATCATAATATTAATTTGAAGAAAAGGATGCTAATTTCCGATTTAATTTTAAAATTCCCTATTGGCCTTATTCTATAAAATTTTTCTCTCATTTCAAAGAAAATGCATCAAAAAATCACTTTGTAAAAATAGTTTTGAAAATAGATGTTTTGGGGTTTTTCTTTTGCTGCTGTGCCTCTGTTTCTGCAATTACTTTTCCTTATCCATGTGTGCTTTCCCACAATATGAAAGGTATTCCTGTTTAGGTAACATAATCCAACAAGGAAACATAAAGAGTACTTGTTTACTCAAAACCAATGTCAGCTTGTAAAAGATTTTAAGTCACTAAAGTTGTAGTGAACTTTCAAGTAGTACATGGGTACAATTCTTTATAACTACTGTAAAATGGTACAAAACTGTAATCTGTACTGCAAAAATTACTGCAGAAGGAAAGATAGAATACACAGACAGTATCTCTTCCTTAATTTTACTTATTACTCTTACTCGTATCTCACATCTCTTACTTAATTTTGTATTTGTGTGTACCGTATGTGTCTTCCTTTCTACACAACTGCTATCAACATAGAGGTCACATATATTTGCATTGTAAAGCATTTTGAAAAGTGACATTGAAACATTTTGAGAGTGGCAAAATACAGAATAACTGGAACAAGACTTTCTATATCCCAGCCCTACACCTCTGCCTTCCCTTTTGACTCCCTCAGGGGTCCATCTGGACTGAGATGACTGATTACTGTGTGCTATTTATTTGCTTATTCAATTACTGGGCATACAAACATTCATTCCCTCTGCCCTCCACCATAAATCTGTTCTGCAGTTATAAAATGAAATATTTCACTTTCTGTGTTAATATTTGTGAATTTGGGATTTTTTTCCCCTAGTTAAAACTGTCTTTTTAGGGCTGTTTTTGCATTAATACAGCCCAAAATCACACAATAAGACTGCACAAGTTATTGCAGTTCTTGTGGAAATATTGCTTTTCTTAAATTATCAGTAGAAATGCTTCATCAGTTTAACATACCTTTACTCTTACAGTACCTCTTATAAAACCTCAGTTTTTCAGGATTCTCTAGTACCTGAAGCAACATTAAAAAATCCAGAATATCCATTCTCACATTTTAATTCTTTTGGTATCCCAGCTTTATGACAATCTTTACCTTATGCCAGCTTTCTGACAGTCACTTGGCACAGCAGTAGACTCTCACTGGTTTCTGAATAAAACATGTACCTATCCTGTAGTTCTCAAGCACTCCACATTATGTCAAGTGCTTCAAATTTAATGGAGAAAGTTAACTACACTCTGCCTGTTTGCCAAGGCTTCAGCTAGTTAAGATTTTAATTTAAAAGTTAGGATCTATTTATTTATTTATTTATTTATTTACATGCCAGTGGAAGTGACCCCTTAGAAATACCCTTTCCTGAAAACAGTTTGGAGTCTGTATGGGGCTGGGGAAAATAGGGTGACTGCCTTCTAATAACACAACACAGGAAAAATCAGCACCCAAGGCTGAATGGGAAGAATAATCAGATGGATGGGAAAGAGAAATGGGGACAGGAACCAAAAAAACCTTTATTTTCTTTTTCAGACTGTGGCCATAGATACCAGGTCTGTAGCCAAATATTCAAGATTTACAATTACCAGCTAAACTATAAAACAAAAAGATTTTTTTGAACTGAAACTCACAACAATTTTATTATAACTGCAAAGAAGAATGTCCCTCAAGGTCTCTTGACCTTTGGCAATGCCTCAGAAATTCAATTCTTCATAGCAAGAGTTACTGGACCTCTCTAATGGAATTATGAAAGAACATGGAGTGATCTGACATGAATGCAAATGACTGAGTCAAAGCATAGGAGAGAGAAGATTTAGGATGTTTAATTTCTTTTTACAGACTCCTTAGGCTTTTTAAACCTTTGTGCAGTAAATTCCTCACAAATGTGTATGAAACAGGATGTGGTTTGTGTTAGTTTGTTGGATTTCTTTGAAGGAGGAAATGCAGGTGGAGAGGGACAGAGCGAATTGCTAGGACAAAGAGAGGGGCACTTGACTGATGCTGGCAGAAGTAGGGTACAGAGGACAGAAATTGTTAAGTTTGCTTGGAGTGATGACAGTGGGGCCATATAAGTTGACACCATCTTGCTTCATATCAGTAAGCAGGTATCTCAGCTAAAGGAAATATCTGAACCCTTAAACTCTCAGTGGCTCACAGCAATGCAATACAAATTCATTAAATAATCAAATGGCAGCAAAAAGATGAACTGCTAACCAAGGACATGACATTCAAAGCTAGTATTAAATTAAGTTCTGTTTGTTTTTTTTCATAAAAAATAGACATATATAATCATGAAAACAGAGTGTAAGACTCAGGGAATTTTCTTTAGAGAGGAGCCAATTTCTCCATTGTGCAACCTGAAGGTTATTGCCTAGATTGCTCTCCTTCTCTGAAGTTTCTTTTATCTCTTGGTGTGCACAGTCATTGTGACTTTTTCAGACTATACTCAAATCCTCTTCCACAGGAATCTCTTTGGTAGGACTCTGAAGAGTCAGTTTCTCCTTCAGTTCTCTGTTTACATTGTGCAACTTCACTATGATCTGAGCATCAGACAACTTGGACAAGGTCCCTTATTCCCAACATTACTTACTCTCCATTTAGGCTGAAAAGACCCTCTCAGATATGTAGAATGCTTATCCAAAGATAATGGAAAAGAGTTAATAAAAGGAAATAAATGCTTCAGTACTCAGAAAATCATTAAATTAATCAGTTACATTGTACAGAGTGAATTAGGTTACTTACACTGCTTTGTCTTAACAGTAACCTAACTACCAATTAAGCTTATTTTAATACTGATCTTAAATAAAGAATAAAACCACATTTCCTTAGCTCATATATGACTGCTAGTCCTGGAGACAATAAAAGATTTTCTTGTTATGGATTATTACAATGCTAAATATTTTCTCTCTGTTTCAACAAGAGAATGTGACTTTGATTCTCATTTGTCATTTCCTACAAACGAAAACATGAAAAACAGAATGAAAATCACTCATATAGACAAAAGTAACTACGTTATCCAGAGTAGGACGCATCCTGGACTCTGAAGCACCAGCCCAAAAGGAAGAAGAGTGTGTTTCAGTCTATTGCTCTGAATAAAACAAGGCCCCAGATCTAAGCCTCAGGCCTCAGCATGATACAAACCATTAGGGCCTATTTACTTCTCTGTCAAGTCTCCTTCTCTGTCAATTCTTACCTTTCTTTACAGGAGTGCCATCCTTTTTCTGGGACATGGTCTTAAGGGGAAGATTTTCAGTTAATGATTTTATCACTGGTTTAGGTTAAATTGAAGCAAAATTAAACCCAAGCAAAAGCCTCATTTTGTTGCTGGTCCTTTCTCATTACTATTATCAACTAAAAAACAAGCCTGCACATTCAAGTCCCCATAGGGATAAAGATACTCTTCTACAGGTAGAGATCAAAACAGATTGCTCCCTGCTTGAAGTACGTGGAGGCAGACAAAGAGTTGTAACTCAGTCATAATTCCCTTCCTGACCTACTCCCTGGGTATTAGAGCAGTGCATAACCCACTTTCAGGCCATATAAATTCACCACATCATTCTTAATAATTGCTGTGGGCCTTTGTGGTTTTTTCTGTCATTTTATAAATACGAGCAAACCCACAGCTCTGATAACTGAATCAGCATTTATGACTTTGATGCTTTTTCCAGTATAATGTGTACCATGGCCTCTTGGTACTGCTTCGATCCTACAAAGTGCAGCAGTATTTCTTTTTCCTTATTGTGCATGTATAAAATACTGGAGAGCTGGCTTTCAACAAGAATTAAGGTTATTCAGACACTGAAGGGCACTTTCTGAAAGAAGGTTATTTGTAACATTCTTTAATGGGAAGAATTGTACAAATAAAATGAGGATTTTTTAGTAAATTTCAAGGCATGTAAAGCTAAAGTTATATCCTTGAATATTTTCAGTTTCACAAAAAATTCACCTCCAGGATCTGTTAGGAAGTAACACTTCCTAATTTTGCACATTTCTTCAATAAGTATTTGGATTACAAACTGCTGCAAAATATTTTTTTTTTCTAATAGAAAGGTGTCACACTAATGCTTCTTTTGTAAGTGCTCTTTTTTTACAGTGATTAGAAAATTATATTAATAGATTTCTATTTAATTTTGTAGATGACTCCAGAAAATAAGAAAGGAAGGAGCAATGATTGGTGCTGTTTGAATGCCATGATCCAAACAGACATATCCCATTACAATTTAATGTGTGATAATATATGTGACAAATGAATGATTCAACTATTTTTTTAGAATGAATGCCTCAAAAAAAACAGTCCCTCACAAATGACTTGCAGGTCATTGTAGAGTTCTATGCATCCATGCCAACTCTTCCTACAGTGTCTTTCTAGCTGAGAGAGTAAATTCCTTACTCTCTGAGTGTTATGAAAAGAAGAGGTGAAAATAAAAGTTGGAAAGCATTTGTGTCTCTGTACACACTACTAGGAAAGATCAGTGCTAGAATGCATTTTTTGAATGACCCCAGGAAAACATGGAAACATTGAGAAAAAGCAGAAGAGAAGTCCATAATTATGAAGATATTACAAAACAAAAATATGATATCAGGCTGATCAGGCTTAACTATTCCGTTCATTTAAGAAGCCAAAACATGGCTCAAACATAGTACATAGTTATTTGCACATCATAAAAAGCCATTAAAGGAAAGACTTTACAAGACTCAATGGCTACAGAAAAAAACCAGAGAAATCCATCTCGGAAATAAAGCTGAAGTGTGTATATAAGCAAGTTTTAAAACAATCTACTGCAAAGGGTCTTAAACTCAGTTGTATGGCTCCTCTCAGACAGGATTTTGTATCTTACTGAAGGGTGTGCTCAGTAAGCTTTCACGGTGCTCTCCAAATATGAAATAGTTTACTACATGAGAATCTGTAACCTTACCATTTAAAGAATTTTTACATTTCACAGACTTTCAATTTTTCAATTCTTTTAAGTAATAAGGATCTATAAAACTAGGAATGTCATTTGTCTACATTGATTTTTCCTCCTTTTGAGATTTCTTGTGAAAATTTCTGATGAATAAGAACCTTAAACAGTACAGTATACTTTCACTACTTAGACAGAACACAAAAACTATATGAGAAAATATTAATTAAACAGTAGAAATAGATTTTTTTAAATTGCTTAGAGGGTTGGCTATGTTATTATTGTTCATCTGCTCTTCAGAGTACAATCTGCTCTAACTCTCAGCAGCAGCGTCTTTGAAAGAAAGCTGCTTCTTAAGTAGTGATCTGAACTTCTTGACAACAGTGATTGCTATTTTCTGTCCAAACACATATTATTTCAGATCCCTTACACTGTTCTTTAAAGGAAAATTCTAAAGTGCATTATAGTCAAAAATTCATTATCCCTTCCCCAAGATCTTACTGGATGCTTTTCCCAGCACTGAGGTTTCCCCAGATGAGGGACTTCAGGTTTTCCTCTGTCCTGGACCTGTCCTGGACCTCCCCTCACTTGTTATACTTAAGTCCTTCTGGAGTCAATAAACAAGACGTCTTTTTCTTTCCCTTAGTTTTTGAAGGCATTTCTCAGAGCATGGCTAACAGACAGAGAAACAATCAGAATGGAGGCGGATAGAGTTTAGTTAGGAGATGTGGGTTTAGGCTCTGCCTCCAGACAGAAGGAGCAGGTTGGGTAAGAGGAACATCTTCTGTCATTGAAGCTGCTTCAGTACTGAGGTGTTTTAGCTGCAGAGTTATTTTGGTTTGGGCAGGGAATCAGGGAATACCTATTTTGACTACAGAGTTCTTGGCAGACTGGCTTATTACTTGCAGTCTGACACAAGAATTTGATTTTTTTTTTTTACAAGAACCAATTGAAAGTGCTAGGGCAAATATGGAGAGAGGTGTCAAATGAACAACTGTTTTAAAACTGTCAGAGGCTCATAAATTATGGAGCAAGGTATCACTGAGGACCTGAATAGTAACATCTCAAGTTGTATTATTGATTCTGCACTTCCCCAGATTGCCAAAAAAAAACCTAGAACAAGTAGCAGCTGCCATGGCTAGGTTTGTCTGCACACACAGTTTCCCTAGCTAAGTTCCCAATGCATGCTAAAATGAATGCAGCTTATCTCTATTGATATTCAAGTATTTTTGCCTACAAGAATGTATAATAGATTTGAAGTCAGATTTGACAATAGTCATGACATTACATGCAAATATTGTCAAGCCTATTTCCACTGACTGTAGTAGAAAAGCCTGAACTTGAAACTGTTTATACTAAACTTCCTTACTGGACATAAGCCAAACATGCAATAAATACATGTTCCTGTGAAAGGTGAACAACTGACAGAAATGAAGTTTTAAGTAACATCTGTCAATAACAAAAGGACACACAAAGAAACAAATAGAGCTCTGGATATAAACGTTAAAAAAATAAGGTAACAAAACAGGCCTATGTTGATGAAATGAGTAATTACTGACAATGACTCAGATGCTAATGATAGAGACTCTCTCTAAGGCATAGGAACACATCTTGGCCAAAATAACTTTCTGCATCCTCTTGTCACACCAGACTACAGTACGAGACATTCCTTGGTGATCCTTCAGCAGAAAGTAGAAAATAAGAATCTGAGGGAGAAGCGCAATTTTGGATGGAAATAAAACCTTTCACAAGGATTATAGATGTTGTTCTGAAGAATATGTGGATTAGATCAGACTGTAAAGTTTTCTTCTGTTGTTTTAAATCAATGTCTTAAAGAACGTTCTGAGTATTGCACAAATAAGTTCATATTATTTGGGCAGGATAATTTGATCCTTTATATATGGGTAGGAAAGAAATCCAAAAATCTGGAACCATGTTGTATAGGCCAACATCTCAAAGTCTGATTGAGTACTAAAGAATTAAAAATGAACTGAAGAAATTATACAAGTGGACGGATACTTGTAATTATAAACAGAGCTAGTTTTTGGGAGTTTTTTTGGTCTTATTTAAACAATTACCAAGACTGTGAGTCTATAAAAAATAATTTTAACATTCTGTATGACAGAAGCTTAAAAGCATCTCTGCCCATGAGGCATGGAAAAAGTATTCAAACACATATGATTGTGTTTGAGAGCAATGGCTAGTGAGAATTTCTGCAAGCAGTTTTAGACAGTCCATAATAAACACCTGATTCACTGTTAAGTATAAAGATAATTTGAGCTAAATATTTCATTTGGCTTGTTTTCAAGTATTGTTCCTATTTCCTCATTTTTGCTTGCCATCAGGGAAGAAAAGAAACTTGGTTATACTTGGAATTTCATTGTGATTTTAAAGACTACTGTTTCCTGAAGCAATGAGCCAAAATAGTTATGTAAGAGATATTGTGTTAAAGCACAAGATGTTTCTTTTTGTGGAACCTGTCATGACATCGTGATACTCTTAACCCCCTAGAAAAGGAAGGAGTGACTCTCTTACAGTTATATAATTCATTATCAAAATCAATGATCCCAGGACCCCCAGAACACACATAACTGGCAGTATCCATGTCAATAAGTTGCCACTCATTACACTTCTCTACATCATTAAGATGAGCACCAAAACTGCCCAACCAGTGCAATCAGTCAGCTGCTTTCCCAAATGAATAATTACCTCACTGTAAATTTTGAAGAATGGAAGAGCTGCTTCAAAATGAAAGAGCCCCATGAGTTATTTCAGTATTGGCCATCCTTTTCTATCATAACTGCTGACATAGAAAAGTATGTCCTTTGTAGAAGGACAAATTCTGACACTGGGAAAATATGAATCAGAACTTCAGTAGAGTTTTCCACATAGATGTTATCTTCTACTTGGCCAGCTTACTGTAAAATGGTAGTGGAGTTTTAAAGCTAGAAGGCTTGACTGCTTTTCCTAGATTGCAGCCACCCAAGGCTTCCTTTCAGTGTGTCTGCATGCGAGGTGTTTGAGTTTCAGAGTCTTACAAACCCTTCAGAAGGCTCAGCACAGCACAGCTTGGTGCTGAGATGAAGCTGTGTCTTAGCCCTAAAATAAAAGCCTCACTACAGCAGAGCTGTGCACCAGCAGCGTTCTCCACGGGCATCACTAAGCCGTCTTTGTTCCCAGAGTGACACTGCTTGTCACCTGTGCACCTGGCATGACTCCGTGGTGGTTTGCCTACCCTAGGTAGGGATGTGAAAAATGCTTGATGTTATGGTACCAGTTCACTGTAAGGAAGAAATCGATAACCACTGAACTGCTAGCTTATCTGCCTCCTGTAAATTCAGTAGATAGCATTACTGTAACATTCTTCATTTTCTATGGCATCCTAAATATGGTTGTATTACTTTCTAGATAATACAAATGGAGATAAAACACAGACATTCATGATAGCCAATACAAAAATGGGTAGAAAATTGCTGATCAAAAGTCCTTCATGAAATCCACAGCTTTGAATGTCTGTTCAAGTAGCACATACACAGTAAGGGAAAATTGTGAGTTTCAGGTTTAGATTTTAATGAGATCTGGTTCAATATTTTATTACAATTACTGTTGCAAGGATTCCTTTATGGCACATTTTTCCAGGAAAATTAGAGCTTAATCAGTCATATTGCAGAAGATAGTAATTTTATGGAATATCTTCTTTAACAGATTTTAAAAATAATTTTAATTGATGTTAGTAACTGTAAGACCTGATGTTTTTTCCCCCCATGGACTCTTCTTATATTGTTAATTTCTAAATGTACTATGTAAAACTAAGATGAAGAGAAGCAAAATATTGTGCTACAAACTTATATGGAATAATTTTGACTTCATTAAATTGGGGCAGAGAGGAGAAAATCACATCTTCATAAAATTTTATGTGAGAACAGATTTGCATGAAAGAACTCTAATCTGATAATTAAGGGCTAAGTATAGGACACTTTAGCTTTATACTGCCTCTCTAAGACATGTTAACGCAAATAATAAATATTTAGGACAAAATATCTTTTTTTCCTGACTGACTAAATACACAAGGTTTGGTAGTGGCTTTAATAGAAACAGTAGTTTAAGGTCAAAAGCTTCTGTTTCAAGTTCTCAAACAATCAACTGATACTTGACAAAATGCATAGATTAAAACACTTCACCTGGAAAATCTTCAATACAGATTTTTAAATTTGTCATTAATCCATTTTCTAGATGGATTTTGAATTGTGGTAGCTACAGTTCATGTCAAACTATATTTGGGGTTTACTATCTAAATGTCAATAGAGCTTTAAGAGCTATTTGTTTTTCCTTATATTAAGTGGTGTTTTGTGAGACATCCCCTGCCAAAGAGTATGCTGTGAGTTTTTGCAGGTGGGGACTGTTCTCATTATTTTCATGAGTGAGCCTGTCCCGTGATCAAGAACACTGGCTGCATTTCTAGGAAGATGTTTTCAGATGAGTTTCTCAAAACACAGAGGCAGAGGCTCTACTCTGGCTGTGTGCTTTGTTGCAGTTGAGAAATCCAGAAAAAGACATTCCATTTAAAAACAGAAACAAGAACATGAAAGGCATCCAAATGAACACGTTTGAGTGATTGTGTTGCCTCTGCCCAGTCCATGTCTCTTTTTATTGTCTTCCTGTTAGGCTTTAAGCAACTGGGGAGCCAGATTATTTATGAAAGAGTAATGGGGGCCTTTATGAACTTCTCATGGCTCGGATTCAGGCCACAGTATCCTGAACGGTTCCTTGGTGGCTGAAATTGTGTGAAGGGCAGTGTGGTGGTACCAGTCCCCCTATGCTGGATGTCATGGATGCCTTTAATTGGTCCCTTTACATACTATCAAAATTGTCATCAAACTACTTTCATGTTGTCAGCCTTAAAGCAGACATGAGACCCAAACAATTCCAGCACAGAATCAGAACCTATAAGTTGAGATGAGGCAAAACAAAGAAAACCTGTAACACATCTTTTGTATCACTGAAGGCTTTCACCATAGCTTGGTTCCTACAGCAGTAAACTTAGCATTTTCACAAGCACTCAATCTACTCCTGAAATAATGAGAGAGAGCTATTAGCTTCTTTATTTTATTTTTTTCGGTTTGAAAAAGAAGTTGCTCCTGGCCTGAAGCATTCCAAGCCAAGGTTCAGCTCAAAACATATTTTATGGCTGAGTTATTGCAAACCATTTAAATTAAGGATTTCTAATGGAAATGCTGACACAACCTAAACTCTGGCTGTTTGAATGGCATCACTATAATTTTATGAGAATTTAATGATTTCAGCTGCAGCTGAACTGACAAGCAGCATAACCAAATAAACACCAGCATTTATACAGGCCATGAGTGGGAAAAAACATAGTAGCAAACCTGGGTAAACACTCAAAGAACCCTGATGGAAATTTTCATGGGAAAAAAAAATCAGGAATATTCCAGGCTATAAATAAACACCACCTTAATTTCCTTTAGAGTGAAAAAGAATAGAGTCACGATGCAATTACAGAGTCCTCCTCTCCCTTTATATAAAAAGCATGTGAGACCATCCGGAGAAACACAGGATGTGTTAAACTACAGACTGATGAGTGACTCATCAATAAGATAAAAATAGATTTAAACTGAGGAACGAGCTGAGAGAAATGGGCTTAGCAGTGAGTGGCAGGCAGGGAAAAGGGGAAAGATTAAGAAAGCCAAAGAAAGAATTGAGAAGTACTATTCCAGAACATGCATTTCATTTCTAGCATCCTTTTCTATATCATATATTCATTAGAGTTAAAAAAATTGCTTCATGAATATTGTGCACTCTTCTTGTAAAAGCAAAGTTCATACACAGACTTGTGTCCAACAAAATCCCACCTTTTGCATTACGACCAAATTATTAATATCAGTATTTTTCTACTCTAGATAAAGGTATTTCTAATAAAAAGCAAGTTTCTGATGTTGCATATTTACATTTCATTTATATAGCTTTTAATTTGACAGGTGGTTCTTTTGTAATATATTCCCCTGCAAATTCACAATCCCACTTCACACCTTCTGGGCAACATTGAGTACCTGTAACAGTTTCTAAAGCAAACTTTACAGGAGTCTGCTCATATATCAACACATTCTTGAAGAATACAGTATATCTATTAATGTTTCATTAAGCAACCATCTTTTCTCCCTTTCACCACTTTGAAATTTTAATTCTCTCCAAAGGGCTTCTGACCCTGACAACAACTTGTGTGTTATCATACCAGGTTTTCATCAGATATCCTGATCCTCTCAGATCAATGAGAATTTATACATTTATTAATGATATCCCAGAGACTTACAGGATTTTCTTGAACCCTTGATATCAAAGAACTGTATCATTGGTTTCAGTGATCGTAGCATTAAATCCATATATTTTTTATTTACACTATATTGAACATGGAGAGGAAAAAGGCATAAGGAATTAATAGACAACACACTAAGAGGAAACCCTACTCTTATTTGACCCTCAATAAGAAAAATCATGTTATTCTCCACCATTTAAAAAGAAATTATTATTTTAACGGTCATATACAGAATAATTTAAGAGTCTAAAGCTGAAATGCAAAACCTAGGTGCAAGGGCAGAAAAGTCTGCACGATAAAAATATCTATGCAAGCTGTTGCTTAATTCTGGAACTCTCTAAATTCTATATTTTTTAATTGAAGCACACCAAATCTAACTTTTTTTAAGTTTTGCTTTTTGGTATGTACTATAGAATCATTGTACTGACTATGTTGACTGGGTTAACATAGGCCTGATGTGTAAATTTAATCAGAATCTTGAAATTAGGTTTCTCTGCTGTCTTTGTTGGTTCTGGCCTTTATTGTGAGGGCATTTGTTATACTTTGCTAGTGAAATACAGAATGATACTGAGAAAAAAAATCCCAGAATGGGTCTGGAAAGTAGGATTTCATTACCAGTCTGACAGATTTAGACAATGAGGCCATGGAGGCTACTTTTGATTTAGCTCACTGGTGCGGTGTATCTTGAATTCTACCCTACTCAGTGGCTCTGGGCTCAACAAATGTGTCTGACACAAGAGTAGAAATTTCTGATCGCTTATGTCCTGCTTGCTTGGACTAATCTAAATCTGAATATCCAAGTGAAAATTAGATCTGATATAGTGAAACTACTGTGGTTTCTAACAATGAAAACTGTTCAATACTAAATTCCTGGCAGTACAAACACCACGCAGAAATTGTACTGAGGATAAAGGACTTAAAAGGTAAAGGGTTAACTGTTGTCATTTGGTTAAACATGCAGATAAGTAATGGATTAGTATCATCACTTCAAAATTAAAAGATAATGGAATTTTCATCAGAACTTTGCTGGCAGGGATCCAACAGTAGGATAAATAGCAGATATCAGGGAAAAAATAATTACTGATCATGATGAAAATGTGCAATACTCCTCCTTTTATTTCATTTTTATTTCAATCTTAGGCAGAAAGAAATCTCTCCAAAAATAGAAAGATAAACATTAATTTATACATGCTCCTTTGAGCATACCAATTTATTTCTCATCCCTGTTGTTTTAACGCTTCTGACATAATGGCAACCTTGTTTAACTTGTTTAAGAATAGAAATCCACCAAACTATTTTAGTCAGTCAAATGACAACTAACATGAGTATCTGCTTTTAGTCAGAGTTCTCTTGCTCTTGTTGTGCATTTAGACTTCATAGCTATCCTAATGGGACTTTTAATCACACTGCAGGAGAGTCAACATAAAAATCAGATGGGTAATTATCTAAGTGAAAATTTGCCTTGAATACTAATCTTAATACAGTCTCCTAAGAAAATATATTTTCCTAATTGTCTTGGTCAATTTTTTAAGATATAAAAATTCATATACAAACAGATCAGGGAAGAAAAATTAGAGACATAAGTACTTCAAATTCTGCCTTTGTTTAACTTGAATATAAATAGGGAAATCAAACACTTTTGAGTGCACTTTCCATATACTTTTGAGTGCACTTTCCATTTATTTCCAAATATAGAATTTTTATGTAGCCTTTTACTTATGAAATATGCTCTATCTCCACTTCCATAATAATCATGTGAAACAAATCTAGAAGTACCAATACTAATTGATGCATATTTATGGATTTGTTGATCCTGATGCATCCCTTCAAATTCAGCATATTCTATGATTGGTTTACTATCAGGAAAATGAACAAAAGCTCATCTCATTTGATAAAGAGTAGATGAGATGAGTAGATGAGTAGACATGTTGCAATAATTTGATAGCATAGAGCAGACTTGCTTTCCTTGATATTCTTCTAAATTACTCTTCCTTTATACAAAATAAGTTTTTCCTGAGTTTAGTCAGTTTTAATAAAACTATGGATTTTTTTCATCACAAGATTGCTATGTATTATATCTAATATCTTAGATATTAAATATGATAAATACAGCTCAAATACTGTGCTAATCTATTGTAGGAAAAAAAATAATAGCAGCAGGACTTCAAGTTGTCCAAAACTATTTTCATTTTTAAAAAAAAAAATTTCTTCCCAAATCATAAAATATCTTTCAGAGGAATTTTTAAATTAAAATATTGCTATTTACAATACTCTATGCTAAATACTTCATATACTAAATAATTATAAATATTTTATGTTTAATGTTGACCTAGTATTTAATATTTAATTTTATTATTTTTGTATCAAGTCTGCTGAATATGCAGAAATTCTTATAATTCCTTTTTTTTTTTCCTTTAACTAGGGTAAATATTTAATTTGTTTTCTTTTTTTACTTTCTTGTATTCTAAGGCATAAAATGGAAAATAGGAACCTCTATGGAAATCATAAACCCAGAAATTTACTCATCTCTTTTTTTCATTTAGTTTAATTTTAGGACTGTAAGCAGAAAGTTCCAGCTATCTATATTTTCACCAGAAATGCTTCTTTTATAGCTAGAATTCTGCCACAAAGAATGCCTAACATTGCTCAAGTTTTAATAGATAGGCTTTTCTGCTCCCTTTAGTTACATTCAGTAACTCATTTCTGTGTTCTGGTCTATAAAGGCCAAAGGGTTTTTTGGCTTTCATAGACCAGATACAGCAAAGCATATCCTCAGCACACCTATTCTATCAGGTATGCCCTAACTCAACGTGAAGAGGAGTCTCCTTTGCTTTATGGCTAGCACAGTCATTTGGGATGCTTGCCAGAAGTGTCCAGGCTCTGGCTGACACCAATCCACACGACAGAGTCATATGGTCCCATGGCTAGAATGCCCATGCTGGGGTATAGATCCCCTCCCAGCCTCTGGCACAGGGAATAGCTAGCATAAATCATTGCAGAACTGGCTGAAGTGACTTCTGGAAATGAGGTCTGATCTCAGATAAGTGCCTGAAACACTTCACTATGGAGTCTCTCTGGCTCAAGGAATTTAATTATTCTGTTCAAAGCTGAGCATGATGTGCAATGGGTGCCCTATGCAAAATGTGTCTGGAATTTGCTCTTTGCTACACCCTGCAATCTGAGTGTTCACATCCCTTCAAGCACACGCGTGATCGTATTGCTGCTATTCTTCATTTTCTAAGTTCCTCCTTATGTGGAAATCTTGGGTCGTTAATTCTGTTCTTCAGATGCTGAAAGGGATGTTCTTGCTGTGTTTTGAAGCCACTGACTTTTTACTTAGATTTATGTCCAGTGTTTTAAACCACCCTTGCTCTTTACACACTTGAGGTTCCTTCATTTTCCATGGCCTGCAGGGAGGGGTAGATTAATATACCAATTCCATATCAAATATGATTTTAAAGAGAAGAAGAAAAATAAGAGAGGAGATGAAAATAATAGTAATAAGATCACAAAGCTGCATAAACTAGCTATACATGCTGCTAATGTGTTCTGTTCTATTATTTTTATCTGTTCAGATTCCCAGGATGCCCATCTGCTTTTGTTGACTGGTTTCTGTTGCATTTCCTGGAAACTGTTTGTTCTGAGAAGCCTGAGTGTGAATGACAGTCTTATATATTAATTCAAGGAAATTGGGATAAGTGAGTACAATACAGGGTCTCAAGTGTGTTGGCTAAACGATGCCAAAGAGCAGATTAAAAATGTAGGGCAGTTTACAGTTCTCATGATGCACAGTAGCAAAGCACTCATTAGAATTCTAGCAATTTTCTGCTTATTTTCAAGAAATATGTAAGCTGTAAAATGAATGACAGATAAGCTTTGCATCTTGGGAAATGTGTGATTAAATTACAGCAATTTAAGATAAAACACATGAAGAGTTATCATTTTGACATGCTATTTGTTAAAAACATCCTCTCATATTTACCCTACAATGCTCTAGATGTTTAGTCTGAAATATATGCCGATGTCCCTTATCCAAAAACATGTGATTCCTGTTGGGAAACATGGTACCATTATTCCCTGCTTCACTTGTTTTTCAACATCTCCTTTGCAAAACTGCATCAATTGCCTTTTATAGTGACATAAGACTTAATCAGAGGGTTTGTTGTTCAGAAGGGTAGAGCTTCTGAAAGCATGAACATAATGACAAAAGCATAATGCCAACATTTTTAAGGTGGTTCCAAGAACAGTGGGCCTTTCCAGTGAGGATTCTCTACTGTCCAAAACCGCCCCTGACCTCATGCAACTGCCTCCCATTACTATGGTACAGACCTTCTTAGATTTGCTATCTATTTTCTCAAAGCTTGTAGGAATTACAAAAACCTCTAACTGTACCTAGCAAATTTAAGGTAACAAAGCAGATAAAAATTAAAAATTTGCTAATGGGGGAATACCATTGCTGAAGCATTGTTTTCTCAGGAAATCAGCTTAAAAAAAAAAGGAAAAAAATAACAATGATGTGGAATCACAGCTTACTTACAAAGAACACAATCCATGTTGAAACTTTGTGGATCTGTTATTTCAGAAAGAATTTCAGTGAATACGTGTCTTTGTACAAACTCCATGCAATTAAAATGATAGCTATACTGGTTAACCCCAATTTCACAGACAGAAGCTTGTTGAGCTGGTCTGCAGCATTCATTAATAGACAGTTGACTCAGTTTTCTTTCCACATTCTTGTGTGTGTCCTTTTATCTCTCCCTCTTAATTTCTTTTTCCCCAGTTGTTTTTTAAATATAAAATCCAGAGACTAGTGCTGCATTTATTTCTGGTCTGACTTTTAGCTGCTGGCTCTTTTACACCTCCTGCTTCCTTCCTGTCTGCACCTAGGAACATGAAAAAGTGATGGACAGAGAAGACATTTATTGTTTATGCTGCAAATAAACTCTCAGTGATCAAGAGGAAAATTATTTCCTAATACTTTAAGACCTATGAGTCTGACAGGAAGGTGAAAAGGCTCACCTCGTTCAGAAACTACCCAAATCTAAATGCCAGGCTTGCAGATGACTGAAACACATAAAGCATGATGAATGGTCATCTTCTGGTTTTAGACAAAACACAAACTTCCACCACAGCAGAGGATTTTATATAGCTCTCTGATGTAATCAGATTTAACTTCTGTGAACTTCTATAAGTCGTTCCATTTAGTAATTTCTTGGAATGTCTGTGATTTAGTCTGTCTCTACTGCTGGAATTCTCTTACTCACTGCTGAAACAATGAACCCTTTCTAAGTAACTTTTGGTATCATAATTGCTTCGTAATAGATCTGTCCAAAATGTTGAAGTTCTAGAACAAAAGAAAAAAATACATTATCTCAATAAAAGAAGATCTCATCCCTGCTTAAATATTTCCATACATTGCAGAAATAGAAAAATCTCCTGCTGGCACTGCAACTGGTATCTTGACTCTTGCATAAAGCCTAAGAAATCAGCACAGGCAGAGTTTTCTTCTCAAAATTAGTTCAGTGACGAGAGAAGTACGTAGACAATATATTTCAAGAAGTTGGTCAATACTGTAATTTTACATTTTGCTGATAGAATCAGACTTAAGAGATTTAAGAAAGATCAAAATGGGCTCTTGAACAGGCATTTCTGAAATTGTGGTGAAGATTCCTTTACTCTATATCCCAGAATGACACATCTCATGCCCCCAGGCCCCATTTCTGTTTTCTCTCAGTGACAATTACACAGTCTTAGAATGTGAATATGACATACTTTTGCTTTTTTATGTTCGTTTTAAAAAAAATTAGAAGGCCCAATTTAACTTTTCTTCAATAGCTGTATCCAAAACCAAACCAGGTTAGGTGAAAAAGTAAAATATGTCTCTTTCCTCACCCACACCCACCGTTCCCCTCCCCTGTTTTTCCCTGAAAAGGTATTTTTACATATTCCACTAGCAAAAGAGGGAAAAAAGAGAAAACTTCTGGACCTTTAATGCTCATGTTGTAACATCTGTTCAACTAGAGTTATTTTTTATACTTTTTTTTGCACTAAATAACCAGTTAAGTAATGTGTATTTTCAGTCCAAAACTAAATTGAGGATACTTTATAATAGATTATCCTTCCAGTGTGTCTAAAATCTGTTAGTGACAAAAAGGTAAAATGTTTTAATTAAGAGATTACCTCAACAGTGCAAGTAGTGAATGCCTCATAAAACATTTATGGAAAACCAATTTGGAGCTTCTGTGCTATCATAATTACAAATTTTCAAAAGTCCCTAAATGCTTATTTATGTAATAGAGCATAATGGCTCTCAAGTGGTCATTTATATCTACCTCATAAACAGCATCCATGTTTAGAAGCCTTTTTAACATGCTTTTATCTGGATGTGACATCTTTTCTTTTATGATGTCATTTATTATGTCATCAATTAATTTGATTGTTTATTTTGATGTTTACTTAATTTTCTCATTTCTAAACAGAAATACAGCAGTTAGTTTACTTTCTAGGTTTACATTTTGCACAGGCACTCCAGTCACTTGGTAGGACCTGTAAAACTTAGAAGATTGTGTGGATTATGTGAGAATAATATACACCTGACCTTATGTGGTATATCAGAAGCAGCTTCAGATTTTTTGTGAGACAGTTGTGAACAATATAAACCAAAAATTGTTGTAACTCTACTGAGTTGATTAAAAGATGCAAAACAAAATTAGGAGGAAGTACTTTTTAAACAAATCCTACTTAGTAAAATATAATTTCAGAGAGATCAAGATAGTGCTGAGAATTTTTGTGCAGATTTTCTTCTGAAATAAGGCAGCAAGGAGACATTTGTTTAGGAGCCTAACAAGGGGATGAAATAGGCTGGAATTTTGACTTATTTGAAGATAGGGGTCAAATTCAGCCTGCACTTGAGTAAGAAGTTCCATAGAGAAGACAGGACCTGAGATACTTAGCCTACCCACATACAACTTATGCTAAATATTTAATCATACATATGAGGAAAAAAATCCAAGTTCCTCTCAAAAAAACCCTTGGAAATACTGAAGACCACAACATTATTTGCTGCCAATCAGGACAGTTTTGTATAGCAGATAGTATTCATTTTTCATAAATCACTAATATTCTTATACGAGTATAAATGAAATTACTGTGTCATCATTGTATACCTCCAATTAGGATTTTCTTTGTTATCTACTTCAGATTCCCTATATTGATTATAAGATTATTTAGTGTTATAATCCCCCAGAGCCATGAAATTTTATTAAAATATATCTAAAGAATGTAACTACACAGGGAAATGACTGCAAAAGTTTTAAGTTGTTGGTGCCATCTTGAAAAGAATGTCAGCACGTGCTCAGAACTGTGCTTTGAGTCAGAAGCTCCATTCAGCAAGAGATGAACTGTACTTCTTTGACTAATAACTGCTTAAATAGCTGGCATTAGTATACAAGGACCTCATGGGCTACAGCTAGACTGAGCATTTGCAAAACACAGCAGTGCACTGAAAAGCTTTTTAATCTTGCCATGGTGTGAGTGACATTCTAAGAAACATCAGAGAGAGAGAGAGAGAGATAAAAGCTAGAAGCTGAACACGTAACCTTTCTGCAGGGAAATCATGTCCATGATGTCAGATAAACACTTAAAACAAAAATATCTATTTAAAAAAATATAAATGTGAGGTAATTTCTCATTTATAGTCATGTTATATGACAAATAGAAGGAGCCTCATTAGAATGATTTGTTGTGAGCTTCTGGCTTCAGAACTCAATTAATTCAATCACAGTTTAAAGTGTCATCTACAACAGTCTACACTGAACAAATTGGTAGAAATAATACAGTAATTACTTTGAAGGACTGAACAGCAATACCATGATTTATGACATTTTCAATGAGACTAGTCATTAGTAAGCCTATGAGTTGGTATCTAAAACAAATGCAATAAGCTTTTTTTGCATCCCAAATTTATTACTGATTACACCTTCTAAAGCTGTGCTCCTGGCACCTCTATAATGCAGAGGTTCTGTGTACCAAAGTGAGAGAGATCTAATTGCACATGGAATAATATTCTCTTCTGAGCATCAAACGAAAAATTATCTTAGCAAGCCTGACTGAACCAGAAGGATTACCAAGTGCTACCATACCCTGACTCAGAGCATTAAAAAGTTAGACTCACTAAGCCATGGATATGGATTCTTCTGTACTTCGACTCAATTGACTTCACAAAAATCACATCAGGAAATTTAGTTTTCTATTAGGTTTTCTTTGTCTGGGTCAGTAAACTATTATTAGCCAGCTGGACTAAGATTAAAAGTATTGGGAAAATGGAAAATACTGAAAGAAAGCATGCAGTACCCTTCAAAATACTGTATAATATCTTCAATACAATAAGGAAGTTTAGACAGATTAATAGGGAATACTGAAAGGTAAACAGTACTGGCAAAAACAGAGATCTGAAATAAGCAGCAAATTCTAGTGAAACTTTCTCAAAAGCTCACTTGTTTTAACACACATTGTTTTAAAACAAAACACTAAGGAGACCTGTAGCTCCTCAACATGATTAACTACTGTAAAAGTGTTTATATATTTAAATTTAATCAGTGTATGAGAAAGTTCATATACATGAAAGAAATATCCTACCATCCCTTTCAGAGACATATAATAATTGTCTCAAAACTCACAAGCACTTTTCCTGTGCTAGAAATATAATGCATATGAAAATAATTAAATTATCAATGAAAAATTCAAGGTATTAACAATCAAAAAATTTCAAGTTGATATAATATTTATCTTTGTTTTAAAATCAAGTTACTTTTTTAAAAAAATTCTGTTCCTACCCACTACACCAGAAATATCATATCTATAGTGCCAGCAAAATGATGCAATTTGTATCACAGATCACTTTTTTCTGGTTGCAGAAATGGATTTCAAAATGCTGTAAACTAAATGCTGTCAACAAATTGCCAGATAAAATAAAGCAGTTGACAGACATTGTATCAATAAATGGTCACAGATTTTGAAGACTTAAAAATTAACTGCAGCTCATAGACATAATTTAGTGTAAGATTTTAATTGCCATATGTTTCCACCAGCAGACTTCACTTTGAAAATAGATTTCTTCATCACATTGATTTCACAGTTACAATCAACAGTGTTGAACATATTAATATATTCAACTACTCATATTGAAAATATCAACAATCAATAAAACCTAATTTCATCTTTGTGAGCAATAAAATTCATACTCTCTTTTCCCAGTTCAGGAACTGATTTTGATGTCAGAGATCACATTCTGCATTTCCTTAGTAGTTTTTAATGCAATTTGATCCCAAATATGATAATCCTTTTAAATTCCCTTACAGCAATCTGTTCCTCTTACTCTGCACAGAAAGAACAAGCCAGCTGTTTAAATGCTTAACACTAAAGCTCTGTGGAAGATAAATATTCAGTTTTGTGGCAAGTTTTGAGGTTTTCCCTTTGCTTTTGATCCACATCAATGCAAAGAAATAACTTGAAATATAGTATCAAATGTGTGCTAAAATGTCTTTAAAGAAGTGAACTATCAAATTTGCCCTTATTTTTCCCCCTTTTTTCTTTTCTCTTTACTCTTTTTCCATTTTTTCCAACACATAAAGCTACCGGAAAGCTCAGGAATTAAAAAAATTCCTTTGTGTAAATTTTACCGATGTCATATTGCTGTGCAATATCACATTCAATAAACCCACTTTTCAATACAATTTCACTTAAACAGAAGGTTTCCAGTTATCTCTTCTTATTACTGTGCATGTCATCACACAGAAAAGCATTATGGCTTATTGCAGGGAGCATTATGGCAAAAACGTGGGGTGCACAAAAATTCCAAAGTAAAGAGCCCTCCATTAGCCCGTTTGCTCCAATGCCTTTCACGATGCTGTACACAGGACCACGTGCAGCTCTGCAGTGACAAAAACGTCTGAGTCATCATTCAGCTGCTATCTAGAAACTTTTGCAAAACAGCATCTGTGTTTACACAAGCAGACGTTCCCAATTCATCTGTAGATCCGGCACGTGGCAGTGATCTCTCTGCAGTCGGGTCCTCCTCTGTGCGAGCACTGCATCTGCCAGACCAAGTGCATATAAAAATAAGTCATATTGGGCTACAGATACTTTCCCAACTTTCAAAACACTGCTAACTCTCTAACATGATCTTCAGATGGAAAATGTTAACAAAACTCTTTTTTCAGACATGAAATTCCCGGCTCCAAACCAAGGATATTCATAGCTTTTTCCTGAGCCAACACAAATTCCCAAGTCTTATGCACAAAATGGAACCCATATTTTCAAAATTCTACATTATCTAACAGCATAATACAATGTAGGTCTCCTTCTTGAACCACACAACACAGATGCTTACATGCTTTACATTGTCACTTGCTCTGTTAAACATGATATTGAACAAAAATAAACGTCTTGGGACTAAAATAATTTATTCAGCTGCTGTTAACCTCTCATCATTTTGAGAACCAGACTTAAGCTTTTCTGAATCCATAGCTTGTCTTCTACCCTTTAATTTTGAAAGTGACTCTTAATTTGCAGATCTTTGTTCCATGTTCCAGATGGTCTTTTCTTCTGTCATCTTTCTTTCTTTAGCCTATGATCTTACCTCTAGACATGGTAGGTACAGATAACACTAAACTACTGCCCCTTGCTCTAATTATTGGCTGCTATCTGGTCTTCCTTTTGACTGTCATATGTACTTGTCTCCATTGGTTTTGATATTTGCTCATTTATACTGCAAAAACAGCTTCTGTCCTGACATGGAACCTCGTGCACACCTCATTTCTGAGCCTGATCATGGACCTCTCTCATTCCTAGTTTGGTCATAACACAAGTAAAAGAACAGAAATTGTTACCTTGCACTAAGATATTATTCTAAGTAATCTCTCTCCCCAAATACTGAGATTTTTTGGTGGTAAACAATGTTTCCATTTTCCTCTTTTCTTTAAATAGTATAATCTATTCTTTGAAGCTCTCAAAAAAAGCTATGACTACAAATTAGCTCAGAGATTTCAGTGCTAGCTATTTGATTTTTCTTAATACTCAGACTGCATTATGTTATTTCAATGCTTAAAACAAGGGATGTATATTACATTCATCTCTCTCCTTCTGCACTAAAAATCATGCTCTGTCTCATGGCTACCAGTTGAAATGTTAGACTGCAAAATTCTTTTTATTTTCCAGCTAAACATATATTTAAATATTGCATGAACGTGGCCCCTTTCCAGGACACATATTATTAAAGCCAGCTGTAAAGTAATTATTGAACATGCTAAAAATGGCTTTTGAAAGTAGAACAATGTGAGTTTTGTCCAATTCTGATTCACACACTGAGCTTTGACTAAATACTTCATTCCAAGAACTCACTCTCTTATGAAATGTAGTCTAAACATCTTCAGAAACATAATTTCTGAGAAATATGAGAATCTAGGTCAAGGACTGATCGTAGCAGAATTTGCTAACATGAAGGAGTATGTTTTTCCTAAATAAAAAACATGCTTTCACACACCAATGGAGACAAAATAATGAAGAAAGCACAGGCAAAATAATTTAAGAATAAAAATGTTTCATGTAAAATTCAAACTATATTGCATATATTATTTCTTTCTACAGAAATAAAGAGCTTTGTTTCATTGGAATTTGTAATCTAGTGACATTCTGACAGACATGTTTCATATTTCTGATGAATTTCCCAGCATTTATTTTTTTGGGCTCCTTTTGATGTATATTTTTATACCTTATGAACTTCTCACATGCATTTGTATGAATATGAAGCTTTTTTTAAAGCATAAATGATAAATAATTCTCTTCAGGAGGAGCATGGCCTAATTTTGAGTTCTTTATGATTACTCATATATTTTCTAAAAAATAAAATTCATACCTCTAGCAATAAGATTCTAATTGGTTCTGCATTTGCATACCAATAGATAAAAGTATTTAAAATCCTACAGATATCTACTGCTGGCTACATGCAACCCAGACACTGCCTGTTAAAAAGTGATTAGAAATTAATATAACTATTCCATGTATTCACAGCTTGACATCTGTAATACGTAAAGAGTGATCAGTCTTAAAGGGGCCATGGTTGTGAATGCTGTGCTTAATTAATGCCCTAGGGAAAGAGAAAAAAAGGAGGGGGAAAAGTACTGTAGCTGATTTTTTTCTGAATTTGTAGTGATGTTAAACATTGCATGCCAGTTTTAATTGCATGTATTCATCTAGCTAACACAGTGTCTTACAGAGAGCAAATGGTGTTGTCTGTCTTCAGGAGATGAGTATTTTGAAGTGAATTTGGGAGTGCACAGTAGATATCTATTTTATTCTTGCTATTATTATGTGCTAGGCCTGCTACCACAAGCACCCAAGCTGCTCCTTGTATGCAGGACAACTTCTCACACAGGATACCCAGAATTCTTTTTTATCTGTAGTGATGTCTTTAGGTTTGTGAGGAGAAGGATCCCATGCAGCAGCAATCTGTACAAGCCATACCAATAATTTATATTGAGACTATCTCTTCCTTTTTTTTTCCTAAATACTACTGATATGTGTGAGGGTACAAAATTATTTTTGGTATGAAGACATTACATGCAACAGATGCATTTAGAAAGAGCAAATACCTGAGCAAATTAGAGTCAAAGACAGAAATACCCCAAACAGAAAATCTTGTATTGTAGGAGGAGATCTGAGCATCACTACAGCAGTTAAAAAATAATAAAAAATTTTAAAAAAAAGAAAATGCTACTATACCTTGAAAATGTGCATCAGTACAGCAGAAAACACCTTCTTACACATGCCACAAGTGTGTGCATGTGTAAGAATGCAGCAGTCCTGGGTCCGGCTCTGCTTAGACTGAAAGTTGTAGCTGAAGGAACACAAGATCAGGACAAGAACAGGCTTACATTCTACCTACCCAGCTGTGGCTGCTGTTTGGTAACCAACAGAGAAGAAGCTCCAGCTAAAATTGACTTAGCTGTAAGCCAGTCCTCAAGCAGTGAGCACTTTAGGAGAAACAGTCTAGATGAATGTCAATAAAATAAACCCAAGAGATCAGGAAACACAGTGTTTCAGCTGTTTCTCTCCTTAGCACAAACGAAATGGCTATGAAGGCTGGACTTCATTGCTTGTTATTTTTTCAGTGCTCAACTACCAATTAAGACTTGAAGAGAACATGAATAACAAAGACCTTTTTGCCTGACTGAGATCTTATTTCATTGAAACAGAAATCTGGGAAGACATAAAATAACTATTTGTGTGTGCATCAGTGAAAATTTCCATGCTGTCAGTACAGTGATATTATCTCAATCTGCACATACAAGAAGAGTAGCATACACTAAAACTCAGACTGAAGTGTTACGTTATTTAATCTTTGCCATCTAACTGTGAACAATGTGAACACACAGATACCTGCAGATGGGAAAGAACCAGGGGCAAAAAAATGCAAGGGGATGAGCACAACCCAAAGAGATCCCACCTGACTTACATCAGGGCACAAAGATGCTGAGGCTTGTCCAGCTCTGCCCAGCACCTTGGCCATGGTGCCAAGGGCAGGGCTCTGCCATTCCCACCTAAATTTTTACTACAATTTTCCCATCTGCAAACCCAGACAGCAGCAAGTCCCTGGCCCCACACAGCCCCAGGCAGGGCCCTGTGCTGCCAGCTCTGGTTCTGGCAGAGCAGCCACCCAGGACAGTCCTGTCCTTCCCAGCAGGACAGCCTGGGGCAGGCAGAGCTCCAGGGGAGCAGCCAGGGGCCATGGAGGGCTGGGCAGCTAGGACAGGAGTTGCCCAAGGCCAAAATCAAGGGGGAAGGAGCCAATGCAGTCTTGGGGATGCCTAGTGCCTCAGCCCATGGCCATCAGCACCAGGACGCCACAGGGCTCCGGGCCTAGAGAGGAGGGACACATGGCGCATTACAAATGGCAGCACTGTGGACACTGAGGCGTGAGGTGGGAAGGCCTTGAAGGAGATGTCCTTCCTCAGCTGACATCCTCCACATGGATGTCTGGGCCAAAACACCCACTTAGGCACTCAGCAGGGCAGTGGGCACCTGTGGAGGACACACTTCGTGACAACAAGTAGATCTTCTGGTCAATCTGTGGGCAAGTCTAGCAGCTCAGCAGGGAGCAAGGCCCGGTGTCGTGAATGAAGAGTGTGACTTTTATGCAGATGCAGTGGCTGATTGTATTTAAAGGTTGCCTTCCACATCCATGTTTTTAGGCAGCACTTCATGGCATCCCATGCCTTTTGATGGCTTTCACTTGTGCAATGTTTTTTGATTTTTTTTTTCCAGGGTCCATGCCATGTCTCTCATATCTTCCCCTCAAAGTTCTGTCTTCCTCCTTGATTTTTTCCCCTGCTTTTTCAGCATCTATCAGATGAGGTTTGGCATGTTTTGGTCCTTTGCACTGCAGCTCATTTCCTCCCAGACCATTTTCTTGTAGTCACAAAATGTCCCAACTTTTTGGGTTTTTTTGGGGTTTTTTTCAATTGCATTTCATTTCATCATATCTCTTTTCCAGAGTGTTTGTAAGTCTTTCTTTTCTGTTTTGCAAGATTTGGTTTCCCTTCCCGAAAGGAAATGAAATTTCCTTTTGGGAAGGGAAACCAAATCTTGCTATTTCAGTCAGGATCCATGTCAAGTAGATTTGTCTTTTACCTCTAGTTTTAAAATGGTTGCATCTGAGCACCATTTAGTTTTATGAAATGCTGCAGTGTTGGTCTTGGTCCTCCTCTCTGTTTACATTGTCACTCATTACAGCAATTGTACGTAAGTTTGTTTTCCATCTTGAGATTTTATTTACACATCTGAAGGAAGTTCAATCTTTCTGACTCTTTTAAACTAGTTTCAGATTTCTGTTGCAGGAGTAACACAAGGATAGCATGAGGTAACACTCAGTTTCAGGCAAAATATCTGAGTCAGAGCAGCAGACAAAATACCTGCGTCCGTCTTCACCAAGGCTCCCTCCCACATGCTGCAGCCTGCATTGAGCTCCCTGGTACTGCAGATTCGCTCATTGTCTCCGTAAGCTGCACTTGTATCTCCGCTGCAGTACAAAAATATCTCTCAAGTCCCCTTTCAGAAACCATCTGCTTCCTGCAGTGGAGAAGTAATACTTGGGACCAGCTATTTTCACTCTGTGATGACTACTTCAGTTATCAGGCGGCTGTAGCCATCTTATCAAAAAAGGTAGACTTTTTGTCCAATTTCTCATTCACTAAGGCCTACCCATAGACCCTGACATCTGCAGAGAGTCATGTGATTCATTCAAACTCTAAAGCTGATAGTCACTCAAAATAATCAAAGAATGCTTTTTGTGGCAGGAGGAAAAGGATTCCAGACCATGTCACTTCAAGATATTTGAAGCCTGATAATCTTAGGGCTTATCAACTGACAATTAACTCTGATATAATGAATTTATATTGGCCACCTAGATCTGGCAGTTTCCCTCATATATCAATAACAAAACAATGTCTCTGTAGCATTCGAAGAAAGGGAGACTTATCAATGTAGGCAGGAAAAAATGTTTTGACAGCCAATTAGAAAATAGAGCAGATATTTGCATTTAATTTCTGAAAGTCTCAGCTGATGTCACCCTTCAAACTATTCTAACAGTAGCAATAATATATGTAAGTATAAAGTACAATTAATCCTTTTCCATAATCATATTAAATTCTTTCTGAATTAAATATTGTTCTGTGTTAGAAATTAATAACTTTTCAGCATCTTTTTTTTTTAGGTAGATTTCCTCCTTTACTCACCAGGAGACGTGCTACCTTGCATAGAGATACTTCATCAGGAAATGGCAAAGCCTCACCAAAGTCCTGCTTTTTCTTTTTCAGTGAGGCTTAATAGAAAAACAGCAAAAAGAAAAAGAACATAATAGAAACAGTATATATTTTCTCTGTGGGGCCTGCAAAATGGAATGTAATGCCTGAAATTCCATAGATTTTTTTAAAACTCTCTACGAAAAAGCATTATGACACCTGTGATATTGTACTTAGTCTAAGAAAATTATGAATACTTTTCTTAAGAGGCCATTTTATTTCTAAGAGTTTTTCTACAATTCCTAATGCAGCACTGGCTGACCATTCATAAGAAGAAGGAAACCATTCCAAATCTGCAGAATCTGTCTTTTCCCCTATGCAACCATTGTGTTCTCCAGGCTAAAAAAAATAGGAAAAGCAACTATACCACTGAGATTCAGAGTCAGGCTCTTTGACTCAAAATCCTTATTAGAAAACATAGGCTAATAGCACTTCCTAGAGACCTTGGGAGATGAGCTAGGATTTGTACAGCAGCTGTGTATCAGTAATGGACCCTATTCACCCTCTGTCATACCAACCAGTATCTCAAAAGAGCAATATAGTGATTGTGGGCTATACGTGTAGCCTTTTAAATGCTACAGTTATTGCTTTCCTGCATTCTTCTGAGGCATAAACTTCTCTTTCTTGATGCTTCATTGACTTTCAGGTCCAAAAATACAAGAATCTGGGATGGCATAACATAACTAAGTATGGTACAACAGATATCTATGCTGCAAAACTCTGGTTTTTTAGATAAAAACAGTTAAATAATTGATTTTTTAAATTTAAAGTTCTAAAGGAAAACAATCTTATTTTCAGTGCATAAAAATTTTCTTTAAATAAAAATAATTTTAAAAATCAGAAAAAGAAGTAATTTTTAAAGGATGAAATAGCATTTAGCTTTGAGCATCTAATAATAAAGTTCATTAAAAGGGCAGACAATGATTTAATGGATTGATTTAAGTTCTACTGCCATTTTTAAAGTCTTCTTCTTTATAAACAGAGAGGTTATAAATATGTATTATTGTCACTGGGAGGTTTTATGAATGTGCAACTACATTCTTGCCTGCTAATATCTTACTAGCCTGTTAAGGGAAAGCATATCTTGAAGAGATGAGAGGAATTTCTGAGAATTCTAGGATAAAAGATAGGATCCAGTGTTTGCACTCTTGTTAGAAAGAAGCAGTTTAAGTGACTCTCCTGAAACAAAATCACTCAGAAAGGAAACACACAGGGCAGAAATTATTTTTTATTAACTTCTATGTTTTTCCTTTCTTCACTGTTTCTGCTGGAAGAATGTTGATGTAGTTGATTTCTGGAAAAGGGGCTATTTGACTGATTAAACCAGGATGCTGCACTTTAAATATTCAGCTGGTTACCATGGCAACAGTTTTACTTTGACACACAGCTTATCTTGTTTTAAGGAGTGCAGCCTGTTGTTATGGCAATTTGGAACACCACTATTTTTTTCCCACACACAGAAAATAAAACAGTCGTTAAAATGGGTTTGATAATTAAAAATCTAAGCCTGATTTAGTATCATATAGAATGCTGTAGCTTATCAAATTCAACAAATGAAACTTGACTCAACAGAGAAAGAAAAAAGCAAAGCTCATGAAGATATAAAGATGAAAGATTCTAATTCTTAATCCTAAAAGGAAAAGTAGATTTTAGAGGCATTTTTAGTGATGAAAATTCACTGATTTCTGCTTTCATGAATGCATTATTTTGTCTTACTGATTTCTTCAGAGGCAAAATCTAAATAAATGGACACAGAAAAACCAGTAAAAATTACTCCCCAAAGCTCTTAGCATTGCAAACAGAATGAATATTTTCTTAATGAAATTTCATAAACAGTAATACTAAATGGTCAGAGTTTTGACCTAAAATAAACATTTTTCCAAAAAAATTAACATATTTTAGGAACCTAAACTTACACACTACTCCATACTGATACACATACTTTACATTACATACTAAGCAATCATGCACATGCCTGCATATTTTAAATAATAATGAAATCTATAAGCCTTTTGCTACAGGCATATGGAATCCCTTCACTTTAATCTTCAGAAAAACTCAGTTGATATTTAAACAAGAATTGGGATGATCCTGTGAGTAGAGGAGAGAGCTAAAGGGACATGCAGCAACCTAGAAAAAAAATAAAATCAGGAAGAAAGTTTGATCCACTTGTCCAGTCTCTAAAGAGGTAATAGAAAAGATCTTTGGATCTACCTGATGCACCTAAAGTTTGAAAGTGCAGTGAGGTTTGCTTTAGTGGTTTTTAACTTATAATACATATGGATGTTTCAATATTTACAAGATTTGTACTGGGGTAGTTGCTGGAGGTTCTCAACATCCCTATTACTATTTGATTTTTTTACTATGAAAAAAAAAGTGACTTAGTATATAAGATCAATCAAATTAATTTTGAAATTTCCTCTATCTTGTCTATAAATAAGAAAACAAACTTTCATAGGTGTGATGTCTTCAATGATTTTTACAAACAATATTCCACACAAAAAAAAAATTACGTACATGATGAATTCACTTCCTGAACATCCATTTTGGGAAAGAAGCATGAAAAGAGGGATTTTAGATAAAATCTGAATGTTGTGCCTCAGGTCTCTCTCTTTGTCTGTGCAATGGTATCAATGTAGATTTGAGTTTTCAATTGGTTTCTTTAAAACACTCTTACTGTCTTGCTGTATTGTCTTCTCTTCTTTCTTCTATGTCTTTTTTTCCCCTCTGATAATTATCAAGTTTAACAACTATTAGTCCCAGCCTTGTCCCCCTTCCTGGTGTCTATGATTTAATTTCCTTCTGAGCTTGTGTCTTTGTCCCTCCAGCATTTTCCCTCCTTATTCCTGTTTCTCAGTTTTTTTCAATCTTGCTCATGATACATGAGGACAGATGTGATTTCAGACGTTCTCTTCCTTTAAGAAAATCCTACTGCTGCTTTTTTTATGGAGATCGTTAATTTGAAAAGTCTTTTCCTGTCCTTCATATATCCATAGAAAGGATGGGGGAAAAAAAGCAATCTGAAGCTGTACAACATAAAACTGGGTGCAGCTTACAACAAAAAATACTTATGGCTGGTAATGAAAAAGATAGCAGAGGTAGCTAAATGTCTTTTGACTCTTATTTTATGGGTGACTGCATGAGGGGCAGATGTTTTCCATTTTGCCCAACACAACACAAATCTGTGAGCTGGCAGTGAATTCGCACACAAAAGAATAAAAGAGAGATCAGCTCACACAAGATATTAGCTCTAAGTATTTGGTGGCTTTTAGCAGTGTCCAGTGTTAGCTACTAGTCCCTTCTACAGTCCTGTGAAGGAGAGGATTGCTGTTTGCCACTCTGTTGAGGTAGACAGAAGAAGCCCAGACTCAGAGGTGAGGCAGCTCCAGAGATTCCTTGGAGTGGCTGCTCTGTGACTTGCCCAGGACCTTACAGAGGCTGGGACTGTCTGCCAGGAGCTGCCTGAGCTCTACCCAACAGCAGGCACCCAGGTGACAAGCTCCTCCAGAGGTGGTTTTCCTGTCCTTCCTGTTAGTGGAAATTCTATGTTAAAGAGCTGGTTTGAATTATAGACATGCAGCACTTTCCAATAATTATGTGAACAGATGGGAATGCAGTTTATATTGAACATCTGAGAAAATCATCTTACTGTTAAATGCATTAAACAACAGCTTCTCAGTTTCAGATTATTTCTTTAAGCTACTTGGATATCAGCCTCGTGCATTCCTAATTGGGAGATTTCAGCAATATGATTACTCTCTGAAATTAGATTTGCTTATTGCTTATGTTTCTTGATTGCTATCAGTGCCTTTCCACTTTTGTTTCCCAGATATTTAATACTGTTCTTTTCTCTTTTCATGCCCTGTCTTTTCTGTATTTATTTAGTTTTCATTTTTTCTAAAAAAAAAAAAAAAGGAATTTAATAGTCCACAGATAAGATTATTAAAATCCTATTTAGTAAAATAGTAATAGGAGATTAATGTGCGATAACAGACAAGAAATAAATCTTTCCCATTGGTTCAATAAACAGTCAATTTCTGCTAAATTTGAGAATAATCTCTACCCGGCCTATATATGATTTCTCTGTACATTCATTAATTGTATGATGAAATCAGTAGATTTAATTTATATCTTCAAAGTTTTTCTCACTTAGCTTTTACAAGGACATACAGTCAAACAGTAGATATTTGCTCAAACTAAGCAAAAAGAAAAAAAAAAAACAAACAGAAGCTTTCCAATAGAAAAAACAATTCTTTAGCTCTGAATCTTTCTTATACCCACATCTTCAGATTGCTGCAACTGACTACAGCTTTCCATTTATAGATTATTGTTACCATTATCACATTCTCTAACACTGTCACAAATGCTTAACTTGCTATTACATCTGGATGCCCCCAGCAATTTCACTGAATAAAATCCAATTGCAGAAGGAATGCTGGTGAACATGATAGAGAGATACAGCAAAATAAAATGGCATTTCACAATTTTGCTAGATCCTTTCTACTCAGGCCAGTCCAATTACTCAGCTTGTTCTTATTACCTCCTTTGATATAAGTATTTGATGGCTTTCTGCTGTGCACATTTTCACATATGGAGCTAGCAGCAGTTTGCAGTTGGTTTATGAAGAATCATTTCCAGAAGGAGGGACAAAAGCAACCCTGTGCAGACTTAAGTTGGACACCATAGCAGTTTGGTCCTACGTCTCACTTTTGTAGTTTACGATGTGGGCATGGAAAAGCAAATTTGACAAAATCACGGAACTGTCAAATTCCTTTTTCAAGGACATGAGGCCATCATTGCAGTTACTGACTCTGAGTCAGCAATAATTGCAGTGAGACTTGGGATCAATCTAGAAAAGTATTTCCAATAGTAGTTTCACTTGTTTATTGAGTAGACTATTTTTTGAAAATAGCAGACATTAGAGATTGTTCAGCTTGCAAACAGTGTGTGGGCTAGATATAGTGAAGTAAGCAGGAACAGTTTTTAACTACATTAGAAACCTGCAACATCAGCTGAACACGGTGCGGAAATCTTTGGAACAACTGTGCAATGTGCCTGCAGCTTCATCTATACCTATACTGTACAGCAGAGTGATTCTCTGGGGCCACTTGACTTCTGTGTCTCTGGTGCTAACATAATGTTTCTTCTTATTGATTTCTACTCCCTTCCTTCCTAGAATGCCTAAAGTCCTCCAAAGGATGCTAATATCTTTAATCAGTCATTCTCAGTTTCCTTCATGCTTCATAATCATCTGCAGGATGTGGTAGGAAAGGTTGAAGAGCTGCTAGCCTATAAGATTCTGTGTGAATGTTGACCCAAAGGGATGCCAAAGCATCAAGAAAAACATTAAAATAAGAGTCCTCTTTCCCCTGAAGAAATCAAGGTTGGGAAATTTTGCAGCCTGGAAGGAGTTACACAAGACTAGCTTGGTAAAGTTTGTAGATGTGGTTCAGAAAGAAGAAAATAAAAGATGAAAATAATTTTGAAATTGCCATTTCTCTTTATTGAATTTGATAAATTAGCATTCAGAATTTTATCAAAAACCAAACACTTGTTTATTAACAAATCCATTATTAGAGGAACTGGCTTCACAAGAAAGCCCTCCTTGAAAAAAACTAGTCAGCTGCCAGTGGGAATCTTGATGGCCTCTGTTTATCTGAACATGTACACTGGTTTGGGGTTTGGGGGTTGCCTGTGTTTTGACACTTTTTTTCCTCCCCATTAGAGACAAAATGGAAGAGATCTGATGAAAGCAGCTGATCTTCTGCAAAGTATCATGGATGTGCTGCAGTTAGATGCAATTTATATATTTAAAGGTTTAACAGAGTTAGGAAATGAGAATGCATAACCATCAAATATTTTGCTTACATAACCTTGGGTTTACATTTTTCTTTGTCAGCAAAGTTTGAGGTAGGAAAGAGACTGATAAAATTCAACTCAATCCTATGAGCAGGTGGAGAGAATTTACTCTGATCAAGGACAAGAAAGTTTTTGAAGCCACACAGACAAGATACCAGTGCCTGGCCTGTTAAACTAAAGTTGTAGCCTTTGGCCTTAAAGTTTGTCTGCCTTTGCCATCTGCATGTGTTTCAATGCACGAAACTGCATTTAAACTCAGTATTGTCCACCTCTGAAAAGAATTCTGGTTTGCATGGCCTGGTTTCTGGTAGCAGGGGGGCCACAGAGGTGGCTTCAGTGAGAAACTCCCAGAAGCTTCCCCCATGTCTGACAGAGCCAATCCCTGGTGGCTCCAGGACAGACCTGCCACTGTCCAAGGCTGGGCCAGTTAGAAATGGTAGTTACAGGTCTGTGATAACATATTTAAGAAGGCAAAAACCAGATGTAACTGCAGCCAGAGAAGAGCAGGGATATGGGAGAGGTGTCTGCAGACATTAAAGTCAGTGAAGAAAGAGGGAGAGGCAGTGCTCCAGGTTCCGGAGTTGAGAAGGAGGGAGGGGTGGGGGGAAGGTGTTTTCAAGATTTTGTTTTACTTCTCATTATCATTCTCTGATTTTGTTAGTAATAAATTCAATTAATATCTGCAATTTTATTTTTGCCATTGATAGTATTTGGTAAGTGATCTGTCCCCTGCCCAGCGAGGAGGGGAGTGATAGGTTTGCTTTGTTGGTTGTCTGGCATCCAGCCAGAAGGAGAAATTCTCTTGATGTATTAATGTCTGAAGTGCAAACTCTGGATTAACATTTACAGTCACTGACATTTATTCCCTTAGTATCTTCAGTCTTTTAAAGATGTTACCACCCTCCTTTCCCATCCTTCTTCTACCCTTGTCTCTGCCAGAGCTTAACTCCATGGGAGTGATGCAGAATACCTTTTAGCTCCTCACCAACACCTCTCAAATTCAATTGCTTTGCTTTACATTGCAGAAAGGGCAAACTCCAAGAGAGTTGCAAGACTCCAGATTTCAGGAGCCAAGAAACATCCGAGTGCTTAATTTTGCAAAGCACAAAAGAGTAATTTTGTTGCAGCAAAGAGTAATTTTGTTACTTTTCTGTGGAAAGAGTAACATTGAATAAAAAGTAAAATTGGGGCGGGTGTGTTTGAGAGCTTACACTGTTTTAGATTTATTAGAATATGTCTTCCAGTGCCCTATTTTCTCATTTTCCAGCTACACATGACTAATAACAGATCTTGTTCTATCCAGTCAAGTCTTTAGCAAAATTTTCACAAAACGTAGCAGAAGCAAAATTATGCCATTACTTCATTTAAGGAAAAGTTTGTATAAAAAGAATACTTCCTTTCATATTTGAGCTACTCTTTACCGCCTACATCTTTTAGTGAATTTATCCTTTAAGTAATACAATACAATTTAGTCATGTGTTGTAAGATAATTCCTCTGAAGTGTTCTTGACATTAGATTTGTGCATAACCACAAAGGAAACATTAAATGTTACTCTCCTGCTGCTCCATCTCTGCCACTCTTATTATGGGATATTGCACAGCAGTCTGAGCTCTGAAGGCTTTGGTTATGTCTGTTTCCATATTGGTATTGTCAAATTGCGGCTTGACACCCCCTTTATTATTTGCAAAAGTAATTATATATTTTCAGGGTGGATGCTTGTCTTATATATTGCAGGCTAAATTTTCTCATGGCACCATTTTGAGCAAGTACATTCAAATAGGAGATTCACAGACATTATTTCCGTATCATGTTTTCTTTCTCCAGCATTTTAAAGTGTCTGAACCTATTTTGTCTAAAACATGAACAAAAGAGCCATTCTATACCAGAAATTACACTGTGCTGAAGCTTTTTTCCATGTTCAATTTTGATAATTCAACATGGAACTTTTAGGTTGATCTCCCTCCTTCATAACTGTGCTTTACACAGTGTGGTGCTGCCTCAAGGCACATAAATTAATGCAGAATGAGCTAGCACAGACAGGAGAACTAATATATGATAAATTACACTGGGTTTCATTTTGAGGTAACAGCAATTATGCTTTGGATACTTAAGCCACCATGGCATGACATGGCATTGTGATATATGGATACCTGTTTAATATCTTCAGATTAGATTCCCAGGCTTAGAGAAATAAATAAATGTTGTTAAAAGGATTAAAAAATACTGCAAATAGTCTTTGTTTTCTCAATGCTGTCTCAATCGTGTTTTGAAACAAATGAAAGAAATGTAATAAAGTAGAGTTGATACAAGTTTAAGTAGGATATACCTGGAAGTTCTTAAATGGTTATTGGTTCCAAGCAATGTAGGTATCTCTTTTAGCAAATATAAAACTGAACATCATAATGAGTTAGTCAAAAGCTGGGCTAAGAACACACAATGGGGCTATCTCTAGGTTGTGTAGGATTTGTGTTCTCTTGCAATATTTATAATTGTTCCAGTGGGAGTAGAGCAAGGAAAATGCTCTGCTCATGAGAGTTTCACGTGGGCATACCCTTAGTCAGAATGCATGATGGAAATCTCATTGTGTTCCACATTTCAGCATTAGGATGTATAAACACAAATTAATTGAAATTGAATCATATTACTTTCAGAAAGAATGGAAGCACAGCTACAACATATACAGGCTTCTGTCTATTACCTAACTCAATGAGATAATTTAAATATATCAGCTCTCTAAAATTGTCATGACTGGATTAGATCTTTTGGAAGAAAAAAACAGAGTTAGAATGAAAAATACAGTTCTCTGATAACCATAACATTAGCATTAAAATTCAGAAACTCTGGTCACTGGATCAAATATGTAATTTATCCTAGCCATAATATAAACGAAACACATTAGAACAAATATTGTAACTGAAGTTGCTGTGCTATACTTAGTTCACACACTTGCATGCCTTATAAGTTTGGAGTAATAAAGGGTTTCTGAAAGAATAACATGGTAGTGATAATAATTTAAAAATTGCTTTTAACTCAAGATAATATATTCATTACTTTCTATTTGTTTAAAAAAGTGAGAGACCTTTTTCTGCTCTGGTTTTCAAACATATTTCAGAATTTTTCCCAAAGATTTTTTTGGCATTTTTTCACCAAATTTCAAATACATGTGTACACTAATGACATTTGTTTGCCATGAGAATAGATTTATTAAATTTGCATATGTAAAGAAACTGGAAGGTGTAAATATCCCAATCTGATGTGTTAATCTTTTATTGAAACTGGATTTCTTGAAAATATTCTTCAGGAAGTCAGCTAACACTGAGGTTTTTCTTCTAAATCACTAGCAAAGCATTCCAGCAAAGGAGAATTCAGATGTTCAAATAAAGGTAAATAAGAAAGAGACATGGCTGTCAAAATCTTTGGGGATAGTCTCAAATGTCTCAAATGGTAGCCCACATAGTGCCCTTTTGGTTGGACTTCTTCCAGCCATAGAAAACAGTATTTAAAGTAACTTTTCATTTAAAACCTACTTCCAATGGGTGGGTTTTAAATGCAATTTATCTTTTCATTAATCTTTATGAATGCAATGTATTAGTCACGTATTTTTATGTTTTGCTTTTAAAGCTGGGTTTAATTAATTCTCATCACCTTGAATAAAAAAAAAAAACAAACTGTACAGTGTATACTGAGGTTGCTACTTTAAATATCCTGGAGGGTATAAGCACGCCATTTTCTTCAGAGTGCCTGTCTAGTGTTAATCATAGTTAATTCACTTAACAGTAACATGAACAGTCAAGTGTGTTTTCATCTTCAAAAATTCTACCACAGTCCCATTATTAATTAATGCAGTATTATCTTGTAATAACTGTCACCTCCTTGACCATATATGATATCACCTACCCTGGATTAAAACAATACAGTAATTTGTAATGAGAGTCATATCTGACAGAAAGAAAATGTGATAGGCTTTTTTTTCATATTCAGACTATTTTGAAGAATCCTTTGCAAAAATATGATGTTTGAAAGAATTCAGAAGGTTTTTGTTCAGAGAGTCAGAGAGTCTTTTGTTGCACAACAAAATTTATCTGCTCCTTCTAATTCCTCTGGATTTATGTGGTTTCAGCTTCTCTTCCTTTTTGAACCTCAGGCAACTAGCATCACTTGCAGCATCCCCTTCAATCATGGGCACTTATCACCAGCTGCACTGTCAGAAGTTTAATAACCAAGCCAGAGAAAGTCTTACAATAAAGAGCTTCTAGGTAACCCAGCAGAGAACAACCACAGCTGTAATTACAGCTAGGGAGAGATCACAAAAGGGTAAGGTGGCCTCCTGCAGCCATTGACACATGTTAAATTATAAACAGATGCTCTGCTATTCCTTCAAATTTTTTTATGGTCACACTAATGTTCCATCCATCTTGCAAGCAATATTTTTCCCCCAGTGCAGAGGGGAGTCTCCTACAGAATTCAGTTTCTTCCAAAGTTAAAGCCACTCAAATTCAGACTGGACAGAGCAGTCAAAAATATACAGAGGCAGAACAATTGCTGGCAATATTATAAAGATAGTGTTGAATAAACTAAAGATAAAACAAGATACAAGATAAAGCCCAAATATCCCCACAAATTCAAAGCCTATGCTTGACCTCTATTTCCCCATCATAAGTCAACTAGCATCTCTTTTGAGATAAAAGGAACACTGGGAATGGGATAACAGAAACATTGGCAGAAGCCTGGTGTTGATCTGCAGACAGCAGCTGGAGGAAGAAACCTGCCTGACATCTTTTTCTCCTTCTCTGAATCCCCAGACAAACCTTCTGGGAGCCAGACTGTGGCCTGAGGCTGTGAGGAGCAGGAACAAGCTGTCCTCTCCCTGAGAGTGGAAAAGGTGAACTGCTCAGCTCGTTGTGGGGGAAACAGCAAAATCTTGCTCTTAACATTCACTTTGATGAATTCTTTTGTATAACAGCATTTGAATTTTAAAAAGAAATTTTCTAATTTGTACCTAAGCTCTGCACTGTGAATTACATGCAATGCCAGTTAGAGTGTCATGGGGTTCTTGACACTTTATGCAGCTGAGATGTCCTGCTGACCCTTTGAAGGGAGCTACATGAACCAACAGATTCGGCAAAGATAGAGGGCAAAGAGGCTCAGCAGATGTCATAAGGGCAGAGATGTATATGCTTACAAAATTAATTTCCACATAAATATGATCTAACAGATGCAAGAGCAGACTCCAACACACAGCTCCGCTCTCAAAGTAACCATCTCTGCCAAAGCACTAAAACTAGTCCTGCTGTGCACTGTGAATTATGTCAGTTCACATTGGTGAAAAGTTTTATGCTCTACAGCCTTGGCAAAACCAACACAATTAAGCGTGAATGAGCTGCTGCACCATTCCCTATTCTATATCAGGGGAGGTGTTTAATCTACTTAAGCATGTCAGTGCCAAATACACTAAGGTAATTGCATTGTGGCCCTAACAAAAGGGCATCATTTCACTTGCAGCACTTTTGTGACAAGTGATAATGTGCAACATGGAAAGAAGCCAAGAGGTTCTAATACCCAGGACTGAGTTTGCTGAGCTGAATTTAGTGGGGGGGGAATCTGCAGTTGTAAACATTATTATCTTGTGTGACAAAAGAAATGCATACTTTTAAATGTAGTTGGCTTTACTGAGATTTTCATTGTGTTGACAACAGGAGTAGGAAGTAAAGCTAGCAGAGGCAATAAGAGCCTCCTAAGGAGCACAATTTAAAAGTCAAGTACAATCTTCAGTTTGCCTCAAACGGGTTTGAACCAAGTCCCTCTGAGGGCCTGAAGACAAGCCTTGTACTGGTCACCAGGATTTATCAGTGACAGAGGAGGGCTCTACCCTGCTACATAATACAAGGCACTGCCTCACTGTTCCTGACTGAGGATGACATGCCAAGGAATGGGATGAGGGGCAACCCAAAGCCTTAACCACTCACTAGACCCCAGAAATCTGCTGCATTGGCAGATCACTGACTCCCTCAGCAAAGCAGGCAATGTCCCAATCTGAAATTGTGCTGTCTCTGCACCAAGTTCTGCTTTTAACTCCATGAAACTGGAGAATAAATATAGAATTGGCTTTTATCACAGAAATTCAACAACCAAGCAGCTGATACCATTATTTATTGGGAGCAAAACCCCAAAGACTTATCTCCTTATATTTCTGCCAGGGACCTTAATGCCACATGTGAAAAAACGTAATGTTTTAGCTTTGCTGGTTCTGGCCAGAGCTACTTTCCACTACAGAGAAATAGATCATTCTATAAGTTGTGTGAAACCTGACAAAGCTCAAAGTGAGATGCAGAATTAATGATCTGACCACTTCAAGGTCCAGCAGAGGCATTTCTGTATTCCAGAGAGCCTTTTAAATTGTCAGATTCAACACAAGGAAAATGAAATTCATTAAAAGTTGGTTGCTCTCCCCAACTTATCCCAAGTCTTTCACTGCCATATTAATATGAATATGAATATGAATCAGTGTTTCATATTTGTAACATATCAGGAAGGTTTGATTTGACAGGATGCAAGATAACATCTGCTATAATTACGTACTGCATTCAGCAGTAGTCAAATGGTTAGTTAGAATACACAATTACTAAATTGTTTTTTTAGTGTTCTAATGTGTTCTATTAACTTGCTATTGAGAACTTTTCCAAAGGTCTATTGAAAACGAGATTCTCTGTTCGTTCCTAGACACAGAACAATTTTTTAACATCTAGTAATACAAATAATTTTTAAACCTCTGTTTTCCATTTCTGGTGGAAATAAAGGATAAGCTACTCCTCAGAGTGCCTACTATGTCTGTCTTAGGGAGCTATGGAATTCAGAATCCTGAAAAGTTTTAGCTGAGCTCAATCTCTAGGGATAATCACTTATTGTGCACAAACCAGTAGCACGCTTTTTCCATATGTTCCCCTTCACTTATAATACTTACTTACTAACTGACTATTACATTTTTATTGTACTTACTAACTATGACTATTATATTTTTTTTGTATCCCCTTGCTGCTATGGTAATGTTATTGGGTGGATGCCCGAATCCCATTTTGATTACTTGTATTTTATTTGTTGAGAGCATCTGATGCTTTGGGAGGGTATTTTTTATGAAGGTATGATCACTTTATGTAAATGTATAGCTAGTTACACAATACATGATGTCAGGTAAAGGACAGCACCAAGAGAAAGAAACAGGAATACTTACTGTTATACAATACCTGTCTGCTCTAGTTGACATCTGGACAATTAAAAGGAACTATTTTCCTCGTAGGCAATAGCACTTTTGCCCTTGATAATGTAATCTCCAGAGGCTAGGGATAAAGTTAACCCAACTCTACATGTAACATCCAGGAGACCAGAAGTAACTTGGAAGAAGGCCCTAAGCTTAAATTTTAGGGACTTTTTTAACTTTCCTGAAAATGAGGTTGTACCCCAAAGGACACAAAATATGCTATAGGACACAATTAAAGAGGAAATGTGCTGAGAGTCACACACACATATTTCTAATGTGAAATTCTTGTGTTTGTGAACACAAAACTCAACCTTCTGGAAAGAGGAAAATTAAATTTATGACTTCATGCAAGAAATTTTTCTTCAGTTCTTTTCTGAAAAGATCCTTTAATTAGCTAGCCTGTTTATTATGCCTTTGTACTTGTACTACCTTGGTTAATGGAGCTTTAAGCTCACTTTTCTTCTGATCATTTAGCTTTTACTAAATTGTTTCAGTTTTTATTTGCTGACTGGGGAAGGAGGACAGGAGAAATGAAAAACAAAAGTACAAATGTAATGACAGAAATTTTCAAGAAGATCCTTGCATGATGCAGCACCACCATGGCTTTCTGCAGTCATCTGTACTACAGAGATAATTGTGTGGATCGGAAATCCTTTGAAGACCTGTATACCCATCAGATTTTGAAAGCTGATAATGGTGATGTTGCATGATCTTTAGAAAAAATAAAATGCTTTGTAGAACTCACAGAAAAACTTTTATTATTTTAGTGTTATTATATTGTGTTGTATCTGAACTAAACAAAAACCTATGAACAAAAGCCACACACCGACATACAAAATTTTGATTCCAAGATTGCCATCAAGACTAAATTCCATTAGGCAATAGCTGTCTACTCAAAACACAGCTTCTAGTCCTGGAAAATCTTCAAGATGAAAGCATTTCAAATAAAGTCAATTTATCTGTCTCGTATGCTGTACACAAGACTAATGTAAGTAACAGAATTTTTGTGTTCATTGGGTGTTTCAAAAAAAAATTGTAGACAAATAATACCAAATATTTTTATATATGGTGAAAGCTCATCTAAGTTTTATTCTATTAAAACATGGTGGGTTTTGAATCTTTCATGTTGAGTAAAAAAAAAAGAAAAAATATATATACCTATGGAAATAAAATTTCTATGAAGAAAGAGTTTTGGTGTTGATGACCAGGATTGCCTATTTATCAGCTTAAATACTTCTAAAGGGAGATGTACTTAAGATCCATGGAAACCCATCTACTACCACAGAAAAGCACTTATATAATCAGCCAGAATATGTAAACAAAAAGCTGATCTGGCAAACCCAGAGTTCCTTGTTTCTAACATAGTGTGTTGGAACCCCCAAAACTGTACTTTTCTGTCACTCACAAATTTTATGCAAATATCATAGAATGTTTAAATAAAAATTCAAAAGGTCCCTATAGTAGAAACACTTCTCTGAAAACTTATTCCACCATCCACTGTACAGGGGCAGTAAGAAGAAAAGAAAGATGAAACTGAAAAACTATCCATTTTTTACCCGTTGGAGGTAAGGGGTTAAAACAACATGAAGGAGCAAACAATTACAGTTCCCTGTTCCTACCCTGATATATCAGAACTCTGGTCAGGAGCAATATTTGGAATAAAGTCACAGAAGCCATTAGACAGCCTCACAAATCCTAGCTGGGATGCTAGGGCAGCTGGAAGAAATCTCTGTCAAGAATGATGTTGACTTTTTTTAACTTCTTGCAATATTTTTTTCTACTATGCAAACCTATGTTGTAAACACCATTTTATTTTAAATCTAATTTAATTCTTCTAGACTTGAAGCCACTGATCTAATTCAACAAAGCAATTTATGTTAGAAGTAGACTGAAAAAATATATTATTTGAATGGGATTCCAAAGAGTTACAAAGTCTCTGCTGAAACTGCACAAGATGATGTGAGAGCAGATAGTCAGAAGCTCAGGAAAATGTGGGCTCTCAATAGTCCAGAAAACCTCTGGCATCATGACAAGACAGAAAGTCCTTATGGATTTCATAACTAAGATGATAAGGCAAGCCTACAGCTGATGCAAATATTACTTTAATAAAATGAGCTAAGGTGCTCCGCCACTGAAGACTCTGTGCCAGCTTCTTCAAAATCTTAAATTCATACACTATTTTTCTTGGCATAAGCACAAAAATGGGGAGAGTAAGAAGAAAAATTGTTAAATAGTTAATTTTTTTTAATCTATTAGTACCCCTCAAATTAAAATCATAATTGGTCTGAAAAAAATATATGTAACTCCAGACATCCCCAAAGGACTCTTAATTTCTGAGAGATTCAAGATGAGACCCTGGCTCAAAACTGTAAACCAGTTGTAAAATTATTTTTGAATGGACATGTTCATTTATGCAGTTTCCTTTCTAATAAATACTCTCAGACTGACATCCAGAGTCACTTACACATAGTTAGGGATATGTATTCACCATTATTACAGGAGTTTTATGTAACTGGTTTTTTTCCTCTTGTCCATTCAAAGACCACCTACTTGAACAAACAGATATAAATACTCATGAATTGTTCATAGGTCTCATTTTTCTGAGATGGGCCCTCAGCTGCCAACAAGGTCATTCAGCTTTCTTGGCTATTATTGGTTAATTTGTTATCTTCAATAATTAACCTTATTAACCAATATTCTCTTATTAACCAATCTATTAATCTAACTGTCCTTTTCAGATCATGTAATACCTTCATACTCATTTCCCTTATCAAGTAAATTAATTTTGCTGCACTGAAACAACCACATAATGTAATGTGAGATAAGATATAAAAATGCAGCCATGAAAATTTAGGTGTGAACTCATTTTGGATAATGTGACACATGATTGTAAGGAAATCTGGAAGACATGTCTGCACCAGTGTGGTAGGTCTGCAGCACAAGGGAGCCGGTGCAGGCAATCTGACACCAACTCTGCAACTAGAACCCTGAACTTCATGCATGGTGGTGGTCAGAGTGCATCCTTTCAGTTTCTGTTCAACAGGAATTAATCTTTATCATATATTCCAAAATTATTCCACAGAGTGGAAAAAAAATAGTGGAGATTAGGAGATTCCCTTCTCTCTTCTTTTTGTACATTGGTGTAGATGCGTCCTGACTTGCTTGGAACATTGCAGAGTTCTCTCAATTGTTTACTTGAAATTACAAAATAGCCATTTCAGTGTTACCAGAAGAACAACAGTTCTGTTTGGCCTCACAGGTGGGAAAGAAATTGTCACTGGTGCTCTGGAGCAGTGGAATAATGGGGTGATTATATTGGCAGTGGAAGCAGAGATTTTGCAGAGGGTGCAAAGACAAGAGACCACACGAGTTCTGTAAATCTCTACGTACTTGCAAGTTAGCTGCCAAGAGATGAGAAAAAGAGAACTCTATATTTGAAAAACAAAGTATTCAGAAAGTGACACTGACATTTGTTGGCTGCAACACTAACACAGGAGCTACCTGCAAGCTAATCACCACATGGGATAATAGATCACTGTAAAGCTGAGCTGTTAATACTTTTAAATGACCTCACAAACTGAGATTCACTTTCTTGTAGTTACAACACATAGCACAAAGACTAGTAGACTAAAGCAGTTTTTCTGTCTCCTTGTGGAATCATGATTATTTGATAGACTGGTTTATTTGACATGAGTGTTTTCCAATTAAAAGAAACAATCACATTGACTGACATTAATTGCGCTTGTGTTCTTCAGCTAATAATCTTCATATCCCACAGCAGCATTTCTGATTACTTTGCTTGACCTTGATATCAGACTGAGCATCCTACAGCTCCTCAGGTCATCCTTTGCATTCTTAGCCACCATTGCATTTTTTCCAGCTTCTACTTAATAACAATTTTGTCTTATTACAAAGAATATCAAATGCTGACTTCAGCAGTTCAAAGGGCTCACCATCAAGCTGGTGTAAAATTTTTCACCAGTGACTTTCCCACAGGCAACCAGTGCTGAATATTCAGAATCAACAGCCTATATGAGGTCTGGAACCTGTAGTGGAAAAGCAAAAAGTGACCAGGTTAGTCCCCAAAAATTTAGGTTGAGGCAGACAAGAAAATAATATCTGCTTTTACAGATTTTCACTTTTCTTTCTAGAGCACACTGGAAAACTGAAATTAGCAAGGCTTTCAGATACTTTGACAAATACTTTGGAAAATCTGGTTTTGGAAGGTGCAATATGTATCCCCATTGTGATACACTATTACTATCTAAATTAATACAATAACGAAAAATCCTAAATCTCCATCTATCTAAATTGAAAGATTTTCTAATGGACTATGCGCAATGCAAATTTCCCTTCTGAAACTTTTAACATAAACTCTTTGGCTACTTTAGTGATATCTTTATAAAGACAAAGATTTCAAAGAGTTTAAAAAATTGCCTTCCACAAGAAATAAAAAATGTCACTATATGTGCCTTTATTTAAGAGAAAACAAAGGTTTCATAATGTTTTCTGGAGGTATTTCAATTTTCCAAATATGCAAAGGAGATACTCATGTGTAAATTGTTAGCAGTGTAAGACACATTGCTACAACAGCAGGGATACTTGATACTATGGAATTCACACGTCGCAGTTGCTCACAAGTGTAGGAAGAAAGTGGAGCTTTGAAATCCTGAGGGCTAAGGCCCTCTACTTGCCATTTTAAAAACCTTGTTTTTGAAAGAGGAACATCCCATAAATGCTGGTAAAGAGTGAGAAGGCTTCTATAACTGGACAGTATGCACAGTAAAGGTAAATCTCAACAATTATTTTAAAATGCATGTAACTTTTTGTCTGTTTTTTTCCTCTTACACTGACAGCCATCCACAGTGACTCAAGGCTGATTTTCCTCAAAGTAGAGATTCTGAAAATTTGTGAGGAAAACTCAATGAGAAGCCCCAATGACTGTTTCTCATAATCATCCACTGCATACTTTCAGATGTCTTTTTCTTTTGCAGAAGAATGAGCACCCTGAAGTTCCTTTTCCAAGCAGCTGATCAGAGCCAAGCACTCAGGTGGACCAGCAGGTGAGCAGAGGGTGAAGGATGTTAAACACACAGCTAGTTTGCCTGTCCTTTTGCTACTGCTCTGGGATCTAAAGAGCCATCGCTGCCACAAAAGCATCTGCACAGCACCTTTATGCAAGGATGAATTTTATTTGATCCTAAATAGACTTTAAAGGCAGTGAAATGCATGTCACTGATCTGCACCCTGGGAATCTGGCCAGTAAAAACAGGCTGCCTATTTATTAGGCCCTGATTATGTGTCACACACATAGTCACCCAACCTTCAATTATATTAAATAACCTAAAAACAGAGTCTAGTAGGGTACATCTGACTCAGCCAAGGAAGAAAAGGATACGAAAGCTTGAATCAGATATAGCCACTCCTTTTAGGAGAATGGAGTACATGATATAAGAATATTTGAGTATCATGCTCAAGGAGTTACTTGTCTAGCAAATACAGCTTCTGAAAGAGAAGGATTACTTTTCTCTATTGGCTGGTCAGAGTAATGATTTTATATTATGCCTTTTATTAATACAGACTTTCACACATTTTTACTACAAATTTTTAAAGGCTCTAAATGGACATCTAGGTGACAATTAATAATACTAATACTAATACTACTAATCATAATATTAATAATAATATTAATAATAATAGTAATAATAATAATAATAATTCCTCCCTCTTTAAAGAGTCTAAGAGTAAGTTTTTTCCCCATTGCCTCCTCACCCTCCCAAGGCAGCCAAGTGTTGTCCAGAGGCACAGAGCAGATTTCCCAAATTCTCTTTCATTTGAAAATTTCCTCAATTTTTCCCCCAAAAAAGTATGTTTCCAGCTCTCACCTAAAGATAAGGTTGATTCAGTGTCATGTCCTGCAATTGTCACTTCATTAAACTACTTTCAGTGCTGGAAAAACCAAATCTGCTTCCAGTGCAGATTGTGAAAATTTCTACTTGGGGCATGGCAGTTATACTTTTCAGAAAGGATTAGACATATTTATGGATTATAATTGTGTTTCCAATTAAATCATAGGGGTTTTTTATCTCTTACACTGGAATGGCCTTGTGCTATGCTAACTGGTATTAACAGCTAAACTGTGTCCACTTGTCCATATAAAAAGAAATAAAGTCTGAGCACTTGGCTGTTCTGTATCATTTGAGCAGCATTTGCTGCCTTGTCATTACAGACAAAAACATTACAATGACTTTTTTAATGTAGTAACAATAAAACCTTTTCCACTAACAGAATTAGTCAGAAGGCCCTGTTTCCAGCAGACACCAGTTCTTAGTAATGGCATGAAGTGACAGGATGACGTCCATGATCGGCATGCATGCACAAGTCTTCTGTCAATATTAATTGATGTCATGGGGCAAAATGCATAAAGAGCATAATTAAAATTTTCCCTTGAGTGTAGTTCAAATCATGCTTGAGAAGATTTGATATTGCAGCTACCTGAAACCAGGTAGCTTCAGTACTTTTTCTTTCAAGGTTGTTATGGGGTGCTCAGCACATATCAGAGGTAATTCATGCCTTTCCAGTTTGCACTCTTAATAGTCCATTTCTTTTTCCTTTGATAATTTTGCTCATACATGTAGTAAAACTGTAGGAACTGTGTCAGAATATTACTCCTACAAAATGTGTGGCATAGAAAAGATAATTTGGAATGGATCAGAATTCAGGTCCAGTAAATGGTGCTTTAATTTAATAGTACTTTAAACAACTGCAAACACCTTCTATTGAGGAACTCTCATAAGTCACTGCCCCAAAATGTGATTCAAATACAGAGTTCCAATGAGCAGTCTCTTGATTTTGGACCTATGCTAGACTCACTGGTCGTAAACATGCTTTGCTGTAAAGCAATTTTTGTTAATCCACTGCTTTTTCTTCAGTAACTTTCCAATTTTTGACTATCATTGCTTTATCTTAGGTATGGATTGTGTTTGAACACTTGCCAGCTGCTCTTCAACATCTGACCTATTGCAGCTGCTACAGAGGTTTCTACTGTTCATGCAGAGGACAGAAATCCTCCTCAAAGATATCTGAGACCTCACCTGTGCGATTCTTGCCATGTTATTTCTTCATGCCTCACTGTGCCTGTATGAAAATCCTTATCAATTAATCCTGTCCCTAAAAGTGGGGTGGGGTGAAGTAAAATAGCAGTAGAGAGTTTGAGGAAAGGGTAAGGTTGCTGAAGTGTTTTTCACAGAAAACAGCAATAGAATACGTTTTCTACCTTAGGCTTCTCACCAAACTTCCTATGATTTTTATCAGCTATGCTGTTTTCACAAACAAAAACACAGGCTAGGGCTGTATTGCTAAAAAGTATTATTGGACATTCATATTTTAACTGTTGTTTTTTCACTTCCCACTCCTGAAAATTGATTAAGACTCTGCAGGCATATGATGGCAAGAATGGAAAACCTGGAGGTTTGATATACAATATTTATTCAGACATATTAGTTTCTTACTTAGACTGTGTTAATTTTTTTCTTCTGGAATCACCTCATGGTATTGTGAAATGAGGTGATGAGAATGGGAAATCCATGGAAATGTTTGAATTCAGAGTCATACTGGCCATATAAGGACTCATATGGATACATCAGGTGATGTTCCTGACACAGACTGACTTTACTCAAATTGAAGCACAACATTTCCAAGACTGGCTTATAAAATAACAGTCACACGAGAATTAAAAGGCAGGTGTATTTATTAACTCAATACTTTCCACAGCTTCCTCTATCACCTGATCTTTGACCTGAGTAAATGTGTTTTCAACCAGATGTTACAAAAGTACTTCAGTTCTTTCAATGGGGTTAGGTAAGCCTCGAATGCGCTAGCAGATACTTTAATGATCTTTAGGAAAACAAAACCATTTAATTCAAAACACCCACTTGCCATATTTTACATTCTTTTCAGCCAAGACGTCACTGGGACTGTCTTTAAGTCAAACCAAGCTAACAAGAAGAGAGGAAGTAAGTAACAGAAGGCATTTAGCAATTATCACCCTTTTAACAGTAACTGGGAATCAAGACCATAAGTTCTGTACACTGCAAAAATATCACACTGTGTTGTGCAGTTCCTTCTTAAAAAATTCCCAAGCTGTATCAGAACCTTATTTTTCAAAAGGATAATTATATTTCTTAGAAAACATAGCAATACACTTCTCACATTAGCATCACAGATGGCCAGTGCTTCCCTTGATCAGCAGCTTCAGTGGAAGTTGCGCTGAGGAGGAGTGGGCTCCATGTCAGGAATATTTATGCAGAACATTTAAGAATTGCACAGCCCTTCTACTGCAAGCTTGTCTGGCAGTGTTCCAGCATTAATCAACAGTATTTATACCAGAATGGAAAATTCAAAAGTAAAATGCCCTATTAAATACAAATCATCAAGCGGAGGAAAAAAAAAAAAAAAAAAGGAAGACAAAAACACTACAAAGAAATTAAGATCTTCAGAAAGAAAAATGAGAGTGAAGGTTGTCATTTTCATTCCACTGAAATTATACTATAAATGATGGCAAAATTAGATTAGATGGACCTCAGTCCATCATTATGAGAAAAATCATATTCCACATAAAACACAATATATTTTGACTGTTCAGCATAGTATTTTTTAAAAAGAACAAATACACAGCTTATTGATGCTATTGCACATAGATATGTAAAATTATCTTCATATTATAAAAGCAATACCTACCCTAGAGAGATCTTCCTTCGTGTTTACTTAAAGAAAACCAAAACTGCACTCAAAATTATTTGTCTACAAAGTCCAAAACAATATATCATATTTGACTGCTGAGATGAGCAAACTTTTTTGATACAAACATAAAGAAAGAGCTGTCGTTTACCTTAGAGGCTGGTATTATTAATTAATTTTTATGGAATAAGCAAAAGGATAGCAGTGCTCTGAGCAGAATAAGGACTATTCTAGAACACATCATTGGTACTCCACTGCCCACCTTCATCCCCTGGAATTTGGTCCAGTGCATAAAGATGCAAAACTTCTCTGCATTCCAAGGAAAGCTGCTGTCATCATAACAGACATTATGGAACCAAATAATTTCAGTGTCCTGTATCTTGGCTACAGTTTGGGGAGGGTTTAGGGTACAGATCTCAAGTGGACAGAGACTCCTCCCTTACAGTTTGGCTTCTGACACCCAAGCTACAGGAATTGCACGTGATTGTCATGTTTCTATCCATTTCCTAGTGGTTAGCTCTCACTTCAGACACCAGGCCTGTGGTGGTGACTATGTGCATTGCAAGCTGGAGCTTGTTTAAAGGCAGGCTTGAATTGGGTTAAGCATGTGGCTTAATTAAGGCATGTTTTATACACCTCTGTCTGACAATACAAAAGGGATTGCATTGATCTGCTTGAAATACAGCTGCTACATTAAAAACTTTTTAACACTTTTTTAAACTTTCAAGTCCTACAACTAATAGGGTCACCATGAGACAAGCTCCTCAAAGATAATACTGTTGTTGCAACTGCTCACAAGTAGAAGCTTGCAGAAGTTTCCAGTTGCTAAAAGCTTTAAATAGATTGGGACTATCAACTGATTCCATGTGTTCCTCCCAGACACATCAGCATTTATAAAGACTTTTTCCCAACTGGAAGAATTCTGCTTTTGTAAGGGACTGATATGTTACTAGATTTTTCAGCTGCCTGAATTTCAGCTCCAGATTGGCTGCAATCATAAAGTATTTGGATTATTTCATTTCTAACTATTTCAGTGATGATATATTCTGTTCCAGCTGTAGTTGGCTTCTGCTGAATACAGTGAGGTTGGAAAATTGATCTAACCATTAAAAGCCATTCACACTTTGATATGACACATATAATGCTCGTCTGCTGGTGGAACTTCCAAACAGCTTAATGATTAACAAAAGTTAACAAAGTGAATTATTAAAAAAATTTATACAGGAAATGATAATGTGCTGGTTTGAAAGTAATAGGAAATTGCCTCCAGGGATATGTTCACTTTATATTTTCTCTTTTCTCATTCCAACACAGACCTAGAAAACTGAGGTTCTTGTGCAATTACAGTTTCAGGAGGTGAGGCTTTTGAGAAAACTCAAAATTTTGCAACACTAGTCATGCTGAGGTAAAGACCTACTTGATTCCAGTTAAGTATCATTGCTCCAGAGTACAAAGTAGAATATGAAACAGCAACTTTTCCAACCAAACTCTTAGCTTTCATTATTTAAAATGTTGCCTGCAAAATCATCCAGTGGAGTTTGCAGAAAGATTGAACATATTTTTTAAGGTGTGACTTATCACTTGCATTTCTGATAAAGAAATGCTAGTAATCTATGGTATCCTGAAGGGAACAGAAGACTTCACTTGTATAATTTTCTACTTGCATGAAAATGCTCAGCTTGTGTTAGTCTTCCAGAATCTCATATTAAAATTTCCTTTTTAGCCACAAGAAACTATATCCTTTTACACAGTCTGGTAAGATTCTTTAGTTTGAAAGCTGCTATGGAAATTTGCCCCATTCGAGGGTCAAAGAGAATGGAAAAATCCATTTAAGGGTCACAGCCCCTGGTTGCTAGCTCAGGTGGGTGAGAGGCTGCTACAAGACTGACCTGACTGTTCACTGTCACTCAAGTGCACTTTCTTTGACAGTGGCAAAGTTAGAGTTTAGAGTCACTGCACTGTGTTTGCTCACAAGCACATTTTGGTTTCACAACCAATCCCAAGTTAGCTTGGGATCCTCTCCACCCATCTCAAGAAACAAAATTCTTGTGAGCAGAGCCATCAAGTGAGATGCAAAGAATAAATACATCCTGAAAAATAAAATAAATCCTTTGCATGTTGCCAGCTTAGCCTTTGATAAGGTAACTTTTAAACAGTCATCTAAAGCTTAGATACCATGTCAGTCTTTTGCCATGAGATAAGTATCAAATAATTTTAAATGGAAAAAATATTTTAAAGTTCTTCTCACTAAGTGTCAGCCTAGAAGATCTGTATAGTGAATTTTTAATGGAAGCTAGATTTGGGTTAACTGGTTTTAGTTAGTGAGTATGAAGGTTGCCACATGGGGAAAGAGCTCCAAAAATTATCATGATGTTCACAGCAATGTCAAACTGCTTATGCTATTTGCCTTATAGTTTCACAACATTTGAGGCCAGGAAAAAAAGAAATTAGTCCATCTTATTCAACATGTACTTCATAGGTCATGGTATTTCACTGAAACCAATTTTGCTAATTTTCTTTAAACTACCACTTTTCAATCCTCCAAAGATTTTAAATCACAGATGAAATGGAATAAAACTCAGTGTTTCGTGAACATAGCTTGACTCAGGAGAAAACCAGGCCAGCTCAAAACACAACTTATTGACCACTGACAACTCACTACTACTTTTGATTAAGCCTTACTCTTTGAGAGAAAGGTAAAGAGCATTTAGGTAATTACATGACCCAGGCAGGCAACTCACTGCAGCACAAGACTTCCATGCCATCACAGGCACCAGCAATTTGTGCAAGTGTCTTTTGATAGAGCTTCTAAAGCTTTAGTGAGGTAATGTCAGTTAAAGACAAAATACAGAAAAGCAAGTTGGGGATAGGATCCTAGAAGCCATGTAAATTCCTGATCAAAAATATGACCTTAAAGGATACAAAATAAAATAATAGGTATCTTTGGACATACCCTGACATCACATCTATTTTTGCACACTTTGCTCAACTGAGAAAGAAATAAACTCCATACTTTTTCATATTGGTCAAACTTCACAATTGCAACCAGGTCGTGCTGCAGAGAAATAAACCTGATCTTCTCCTGGCAGCTAGTGACAATTTCCTTCTGTGCTATGGACTGGAGAAGTTTGAGTGTTGCTGAGCATCAGATGGTGGCTGCATTCCTTCAGGGCTGTTTCTAAGCTAAGAGGACAGCTCTCCCTTGCTTACCATTATGCCAGAGTTAATGTGGGAGAAGGTTTCTGGTTTTCAGAATTCAAAGTGAAAGGATGGCTGTAAAGAGAGAGAAGCAAAGATCAGTATCAGCAAGAAAGGCTTCTTGTAGCTGTCACTGTGCTCTGCAGAAAGAAACCACATTGTCATTTTCCTGCTGGTTTGTTGCATATTCTAAATTTATTCTATACTGTTTTCATTGTTATAAAAAGAATTTTGATTTGTTTTCAGTGTATTTTTCTCCATTTTTCTCTGAATATACATAATGTAGTTGAAAATATAGCAGCAGTCTTTAAGTTTTCCTTTTGTCAGAAAAAACTTACTAATTAACAACTTTTGCTTCCTTATAATTTTCTAAAAATTAAAAAAAGACCTGATATCATGGAGGAGAACGCCACTAATACTAATTGGTTTTAAATTACTAGTCTGTTTTAAAGGTTATGCAATTATTAGAATGCTGCTTCATTCTGTTGAACTAGATTGTGGAATATTTTTTAACCACAGATAAAATTCTGGTAAATTCAGCCCAGTAAGTTGCTGCTATATGATTCAATAATTTATGAAACATAAGGAATGCAAAGAAGTGTTGCCAGGCTGCCCAAATTCTTTCAGTCTGCATTCTGTGTTATGCTATTGCAGTCTATCCAATTTCTGATTAGGATAATTTCCTATTATTCCTTATGCCCATGTATAGGGTGTGTTTAGAATGAATAATTAGTGGTTAACTTACATATATCACTTTCTGCATCAGAGTGAGCTTCATCAGTTTAAGGACTTTTTTTTTTCCCCTGGAATAGGCTGAGACAAAAATCCATTTCCTCAGATAAGCAATTTCCCTGTTCACAGTTACAGAGCATAGTCATGCCATTGTGATGACTTTAATGTGGCCATTACAGGGCATTTCAGTAGCAGGGCACAAAAACTTATTTTTGTACAAGTGTCAACTGTGCTGAAAAATATATCAGTCTTTCCTTTTAAGTAAGCATGAGATGTCACAAACCTTTGCAAGATCTTGCCTGAATCACAGATTTTCATAAGTCATTCTATCATCAGAGGAGTGGTTAAGCAACCCTGGCAACACAATACTTGTTTACTTGCATAAGAAAACAGCTAAACAAAATCTCAATGAAATGTAATCTCTTCTAAAAATGCAGTTTAGCTGCCTTAATAGCTGTCAAAAATTCTACTTGAAAAACATGAGCCATTTGAACTGCCTTTTGAAGCCTATCAGGCCTGCAGCTCTATTATTGGTGGTGCATGCACAAGATAGATTGTATGCCACATTAGCAGCAATTTTACATCTCAGATTTACATCTCATACCAATCTTGCCAAATCAGCTGCAGCTTCCTCTTCCTAAGAGGAACAGTGTATGCTATATCCCAAACAGTTCTTAGTAGTGTTTTCATGGCTGAGCAAATATCAAACAAGATAATGTTTCTTGAAAAATTAAACAGATAAAGCTATTTAATATATCTTCTCAAAAAATTATATGTTTTTCTCCCCTAATCTTTAATATATTTTGCCATGCATCAAGTACAGTCCTAGGCCCCCCACCTCAGGAAGGATGTTGAGGTGCTGGAGCTTGTCCAGAGAGGGGCAGTGGAGCTGGTGAATCCTGTAGACAGTAAATCTTTTGAGAAGCAGCAGAAGCCTGGAGAAAAGGAGGCTTAGGGGGGACCTTATCAATCTCTATGATGCCTGAAATGAGGTCACAGCCAGGTGGGGCTCATCTTCTTCTCTCAGGCAACAAGCGATAGGATAAGAGGACAGCCTCAAGCTCCACCAGAGGAGCTTTAGGTTGGACACCAGGAAGAATTTCTTCACTAAAGGGATGGTTAGGTGTTGGAATGGGCTCTACAGGCAGATGGTGGAGTCATCATCCGTGGAAGCATTCAGGAAACATTCTGACATGGCACTTAGTGCTCTGATTTAGGTGAAATTATGGTGTTGAGTCAAAAGTTGGATTTAATGACCTTGGAGGTCTTTTCCAACCTTAACGATTCTGTGTTTCTATGAAATGTTTCAATTAACCCTTGCACCTCAAAAGAAAGTGTCATATTCTAGTGACCCCCACATGTTTTGGCAATCCTCATGTAAAGCTGCTGTAGGAGCATGGTTAAATATGACATTTCAGCCCACATCACAGAGTAGAGTCTGTTTTATGCCTAGCACAAGAGAGAGTTCACTTTAGCTCTGCTGACAGTACACTGTGGAAACACACAAGGTTGCACTACCTAAACCCCTTAACATACCAAATCATACAGGTTGTGGTTAGCCAGAGAAATGTTTAACTTGTTTTTAAAAACAATTCTGATAAGGTAATTTTTGTGTACTGCCTTCCTACAGAAAACAGTTCTGCTTCATGTCCACCAGAGAAAGTTTACAATGACAGAACATGCAATGGTACAAAACTTGTCCTTTGGGCAAGGCTCCCAAATTACTGAAACACATCTCAGGACCCAGAAATATCCAAACAGAACACTTTTTCTTGAGTTTTAAGCCCTGAGGTAGTACATACTTCTAGTAGATCCATTTTCATTTGGCTGCATCTGAAACCTGACATGTTTAAATGCTCCTTTCTTTAGCAAAGTAGAGGGCTCCTGAGGACAAGATTGCAAAACAGAAAAATAAGACAATCTAATGAAATTCTAGATAATACTTATAAGAATTAATTAACCTTTTTGATATTCAATGCTTCCCAGTCATCTGCTACTTCAGTGGCTGACAAATCTGCCACCTCCTTTTTTTCCTTTGTCTCCATGTCCCTTCAGTACTTTCTCCCCATAATTTGCATAGAAGTTCTCTTTTTCATATTGTGGCATTTTCAAGGCTGCTACAATATTTTGCAAGTCATACATCAAAAGAAGCACATTTCTAAAATGTTTGTACACTTTATAAATGCTGCAGCCTATTAGCACACTTTTAGTTCCCATCCAGGAGGCCACATGTGACAGCTGAAGTGCACAGATGGAGATATGTCATAGCCCTTTGTTTAAATCACCTCTCCTCCTTTCGACCCGGTTGTGTCTCATGCTTTCCCACTAAAAACTGTGGCTTTTTGACAGCAAAGATGTTGTGAATCACTAGCACAAGGTAGTGGAAAAATATAGGACAAGCTACAGCCCAGAGCTCTACTCTGTCATAGCCTAGAGCAACAACAACAGCACACCGAAAACAGGAGGGTTTCTCTCTTACAGAATGGGTTGATATCTCTAGTGAGACATCAGACTGAACAGAAGAACTGTCTAGGGAGCACAGGCAAGATACCTAACCTGACTGCATCCAGAAACTAAAGTCCAAACATCCTCTGGAGTTAAAAATTCAACTAACTTCTTGCTGTCCTCACCCTTGTGTAGCTATATAACCCTGCATCTGATCTGTGCACTTGCTGTTACTGAACAGAGGCAGACTGGAACTGACACCAGTCTGCTTTTAAAGACAGTCTGCTTTTAAAAGACACTTCTGTTGTTGCAATGCCAGAGTCTATTGCAATATTTGCAAGTGCATTGCAAAGCTAAGTTCAGAAAAACAGTGGGGGAAAAAAAAGAAGAAAAGAAAAGAAAAGGAAAGAAAAGAAAAGAAAAGAAAAGAAAAGAAAAGAAAAGAAAAGAAAAGAAAAGAAAAGAAAAGAAAAGAAAAGAAAAGAAAAGAAAAGAAAAGAAAAGAAAAGAAAAGAAAAGAAAAGAAAAGAAAAGAAAAGAAAAGAAAGACTTGAGCTTCACAATTGTTTATTTTAAAATCAGGCAAGGTACAAAAGAATTAATGTTACCCTTTTTATTTGAAGTTGTGTTTAAATTTAGCCATGTATTGTGTTGTTACATAATACCAACAGCTGTAAAACTTAAAAATAAAAATAAAAAAATAGGACCTTTACTTTTGTCCAAGTTTGTGCTGAGATTCAGACTTTGTCCTACTTATAAAGCCACTTCAGATAAGGGTAGCCTACTTGCATCTTATTATTTTTCCAAAATAGCACAAAGCAAAAAAAAATCTTAAAACAAAACAAACTGACTGGGAAAATGAATCTCTTTCCTAGAAAATTATTCCAGATGCAGACAGCAAAAAAATTACACAAACTAGGAATAAAAGCTTTCACTAAAATAACTATGGAATCTTATCTGGATTCTAAGGTCTCTGCAGGTCCTCTATTTCTTTTCTCAGTCCAATTGTTTATCTGTGCTAGGCCTAGGGAAACAAAACAAAACAAAACAATCTGGTAAAACATTGTTAAAAACTGAAACTTCAGAAACTGTAAGCACACGTGGGAACTACCTGAAAGCTGACAGTCTCAAATTATTTCAAACTGCATTGAACAACTGCTACAGATAGGGTTTGTTTTCTCTTGCTTCAAGAAGGCCATAGGAATAACCAAAGTTGTCTTCTTCCACTTCTTCAACACTTTTTACTGAAAGGATACCTAGGAAATATATGTTGAGTTTAGTGCACTAAATCTCATTTTCTTTTCACAGTGATCTCTTGATATATTCAGTCCAAAGATAGGGTGTGTTATAGAATGACCAGTGCAAGCAACAAGAATGTGGATTGTAGAGAACAGAGGGTCTGAGACGATAAGGGAGATAAGTGACTAAATGTTTCACAGTGTCAAAAAATTCCCAGCTCACATTCACTCACACCTGAAGGCATTTTCCTTCTTTATCCAGGCTAAATGCTTCCTTCCATGTGTATTAGGCCTATTAATTGTTTTGTGTTTGATGAAAACCTGATTAAATTGATTATTTTACTCTTCTTAATCAAGAAAAGAGCCCCTCTCTCAAAAGTTCAACTACAAACAAAAGAAACTTAAATTTCAGTAGCAGGAGAGGAGGTTTTAGATTTTTTCCTATTTTGTAACTTAAGAAAATGAGATTTATCTTAAAGCAAGTAAGAAGTTATTGTTTAAAAGAAATTGTAAACTAAGGTTAAATAAAGTAATTTATTATGTAAAATTTCTACATTTTCTATAATAAGTGGCTTAGGAAATAATAAATTTCCAATAATGCAATTGTGCTGAGAACAACAGATAATTTACAACTCAATTCTTCTAAATAAACTTTAAAATCCTCCGATTTGGTAAAGTTTCTATCGCAGCTAAAACATTCAGTTATATGTTAGAGTGCAAAAAAAGATTAAAATATTATCAAGAACTCACTCATCATGGAAGCTGAGATTCTTTAGGGGCATTCAACCATACTTAACAGCTGATACATTAATTTCCTTCCCAAATATTTCATCACAGACCATATTTTAATGCCATAATAAATGTAATGCAGCAGAGATCCTACGCAGTTCCCAAAGATTCCATGTAGGTTTCCCCCAGGAGATTTCCCCCCACTATCAGGCATCAGACCTGCAGAAGGGGGAATGAGTGAGGAGAATGTGTATCTATGGAAACATCCATCTTCATTGCCAGGAGGTGCTGTTAGTCACTACAGTAAAAACAACCAGAGGAATTAAGGCCTGTGTTAAGACAGATAAGATGAAAATCATCTCCAAAAATCACTAATCCAAACTCTTCAAGCACCAAAGATGCTTGAAGGGATTAGTGGCACCTTTAAAAAAAAAAAAATAAAAATCTTTAAGAATCTTTAGTCTGGGTGAGTCTGGAAGGTCCCAGTACCTCCCAGTGCTCCTCAGCTTGCATTTGCATCTTCCCACACCACCTGTGGCACTGAGTGGGCACCAGCTTTCCACTGCTGTGCACAGAAGGAATGAGATAGAATAGATAGGATAACTCACAGTGTAGAGCAAACTGACCCTCTCTGGAGCCACCTAAGCTACACTGACAGAGTTTAAGCAGAGCAGGGTGAGGAGCCTGTGGAGGAGGAGCAGCCCCAGCTGGCTAAGATGGTGTCTGTGCATCTCCTTGCAGAAGGTGACCTGAGACAGCAGCTGTCCCCACTGTAGCTGGAGGGCAGCATAGGGAGATACACCAGCAGACACTGCTGGACCCCTCCCCTGGCAGAGAAGGTGGATGCCAGCAATTATCTGGGTACTATGGGCTGAGAGAAGCTCAATATTTCCAGAGCCAGAAGCCAAGGGTCAGGCTGCTGAGCTCAGAACTGGGTAATGGGCCATGACCAGCCACAATTCAGAGATGCTGGGTGTTTATGGGAGCCTCTCAAGGATGCACAGCCTCGCTGCTCCTTCCTTGTGAGCTGGAAGGCATTAACAGGTTCCCTGCATTTGATATTACCTACATATTTTGCCTCTTTTCCTGAATTAGATGCGTAAAGCTGTGTCCTCTGTTATAGCAGGATAAAATAAAGGAACTCCCGAGAAGACGAGAAGTTACTCCAGGTGGTATTTGAGGGTTAATGGAGTAAAATTTGCTTCTGTGCCTGCAGCTACTGCCATTCCTCTGCTTGAGTAATAGAGCCTTAAACATTTAAGTGATGGATGTTAGTGCATGCCAGCTGCAAACCAACAGAGCAGGCTGTAAACACATTTCACCCGTTTCTCTCTTTAATGTGCTCTTTTTCTCAGCAGCACTGCTCTTGCCTCTCCAGCTCTGATTCACCCTGACATGAGCGAGCCCAGCCAGGGTAGGGGAGGTACAGCCTCATATGACTCATGGTGCTCAGCAAGTTTTGGTCATCAGGCTTACAGGGTGCTTATGGTTAGCACCCCAGCTGCAGTGTTTCACCATTGTAAATTTTCTTCCCTCTTCCTTCAGCTGGAAGAAGCCATTCTTGTATATCTGTAGGATTTTTTCACTAAGGTGGCTGATGTGCAAATATATGTACCTTTACATACCTCCCAGAAGCAATTTCAAGAGGATCATGTTTCTACATCCATTAGATCTGAGACAGAAGTCACATTTGTGTGATATCTTGTGGAGATGCAGATACTTGTTTTTCACAGGACAGGACTTGACCTATTTTATGAAAAATCTATTTTCTGCCTCATATTTGATGGGGCCATATTCCATAAATGAGACTGTTTTCTGTTCCCTAAGCCATGGGGCCCCAGTGCTTGGCTCCAACTCTGCCTCCTGTCTGCAGGCATGTGCTGCTGGGAGCTTGTGGACCTGTCTCTGGTCCTTCTTCTGCAGCTCCCAGCTGGAGCCTGGGCATGCCCCACTCCTTCTGCTGCCCTGAGGCTGTCAGTGACTGTGCTGCAACCCATGGTTCTGCTGCCACATCCAGCCCTGTGGGACAGTGCTGTGGGTGAGGGAGCTCACTGGGTCACTGTTCCTAAGGAGGCAGAGGCATAGCTGGTGAAGGACTCTGGGGACATGAGTTAAAGTGCTGTAAGGTGCTGATAAGGCAGGTTTAATTTGTATTTGTAGCACTGCCATCACTTGTCAAGCCTCCAAAATGAGCTGTGTGAGGATTGTTGGAGGCAAGGCTTCTTTTTTTGGGTAGCCACATTGCTAAACAAGGGGTGCCCTTAGATCTGGGTCTAGCTGAAACAGTGAAAACAAAGTGCAAATAAAACCCAGTTTCATTAGGTTAAACGAGCTAGGCATGTATTACTAGTGAATTTTTAACCTAGTCTATAAGTGCATCTTCCTGTTCTTATATACATTCTTGGTGGCTTACTTTTCAACTGCTGGCTTCCAAAACCAAAAACCTATCTTAAATTTGACAACTACCTTAACTACTGTGCAGTGCCAGTGGTTTCTTTGCCTCTTGCTCTCCCTGCTTGCAGCGTGATGGGTTAGTTTAGTGCTGAGGTGTTTGCTCCTTGCATGTTCCCTCACTGTGCCCCCACAGTAAAACACACATTAAAATGAATTCTAATGCATCATCAGTGCCATTTATTATTTCCTCTTCTTACATCTGCTCTTGAAGCTTTTCAGCTCTCTCTGCCCTGGAAGGTTCTGACTATCTGTAAATAAGGCTGGTAGCCTAGCAACATTGAGTGAATGCACTTCCCTTGCTGAATAACACTGGGCATAATCAAATCAGCTTCTTATGCTATCTGCAGCATTAACACTATGAGTTGAAAACAATTACAAATATTTCATATATTTCCTGTATATTTGCATTATTTTGGAAACGTTTTTCAGATCCTTGAAAAGAAGTCTGTATCGACAAAGTGAAAAAGAAATCTTCAGCTTAGTAGCAAGAAACAAGTACAATAATTAGACTGAAAAGATTGATTAACCTGACTGCCAAAGGAGACTAAAGAGAAGGCAAACACCCTATCTGAGCATTTGTACTCACCTGCACAGACAACCAAACAATTTGGAGCTACCTTGGGTTTCTGACAGAGGGAGAACTGCCTTGTGGTACTGACATGACATTCTCCCAGGCAGGAAATGAGCCCATGTCATAAAAATTGAGCAGCTACCTACAGAAAAATAGTCCGTGGCACCATCTATAATCCTTAGGTCTATCTTGCTCTAAAGGGGAAACTTGCACTGTCAAATTGCATTTACCACAGCCTATTTCAGGGGTGGAAGCAAGGCACAGCCTTCTCCCTCTCCTGTCATGCTTACATGCATGTGAGGAGCAGCACCATCATGAAGGACAGGTCTCCTGCTTTTTCCATCCCTTGTAGCATTAGGTTATTCACCCTAGTATGAAGAAGGGTGGCATAGGTCTTTTTTAACACAACTGTTAAAACAAGTTTTAGCATGAAAAAGTGCTTAATTTTATATCAAAATTATGTCAGAATAAATTCTTCAGTTTCTAGTACAATGTACAGACTTGCCATCTTCTAAGTTGTATTTTGTGTGAGCAGAACTTTCTATTTTCCAGCTGCTACATCTTTTCACTTCAGAATAAGGAAATCTTTATTCTGCACTTTTAATTGACCTTTTTAATCTAAACAAGTTTGACTGGGCAATAAGTGAATGAATGGTTCCAGCATAATGTTATCACAAGGCAGAACTGGTGATGCCAAGCACAAAAACAGCTCTGGTTTTTCTCCTGTTTCTCTTCTCTCACCACTGATTAGCACAGACATTAGTAGACAGCAAGAAATCTGTTTTAACTTTGTTTTATAAGATTGGGTGCATTTTTTTATTACTATTGGCTGGAAAGATGCCTAATTCTATCATAAAAGCAAGCAACTGTATGAAACAGAGATAGTAAACCCTGTTAGGATGAGGTTCAAATAGAGAATTCCTGCTGATATTTTTGAAAGTTTTATTTATACTGATAAATAACTTTATGCAGCTTAAAATACAAAATTTTAATTCACATTGCTATAAATGTAACTGAATCAAAATAGCCATTTCTCTTTCTTTTCATGTTCAGTTCTGCTTAACCAGCTTATATTGCTGAAACCTGGCACAGAAGGGGATTTATAGCCAGAAAAAGAGCTTGGTTTGGTCTTTGTCACCAGCTTAAAGCACACCTAATTCTGCTTTCTTAACTTGGTACACAGCCCAGCATGGATGGGAGTAAAGATCACAGGCTTGTAGGACAACTGCATTTATTTCCTGGTATCTTATTCCAGGCTCTGGAATCTAACAGTCTGCTCTAAGTAATTGTATTTGCCATCCTTTTATCCTCACAATGTGGCAATGCATTCTGCTCAGTAAAATCACTGCTTGCCACCCTGAGACAGAGAGCCAGGAATTGGTGATGTGCATGACCTGAGGTTGTTGCAGCCTGGGAGGTAAAAACTGAACTTGCTACTTTGGATGAAATTGGAGTTTGGAAGCAAATTCACAGAAACCCTGGGAGATCTATCTGCCTGTTTTGCACCACAGGCTAACTCTTCTCACAATGATTACTTCTCTTGCTGTCAACCTTCCCTTCCTTGTGAACAGATGAGAGAGCTCAGCTGAGTTATTAAGGAAGGGACTGCAGCCAGACATCTCCCAAACCATGAGGAAGAAGATTCTGACCTTGAGGAAACCTATAGAAAAGAGGAAAGCATTTGTAAGAGAGAGGAGGTGATCAAAGATTAAACCAAACAAAGTGGCTTGAGATGTGCCTGAAGGATTAGGAATAGAAGGTAAAACACAGAGACTGGCAAGCAAAAAGATCATGAAGTCTTCCAACAAAATGGAGGATGAAAGCACAGAACTGTAGTGTGAGAAAATTAAGATGCTACCTAGACTTACAGACCAAGTTGCAGAATGTCAATATATCAAAATGATGGAATGGAAGATAATTGTCAACTGGACTTGAGAAGGAGCGTAATGCTGAGAGTGGGAGGAAGAGCACAACAGCAAGGAACTGCATTTTGATACATGCTCTGACTGAATTCACCACACCTGTGCATTGTGCATCTAATTTGAGCTTTTGAGATTCAGGGGAACACTTTCTCTTAAAAAATCAGAAATATGTCCTTAAGCAACCCTTTTCCTACTACAGAGAATATTTTTTGTTTTCTGTTTCTTTGTTGGCTTTCTTAAATAGGAGAGAATCATCACCTCCTAAGGAGATTCTGTCCTTCCCCTAAATGCAGGGAGACAGAGCTGCTCATAAAGAACTAAAAGACTTTTCTGGAGAAGTAATAAAAATGTAGTGTGACACCTGATCCTGGATTTTAGGAAAACATTTCTGAGCTAATCAAATAATGAACTAATTGTGTTTTATATTGTGGACAGATTCATTAACACACTGAAACTGCAAAACTGAGAACCCTGTTCTTGTCTGCCTGGTTCTATATTTTGGGTGGGCAGAGTTAACTGTGTATTTTGTTCACTAACATCTCAAATGTTCTGCAATACATTTTAAAAATCAATTCAAGTACTGAGGGAAAATGAGCATACTTAAAAAGGGAACATTAGGCACATAGCTGAGTCTACAGAGCCTGCCGATGTAGAGGTCTGCCCAGCCCTTTGCAGCAGGGCTCTATAAAGTTGTAACACTTTCAGCTGAAAGGAAACTGAGCGTGCCAAATCGGTAATGAATGATTGGTGCTCTGCTGCCTTCAGATCCCCCCAGCCCCTCCTCATTTCTGCAAACAGTCATTATTTTCTGGAACGTCCTTTTGAAGCACATTTCTTGCTCAGTGCTGCAGTGCCCTCCAGTGCTCAGAGAAAAAAATTTTGGCTTCCATTATCAGGAATCCAAAATACAGACACCATTTTATATCTAATTGTAAGGCTGAACGCTTCACAGTATTTCAGATGACTTTTGTTTGGTTTCCAAATTGTAAAGGCAGTAGCTATACCCAGCTGCCTCTTCCCAGTGCCCTCTGTCACTCTGTTCCAGCCAGAAGAACTACTGTCAGAAAGCTGCCTCCTGGCTCGAAACCTGCACCAGAAGATGGGTCTGGGGATTCACAGCCACAAAAGCAGGCTGGGAGTGTCTCTGGAACCTGGACATACGGCTGCTGCAGGCTGTGACCCCCAGCGTGTCACAGATTTTCTTCTCCAGGGTACTTCTTGCTGCTTGAAACACTTTTCACAATAAACAAGATGCTTGAGGTAGTCGTATTCTTAAATGGGTTAAAGTGCTCCTCTCAACAAAAGCACTGGCAGGTGCTTACTGGCTGTTGTTCAATAATTATCTTTGAGGCAGTAGAATTTTCCCAAACACTGAATGTTGCAGGCTATTTTAATGAAATTGCCTGGTTTAATGCATAGAGTGACTCTAAGTTGTTTTGTTGGGTTTTTTTTCTGTGTGAATTACATTTTTGCCATTTTATATCTCTAGTGCAGAGGTTTAAGAAACTACTCCAAGTGCTTTCCTAATTATAAATGAGAGAATCTGCACATCCAGAACAGCACAAAATAAACACCCGGTTAGATTCAAAAAGTTTAGGGTGGTATTTTCAACAGACTAAAGTAATCTGATTTCAGGCTTCCAACAAATCAGAGTAAGAACTGATAACAAAAAAAAAAATTATATATATTCTGATAAATTGCATTTAATGGGGAGATCCATTATCCATCATCCCAGCATTCTCTCATCTATGCATTTTTCAGTCAAGAAGGCGTCTTTTTAGAGAAGTTGCCAGGGGAACTAAGAGTTGTATAAATAGTACAGAGAGAGAAATGTCCCTCCCACATTTCTTTCACTCTATTCCAGATGGGAAGTACCTGACTGGCCACTGCAAAGCTGACAAACCTCTGGTTAATTCAAACACTTGTGGGTCAAATATGCAGCAATCTGGTAAATGAGATCAGTCAAATAAGGAAAAGGGGTTGGGGGTGGGTTATGCGCAGAGAAAGAGGTATACACAAAACAGAAGAAGGATGTCAGAGATGAAAATAAGTACTTGTTCTCATGGGAAATATAGAAACTATAAAGGAGCCCCTCAAGTGCCTTGCACTTGCACATCATTATCTTCAATCTCCCTCTACTTTTTGAATTGGCAATTTTGTAGTATTATGACCAACTAATGTAACAGCATAGCATTTCAAAGATTAAAATTACTTTTTTCCCTGCAATGATCTACCACAGAAACTGAAAGCAAAAATATGAAATTGGGTATTTATAACAAATAGTGGTTTGGTTTTGGAATTGTGAGTCTTTTTTTCCCAGCCTTTAATTGTGAATCTTATCCTAGGAAGAAGTACTTGTGTTTTCACAGACCTTTTTTGAGACTTTCTAAACACACTAGCAGAGATCCTAACAAAAAGGGGCATGTTGGTCTTTATAACTGATTGGGAGCAGATGCTTGAGAATCAGAATGTACAATATTTAGATAGTAATTACACTAGAAAGGCACCCAATGCTTGTGGTTCCTCTTTTTCTTGTTTACACATCAAGAAATGCTGTAGAATCTGACCTTTAACAGGACCGTCTGGATCTGCTTACTTTCCCCAAAATATTACCCTCTCCCTAAAGGTGTGTCCTCACCATGATGATTCTGTGTGCAGCGATGCCTAATCTTGACAGACTTGACAGAAGGTCCCAGGATCTGCTCTGGCTATGGTTTTGAAGTTCTGTTATCATTCACATGCCTTTATCTGCACATACTGTGTGAAGCAGCAAGGCTCCTGACCAGCTTAAAGCAAAGCCTGCTCTAATCCAAATCTGCAAGGATAAGTTTAGACATATATAGCACTCCAGGCCCTCATTCAAAACTGTTGCTGATGCACAAATAGAAGTTGTATAGATCTAAGTAGTAAAGGTTGACCCAAAAATGTAATCTTATTCCATATGTTTTAAATGAGCTTGAATAAGAGTACAAATAAAGGGTATACTCATTCTGTCAGTGGCATATTGTGTTAAGACAAAATCAATGGTCTATCAGGGATGGCCCAGTGCAAGGCTATACTCTCAAAATTTTGAGGTTAAATTGCACAGTTAAACATTTCCCAAAGCCATGGGTAATAAAGCTTCAGAAGCATACATGAAGCACGTACAAGTTTTAGAAATGCTTGTTGAAGGGAAATTAGGCTACAACTACATTTGTGAATATTGCTCTCAATAGTTAATGACCTTAACCAAACCATAAAATTTGTGCATAAATTATTATCTGATCAGTTAGCTGATCAGTGGAAGTACACAGAAAAGGAAAACCAGTTAAAAAACCCTTATCATTGGCAAATGAATGCCAATTAATGTGATTTGTATTTCTGCATGTGTCATTACTCTAGAACAGCTTTGACTTACAAAAATAGAAATCCATAATATGACCAATTAATCTCTAATTGTAAATCCAGATTAACATGCACTAAGTAATAACAGACACTAATTGCATTAATAATGCAATGTAACAGCGATCATTTTATTTAGGACAAATGACTGCTATTCAGAAAGATTGCTTTTATTACTCGGTTTACCCTAGCAATATGAGTCTAATATGGCCAACAGAATTGTTTTTGTGGCTCTTCAGTATAAAATACTGTGACTGCACACCTTATGAACCCATCAAAGAAAAGTTGTTTCATGACTGGTTTTATGATCCCATCAAAGGAAAGTTATTTCATTACTGGTCTCAGTGGAAGAGCTATGGTCATGTAGTAGCACCCATTAACCATAGCCCTCCAGGGTTCATGCACACCCTCCTGTGCCACAAATAGACACCTGGGGCAGTTATTTTCCTCATGCAAACATTCTTCTTCAATACCATCCTTTTCAAGTACTTTATGTCCTCGACTGATCCTTGAAGTCTCGATTTCTTTTGTTTATTGTAATTATATACATACTTGGGCATCATGTTAGACACAGATTCTTGTGCTCACTTCATAAACAGCCAATATAAGCAGAGATTATTTCAGTTATTCTTCAGAAAGCCTTCCTGCCTTGAATTATCAAGCATTTTATTGGATACTAAAAATACTTATGGAAAGATTCCTAGCCCAAGTATTTTACAGCTTTGCACTGTTGATAGTGATAACATGTATTACTAAATTTACAAGTGTCTGAAGCGTTTTCAGATTAAAGAGTTGCCATAGCAAGACTTTTAAATAAAAAAAACCTCAAGATTTTGAAAGGATTTAGAAATTCTAATTTATTTTTAGAAAAACAGACTGTTGAATTATAATTTATGGCCATAGATTCTGATCTTATGGTGTAACAGGAGAGCTGTTACTGAATTTTTATTGTTGCAGTAACTGTAAAATAATATTCACTGGACTCATATATGTAAAGACAGCCTAATATTCCTAAAAATGAGGCCATATATATTTCTTTCACCTAACAAAAACAGTGGTTTTATGTCATTTCTCTAAATGTCTCAACTGCATCCTCTGAAGTAGGGACCCAAGACAAATATATGTTCAGAGTTGGAAAGTGTTCTCTTCCACATACTTGAGTGTTTTCACCCTCCAGAAATGTGATTTGACACATGTTTAGAAAATACTTGGTAGCTGCCAAATAGTGAACCAGGGGAACACAGGGAAAACTGTTTATGACCAAAATAACAATAATAGGGAATAACATTGAAACAATATTTTGTGGCAATACACCCTCATTTCAATTCAGCGGATAGGTTTAAAGTGTTTGTTTATAGGAGTTTTTTCCCCCATAACCATATTAAAAATTGAAATTGAACCATAAGTTCTAATACCCCTTTCCAGTGTACATAAAATTATATTTCTTGTTACTGTGCTGAAATAAACCAAGACTCATTAGCAGGGCTTACTGTTACCATTTCAAATGACCTTCCATCCTGGTTCTACACCAAGCAAGCCCTGAATTATGGAAATCATCATTTAGTTTGTGTTTCTCTGCAGTGACAGCTAAAGAATAGTGTACTGATATCCACTTTATCCTCTAAAGTTTTTTGTGAACAATGACGGCCATTTTTTCAAGGGTTGGAAACAGAAATAAAGGCACTAGATGGCAGCAAACATCTTAAAACCACGTTCTTTCTGAAGCCTGGCTGGAATCGAACAGCTACAGGTAGCCTTCCAGAAGTGAAATGCCTTTTGGAACTTCTTCCCTAGGTCAGATATCAGAAAAGACTGTCTTGCCAAAAAGTCGGGCGTTTTCCTCAAGCTTCTGAAATACAATTTAAAATCAGAGTTTTGCGGGTGTTGCTTTCTGGATGAAAATCAGAAAATGCCCTTTTTTCAGCATCCCACCCCTTCTCCCCCACACACACCTGAACTTAATTTTGTATTAATTGTATATAATTACATATAGCTGAGTTTGGATGTCATCTTTGCAAAGGCTTAGCTGTAAACAGAGGAGGTAACTTGGGCTGTATGTTATGTTGGAGTGTAGCTGTATTGTACTCAGTGCCAGCTCCCCCTGCTCAGTGTCATCACACTTTTTTAACACTTTATTTTCCCATCTGCAGCAGCTTTAGGCCCATTGAGTAAACATGTCCATTTTTCTTGAGTGTCTTATCTGCCAATGCAATTTCCCTGAGCAGGATGATGTCTACTGCTTTATTAAAATACTGCTATTCAAGCTAACAAATACCTCTTATGCTGCTGTGGAGGGAGTTACCCATAGACTTCCTACAGATTCTGGGAAGCCAGATGTTTCCTAAAGATTTGTTTTTCCTTTATTAGGAAAAAACGGATAATAAAGGTTTTGTATGCCCCTTTGTGAGGTGTTCTTTCACTGAACAAATTCCTTAGGCAAACTTTTCAAGGGCTATTTTTACATCATGTGGCTAAGGACGTGTAACGTATAGGACTGAGCATTTGAAGACCTTGAGATGTTTGAGAATTCAGTGAATTCTGTGAATTTCTATTTGTTTGCTTGACAAGGATGGATTCTGTGTGGTAGCGCACCACAGATGTCAAAGGAGCACTGAAAGATCATGCAAACTCCTAATTTCCACAGAAATCTTTCAAATCTATACAGAGTGGCTTTAGATGTAGAACACAAACACTCTGCAGCCTACAGCAGCACTACATTGCCCAAGATGTATCAAGGAGAGGACTCAGGCCAGATTTGACAATGATGACAAGTAAATCTAAGGAAGCACCAGCTTTTTACAGGCTTCTGAGTCTGGCTGATTCATATTTCATGTCAGTCATGTTTAATGTCTCCTCTTCAAGCAAAAAATGGAGACCATTTAGCTGACTTACAAAGTCTGAAGATATTGCATGCCTGCACAGGAGGAAAGACTGTACAGCAAGAGTAACACCTGAGGCAGGAGGTGAGATGTGAGCCCAATGGTTTATTTTCTTACTTCACAGGAATACCATAATCCATGTCTCTGACAGCTGAGACCTTACCTTTAATTAATGGTCAGAACCCTTTCTCCTAAATTTATTTTTCGGTCTTCCAATCACAATTTTTTATTTGCTTTCAGTTTGCTTCTTAGCACTGTTACCTTGGGTTAATCTCCCTCTGCTTCTGTTTCTTTGACCTGCTGTTGCTCTTAAAACATTTACCATTTTCCATCATTTTTCTTTCCTCTTCACTGGAATTTTATCCACCTCTAAAATCTTCCCTTTGCCATAAAAAGAGGAGTTATGAAAAGGAGGAAGCTGTTTTAAAAGAAGTCTAGCTAAATTTTTTTTGCTCAAGTAACATTACTGAAAATCCTTACCTACCAACAAAGTAGATGATGATTCAAGTGATGTTCTGGCTTTCTCCTAGGCCTTGGGCATTGCTCCTGCAAGGAGTATAATGTCAAGCATTTAACAAATGCTTGAACAGTTACTTCGGATCTAAATTCAGAGGCAGTATCAATCAACATAGTATAAAATTGTTCAACTCTTTCCTACAAGGCCATTTCTGGAATTGCTGGAAGCAACACTCGTCAGCTGCAGTGCATTTAATAAATATTTTGTCAGACGATGCAATTAAGCCTGGTGTTTATTATCCTGTAAACATTTATAGAGCAGCACCCAGCAGCAGACTGTGTGCTTTCTCTTATCATTGAAACCCTGCTTTACACTGTACTAATGCAGCTTCAGGAAGCATTTTATTAGGAGGCCTTGAAATAATTGTTAGGTTTAAATATGTAACTATTTATATAAATTAAGAAATAACTCTTGACATGGCTTGTTTATTAACTATTAAGCATGAACTTTTTCAGATTTGTGAAAGGAAGAATCTCCTTGGTGTTCAGTATTACCAGACACAGAAATACGTTTACTTCTCCTTCCTTAATCCTCTGACATAAAAAGAAAAAAAAAGTAATTAAAAAAAATTAAGACAACCCTGATTTTATCTGAAATTGCAGTGAATGGTTGGAAACTGCCAAGTTAGAGCTTTTTCCCTTACAAGGAAATGCAGTTTTGGGAACAAATAGCATTCCAGTCTTTTCCCCAGTGGGCATTATGCCATTGTACTTGCAGACATTGTGTCATGGAAATGTGCAAGAAGGCCTCAAACAGCTAAGAAATGCATTGCCTAGTTATATATTTATTTTCTACTATTTTAAAGCTACTGTCTACTCTTATTGGATAATAGAGAATGACACAAGCTGAGGCTTGTTGACTACAAACTTTTCTGCTCTACAGACTTAATGAAAAGCCAAACTTTACATGAATTTGAAATAGTTAATAAAATGTATTCCTTTAAAAATATTTTTATATTGGTAACAGCATTTTTAAGCAAGCATTTCTGTAGGTGATTCCCACGCTGGCCAGAGCCAAACTTTTCAGTGGGAAGGAGGAACACATTCAAAATTCAAAACAAAGTATTTTTCCTTTTTATTTAAATGAAAATATTATAAAAATTATTAAATGAAAATATTATTCTTTAGAAATAATTTTGAAGAGATTTCTCCTTTAGCACTGTCTGCTTTCACAAGCTTTTAAAATATACATGAGAATTTATATCAGATGGCCATCTTTCTGATTTTCAAGGTAACTCTTATTAGTGGGGTACTTTTATAATAGAAGGGGGCTTAAATTATTAATATTCTTAAATTAATCTTTCTTGGGAAGTTACATTTATTATCAAAAGTGTGCTTTCTGCTTGGAGACCTTTTTATTCTTTGATACTATCCAGTAAAAGCATGGTTTAAATCTACATGAGCATTTTGACAATCTATTGTTTTCTTGGGCAGCACAGTTTTTAGTAAAACACAAGCTCCTTTATAGTTCTCCAACTTTCATCATTCAGCATAAAACATCAGTTCAGCTTCAGATGTTAAAAATCCTTTTTTGTGACCTAATTCAGATTAATTCCCAGCAATGCAGTTGTGCTTTCTCCAGCCTATTGGTGTTTGCTTAGTGGGAACCATACACACAACAGATTTCCATCTAAGTGAGATATTCCTAATCTCAGTATCCTTCTGCTCTCTTGCTGACAACAAAGGGTATCTGAGATAAGGCCAAAGGATGCATGAAAACCTGAACTGGCTCACAGATAACTTCCATAACACTCAGTTCCTCGTGTCTCTTCAGTATTATCCTTTTTTTCCAAGACCTGAGAGCCTACATCAGAAAGAAACTGCTCTTTCAAAAGCGCCCTTGAAATTTCAGGTTCATTCAGTGGTACCAATAATTCTTAGCACAGTAATATTTGGAGAATAAAGAGAATAGTTTGGTGAACTATAGTCTACAGTTTGCTCCCAGGGCAGCTGTAACACCACATCCAGTGAAGGAGCTCCCAACAATATGTTTGAGAACACTCTGGGGCTGTTTGTAGTTTTGCTGCCCCAAGAAAGGATGATCTAAGAAGTGCTTTTGACCATTAAATTCCTGTGGATCACATCACATATTCCTTTAAAGCTTAACTTCCTTATCTCTGGATTCTGTACAGGGAATAGATACTGCAATGCATGACAGAAATATGCATGTACAAAGCTTCAGCAAGTGTTTAACCCTTTTCAAACAGGACTTCATACGGCTATTGGAAAAGATTAAATCACCAGCAGGAAGTCCCTGTACCTTTGCCACTCCAAAATAAGCAAAAACAAGGGTATTTTACTGATAAGATGCACTTTAATTAATTCCAAATTGTGCTATCAACATCACTGCACATTTTTCCTATTTACCCACACATAAATGCAGATATAAGTTAACCTTTCTTTAAAGCTTTGCCAAGAGCAGAACAAGAATAGATGAAAGCTCACAAAATCCCATGGTTGTAGTTTACGTTTTCAGTGCCCTGCTTTATGTGGCATTCAGATCCTTTGTATGCTTAAGGGAAAAAGTGACACTGGTGTCCACTTCCATTGTTGGTACTATTTTGGGCTTGACTCTAGTGTGAACTGCAATTATAGCAGAGCTTCCTTAGGAGGAATATGAATGATGAATATGGTTTCCTTGTCCTTAAGCTGAGTATTCTCTTCAGTGTCGTGGTATTTTTGTATATGTTAAGGACATGATATTTTTAGCTATTAGAGAAGTTCAACATTTTTCTCTTTAGCCCACACCACAGACTTAATTCCATGGAAATAAATGGATCTCGAAGTGTCACCACAGGTGACAGAAGTCTTTGCTTTCTGAATAATTACTATTTGTTGAATAAGTGGATTTGCCCACAATTGATATTTTTATATGACAAGCTGATTTCTATTCCTGCTTACTACTTTGGCAAGTAAAAATTTAAATTCTATTCATGCTGCTCTAATTCCATACAACCATTTCAAGATTAAATCCTCAGTGATAAGAAATAAAGCAGCTAAAATAATAAATGCTAAAATACTTAGCACAAGTTATCCAAGTAACAACTACTAAAGATATCCTGAAACACACATATGAAAAACTATTTTTCATCCTTTTTTGCAACATTCATGTCTGTCCTGAAGCCTGGCTTCTAATAGCCAAATTCATCTGATAAATACAGATAACAAAATCAAATAAAATATCAAATATCTTAATCCATTTTTCAGTGAAAAAATATTTGATAATTTCTTAGTCTCAGCCTCTGTTCACAGTAAAAAATCCTAGGTAATAGAGCTCATGGAACAGTCTTGCTTACGAAGAGACAGGTCTCTTATTCTGGTAATTTACACTCACTAGAAACCAAAATTTTCTAGATGCAAAATTTTTATCCTAAATGGTTTATTTTGAAAAAAAAAGAAAACCAAACCACCTGAAGTTCTTTTATGTGCTAGTAAGAAGAAAATTGAAAAAAATGAAACTGATTGAAAATTCCCTTGCCCTCAGAGGAAATTAATGCATATTGATGGATTGCCACCAGAAATACAAATTAAACTAATTTAGATGGAATGACAACCCTATTACAAATCCAAAACATCTCTTCAGATGGCTGATTAGTGACTATTAACAATTTCTGTACATACACACACAGTATGAACAGTAAAGGACAGAAGCATTTATCAAAACACTACACCAAGCTAAGAATTGCCACAATTAGTTTGTAAATTGCCTTCCATATGTGATAGTTTGTGTCTTGTCATTCTGGCCACCACTGAGTACAATGAAAGATTTAATTGCCTCCACCACACCACAATACCTTTTTCAGAAGCTGATTCTGTGTTTCCACAAGCAAATTTTTTTTCCAAATTTGTCTTTTCAATCATTGCTCACAGTCAATGATTAAGTTGTGTGACAACAACCATGAATCAGTAACTAAACATAGATAGTCTTGGGATCTTACAAAACTAAATCTTCTCTCCCTTTTGCATGCCCAAAGGGGCTACATCAGCCCACAGAGCCGATACATTAAATCCGTGCTCTGTATTAAGGCTGTGCCACACCCTGGGAACTGGCTGACAGAAATACAGCAAACTGTTGGCAGCTGTATAAATTTATGTGTCTCTGGGAAACAGGGTCATGGATTCAGCTCAACAGGGCACACATGCTGAATTTAAAATAAAAAAGACAAAAAAAGCTTTCCTGATCCATTCATTTTTAGCATTTCATTCTTGGTATAGTTTTTCCCAGAGCAGGACTCTATCAAAATAGTTTTTCCCTTTTTGCAAAGTCATTGCTTTTGTGAGTTCCTTGGACAAGAAGGTTATCCATCAAAATGCAAACACTGCAAAATCCAGGATCCTCCAGCCTCATGATTTCCCATTGCTTCAAGAAAGCAGAGCAGTCAGCAATTAGCTCCCACAACACCTAATTTCTCTGGGCAAATGCTCAGTTTGCCCCTGCAAATACCTGGAATTGATCCATAAAATCAATCACACATCATCACAGTATCCCCATTCCTCTCTCAAGGGTGCTTTAGCAGGCTTTGAGGAGACCTCTAAAGGCATTTATAATATAATTAGTAAATATCAATAATATTCCACATTTACTAACAACTTGTATGCAAGTTCAATATATGTAAATGCCAAATTCCCCATTTTCAGGGAAAATCAGTTTGTTTGTCAGGCAGTATTCTGACCCAACAAGACACTATTATGAAATCTTCCTAAGCACACTGATGGAACAAGACACTGTTTTCAAATGCAGGTAAGTTTTAAATATAAAATTCATAAGGTGGGGTTATTTTTACTTATGAATTTTCATTACTTCTATGTCAAAATTGGTTCATATTATAGACGCTCAATTCAGTATCTAATAGTTTCTGTTCTTTTGCTTTTTCTTCTCTGGTCAATCCATCATTAGTGCTTTCTATTAGTCAAAAGATAAATTACATCAAATAATAAAAATGGTTGCTCAGCAACTCAGACTCCCACTGAGCCTGACAATGGTAAATGAAGGAAATTTCTTGAAGCTCTTATGTGCTGGCTGGAGGGAAAAGAACATTTATATTCTTTTAAATACTCCTGTCATGAGTGGCTATAAATAACAATGAGACAAAAGTACACCTTTTAGGTTTTTGTGTATTTTTTCCTAAAGAAAGCTCACCTTTATTAAAATTCTTCTTCCCAAAACAGGTAAAATCTTAAGCAGTTCTGTTATGTGGATGACAGTGAAGGGGACAGTGAAGTGAATGTTCAATTCCAAATTTCTATACTGTCTTTCACAGATGTCTATTTCTATAGTCTGAACTGCTCTTGTTGTGTTTTTCCAGTTTCTCTTAAATGACCAGCAATCATGGAACAGTAGTAATGAAATAGAAAAGCCAGAGTGCCTGTGCATGTGTGGCTCTCATTTTTGTGTGGATGTTCATACATCCTGCTCACTTTCCAAGCAGATCTACTGGTCTAGATCTGACAGAGTTCTGTTCTGCAGTAACAGCACTTTGATCAAAGTCCTGATGAACATCAGAGCTGACATTGACCACGTGCCTGATTTCTGCCAGTTCCCAGACACTGCTGAGGAATGTAACCTCACCAAATTCCTATGAAGAGATATGATAAAGCTCCCTTCTTATCTATTTTGCAAACACCGCAGAACATAAATTTAAGATTAATGGCTCTTTCATTCAAATAATGGAAACCACATGACTTGTATTTTATTAAAGTTAATAGTCATCTCTGTACAAGAGATGTACAAGATCTAGAAACTCTTTTTTCTATCATGATCAAAATGTCAAAAATCAGTTGGCTCTTTCTAAGTACAATTTTCACAAGAATGATTCTTAATGTAAAAATCTGTAATGGGAAGAAGTCTACAAAATACTCAGTATCTGAGTTCAAATTTAATACAATCACAGTGCCATCATTCTGCATCTCTTTGAGGTGGAAAAATTTGTTTCGTAATTCCTTAATATCTTATTGTTGTATTACTCAACATGGGAAATTAAAAATGCAGCTCATTATTAGTAGGGGGCAGGAAGTCATTTTAATTTTCCATTCATTTGTAAACTAATTGCTGCTCAAGAGCTCTCACTTGAAAATTCAAGCAATGCGGTGTAGTTCTCTTCCCAAATTTGTCAAATGCTGCTACTGTACCTTCACTGCTGTCTTCAGAATAATGAATGTTTCTATTCTCTGCTGTGAACTCAGGAAGCTGAAAAACATTTTGATGCATCTTTGATTAGAGGCATTTGTGGCTACAGAGCAAAACACCTTTAGCTGCCAATTTTTGTTTCTTCAACTGAGATAAACTAGCACATTATTGGCATTACATAAATCTCAGTCTCAAACAAGAGGTATCAAGTAATTTAAGGAATTTTGGGAAACAAAAATATGTACTTTTAAATTACTTTCAAATTACCTGTAGGCAACACTGTTATGCTTTGATTACTTCTTTAGAGGCCACCTTGCAATTTTCTGTATTTTCACATTTCTCTAAAGAGAGTGCACAAAAAAGTTTTATTTTGAAGCTGTTGTAAAATACTTCCCAATGTTTACATCTTTTGAATGGTGTTTAGTGTTGACAGTTTACTGTCAGCAGCTAGAGAACTTCCACTGTCACCAGGCTCTGAGGCTTTCTTTCTACTGATCTCTTGACAGCACTGATTGCACCAATAAGACTTTTAGGTCTCATGAGGCTGGAGTCCTGCACAGCATATGAACAGCTGAGCCTGGATAAATGCATCCAGGTAATACCTCTGCCTTGATGTTTCAATGCCTAAAAAACCATGATTGCTAGCAACTTTTGAAGACTAATCTGTGGGGTGTATGCACAGAATTGTTATAATAAAACATACCAATATATCTTAGGCCAGTATTTGATGTAATGAACTGTTCAAATATTTCCTTCTTTGCCCGTTGTTTCTTTAATAGAGCTACACACAAAAATAGAAAGATCAGTTCATTTTTAGAAGCCAGTTTCAAGCAAGGAATCCCATCCAGGACTTTTATTTCAGTAATATCTTACTAAATCCATATATTTCAGGATAAACAGACTCTTACGAGGTAGAGTTATAGTTTTTTTAATTCTACAGCATGTTATAATTTAACCAAAAATGTCATGGCTTTATTCTTCTGCTCAGTTATGGGATGAGCGAATAAAATGCAGTTCTTTTAGAAAGAGATGGATGATTTCTCTAACACTTATTGAATGAATTAATGAAAAAGCAGGAAGACAAAATTCCCATTTTTACATGAGCTTGTTTTCACTGAATGGACACACAACTTGTGAAGCCCCGGAGGTGCTGTCAGCAGCCTGAATGGATATACTGCCCAATGCTCTGCAGAAAAGCCAGACCTTTCTCACAGGCCAGGCCTCATTCTGCAGAATTGCTCAAAGCAAAAGCAAGAAAAGGAAATTTTGTGTATCCTCTGTGGCCCTCACCACTTGTCCAACTCTTTCCATTGACAGGCTTTTTGTTGGCAATTTTTTTTCCACTTCTTAAAAATAAAAGGTATAAGAAAATGATAGCCAGAAACAGTCCCCTCTGTCATGTGTCAATTCCGTAGTGTTTTGTCTCATTATTATCCCTCCCTCTTGTTCAAATTTTTCTATCAAATGTCAAGAGTTACACAGAGATTTGACAGCCACAAACACCAGACACCACTGTACAGGTTTGATTTATCAATGCAGCAATAAAGACACAGAATTTTGAAAATTTACATCATTAACTGAATGCAAAGAGACCAAATGCATTTTCTGAGGCAACTGAGAATGATCAGGGTTTTTTTCCCATCTTCAATGATTTATGAAACCCCTTATTCATAACAGATGTGTCCAGCCACACAGAGGAGAAGTTTGACTTGTGAAACACATTTATATTTTGAACTTTACTTAATGCTCCATACATTTACACACAGAATGTGACCTGTGCATGAAGAGTTGTTCATATTTTTCCTTTTAAATGCAGTTTTGACTGGAGTTGTCAACACCACAAGCCATTATACATTTTAGTAGAGCAAAAAACACCAAAGTAATTCCTGGATTTGATGCAGATATTTAAAAGGGAAAAACGTCTGTCTGGGGAGGGTACTCAGGGGTCACAAGTCACACGTTACAAGTTTTACATTATTTTCTGTTCTGCCCTGTTGGCTCTCTGCCCTGCTGACTAGGTTGCTGCTTTCCCCCTTTGACATTTATCAAATGGTTGCTAAACTAGCTAAATATCTCAGAGGCTCCCAATTGGGCATCTTCATACAGAGATCCACTTGGGAAACATCACTCAAAGCTGAACTTATTTCGCCAACTGGAACTTAAATGTGTCAGATCAGAAAACTAATAAAACTTTTCTGTCTTATGATGAAGAGCCTTGCATTTATGTGCTTGATTCAACCCTGAATGAAGGAATTAAGTTTGTACCTGTAAGTTTTTACCTGCAGAAGTCTTACAAATAATCCATGACAGTGTAGAAAATGGAAAGTTCTGTTAATATACACATCAGAAAAGATCAAGATGGAATCAGCCTAAGGCAGCCCTCTAGCAAGATTATTCAGCATGACTGTAATGAATTTTCAGTCCCAAAACTTTATCTGCAATAACAGTGTTAGGGTCGGAGAAGTGAAGACATTTTATATGATATTTTTTATCACCTTTTCAGAATTATTCAATATACTGAGTACTTACCCCAGTCTGACCCTGGCATGATTAGCGGCACACATAGCAGTTATTTTCAAGTGCTGTAGATTTCTATGTTTTTCCTAAAATCAGCTATTTGAAGGTAGAAATATAGAGGGCAAAAAATGGCAACTAAATCTTAACAAACGTTGAAAAATAAGTAAAGCTGAAAGCTGAAGTCACAAAAGCCTTATTCTTGTGGTGAGGATGGCGACACACAGCAGTGACAAGACCAGAGTCCTACACTGCATGAGACCTGAATCCCAGGGAGTTGAATAGAGGAGGAATCCTCCCAGCTCTCATAGGGTGTCTGCAGCTGTACCTGGATCCAGAGACCATCACAAAAGAGTCTCCTGTGCTCAGCAGCTTTCCTGGATGAGAAGAACAGGAGCATTATGGAGCATGGAGAAGTCACTGGTGGGGAAGGTGAATACCTAAGAAATGACAGAAGCAGCAAGAAGGGTGGTACAGGAGCAAAAGGGATTCTACTCAAAACTCTTCATGGCTGTGACTGAACCACACAGTTTGAATAGCAAGACACACTGTGGACCATAATGGTACAGTTAAGATAGTAGATAAGGGATTTATTTCAGCCCACAATGATACAGTTTCATACTTCCAATAGTGAATATGAATACTGGCCACCATTTTTTATTTTACATGGCGTTATACTACTCAATACCACTTATTCTTTAGACACAGGGTCCCAGATATTCAAATGGAGGGAACAGAAATAAAGCAGAAACATGTTTTCATATCTTCATGTTTTCATCTTTTCTTGACAGGAGTTCTGAATCTTTCTTGTGAGTCCAATAAAAATAGATCAGAGAATTTAGCACCTATTCAGGCAAATATTTAATTAATAAAAAATCTAAACCAAGGAGACAATCTGATGGGCTCATTCACCAAAAAAAATGGCAATGAAAGGAGAACAGAGTTGACTAATAATATTTGTCTCTGATCTGTATTTTTGAGGTGAACCGTTGATAGATGTTTGAAAAATTTCATTTTCATGCAACACAGATCTGAAAATGACATTAATATTGAGTTGCACAAATTATTTCTGGTGTTTATTTTTTCCTATGTAGGATTGGTCTTTTCTATCCTTCTATTTTGGCACATTCTTATGTGACTATCAGGGAAAAAGGCCCACTCCTTACCTTTAACCCCATCAAAGACAGAGGAATTTTAAGCCTTCATGAGGGGATATAGCTGCTGACAAATTCTATTCCAAATTTTCCACTTCTACAGAATCTGAGATCTTGTGAAAATGTCATAACTACAACTAATTCAACAAAATTATTTCTAATTTTATATCAGAGATAACAATTCAATGCCTTGACTTTTCTGTTATTTTCCTGACTTGGTCTATCTTTAATTATGTAAATTTAAGTAAAATTAAATTCATCCAACCTTAGTATGTGTTCTGGTTGTCAGGGAAGTCTAGATACTCCTTGTTTAGGTGGAAGTGATCTTCAAAATCTTTATGGCAATTTAAGCAATGTAGCACATGTAGCAAATGAAATGCACAAAGAAAGGAATAAAAACAAAAAAGTACTTTATTTAGCCAGTTATCTGCAGCTGGGTACTGTGCTTTGCAAGACGGAGAGAGAGAAGGATGAGAAATGGTCATTTCATTCACTTCCAGGCTTACTTGCACAGATGTCAAACTGCCTTACCCAATTAAATTTGGATTTAACTTACTAGGCAAATTCCTACTCCTCCCTCCATCTTCATTTTCTCATAGATATAATTGATACTCTGAAGTATGCTTTGTGCACTGATCATTCCTTTCACATGCTGCAACCAGTGCAGTGCTTATATAGCTTGATAAAAGCCAATGAAGGATGACATTCAGTTGCACTCTGACAGCATTCTACATTTTTATCTCATACACTGAATTCTTTGTTAGGGTCAAAACCTAGGAAACAAAAGATTTTTTTTCAACTTGAAATTGCTACTCTTAAGTCATTCCTCAAAAATGCCATTATTTTGCTGTTCCTCCTGGAGATTACCTAGAGGTTACATCAGGGGGATAGCAGAAAGTCTAAGTGGGCTTTAGGAAGCAAGTATGAAAAATAGGAAGCATATTGCAAGAAGTGGATCTGGATAAGAAACCACTAATAAATGTTTATAAAATCACTGGATCCTCACTTGACCTGCTCTAAAAATATTTACTAATATTATATGCTATTTCCACTTTTGTTAGCTCAGGCTAACAAAAATAACATGCTATTCATAGGAGCAGAGCAGGGGAAGTAGCTACTTCGTTCAGTTATATGAAGAACTGGATGGGGACAAAAAGTCATCTCATAACAAAGGCAAGGGCTACTAAATACCCTAATGCTTTGGAAAACCCTGTTAAAATGAGGAAATGAGGGGAAACAGAGCTTTCTCCATAGGTTATAGGTAGTTTTAAGGTTACAGGTGTAACTTTGCCCTAGGACTTCTCTGCCTAGGGCTGTTCCCACTGTACCCACAGCTGTCTGGCAGACAAAACCCCATCTCCAGCATCTACCACCCAGTCCCACAGCAGATCCTTCAACTGATCTCACTTTATAATTTTTAATCAAATGCAAGATTTTAATAGAGTTCAATACAGTTACATTTCAAAATGTCTTCTCTAGAGCATAGCACTTGGTTCACTTGAAAAGACTAGCTTTGTTTACAGCAGCAAAATTAAAAATAAGTATTTAGAAAGTGGAATTCTTATTTATAATTAGGTGAGGAATTCAGCAAGTACTAGCATTTTCCATGGAATCATCTAGAATTGAAAGGGAAGTTGACATACTGACATAACAGTCTCATTTCTGTGTATGCAGAAGACTGCAGCAAGATTTTAGTTAACAGCTTTAAAAAGCACTGCTAAACACAAACGCTTCAATTGTAATACTTCAGCTATTTTAATTACAGCAACTAACAAGGTTTTATGTTTTCTGTGCAGCCACCCCGTCCATAGTTTGAGCAGAGGACATTTCAATTCTGGAAAAGTTCACTCGATACCATGACTTTTGAAAAGGTTCGGAATTTATGAAGATTCCACATGACTTCTGCACATTTCCAACATTTATTAGGAAATCCTGTGTATTCATAGTTGTAAAGGGTTAAGAGTACATGAACACTTGATATCAAAAAATTATAAATTCCTCTCAATAGAGTTTCAAATTCCCTGTAATAATTAGTATATAATGTTTTCTTCTGGGTGTGGATATGAAGTTGAGCCAGCCTTCCTCTTTTGTTAGTATTTAGTGTCCACTTATGACTGAACTCATAACCCTATATTTAGTATTCTAATTTAAGAAATCATGTTTTTGAAACATTGAAAGATAGAGAAACTTTTAAATTCCAGGGAAAATATAAAAGAGGCTCAGTGGGAGCTGTAGAATCCTTTGGTAAAAGGAGACGGAAGCCATGGAGCTAGGTGCCTGAAAACCATTTAGGATGCTAATATAGGCCTCCCTATTTAGTGAAGTTTATTTTAGGCTCCTCCTTTTTTAAAAAACTTTGTATCCACTGCTATGAAAAAAATTAATCATGCAAAATATTTCTCAAACATCCAGTCTTACACCACTAATATAATTCATTAAGTAATTTCTATTTTGATATTATCTTTTGAATCTTCATTCAATGTCAATAAGTAATAATCATTGCTTTTTTTGAGCTTGTCATTTTTGCTTGAATAACTTTTTATTATACATTTCCATCAGTCATTTCACTTCTAAGACAATGGACTAAACTATGTAAAGAACCATTGCAGGAGGTTATGAAAACCTACCTAGTAAGAAAACTGAACTAGACTGAGGTCTTGTGCATGTAGTAAAATAAATCATGAGCAAATAGATTCCAGCTCTTTTTTTTGTGACAATTTTTCTCTTAATGCTTGGGAGTTATTTCAGGTATGTGGTATTCAGAACACAGGGACTTATAAATCCAAGTATTTTAAAAACTGCAGTGACAGGAAAAGCATTGAGATCTTTTCTCTACAGAGAGTAAACAAACCCCACATTTCTAACTCTGCAGCTTCCTATTATTCCAAGAGACCTTTTCTTCATTAGCACTGACATTAATTTTCCAGCAGCTGTGGAAGGATAGGTAAAATGTACATTTATCTTCCAAACCTCATTGCTGCTGTTCTCCTGAAGCATTCTCTGACAGCCACTTGTTTGAACTCTAGTAAATGATTGGTCATGACAAATAGGTCTTTAATCAAAGCAAATTATAACAGTGACCAAACTTGGCTCTTGTGTGTCACTTCTGCCTCTTCCACCTCAACCTGCAGCTACTAGTGTTCCTGTAGTTTTCTCTGGCATGTGCAACAGACACTTCATTATTTTCTGTTCTTTTGTCCTCAGCAGACTCTGGGAAAGGCTCTCATTTGCATTGCACGTGTACAAAACACATGATGAGCAGGCAGGTATCACCAGCAACCACCTACATCTATGGGCTGAGATTTGTAGATCTGTATGAATTATACAATTGTCCTTACAGACAAGAGAAGGTTTTTATTCCAATTTCTCAGAGCACTTTGCAAGGAATCACAAAAAATTGCTTTCATCAGATAAATGTGAAGTTGCTACAATGCAACATATCACATTTACTACAAAGCCCATTTATTCAATCTAAGGGAGATAATTCATATCAGAGAATGTGAAAACATAAACAACACATGCAAAATGTGAAACAGATTTCTGAGCTTAGATTATATGTAAATATAGTATATGTTTGCCAAACTCAGTCCTATCACGATAATTCTCTATAAACTTCTTAAGAAGATAGTTATGTTTTTCAACCAAGCATCCTAAGAAATTAGAGGTAGTTGGTACCATTTCAGAACTTCTTTTAAACCTGTTCCCTTTAAAACTGCCTTAAAATATGTCCACCTAATAAGTTCACTTCCTGTACTTGATACTTAGGGGAAAAGATAGAAGCCAGATGTATCTAAAATTATTTTGTATACCCTTCTGTTTTCCCAACACCAGTGATTTACAGGCTTCTTGAATCAGAGGCCACATCCACACCCCAGTTTCCCAAGGAGCCCACCCTATACAAGTGTACCAAACCCTTCAGCCACTTGCCTGGACTAGCTGGGCACAGAAAGGAGGCAGAGGACACTGGAGGGGGGGAAGGGGAATGCACTAAAGGGCTGTTTCACAGCGAGACACAGCTGAACCTGGCAGGAGCTGCTGGAGCACTTCTCTGATGTGAGAATTGGGAGCTACACAAAGTCTCATTAGCCTTTAGTCCCTGCCAGCTTGACTTCACAGCTGGTGTGTATCTCCTGCACATGTGTGGTGTGTGGCAGCCAGAGGGGAGCTATCAAAGGCTCTGAATCAAGGGTTATGCTGCTATAAACACAAAACCAGCAGGATTTAGAGCTCCCTGCTGAGCTGCATTCAGGCCAGATGGAAGCATGCAGGAAAAAAAATTGTAAAGGAATAGGATGCGGGTGCTAGTTGATCATCAAATCCTCACATTACATTTTATCACCAGATTCTGACCCATCACTTGTCATTTTCAGGGCTGTGGCATCTTCTAAGACAGTCTCATTTTCAGCCTCATAAACCTATAAAAATTCAGACCTTTCCAGTGTCACAAGTAAGCCCAGTCAGTGAATAATAGCACTGTTGTATCTGAGTCAACTGAACTAATTATTTCTCATGGCTTAGAAGGGATTTCAGACATTCACAGCTGCTTACACAAAGCATCACCTTTTCAGTATGAGAAAACATGGTACTAAAATTTCACATGATTATTTCAGCTCAGGCTGAAATGTTGCTGGTTTAAGATTGGTCACATATTTGCAATTCACTTAACTCGTGTGTCCCTGTCTTCCTCATCCTAACTACTGCTTCTATAATTTATGTTGGTGCTCTCCCTAAGGCTCAAAACACATCCAGCTCCATGCTCAGTACATCTCTTGGATGTCTCTGATAACAACCAGCTTTTCTTTTACTACCAAACTTGAGCTAATCCTTGAACATTAAATAATGACAAATATTGATATGTAAAACCCTGAATGTTGATATTATACAATCACAGCAGTTAGAGGTTAAATATATACATAGCTCATCATCTCTGTAACAGATTCAGGTCTGGTTTATGAAAATTTAGGGTTTACCTTTTGCTTACACGATCTACAGCTGTTGCCAGAAATTGTGTCCACAGCTGCAGGAGCATCTAAGCCCCTTCTGACTCTGTGCCTAACCATGACATTGTGCAGGAAGGAAAATGGCGTCCATTTTCCCCTGCTCTGCTGTAAAATCTAGAGATAGGATTTGAAATTTGAAATTTGTAATAAACATTCACTGATTAGAGTCAGAGCTCCATGTCCTTCTCCAGCAAAATTCTTGCTCTGATCACAAGTTTCGTGCCCAAGGACCCTGTGCTGGAAGAAGGCAGGGGGTTGGCATTGGGCATGTGGGCCATGGGAGCTGCCTGCTGCCAGCTGGACATGCGCTCATGGGACCCAAAAGCCAGGTCTGATGGAGCCTGGAAATCCTGTGAATTAGCTGCCAGCCATAGCTTTGGTGCTTGGAAGAGGCCAGTGCTGGCTCCTGCTTCAGCTTCAGTTAGGTGGTGGCAGAAACTGGGACCAGGGTCTAGTTTCTGTCACATACCAAGCTAATGTGGTAAGTGTGCCATGAACCAAGAAGCTCTGACTTTCAGTGTCAGGGGCTTTTTTTATTATTTGCTCCACAACCACCATTGGTGCCATCCTGTTCATCCCAGTTACATTCTTAGGTGTATATAGGTTCACTGTCTCCCAGACATCACAGGCTGAGACCACATATTTTGTTCTCATTATAACTAAGGAATGCTGCTCTGGGCTTGTTTTACTTATCTTTTCTTTCTCTTACTCCACACCCTAGCTCTCCACTCAGTTTCTCTGCTTTTCTTCTGAAGCCTTTCCAGCTTATCAATGCCTCCCCTATAACATAGTGCACTGAACTCAGTGTGATTCCTTAAGTTGGGTGGAATTAAATCAACATGAAGGAACACAGGCCCCATCTTGTTTTATCAGCTGGAATTCTGATAAAACACCTCAGAAATGATTTGCAACTATATTTTGTAGCAGCCAGAGTGTTCTTCAAACTCAGCTCAGTTTTGATGTTCTCTCTCAGATTTAGGTTTTTTCCCGCACTTAACCTAATTATTTTCTTCTTATTTATACAGACAAAATCCTTACAGAACTCCCTTTTCCTCCAGAGATTTGATTTTAAAAATTCAAACTTTTAGAAATACATCTGCCTAATTCTTTGCCACATGATATCATTGTTTTCTGTTGATGCTTTTTAGTCTTAGATTCTCTGTGCATCTTCATGGCTGTTTTCATTGCTTCCAATACTCATTTACATTTTAATTAATTAGTTTTATTTTATATCTTAATTTAGATCCCTCATTAAAAATCCATTACATTTGAGAATTAACATTAAATTAATAGAATGGAATAATAACATCTGGGAATAATATAAAGCACATATAAATTATCTTCTAATTTGCCTGTCAGTTTTCAAAAGGGAAAAACTGATGGAGAAATTCTTAGAACAAGGACTTTGATGAACAGGATTACTCTTCACTCTAAATGTATTATCTCTGAATTTGTTCTTGATGTATTTAGGATCTGTGAAAAAAATCCTAAAGTTTAAACAAAGAATTGTCACTCTTTTCCTATGCCCCCAGTAGCAACTGATGAGCTGTATTTTGTAGTAACAACACTTACTCTAAACATATTGCAGGAAAGGGAAGTGAATGTTCCAGATGAGCAGCTAGAAGGAGAATGAGATTCAGAAAGAGACTTTTTTTATCTTGGGAGAAGCACTGCTTCATATAGGTATGGGTAAGAGGAAATAAGGAGTTGAGTAGAATAAAAATGGTGGAGATTCATACATATATATGTATACATGTATGAATATATATATGTATTCCCTGACTCAAAAATCTTACATTCGGAGATTGGGAACTGATTCTGGGATATCAGCACCCCACCATTTGCATTAGAAAAATTAAGTTTTCTGAAGTGAACATATTGTGAACAACTGTAGGTCACTGAAGGTCACTGTTAGCATTTATAACTGCTAACACATTTATTTTATTTGGAAAACTAATAGGCTGCTTCTTCAAGCAGAATCTATAGATGTGGAAAAGTTACAATAAAAGATTTAGTCTTGAACTACGTGGGAAAGTCTTTTCAGTATATGACTTTATGTTAAAAAATTAAGGCAGGAAAACCGTGTGGCTTGTGGCTTCAACTGCTGCATTTTGCTTTGGCTTAGCCTATGTCACTCCAAGAGGAGTTTTAGTATGCACAGCTGTGCACCTTGGCTCCAGGGGTAATTCTGCTGGTAAAACTGACAAAGTCTGCCTTACAGGCAAACCCCTGGTTTTCCAAGGTCTGGTGCATGGGGAACAGTTATGCCTTCAGGCACATCCTCAAACATTCACCCCAACAGATCCTGCCCGAGCAGCAGTTTAAAATATCTGCTGGGACACATTGAACTACCATTTGAATTACATACTGTGATCATCCCAATCAAACCCAACTGAAGTAATTAAGTGAATAGCATTGGTCTGACAGCCTTCCAATTTTGCATTCTCACCCTTCTTACAGGCACCAAAAAGATTGTGCCTGCTTGGATGAGCAGTGATAGAGAAAATGTTTCTCTCCATTTTCTCTGGCAAATAAATGCCTCTATGTACTCGTCCTTTGCTTGTGATATACATCCTTCAGCTTATCCAGGCTTTCCAATGTATCACACATATTTCACTATAACAGCCCCTGCTCTGCTGCTGCTAAAATTTCAGAATAAAGAAAACATTAATCATCAGTCTTAACTTTCCTGTATTTTTTTCTTCCCTGTGAGCAAGTCATTACAGTATGTCTGATTATTAGGAACAAGGAATAAACATTTCCCCTCTGTGAAGAACAGGAAACAATGTTTGGAGAACAATCAAGTCTATTCTCCATGGAGAAAAAAATGTAGCAATGGGGGAGAGAGGCTTGACCTTTTTCCAAATTAAAAAAAAAAAAAAAAGAAATCCATTTTCATCTGAAGAAAAAGAAATTAGCTTATGTATTCACCCAGTCTGACCTCTTTTCTAAACATGTATTTCATTGTAAAGTACACTTAAATATCAAGTATAACTAGGAAAAGAAACCAAAACACTAAGAGTTTTGGACTTTGTATTTTGCTTTCATCTTGTGAAATTCTTGTTTATATCTGTCTGCCATTGTAAATTATGTTTTCAGCTGAACATGAAAAAAAAATGCACAAGATTCAAAGAGAGGCCATTCCCCTACATGGAGCACACATGAACATGCACTGCCACCTGCTCACAGCTGTGAAAGTCAGCCTGGGAAATAATACCAGCAAAAGCAAAGCTCCCTGAACACAGTCCAGCTAAGGTTTCGTAAACATCAACAGATCTCTGTGGTTTTCATTTTGTTCTGCCCTTTTTCCAATTTTTATTAACTATCAGGGAAAAGAAAAAAAAAACAATAAAAAGACACAAATGAGTCTGGCAGCGCTATGTGCAGTGGTACATCCATTACTTAATCAAACCCAGTTCAAAGCCATCTCCTCTGTGTCTCCTGTCACCTGTCTCATCCCATTGCATTTGGTACTACACATTTCTGTTGTATTGCACAGTTCTTCCCTTTGTACTAATAAATAACTCTTCAGTGTGGGGCAATATGAAATCTTGTTGCCAGAGCACCTAAGGAGTCACAATATGGTTCCCAGTTTGGCCCAAAGGGAGGAAGTAACAGATGCCAATTTTTAACTGATGAACAATGCTTCCCTGTGTGTCAGCTCAGACATGTGGTTTGTGCATCTGGGAGCTAAACACGAGGTTTAAATGTTCCCACTCTCACCCCACACAGCAGAAATCCCATGGAAATTTTTCTCCTCACCATGCAGCCCAACAGCTGCTCTGACTGTTGCAATATTACCATTAAAACCCCCTCAAGGCACTGCCCCTCTGGCCCCACAACAAGAGGCATGAGAGCGCTGCCACCTCTGCACACTACATCTCAGAAGAGAAAACAAATCTGCCAGTCATATGCAGCAATGATGCTGCTGAAACTGATGATTTTAGTATTAGTTTTTCTCTTTTGGGTGGTATTTCCCAACTTGCAGCAGCAGAATGTCAGGGAAGAGAGACACCTTTTTTCCTCTTTTTAAAGCATATTGATAGATCTTTCATTTAGGGGGAAAGAAAAGTCTTGGGAAAAAATGAAACATACACAATTATTGGGGCACAGAAGGCAGGGACCACAGCAAAGAAGCTAATAGATAATTTTCATATTTTTTAATTCATTATTTTACCCGTGAACTCATTTTTACAGACAAAATCTTGGGGCTCAGACACCTGAGTTATGGAAACTGTAAAGGGTGCCTGCAGCCCCTCCACATGCTTGAAGCTGTCACATTTCCACCTCTGAGCTCCCAGCCTTCATGGCTGCTTAACAGGAACAGTGTAGCTGCTCTGATCTTTACTTGACAAAACCAAGATGACAAGACAGGGCAGCAAGAAGATCTGAACTGTTTATTCAAAGAGGTGAAAAATATGTTGCAAAGGAAAATAGAATGAGTGATGTCTGTCAGGTACAAATTCCTGCTTGGAGCTTACAGGAGACATGAAACATTGTTCTTAAAAAGGCTTCACACTTAAAAATTGCCATGAACAGCAACCCTGAAACTGATTGCCATTACACTACAAAAGCTTAAAAAACATCAAGAAGATTGATGCATATGGGAAAATTCAAACACTAACATGCACAGGGACACAAAGATGCTGCATAGAATTTGAGCTAGTGAGCAGGAAATGTATGACGCAGTACCTGCAGCATGTAAAGATCACTGGGGTTTTATCCCAGAAAATAATACTTCATTGGTGCTTGCCAAAGCACTCAGCCTCCATCTGACAGCAGACTGAGGGCTTGTTGATTAATATGTATAGGATAACCTTTCTGGCACATTTCTTTAAAATTACTGGTTGCACTGTAGCTGCATTTCAGATTTTACTCCCTCCAGAACCAGACAGTCTGTTAAATGCACTCAGCAAATAATATGTTTACTGAATTTCATGTTGTATTAAAAAGCTATTATTCAAAGGAATGTTCTCAATGGTTCATTCAGCTCTGGGCAAGGCTCTGCCATATGGGCTGTTGTTGACTGAATTTGCAAATCCTCCTACACATGCAGCAAAATACCAAGGCATCCCAAGAACAAGTTAACTTTATAAATCTCAGTCACCTTTTCGCTTTGCTTGAAACAATGCTGCTATTTGATTATTTGTAAAATTCCACTTGGGATATAATGATCCTTAGTCCCAACATATCACTGCCACATATTAACTTTCACTTAAGCAATTAATCTTGCAAACTCAAAACATTTTCTCTTCTTGTCTAAGGAATCTCATGTCTGGGGGCTACTTTAAAAATATAAGGAACAAATCTGCCAGTAGTTGTCTCAACACTGAGCACAGAGAAAAAGGCTGATAACCATTTCTTAGAGACTTAGTTGAACATTTATCATAAACTATGGGAATATTCTAGCAAGTTATACTTAGCATTCATTAATCACAAAAATTGATTAATTTATACTTTGACTTTCCATGGAGGTTTTAATGCATATTATGGACTGGATTCCACCTACCTTGTGGGTATTTTCTATTTTAATTTGGTTTTTAAACTGGTTTGTTTGTTTTGATTGACCCCTGCTTGATACCACCTCATTTGTAGAGTTAGAGTTAAAAAAGAAACCAAACCAGAAGTTGGCAGTTGTACACTCCTTCACATTTTTTTAATCATGCTATAGAAATTACATATGATCAAAAAAAGCTTACTTTCCATCTGTATTTTGAACAATAGAAAATAAGGGCTATCTGTGGGCCTGTATGAGAGGCGATCCTCTGGGAAAACAATAGCACAGTGGTAGTGACACTATTGACACTCTGTCAATGCACAGTTCAGAGCCTGTTGGTTTTGGCACCAGCAGATGAAGGACTTGCCATAGAGACATGCCACAAAGTTCTTGAAAGGAAAGACAATGTTGGCAGTTGGTGGGAATTGAAAGCTACCAGAAAGAGAGCTCCTGTGGTCATAATATTTGAGAGTTTCATAGAATCATAAAATATCCTGCGTTAGAAGTGATCATCTACCAACTCCTGGCCCTGCACAGGACAGCCCCAAGAATCACACTGGGATGTGATGCCTGAAAGCATTTTCCAAACACTTCTTGAGCCCTGTCAGGCTTGGAGCTGTGACCATTTCCCTGAGCAGTCTATTCCAGTGTCCAACCACTCTCTGGGTGACGAACCTTGTTGTAGCATCTAACCTAAACCTCTCCTGACACAGCTTTATGCCATTCCCTCAGGTCCCACAGTTGGTCATGACAGAGAAGAGATCAGTGCCTGCTCTTGAGGAAGCTGTAAGCTGCAGGGAGGTCTCCCCTCAACCTCTTGCAGGCTGAACAAACCAAGTGACCTCAGCCACTCCTCATAAGGCTTCCCCTCTTCCCCCACATTCACACCTCTCTTTTGAGCACTCACTAATAGCTTTGTATCTTTTTTCTATGGTGGTGCCTAGAACTGCCCCCAGCACTGGAGGTGAGGCCACCACAGTGCAAATCACAGCAGGACAAGCCCCTGCCTTGCCCAGCTGGTGATGCTGTGCCTGATGCCCCCCAGGACATGGTTGGCCCTCCGGGCTGCCGGGGCACAGTGACTCTTGTTCAACTCCCAAGCCCCTTTCCTCATGACTGCTCTCCATCCCCTTGTTCCCCAATCTGTCCCCACACCCAGGGCTGCCTCCTCCCCACAGTGATAACATGAATGGCTGCATGCATGGCAAAATTGCAGTCAGCAAGCACAGCCCAGATTCAAGGCATGACTCCAGGTGTGACACAAGAGCTTGCATGAAACTGTCAGCTGTGGGTGGAAGGGAGCGGAAGGCTGTGTCCTGTAGAAACTGCACAGAACTACAAAGCTGAATCTGACAGTGAAGTTGCAGGTCTGAGTGACAAGCTGGTTGCTGATGTTGTCCCCAGGGACATGGGATATGTCTGCAAGGATTTGGGGGAAAAGATTCATATCTTCACTAGACTTTAGCAGCTGGCAAGAATTCCATAAGATGATATCAGGCAGAGGCCAGTCAAAACAAACTGGAGCTTTGATATTTCAAGTCAATTTTAAAAATACAGACAATGAGGAACTGTTTGAAACAATGGTGAACTTTCAAGCTGGTTTTAGAGTTTGTCTTGAATTTTCCCCAAAAGAATGCTATCTTATCTTGGTGCGAAAAATGGCATGCAAGAAGGAAAAAATTCCTATATTTCTGCATTTTCAAAGAACAGAAAATGATACAGAATTAATATATATTTGGTGCAAACTCCTCTCCACTCGTCCTAAGTGATCCTTAGCAGCTGTCCATTTCAGTGTCATCTCCCAGCAGAAAGTTTTGTATTTTCATGTTCTGCCTTCCACTGGAGAAAATCTGACCTTGTCTGAGCTATACTGTGTAAGTACATATTGCACACATGCTATGCCTGGCCACATGGACTTGCCTGATGGTCACCAGACTGTTGGCTTGGGTTCACAGGACCCACTCTGTCCCTCTGACTAGGGAGGGGTGACAGCACTGTCCCTGCCAGCCTCATCTGCCAGTCTGCCTCCACTCCCATTGGTCCCTGAGATAAAAGCATGGGGACAAGGTCATCTTCCAGTGCTCTCCTTGCTCTCCTCCCTCCTAAAAATGCAATTCTTTCTCTATGGCTAGTGCTGGGAACCTGCCTGCTTTTCAATGTGAGGCTTTCAGCTGAATAATGCTGAGATATGTTTACTCTTGCTCTTATCTTCTCTGCTTGGTTCCATTTTTGAGCTAACTATATGACAAAGAGCCCAGCCTGGATAAACAATCCCACACCTCGACCTAAATAAGACAATTGTTTCCCAATTCCTATGTGGATGGAAAGTGTCAAAATCTTCCTGTATGAAGATTTTGGCTCTGGCATTGTCTCTTTCACAACTGAATGCTCCCTTGCCCCACAGTGTCTCCTTCATTAACACTTAAGTTGTTCAGAGGATTTACCAAGTCTTGCATTCACTTCCCAAAAGAGCAAGTGGCTCAGGAGAAACTTCCCTGATCACTTCTACCAAAGTGGGCAAAAGTTTTCAAGGAGATGCTTCATGGTATTCATTTTCCAGTGGCTGACTTGACTTGCCATGCTTCATTAAGGCAGCCTTGTGTACTAAGCATGCCTCAGAAATGGAAAATTGTATCTTATGGTAAATTAGACACCATCCCCCCCCACAAAACAAGATTAATTCCTATAGGATATGTTCTGGCACAGTTTCAAGCAGCTGGGTTTGCACAAAGCAGCCTTTTTTTCTTTAATAGATTCTGGTGAAGTTTTGTCCCTGTCTGTAAAAATTGCCTGTATTATCCTGAAAATAGAAGCAATTGAGCTTTCCCTGACCTGATCTGGAGGAAACATAAAAAGTTCATTTAGTTATGAAATCTATTTAAATTGTGCTCTCGAAATTTATCACAAAAACTTTGTTGAGAATTATTTGGGAAAGCAAGAACATGCTGGTAATTACCATGTGTTTTGTGGCTGTCACCCATTCTGATTCCAGGGCAGTGCTCTAGAAGCTTTCTGTGTGCAACAATTGCACAACAGTATCCAAACCAGACACAGGATTTCCTAATATACTCCAGTTTCATGCTGAAGAACTACTAAAAACATCTATTTGTGTGGCTTTCTGGGATGCAAGGTCAGGTTCCCAGTATCATTACATTGCTTTTGCAAATGCTAGAACACAAGCACAGCTGTGCCCTAAACAGAGATCCTCATCTTGTATGAAGGTTTTATTCTACGACAAGGAATATCTTTCAAACAATCACACTGTGCTGACTAGTCAAAAGACATTTAAGGATTTATTCAATTTTTAATTAATGCTTTCATCCTTTTTTTCAGTCAGGTCAGCTTTAAAATGTTTATAAAGCAAGATTGGAAAGCTCAAACAATGAGTTCTGCATGCCTTAATTATACAAAAATAAACAAAACTATAATTCTAGCACCAAAATTATCTAGATTTACTTTTGGATTTTTTGTTTTCTATGGGATTTTGTTGTCTGGGATTCCTTTCTCCTTTTTTAAAGCCTGTCTTCAAAGTATTGCTCTAATTTGGATCTTACCTCTTGCTTTTAAACAACTTAATTTCAAATATGCCTACAAAACGTGTGATTTTTAAGGGCATCACTAATTTTATTCTCAAAATTATATGCATTTCCAGCCCCCTGAAAATCTCTCTTTATTTGTTGAAAGTGTGATCAAGCCTGGATTAAGGAATGGAGGCTAAGGAAACGTTCAACTTGAATGTAGAAAGAAGTCTTTGAATCCTATGTATGCCTCCCTTTATTGTACTAGGCATCTTCATCTTTGAGCAAAGCAATTTAAAGAAATAGGCAATAGTTTTTGAGGCATTATTTGATACACTTGGAAAAAATAGGCAAATTTTCAGGTGCAGAACCCTAATCAATTGTAATTCAATGCTAGCTCTGTTTCAATTTCTAATGTAGCTACTATCACAGGTCAGTACCCCAGGCAAGAATTAACATTTTCCCAGGTGAATCAAAGTGCTATCCAAATTATATTCAATTGGAGACTTAACACACTTACAAACCTGTGCTCTAGCTCTTTGCAGACAGGCATGCAGGGCACCTGAAGTGCAGAAGACCTGACAACTTGCACCTGAACTGGACACCCATTCCCACACAATATAATGAGGTCTTTCTGCCAATGCTCTTTATATGCAATTAGCTTTTTAACTGCTTGCATCCTACTTTCAGGCAGAAAGAAAATGACACAGAACAATCACTGTGTAAAACCTGAAGCTAGGTCTCAGACAAACTCTGCATGCAAACTGAATCTGAATTTGAATCCTTCCAAATTAACAAGTGCTTCCAAGGCTCAAATAAAAAACATCTGAATGCATGTAATTTTTAGAGTGGTCTGCCTTTTTCAACCCATCATGTTTCCTAAATGCTCTTTTGTACGTTAACTGAAATGTCTTGGATGTGTGAGATGTTTCATACATTTGAAGTTCTGAACTATATCCAAGCTCCAGGAAACAGGCCCATTTAACAGGAGGTAGATCTGTGTAGGTGTAGATAAACTACTTGACAGACAAAATGCCTAGAGCTCTGATGCTAAGCTCTAACACTGATATTGCTAACTGCTGAAACACACTTTTGTCTGCTCTTCGAGCTACAATAAAAAATTATCACTACAAGAAAGCAGCTGCCTGTAGAGATACAGAAGAAACCCACAGAAAAGTAGGAGATGAAAAGGAAATATGTGTTAACAAGAGCCAGGGGAAGCACACAGGGCTTCATTAAGAGCCTTTGGGTCCCTTGGTGGCTTTCCTTCGCAACCCAACATCCCCCGTCTGAGCCCTTTCAAGGACTTGGCTCCAAATCAGAATGGCCTAATTAAAGATTAATGCTCTCTGACAAAAATTAGTAACTCCTTCCCATGCTTCAGAGAATTCATAAAAATATTTTCATACATTTTCAAGAAAATTAAAGCTATCTAATTGGATTGCAGCTTCAGGAACTCACCTGGACACAGTCTTGTGATACTTTCAAAGCTGATTTGAAGCTGTATTGTCACTCATTGTAAATCATTCAATTGACTGGCTTCCAAAGCTGCTATCAGATCCTAAGTCAGCTGTAACTCGCAGCATTTTAGGAAATATTTTTCAATAATAACATCAGGTTCATGTGAAATTTTCTGATTAGAATTTAAAATCACCCATCACAGCATCTAAGTGAGGACTGAAAGAGAAGCCAACTGTCTCAGTGTGCCATACTTTTACTAGAGTATATCTAAAATGGTAAGTAAGGAATGTCCATTTTAATAACTGTTTGATTGCATAATTTTGTAACTAATTAACTAATTTGATGTGGCATCTAATACTACATCTTTAATGAAAAAGAAAACAACCAATTATATGAATGGGCCCAGAAAAAGGTATTATGAGCAGGCAGTATCAGAATCAATGCACAGTCCTATCCTTTGATAGTTTTTCCTCTGCAGTGTCAGGCAGAAATTACTCCCACTTAGTGATTAAAAGAAGTTGTCCTCTCAGAATGCATTGTGATGTGCACACACTTTCTCAGCAGAGATTTTGTAACAAGCAGGAGGGTATTTTTTCAGATGGCTATGCTGAAAAATGTCAAATGTTTAAATCTTTCCAGCATCTGTGTATTTTAAGAGAACTCACCCACACAAAATGGAGCTTTCTCCAAGAAAACTTCCTTAGTTTTAAGCCTGTTTCATTTATTCATCTTTTCCATCATATTTAGACTTAATTTGCTGCTTTATTTTACTTTTCTGGGTTTTGATTTTGATTGTCTCCTTGGAGCAAAGTGCTTGATGATCTTCTATTTTGGAAATCATAAATCTAACACACCATGCTGGGAAGAACAGATTAACCTGACTCTCAACTGACTGTGTACCATCATTATCAGAAGCCTGAGCCAACGGTTATCATACTCCCTGGGACTGCTGCCATTAGGTCTTCAGGGAATGTTCCACCAGATTTTAAATGAGGAATGACCTCCAGATAAAATGTCTGCATCCAAATGGTTTAGACGTCCTGTTTTAGCTGGAAATGTATGTTGATCTGAAATTAACTTAAGATGTCTTTTCTGATGTAAATATTCTGCTATAATTGGTCCATACTACTTTGCAATTTGAAACTTCAGCATTATGTAAAATGTAGCACACAGGTTAGTAGCTTTTGAACTAATCATGAAACCTGAACAAGAACAGAGCTTTAAATTCATGATACTACATATTGGTACTAATTCAAAGGTGAAAGATATTTTAGAAAGTACTAATGTCCTTCCTTGTGAACCACATTTGCAATTTCTAATTTATCATATCCTTCTACATTGGAGGCTGTTAAATTGGTTTAAATTAAAAACTACTCTGAATTGTATTTGCAAAATATGTAGAATTACACTTGGATTCATAGCCCCATAGAATGACTTGGCTGAAAGGTCATCTAGTTCCAGCCCTCCTGCCATTGGCAGGGACACTTTGCTCCAGACCAAGTTGATCAAAGCCCCATTCAACCTGGCCTCGAATGCTTCTATGGGTGGGGTGCATCCACACTTCCTCTGGGCAACCTGTTCCAGTGTCTCACCACATTCACAGTGAAGAATTTCTTCCCAATATCTAATCTAATTCTATTCTTTTTCAGTTTGAAGGCTTTTTCCATTGTTTTATCACTACATGTTTTTCATAAGAAATCCCTCACTGGTGAAAACTTCATGTGTGGATAAGAATATATTCATTTTTTATGTGCTCTTTTGAGACCCTTGGAGAGCATTCACAGGATATCTCTGTGACACATCTTTCCATTAACTCCAGATACAAGATTTTGTATCTGGAGTTAATGGAAAGATGTGTCACACCACGCCTAATCTAGCAATTCAGTTATCTACTGTGCTTCTGAAAAGTTGCTACTTATTTTAGCAAGTATAGAATATATTTAGGGATCATTTAACATGCTGAAGCACCTTACACTAAAGTTACTACAAAGAATTCTCTATTAAATAATTGCCAGCATAAATGAGAATCAGAACCCCATTAGGAACACATAAAGAACATAACAAACTAATGTGGATAATTTGAAGTCTCCATTTTTGTGAAATCATGCCCACGGGTGTATTTAAATATTGCTAATGTTTAGGGAGGAGCTGGGTAAATTGAGAGAGAACCTAGATACAGCCCACCATTACCTAATCTTCCATTAGCTATCTTCTTTCCAAACTATCTTGCTAGCCCCTTTATTGCCTGTGACTCATGATGTGAGAGACACACCACAAAACACAACTCCAACTGGGCAATCTCCTAATTTAGGCAGAAGAATATGGTGAAAGAATATGGCCAGAAGAATATGGATGTCTACATGTAGGCTGGAGGAAATCACCTGTTTTCACTGGGAATTAACAGCTGCAAACTTGACCAAAAGGGTTATTTTCTGGAGAATCCTACCACTGAAAAATATGAAAATTGAATATTCAGTTCATATGAAAATATGAATATTCAGTTCACTCCAGAATGTTTGAACAGATCTTGGTGACATCTGTTTTCCAAGCAAGAAATGGGAAACAATTGCAGAAGTTTCCCTAGAACTGGAGGTTCAGATGTGAGCCTTAAAGAATGCAGCCTTTGCTTTCACCAATGCAAGTAAGGACTTAATTATGAGTAAGGACTTGAAACATATGCATGAGAAGGAAGGAATCTAGCAAAGCTGACCATACACTGTTGTAACACAAGCCTATTGTGGCTCCAAGAGGTTGTAAGAGCGGCCCCCAGGGATGGGGGCTGGAGGAAAGCAGATTACAGACAGCTACGTGAGAAATTATGGCCTCCCTTTATCTGGATCCCACAGCAGAAGTCATCCAAAGTGCAGGACTTTTGCAGGCTTTAGTCAACATATAGTGACAGGGAGGGTGGCAGTTTATAAAAAAAATTGGTCAAGGAGATTCTCTTAATTTTCTTAAACATTCATCCAGTCCTTCAAAAATGGAATAGCCACAATACTGAGCTCTATTGCAAGTTGGTTTTGCAAAACTGAATATCAAACCACAATTTCAGATCTACACTTCTGAAGTACGCTTTTCTCTGATGATCAGCAGCCCCTTTTTATAATGTGTATTTACACAGTTTTCAGCAGGACTTATCCTCAAACCAAGAGAAAAAATAGCTTATTTTTGTTTGCTAATTATACCATTACCTATGCCTAAAATCAGGGAAAGCAAATAGGTAGAAAATTTGACCCTAAACTATATGTGGGAGGCAGGCTGCCAAGAAGCACTGAAACACATGTAAGTTTTGTTTTCTTAGCAGGAAAGAGAGCAATTGTGAAAGCCCGGGGATATCTACACTGGGTGGTAAAGCTAACAGCAGAAAATCAAAGAAATCTTAGCACTAAGCCAACAGTGTAACAAAAAATAGGAGTCAGCTCTTCGTAGCCATGCAGATTATCACTCCGATAAGACTGTGATAGAGGGTAAGAATTCTTTCCCAGTATGGTGTTGACACTGCATAAGCTTTAATCTGTTGTTCTTTGGCTTTCGGATCTCTTGCTTCGCAACACAAACACTAACAAATTCACAAAAGCTGTGTTTGCACATTAGAGCTACTTGCAAACTAGCATTTCAAGTTCAAGTTTGGACATACAAGCACACAAAGCAAAATGAAGTGGAAAGCTGTGATTTTAATGGGGATTTAATCTCTTTTGTTCTTTGACCTTTTGCGGCTCTCAGAATACATCAACGCTTCTGTCGCATGAGTTGCCTTACGGGCTTAGTTCATGCTGATACAGCCAAGCAAGCATTCAAGTGTGACTGCAGCGTAGGGTTTGATGGTGTATTGCACTCTTTCTAGCAGCAAGTACAAGAGTTTATCAGCACTACCCAATGGGGTACAAATCCCATGAATCAGCCCAGGCCCAGCTGCGATCCCAAGTGCAGTGACTCTTGCAGCTGGACAGAAAGAGCCTCAGAGCTCAGTCAGAAAGTAACTTTAGAAGGAATGGCTCAGGCACCTGGCAGTGCACTGAGTCTTGGGGGAACCGCCAAGCCAGCTGAGTGTCTGTCCTGCAGAAGGTCAGAGAAAGGCAGAACAGTACTGAAACAGGACTGTAACACAATTCTATCAAGTCTGATTATTAAGAAAACAGAATACTGAATTTAATGTATATAATAGGGGAGGTTTATTTCCCCTTCCCTTTTAAGCCACAAAGCCTTCTCATCCAAAAACCCTGTAATGAAAGCCTTCCACTCAAAAGCGCAGCAGGAACTGAATGGCTACAAACGGAACCCACAGGAGAAAAAAACCCACAGCAGGAGAAATTAGGGCCACAATAGTGACCAGTCAAAATGGACCCAGCAATACTTTGTGGATTACCTGTGTTATAACAGGTCTAACATTCTTCCACCAAACTATCAAAGAAAAGAAAAAAAAAAACCCCAACGACTAGGCTTCTGACATTTCTCATAACAATCTATCTCTCACCTGAACCTGCTTTTCAAAAATTCAGCTGGGTACACTCTAAAAATAACACAATAGAAATAAATTGGGAAATTCTTTCCAAGCATTTTTCTATCCAAGCTGCAAGTGAAATTCTGGATAGTAGCAGTGATATCTGGTATAACAGGAACATTATATGGAAGAAAAAGATCTGGTAAGGGAAAAAGATTTCACATTTGTAGTTGAAATCTGAGAAATAATTGGTATTGATGCTTAACATTGTTAGAGATCACCAAGAGAAAAATTCCTGGTTATTGATCAGCTGCAAAAGAGATTTGTGTTTTGTAGGGATCAGATGCAACATAAAAAGTGCAGGTGTAGCATTCAGAATTTTTCATGTAAGTGATTCAGCCCCAGAGGGAGAAAAAGTTAAGCCTATTACATTGAAAGAATCAGCAAAATTTAGGTGTATACTGGGTATTCTAATATATTCAAATTCAATTTCTATCTAATTTTGAAAACCTTCATGTTATAAGCCAGTGAATTGTGATGGAAGAATTGTTCATGTGATCATGAAAAGTAGTAGTAGAATGAGTGAATGGGAGTTTGGGGAGAGAGCTGCTACAGTCATTTGTGCCTGATCATATCTCAGATCAAAAGTCCCAGATATTATCCTCACATAATGAGGATTTCTAAAGTCTTGTCATATATAACAGGAGGAATCATTTCATCTTCCTTCAGAATGATGTTTTTATAAGGCAGGTCTAGCTTTCGTTTGGTTATCACCTCTTTACCACAACTACACCACAGCTGTATTCAGAGTATGCTTCAGCCAGTTTTCACTTTTACTTTTTGCCTGCATATTTCTATTTTGGGAGACCTGAGATAGGGAAAAAAAATGCCATATGACCAGAAAGACTCTGTCTTAAGCATGGGATATGTCCACTTATATCTGAAAATTAAGTTGCATGACCTGTAGTTGTTTCAGAGTTCCCAGAGCATAGGAGCACGTTGGACTGCCAGCTTGTACCATCTGTCAGACATAATCTTCACACTTCAGAAGGCTGGACTTCACACAATTAATAAATTCCATCCAAATCTCAAAGTGTTTCACACAGCCAGCTGAAGAATACCTCTGATAAGGCGTGCTTGTACAGCTTAACAGGCCCCCATGGAATGCCATGCCAGCTTTTCCGTGGAAGGAAATAGAGATAATGTTCCTGAACAGTGAACGCCGAAACCAAATGATTAAATAAGAATTAAATGTACCATAGAAGACTAAAAAGGAAATAACTACTGAAACTGAACTAATTTTTAGAGAAAGCCACTTATTTCAATCACATAATGGTACTGGTATAACTATTGCCAAATATAGAAAGGACAATGCACCACAGTAAGGAAAAAAAACTGTTTCCACATTTTTGCTCATTTTGTTTTTTTCCAAAAGAAAAAAATCCATGGAACTGCTTTTGGAAAACTATCTTTAGGCATTAGAAGGTTGCCATCTGTTTTCCTTCTCTTTTTCCATAAAAGACAAAGCAGATTCACAACACCACAGGCATTGCCATACTTACACAAAAATAATTCTATATATTCTTGTTTATAAAGGGGAAGACTGAAGAACTTACAATATTGCATCTGGCTGAATAGCCTTCAAATACACAAATATGTGGAATTCCCCACTTGGTACCACCCAGCCCAACAGTACAGCTCAGACTGTGAGCTGAGAACATGAACTTGGGGCATTGTCTGTGGCCCCCTTCCCTTATATTCTCCATCACCCAGAATTGTTCTATCATGAGTGTTAGAGGATAAAAGCTTACCTAATTCTTACAAAGTCCGTATATAAACTTGTTGTCCTTGAATTTGTCTAATCCTCTTTGAATGTCCTGACACACAGAAATACAGGTGGAACAGGAGGTAAGTCTTCAAAGAACGCTTGTAGATCCTTCTTGGATCCCACACCTGTTGTTTAGAGAACTCACATTCTAAGTTCTATATTCATGCTATATTTCAGGAAACTCTCCTTATTAATATGTCACTCTCCCAAGGCCTCCCTTTGATCTGAGGGTTCAGTTCTCCAACTTCTGAGAACATAGATAAACCTAACAGGCTAAAATTGTTTTATCAGGAAATGGGCTAATTCAGTGAAATTAAAACTAATTCACACAAATGTATCTGACAGAATTTTGCCTGAAGCATGGTGTAACGTGCAAAAATAACTAATATTTTTAATAAAACAAACTACTTCTTGTGGGAAAGAGAATGTTTAAAATGTTTCCACATCTTTGTGTTTCCCATTAGTCTCTCTTGGATTGTGGCAAAAACTATAAACTTCAGAGGCCAGAAGCTTTTAGGCTATTTTAACTTCATGTGAGTCTATTCCACACGGAGTCCAGCGTCTCTCTGCTATTCCTGTGTTTGCTCATGGCATGTTAGAAAGTTTACGAGTCATTGACCAATACTTCTGTCCTGGCATTATAAATGAGCATGGCCTTTTCTGCTCAATGTTTGTGTAAGTAGCTATTGTCAGAATGGCTAAAGAAGGTAGCAAATACCAATGCTGCAGTAACCAGAATATTCGCAGCTATTCTGAATCAGCTTAGTGAGAAAGAGTTGCAAGTCTCATGAGTAAATAGCTAGAAAATATTTCTACAGAAAGATTCCTATGATCTGTTTTGGATAGTTTCTATGAAGAAGCAGTTTTAAGGCCATAGATCTTTCTAAACAGTAACTAATGATCCACATATTACAATAATATGTATTAGGTTTTTTATTGGAACTTAGAGATCTGAACTGAAAAACTGATAAAGATATTTCTTTATTTTGGATATTCCTACATATTACATGACAATAGCAGCAGAGATTCAAATGAGTCATTACTTGTGAAAACACTATTACTGTTAGTAATTACAGGACAAATAGACTTTAAAAATTCACAAATTCCAAAATAAAATGGAAAATCAATATCTAGTATAAAACTTTTTTTTAAAATCTGAATTGATATCACTCTGGAGGTTTGGCACAGATACATACTGCTGTTTTACTCTACAACTGTCAGTAAAAAACTTTTGAGATTATATAAATGTGTTAGCAAAAGAAGAGTTAATCCTTTGAGGACAAAAGTTTCATCTATTATTTTGTTTAAACTTCAACTTGTATGTACCCAAAATTGGACTTAGGCTCACAAATACAATTCCTCATGTAAACAGTAAATTATATAAACAGCTCACTCTTTATTAGCCAAATTGACCATTTTATAGAAACAAGCCAAACTATAAATACATGTACACATATTTTTGTGTCTGTGTAGACACATATGCATGAAAGCGTTCCCAGGTTTGCTGCTGGAACCTTGTCCCTTAATGTACCCTGAATGTGCATTTGTAAGTTTGAAACCACTGAATTAATTTTTATTTATTTATTTTAATATGGTGTTTTATAGAATATCCACATATGAAAAGAAGGAAACTGCTCTCACAGTGCTCCACAGTTTTCATGTCCTCAGCTTCTGAAACATTTAAGACTATTGACTTGCTGGCAGGCTCCCAAGGAATTTTAAGGCATCTGTGTCTGCTACTTATTTTAAGCTCTGTCTTCCAGTGTTACGAAATCTCAAACTCTTTTGAGAGCAAACTCTTTTGAGTTTCTTAGTAATTCCACTTCATGTGGTTCTGGCTTTCAGGCAGATTCAAGAATGACATAATCGCCTTTTCCCACCCACAGGTTTTGCACTGCTGCTGTTGGTTACACCCTTCCACGTAATGTGCAACACGAATCCTTGTCTGATCCCATATGCCCAGAAATGGAAGAGAGCCCAGCAAAGAGGACTAAAGCACAGTTTCCTGGCTTCCTATCAATCACCATAGGCTGAATAAGGCTTCTTCTGGATTTTTCCTCTCAGTTAGTATTACTTTAGCTACAGTGCAGCTCCTGTCACTCCAAAGTCATGCTACTTCCAAAGGATGTGAACCAATTTCCCAATAAACTTTACCTCTGTTACTGAAGCAGGTATCTTAAATATAGTAGCAGAGAATAAACAAACTTAAAGTACTCCTTTTGTATTTTTTACTGTAGCATGTATGCAAATGCACTCAAAAATACAGAATTCTTCATTTTCATTTTAAAAAATGCTAGAACTTGGCTAGTATGCATTCCTAAGAGCTATTGCAATCATGTTTTGCATTATTAACAATATTGGATTATGTACCAAGTTCCACAGCAGCAAGATAAAAAGCACTTTCTGGAGTTTGTTACCAACGCGAGAGAACTAGAAGCAATCTGCAATCCTGTCTGACTATCCAATCTCACACAGAGTCTCCTGGCCTACCTGAAGACTACAAGAGTGTTCGTACATAAAATATGGCATGCTAACACAGCATAGGGAATATTTCTTTGCCCTTGGAAAGTCTCCAGAAATTTTGCTTTTTACAGTTACATTTCTCATGCTTGGTTATTTTTTTAAGTAACACACAGCATTGCAACTACTCAGTTCTCTTGAATCCAGGACTACTGAAAGGCATTGGTTCAGGTCAGCTTCAGGGCTATATTGCTGCTTTAAGAGCTGGCACTGAACTGCCAGGCAAATAAAAAAGCAAGTATCATGCTCAAGGAAACACTAGTCCATGTCCAGAGGAAATGGAGAAGAATGCATCAAGTTATGACCATAAAAAAGAAATTATCCAGCCTGGAAAGATAATGGATTTCCTTGTCTTCTTCAGCAATGAGCCAATTCTGGAAAAAAATTACAGTTGGGCAAAGACTTGGCATCAGGATGCGCAGTCTCAAGATAGAAGACAGAGTTCTCGTGAGACCTTGTCATAATCAGCTATATCCACAACTCTCCTGGGCCCTCTCCTAAGCTCAGTGCAGCTGAGAGTTGTGCCTTTCTCTCACTCCCAGCAGTGAGGGATAATAAATTTGTTTGCTAGAACAGGTATCTAGCAGGAGGAATCCTGTAAGGCTAGAAAATGAGACAAAATGATTGTGATGGCCATCACAGAGTGAAATCCACTGCAACAGGAATTCCATGTGAAATGTATCCAGATGATTATTTCTTTCTCTAGACTCTGCTCAAAGTGCACTCCAAAGTAATATTTTTGTTCCTGTGATGAAAATTATCTGGCTAATAAGTTACAACACTTTAAAGAAAGGGATAAATTGAAAATCCTGTAAAATTCTACCTTGGTATTAAAAAGTCCAAGGCACTCTAAACCACACCCTCTTGAGGCAATAGTTAAGTTCTACGAAGTTTTAACAAATTTATCTGTCCTTTACTGAGAAAATAAAATATTATTTAGCTGACTAAGGTCTTAAAAATTTACTACGTTTTTTTAACTCTGCCTATAATGAGATCTATTTCTTCTAGTAATGCATTTGTTGTTAATGGGTTTTCTGATACTAAGAAAGAAAACTGATTTTAGCTGCAGTGGAATTGTAGTTATTTAAAACATTAAATTCACCCATCCACATTAACTGTGACATGAGACATTTTAGTTTGTCGTTAATAACATTACACAAGCACTTTCAAAATTCTTTCACACCCTATATATTTTTATGACACATAAAGACAAGAGTAGCTATGAAAGTATAAAATTTCTACCATTAACTTATGGCAAAAAAGATGATATTTCTCTAGAAAGATGGTAAGAGTTTTTTCTAAATAGTCAGATAGAAGGTGGATGTGATGATAGGCTGTGTCAATTGCTATTTACTTTCTGTAGCATTTCAAGGGTAAAAATCTGAAGTGCTTATCCAACCTTCCCTAACAACCACACTTGTGGGAACACTTGGGGCAAGTTCTCAGTTACGATGATCACCCCACAGTGGTCAGTCTTAATGGATACCCAAGCTTGAATTGCTGGCTAGAGCTGAGCGCACAGAATAAACATTTCCTTTACTGGGTTTTACAACAGTCTTGTTAGGAGTTCTGATTTTGATAATATCCTCAAAAAATACTGTCAAGAGTTTTGCAAAAACAGAACATCTACTTATTTAACAACATATTCACACAAAGATAAAGCTCTTCTTTTTTAATACACAGTTAATCATTAAACAGAAAATATCAGATCATCCACCCCCACATCAGAACAAATTGCATTGAGAAAAATACATCACAATGAGTGACTCATCATGAATTGTACTCCATACTGGATAAGTAAAACTTTATTTGTCAAAATAATTATTAATGCTAAAGCCATGTTCTCCTCACTCTGTTTTTAAAATTCCCTCATGTCCAGTGCAAACACTCCTGGCATCTAAAAGAGTTGAATTTAGTTCTCATATTTCAAAAGATCAAAATAAAATAAAGTAAAAGATGCCCTCACAAATGTTGGCATTTTAGAATACCTAATAGAAGAACAAATTCCTGTACTATATATATTTCAGCTAGTGTCATCAATGTATCAAGTGCTTACACATCTTTTTTCCCATTTAAACTTGCAATAAAATCTACTGACTTCAATGAGGGAAGTAAGAGCAATCCAGCCTAATGTACTGAAAATCATGTCGCTAATTTCCAACCATTTCAATAGAAAGAATGTTCATGCTACCTACATTTTACTGCATATTATCATTGGGTTATTTTTCATTTCACTGGGGACATAGAAGAGACTACACTGTGTTGAGCTGCAGCTGACACTTAAATGTTGCTTTTAAACCATGTAAGATTTCTTATTTAAAAGTAAACTTGAAAGTTTGAGGAAAAAATAATGCTATGAATTAAACCAATGTTATTGTCAGTTTCTGCCCCATAAAACATTTTTTTAAAGACTTTCTTTCAGACGGAAAAAGGCTGTTTCATTCATTCATGGGCAATACTTTGGCTCCATGTGCATTTATATAAGTAAGAAGAATTTTGGACCTCCTTTCTATTACATCAATAAGCTTTTCAATTCCTTTTCTGCCTCCTTGGCTCTCCCAGTATATTTTGTCAAGGAACAAAGACTGGAGCAACTTCTCACGTAAACGCTGGCTCCTCAGCACTGAAACTGCAGATGCAGGGAATCTGGAAAAGCACAAAGAAATTCATCAGTTTTTGCCATTACTCTGAATTGCAGTATTTATGTTGTGGTTTAGCAATCAATTCTAAGAATATAGGCTGCAACTCAGCAAAGGAAGTCCATGCATGCCTAATCATATGTATGTTAATTGTATCTTTTACAGCTGTGGGATTACTCATACATTTTTAGATACATCCTGTCAATGTCTTGGGCCATTGATATCTATTCCAGCAGCTTAGTGTCTCATACTCAAACTGGGAAAAAATTATTAATCCTCTTACAAAATTAATAATTTATAACTTACTCATTGATTCCTTGTAGTATTTTGAAGTCAAGATTGTCCTCATTTCTGTCAAAGAAACCCTTATTGTCTATAAAGACCAAGTGCCTTTGGTCATGCCTTCTCTGAACGATGTGTGTCAGGTCAACAGCATCCTGATCATTGCATTTCAGCTTCAGTCCTTGCTGCATGCAGGAATCCTCCTTGAGAGGTTTGAATCCACAACAATTTCTGTCTAGTCGATTATAGATCTAAAACAAAGTACAGCAGAGTGCCAAGTGAAAACAATACCAAAGTGCTTGGGGCTAAGTGTCACTGTAAGACATTGCTCTATAACCCAGCTGACAGGAAAGCAAGCTCAGGACAAGTGTAATCAACAGTGAAACAGCATTGAAGACCTAGTCCTCATACCTCAGGTAACTGCTGAAAGCAATTTCTCAGACTGTGTATTTTTACCCATTTTATAGCCATGATCTATTATGTCAGTAGAAATTCTTTGAAAATAATGGAACAATACCACTGTGTAACTGGAATAACAAGATGGTGAATACAATTCTATTTTTTTGTCAGAAGCTTTCTTTTTTTTTTTTTTTTTTTACATTTTCTCTGCTGGAGAACAATAGAAATAGCACAGTCTGACACACATAGAGGATTTTCATTTTGTGGGATCTATTAGGCTAACAGTATGCAAAATAACTGAAAAGACCAGCGAGAGGCACAAAAAACCATCAAAAGCTATAAAATTGTTCTTACACTGTAAGAACAGTGTATTTATAACCACAGAGAAGCCTCCCTGTGGTATATACTTTTATGACATGATGGTCTACACTATTTTTTCCCACGCAAAACCTCGATTACCCATCACACAGCACTTAGCTGGAAAGAATACATAAATCTGAACTAATTTTGGTGGTGCAAATGTTAGACATCACTTTTGACTTGGTTGTTTCTGTTCCCTTTCATAAACAGTGACAAGAACAAGGCACATCCAGAGCAATGGATGCCATTTTAGGATAACTATCTAATAGAGGAAGGATAAATCACTCCTTGAAAGTGCTACAACCCTTGAGAGTAGATGAGAGTAAATATTCAACATTGCTACAGTCCTGATCAAACAAATTAGCCTGGATTGCCCTTAAAAGTCTCACTGTGGACTTCCTTAAAAGTCTTCACCGTGGACTTTGCCCCTGGGCACAGGAGCCCCCTTTAAGCTCAGGCAGCTCAGCCCTCCTCTGAGTCCTTTAGAGGGGGGTATGGGGGGTTGTTTTGTTCTGCTTGTTCCTAGATTGCTGGTTGAGGTTCCAGCCTGTCTACAAATGGGGCCTGTGGCTTTCACCATCCTTCCTGCTGGCCTGCCTCTCCTGCTGCTGACCCTGCCTGTCCTAGAGCTGCCTTTGGCTCCAGCTCATCTTCCCAGACAGCAGACCTGCTCTTGCTAACAGGTGTTTAGAGAGCAGAGGTCTGGTCTGGTGCATATAAGACAATGAGTAGCTCATCAAAGGTGAATCATTTTTTCTGTCCTTTGTTGTTTACTGTTAACTCTTCAAACTGCTCAAAGCATAAAAACATTACTCTTCATATAAGTCTTCTAAAATTAAAATTTTATTTTTGTAACTTCCCAGCAAAATTAGGACCCCACCTGATGCAGAACTTTGCTGCATGTTGAAATAAAAAGGTCATCTCTTTAATCAAATGAAAGTCTGAGAATTTGGTTTGTTTTGATTTTGTTTGTGTTTTTTAATATGTAGCTGTATTTCTAGTTGTATTGCTGACAGTGTTTGTTTCCAAATATCAAAATCCTATGGAAAGGAACAGACTTCTCTTCCTCTTTCTCCTTTCATGAACAGCATTCATTATCTGAAGGCTGTAGAGCCCCTCTTGCTTCCAGTGCTCCCTCTCCTGGGATCTCTTATTCAGTCCATCCAATGGTAAAAAAGTAAAGCAGAGTCTTTCTAGAAAGACTCATGCACTGACCCCATTCCTTTGCACTTCTCTGCATGCATTAAATAAACAAGGAAATCTTGTTCTTACAGACAGCCTCTTCACAATATCTTGCACCATTTCAGTGCTAAGACATAATGATGGAACACTCTGGAATTGATGCATATAGTTTGGCAGAATTTTCTGTCATACATTTATGTACATAGATGTCCAAACTCCCAAAGTTTACTTGAGTACTTGCAGGAGGCAAGTAGTGGTCAACTATGAGCATTTTATATTCTGCTTCTATGTTTTACACCATTTGAAACCAGAGATTAGAAACATATATTAGAGGTGCCAAATGTATTCTTCTGAGGGAATTATGCTTAACAGAGAATACTTTTCACCATTATTCTTTATTTCTGAATGACTCATGAAGCACAGCTATTGGGTTTTTTTTTAATAGCAAACCCTTTCTTGACTTTTTTTTTTGTTTGTTTTCAAATTTTTTATATTCTGTTGCTGATAAACTTTGAGAGAACACAGATAAAATTGTAGTCTTGAAGAACTATGAGAGTCATTTTCACTCACTTTCTCGGATGCATGTTCTTGTGTGGTAGGCAACGAGAGATATAAATCATTCTGATACCAGCTATTAGTGCAAGAGTAATTTGTCTCCTGTCATGTGAAGTGCAATCCTGTTGTATCTTATTTTAACCAACCCCTCCTTCTGAATAATAGAACAGCAGATTTATCATTCATCAGTCACCGCTCTACTCCTTCTTTACTAAGTCACTGTCTAGGGTTTTTTTTAAAAAAGGAAAAATTATCCACTACAACTGTTACCTTGCTCCAGATTGCAGCTCACCAAAACCACTTCAGTCACCTCTTGGGGCTGGGGAGGTGCAGGAAGGACCACAGAGTAAACAGAGATTTACAGTTGTGAACACAGTCAAGATCTCTGTTTGGAGAAACAAGGAGTGAAGGAGAAACAGTATGCCTGACTCAATATTTAAAAAATCAAGGCAAAAGCCTTTGCTTCCTCTTTAAAAAGAAATGAGTCAGTCAGGTTTCCTGCCTAATTATAAGCTGCATTTTGCATATTTTAATCATAAGAAATGACCAGAAATAATTCCAAACTATGCAAATTCTCTTTCCCATTTAAAAAAAAATGAAACAAACTAAAGTTACTATTTCTCAAAATCCTATGTTTGATCATACAACTTATGAGGCAAACAGTTGCTCAGTAAACATTTTACCTGCAATAGAAAATCAAAGAGTGCCATCTTGGACCATTCATGATGATGAATTTCAGTACAGCCCCACTCAGCTTTGGGAACTTTACCATTCTGCCAGCATTTCTTCTTCAATAGCTGCTGATATTTTCCCCATGTTAACCTTACTGAAGAATGGGTGCTATTGTCTGTTGGACTCAGTGAGGAATCCCAGAGAATAACAGGACAGGCCTGACCACCTGAAAAGAGGGGAAAAAATACCATTATTGTAGTGCAATACTATCAGTTTTATTTGGTTCTTCTTTAGACATTGCCTAATTTACTAATTGTAAAATTAGTAAATTTTACAGATCTGGAAGGAGAACCAGCCAGGGACTAATATCGTGACATTCTTTGGTTAATCCTACATCCATAACCAGCCACCACAGGACTGGAAACATAGGCATGAATGCCTTCAATGTATGGAAGACTTTCTTTGTTTGAAGCAAGAGATTAATGTACAAAATCATATACTAAACCAAACTACTAAAAAGTTTCTAGGTAGGTTAAAAGCCTATAATGCCACTGTGAATCAACAATAGCCTATAATGCCACTGTGAATCAACAATGTAACTTCCTTCTGCTTCCAGTGAACTATTGATTTTCAAGAGCTGGAAACTTATGTCAAAGCAGGTTTTCTTTGCGTAATGGACATAGAGACACCACAAATCCTATACTCAAAGTGGATTTATTTTGTTATTTTTAGTATTTTAAACCTATTACTCTACAGCTCTGAAAGGATATATGAGAATACTAGAGAATGTGAGCATAGCATGAGTAAACAACTTGACACATTTGGGGCTTTTTACCTAGATATGAGATCTGTTTTGTATAGCAGATATTTCAGCCAAATTCTTTAGTTCTTCTGTGTAAAGAATCTTCTCTTCCCTGAAACTAACACAGAGGACTTCTCTTTGGTGAATTCCATTGTTCAGCTTCACTATGAGAATAAACCTTGTCAAAGAATTTAAAATGAGCTTTTCCAGTGTGAGAACTGATAAATATATTTCGTACAGCATCAAGGAACAGACAGATCTATCTTATTACAAAACTCTCCTTTTATTGCTGATACAATGTTACTGCTGCTTAAACTGCTAAGGACCCATAACTGACCATGGCTTGTACACTTTGAAACAAATAAATCCTTTATATTTTAGAGCGTGTAGACAGAAGATCAAAATATGTCTTAGTACAGAGAGGAAGAACCATCTAACTGCAAAGCTTAAGTGCTGTTTATTAAAAAGTGTTGGAACACATATCAAGCTTTAAAATTTATTCATATTCATCTTGAAGTTCATTGAACTTAGTCCACACTATTGCACAATTTATTGCATAGTTAAGTGCAGCCTAAATTGTCTCTTTGTCTTCCACATGCCCAGGGAGACAGAGACAGATCTGCAAAAAAGCTTTTAGAAACACAAGAAGGCAAGAGGTCCAGGCCACCTTCTTCAGAAGCAAACCAGACAGAAAATAGCCCATGGAAAAGAGGTATCAGTGCCAACAGCGAGGTAAAAGCTGCCAATGTCAATGCTCCATTTGTAAGCAGCCAGGACTGTGAAAAACAATCTCCACACAGCTGAATCCAAAAGCAACTTGTTCAAAGGATGCTGACTGTTGTAAAACAACAGGTAAGAAATGATCTTTGCCTGCACCTAGCACTGAGACATGTGCAAAGTTCCACCTCCCATTCACCAAAGAAGCATGACATACTGGCCCCGCATGTAATCCAGCCCAAGAGAAAAGCCAGCTCCTTTCCAAACCAGAATGTACCTGATCTTCTCTCTGCCATGCCTGGCACATACCAGGCAGTCCTTCCAAAGCCAAGCCAACAACCCACCACCTCTTTAACTTCCCTTCCAGCTGCCCAGTGTTTCCTTAGAAACACAGAACGTGTCTTTCCATTAGGAACATCAATCAGTCTTTCTTTATGATCAGTATTACCTTTATCAGGACCATGTTCCACACTCTCCTCCACTGAAAAAATGAGCTGAGCACTCCTGAAAACCAGGCTTCTCCTCTACTGAGGTGCCTGAATAAGTATTTAGGTAACTTATTTGGGAAATTCTACCCATTTCTCCATCTCTCTGACTCTGGCTCAATCACATATACTGTAGATGACTTTACCCAAGTTAGATCAGCTATGGGCTAGGTTTCTTTCCCAGTAAAGTGGGAGAAAGTCTATCCAAGCATTGGAAATTCTCATCAAAAAAAAAAAAAGACAGTTTTCCTCAGGACCAAATCTGATCTATTATTTTTCTATATCCAGTAACAACTTATGTAACTATTCATGAATTTTTCCACAAATCAAATACATAAACAGTTTTTTAAGAAAACAAACATCTCCTGTCCACCCAAAAAGGACATGATAAACAATAGTAATATAAATACTTGAAAACTCTGAATAATATCATGCCAGTTTCCATTAAGATAGAAAAACATTTTTAAAAGACTAAGGTTAAATACAGGAAATGTTTGCATTTCAAAGGAAATGGGAGCAGAAAAGATGATCCAAAAAAAAAAATCTTTCAACTCTGTAATATAAATTGCATTACAGGAATATGAAACAGCAGCTTCAGTAAAGAGCTGTAACTCAAATTTTGACACTTGCAGGAAAAACATAAAGATGCTGAATTAAAGCAGATAAGGAGTCCGATTCACAGTTGCATGAATTGGCATGACCGCAACCAAATCAGTGGAGCTTTTATGATACAGACCTCATTAGGATTGGGCTGAAGTTACCTCAACACTGAAAAGACCTACAGCCTCAACCAGGAAGGTGAAGCACATTTCAGAAAAAGTCCTGTGTATTCTGTATGTGCTTCTTTCCTAGTCAACTTTACATATTAACACAGAGGGGTACTGCTTTTCCATTGCTGCAGGTGCACTGCACTGAATCTCACCAGAGTTGATTGGATTCATTTTATCTTTTATCTGCCATTTTAGATCTATATACCTACTTAACTGTCCAAAGGCAATCTTCAAAATTGTACAGGAAAGATTTTTCAAAACTCATGCTGAAACCTTCTTCCTAGTAAATCATACACATTTTTGAACATCTAAACATTTCTAAAAATGTCTTAGCTAAGTTGAATAAGCTAACACAGATAAAACCTCAGGCTACTGAGACCAGACCAGCTCAAGGTACTCAAACTGCTCCATGTGCCGCTCGGTGATGTATCACTGCATGGCTTCTTCAACACAGGCATCATCTTAGATTTCCACACCCCACATCACTTTTAAAATAAACTGCATGCTTCTGAACTTCATGTGCTTAGGAACCACATTTTATTCTTGCAAACATTTCACTCCTCTTGTGCACTGACTTATAGCTACAGCACTTTTTCCAACTTCCTCGAAAGAAAATATTTTCAAACATGCCCAGAAGATCAACATTAAAACCAGAAAATCTTTCATGAGGCAGTTAAAGCCCTTTCTCAAACTCACCATTGTTCACTGTAAAAGTCAGTACGTCTCACCACTGCCACATTTGCAAGAGTTCAGTTGTCCATGCATTAGCAAGAAAGGATAATGTCATGTGGAAAATGAGAGGGTCCAGCATACAGAGCACAATTTTAAGAGTTTAAGTTTTTAGGGAAAATAAAAGGAACAAAAGCAGAAAGCAGAGAGAAGTTAGACCACTTAATTTTCTTTCTTCCCTATGTGCCTCATTGCAATGTTCTGTCCTGTGCTCATATGGATGTCAGTATTAAGGAATGCATGCAATGTGCATTAGTTGCTCTCTAGACTATGGACTGCATTATTGCTTGTACATGAACTTCTCTACCCAACAGAATACTGGACATATGCCTCTTGTACCCCTTTGAGAAGTACAGCACTATGTGGAACTATTTTAGAGCACTCTGAATGCATAAAGCAGTGCTAGGTTTTTATTCTTTTGTCCTGACATTGGTGATTCATATTGCACAATTTTTGATGGGATGGCAAGAGCAAGCTGATAGCACAGGGTATAACACAGAAAAAACTAGGACACATTTTATAGTCATGCAGAGGCCACTAAAGCAAAACAAGAAGTGCAACCAGTGGAGCTATCACGTAATTCATCTATTTGCACTAAAACAACCATGAAAGGTGTTACTCAAAGGAAGAGTTTCTTGCATGTTTGGGGAAAAAGGAGATTCTGGACAAATAGCGGATTGAGTACACTAGTGCTTACTATTGTCAGTTTAGTCAGACTCAGGATATCAGAAAACAGAGGGGAAGAGAAGTAGGCATCAGCACACAGTAGTGCAGTCCCTCAGCAAGAGGTGCTACAAGAGTGCATAGCAGCAGCTATTGTACCAAAAGCTGAACAAAGAGCCCAGCCTCACTGCTGCTATCCAAGGAGCCACAGCACCACCCTTACAGCTGTCAGCTGAGACAGAGAAGCCAGCCTGCCCCAGCCCACAAACTCCAGCTGTAGCTCAAGCCTAAAAAATACTGCCTCTATCCCAGGCCACAAATGCAGTTGCTGAGCTGGAGGCTATACATGCAGGCATTTGACTTAGCTTCTGTGCAAAGGTCGTTAAGGTAGGGCTGCAACACCAAGCGAGGTCACTTATGTCTCATATTCCTAAGGTTAAGGTTATGAGATAATACAGTACCTTAGTACTGTAGAATTAATGTGACCATCCCAAAACTCAGCACATAAGCGTCAGCCTTCATTTATTCCACAATAGACAGAATTTTATGATTATTTCTTGGTGTTTTACAGGATTGTCCCCTTTTTTATAGGTGTTTGGAGACATTTCTCACATCTTGTAGGTAGAAATGAAGTAATGAATGACTGCTTGTGTATGCATAAAATCATGCTCTTTTAGACTTTTATGCCCAGCTCAAAAGGGCTTTTCCTACCTATACTACTCAGGCTTCTCATATTCAATCAATTCATTGTAAAAGTATGAAAGAGTTACCATACCTGATTTTTCCATCCAGGATGGATGAGGAAAAACTAGACAAGCCACAAAAAAAAATTCAGTTAACAATTAAAAGGGTTTACAATTAAGGGAAGGTGAGGGCAGCAGACAGGGAACTTGAATACAATATTTTGCTAGACTTTAAAAAAATCAGTGTCAGATCTGTGGGAATAAGGGAGATAGAACCTGTACAGGGATTTACTAAGCAGTTCTTTGAAACTGCTTTTGACAAAATGAATGACAGTTTTGAAAAGCCCATTTTTTAAAATTTTAATGCTACATCAAACATGTCTTGTTGGATCACATCACAACTGAGGCAAGCTAAAGGGATGTGTCGGGGAGAGAGATATGTCAGCGCAGAAATAGTGTACATTCATACACACATGCACAGTCTCTAATCCTGCATTGCTTGCTTTCCCATGTGAATAACTGCTTCACACAAGCCACTCTGTAAAAAACTTTACAGAACTCACCTATCTTGACATATATAGGTCATTACAATGAACTAATCACTCATATTATTTTTAAGAATTGTATTTTTGCTCATTTTCCTACCACAAATATTTTCACATTATGCCAGACACAAGCACATAAACAGTAAAAAGCTCAAGTAGTTACAAGGCATCTGAGTTCCAGCATATTTCCAGGCTAAAAAAATCATGAGAGACAAGGTGCAGTCACTGTTCCAAAAGCTCTGTTCAGCCTTTAGCTGGAAAAAATGAAGTGAGACCAAAATAGTGTTATTTCTCTTCTCATCACCTAGCAACACTCCTCTTGCAACAGGAACTTAGCCAGTTATGAGGAAAAGAAAATTAGAGGGCAGAATGACACACTCTGTCCCAGACAGTCCAAAACATACTGTAAGGTGACAGACACTGAGCAGCACAATGCACAATTAGCCTAATAGCAGTTTTTGAGGTTTGCAGTCTGTCATCTCTGCAGCCACACTGTGCAGAGTTCCTCCATCCGAACTGCCTTAATGCCTTATGACAGCTCCATACCAATAGATCTTGTTCCTAAAAATAAAATAGGCATAATGTATCTTCCATGCTCTGCAAGTATGAATAATATTCAGAAGCCTCCAAACTGTTGTTCCTAGAGATTCATTCCCATTGTTTTACAGGCTGCCAAAGGGAAGGTTTGCAAAGCAGGAAGACACTGGAAATCACGAGATTGTCTTCCTGCTGTCAGACTTTAAAAAAATTTTCTAGCATTACTTTTCTTTTTAAGAAACGCAGACTGATATAAAACTATTTGGTATAAGCTGATTTCAAAGCAAGAAATTAACAGCAAAAATATAGCTAGCTACTTTTGCAATGATTCACTAAAATGCAACATAGTCCTTTTGGATTTGTGACTGTACAAAAATAGGACTTATGCTGAAGACATATTTAAGAAGGTAGCAATTTTAAAGCAGACTTCCAGCTCACATTACATGTCTGAATTTTACCTTTAATTTCACTAAAGGTTAAAAATAAACTTTTTAATTGAAAACTCTATACTAATCATGTAACAGGCATATTGAGATATTTACTATGTGTGTTTCTTTAGATAATATATAGATATGTGTACTGAACCTCAATATGTACAGCAGAATTCACTGAAATGTAGTTTGTTTGGGTTTTAACTTTAACAGAAGAAAGGGAAGCACTTTTTAAAAATTTTCAGTTCTCAAGAGGATTAGTGCCAGGAAAGAAGATTCAAGCTTCTGCAGGCAGGTTCCCTACCTCTCTGAGTAGATTATCTGACCTGATTCCTACCACCTGAGAGATTAATTTTTGTGACAAGTTCCAACAGTATTTTATTAAAGTCTGTTGTAAAAGATTATAAGTGTATTTTAGAAAACAAGAAATACCCATTGAATCACAGAGATTCTGGAATCTCTCACCAGTTTCACTTCAGGAAGTCTGTACAATGTCATGCAATCTGTGGATTGCTCCTTCTCTTTTTTCTTGTTCCAGACTCATGTTAGGAAACTCTTACTGCCCTCAGCAACTCTACGATATTTGAAGCAAACTTTGGGGTATTCATCCTCTGGACAGAGTAACTGCACTGCAGAAGTTACACACAGACACTGACTTGATTTCCCTGTAACAACAGGGTGAGTTCTTGGGCTCACACGAGTTAAAGGGGGTGGCTGCTGCTGCCCCACGGCTAACGCCAAGCGGGAAGGAAACCTCTGCACCCCACCTGCAAATGCTGAAAACCACAGGGATGTGTTACCTTGGAAGAACTCTGATCTCCTGCTTACAGAAGGTAAGCTCCTGTTTAGCCCCAAGATCCTGTCCAAATGAAAGGCAAACACCTCACTCATGTCGAGAGGTCTTTTGACAATTCCACAGTGTCCCTGATTACAAGCAGCTCCCGTAGTGCTGGGACCTCTTGCAAATACTGCCAGGACTGCTTTGTGTGAAGGACCTTCTTGAATGCTCTCTATGGGAGAGTCTGCCAGCATGCGCATGTTTAGGATGTCATCTTTGCTCATCCATGAGGGAGGGCTCTCGCTATAAATCCTGATATTGCTTTCCTCAGGCTGGAGCTGTGCCTTTACAGCTCCAGAAATCCTCCCAGGTCCCTGGTGATCTCTCCCCCTGATAGCCATTCCTTTATGCCCATGTTCATCCAGTTGGTACTTTCTTGCCTCCAGAGCGATCGCTGCTCCCTTTGTGCCTGCGGCACGTGTGGCCCGTCCTGGCTGTTGGGCAAAGGCCTCTTCCCAGCCCATAAAAGTGGCTTTTGGAAAGTGCTGCCCATAGGACAAAGGGATTGCATTTTTCTTCCTGCGCTTTGGCTTCACTGTGCCTCTGATGTTGGCAGGCTTGCTGCGCTTGGACCGCAGGGTGATGTAAACTACATTGGGTGGCAGCAAGGTCCCATTGCTACCAAGCTGGGGTTCCTGGAAATTGGGTGGTGACAGGGTGCCATCCAGTGGGATGCCCAGAAAAGGAGTTTGAGCTGCATCTTGGAGACTCCTGGAACTGATCTTTCCATGTCCTCCTTTGTGCTGTGGTAAAACATGACCCACTTGGCTGACAAGGAATCCCAGGTAGATCACACAGGCAGTGCCCACTAGCAGATTCCTCCTTGTCCTCGGGCGCCTGCAAGTCCAGAGCCTCAGCAGCCGCGAGGGCCACAGGCAGCAAATAAACAAGTTTTTGATTTTACTTGGCTGATCAAAAGGGATCATTTCTCTAGTGAATCCACATGATGAAAACAGCATAAAGTCTTCTGTACATTCCAGCCAGGATGATGATTCATTATTTCCCTTCCCCAATTTCTATTTCTCCTTTTCCAAGTAGCTTCCAGCATGGGTGATGGACAGAGGCTACTGGTATGTCTAGGAAAGTGGTCAGCACTAAGGATGCTGATACTCCACCTTCTCAAACTGTTAAATTCTTATCAGCCACCACAGAGGAAATGATTGGCTTCAGAGAATGAATGGAGCCAGCTGCGTAAGCAAAGTTTACTGACTGGTAGTCTAAAAGATCTATGTATCTTCTCTGCAAACTGCAAAAAGAAAATAGTAGCATTTCCTTTCATTACTCACACATAGCATCTGTGGTTCTATATTTTTCAGAGAAAAGAAGTTCTAGATGAGACAGAATGCATGTAGGAATTTGTCAGGATAAATCTTTTACTTTGTCATTACAGTATAAATCAAACACCAAAACCATTAAATATGGGCTCAATTTTCAATCTCAGCTGGATGTATGCCAGCATTTTAAGAAATGCTTGTCAAATCCAGATTATAATCTTTATTTTACAAGACAAAGTCTTCACTAAACCTCATGTTATGGAAATGCTGTAAATTATCCAAATATGAACCAGTCACTAGTAGTTAAATATGCACAAATTCACTAATATAAAAATATATTAGCAGTGCCAAATTTCCCTAGTTGAATATTAATACAGTTCCCATAATTCATAAACATACATTAAAAGTGAAAGATGGTTAATCCTCTTCACTCTTGTGAAGCCATAAAAAGAATCTAGCTATAGTTTTTAAAATAAAATTACAGTGGCTTATAGATCCTTTCCAAGAAACAAAGAATAAGTGCACATTGTATATAGATTGCTATAAAAATAAAACTTCTTACCTATTCAGCTTGACACATCCTTTGTTCTGGTAAACTCCTTAGGTTAATAAAAGAAACTGAGTAAAAGCTGGCATCTAGAACATATTTCACTTTTAAGTATGGTTCACATTTAGGTATTTCATTGCAAGCTAAGAACTGTTCAGAAGCTAACTTTACTGAGAGGTAGTTGCATACGAACTGCTATAAACTTACATGAACCTCATATCATTAAAAAAAAACCCAAACCAAACAATCCCACACACAAAACCACAGCAACTTCTATTTTAAATTCTGCAATGAAAAGTCCTGTGAAGTACGTGCCTTTCAAAAATGCATTCCATCTATTTCTAACTCCTGAGAGCCCTCTAGTGCACTGCATGCAAATGTACTAAAGAAATCCCCATTACTGCATTTAGTTTTTTGGGGGTTTTTTGAGTTTGAAATACCGCCCACTCTCTGGATTTTAGAACTTTTGAGAATCACATATTGTTGTGACAAGAAGTGAAAAAACACTTTAAAAATGTTATTAATCTGCTATTAAACAGCTCAGGAGTGTCTCCTGTTTGCGCTTTCTGGAGCGAGGCATAGCATAGTCCCTGTACAGCTGGAAAAGTTGGGGCAGACAGGGCAAACCTCTGACATGTGACTCCTTTTCTAGTCTAAGTACAAAATAATAAAATGTATATGTTCACTGTAATTCAAGGAATGGAGATATTCTCTACAGTTACTACTAAAGGAGAACAGACAGTTAAGTTAGTTTATGCTTTCTATTGGTCCAATATGAATTTATAAAACTCTGTGAGTGTATTTTTTTCCCACAAGCCATCACTTATCCTTACTTTTTGTTTAAATATGTACTGTCAGGTTAAAATTTCAGTATTTGTGCCCATTAGCAATAAAACAGCCTTCCTGACATCTTTTTTTTTCCAAATCTGAGTTTTTGGAGGAATTGGGATTGTAAGAAATTTCTTCATCCACTTCAGTTCCCTCTTTCTTTTTTTAGTTCAAATTTGACTGGTGGGACATATCCCAAACAAAGAGAATTTATTCCAAAAGCTCCAGACAAGTTGCTTGAGTTGGAAATGCATCACACTGCAACAGTTGTTTTCAAATATCCAGTTCCTGCAAGTAACACACCACCTCTCTATTAGAACCAAGCAGCACCAAAGCACTGTACATCCCAGTTACTAACAATGCTTCTCTGCTATAACAATTCTCTGAAATTCTCTGTAATTTAAGCAATCTTTCTACAGCTACTCTTTAAATACTATCTGGAGGAAATTACAAAAGGATATGGAGAGTCATTCTTCACTTCTCATTTCATTTGTAGCCTTGAAGTCAAAATGTGGTATACATTTTGATGTACAGGGTTGACTGCTGGGGTTTTTTGAGGCTTTCTAAAGGTAATAATAGCAACTGTATTTCCTTTATTTCTCATGTTCAGAAGAGAGAACTCAGGTACTGGTATGTTCTTTGGAATGGATGGTGGTAGAAAACCAACGAGATAGAATACAGTATCTTGTTAGTTTAAAAGATGTTTGCCTTTAATTTTGGATTCTTAAAAGGCAAAATATCAAGCGATTTTTTTTTGTTTGTTTCAGCCCCTGAGGTGTACAGCTCCAGTGCCCTAGCAGATACCATAAAACAAGGAAAGCTGAAATGAGTATGGAGTTGTCTGGGAAAAAAAAAAATTCATTGTGTTTCACAAGAAACAAAGAAAATGGGTTTTGTTCAGGTGGTACTATTCTTCTCTCTGGAATCATTCTAACCCAAAGCTACAGAAAAACACTAAATGGTGCTACTAAGCTGAAACAGTACTTCCTCTGTGGTAATAAAATATTTAAGACAAACTTTCAGAACTGCAGTTGTTGTCTGACCAAATTCTGGCCTACATGATTTCACTTTGATACCCTAGAGCTAGCCTGTAATATCTGTCAGATTTTGTATTTGTTCCTTGCTCTAAATTATAACTGTGATATTGCCATCTGCATCCATTAAATTCAGCTTTTCATGTAATTTCTTCATATACCCATATTTCATGGTCAATGTTGTACCTTCCTAAGGTTAGGAAAACAAGCATATAAAAACTAATATAGGAAAATAGCAATGAATGGAAGAGGAGAATTAAAGAAGTATTTTCTAGTCGCTTACAGACCTAGGTATACTTTTTAAATGTGAATGAATAGCTGAATTAATTATTTGCAATTATTTTGGTCCTTTTTTTTTTTTTTCTGTTTTGTTTTGTTTAACTTTGAAATCCACCTCCACCTGTTTTTGAAGAGGTTTTCTGCTGGTGCTGGACAAGCTGTACAATCTGAAGCAGCTGGTGGCCTGCACTGCTCCTAGCAGGAGGTCTCTGGCCAATTTGCAGACACACATGGAGTGTGCCAATGCCCACCAGTAACAAGGTGCTGCATCTGGACTTCTCTTTATCTCTGGGCACCTGAAAGGATGTGGCTACAGAGTAGGCTCCTTAATGTGTGTGCTCTTGCTTTCTATGTGCAGGCACTTCAATGGAAAAGATTAACATTTTTCCCATCACTTTTTTTCTGAATAAAATGCAGCCCATACACTTGACTGCCTTTAGAATTCTTTTTTTCTGCAGACTACCTTTGCAATTATGATATGGAACATTATTTCTCTTAGATATACTATAGCCATACTGTTTCCATAGAGACATTCTACTATTCATCTCTAAATGACACAGGGACAGACATTTATGTTAAAATGATTGATAAATGGTGCATTCCTAGCTTTACTAAATCCATACAACTGACAACTTATTCTCCAGAGAAACAAAGTAAGCCCTTATTATGGATAATGCAGATTTGATTTGCAAAATATGAATCATTACTTTAGGAGGCTCGTGCTGTGTTTGTAAGGAGATCAATTTGGGCTGCCATCTGGAAACTGTACTTCAAGAGTACAGAGAGAAATGTTTGCTTCGTGACTAAACATGCTGACTAACAGTCTGTGCTTTAACTGGCCCGGATGAAATCCTTACAGGGAAATCTGCAAAGACCTCTTCTTGACAGCATGTAAAAGATTTTTTTCCTACTTGATTTTGGTTGCCAAACAACACAGGGGCTTCCAGACCAACAGCTGGTAAATTTTGTTCTTAAGAAAAATAAAAACCTGGATGTCCTGACCAGGCTTGGTGGTTTCCTTGCCTTGCTGCACACCACAGGGCCAGCAGCTGTTGCATGGCCTCAAAATGCCCCAAAATGCTTGTCCCCCCGTACAGGTGCCTGCAGCCCCAGCCCCGTGACAGCCTCCAGCAGCCAGGGAGACCTCAGGAGTGAGAGGAGCTGCAAGGAGGCCATGCTGTCCCCTCTGCAGGCAGCCCCATCCTGGAACCACGTCTGTGTTCCTGGGCAAGTGCTGCCAAAACTCTGGTGCCTTTTCTGGAACACAGGTCCTGTGAGGAGCAACTGAGGGAGTTTGGGGCGCTCAGCCTGAAGGAGGCTCAAGGGAGACCTTACTGCTCTCTACAACCACCTGAATGGATGTTGTAGCCAAGTGGGGGTTGGCCTCTTCTCCCAGGCAACAGGATAAGTGGGCATAGACTCAAGCTCAGCTTGGGGAGGTTTAGGCTGGACATCAGGAAGAATTTCTTCACAGAAAATATTGCGATATAGTGTCTAGGGAGGTGGTGTCACCGTCCCTGGAGGTGTTTAAGACTGGATGTAACACACAGCAGGTGACTAAACACTGGAATGAACACAGGGAGGTGGTGGAGTCACTCATGATGGGATGTGGCACTTCGTGCACTCCACGGTCTGGCTGGAATGGTGGTCTTGGGTCACAGGTTGGATTTGATGATCTCCAGGGGTCTTTTCCAACACGATTGATTCTGTGATTGTTCAGTTACGGTCACAGCACCACCGGCCTGCGGAGTGCACAGCTGCACTTCCACTAGGCAGGGAACTGTCTCATCCGCAACCTTACGGCCGAGAGGACCAAAGGCGCTTTTATCACGACATGAGTGCATTAATTTAAGTTTTCTCTTAACGATTCTTCCCAGCCAGAAGAGAAGCCACCATGGCGGCGACACTAAAGCAGTCGCAAACCGCCTCCGCGCCGCTCCCGGACGGGGAAGAGAGGCCAGTGGGCAGAAGCGCATGGAAGCAGGCGGATGGAAGCAGGCGGATGGAAGCAGGCGGATGGAGGCGGGCCGAGGCGCGGGGCGGCGCCGGCGCGGGCGGGCGGCCGCGGTGAGCGGCTGTGGGGCTGTGCGGTCGGGGCGCGGGCGGGCGGCGGAGCCGAGGCCGCGCGGAGGGACGGGACCGGCCATCTGTCGGTATGAGCCCGGCCCGGCCGCCTTCCGCCCCGGAGCGGAGCGCCGTCTAACTCGCCGCGGCGCTGAGCCAGGCACAGGGCGCCGGGGGAAGGAAGGCGTCCGGCTGGGCGGGGTCTCGGGTATCCCCTCGGGGTGCGGGGCCGAGCGGCCGGGCTGCCCTCCGCGGCGGCCGGGGCCGAGGGCTGGGCCGGGTCCGGTCCCGCCCGCAGCCCGGGCCTGCCCCGGCGCGGTGGCGTCAGTGAAGCCACAGCGGCCCGGGTGGAGCTGTGAGCTGAGCATTTTCCTTGTTCCGTGATAGCACTTAGTGAAAACAGTGCCCGAAGAAAGTCTTTTAAAAGAGCTCGCCTCAGCCAAGATACGTCGCTAGAGCAAGGGTTATGGTGTCACTTGTGCACGTTGATCTGAGCCACCTCAGAACTCGTAGGAGCGCCCTAAGTTAAGGGTGAAAGTATCCACCCTTAATGGTAAATGGATAATAGGAGAAATGAACAAATAGTCAGTACAACATGCAACGTGTAAAAATGCCACTTAATTAGCAAAGAGGTTTTTTGGAATCTTAGCAACAATTTGGTTCACCATTGAGGTGAAAGCTCTCAAGGACAGGGCCTCTTGATTTTGTCCCTCTCTGCACAGATTGCAGTAATGTGTTGCTGCTGCAGTAAATGAGCATCATGGTTTGTTGTGGGTGTCATGTTTCTGAGGGAATTCTGGAAATGCAGAGCACAACACTCCAGTGGCGTGAACCAATGAACTTAGTAGGAAAAGAGCAATGTGTGCCAGCAAAATTCGAACATCCAATAGCAAAATTGTATTTTTTCTGCTGCTGAGAATCCTGAAGTACCTTTCATTAAGGACAGCTTAGTGGAAAAAAAGCCTTCAATAACAGTGTCAATTGCAGTTGCCTTTGCTTGAGTTTCAGTTACTACCACTATGCTTTAAGAGCGTAGCAGCTTCAGCATTTGGCATTTGTTCTGATTTTGGCATTTGTTACCTCTTAAGTCTTTGGAAGGACATATGCAAGTCCATCTGGCAGTAACATAGGATTGAAGAGAAGAGGCCTTTAGTGAACTCACAGAAGCTCTCTGATGTGGAAAGTATGTAGAAAAAATATAGTCAGTTTAATGTTGTGTGACAATTTATTATTTGCTCTTGATGTTTGATCATACAGTATTAGAATTACTTAGCTTGGAAGGGATCTCTATAGGTCATTGGTTCAATTCCCTGCTGCAAGCAGTGCTGTCATTGAAGTTAGAGCAAGTTGCTTCAGGCCTTGTCCCATTAAGCTTTCTCTTGAAGGATTTGAAATGGAGTTGAAAGTTGGGTGTGAAATTTAGCCGAATTTGGAACAAAGTGTCCCAAGTTTTGGAAAGTTAGTTACACAAAGTTCACATTGTTATGGTTGTCCTCAGAGACACCTTTTCTGTCAAAGTGATACTCCATATCAAAAGTGCATGTGTGGCTCATCTGTTGAGTGTAACCTCAAGATGACTCACTTTAAAAAAAGTCCAAGGTGTTCTGGGACTAAAATGATCTTGGCCTTTCTTCATATACTTATATGGGATGAACAAGGAAATTTTAGAGGCAGAAATTTTTCTCCCTTTGCTCCCCACAGAAAAATGAACCTCTATTCATATTTAGTAACATAGCAATCCCTGTGGTTACCTTATGATTCCATACTTATCTCTCTGTGGCACCTATAGACTCTGCACTTGTTCCTGACTTCTTGACAATGGGTCTGCTGTAAATGCTTCTGCCAGTTAAGATTTTGTCTAACCCCATTTTTTGACACACCCCAGTGTGACCCCCTCCACCCACCCACCTTTTGGCTACAGGAATAAGGAATATTCTGATACCATCTCACTAAAGTATCAATGCTTCCCGTAGCCCTCAGAAATTTAAGTCCTCATAACCTTTGAGTGCACCTCTACATTCACATCTTGTGTCTTCTGACAGAAATACAGTATTGGGGGTTTTTCGTTTATCTGTTCTTAAGTCACTTTATTCATGTTTTATGGCAGGTTTTCATGGGGTTCTACATGAACCTTTTCTTCATTAACCTCTTTGCAGTTCGTTTCAGCTTTGAGAGATTAATATCTCTCAAAGGGTAGGGTCCTGTCAATTTCAGATTTCTAAACTAGGTTGGTATTCATTAATAGTCCATACGTTTAATTCCATTCTTTCATTCCAGATTCTGTCCGGACCTGCGGCAAAGCAACTCCACAATAAGAAACACCTTCAGAACAAAGATGAATATCGGGAAAGCTTACAGTGCTGCTAACATCAGCAATGGAACAGATCTAGCTATTGGTTTTACCTCTTCCACAGTAGCTGTCCTTCTATTTGGGACAAACTTTGTGCCTGTCAAGAAATTTGATACTGGTGATGGTAAATTTAATTACGCTCTTTTCTTTGGTTTGCTATTTCTGCTAAAAGGAATAATATTTTACCAGCAAATTACTAGGTGCCATCATCACAGCCTTAATCCAGAAAGTATGTTTAATTTTGTCAGCTGTTGTTAGGGTATAAAGCAATAATACTGCTTCAGAATGTGGCATATCTTTAGAAGAGCCTTTTTATAAGGTGTGCACTTTAACAGTGATGATGTACATTTCATGAGAATTTCACAATGGAAAATGAATATTCCTTGTTCTACCCTTGTGGGGATTCCTGGATACATAAAGTGTTATTTATAAATAAGGCAAAAGTTTTTAGACTTTGGAGCATTGCCTTTCAATTGCACACCTGACATAAAAACAAAAACTGAAATTTTAGTAACTTTGTTTGCTGACTTGGTAAGAGGGAACAATCATTCCTGTTTCCTACTTGGAATATTGTCACTTTGCTAGGTTTATGTTAAATTTTCCTGTTTATATGAAGCATAACCAATTAACAGATCTGTAAATGAGTAAATTTACCATTATATTATTGCAATATGGTACCTGCATTGCAGGCTGGATATAGCCTCTGCTCTTTGTGCCAAATATGACCCTAACAACACAAGCTTGGGGGTAAAGTCAACTGGTCTGCCTAACTGACCCTTCAAGAATCTACAGAGGTAGGAGAGAACTGTCACTGACCATCCTCAGTGTCTGGGATTACCAGAAGAGCTTGAGCTTTGAAAAAGTCTCATCCTGTGCAGTCCTCCGTGTTAGCAGCTACTGAAGTGGTGGGAGAAGTTTGCAGCAACTGGATATCATCTTTGTCAGAAGTCCATCACACTTTTCATGTGTTTAAGAATTAGGGCTTGTGCAAACTTTGGCCAGCAAAGTGTCTTTTGCAACTCTCTAGGAAGAATGTGTGATAAGGAGAAGGTTAACCAAATTATGGTTAACCCACCCTAAAAATGCATTCTTTGAATAAATTGTAACAAGATTCCCTGACATTCACAAAGGCAGTGGCCCCCTTTTTGATTTTTTTCTCTACTAGTGCATCAAAGATAAACATAAACTGTTAGAAGATTGACACATGCAGTATTCTACAAATTCCCTATTGTGTGCATTTGATTTTTCCACAGGCATGTTCTTCCAGTGGATTCTCTGTGCCTCCATATGGATAGTTTCTTTGGTGGTCAATTTGATCCAGAATTGCCCCCGGTTTTGGCCTCTGGCTATGGTTGGAGGTTTTGTGTGGGCTACAGGTGAGGATAAAGAGATTACAATTCTTGAAAGTTTTCCATATATAAGATAGTAGTTATTTAATAGTTATTCAGTTCTTTAAGCATCACTGTTAATGGAACTTTTAGTAAATACTGTTTTATTATGCTTGTTTTATAAGAGGCAAATTCACACCAAAAATAACGTTTAAAACTATATGGAGGAAAAGTCTATATTTTAGTGTATTTATTTTTAAAAACTTTTTTTTTACTACCTTGTAGCTTCCTAAATTTCTTTACCTTCCAACCAGGTACAGAACTGAAAGCAAACATATACAAGATCACATTCTATTTTTTAACTGATGACAGTTCTTGTTTTTGTATTTCAGGCAACATTACAGTTGTCCCTATTGTTAAAACTATTGGCTTAGCTCTTGGTCTTTTGATATGGGCTTCTTTTAATTTGTTGACAGGCTGGGCAAGTTCAAGGTAAGTATGTTTTAAATCTTAAGTAATTAATTAATTAATAACATAATTAATGTTGCCACATCTTCATTAATAAGTGAAAACTCACCTGTAGAATCATAGAGTCATTGGAAAAGACCTTTAAAATCATCAACTCCAGCCATTAATGTAACACTGCCAAGCCTACCACTATCCTTTTTATGTATTGAAACTATCCTATTCATGTATTAAAACTTTTCCTTTTTAGTGGAAAGTTCTCAAGTTAACTGTTTTTAGCTTTTTGTATTTCTATTTCCTCTGTTTTAATAGAAAGAAGAATGCCCAGTGATGTTATTGTGTCGATAAATAATGTATTTCTTAATGTAAAACTAGTACATATTTGTATTTTTTCTTCTGCAATCTGGTTTGATAAAATAACTTCATTTTTTAAATATAGATATTTTAAAAATGCATGTTAAATTAAACATTTTCGTAAAGTAGACATAGGTTTTTGCAAGCCAACTGAAGCACTGATCTAATACTGAAAATATATACTTAAGCAGAATTATTTACATGAGTCAAGACTTCAAAGACTAAGTTATAATTTAACTATTTATATAAAGTCAGTGTGTCTGAGTGAAACTTGTTGAATGTTCCAGGTTTGGTTGGTTTGGAATTGACCCGGAAGAGGTATCAAGACCAATCTTAAATTATATTGGAGCTGGACTTTCACTTATAAGGTAGAAATTGATTCTTATAATGAATATCTGTTATGTAAACTACATATTTAATAACCAACCACCAGGATGATTTAACAAGAGAGCAAGTGTTTTGAATATTCTTTGGCAATCAATATACTTCCAAATTCATGAGCTATCCATACCTAGTTGGTCAGTGTTCATGTAGAAACAGACATGTTTTCCAGTACAGGAGTGAAATGGTTATCCATAAACACAAAAATATATTTTTATGCTGGTAGGCATGTTCAAGGCAAAGCAGAGATGCATGAATTGTCTCCCTAGCTAGGTTATTCTAATGGTTGACTTTCCCAAATCCTATCAGAGGATAGACTGACTAAAAGAATCTTGTTGAGAAAACTTCAGATTTCTGATCTCACTTCACTCAGTCAGGGATACAAATCTTAATCTCATAACAATAGAATATGCCACAGAACCCCTTCCCTGGTACTTTGGGGTCCATGAAAGGCTAGAGGCTTTGCATGTTTTCCTATCTGTAATAGCTCTGTATCTTGTAAGTCTTAAGCCACACTTCCAAATCCCACACAGTGTCTTCCTTCAGGATCTTTGGAAGGACTTTATTCTTTCTTTTTGTGTGTTTGCTCTTTGTATGAATGCATACATTTTGGTCCAAAGACAGAGGAAAGAGGATCTTTGTTATGTAGCAGTGTTCTTGCTTTCCAGCTGGGTGGCTGGAAAGATGACCCTAAATCCTAAGGGCTTACTATAAGCATGCTGACAGAAGATGAACAGAATGCCTTTCAGAAAAGGAGGGTATTAAAAACATGGAGATAAGCCATTTCTCACTAGTAGGACAGAGCTTCTCCCTTAGATTCATGATTATGGCTTCCACTTTTCTTCTTTTCTAAGAGTCTGCAGCTTTGTATCTATTCCTCTTACATGTGGCACATGATTTTGGGAGTTACTGAGAAAATAGTAGCAGTACTGCTATTCCTGCCTGATGGATTCATGCAGCTCACCACCTGCTTCCTGTTTCTGAGATATCATGGAGGAGTGACCAACAGGGAGAGAGATTGTGAGCAAACATGTTTCCCTGGCAAACTGCACAAAGCCTGTGCATGTTGCTCTGTGGAGCTCAGAAGCAGGCTTTTCATTTTAGCTTCCTGTGTGAAATCTGTGTATGTTTCCTCTGGAGGAAACTGACATGCTTGTGTAACTGTGCTTATTCCATCAGTAAGAAATCAATCCTTCTTCAAATGGAAATATTCTGTTTACAGCTAGGAGAAGAAATTCCTAGATGAAAATGTTTTTCATAAAAGTCAAAAACAGATCCTTCCAGTTCTGATTGCATGTATTTACCTGGTCTCCTGGAGGTAGGGTTAAGAGTAGTAATATTACCCTTCTTCTTTCTTCTCCATTTTATTCACTTAATGCACTGAGTAGCGCTGAGCAATATCCCTTTTCCTTCTGTACGATCACAAGGCCCTGTAGCAGCAGTGTCCTATTCCTCACATATGATGGAAGACTAAAAATTAGTATTTTTTCCTTAATATAGAGGCAATTTTACACAGGTTTAAGCTGTTCCATGTAGAATTTTCAAGCATGTGGTCCATTTGTGTGTGGTTTGGTACAAAAGGGCACTGTTAGCTAAAGCACCTGTTGTTAACGTAGTTGTGACTGCACACTGTCAAAAGATGTTTCAATCGCATTACATAAGAAAGATCTATAAAGTAATACAAAAACTGATTTATTTACTTACTTTCACTTAGGTTATCTTTTAGCTAAATCAAATTAATAACTTAAAGTTATTACATTTATATCTTTTTTGTATATATAACCATAGTAAGTTATGACTTTAAAGCAATTGCATTTTTAAATATGCTGCAGTGACTGTAGGGTAGTAATGAAAACAAAGGAATATGCCTCCAAGTAAAACTTTTGTCTCTGGACGCTAAATGTTAATGTCCTTGTAACTGACATGGTATTTATTGGTGTATTTTTCTCTTCTGAGTGCGGTCATATTTCTTTTTATAAAAACTGAAGTCCAGAGTTCTTCAACTTCATTAGAAAGCACACCTTTACTGAGAGAAAGTGTAAGTACTCTACAGTTGTTATTTTACAGCAGTGAAAATACATATCCATCTTAAAACAAAAAATGTGTTTGTTAGTCAGGTTTGTGAGGATTTATGGTAGACTACATAAAACAACAACAATATGTACTGTATCTTAATCTGTGGATCTTGGATATAATTTTGGGTATTAGCAACAGAAAATGTATTCCCAAGTGTTCTTTCTTGTTTGTCAGCTTTAGATGGCTTAGAAAGTCCTTCTTGACTATGATGGAGATCATATAGAAGAGTGTATTACTTTCTTATATGAAAAGAGGAAGCAATTTCAGTAAAACATTAGCTGTAAAGTTGTGAGGGTGCTTAGTTGAAAGGCCAGGCTTTTGTCACCTTGCAGATCCAGGAGGCTGCCAAGAGTTGATGACTGTCATCATCAGCTGTGGCACGGGCTGGAGGCCGGTGAGGGGGTACCAGATTGGCTGTCGCTCCTTAGGGAGCCCAAAGTATGCAAGGAGAGCTGGAGAACCACATGCTCCTCCTACTACTGTGCCTTACTGCTGGAGGTCAGTGCTCAGTGGCTACCTGGACAGAGAAACCTGAGAGTTTCCTAGTTGTGCTTAGTGCTCACTGGGGGTTCCAATCTACCAGAGGGAATCACAGAAGATGCTTTAAGAAATTGCACATTTTAAGAAATTAAATTAAACTAAATTTGCATGAAAATTCTTGGGTTTTTTGCAGTCTATTAATGTTTCTGAAGATACCACTGAGGACTCATGGGTTAACAAACTTTCTCCAGCGAAAAGGAGACTCATGTAAGTTTTTAACAGTTCTTTTGCTGATGCATAGAAAGTAGCCAGAGAAAGTAGTTAAACACAGTGTAAGAGTAGAATTTGTGGTTTTCTAGCAAAGTCATACAATAAATAACAGGTTATTACATACAAGTGTAGTGTGCAAATCTATATATGAATAGTTGCACAGCTATATCGATTATTCCATTGGCACTGTTGAGTGTGTCTAACCTTACCAATCAAGTATTAGGTACTACTGTGAAAAATATCATTTGGCAAAGGAAATAACAATATCAACTCAGTAATTACAGAGCTGGGTTTTAGCACCTAGTTGATTACCACTCTAGCATAGAAGAAGCCTGTGCTAATGACATGCTTCCAGGTGTGTTTTCCAAGTGAATACAGCTGGAGAAGGCATGGCAGTATGGTAAGGAGACTAGTAAAAGTGCTTCAAAGTGGAAGCAAGCTAACAAGAAGCCAGTGTGGGGAGTGGAGACTGCCAAGAACACAGCAATCTGGAGATGGAGAAGCAGACTGAAGAGTCAATGAACCTGGGAAGTTACAAAGAGTATATAGATGGCAACAGCAAAGGTGAGGGTGGGAGTATTTTAAACTGAATTTTTGTTTGTTGTCCCCTAGCTCTGCTTTTAGGAAATCCTAGCTATTTAATTTCCCATGCCATTAATCTAGATTACTGGCTTTTGCAGCAGGCATTGTCTGTTTTGTTTTGCTACAAAGTAGAGGGAAACTACATGAACCATTTCTCTACCAGAAAATAAAAGTGGGCTAAAATGTATTATTTTTATGGCTAGCAATTTTTATATGATGGACAGTTTTTTACCTGCAGTACTGGGCTTACATGTGTTGTCTACTTCCTTAACTCATGCAAGGCTATTTTATTTTATTTTTGTTCTTTTAAAGAGGCTGTAGCCTGGCTGTAGTGGCTGGAATACTCTACGGTTCTAGTTTTGTACCAGTACTTTACATCAAGGACCATGGAAGAAGAAATGAAACTGTATACACAGGAGCAAGTCAGTTTGGTAAAGGCTAATAGATCACTTCTACTTCATTTCATCATTGTGTTCTGCTTTTTGAAGGCATAGGGTGAAGTTCTTGATATGCTTGAAAATATACCATGACGGTTTATCACTTTATCATGTACTACTTTATATGTTGCCCTAGCACTCCCTTTTTCTCAGAGGTGAATTACACCATAAAAAACACTGAGAAACAGCCCAAAGACTACCATGCTTAACAGGTATGTTTCTGAAGGCATTAAATATTAGCATTCTCTAAATACAGAGTTTGTATGAGTGGAGAATGAGTTAAACTAGGACACAAGCTTGCCAGTTGCCAACAGCAATAAAGGAAGAGAAGATTGGTCATAACAGATGAGGAGAAAAGTTATGTAATAACATAAGTAATTAAAACCATGTTCTTTTTTAAATTTAAACCATTTAACCTAAGCCTAATTGCCATTTTCAAACAACATTCTCCCAGAAACATTTTCCTCAAGGTTCAGGTTATACTCTATCAGGTAATGCCTGAAGCACCTTAAGAGCAAAGTACTGCTGAGAACACATAATGTCACCATTGACATATACAATTTCTCTTGAATACTGCAATGTATATATTCCCCAGCCAGGCAAAATAGATGTTGTCATTACCATAGCTTCCTTTCCTGTTGAGAATTTATAGTTCCAAGGAGACAAGGATCACCTTGCTACATGCTTCTGCTTTACCATGTTGGAAACACTCTCTTAGTGCGTACAAAATCTGTAAAGGATTTGTTATTCTTCATAATTCTAGTGATTAAAATTGTGATACATCCTTCAAGATTAAAAAAGGACAAAACTGAGCTATATTTAGCTTACATAGTCTGTGCAGTGATCTTGCCCTTAAATGTACAGAACAAAACAATGATACAGGAATGGAATAGAGGAACATAATTACAAGTTCTCTTGACCATCTACGGTTATATAAAATCTCCACCCCAGTTTTGTAGCCTCACCTGAGGATTTTCTCAAGGTTTTATTTAGTTAATTCAGGAGTATGTAATAGAGTTCAGAAAATAACAGCTTATAGAAATGTTTAGAAGCCTGCAATAAGTCAACACAACATTTAGTTCATGTTTAATAGGTGTCATTGATTGTATGCATCCACAGACTGGCAGCGGTTTTCAGCACGAGATTTGAATTTGAATTCTTAGGAGTATCATCTTTATGCTTTTTTGTCTATATGAATGTTATCAGTGAATATCATTTTGTTTAAATTAATAACTGGTGTTTTTACTAACATTTTGCAATTTCTCTTTCAGATTTAGATTATGTTTTTGCACACTTCAGTGGAATATTTCTTACAAGTACCATCTACTTTTTGATCTATTGTGCAGTCAGGAAAAATAAACCTTGTGTTTATCCCCAAGCCATATTGCCAGGTATGACTGTTTTTAAAATCAGCATTTAATTTCAGCTACTTTTTTGGACCATTTTGCAGTGATTAGTTCAAGTTGTGTGTTGGAATTTTGTTTCACCTTTCAGTTGTGGTTTCACCTTCATTTGACTTATTGTCTCTTTTGAAAGAGCACTGTTAGATTAATTAATTAAGGTTAAGAGACAGTGATAACTTTTGTTCTAATCTGAAACAAGAACAAAGTGACACTGCAGATTTTCAAAAACTGATGGCCAAGAGTGGAGAGCACCTTGCCCAGAAAATAATAAATTAAATTAATTTGCTACTTCAGTTGGAGTAGCTGATTTTTATTCTTCAAGCTTTGGTTTAGTTTGCCAGAGGCAGCTTGTTAAAGTAGTTACCATACTAAAATACTTATATACAATTGCTGTCTTATGCTATAAGTATAAAACTTCCACAAACTGTTGCCTATACCTTGCTATGCATGTTTTTGATTGGGATTTATTTTTCTAGGGTTTGTTTCTGGTGTGCTTTGGGCAATAGCCAATTGCTGCTGGTTCCTGGCCAATCACTATCTCAGTGCTGTCGTGAGCTTTCCAATAATTACTGCAGTAAGTATATAAAAAATAGAATCTCCAACTAGAATTAAAAGTGAATGGGTTTTTTACCCTTCTGTCTTTGGAACTGAGTTGAAATTATGATGGGTCTGAGCATTGTTAGTCAAAAGTATACAGTGCCTCCTCTGCTTGTCCACACTAGTCTTTGGATTTTTAGCAATATGAATGACTGTGACAAGCACCATCTTGGTTAATGTCAAGCATAAGAAAAACCAGACGAATTGAGAGCGTGAGTCGTCAGGTTATGTAAAAGCCAAAGCTTTTTAAGCAGAATTACAAGTTAATATCAATATTAACTATTTAATTGAAGTGATTATAAGAATAATTTTTTATGCTTTCATCCCAGGAAGTACATTTTGGTCTGGATGTTTTTGAATTTATGAGTTTTATCCCCTAGTAGCTGTTTTGCTTGCTTAAGTCAGGCATTTTTTCTTTTTGCAGTTCTTGAACAAACAGAACAGATTATATACTACTGAAAATAATGTTCTTATACAAATGTGTGGAAAATAGGTTGGCCTGTTCTGTGTCTGTTTTATTCCTGTTTATGATGTACCTTTAAAGCATAAATTCCAATTACTAGGTAAAAGTAAACTTTGCATTTACTCTCTAGACACTGCACTAGTTGGTAATGCAAAGGTGGCAAATGAGAGTTAATAAATATTGAGATCAAAGTTTTGCTTAACAGCTGTATTTTGGAAGCAAACTAATGAAACAGCTTTAATAGGGATTAAGCTTTGCCTCAAGATGCAGTAAGTCAAAATATACTCTGCAGTATGCAATGAAAAAAAAAAAAACTTGGGATCATTCTAATTAGAAATTGAAGGATTAATGGAAAGCAGCTTTAGTAGTTTAGTTATCAGTATGCCTACAGGGCAAGGATGTAAAATCACAAAATGAAAAATATAAGGAAGCACTGATGAGAAACTGCCTATCTGGACCACAGGTTTAGAACTGCTGCTTTATTTCATCCTGGAGAAAATATTTAGAGAGGTATTCATCACATCCCTTTAACACTTCGTTCCATTTTTTTAAAGTGCATTCTTCTCACAGTGCACATTATCTATAAAGTGAAATAACCCCTCAAATAATAGTTGGCAAAGTCACTAGGAAACAGCACCCACACATATATTCAGCATGAGACACTGCTGTTTATATCTGTGTCCCATCAGCTGCATTGAGGATGAAGAGAGGAAGGTCACTGGCCAAACATCTGTCAAGTGTTTCTCAGAACAGCTCCAATGCAAAGCATTAACAGAGCCAGTTTTTTTTGCTTCATGTTCAGATATTTTCTCATCAGAGATGAAAGTTCAGATCATTTCTCCCTCAGGAGAAAAACTCTATTACCAAGAGTGCCTGGAAGCTGCTGTTGTGTATCACTGTTTGCTGTTAGCCAGGAAACCTCTACAACAATATCATGGAAAATTAGGAGTTTCCCTGACCTGTCTCCCTGGCTGGCTTTGTGCTTTGTCCAGATGCCAGCTATACAGGAAATACATCTATGTTTCAGTCTCTTGATATCATACTGAGTGATAAAATCAAACTTTGTCCAGTAGTTAGTCATGCTTATAATAAAGGAAACATTAGGAAACATTGTGGACTCTAATTTGGACTGAAGTGAGGCTTGTTATTTGGAGTCTACTGAAAGAACATGTAACAACTGGAGCAGACTCCTCAGTGTAATTTAGAAAGAAGTTGTGCCTACTAAAAAAAAAAAAAAAAAACCAACCAAACAAAAAAAACTCACACCAAAAACAACCCCCGTAAAGACAGTTTCTTGAATCTTTAACCCTTCCTGAAGATTTTATTGTATCTTAATTAGTATATTTCAGTGATGTTTATGCTTTTGTCATGAGTGCTTTAATTATGCAGAATGGAAAGACTTAAATGTGTTATCCAGACAAAAGTCAATCACTCTGAGAGCAGTAATGTGACAGAGTAAATTTTAATGAAATTATGTAATGTATAAATTAATCTTATTCTTTAGGGTCCCGGCCTTGTTGCTGCAATGTGGGGAGTCCTTGTATTTAAGGAAATCAAGGTAATGTAATTAGGTCTCTCACCTACTATCTCTTGCTTGCCTCTATCTCTAGAAACAGCATGACTTGTTATACAGCTGCATCTCAGATTCCTCTTCCTTACAAGTATTGCATTATGAAACTGAAAGTGATGCCATGCCATATTAAGTTTTCCAAGAAACCTGAAGAACTGTGAACAATTTTTACAGGAATGAAGATTTTAGTTCCATAGCTGTATGAGGAGCAGTGGATGTAAATGAAGACTGTAGCACAACCAGGAGGCAGGATGCCAGGCACTGCCTGAAGCCAGTTTTCATTTGAGCCAGTTCTTTCAGTGGAGCAGGGGAATGAGCAGTTGTCCCAATAATGCATTAACAAGTAGATTACATTTTTAGGGTCAGGTTCAACAAAGGATGCAAAAATGCAACAGATATTGTAATTACATTTATTATTACATTGTAATATTATTATTATTATTACAAATATTATTATTGTAATGACGTTTGTAATTACAGTGTAATGTAAAGATCCTAAACTGATACAGCAGTGGTTGTCTACAACAAGCTAATTTGCTGGATTTTAACATATAGGGTAAAAGTTAGTTTTCTAGTAGAATCTAAAGTACTGAATGCTAGCAGTGTAATACCAGGTTCTTTTTGCCAACCTATCCAGGATCCATAGGTGCCTAACTTGGATCTAGAACTAAAAGTTCTGTGTCTCCCACTGCAGATTAGTTTTGCACCACAGTGGAAGATCATAATGTTCATTACCCAAATCTTTGTAACTCTCTAATCCTTTCATTCTTTTCATATAATCTCTGCCTAAATGAAATTTAGTACTCTGTTCTACCTTTTTTTTAAAGTGATATCGGTAATGACAAGACAATACTTTCCTTTTTCTCTTCTTTTGCCTGTACAGGGACTGAAAAACTACGTGTTACTGTCAGTATCATTTTGCATCATTTTGGCTGGATCACTTTCCACAGCTTTTTCTAAAGTTTGAAAGGACCTTCTGGAACAGTAGATGGTGCTAGCGTTTAACACAAGTAGAAAGACCATGTTGGTAGATCACAATACATAATAATTTTCAAAGTGTATGTCCAACATTTACATTAACTTACTTCAGCCAAGTGGAAAATGAAAACATTTGGCATGAAAGAAAATCTGGAAATATTTGTTCCTATTTTTCTTGGAATAGTAAGAAAATCAAAGGACTTTATTAATCAAAGCTAAATTATTTTATTGTTACTAATTTCATTCAGGTGCTAAACTTCATGTCATCATAAATTGTGGGTAAATTGTGATAGTGGACAGTGATTTTAATTTTAGTTTATAATACCGTATGTGTTTGCAAGCTGATTTGTTTTATTAAAACATTTTGTCTTACTGACTTAAATATAAGATACATCTCAAAATATTCCTTATGAAATTGTTACACATGAAGTTAATAAAGCTTTTCTTTTATTTAGAAGCATTATTCTTTAAATTCATTATTTTACATGAAAATGTTATTTTCCAGTCACTTCAGATTTGTGAAGGAAATTGAGTAAAAAGGGTGCCACAAAATAAATTACTTTTGTTTCACATTTTCCATAACCACCACTAGCAGGGACAACTGTTTATTTTCTTACTTGTGGCAGCTAACATTTATATATGCAGAGCATGTTATCTGAATCTCCCCTTAGCCTTTTCTTCAGTACATTAGACAACCCTAGCTCTTTCAGTCTTCTCCTGCTTGTAACTTGCTTGCAATTTCTCTGTGTCTTTCCTGATAATAGTATGGTTTGGCTGGAAGGGACTTGAGAATCCTCTAGGTCCAACCCCTCTGCCAAGGACAGGGATGCAATTCACTAGACCAGGTTGCTGAAGGCCCCATCCAACCAGACGGTGAACACTTCCAGAGATGAGGCATCAGCAGCTTCTCTGGACAGCCTATTCCAGTCTTTCACCACCATCTGAGTAAAGATTTTCATGCTAACATCTAATCTAAACTCAACCTCTTTCAGTGTAAAACCATTGCCCCTTGTCTTGTCACTGTCTGCCTGTATAAAATGTCTCTCTCCCTCCTTTTTATACACCACCTTAAGCTTTTGGAAGTCTGCAGTGAGGTCCCCTGGAACCTTCTCCATGTTGATCTCTCACTAAGTGGACTGGGTCTGTGTAGAATACCAAAGCATGGGCAGTCAGGCTACAGTCTTGTAGCCAAAAACCAAGAGCAGTAGTAAGACTGTGGGTGTTTTCCCCATCCCATTTGCAAGTTCTGTTCATAGTTACACATCACAGCTTTTTGCCATCATGGCTTGATATTGTTAACATGTTTAGATTGCTATCATAATTTCTCCGTTTTTCCTTTCACCTTTCTTTGTCTGCTCTGCACCAGATTTGAATTTAGAACTGTTACCCAACCTGCTTTTCCCCATCTTGTGTTATTTCTACCTAGGTGTCAGAACTTGGTGTTTGACAGTTTTTTCCCCCTCTAAGGCATTTCTGTAATTTTGGTCTCTATGTTAAACTTGTCCTCCAACAAGGTGGCAGCATTTTTCAGCCAGATGTCATCTGCAAATTTAATAAATGTACTCTCTAATTGCTAGAAATAATTAATGAAAGTGCTGCATGATACTGGCCTTTACTTACATTTTGGTATCTAATACTTCTTTTTACTTTTCAGGGAACAATTGATTAACATTTGAGTACAATTTTCCTGTGTCTTGCAGTGCTTTTGTTTAGACTGTGTTCTGGGAGCTTTTACATAACATCAGGTAGAAAAGTCAAGGTACATGATGTTTTCTACCCTAATACCTGATATTAAACTGAAAACGGATATTTTTTTCTGTCCAGTACCCAGGTCAGGCACAATTTCTCCTTGACAGACACTTCTCTGTTACTTACCTAGCCATTATTCTATTGACTCAGACAAACAAAAGTAATATATTCACTGTGTTTTTGAAATAACTTGAATTAAACAGGGCATTTATTATTTACTTGGTTCTGTTTAATTTCTTAAAGAATACAGTCTTAAGGATTCCCTTATTAAATATTCCAGGAATATAGTCCATGCCAGAAAGTTGCTGATGGACAAAGAATTGGAAAAACCAAAACACAATATCCTTAGGCTCCTCATATTTACAGATAGGCTTTAATGTGGGAGTGAGATGCATACTCTTCACTAGTTTATGTCTAATAAATTACTAATGCCTCAGTCCTGCTCCCTAGGAGATGCAAAGGCAGCAGCAGGACAACCTGCCTGGGGCATGCAGGTGACAGTAGCCGGGGCAAGTGGCTCCCCTGCACAACCCCTGTTGCCCCCCAGACCCTCTCCTGACCAGGGGGAAGCCGTACCCTCAGTGAGCAGTGAACTCTGCAGGTAACATCCCTCTGCTCCAGGCAGGTTCTCCAGCTGTACCAGTGCCCCTGCATGGAGGATGCTGGTTTTCCAACCATTCTTGCCTGTGCCTGCTCCAACTCAAGAGCAACACGGATGCAGGCATGCTATCAGAGTTTTGAAACTCAAGGGCTTCGTGGTATTTAGAATTATGATCACTTTAGGTAAAGAAATGTCACTTTTAGATGAAGATAAGAAACCTGGATGCAATATTTCATGCTGAACTTTTTGTATGGGAGATATTGCAAACCTTACATTCTGTTCATCATCTCTGTAACAGCCATGATTTTAAAGGCTTGAGATACTATATTTAGTACAGGAAAAAATCCCAACCAATCTAGTAACCAGAGGAGTTTTCTTCACAAGAGGCGTGGACCCAGTTCAGGCTATGGAGAAGGTACGTGCTTCTGTGACTGCCATTATTTCCGTGATCATGAGAGACAGAACTTACACTTTTTCTGCTTTCCCTTTCTCCCATCCTCTATACATTCTCTGGGATAGATGGTCTTACAGCCTCTGCTGTCTCTCTTGGGGGATGCTGTTAAATTAACTTCTGATACAGGCACAGCATTCATCTGCTGGATATGATTACAGGAAACAGTTAAATCTTCCAGGGCAGGAGCACCTTTGCATTTCCTAGATTTTGTACAAGATTATTTGTTTTCTGGAAAAAACCAAAAAAACCTGAGCTCCTGTCCATAGCAATTGCAATCTAAATAAATGTTTGTAGTCTGATGCAGTTCTCCAGTCTATTTTGTAAAGCTATCAGATGTGCAGACTTAATTGCTGATTGCTAGGGTGTTAATATTCTTGCTTGTGACAGCTCAAATATCACCTTTATTAAAATGTTTTTAGAAGCTATCCTTATTGGATTTGACTTGTTGACTGCAAGAAAAAAATCCCACCTTTTCCAGAACTTTTTTGTGAAAAATCCCATGTGGCCTTCCAAAATATTTTTTGTGATGTTCACTTGGAATAAGTTGTATAAATATTCCACTCATTTCTGAGATTTTCTTGGTCTTGATGTTTCCAGTTAGAAATAACACTGTTACTTGTTTCATGTGAGGATGCTGGATTAACAGCATGTTTACAGAGTTATTTGTACAAAACGGTCTGGAAGTAACTGAGGTTAGTAAGAGAAAGTTCTACAGCTAATATAAATTGTCATGGTTCTGTTTATATCAACTTATTTTTGTATAAATGGAAGAATCACATCTCTTGGAGAAAGCTAAGCTTTCAAATATTTGTTTATGCCTGTTCAGCAACTTTTAAGAATATATTTGAGTTTGCTTTAAGAATTTTTCTCTGGTAATACTTAGAGGCAAAGTAGCCTGTAAAATATAGGTAAACTGGGAGGTTTAGAAATTTTTTGTGCAGTCTTGTGAACTGGGGAACTCGGTGTCATCTTTTTTTTAGCTTTCTCTTACCTCTTTATTCCTTTACCTATGTTAATTATCAATGGATATTTTGAGGCGCTCTGCCCTTCCAGAGTTTTATTCCTTCATATTCTTAGTAAAAATTATTATATGTGGAAAAATAATTTAAATACAATTGCTCCTGTCTTGAAATGTAAACAGTGAAAACTGATGCTTTTTAATCCTAGATAAATTTTATATATTCTTTGTATCATAATTTTCTTTTTCAACTGATATTCAAGGTTGATTAAATACTATTTCAACTGTCTGACCTTGAGCTTTCTTGCAGCTGGCCTGAAAATAAAATTAAAATTAAGATGATGCATGCTAACAATTAGTGTATTTTTTCTTTTCATTTTGACCTTGTTTTCAAATAGAAAACTGATGTTTAATGCCCCCTTCCATAATTACTGAATTACTAATGGATTACACTTCCCTTTAGCTATATGCAATGCTGATAGATAGTGACTATGGAGCATTTTATTTTAATTGCTGAAGTGGTGATTCTTACACTCTTCATGCTTATCATAAAACATTTTTTAAAATCTAAAATATTTTTAATTTTTTTATGTAAATGCCAAACAGTTCTTATGTCTCTTGCTGCTGTGAAGGGCCTGTTTGAAAGTCTAACCTGAGAGAGGAAATAAAGGAAACAGGAGCTTCATTAGTCCTGCTGCTATCAGTGATTCAGGCAGTCCTTGTGCAAGTAACTTGGCATGACCTCAGGTTTTGGTATTCATATAGGAACCAATTCACTGGAACTGACATAAGCCATATCTAGAGATACTTATTATTTCCCACATCTCAGCATTTTTCATGCTGCATATCTTCTAAAAACATTTCCTGCAGACTGGGTGACAAATCACACATCTTCCAGGACCAAAGCAGGGAAGAGCTGTAGAGGGAGAGGTTTTTCACCTCACTTCTTAATGAAATGAGTGAACTAGTGGCAGCAATTTTTCTGTGCCCCTGAGCTAGTCTCACTGAGCCTGTAGGCAAACTTCAAAGGATATTGTTCATTGACACCATGCAGGGATCATAAAAATGTGGCTATTTGTGGATAGAGGCTCTTCTTCAGGAGTTGCAGAATGATAACTGCTCCCCACCTGTATTTGTAAACCTGGCTTTGATCCCAGCCAAGAAGGAGCCCTGGGTATACAAAGACCACAGGCCCTTTGCAGATCCATCTTAGGAGAAGGTCTGATCCGGTCCTGAACTGGATAGCAATATTTCACATCAGGTTATGCTCTGGCTCTGCAGGTTATTTTACAGTTGATTTTGTGTGCAATTGAAAGGTTGGAACTTGTATAAAAGCATATCATGGCTTGTGTTCCTTGAAGCATTCTGTGCATGTCAAGTTCAAAGGAAATGGTTTAGACTGTTGGCTTGTCTTACTTCCAGATGTACTTGCAGTGAGCATGCATGACCTCATCATCAATTTCTGCTTCAGATGTTTGTGTCTAGCATTTTCGAGTGAAGTAGTTGAAATTTAGTGCATAAATCCAAAAACTAGCATTTGTATCTAACTAAAGCTTTATGTGACTAAAAAATAGCCTTGTTTGGATGTTTCTAGAAGTTGGCAGCATAACACATTATGTGATGTTGGTAATGTGAACAACAAGATATTTATTACAAATAAGTTAAGCACTTGCAATTTGTGAGTTGTAACATACATTATGTTTCCTTGACTTTCAAGAGGCTACAAGGTTTCTGCTTATACTCTTCTAACTTTGCAGACCTTGAAGTAGAATGCTTGTCTTTTTTTCTTCTTCATTGGTTACATTGATTGTAGTTTAGAGGCAGATAGATTCTTTTTCTTAACTTAGTGGGCAACAGTAAATTCAATAAAGCATTAGAGAATCGCACAAAAAGGAGGATAAGCTGAGCTATGTAAACATATTCCTGTAAGGGGTTGGTGATATGCCATGCTACTCTTTAGCAGATAACACCTTTTCATACTTTTATTTGGTAATTGTCATATCCCCAGCATTTCCTTTTTTTTTTACAGAAAATTGTGATAATCCAGTTTGACTGATCCAATTAATAGACTTCTGATACTGAATCTGGATTTCACTCATTGTTTTCATTATGTGGGTCATGTTGATTAAAGATTATGCCACTACCCAGCTGTTTGCTACTAACAGACACCTGGCAGTCAAACCAATGGATAGGATTGTGAGGGAGGTTGTGAACTTCTTGGCAAAAAAACAGCTACTTTAATTTTCTTCACTGTGTCGAGGTCTCCTGAGAAAATTCTGGGGTTGGGGAGTAGCACTTTAACCTAGCACATTAAGAGAATGTCCCTGCTACTTTTATCTGATTGCTGGGACAGAAGTGCTCTTTCCTAAAACATTTTAATTTCCTCTTTGTTTTACTTCAGCAAGAAGATTCAGCTTAATTATTTGTACCTGAAGCTACGAATTTTATGTCTGTAAATTTACAGTGCCCAGCAAGGCTTGCAAATTTATTTGCTGCTTGTCCTATTTGGTATCATTTCCATCTTGATTTTACTAGAAATTCAGAATCCTGGCTGCTCTGAACACAGTTTTTAATATGATCTTTATAATATTATCTGTTATTTATTAGCTATTCCGTAGACATTACACCTTAAATATTTTCTGCTGTTGATGGTGGGGCTGTTTAAGGATGAGATGTCTAAAGTTTCATAGTTTCTTTCAGTTTTAAGTCTTCATAAAGTGTCATTGTGATAACTGCAACTTAAAACACAAGAAAGTATCTTCTTTACTGGGCCTCCATGAAATATGCCCTGACCAGGATTTGGAGACCTCTTGCATTTCTTTCATGAGGGAGATCCAAAAGAGCATGGTTAGACTCCAGAAAATGGATTTCTGAGTGGCTAGTAGGCACAAAGAGCTGCCATGCCATGAAATTACTTCTGAAAATTTAAAAGAATTAAGCACCTCAGCAAAACTGTCTGTCTTCCATTAGTTTGTTATGTCTATGTATCTGTTGCTAGAAATGTTAGCTTTCACATTAATCACAGCTTGCTGATGGAAAATTCATCAGAATATCAAATTTTAGGGCTACCATCAAAACATTTTAAGGAATATCACAGTTTCAAATTACCAAGTTATGTATTTCTGCAAATACCTAAAGGTGTAAATATCAATATATGTGTGTAGACATGTAGAGATACACTCTAAATTAGGTCCCTTTAGTTAAAAAAAGATCTGGGAGTTTTTGCAACTAGCTACCTGAAAATGTCAATTCAGTGATTAACAGCAGTTGGAAAATGCTAGCATGTTTGAAATTATTAAATAGTAAGTGGGGAAATATCACTACGCCGGTGTATAGTTTCAGTTCACTGATCAATGAAATACATGTTTAGTGGATTTTTTAAAGTCATGCAGAAACAATAAGATCTTCCCTTTTATAGAATTATTTCTACTTTAAGTAGCACAAGACCCAGCCTGAATGTGATAACATATGATCATTAACATAACATATGATCATTAACATATGATAACGACATATCCATACATTAATAAGAAGAAACATGTTAATGGGGATTGATTAGTCACTGTGTGTTGCGCAAGAAAAGCTGAACACACAATAAAGTTATTAGAAATGAGGTTTGAAAGACAAGAGTGACTTTTTCAAAGAAAGCATAATCAGTGTTTTGAAACTTATTCTTAGAAGATTTAGTACCCATTAGTATTATGAATGGGTTCTGAGGCTATTAGTAAAAGATAAGGCCATTTCTGACTACCAGTCACTACAGCTGATCTGAATGGAACATCTGGCTCAAACCTTTAAGCCACCTGACTTCCAGAAAGAGCTATTTATTGAGAGAAGCTTTTTTGTTCCAGACATAATCATTCAAAGTCCAATATTTGCAGACTTCAGCTATTTTAGTACATATAGAGAGTTAGATTACCATTAATTTCATTAAGATGGTCATCTAAATTCCATGGCCAGGTTAAACACATAAGCACCTTTTCAGTGTAATTTTTCAACAACTCTCATTATTGGGATGTTCCCAGACAGTGCAAATGTTTTGGGTAATACTGACATTCAATGCTTAAATTAGAACCTAAACTTTGTCATTTAAAATCTGTTTACACTGACCAAGACCATTAGATTAAAATGCACAACTTGAGTAAAAACTTTGAAATATTTGAAATATCCCTTCTAATGCAGACCTTTGCACAAAGCAGAGGCTATTTCTGACAGATATAATTCAGACTAGCAGCTCTGTGAAAGGTTACACTGTTAATTTGATTTGTCTCCGCTGTGGCTTCTGTCCTGCTGCTCACTGCCCAGCAAAGAAATTTCTCCATGGAATCAACGTGTGATCATTGGTACAGGTGGGGACTACTTTTGATTAGGTATGATTGTATTTTTTCTTCAACTTCTGTCCAAATTTGTCACCATGTTTCATGCTAATTGTGACGACAAGCACAAGGAAGTCAAAAGGCAAAACTCCAGAAGACAGTAAAACAGAAAATGTTAGAGAGAGATGATTGAGAAAAGCAGAAGGAACAAGCTAGTAGAAATTAATGTAGAGAAATATAAGCAGAACATTGATGTAGGACTTCCACTAGAAGGACAATGAGCTTTTAATTAAGATGTGGTAAACAGACAGAAATTCAAGTACACATGAGAGATCAAACCAAGATGAAGATGATTGTCATTGCAGTGCAGTAATAAAATTAAGAAGCAATGAAGTTACAATAACAATTTCTGATTATCTGAGTTAAAGGGACTTTCAGCAACTCTCTGACATATTGAACTGATTATGCTTCTAATTTAGGGACTGTGGTATGTTTTAACATAACTTTGCTCAGATAACAACTTGGAATCTGTCTCTTCCAGTCTTACACAGTCAAGTAAAGGAGGCTAAAAAGAGCAGTCTTCATACAATTTTATCAGAGAATGCTTTCAGCATTTCTCCCCAACCATTGCAATGTGTCAGCAGCATAACTTATTTTCTTAGCTACTCAAGTAATAATTCCATTATTCCTCTGTGTGTTTGTTCTCAAAATAAACATGACTTGGCAAAAGTTTCCATTGTGTCTTCGTTTTGAAGCCTGTAGGCAGTAAAGCTGGCTAATAATATTTGAACCTATTAGAGAAAGGACATAGTAGAAAAGAAAAATAGTGGTTTAGTCCTCTTGTGGCTGCTTAAATGACTATTAGAAGGAAATTCATTTAGAAAAAGTGTCCTTGTATGCAACTAAAAATATGAATCCATAATTAGGTTATATTTCCATCAGTTTCATAAGGGAAATAAATTCTCTAGTACCAGGAAAATAATCTTTCAGTTTAAAGTGTATTTCTTAACAAATAGTCCCGAACTGAGTATCATGGTATCATTTTATTGATAAGGCAGTCTCTCATTTAGTTCTCCTAACACGATCGTTTTAAAAAAAATGCTTCAGAGAGGAAGATACTTCTGCTGGTTTCGTGATGTAAACTCAGCTGTTTTTCATATTTTTAAATTTTTAAGCCTAGGCCCAGAGTCAGTACCTGGAAACAGGAAGTATGCATCTGCATACCATATTGATGCCACTTTAAAGAGATTAACTTATTTTCCATTATCTTGTCTTCCACTTTAAAATGAGATTTGAAAGCATGTCCTTCAGCTGGATAAGTTTCACAAGAGGATCTGAATAAGCTGTGTAATGAGCTCAGCAGTGGATGGAATTGCAGCCGTCCTATGGTGTGCCCATAGAGCCTTTAATAAGGGTAGCTAAGATGTGCCAGTCTTGACAGGAGAGTGAGTCAGGTGGACAAAATGTGTATGCTCAACCTGTTCCTTGTGAATTGAACTGCAAGGGGAAGAAAAATAATTTCGTAAGAAAATATATTCTCAAATACATCTTCATTGACAAGAAGCAAGGGCAAGACAATTTTGAGTAACAATGTGCTTTGGTCATGAAATGATAAAAAAATGTTTCTTGGTAGCCAGGATACTTTGAACTATTCAGTAAAATGTTCTTATTTTGACCATACTGGTGTCTGTAAACATGAGCAGCTGCAGGGCAGAAAGGGTGGGTGATCTGTCTCTTTCTGTAACCACACCCTTATGCAGCAATGACTTCTACAGAAGAAAGAAAATCTGAGCTGCTCCTAGAATCACTGCCTGTTTCTGGGATAAATATTAAAGAGATTTTTATTTTTATCATATTGCAGCAGGTATCATAATAAATCAGTTTTCCCCTTTTAAACATAGATAGGAAAAAAACCCCACTGATTACATAGTAATCTCATCATCATTGCTTTTTTATATTCCCCTTTAATTCTTCTATACTTCTATATTTTACAAGATCAAGTAAATGCGGTTATTTCCTGCAACACTTACTCTGTATTTTTAGTATAAAGATTTTCCTATCAATTTCAAATACTGAAGATTTAGAGAAATTGTCATCACCTAAGCTGAGCTGTCAAATTCTCTAATAAGAATGATTCAAAACATCAGCATGGGGTTTTTTGGCTTGGGGGTTTTTTTTGTTTGGGTTTTTTTTTTTTTCATTTTTACATTTCCATTTTATTTATCTTTCTATGGAATAAGATGTGAGAAAAAATGTAGATGTTTATGTAGACTTGAAGCATAAATATACATGTATAAAGAAGATGAACTTATTTTGCTACATTAAAATTCACAGCAGTGAAAATATGCATAGCAGCATTACAAATTCAGTTGTCTTGAGCAGAGATGTCTAATCAATTTTCTCAAAAATAAAAGTAAAATCAAAGATATTTTATGGTAAACAACCATCGCAGATTGACTAGGGTTGCCTTGTCACATGAGGAAAAAAAATTATTCAGGCTTTTCTAGTAAGAGAGAAAACCAACCTAAGGAAGTTATGCTTGGACTGTTCAGTGCTAGGAAGAGGAAAACTTTGGGCACTGTCCAAAGCAATGTATGTATGAATGCATTTTTAAAATGCTTCTGCAGAAGAGTTTTGTGTACCCCACCAGAAGACCTTTTTAATCCTAACTTTCTCCTCTTCAGCAGTGTGATCAATAAGCAAGTCAAACAAAGAGAGAAAGGAGTGTTGCTCATGGATGGTTTTGCTTTTCAGTCAGACTGAATCAAGGCATCACTGCCCTGTAATGTGTTTATGACATCTGCAAAATATTGGGAAATAAATACAAACATGCTATGAACTTCAATTTGAAAACAGTAATAAAGGTTTGGTTTGGGGTTTTTTTTGAATTTGATATTGTGGGGAGGTGAGTATGTGTCTATGAATAAAAACTCTTGTAGCCCATAAAGAAATCTTCAATTTAAGTTATGTGTCCTCTTTTTTTTTTTTTTTTTTAACCAGACTATCTCCTTACCGCAAAGAATCAAAATAAAGGAAGAAGTAGGGAGGAAACTCATGTGCTACAAAGATTTGCTTAAACACCTAAAATGCTTAAACTCCAATGCAAATATAGAGAGTTGTTTTCCTTATATGTCAAAAAAAAAGGTTATTGAGATAAAAAAATTTTTGTGCTTAACTTATTCCAAAATACTGCAGCAACTAGGGAAGTGTCATGGTGATAGGAGAAAAAATGTTACTGTAGCACAGAAGATTCAAATATTATTCTTACATCAAAGCATAACAGAGGCTGTAGATGAGTACAATATTTCCATATTATTACAGTTTTATAATTAATATGTATTTATTATTTTAGGTATGTGGGACTCTCACCACTGGCTGGTAATTCTGCTTCTTGGATGTTTTTCCTGAACGAAAACTGGTTCACAGCAGTGCAAAAGGGTCAAGTGTCAGAACACACAGGAATAGGTCTGACATTATGACAGCTGAGCAATATACCATGATGTACTTCAGGTAAATCTTGAGAAGACTTAGTGGGGAAAAAAGAAGAACTCTGAAGAATCCACAGTATTGGCTTGGTAAGGTGTTTATCCATACTGCCTGGACAGAACTGAGAGCATATCTTAAGATTTTGACTGATTTTCCTTCTAGGAAACTCAAGGGTAAAAAGAAGGAAAGAAAAGGAGAAAATAAACACCTCCCTAATTTTTTTAGACAGAACATATTCAAAATCAATAGAAAAAAATTAATGTTATTGCTGCTATTGGCTAACTGAGAAACTGAAACAAATGAAAGCTAACACATGAAAGAGAACACTGTTTACATTTTTTTCTTTACAAAAGAGAGGCACCTGCAAAAGAAAAGGCATTCCCAGGCAAAATATGAGCTAAAACTCAAAATACCATCAGAGGAAAGATGTCTAACTGTTAAGTTTTAACATGCCCTTTCTCACTCAAAAAACATCTCAAGAAATGTATACATTAAGCTGCTGGCTCTTGCTTCTAAACTTTTTCAAGTCATAGACTCCCAGATGTGTTCCTCTGCAGGATTTTCCAGTTCAATAGCTTTCAAATTGTTTAGTTCCGTATAAAACATGAATTTTAAATATGTGTAAATTAAAAGTGCTCTTAACAGCGAAAAACATTGGCTTCAGCAGATTCTCATGAATGGAACATGAGCAATTATCAGAACAACAGCATTCTTGCTGAGAGTCTGCCTTAAACACCCATATTTCTGATTTTCTCCTCCATTCATTTTCACCCAAAATTCACTTATATCATGAGCTAATCTTTTTGTTTGCTTTGTTTTGTTTCCAGGCATGGAGTTTGGATTAAGATCATTTAAGATGATGTGGGTGTTTAGGAGGACAAAAAAAAAATGCACTGGAGAAGTGTGTGGGGTTTATTTAACTTAGGTGCAAATAGGACTTTTAAAACACAGTGTTGTTTGTTGAGCTTCTAACTGATTGTTTGATAGGAAAGCATTGAAAAACCACCTGCTGAGGAAACAGCATTTTAAAGATGAAAGCTCATAATGCAAGCCTTAACAAAGAGGAAAATGTGTGAAATAAGCCTTCATATAGGATTCAAGAGAAAGGAGATGTTTCCTGGGGAAATTTAAAATGTTGCAGGCTCAGAGGCCAAGGCAATTAAGGGTGCAATCTTTGAGAAGAGGTGACTTTCCTCTCCTCTCATGGTTGAAATCAATTAAATGAAGGGATATAAAATGAATGGTCATAGACACTCTTAAAGACTTCACATAAATCATAAATCCTGTTAGGTGACACTCCTTCAGTACCTTTGGCCCTACCTCACTTTCTCACTTACACAGCCCATGAAGTTCTATTTTCCATTTCATAGAAGACATCCTTAGATAAACACTCAAAATTCAAAAGTTTCTTATTGCCTTTCAGATGTTTCTTACATGAAAAGTTCCTTTACTGCAAAATATATAAATACTTGTGGTTTTATATTAAGAGAATAAATATCTGTATCCCTAACATTATTTGCTTAGAACAATTTTTCTAATAATTACTACAAAGATAGGTACATTATGTGTCTCATTTCTTTTTAAAGGAATGCTTGAATTTTTGGCTGTGGTGTAGAATAGCTATGCTATAAGGCTTGAAAAAAGTATAGAATTGTGTATATAGATTCTAAATTCTTGCAAATCAGGAACAAGTCCGTCTAAGAATCAGACTTCTTATCTAATCCTTCTCTCATTTAATTAATAAAATTAAAACAGTAAATCTAAATACCAACCTAAAAATTCAACTCTCTAGGTGTATAACACCTAGATCCATGTATTAGCAAATAATGGTGAAAGTTGTAACATTTCAAGTAAAAGAAAAAGCAAGACAACTTAGTGAGGTTGAATACACTTTTAAAAGGATCTTCTCTCTGTTGATGGCTGAGCATCACATTCTAAAACACAATAATGAGGGCACACTGAGGAATATTCTGTGATTTTGCTGTTACTAAAACTACCAATAAAAAGTAAAAAAAGACATCACCTGCAATATGGTATGCTCTTTGTGCACATTTTAGTCTTATTCAAGATCTAATATAATCTTTTTAATTTTACTACCCACCACCCCTCTGAAGTAAACAGTTACAACTCCTCTGAGGTAAATAGAATTCACAATAGAACTCTAATATTTTATATTAATGCAAATCTACCTTACCTGTGGGCCAGAAAGATAGAAGTGACACAGAAAGCCTGGTAGCCAGGTATTTTATTGCTTTTGTACATTTTCATACTTTGAAAGTGTTTATTTGGGAAGGCTGAATAATTCAAAAATTTTTTGTTCAGGTTATTTATTAAGGTGAAATGATGGGGGGAGGATTATTATACCCAACACAAAGAAGAAATTCCTGGCACATCCCATTCTTTTCTGATGTGACATTTAACAATGTTTGATTGCTGTGCTTAAATGACCAAAGTTATTTATATAGATAGATACTATTTATATAGCTAGATACTATTATTATTGCATTTGGCTTCAAATTTAAAAATTAATTCACAGACATCATTACTGCATAGTCCTTTAAATATACTTTAAGGTCTTTCAGCTGCATAAGCTTTAGCATTCTACCCTAGCACCTGTCAAAATGCATCAGTCTCTGAACTGCACTTTATTTAGACATTTATTTCAGAAGTTGTTTCTGTGAATTTTTGTTTGTGGCTGTTTGAATTCAGCACGCAAACTGGGATTCTGTTACACCTTGTACTCAGGCAAATTAACATCTGAACAATATTTGTTTGTTGAACTACAGAGTGATTCATTACAAGCTCTGAATCACAGTTACTTCTGGGAAGGCTCCATATTGTTAAAGTATGCCTTGCAGTGAGTAGAACTGCTGAGATAATTACAATTTTAAACTTGAAACTTTAAGGTTACTTCAGTACAAACGCAGGGAGCTGAGGTTTGGAGGCATTTACATGAATAATTATAAATGCTCATATGCTTATGCAATTGAATTTATTAAGAAAAAAAAGGCTTAATATCATCAGGAAGGTAACTGGGAAATAATTTTGTCTCTATTATGCTAGGTAAGTAATGAACCAATAATCTTGTTCTCCCAGACCATTATATGTGTCTGTCTCACAATGTTTGCACCTCTTTTACAAATATTGTTCTGGATGTACCTTGGATCACCAGAAAATTGAAAAAAAATAGAGATTTCCTAAGATGGAAGATGGTATAACTATTACTAGATTCGATTTTTTTTTTTACTTCAGTAAAAAAATAAAAAAAATATTTTTCCTGCTTTATAAATACAGTAGAATTTTCTTAATGGGTTTTGAGAATTTTAGAAAACTCCATTTCTCAGAAATGGAATTTCTTGGATTTTAGTCTTCTATTGAAAGGTATTCTGATAAAACTGTTAGATGCTAAGATGAGGTTATATTAAGAAATTCATAAACTGAAATTACAGAAATGTCTTTCTGTTTTTTCTCCAGATCTCTAAAATAATTTCTAATGAAAAAATTCTTTACAAAACTAATGTGGAAAATAATTCAAGCCTAGGTTTTTAATTGTAAATTTCAAGTCTGATTCCTATCTGTTTAAATTCCACATTGTGTCACACAAACTGATTTGCAGACCAGGTTATTTTTGATGCTGCATTAGAATGTACAAAGAACAGGCCCTAAACTCTTCCATCTCTGGGACAGGGTTTGCAAGGGGCCTCTATGGTTCATCTGTCGGGAGCCAGCAATGGAGAAAACTCAGTAGGTTATTTCACCCTTTCTGGAGAAATTTCTTTCTTCAGCATGTTACTGACTTGCTTATTTCTACTGGCAAAACCTATGCCTGTAATTGTTATTTCACTGGGTGAGTATTCTAGGTACTAAAAGTTGTTCTGTCTAAATAACTACACATTTTATGTGCAGGAAGTGACAGTGAGTCCTCTCAAAATAATTCTTTTTTTACCCTCTTCAATGTATCTATCCACAAAGAATCTCGTTCTGAAATGATGAGGAAAGGAGCCCAAATTGCCATAGCAGTAATTCCTAAATTGCTGTCTTTAGGGATCTCTTTTTCCACTACGTAGCCATGTGGTACATTTTCAGGAGCCTAAATAGACCCATTCTACCCTTTTAAACACAAAAAAAGATGTTCCACTATTTTTATAAATATGTTGCAGTTAGGAAGCAGGTATGATTTAGTTTCAAATGCTGCTGGTAGAATTGGCAGTTTAATTAAAGAAAATGTTTGTGCAACTTACTAGACTAAAGGACACAGTATTTAATTTCACTCTGTGAGACAGAAAAATACTTTATTTAATTAAGTGTAGCCTGCTGGGAAGGTAAACTTGCAAGAGATATTAAATAATTTACTGCAGTTCTGTGAAAATATAATTCTTGATTCTACAGATAGAGATTGTAGATTTTTCAGAGAAAACCTTGTATAAATTCTGTGTGTCGATTATGAGTCTATCCATTACTAATTTATTTCTATAAGTTGATTCACTATGAATAAGCAAAATAGAACAAGAAGCTATGCTTCTCTCTTGCAGACATGTTTAACCATACAGAAGAGGAACAAAACCAGGGATACTGAACAGAGACTTTTAATGTGGACAAACAGTGCTAAATAAGCTGAATAAATATAAATATAACAGAAGGCTGACAAGAAGATCCTAAACAAAGAGGTGATTTAAATTGAATTTATGTTCCAATGTTCTTCATATATCAAATATTACTGATCTTGAAAACTAAGGCCTTCTCAGAGAGAAGGAGGATTACCACATATCTTTGTAACAGCAGTTTATTTTATTTGTGATAATCTCTTCAGTTGTTAAAAATGGGAATTAACAAAAATGTGGTAGCACAAAGTTCAGAAATAGATGATAATATTAGCAGACTACTTTTGCATTTTTCCAGGTGTAGGAAAATCTGCATGTTCACGGATTATTTTTTTATTCTCAAATTAAAATGAAATGTTTTGGCAACTTGACCAACCCTGTTTCTAGTTTCTTTCTTGTCATAAATCCTCCATTCTTCTCAAACTATTATCCTGACTTTCCTCTTGTAAACTAAATTCCTTATGCAATTTCCTTATGTTACCACATTTTTAACCCTCTAGATCCAACCTAGATTCCTCTAAATGCTCCTTAGTGAGCTTTCTGCTGCAGTCACCAGGAAACTGAGAGTATGGAACTGTCATGAATACAGAATTTGGATTTGCTCAGTTTGGTCGAAATGCAGTAGAACAGTGCACGTGTGCAGGAGTGTTTGGCAACAAGGATAAAATGAAATAATTGACACACTTTGCTTGTAGGGTTGATCTGCTGAAATATCTTGGAGGTTTTTAAAATGAGAGAAATTAGTTCAAGTACATGGGAAAACATATGCAGAGTTCTGGATGCAGGTGTTGGAAGAACCAGGTAAGCCCTGGCCAGCCCTTGTACCACCCAGTGCTACCAGACATTGCCTGTGTGAGAGATCTGGGGCCTCCAAAACCTTTTATGTTCACTCTCTGCAGCAATCTATGCAAGGGAATTTTTAAAAAGCAGAAAAATTCAAAACAAATATATCAGAAGCCTGTCTTTGCAGGTCTCACATTATTTAATTAGGATAAGATTATTTCTGTGGAAGGGGACAGAAAGAGACACTGGTCTGGAATGGGCAGCTGTGACCACTTCTCAGAGAATCCCATTGAGAAGGGGTCAAGCCTCCATGGTCCCTATGTTTCCTGATGGTTGGTTTCAATGTTTCCCTGTGGTTACCACAGTGACATCATTGTTTTGTTGTGGTTTACTAGGGAAAGAGGTGACTTGTTCCTGATCCCAATTATTCACATTGTATTAGTTTCTGTTTCCTCTTTCCTTTATTTGTTTTAAATTAAATTGAAGAAATAAATATTTCATTAACATTTTAATTTGATTGTGCAAAGAAATGCAGAAAGCAAGAACCAAAGAAATGTATATCAAACAACAATTTTGGATTACTTTTCCAGAATATGAGAGAAATTCAAAAATCATAATTATAATGGGTCCATTTGCAGATTTTCTTAAAGCAAAATAGGGGGAAAAAGCAAAGGTGCTTGTCCAAGCCACTGCAATCTGCATCAGTTTAATAGTTTCTCCTTTACTGACAGCTAAGTTAAAGCAGCAGCATTAGACTACTGTGGGGTTCAAAATGTTGTGATGCTTGTTCAATTGAATTACATCAGCAGAAGTCCTTAAAATTGAGCAGCTGTACCAGCAAAACTGCGTTTCTCTCAGTAGAGCTCACATAACTCATTTACCACATTGGTACAGTGTGATCTGTTTAATACAGCCTCATTTATACCAAGAGTGTTTTGATTCTTCCATACCTGACTCTGCTGGCATGGTAAAGCACAACTGAATTGGAAACATTTAAGAATACAAATGCATACTATTTCTCAACCTTAAAAACCCCTGTGAAGAACAATACATTCCATCATGAGCAATTTAAAAGGCATGTTTCCCCATAGATTTCTTCTATTTCTATTTGCTATCCTCAGCTTAGCTTACACTTCTTTTTTGTGATAGTTCCCTTCCAACATTATTATCATTGGTTATGTTGATATTTATATTTTTGAAGACAAACTTGTTTCTCTAAAGATGCCTGTGAAAGAGATTTTATCAACAGAAGGATAAGGACAGAAGGAATGCTTCTTTTTCTTGGTCCTTTGAAAGAAAGTTGGCTTTGAAAATTCTTATCACTGTACTAAAGATAATGTTGCAGACTGTTAAATCACAATTTGATTCCTCAAAGAAAGTTAATTAATCTTCAAATGCATTTTAGTCATGCATCCTCTGCATTTCAGCATAACTCAAACATTAAGTACTGAGACATTACTTCTCAATAAAAGGTGAAATGAACAACATATAACATTTGAGAAGCAGGAATTTTAATCAAAACTACATTAAAAAGATATGGTTTGAGACCCACAATGCTGAACTTCCAGATGACTGGTTTGTTTCAGATCAGTGTTGCTGAGCATTATTTTTACTTGACAGCTGCTCTGCATCAGCTGCACTGAGCTACTGGTTACAGCTCACACCCAGCTGGTAATGCTCTGGGGAGTAATTACCACCAAGTGCCACAAGTCCCCAATTTACCTGGGCAGTGAGGCTACAGGCCAAAGATCTAACAGAGGGGCAGGGTACACAGGTAGGATAATGTGTGCTGCTTTTCTCTGGGATTCATTTTCTCTTTCAGAGCTAAAACCTTGGAATTTTTTTGAAAATTTGCACAGAAACCTTTTCAAGGAACTTTGAAAACTTTCAAGGTAGTTATATCTATTAAATTCCCTTTAGCAAAGTACATTCAATTTGGTGTCCATTACAAATAGACCCATTAACTAAATTCATTTGCTCTAAACAGGGACATTTCTACTAATGCTTGCTCTTTTCTTGCTTCTTATGATCTTTCAACTATTTTGAAGAGATGCTGTCAGTATATTATTTTTAAAAGAAGTAATTTCTGAACTCCTGAATTTGGTTAAGACCGTGTCTTTGTTTTAAAATGTCACTTACAAAGTACTTTCCTTCCCTCTGCCATTTTTTTTCCCAGTGTAATGATTTTCTATGACACTTTTAACTCAATAACAGGAATTTTCAACTTTGAGGTTGGTGACCTCCTCCTTTATAAAAAGTCAGCTTTCAACTACTCTGCATTTTAGTGAAATAACCTCATAACATTTTCCATAGCAAGATGCTATGATGTAATTGCTGTTGAATTATGATCACTGCAAGATACTGTGACCAAGAAAAGCCTAATAGGCAAAGTGAAGTAATAGCTAAGCATATTTTCTTTATATAAATAGTCTATTGCAAAATTTTTCTGTGTGCAAGTTTTCCTTTAATAGTCATTGTATTACAAATGTATGATGGTGGAAGATATGTTCATTCTGAGGAGACATGGGATTATTTAAATTGATTATTTCTCAACACAGATGTTCCATTAACATATGGAAAAAGAAAACTTTGTCTCCATTGTCAGCTGGAAAACAGTTAATTAGATTCTCATCCACACGTAGACACAATTAGGCTAAGGGCTATTAATAAGGCACCTAACAGACATGAGGCTTCTTCTCCTCACCTGTGTCCTGCCAAGATATCTTTGTAGACTAATGCTGAAGGTTGTTTTTCACAAATACCCCTTCAAAAAGGTTGCTTAACTTCAGGTCTTGGAGGTTTCATGAACCATCTGATGATTGGTAGGTATTATTTAGAGTATCATATCAATTATTTGGGTTATAGTGTACTGTTGCTTTTGCTTAATTGGAGGACTGAGGTATTTCAGTTGTAACATCATGCCTAAAATTCAGCTAGGAACCTCCTATATTTTACATACATAGTGCAAAGAACTTGGAAACTATTTTATGTGCACCTCCAATATACAAAAAAATTATTGAATGCCATTATTGGTTTTCTACTGTTCCTTCAAGAAAAAAATCAGATATTTCAGGGTACAAGCTGAGAATGCTTTTAGTATGAAAGCTACTTATGTTGGGAAATGAAGTGCTACTTGGCAGGTATCATGTTTCCTTGAAAAGAGAAACAAAACAAAAAACTCCTATATTTTAGTAAAAGAGAATTCAGGTAATAATCATTAATTATAAAGCCACTCTAAATCTTGAATCTTATTTAATTAATTTAAATCCTGAGGAAGATATAAAGGAAAAAAAAACTTGTCTCAAAGAGCACAGTCTTTGAGAAGAATGAATTAAGCAGAAGTCATCAAAGATGCTTTCCATTTGTGCTGATTGACATGCAACATTCTTTTGCAGATTGGTCTTCCATAGTTTTAAAGTGGGGAAGGCTAATCCTGTATGATTGCTAACAGTGCTAACATCAGGTTGGTGAGTGGTCACCAGTGAGGTTCCTCAGGGCTCTAAGGCGAAGGGCCTTGAGGAGAAGCCATATGAGGAGTGGCTGAGATCACTTGGTCTGTTCAGCCTGGAGGAGACTGAGAGGAGACCTCATTGCAGCTACAGCTTCCTGGTGAGGGGCACAGGAGGGGCAGGCACTGATCTCTCTCTGTGGTGACAGTGACAGGACCTGAGGGAATGGCCAGAAGCTGTGTCAGGGGGGGTTTATGTTGGATATCTGGAAAAGGTTCCTCACCCAGGGGGTGGTTGGGCACTGCAACAGGCTCCCAGAAAAGTGGTCACAGCACCAGACTGGCAGAGTTCCACATGTGTTTGGGCAATGCTCTCAGCCCATGGTCTGGTTTTTGGGGCTGTCCTGTTCAGGACCAAGAGTTGGACTTAGTGATCCTTCTGTGAGTCCCTCACAATTCAGGATATTCTATCATTCTGTGATATCTTCATTATTTGCAACAGTTCTGGGCTAGTCCAGCTCACCCCATAATATGAAATTTAAAATGTGATTTGAGGGTAAACTATGGCTCTTCTTGGAGCAGAGTTTTCCTGAATGTGTTTTCTAAGACTGCTTTAAACAGCTTTTGATCTGAAAGGAAAACATTGTCTTAGACTGAGATTCCTAGGACGTGTTACGACTAAATAAGTAAAGGAGGAGAAGGTATCAAAATTACAGGAAGTCCTTATGCAAGGTTTTTTATTGCTTTTTCATCTGATGAGAAATGTCAAATAAACTGTGCTAGGCTTTGATTCCCAAATTCTGTGGATGTCAACAAAAAATCATGCAGCATTATTTATTTCAATGGCTTGGTTGTAGAGGACAAAATATTTTTTGCAAATGCAACAGCAAAAGGCATATCTCCTGAAGGGAGCTTTGCAGTACCTAGAAAACAGTATGATGTTTGGGGTTTTTATGGGACTATATAGCTTTATTCTTTGCAAGTGAATTTTCATTTTTGGTATATAAAGAGCCACCAGTCAGATTCACACAGGAGAGAAATTACAGATTTTATTTTAATAACTTTGGTAGGAGGGCTGGCTTAAGGCTGCTCTGATTCCATTCCAGTTACTTAATTCAGTGAAAAGCTTCAGAAAGGCTGCTCTGAAAGTGGGAAAGCTACAATTTAGTGATACAGTCACATCAGAGGGTCTCCACAAGCCGAAACTGAAAGACTAAGGCATAGCACTGACTGTGCTGATTGCCACCTTCTTTAGTAGTCTTATAAACCATGGAAAAACTCAGCAAACAGAATAAAAGTCTTCTGTTTTCCACCTGCCATTATAAAGAATTAATTTTAGGACAAAAAAAAAATATTGGTTTGTGATCTAAAATCACAATATGATGTGGAGAAAGCTTTCAGTCTACAGATTTCCTCAAAGACAAATGTGAAAGGTAACTGCAGACAGTGGGCTTAAATTTGCTGTGCATTACTTAAAGCTTCATTAGTGAGCATTCCACAAATGAAAAACTGTTGAATGATTCCACAGAAAGATTTTATGATGCAGGGAAGGTGCAATCTACAGAAAGTGTTTCAGTCCTCCATTAAAACAGCATTGCTTTGCAGCATGTGATTTGGGCATAGATCTGCAAACAAATATGCTATTTTGAACAGCTATGGTAGAACAGTTTGAAAAAAAAAAAAAGTAGTCTAAAAGTTTGACAATGTTGCAAATGTTCATCCCTTGAGAAATAAGGCAAGAAAAAAGGAATAAAGCAATGAGAAATAGATTTTTTTTAGGTTATTTTTTATTTATTCCCTTCCTTCTAAGCAGAAGTAAACAATTTATTCTCTAGAGCTCTGAAAGGTTAATCACTTGCAGAAAAATAAAGATGTGAAGAATATCTAAGGAATAAGAGCTAAAAATGTCAGATGCCTGGGGAAAAGGAAATGCTTTTCAAATTACTGGCTATTGTGATTTTTTTTTTTTTTTTAACTCAAGGAGGATAGTATTTTAAATAAAACATTACCTCCTGAATATGGGGAATTGTCAATGGATGCAAAGAAAAAAACATCAGTTTGGAAGTGGTGAAAGACTGTGCCAGTATTCAGCTTTTTAGTCAATCAGTACAGCAGGCAGGGAACTGCTCTGCTGTTGGAAAGCCCAGTCCCATGCATGCCCAGCAACAGGCAAGGACCATCTGAATTCTCTTCGGAGCTGCCAAGCTGTGAGACTAGGCTCTGTAGGAAAAGACACTCAGAAAGTCAGTGGTAGAGGGTATTCACAGGGTGTTATACCACCCCTCTCCCAATCATCTTGCCAAGCAAGGAAAAATAACTGGAAGGTTGCACATAGAAATCGGTTTTCAAAAAATATTGGTTTTCTCCATAGCAGGTTTTTCTGGGTTTTTCTCAAGACATTAAAAGGAGTGGTTTTCAAAACTTGCTCAGAAATCCCTGTTTCTGAGGGGAGTTTGCATCTGAAGACTGCAAGTGTATCAGCTAGAAACACTTAAAATGTAATATTTCACCTCTAACTTATGGGGAAGGGGCAAATGAAGAATTTTTTAAGGTTATAAAATTCCTGATATATAGCCTCTCATTACTGTTTCAGTAGATTACTGTAGTTGCTTAAGCTTGTCCTAGTGCTGGAGTCAGAGAATTAGTATGTATTTTACACCTTTCGGATTTAGGACTGAGGAATGGAACAGTATTTTAGAACTAAATTATTGTTTCAGAAAGCTGATTCTCTAGTTCCTGTAGCAAAAAAAAAAAAAAAAAATAGTGGTTAGTGTCGAGCCTCCTGATTTGCAATAATTGCTTTTGGTATTGTAAGTCTGGAGATTATTATTATTATTTCATCTTGCTTTCTAACTATTTTCTTTCTGCAAATTTGTTTTGTGTTGCTCTCTGTCTTCGTGACTCCAGTGCCCAAAAATGCTTTACAAATTTGTAGAAGCTGGTTTGCAGAAGTGTAAATTTGTCCTAACTTCTATCACTTTTGTATAATCTACAGTTAAGTGGTTGGAAGAGATTGCATTGGTAGTAAATACAATTTCAATGAAACACCTTCCAAATCATGTTCTGATTGTACACTCCAAGCTTTTGGAGTATTGTAAGGTGTGTTCCTGCTCCAGGTTGTAGCCTGCTTTCATTCACTTGCTCCCTACAGACAAATTAAGGGTGTTCCTGCCATCCAAGGCAGTCCCAAAGCAGGCATGCTCACTTCTCTTTGATTGGCAATGAAGGCATTTAAACAGAACATTTTTCACATAGTGTACTTTGTGATTGAAACACATCTATTGCTTAAATGACCTTTTTCACGGTTGGGCACAATTTGGTTAATTTTGTGAAGGATTGTGTCTCCCAGGGCACCCTGTTCTGTGGATACGCTAAATGATCTGTCCTACATTTGAGATGTATCACAGCCAGAGTTAATTAAAATACATACATGCTGTGTAATGTAACAACAGCACTGAGGCCAATCCTTGCTCCCAAGGAAATTATCTGCCCTAACTGAAAGTTATTTTCTCTCTACACTGTGTGGCTGTTTCTTTTATTTAACGTATTAAAACCATTTTAAGCTTTGAAGTTCTGTGGCTTTTTGGCTGGTGTTTTCATCAGATGTTATTCATCCTCCTAAGGCATATGTTCTGCTTTCAGAGCAGATATGGGAACTTCTCAGTAATTTATTCTTGTTAAAAATTAAAATGCATTTAAAATGTTTCATATTGGCAGAGCTGGAGATGATAGTCTTCTTTACTTATCCACATGGCAGAAAATGCATAAAATGTAATAGTGTCAATTTTTCTTTATTAACCTAATCTAGTACCTGTGAGATGATAGTTTGTTCATTATATTCTTTAATATGTATGTGTGTGTGTGTATATGTATATCTATGTCCTTCTTGTACCTTTCTTATCTAGAATAGTATCTTCTCCTCTTACCATCAATTTTAATGACAACTTGCTATGAATATGCTTATACCTGTTCTGGCTGTGAAAGTTTATCAAAGACAACTTTGTTTCTGTACAGATAAGAAACTAGTCATGGAGATGATTCCTTTCATTCTGCTATGGGCAAGTAAAATGGATTCTAGGAAACTGACTTCAAACAAGTTGGTCAAGAAATTTGAGGCAAGGGTTCTACAATGAGGACCATGAGATTTTTGAAGCAGTACAAATAGTCTCTAGGATTTCTTCAATGAAACGTGCTTGTTTAAATCATACTGAAAGAGCCATCTCCTTGAATTTTAAGACCTTATGAAGGCCTTAAATGAAGAACAATCTCAATTTAAGGTGTATAATAATCTTATGAATAATATCCAAATAGCTTTCATTTTAAACCAGCAAATGCTACTTCTTGCTTTGGAGATATGCATAATATTTCTAAATTTTATTGTGAGGATAATGTTACAAATATGCACATACACATAAATTACTAATTTCTTTAAACCAAAGGACACAATCTCTTTGGTGCAAGAATTCAAATGTGCTGCTGAGGTTTATGATGGATAAAATAACTTAGATCCAGTTTGTCAGATGCATAGGGTATCCACATTTTTAGAGCACTGAATACTTTTTGGGTATTGTTTGTGGGCTGCTCTTCACAACAGACTCTATTTCTCATTTGAGCTCTGTTAGTAATAAAGCAGCTTTGTAGGTTTGGACAGGCATTTTCCACTGCCCTCTTGTCACATGCAGTAATGTTATAATAGTACATCCAGAGAAGTAGCAAGTACATCTTGCATCTTGACCATAATTAGTTTTCTGACCCCTACCATTTCTAAAAGATAGAGGGTTCCACTGCTTTTTTCCATCATGGTAGAAAATTTCTCCTTATACCTGTCCCAATCTTGGAAATAACCACCATATGTTCATTTATTCTCAAGGCAATCCTGTTTTATAGCTTTTTCCCTTCATTAGTGTTTAATACCTAAAGGAATTAAGTTTATTCCCTTGGCCTTCATTTTTGCTATGATGAATTATACCACTTTCTTTTCTGTCCTATCGTAAGAACAAACTGTGGATCCCTGTGTTGTAGCAGCCCTTCTCACTTAGAACTGACATTGCTTTAAAAACTGTTTCGTAGAAAGACAGATGGAGTTTCTGGTTGATATTTTTGTTTTGTGTTGATGATGTAAGTGAATTTTTGGTGGGTTGTGTGAACTGAGAAGTGGACAGCAAAGAAGAAGCAATCCTAAACCAGACTCATTACTCTGAGCAAGGTGTCAGACCTGAAAGAGGTTGGGGAGGGGACAGAGCAGCTCTCTAGAAGCTGACTAAGGAAAAATCAGATGTAATTTCAAGGCACTTTGCTTTTCTAAGGCTGTAACTCAAGAAGGACAATAGAGCTTTCTCCTAAACTGTGATCCTGGAAAAAAAATTACATATCTCGGAAGATGCCTGATGGGGAAGAGAACTTAAACTGAATGTAAATAGTTGCTTGGTCATCTCTTTTAAGAGGCCAAAATATGTTGCAAATATGTTCCTTAAGAATAACTCTGAAAAGAATACCACACAGCATTTGTAATAGAAGCAATGAGGTCTCTTAATTGTCAGAGCTGCTGCTTGTGAACTGAATCTAGACTGCTTCAAATGAGATCTGGAATTCTAAAAGACACAAAATCCAGCTTTGTGTACTTGTGTTTTTATTCAGCCTAATAGGAGACAGAATTCTTGAAAGTCTTGAAATAAAAAGAAGCAAAAACTGGCTGTACTGACCCAAATCCATAATTAACTCTCCATTCATGGAAATTATAGTGAACTTTCTTGGCCTTTTATAAGGCAACTGACATCGTTGGGCCTTCATCTTAACTTAGCCCTTCCTAGTGATTCTAGGGGAGTTTTGTTACCTGGAGCAAAAACAGAATTGTAACCTAAAAGGAATTCATGGAGGCAAATTTTTAGTCCTTACAAGAGATAATAAATGAATAGAAATTGTGTCAAGTATCAGGGAATAACTTGAATCAGTGGCTACATCTTCTGCCTCTTTCTGTCCTCCAGCCACTTCCCCCACTTCTGAGAGAAGATCTTCAGTTTCAAAATTTCCTGGCACCACAATTGAAGGTGCAGCTTGGAATTCTGCAAAGGCATTCTAGATAGATATGGTATGAGATTAGTTACATGCAGTCTGAGGGTTTAAGAGCAAATTACAGCAGTGTAATGTCTCTGTAAGCCTGGAAAGAAACAGAATGAAAGTGTAGCTCAGGCCTTGTGTTGGCTGAATTCTGGCAGCTGGTGGACCTGCCCCTGAGCCATGCAGGCATCTGTGGAATTCCAGCTCCTCCTCTCTGACAGCATTGGATGCAGTGTGTGCCTGACAGTCTCAGCTCCAGTTGCTATAAAAGCAGAAAAAACCAAGCCACCAACTAAAAATCTGCTCCGGTCTGTTCATACTGAGTGTTGCTGTGGAGTAGGCATCAGGCATTATTTTCTAATGCTTACCTTTGGGATAGAGCTGGCTGCTGATTCTTCTCTACCCACGCTGCTGTTTGAGATCTGAGAACACTAACAGCCCTAATATTTTGACCTTTTCTGCTTTTCATTTCTGAAGAACTAACAACAAATGCTTCTCCTCTCATCTAAATAATTCTTTTCCAAGAATCTGTCTTCTTTTTTTCCAAAGAAAATAAGCTGTCTTCTTACATTATAAACCTCTCATGCTTCTCACTCTTTTTCTTCTGGACTGTCTATTGGCTGTTTCCTTTAAGAACATGTTTCAAACACACCCAGTCTTATGGCCCAGTGAGATCCCACCAATATCAACGGGAATAAAATAATAACCTCTTCCTCATATGTTTATTGGGGGAGTTTTGCAACAATCTATAATCTGCTTTGAAGTTTTTTGTTCATTATAATACCAGAATTTGTCCTAGATGTCAACGCCATGTTGAACATCTTTGAAGCTACTACACAAACCTTGCCTGTTTGCTCTCTATATGTTCATCTCTTTCATTATTTAAAATATTAAATAATGGTACACATGTGAACCTGTCTTGCTCCCATGCCACATCTAAGGGATGTTTGTTTGTTTTCCTTTAGGATGAGACACATACAGTAACTTTGTGCAAATCTTTCTACTTGTTTATACAATTCTCCATTACATTGTTATAAAGTCTCTCCACACACACAGTATAGCTGAAAGTGCACTGATCATTCTGAGTTTGAGGTGGATCATTTTAAGGAGAAGGTATGAAACTTCATTAAGACAAAAAATTACAGAAATAGAGATAAACTCTGGTAACAGTTAACCAGAGGCACAGTGTGGGGGATGTCAATATTCAACCAAACTTTGTCTTGACAGCTGGTTTTTTTTTTTTGTTGTGGCTTTTGGTTGGTGTGTTGTTTTTTGCTTTTTTTTAAGAGTTAGGATATGTGATGCTTCAAGTAATGAAGAAATCATGAAAGAAAATCAGATTCTTGTGGATAACTTACTCTTTATAACTCTCTATGCAAACCTGTTAGTACCTCAATATTTAATGTCTTCTGTTTTTCTAGATTTGCCAGTAAAGTCTGTGAATAATGATAGTACGTAAGGACCTGTTTGCAGCAGAGAGGTTTCAAAAAGCAATGCTTCTTGTTCTCTGTATAGGAATCACTTTTCAAGGAATTTCTCCTAGATATTACACTTATTTTCTGGTTAGAGATATAAAAAACAATTCTACAGTGCTTTACTGAGAATTCTTATCTGAACAGATTCCTGCTGCTTTGGGGATATCAGTAATTGAGGGGACCTTACTGAGTTTACAATGGAGTCCTCAGCTGTGTATCAAAGCCTGTTTTGTTCTGGTCCCTCAATAATTGACATTAAGAATATTCACTGTAGTGATGACTGGGTTTAAGATAACCTCCTGTAAGTCTCCTATTATGTAATTTTTTTATTATTTTTCTATATGAGTTTGTACTAGATCAGATATAATTTTTGAGATTCTAGTTGAGGGTTTTGATTCTATCTTCCTGGAGGGATTTTGACTGAAATCAAAAGCTAAAACTTATATTTTACCAAAGTGTGAATTATGATGTTGAACTTTATTGGCATATAAAACTACAGTGATTCAAGTAATTCCAAATACTCACAGACAAAAACTGGTGTAATTTTTACCTAATCTAGTTTTTATTTAAAAAGGAAGAAAACCAGCTCATATGCTTTAAACCTCACCTCCAATTCTACTTTAAGGTTAATGATATTTCTATCTTTCTGGAAATTGTATTTCTCCGTCAGTTTAACTAATAAGCAGGAGTTTTTAGTTCAACTTGTTTGTTAATCATCAGTCATGTAGGAGTAATCTTTTCTCAAGATCCTTAATTGTAAGTTTCGCACTCAATGTGCTGAATCTGATAGTGAATTATATCAAGGCAATTTAATGTTCTTTATCAATTTTGTGTTGTTGGGGATTTAAAAACTAAAATAACCCCATCAGAATTCTTGCACTTAATGTCCTAGCTTGAAAACTTTCCATTTTTTATGGGCTAATAGGGCTGTGTGTTTTCTTGTACTTTGTCAAACATCTCAGAGCAACACCACTACAATTTCAAGAATCTTAAACCATTAAAGTGCTGTCATCTGCTTTGTATCAACATCATTTTATGGGGTTTTAGAACAGAGGACAGTTTCCTGGGAAAATGGATATGCAGTGTTAGCCTGGTTTGCCCTGTGAATGTCCAAGTCTAGTTTGAACTATGTTATGGTTAGTGGTGATGGTTTTCTATTGCCTCTGACAGAAACTTGATCCCACTTCTGTGAATGATGTTCGGAATTTTACTGCACTTCTACATATTGCATATCTCACTTGTTCAAGATGGAGAAAGTAATTTTTGAATGCCTTGCCTATCCTGTTTCATTAAATAAAACAATGAATTCCATTCCACTGGGATTAATTGGTAGCAACAGAGTTTCTACAGAATGTTATGCGTTAATAAACAATACAGTATTCACTTTAGCAGTTTCTGCAAAACCAACATGCTGCATAATTCCAGTCTTATAGCTCTTTTTATGCTTGAAATTGAGGAAATATTATGCCTTTTTTTGCTTATTTCAGTAATTATTCAAGGATCTTAGAGAGTTTGCTGGAAAAAAATCTTCTAAAGGATTTGCTCTTCCTAGCAAATCACACTCTGCCTAGCTTGTTTTGTCATGCCTTTGGGTAAACAACTGAATGAGGATGTTGTTAGAAGAAAACCTTGTCAAGCAATTCCTCACCACATGGTATGGCTCAAGGAGACAGCTTGATCCCAAGCTGTACAGGAGGGCAGTGTCTTTACAGTAAAACTAATTATTATTTTTGTTTCACATAGATCTCATATTTATTTGAAGATCATAACTCTGAATATACTTGTGCTGGTTTATTTTATTTTTTACCTGCTAGCCAACTTTTTTTCCATGCTGTGATTAGATAAGAGTTCCCAAGCAATTTTTTTAGGGGGGGTGGGGGGAGAATTTCCTCTAAAAAAATTGTGTGTTGTGCAGAGAATTATCTCAAGAAAAATACATTCTAACATCCTTGGAATTATGGGGTTCCACAAGTTGCTCTGTTCTTTGGAAGACATCAGCCTATTTCTCTGAGTGTTGGTTGCTTTCTCTGTAGGTTGCCATGAGGGAAGTACAGCCATCATCCTGCTTCATTCTTCTTTGTAGCTGAAATTAATTTTTCTTTTACATGTATATCAAAAAAATAAACTGTTTGCCCCTCTTTTCATTTCCAATCTGCCTTAAAACAAACACTACCAAAGCTCAAATCTTTTGTGATCCATAAAAGGTTTTCTGTCTCAGCCATTCTGTCACTTCAATTATTTTCAACTAAGGGACATCAACACTTTTGTTGATAACTTTTGTTGACTTTCTTGCTTTTTACTGTGAATCTTGTAAGCATTGAATGAAAGGTATGAAATATAAAGTGAGGATGATTTTAGATTACTAGAAATTAAAACTAGAAATTAAACAAAAGAAAATTCAGGCTGCACTTCAAGGTCAGTTTGCCACTGGCTTTAAAAATAAGTAATAGCACTGCTACAAATCTAAGTTGAGCTCCCTCACCATGACTTTTTTTTATATTTAGACATGTATTCACAACATAAATTTCCTTCTATTTCTGGACATTACTGCTTCCCAAAACTGTGGTTTAGTTACCATGCTCCTGTACATCCTAAGGGTCACTGTTGACAGTATCACAAGTGCAGCATTTTTCCATTTTTCACTGCTACCACCTTATGGACACTTGGGGTTCATAAATCAGTTCTACAGGACAAATCAAGTGAAGCAAATAATTCAAGGCTTTGAGGATAATTCTTTTTTTTATTATTTCTGATAATTATATGATTAAATCTTGAAATAATCATGTCTCGCTCAAAAGGAAAAATCACAAAAGAAGTGCAAAATATCTGTATATGCTCTCCATGCAATTTCCCTTATCTGTTCTGATCATTTCAGACAGGTCAGTCATGTTCCCTCCTCTCCCCTCTGTGAGCTCACAGAAACTCCTTTCTCTTTGTGCAGTTGTGTCACAGTCCCTTGCCTGGTTTTACAGACTTCTGTTATGAAACTTACACCTCGCTCTTTCGTTCTCTCCCCAAGCACTAGAGAGACTTGAGAGCCTTGAAATAAGAATTCTTGAAGTCTTGATTTGGCAGGTGTCCCCTTTGTTCTCCTTTCAAGGGAATACCACCATTTTCTAGAGCTGGAGTAGGCTGGACAGTTTTCCCTAATCCCTACTATTCCATTGTTCATATAAATCCTTTTGACAAGTGCCAGAGTTTTGGTGAGCTTTCTCTTTGCCTGGTTTCCAATGGTGACAGATATGTGACAACCATGACTTTGCTTGACTGCATTAATAAATAATGTATTCAATAATCTAACATTTTAATATCCTCCACCATAACTAATAAAGTACACACAGGTGATTCTTTTTTAGCTGACAGCCCCTGTATGTTACTTTTTCAGTCTTTTTTTAAATAGTATTTTGTTTTCATAGCGAAAAGAAAAAATGTTAATAATAATTTGATTTTTATTCCATATTTAACCTGATTTTACAGTGAGTTATCTTAGAAGAGACAATCAGCAATTCTAATTTCCCTGCAGGAAAAAAAAAAAAACAACCCTAAAAAAGATATTAAAATCATGTCTGCAGTCTTTAATGGGTAGATATGAAGGTGCTAATCAGTCTAGCTCCAAATCCATCAAAGCAAAAGCACATCAACTAGCAGAGGTTCATAAGGTCTAGATAAAAATCCCTTTCAAATATTCTGTTAGTCTATGTATATGAATTTACATTCGTTAATAGGCTTAAATATGCACAAGGAAAATTGATTCAGCTCTGGGCTATTATCATGAAATATTGTGGCAAATCTATTAGTAGAGAGTAATTTCAGTATCTCACTATCTAAATTCAGTACCTGAATAACTCAGTTTCAGGACAACTCAGTTACACACTCTAACACAACAGTGCTAGCAGCATGATTTAGTGGGTCCCCTTGTTTCTCTTTACATCTAGGGACACTTTTGCAACATATAGGTGACTATAGGACTTCAAAAAGATAAGATAAAGCACCCTTTATTTCCATACGCCCATCCAGGAAAGCATGTTTAGAATATCTTCGTTAGAATTTTGTGCAATAAATTATGTATCATCTTGATTATATCTGAATATTCAGGTTACGCATTAAAAATATATAAAACCTTTGTGACACCTCAACTTTTCAAATTCAGTCTGTTCTGGGGTGTCACAAAGATGCTAACTGTACTGAATCAATCTGAATTCCTTCTAAGACTACACCTGCAGCATCCTGGCAATCCTGTAAATACATCTGCATTGCAGTAATGTGAAGAATCATTCTTTGCACCTAAGTGCTACTGTAAAAAAATTAGGTCATCTATACCTGATATACATGTTATAAAAACCTGGGAATAAAAAAATCACCCATTTATCACAAGTCTTTGTAAAGAACTTTAATGTAATAAGGGACTAATAGCTTATTTTTCTGTCACCAAGACTCTGCCTTCTATTTTGTCATATTCAATGCCTTTTCATTTTGCCATCAGAAGCAAAACGGTATGTCTTCTCTTCCAGTCAGAATAGCATTTTCCTGCTCAGAATGGACCAGCTCCCACAGAGTTCACATCTACAGAATTATTAGGTAATGCCTATTTCAACAGTGTCTGGAATGACACAGCTACTTTAGATACTGGGTCATGAGGGCAGCATCCCCTTCGCTTTCAGGTTTTGGTGAAATTTCAGAAGATTCTTGGTCAAGTCCTTTAATTCATAGATGGGAGATGCCAAAAGCAAATTTAATTCAGTCAACCTCTGTTCATGATCTCAAAATCTCATGACACTCAGAAGGAGTATCATAGAATTATAGAATGGTTCAACTTGGAAAGGACTTAAGAATCAACAGCTTCCACTGAGGCACTGAAGGAAAAAAATAATCCTGTTCTGCAGTTAAAGACCAACTTTCAAAAAAATCATTTCTTTTTATAATATTCTTAAATATTATGCTATTCTATTTCTTCTGACAATAGTAAGAAGCAGCCTGTAGTACTTAATGTGGCTGTTGCCAAGTGGGTACTGCTCCTGCATTCCTTTTTATAATGTTGTTTGCATATGCATACCATTTCTCTCTATTACCTGCTCCATTGAATGTTTTCATCCTGTATAAGCAATCCAAAGAGGGCACAACCAAAAAAATTAACTGCACAGAATTCCATGTTCCCTTAAGCTTTATGTCTTGTATAAGGCAGTGCTTTTTCACTAATTTTCCTTTGAAATACTGCTATAATACTACAGATGAGATGAAAACCTAGGAGGAAGGGCCTGAAAAAAAAAAAAAAGGACAGCAGAGATCTGAAGCTGATGGGAGCCACTCTCTGCTGTGACTTTTTCCTACAAAGCCTTGGTACAAAATACGTTAGCACTGCTATTCCAAAAAAAATCTACTGATGCTATGTAATGTTGCTTTATGACAGAAGAGCCTTTCATAAAAGTAACATAAAAGCTGGGAGTTTCATAGTGGAAATGGGAACTACTAGTTTGTCCAGTATTCAATTTGTAGTTGATTTTCTTTTAAGACTCGAAGTTAAAGTTGCTTTCAGGAACTTTCAGATCTCTTATTTACTTCTTTATTTTTTTTACTCTCGTCTTCATCTTAAAAACACATTATGATTTAACATACAGATTTTATACACTTATGAATGGGCTATTCATCTCATATAACTCAGGGAATATGTCCCAAAGAAGGGGAAAACACAGGTCCTGAAGATTTCTGGGACAAAAAGCTCAAAGAAGCCCAAGAGCTTGCAGACCTGGAGAGGGCTCTGGCAGCTTTGTTTTTTGTGTGATAATACAAGCCCCTCCACAGAGAATAAAAGGAAACAAGGAGGGGGGAAATATTAGAAATGCAAGGGCATAAAAGCATGACAGCGTAGGAAAAGGGGCAACAGAGGAGAATGTTTAGGTACTGGTAAAACACTGGGGGGAGGAGAAACGGGGTTTTAACGTAAGGGAGTAGAATAAGAAAAAGAGGAAATGCAAAAGAAAAACAGCTTTCAATGGTAAAGTGTACCACTGCAATAAATCCTCTAAGAACTATAAGAGAGGTAAGAAGAACAGTCTGTGATCTGGTGTTTGAGAGTCAGAGCTGAATAAAGGGAGAATTAATCATTCATGAAGAACAAATACTTTATTCAAAGCATAGAATTATAATAAATAGTCACATTGGTCACTAGATACCTTGTGCATTTAGGGCTGGCACAAGTCTTTATGTATAAACCATTTTGTTAACCTGTTATTAACTTTTGACTGTTGGGCTCTGAGAGGTAATATTAAGAAGGGAATAGGAGACCAATCTTATGTACCATGTCGGTGCCAATGGTCTGTGCAAAGCTTAGCTGCTGACATTATAAATTGCAAGCTGGCCAAATGGTAACTATGCCTGCTCTTTTTGCTTTCTGCCTCCTTTCTCCCCATGCTTTTTAAGATTAGAAATTGAGCAGCAAGTAGACGCAGCAGAAGGATTTATTTACGGAGACCACAGTTTCATACCTCCTCATTAGTTTCCATTCCTTCTGAGAATATTCAGTAGGTGCTGCAGAAGGTCAATATCTTCTGAGAATAGTTCAATAATATTCTGGCCCCTCTGCTAAGTGTCCTGTACCCCTAGACATCCAACAAAAAGCAAGACAGTTTTTTAGAGAGTGCTTTTTGTTTCACCTTGAGAACTAGGATGTATTTTGGAGTGAATGTTTTAACATGCATAAATCCCACATTTAACATTCCCTATGTGGGAGGGTAGGAGTGTCAAAAAGCATAGACTCTAAATACATTTATTCTTACTGTACTACTGTTACACCATATTTCAAAACATTGTGTTAACATGCAGCTGCTGAGCTACACAGTTTTTAATGTTAAGCTTTTTTGTATTTCAATGGGGTCAAGAGAAAAGGAAGAGAAAATTAAATAGTTATCTTCAAAGCCCACCTTGCATAGAGCCACTATTTGACCTGAAGCCTGCTTTGCGGAAGTTGATGAATAAAAAGGATGAAAGTTGCTTATATTATTTCTTACAGTAAAGTTAAATGAATTACAAAATTAAATATATGCAAAGAATATTATACCAGCATTGGGCATGTAGGAAGATGGTGCAATAAGTGCATTTTCATAACATTATTCTATGACCTCAAACCATAGAATTATGCATAGCTTTGTATATTGGGGTATATGTCTGGCTTAAAACACGTGGACAGCTCTAGATTGTTTGAAGAACTCAGGACATAAGGAACCAAGTAAACATTAGAATATGAATTATGTAAAAATATTTTCAGATAAATGTTTGTTGCAATTCTTCATCTTTGTTAGCAGAGACATGCTGTTAAGTGCAGTCAAACTAGATTCAGAGTCTGAAAGAAATTGAATACTAAGAGAGAAAGATGTTCTATCTTTTTTGTCCTAACCATAAGATAGTAATCAGTGAGGCTATAATTTAATTCTACAAAATATGATTATATGTTTTCCCTGGAGTTGGATGAGTTCATTCAGATGAATCTTTCATTCTAGGAATGCCTTGAATGTGCCTGAATATTTCTTCCTGAGGTTCTTGCTATTCTGTTCACTCTTGCACCAAAATAAAGCATAAATCACAACTATCTGCATATACCAGAAGGCTTCATCATCTACATCCACAACTTCCATTTTATTTTAAAATGAAAGATCTGTAATTGCTAAATAACATTCAAATTATCAACACACCTTTGCAGAGACAATAGGATGAATGTCACACTAAAATATCTTTGTTCACTTCACAGACTCATGCAGACACCTGACTATCATTATAGTAAATTACCAAAGCTGAGAGTCTTTGTCATTTTAATACACCAGCCTTTTTTTAATGCATTTTTTGCCTTTTTCAGTCCCAGGACTATGAACTGCATCATACCACCTTTGGAGCACTGTTTTTTTCCCTATCTCTATGAACAAAGAAGAGGGGAAACAAGGTTTGAAAATTTAAAGGCTTAGTGTAGATAGAAAACATTCTTGCCTGAAAGGTGCTTTTTTTACATGGCTGGTGTGGTAGACAGAGATATCACTGAAATCAAGGATGAGTCCTGCTCAGCTAAGGACTGGCAATATGTTACTCCATTTGTACAGGTGACATGGAACCAGAAAGCAAATCTGTTATAAGGTGAAGTACTACCTTCATCTGAAAGAATGGTGGAACAAGCTGCAAAAAATAAAAAAAAAGGTGTCTGTGTAAGCTAAGCTTATTAGGTATGCTTATAGTAATGGGGTAGTTGAGAGGGAGGCTTCATTGTCTAAGGGGAAGTTTGAGGTAATTAAAAGATGTTAATATGCACTGAAAAAGATAGTGTGTCTCAGAAGGAAAAAAGAGAAGACTTATGAGCATTTTCAGTGCATATTAACATCTCTTAATTACCTCAAACTTCCTCTTAGGCAATGAAACCCCTTTCTCAATTAATTGAGGCTTCTGAGTGCAACAAACTTTTAGCAGGTAGCTAGAAATTTAGAGGAAAATGAAAAGGACAAGGGTTTTATCTTCTCTGATTTCAGTCCCTAGACTTAGTTGGAAAAATTTCAGAGACTTTAAACAGAATTTCTTGGATGAGCAAGGGAAAGGAGCATTATTGCTCCTGGCAAAACTTCACATTAATTATAAGATAAACTTTGGGGACTGAAAATCTATGAATGGTTTAGTGGAAAGGTTATGATAGGAAGGAAAAAAATACTTCAAGAAGAGCTTTTCAAGCTTGTCAAATCGTTAAACTATATTTTTGTTCCCTTTGCTTTTAATGTTGTTTTGACACATTCTATAGCATTGTGTATCAGTATATTTTCCATACACTGCTTCAATGAAGGGATTTAAGGGAGAATCTGAAATTAAAAATCCTGTGTAAATCACTGACCTTCACCTATTCCTCTACATAAGTGAAATTAAGTGAAATCTAACAAGCCAAGCATGGCTAACACAGAGGTGTGTAGTTCACATATTCAAACCAGAATTCTTTCTGTTCATCAGTTATGATAACAAGCTTTGATCACATACTCTCTGTATGCATATTTGCCCATGCCTGAGTCAGAATCATTCAAGGAAAACAATCTTCTTTTCTTCTTTCCATTTGAAGCCATATTTAGGTACTGAATTATGAGCCCTTTCCAATTACCAGTGTTTCATATGCTACTAAGTTGATTACAAACAAAAGTTATCAGTCTACATACATAACACATACATGTTCTTGCCATACAAATAACTATTTTGGGATCATTCTGACCATTCTTTCAATAGGCAAAGATGTCATGTTCTGGAAGGGATAGTCATCATTGTTCTTCACCAGTAAACTGAGGGAAACTCCAGCACCTCAGCTAAATAAAATAACAAATGTGGATTTGATAATTACTTCTGGGACTATCACAAACATCTGTTTGTACTATTGTGTTGATGCGTGTGAAGATTTATTGCTCTGGAAAATATCCACTACTTTTATTTTAGATATTGGCAAAGAAACTGTATTACATTGTTAGGTGCTTCTTATACCCAGAGGCACTTAAATTCTACCCTATCTAAATTTGTGCAGCAAAATGTGAATTTATGTGTAACTTGGAACAGGATTCTGATACAGAGCTTGAATTTCTGTTTCCCAGAAGATGACAGAAAAAACAGTTGGTGTGGCCATCAACCACAAGCACAAGGCTTTGAGGCTGGTATTTTTTTTCTCTGATCCCAGTGGCTGTTATGCAAATGCATGTTCGCTCCTGTTCTCCCTCTGTGCAGATCATGGAAGGTTTTAGGGAGTTGAGTGGGAGATTGATTATCTTAACTTCATCAGAAATAGCTGCTGCTTTCCACCCTGAGAGCAGCAAACACAGTTTTATTAAGGACCCGTCAGTAGTCCCCATTTTTCAGCCTATTGTGGATGAGTAATGTTGCAGGAACAGACTGGTTGAGGAAGAGCTGCACTGCTCCCAAAAATGTTAGGTGATATCAAAAGCTGTCTACTACAGGTGAAATAAAACAGTCTTCAATGCAACAGCCTTTATTTGCATATCAGTCAAAGGAAGGTTAATCAAAAATAACATAACTACTTTAGGTTTAACAGTATTCAAGACAAAGTGTGCAATTATCAGATGCTCAATATTCCTGGTTCATGATCTTTCATTTTAATAATCTCTATTACTGGAAGTTACTCTGTTTAAAGTACATTCTGATGTCAGACACTGTGCATTAAACAGTCATTAGAGATCTATAACTGCGAGATAGCCACTAAATCATATGAACTGTCAATGACTTGAAGCACCAATTGTCCATAAAATACAAGGGAAATCTTATTGCAAGGGATGCCAGGACGACACTGAAGGAAATACTGATCAGAAAATGGTTTCCTTCAGACCTTTTCCTGTAAGAGTTGCAAATATAATTATTCTTCTCCAATAGCTTTATATGTTAATGTACCCAAAAATTGTGCAAGAAGTGGTTTTAAAAAGCTGTGTTTTTAGTGACCCTTTGACTTTGAACTGAAGACTCACACGGATTTGGGATTTTGCACCCTTTGTTTCATGTTTCCTCTGTGGTCTGAGATAATTTAATCATTTGCATGTCAAGTTGGTGCTATTTAGCTTTCAGTTTTAACTAAGCACAAGAAAACTGTTTTTATTTTAGATCTGAGTAATAGTAAAAATATGTAAAAAATTATTAATGTATGTGTCTTCTTTCTGAGTGTTACCTCACTGCCCAGGCTAAAGAAATGTTAGATTTGGCTAATGACATGCACTATTACTCAAAATTATATTTTAAAAAAAGAGATTTTTTAATAACCATTCTACCTTTACCACAAGTATTGAAAATTTTAGAATGTAAAAGGATAATATGTAATAGGATTATCTGTGAAATTCAAGTAAAGCTAAACAAAAAATGGTTTTGTATTCATTTGGAAGATAAATTGTGGTAAAGTATATCTTTTCCTCAGAATATTTGTTAATTAGTGTGAGAGAGATATTTATATCAGCTGTCCTGTGAAAATGAAATTGCTTACATTTTAAAAGTGATTAGTATACAGCATGGATGCTGAATATTTTTGCTGTTAGCAATTCAGTACAGTTTTTCATAAACCATATTGTCAGCAGTTTTGTTGTAATAACAGGATGAGATATGTTGTAGTCTGCATTTATGAAACAACTAAATATTTTGTTATTGCCTATTAAAAACAACATGAGTACAGGAAGATTTTAAGTGGACAAATGCTAAAATCCTGAATCAATCTTAAAGTGCTTTCTGTTTTTTCTCTTCTCACTTCTGTTAAGGTGAACGGAGTAGTCATGGAGTCCAGTTGAAGCTGCAAGCACTAAACCCAGCAGCTGGATCACAGTAAAGGATTTGAATCAAAGACATCAAGATTGAGTCATGGCAAGTTGATTTTTGATCACTAAGAAAACCTACAGAATTTGTGAAGGCAAGAAAAAAAGATTCTGTGGAAAAGATGTGTAAGTAACAATAAAAGAGAAAAAAAAAGTAACAGCACTATCTCTTCCAGGTGCTGATGAAATTAGAGAATAATGGGCACCATTTTCAGTTAATCTTGTACATCAGGACAACATACTTGCTATCTTTCTGTTGAAATAATGCAATAAAAAATCAATGTTCCCTGAGTCTATAAAACTGATCTCTGAAATTCCTGTACCAGTGAGGCTTTTTTTGCTTCCTTAGGATAATTTATATTATGTCATATTTTGAAAGAATATTAAACAAAAGGAAATTCCATTAACTCCTTGTAATATTGGAAGGGTATATTCTAGAAAGGAAGCAAAAAAAAATCAAAGTATTTCACACGTCTGCCAGAACCAAAATATATTTAGCTATTTGAATCTTGATGCATTAAATCTGGAAGAATGACCAGTAAACACTGATGGTCCATCTCTAGCAGTGCTGACTGTCCAGCATACTGAAAGACAACATAGCAATTTTTCTTGATGGCTTTTCTTTAGTCTTAGGATAAATTGGCTGATGAAAATGTCTGTGCAGGACAGTGCAGTGCTTTTTTAAAGAAGAGTCCAAAACAAATCTATTTTCCTCTTCTAAAGTTTTGTATTGTTGCCCATCTGTGTGCTAGCTAGAATTTCATGCTGTCAAATCTGATTGCAGCATCAAAGTCATAATTGTATAACCTTCCCCAGAGGAAAAGTATTGCACAAGATGTAATCTTCTTCATTCATCGATCCCTTGTACTGAAATGGTGTGTTCTACTAAAGAAAGAAAAATGTTTAAAAAAAAAATAAAATCGTCAGGGAACTCGCTGAAACTCAAAAATTTCTTCAGCTAAGTCAGAGCAGCTCATGGCATTTTTCACTTGCAGACCCCAACATAATTTCAAGACAACCCTAATACTCTTGCTGTGTCCTTAGGGAAGCAATTACTACCTGTGAATCATTCCTTTTTTTCCCTACTATTTCCTACTCTTAATTTTCACAGAGGGACCCAACAAGGAACTGAACAAAATACTAGCATAAGACACCTGCTCCTGGTCTGAATGCCTCCAGAAACCAATTATTCTTAAAAAGAACATATAAACTACTGCACTGTTATTCTTACATTCTTTTATGACTTGCTGTTAAAATAGTTATGTGCAACCAAATATTTTAAAACCTAAATGTGAATAACTCATACTACTCAATATGTATTTTAAAAAAACTCCAAAGTTAACTCAGTTGATCTTTTTTAAGCAATATACTTGATTTAAATGTAACTCCGGGGAAGACCTTGTATGGTTTCCAACACAAGGAGACTGCAATGCTTCCTAAACAGCAATTCTATCTCTAGGAAAATACACGTGGCATGTAATAAGGGAGGCCATAAGTGGAGAGAAGCAAAAAAGAAGAAACATCACAGGAATGCTGAGATGGTTGTTTTCATCAAACAGATTATCTTGAGCCAAATTGAAAGCAATCTGGCAGACTTAAAATAGGATGCTAGCAAGAATATTTGGTGACTATGAGTAAAAATGTAAACATCAGTCTTCAGCAGTCTCCAGCATTTTATAATGGCTGGTTAGAACTTCTGGGAGTGCATATATAGAAGCTAACTCCAAGAACCCTATTACAGCTCTCTATTGTCAGTAGAGCTTTTCAATAGAATGGTGATATTTAGAATAATCCTTGTAAGTTTCACTGGAAACACAGGAACATGAGCTTCCTATTGCAGACATCTAGATTAGGTACCTAAATCGAGAATATGTGAATATTAGGTTTTTCTGTTTCATTAATTTGCTTTTTTTTCTTTTTTTTTTTTTGGGAGACAGAGAAATAAGGAGCTGGTGATACAACACAATACAAAGAAGGAATCTTCTCATTGCTTCTATACATGAGTAGTCAGGGACACTAGGAAGCCTGCTACCCACGTTTTTTGGCTCAGCTGTATTTGTTGTCTAATCAAATTGCCTGGATGAAACATCTAAATTGATGCAGTACCTTTACTCTCAAAAAAAAAAAAAAAAAGGATAAAAGGATTTAGAGCCCAGTGAGGATTATGTGACTCAGTTTCACCTCTAGTCTCTGCACAAGTGACAGGAACCCCTCTAAGGTTGCTCTCTCAATCATTAGGGAGCAAATGAGCATCCCTTGATGACCTTAGTCAAGAAGCTGTGGGAGGGTCACATATGAGCTTCAGAGGCATTGCTGGTGTGCAGAGTCTTTATGACAAAGCCTGAGATCTCTTTAGAAGTGTTGTGTGAGGGCAGCCCAGCTTTTTGTGCCTGTTGTTTGGGGAATTTACCAACCAAATAGATGGCAAGGATACTGACATTAAACATACAAAGGAATGCTGAAAGTAGGGATTTCTACTTTAACTCCATGTATAAAGTGGCAGGTCTTTATTAAGGCAAGCCTAATGGCTGTCCTGTCATCTCACAAATGAGGAATACTCACCCTCTGTGGCCCACAAGATAAACCCAATTAGGAAACCACTGGAGGCTTAGCAGCCTCAGAACTGTGCACGGGTCTGTTTTGCTGCTCCAAACAAATGCAAAACTTGTATTTATTCCCCTGCTGGGGGGAAAGGCCTGGCTCTGTTTTAGGTGGCAACATCAGCTAAGTCTGTGCCCCTCCTAAGAGCACTAGCAAGCACAGTGACTGCATTTGAGAGCAGCTTCATGCCATGGAAAGCCCATGAGCTTTTATGAAAATCACTGGACAGCACACAACAGCAGGAGCATGAGGAAACAAAGCACACGAATAATGGCAAATGTTTTCTCTGTGCCTGTGGTGTGCTGCATCTTCCAGTGGCCTTGTTCTAGCCATCAGTGAGTCTCAGGGTGGCAGAGGAAATGGAATATGCAGCACATAATCACTGGCCACGCCACATGGGGAGATTTTGAATGATCAGCTCCTATGTCACGTGTAATTTTGCCGATCTTGAAATATAGCCAAGTACATTGTTCCAACACACTTTGGAGCTTTCAAAGTGCCTGCTGATTGTATTTTTTGGGGCCCCTACAGAGAGGGAACTGCCAATCTGCATGGGGCATATTGTACCCAGTTAATTTTATAGGCCATGTGGAAGAGGGGCACGTGTCCTTGCTGAATAAAATTTCAACTTAAATGTAACTCTCTGCTTGTTGTCTAGAGATGTGGAGTCACATTTAATTGGTTTGCATTGATCATTTGAAACTGCTTATTAGTGTAATGCAGTGTTTTGACAAAACTGTAGCCTTCACAAAAATGGAAAGAGAGGTTGCTATTGGCAATTGTATTCAAATTTTCTGTTTACCAATATATCAATTTATGAAAAGTACATCTAGGATCCCCAAGATTTGCTGGGTTTTTTGAACTATACACAAAAGTGGAATCTCAACAAAACTAAAAGGTGGAGACTTCTGAGAGAAAAGCATTACTGTTTCTTCTATATGTAGTTCTTAATCTGTGTCCCAGGGAAATACTAATGGTTTTGAACGGGGGTAAGAGTAGTGCAGCACTACTGAAATGGAAGTCTTCAATATCCCTTATAGGTAGTTAAGCATTTACAAGGGTCTTTTACAGGACCCTTGTAAAGACAATAAATTAGTTCCTCTATTTGCATAAAGATTTTTCAAACCTGCTGACTGTTGTTAGTGTGATGTTAGAGTAAACATTGCCTTGCCAGCTAATGAAGGAATTAAGTATTTTGCAGATAGCACCTGTCAAAGTGGGGAGAAAAAAACCCAAACATAAAACCAATTAAATAAATACTGCTCGACTTGGACATCCTTTGGTTTCATTCTCAAAACTTTGGATGAGGAGGAGAAACAAAACCTGAGTGATCTGCCTATTGCTGCTGGTTGGTCTTAGGAAAAGCTGCAATACACAGCTGAAACAAACAGGGTTTGTTGGCTGTTTCCAAGGGAAGGACCACTCCCATGAAGTCACAACCTTTGCTAGTGTTCAGTAACCCCTTTATCATGCTTCATAGTATAACCCTTATATTTAAGTTCCTGAGGTATATGCAAGGGAAAAAAGATTTCTTTCTGCCTCAGTGGTCTGGTTAATAGACATTATCAGAGCTCTTATCACAGTAAATTCTACTTCAATGTAAACTTTCAATAGCTCTATTTTGATTTGATTAAACCTGTTTGTTCTATTTATACACCAGCCTTGCCTGCTGGTTCCAAATATATTGCACATTCACACCTGAAGATGCCCGTATCTTTTCTTCATCTCTTGTTCACACTTTTAATTGACAACTTTTGAACTATTGAGTAGCAATACCCACGAAGTTGCTAGGTGGGCTGTGCTATACTTTAGCTTGCAGTTTCATGTACTGAGTTGGACTGTTGCTGAAAAGGACTTTTAAATTCCACACTGAAAAAGCCCATGATTTTTGGAGGGAGTATTATGATGTTTTCAGTCTTTAAAATAAAGGAGCAGAGATTTCCCAAATTCCCAGTGACATCTATGCTGTGAATGGATGCAATTCTGCATTTCAGTGTTTGCCGTGCCACTAACTATATATGTTTACATGAAAAAATACATTTCTGGCTTTTATAAGCTCATTATAATCCAAAAAGGGTGTGCATGTCTTAGCTGTAAAGTATTCAAATTCTGATCGGCAGTAAGTAATAAATATATATTCTCTGTTCTGAGATGTAGCCTAGGGCTTCCATGTGCCATCATGGTTCCCAATGGAGAGTGTACTTATGCCATTTTTGGCCATGCGGATAACTTAGAAGAATTTATACATTTTAAGTCTTCAAACAATAGCTGAGTGGAAGGGGGAAGGAATCTAGCACACATAATTCTACAGAAATTTTCTCCAGATGAGCCCAAACTGTATATGTGTAAAGCATAGTTTATATAGTGTTTCCTCTGGTCATTCATTCTACTGACTAACTATCCCTGCAACTAGAAAGTCACGCATTATTTCTTGTTTGTGCTTACCTGGCTTTCAGCTCCTCATTGCTGTTTCATATTACATCTTTCTCTGCTATATTAAATATCCCATTAGTACCCAGCAGAAGTAACTCTGCAGGAAAGTGCTTATAAGCTATAATCAAGTTACCTTTTGAACTCTATTTTGAGAAAGTAGAGCAAGCAACTCACTAAAGTTACTGTGTTATTGTTTTAGCATGTTCTCAGCATTTTTTCCTAGTTTTTAACTTCCCTTTTCACTAATTTAAATTTATAGAAACTGTCAGGAAAGTAGGTTGAGTATTCATGAACCTGACAGTGTGCAAAGATAATCATTAAACTCTGTAATTGACTTAGCCAGATGTTTGAGGCACTCTCAGGTGAAGATCATTGGGCCAAAGCAGTAGAAAGATGTTGGATTTGTTTACATGTATCCCAAAATGTTTTTTACCTACTTGCCTCTATTTGTTGCTGTTATGTTGGCCAGCTGATCATCTTGAACTTTTGAGAGAAAACATCCAGATAAAGATTATTATAAACTCTTAAATGCTATTACACTGCAGAGCATTCACAAGACATTTAAAGCCTAATTTTGTCCTTTCTTTTAAATTATGCGTCCAGCAATTTCTTTTTCCCCTTGATACCCCTTGCTAAGGGCCACCTTGGTTGTATTCTTTGGTTATTTGATTTTGGTCAGCATGTCTGATCTATACCTTTCTAAGTCTAGATCATCTTCAATAATCTGATTTCTTTTGAATTTCCAGTACTAGTTCTTTCCTGCACTAGAGAATTAAAAATTACTGGTGAAACATACCTGATTTTTTCACTACTCTGCCTTCCTTCCCCCAGAATAGTATTGTTTACACTTCAGTTCTAAATACTGCATTGCTAGGGAACTGCCAGATTTCCTCAGCAGCTTTTTTTAGATCAGTATCCCAGAAGACTTCACCTATGAAACCTCTGATTTATGAGGTCTGCTTTTTGAAGCCTGCTATTTTTATTTTTTTTGTACTGCACCAACTTTTTGAGCCAAAGCTTTCTCACAGCTGTATTTTGTCCAAACATGTCACAAGTTTCAGACCATTTGGGGGTTTGTTAAACCACATGCGGATGCTGTAAAGAAGAAATAAAAATTATGTACATGCAATAAGCATGCAGGGAATAATAACTGCCTAAAGGTGGCAGCTTGTCAAAGGATTTTGTGGTTTGGTTTTTTTTGTCTCATGAGGACATAAACAGGAGAGGAGAACTTTCCCGAAAAGAAAAATCTGTGCATCATTGCAGCCAAGATGCAACATTTTTAAAACACATACAGTAACACATGCAACTAAAACCATGTGACCAAAATGGAAATCTTATGCCAAAAGAAACACCAAACTCATTTAAAGCAAAAAAAAAAGTATTTTAAAACTTTTTGGAGAATTGCCTGTCTCACCTTGATTTTCCATGACTTCTGTAATGCAGCCATGAAGAAAACATCTGAGAAAAATCTTATGACTTGCTTACTTTTAGTAAAAATTACCCAGTCTTATATCTTACTTGATGGTGAGATGCCCTCGGATGGATTTGACCAGTAACACTTGTCAGTGAAAGGGATTCCACAGAAAGAGAATGCGCACATAGCTCAAAGTGTGACTGTTGCTGCTTGCAGCAGTATTAAAATCTGGCTATCTGATTTTAAAAAACCAGATAGATGGTGCATGGATTCCCTTCATGGTTTTAGATTGCAGATTACAAATACTTCTTTAAAAAGGTACAAATTTCCCACCTTGTTCTATAAGGACACCAGGGTACCTCCAGCTGTGCTCAGTGTGGCTGGGCTGTATGCAGAACATCTTCTGCTCTGGGGTTTTGGATTATATTCTCTCTTATTGGAATGCAACTATTTAAGCTAAAGCTACTTCAGCACACAGTTATTGGTCCATCATTTACAATAGGAGATTCAAAGGCTTTATATCTTATTAGAGAAATAGAGACCTAGAGGAGAAAACACTACTAGGCATTTAAATGATGCCTGAATAAAGCACGAGAAATATAATAATTTTTGCTTCTCACAATTCTACCCATTAGTTCCTTTTTTTTTTTTCTTTTAACATTTTGGGCAATTACAAAACCATAAAAGTAATAATAATAATAATCATTGTGATTATTGTGATTATTATTATTGTTATTATTGTTGTTGTTATTTATATCTGGTTTTCCTCAGAGACCTGACGATTAAAGCTGATGACTAGAAATGTAGATGATCAAAACAGATACATTAAATTGTGTGAGATCAAGACCTTTAGATATACACCACATCCTTTAAGCAAGTAGTAAAGGCTAAAAACTATATCAGCTTTTTGAAATCCAAGAGCATTTATACAAGTAAAATTCATTGCTAAATTGCTGCTTTCAGGCCACTGGAGATAACAGTTCATTATCTGCAAGTTTTATTTCACTTTACTTCAACAGAATGCAGAAACTAGGTATTCATCTGCCTGAGCCCTCTGAAGACAATTTCAGAGCACACCTGTAGGACAAAATGGAGTCAAACTCTATATAAAACATAATGATGGCCCCTGCTGTTTCCTCTAATATAAGCGTGTGCCAGCAGCAAGCAGTACTGATTGTGTTGCCTTCTTTCATGTCAGAGCCCAGCACTTAAGGCTTTTGAGCCAGGTGAGAAAAATTTTATTCAATGCTCTCATGAGAGGAGTACACAAGGGATCAAGGGTAACAGAATGAGCTGTTTCTTCTAACTAATCTACTTTCCTGAACAAAAAATAATCCCAGACTCAGCCAGAAAGAGAGCACAAAACACAGTGTGCCATTACAATTCTATCTGCTCAAGCACTTGTCTAGAATTTTTGTTTTATTATCCCTATCACAAAAATATTTCCTATAATTAACATAGAAATCATCCTGAGATAAAATACAAAGCCAGGCTAAATGCATTATTTGATGTTATCTTAATCTTCATTAGATTGTACTTTATATTCTCAAAAATATTAGAAAATTCAAGAATATTGGAAATAAATACCATCAATGGGAAAACATTATTTTTGTAGTGTTAGTCAGCCAGACACTTGGGAAAAATGCCAAATATTTTTACTTGATATGTAAAACTGTTACTTAGTCTTGCAAACCTGTAAACTTCTGCTATGTTTCAAAACAAATAAGGAAACAAAATAAGAAAATAAAAATCCTGGACCATATGTCATGGCTTCCTATGGTTTAACCATACCTTCTGCATGGTTACTTTGAAAAGGTTTTCTCCACTTGTATTATCCCAGGGCTTTAGAACTGTATGCTTAATATTTAAATCAATTCTCATTTTAATTAAAGCTGCTCACAGAAATATTGATTTTTTTTTCATGCACAATTTAGTTGAAGGAAAGGAAGAAAAGTTCACCTAAATTTAAAAAAAATATTCTGCTAATATAAGCTTCTTCATGGCACGGTATCAGCCATTCCCAAACCCAACATCTCTTTCAAGGTATTTTCATTTCACACCTTTCAAAAGCTGCAATATTAGATACAGATAAATGTTATACTTATTTGCTTATTGCATCCAATGTGTATTTGTGTAAAAGAACAATCTAAATAGTACCCCAAACAATGAACTCAAAGTTCCAGTGAATTTAGGTCCTAAATATTTACCAGCATTAGGAGAATGTTATGAGACTGATCAACTGATCACTTGTAATTATGTAGCAATGACCTTGGCATTTCTGAATTTCACAGCTTTTTTTTTCTTTTTTTTTTTAAGGCTGTTTTGGAAATACAAAACTAGATTTGTAAAATAAGGTGTTAAATGAAGGCACTGGATTGGAAATCATACCCACTTCTCAAAGTGTGGGTTCATGTTAGAGATTTTATTTTCTTCACAACAGTGCAATGAAAAGCTGTGGATATGGGTAGTCTTACACTTAATGTCTCAAATGCATTCTTCATTTCAGTGGTTCCAGCTTTTGATAGTGTCATCTTATATTACATATTTGCCCTCTAATAAGCCCTGGATCCTCGTACTGTAACTTTCATCCTCTTCCTCCTCACTTCTTATGAGTTTTGGGAGATGTCATTCTGAATTTTTTGGTTTGGGGTTTTTTTGTGTTTGTCCCACATGTCTAATTGATCCTTTTCTTGATTTTATGTTAAATATTTCCCCAATTCAGCTTTTTCCTTGAAGGAAAATTTCCTTGAAGGAAAATGCCTTTACATTGTGGATTCACATGTAAAGACATTGATGAGTAAGCAAACTCTTCAGAAGGCTCTTGGTGTCCTCTGAGGATAATTTCTTAATCTGGGTGATAGCCCAAATGTACTGCCATTCTGCTACCACACATCAATTTCTCTCTGACTTCCAGGTTGGCTTTGGTAATTCTCTAACACAAAGGCTTCATAGCTGAGTTACTGAAAGACCTTCTGTTCTCAAAACTTGATATACTATATCTCTTTAGAGTACATGTTATCAAAGTGGGACCTAATTGTCAATGTTTATATGTCTGGTACCATCTCATGTTCAAATGTGTAAATAAATTCCTAATGAACATTTTATGAACTTTGCACTTTTGATGTTCAGCTATTCATACTTGGGAGGTCTGCCTTTTCTTCTAGAATCTTAGGTGCTGTAAAACAAAAATTGCACTGCCTCAAATATGAAGGACAGAGGTAACTTGGAAAGAGTCATATTGAAAAATCAAGATACAGTTAATCTTGCATCTTTGAGTCACATGCAGTTCATATAATGTTCCCAAATGGTACAATGACTTACCAAAGTCATTAACATCATACCTATAATCATACACAGTCATAAAAATACTGTTACAATCTTCAAACACTTAAAAGACTGGAAATGGCTGGTTAGGAAGAGATATCATTAGCAAAGCTTATATGTTTGGTTGTTTTTAGAAATGTACTTGCAACATTTCAGCAGCAGCTTTGAGTCAGGCACGCTGGTGAGGTTTTGTTTGATTTGGTCAAAACACCCATTTGGAAGAAACAGCTGGAGAAAACTGAGGAATGAGGGAGGAAATGAGCAAGTTTGCTCTGACTGTGGCCTTCTTCCACAGCAGCTGTAGAAGGACAGCTGGGCAGGGTCACCAAAGCACCCAGTGGTTGAGGATGCTTTTGCAGAAGAGAGGAAAGCATTTCAGTGAGCTCAGAGCTAAATTACTGCTGCTTGTACACCATTGTCTTCAGGCAATATGCTGTCCCATCCACAAAGAAAAAACATGTTAGAGAAAAATAGCCATCCATTAATCTCGCCTCCTCTCTCTGCTTGTTTCTTATGGAAAAGTGAAACTCATTGTCTGTGTTGCCCTCTGTAGCTGCAGCCTGAGACCTATCAGGGGAGTTATCATCACCCTGCACCTGGGAGCTGCCACTAGAGCCAAACGTTGTACAATATCTTCAGCTTAAAATAACTTGGCAGAACAGATTTCTGTTTTAAGGCTCTTGGTGGATATACATTTCCACTGGAAAAAAAAAAAAAAAAAAGCCCTCCAGGTGAGAATATATATGTAGCTCATATCTAGCTCAGTTTTTCCAATAGAGGAATATCTCTCCCCTTTCTTCAATGCAAGTGTCGGTAATCCCAGTTTAGCTGCAGCTGTGCTGATAAAAAATGTCTGGAGAAGGAAGTGAGAAGTCAGGAGGTCTTCCAGCAGAGGTGCCTGCACAGTTAGCCTGGCCCATTAGGTCAGGTGTCCCAGGCTCTTCAGGTTTTGAAAGGTAGATCCTATTAAATCTCTGTAATTGTGAAATGGGAAGAGTAATCTTTACAAAAAAAGTAGTCCATTTTTATAGTACTGCTTGAGGCACAAGTGCATGAGATAGAGAGATAGATAAAGGTACTGTAGTATGGCTTAATGTTTGGAAAGAGCTGCTGAAAATGAGGTCTTTTCTATCTTTCTGAGCTTAGACATTCTTGTGCTTCTCTTAATAGGTCCTTTAGTTTGCTTTGCTCTGAACTCAGGGAACCTGGATGTGGGTGTTAAATGAGGAATATATCCTCTGAAGGTAAGAGTTGCCCTGTAAAATACTAATGTCTTATTATTAGTTGTATTCTCTGCAAACTACACTGACAGAGCTTTGAATGCAGTGTAAATTAAATATAATGAAGCCAATTATGTTCATTTTCACAGCTAATTCTTTTGGATTGTAGGATTGATGGACATAATGAAGGATTTAGATTTTAAATGCTGTGTTCTGAAGCCTTATCTGTATATTAGTTATTCACATGGCTATAATACAAAACCTAGATTTTGGTCATCAAATGGCTGAAAAAACAAGAGGGTCACTTCTGGGGCTGTCATTTCTAAGTATGAACTATGTAATCTTCGTGACTGCAGATGGAAACCTGGGCCCAGTTTTACTTTCAATGCTTCATCCTGCACTGTTTTGTGTTTCACTGGAAACACAGCAAAACAGCTGACAATCTAGTCAGCATTTTCAGCTGAAAATCTGCTTTGCCTAATGAGCAACTCTTGGTAGTAAATCCACCATTGGCATAGCAATTGTCTTGCTTGACATAAAGCATCTGTGAAAGCATTCCTAATTAAACAAAGGAAAATTCCAGCATTAGGAAAGAGCAGAAATACAGCTGAGATCCATACTACTCACTACTTGGATAAGCATGGCATCAGGTAGACTTTGGCTGAATCTATCTCCCTCTTGTAGGCTAAAACTTAGAGATACAACTTTTCTCTTACCTGTACTGCATCTGCTTGAAGCTCATCAGTTGTAGCATTGAGCCAGTTTGTTGTACAGTGTTTGTTAACCTTCAAAAGAGTAGCTGCAGCCTGCAGATAAGTAAATCTTTTTTCTTCAAGCTGAAAAGGAATTCTGACTTATTTCCTTTGTAACAGATTTACAGCTTAGTGTATTTTTATTTTAAATAATGAAAATTATGATGGTGATTCATGCAGCTGTGATTTCTTTACTTTTGTGAAGTTCCTTCTGCCTAGCACCTAATGTGAACAATAGAAAAAAGACTACAAGGTGCTGGAACTTTACTAACAACTTATTTTAAAGTGTCTAATAATTGCAGTTACTTAATTCTTAGTTCAAAATTTGATTATGAACACTTTGTCATAGGCACATGAGGTGACTTTTCTTGATAGCAAATGGAAATTATTTGGATGTAATGAAACGTTAATGTATTCTGGTAGCTTGTGGTTTGGTGACACAATATTTGTTGAAAGTTTGGGGAGGGTTATCCCCCACAGATGTGACAATTAAGTTCCTTCAGTTTAGATAATCTTTAGACTTAATTTTAATTATAGAACTGCTGTAAGTAGAAATAAAAGCAAATACCAACTATCCAAATGAAGTCTAATGTCTTCTCAAAGCTGTTTGAAAAACATGCAATTCTGATTATTTATTTCCTCTATGTAAGGAATTAGTCTATCAAGCCTATTGTTTTCTTGAAAGGCATTCTTAAATGCCAACATACCTTCACTTTTTACATTTTAGTCAGGAGGGAAACACTTATTGCCTTTCTAATACACAGACATGTTTCTTCTAATGAGAAGCAAAAATGCATTCAACTAAGGTAAGCCAAAACTACTTTTCAAAAGCTGGTCTCTCCTCCTTTTCCTGCTCTGCATTCCACAGTTCAGCAGTGCGTGTGTTTGTAACTCTAGCTACTTGATTTAAATATAATTATACTGAGAGAATGGGCTGGAAACTGCTGCTGCTTCTGTTTGTGGTATTATGAATGTGTAAGAAGTTTAGAAGAGGGAAGATCTCAGTGGATTTTCCACAAAGCAAGTGTTTATTTGCACCAAAATTAACTTTAATGAGTATCCTTGCTAAAGGTCCTTAAAAAAGAGGAAGGCTGAAAAGTGACAACTCCCACTGGGGCTGAGCTTCAGAAAATATCCATGAGTGGTATGTACCACATTTGGGGGTTTTCCCTGTTTACTCTGAGGTAGAATATCTTCAACTTTTGTAGTGGGTCAGACTGCTTTTTAAAGAAGCAGCTGGCTTGATTTATTACATTATCGGGTGAAAGGATCTATTCCAAACACGTTTATGGTTCTTACACATCTCAAGTAATTATGACTAGATCAGGAGCAGAAAGCTACAGAGGAAACTATACAAGAAAGAAAATCCTTTATTTAGAATGTAAGTTCTGTCTCACCCTGCACTGAAGAGGTAAAGCTTTTATTTTACTTTTCATTGAAAGAATATTTCACTTTTTATTCACTTTCTTGGTTCAGCTTCTTCTATTTTAAAGCCTTGGAAGAGTTGTCAGCTGAGACATTAGCCCTAGAGTATGTAGCAGTTAGATTAACTCTTAAAACAGTTGTTTGAAACAAGTGTAATCTTAATTTATACGCTCAAAAGCTAGTCCCCGCCTATGAAAGAAATGTTTTATGGTTGTCTAATCCTTTTGATCCATTTTTGCCTGTACATAGCCTATTACTGGTGCTGTTTGTTATAGTAGATGTCAAAGTATTTCTTGAGGTTTCCATAGACAACAACCTTTTGTAAACCCCTCTCTGTTCTGTATTCTTTTATATCAGAAACTGAGAGGCTGGCAGTTCATAATGCCTATTTTGTAGACATCTTTGCCATAGCAACAATGTGGGCTTAGATTTTGACTGTGATAGAGGTTTTTCTAATGTTTTTAATTCACCATTTTGTGGATGTGTTCTTGTATGCACATATTTCTTTAGTCAGAGAAGCTCTTTTCCTTCAGTACCTGACATAATTGCTCACAGGTTACCAGTGCTTTCTGACTATTGACATCCTGACAAGCTGGTTTTTTGGAAAAAAAAAAAAACCTTAAAGTCTGAAACTCTTTGAGTCCACATAAAATTTAACTCCTCTCTCAAGTTCATCTCAACTGATCAACTTGTTTTGAAGCTTGTCTTGCTGTGCTGCTAAATGTTAGCCTTCACATCATAAAACAGATTTTAAATGTGAGACTGTTTATGTAATGGGGAATACCATGATCTACTGGTGACAGTAAAATCAAGGGCCAGATAGGAATAGGTCTCAAAGTGTTCAAGTAAGACAAAAATCTGTGAAAAAACTTTTCCTCATAAAGAGTATTAGTTTTGAACACTCCTCTTTGTTCTTTCAGATTGTTTTCCTTAGTGTTAGTCATGAAGAGTAGTTAGTGTGTAAAAGTAGTGACATGCTGATACTGGAAATAAATTACACTGTGCATTTTTCTATATTTCAGTGAGTGTCTGGATTGTTACAAAGGGACTGTATTTATAAATTTCACTTCCCCTTAGTTGAAAAACCTCCAGTTTTTATCTAAACTACAGAAAACATTTGGTTTCAAACAGATTTCACTAAATAATACTGAGCTTCTCAGACCTCTTGCAGCATTGCAATTTTAGGAAGAGGGAAAAAAGAGAAAGAAGAACAACTGGACTATTGATGACAGCTCTTGGGACCTGGCTGTGTTTTGTGCTGCAGCAGCTTTCCTTGGGGCAGAGCCGTGTCCATGCTCACAGCCCAGCCTTTGCCTGCCACAGAGCACATCCCAGCCTGCAAGGCAGAGCCCAGGAGACAGTGTGATCCTGGAAACTTTCATGTGCCTGTGTGCCAGAGAGGGGGAGAGAGGGAGACCTAGAGCAAAGGCGAGCAGGGAGGAAGGCAGGGAGAGAAGGGAGCTCTCCTCACACACTGCTGAGGGCTCTCAGAGGCAGACTGTGCGTGCAGCACTCCGGCTGGTGTGCAGTTCGGAGGACAACATTCACTGACTTTATTCACTGAATTGCTGAAGGACAGATATGACACCCAACTGCTGCTTCTACATGCTCTTGCTTATTGGTACCAAGGGTAAGTGTCCCTGGCTTCCTTTCTTGTTTTGAACCTTGCAAAGCAGAGAGCTGATAAACTTCAGGAGTGGATTTCTTTTAAAAACCCTGGTATCGCAGTGTTATTTTACATTTCTTCACATCAATTATTTTGCAATAGAATCGAAATGTAATGCAGTCTCTCAAGGTTACTAGCTACATGTCAGGATCAGATGTTTTTTGCATGTAATGTCTTGAGTGTTACTATTATTAGTTATGAGCTGAAATATAAAAATGAGAGCTTAAACATTGCATAAATACTTGCTGTAAATATTTATTGAAGGTACCTGCAGAACTGACTTAACTCAGATGCCATGAAATCCGCATTTTAGACTCAGTTCAGTAGTTTGAAGTGATACTGTGCTAGTTCTACTAGGGGTCTAGTATAGGTAGTTCTCAGAGGGCAGAATGTATTCAGGTAATGGGAATTTTTAGCATTATAGCCAGCATAACATGCAAGAGGGAGACTGAATTCAATTTTAGTTTCCTTCAGATGCAAATCACTTCAGTGTGATGTGAGTTACACCAGACATGATCCTTACTTTAGCTGTGTTTTCTTCATTTCATTTGAGTACCCTGTTTGTAAGTGCTTCTTATGACTTGGCAAAGCTGTCCCTGTGAAGTTGCTGATGCTGATCTATATGCTGCAAGTTCCTAATGATTATAATTTTCTTTAGTTGTAATTATTATAAATTTCTTTCTATTGCACAATGCCAATACTAAAATAGTGTTTCATTAATTGCGTAGATGAAAATAGCTGCTCTTTAAAATATGAACAGTTTAAATAATAGGAGCAAAAGGTCAAATTCTGTCATCTTCTTTTGTATTGTGCAACAGCTTGTTCTCTTTCCTGTTTTTAAATGAAATAATTTTGGGTTCATGTGTTCATAGGATGCTGCTTAAGATAGGGTTTGTAAGGGGTATTGCCCCCACTAGGAGTTTGAGAAATAGAGCTCCATACACAGCTCTTTTTCTAGCTGCAAAACTCAGTTAAATCAGTGGAAAACCTCTAAGCAATTCCTGTACGGTTTAGAGGAATACATACTTGCAAGCCGCATGCATGAAAAAAACAGCGATATTAATGTATTTGGAATTAAGAAAGCAACAGTAATGACATTGTATCAAACCTGTGAGCAAGGTCTGGTTTCTTTTGCACCTGCATTTCTGTGAGCTATAATTCAATATTTAAAGTAGTACTTCCAGTTATGCAGAATAAAGGCTAAGTGTTTTCAACAAATTAAGCCTTTCACATTACTGTTTTCTATGCCAAAACATTAAAACATAGAAACATTCATAAAATATGTCCAAATTGTTGCTATAATTTCTGCTGTCAAATTCATCTCTGCTATGGAGTTTATGAAACATATTGGAATATATTAAGCATACAGCAAAATAGGATAGAAAATTAGGACTGTAAATGACTACAAGCCTTCTAGATATCATGGCCATTACCTTTTATGGTTTATACACCATATATATAGTGTATTATAGGAAAACCACATGGTTCATCTAGATTTGTTAAAGTGATGAGTGAGTTCATAGATTAAAACACATTCATGCCTGGAGTCTCTGGCACCTGTTAGTGCCCTGTTTTGCACCCAAATTAGCTCCTGTTTAGTGTCACATCTCTTCACCTTGCCTAATGCACAGTTCACAGCTTCACTGCCTTTCAGAGTTTTAGTCAGCAATGCAAATGATAACCACACCTATAAGCTGACTGATTTCGTCTGCTCAATAAACATCAGCTCTGCTCAAGCCTTTAGGCTAGCTGGTATGAAACATTCCTGGAATAAGGATAGCTGTCCTTAGAAATTGGATTTTTTTTGTGTGTGTGTGGATGGCTGCAAGTTCAGCTGCATTTTGTTGTGAAGCTTTTTATGTTAGGTGCTGGTATTTTTTTTTAATTTCTACAAAGTCACAGACCCTTCTAATTCTTTAAAAAGTAAAATGAGGAGTATATATTGCACAAAAGCTACTGGTTTGATTTACCTGGATCCATTCACGCTGTGTCTCTTTAGTTTTCCATTCAACAGCTGAAGTCCAATCACTGTTTTTACTCCCTTTCTTGAGACTCTTCATTAAATCTTTTTTTTTATGTAAGAAAAACCTTTCCCTCCAAAATCTAAATAATCAAATTAATTCAAGAAATTGAGCTTTGTAAATACTGGCAACTGCCTGACTATCTTCTCAAGTGGAATTCACTATCCCAGGCAGAGCTTTCTATGAAAACAAAGCAGCATCAATATCATGGTTTTTCTCCACAGAACAGTGATTATGGAGATAAGTAAATTCAGACTGCAGCTGTGGAACTGGTGGTGCTGGATGTGTAGCCAGGGTGAACTTCTGCCTGGGTGGGTCACCCCCACGGCAAAGCTAGCAGGTCACTTCAGGTGTGTGGCTGGCATTGCACTGGCTGCTGCTGCATCTTTTCTCTTAGCAAAATACTCAGCTGTAGCTGCTGCAGCCACTGTAGTGCCCCAGAGTCCCTTTGATTGGCTTTCTGGGGACAAAAAGCTATTTTATCCTCCTGGACCTTGGCTAAGTGACAGGATCTCAAACAATCCATTTATCAATCATTAAGCAAAACAGAAGAACATTATTATTGAAAAGTATTCAAAGTGAGTTCCAAAAGGGATTTGGCAGGCTTCTTGTGAAAAACAATTACAACTCTTATAATTTTAACCCTTTATGCTCTGTGCCTCTACCTGCTGCTTCCAATCCTATTTCTGCCTGTACCTCCAGCTCCTTTAGCCTCCTCTTTCTGTTCTCCCCTCATATTTTTTCCATCCTTTACCCTCACTTTAAAATGCCAAGGACAACTTTCTTTAAACCATCTGAATCTCATTACTTCTTCTGGTACTTCATGCAGGTGACAGCTGTTTTCAAGGCCAAGATCTTTTATACCAAATGCTTTCTGTCAAATGTGGGAAAGAGACAATCCTGAATCCTTCAGAAAATTGCAAATTTATGATTGTGCTCCTGTTTACATAGTTTGTAACATATTTTAAGATTCCTTACAGATTTGTAAATAGGAAAGTGAAATTACTTCAGCCTTTGCACAAGCTCAAATAATCATTGTGTAATAGTAATATTTGGTTATTTCTTTCATTTAACTTGGGCATTAATCTGTCTGGCTTTCCTGTAGTTAGAACAATGTGCATCTTGTGAATATACATGTGCATAACATGAAAATCAATATATTTACAGAAAATCAGGGATTCAAGCTAGATTTCCTGAGGAAAATTTACTCTAGTATCAGTTAGAGGATAGTGACAATTTTACACAATGGTAAACTGAAGCTTTGAAAGTTAGATCCTGCTTGGGCAAGAATGTTTTCACCCCATTGTTAACAGCCCGAGGAGCTACCCAAGTTGAAAACTTGACTGTTTATAGCAATTGTACCAGACTTGAACAATTTGCTCTGAAATTTTATGTGCAATCTGTGGACCTTGAGCAAGAAGACAAGAAAAACTTTTCCAAATTTTTTTCTGAATATGAGGAATTGGTACTTTGCCTACATTGCTCAATCTGGATAATCTTGTATTAAGCAAAGCATTTTCTCAAACAGGACTTTTGAAGTATCCCTCTACAATATCACTGTGCTGAAAGACAATCCTCTGACAGGCCATCTCACTAGAGCTGATGAGGCTGCTCAAGCCTGGTTGCAGCAAAGTAAAAATCACCTTTTCTAATAGATGTTACTTGCTGCTGGAGACCAGTGTGACACTCAGAGGATCTGTCACCAGCCATCTCAGCATGCATTTTCTCTTGAGTGCCGTGACTTTGAAGCTATCAAATCAGACTTTTAAATGGCTGGTGCAAGGCTGGGAGGCACAGGAGGCTGAGAGGATCAGGAAGTCATAATTGTTGTGTCTGAAAGACAGAAGAGGTGAAAATGTATTGGGAAGAACTGGAAAAGGATAATGAAAGCAGAGACAAAAGGGACAGGTAGATGGGACAATGGAACAGAGAGCTGAGGGGAAAGACTAATGCTACTTAGAAAGGGAAAATGGAAATCAGGAGGACTATTAGTCCTGAGCGGAGACTAAGGAAAGGGATGTGAGAGAGGGAGCCAGCAGGGAGCAGAAAGTTAATTAAAGGAGAAGGACAGGGAGTTCTGAGAGAGAGGAGTGAGCATCTGAAGAATGAAGTCAGAGCATGGTGAGATCAGAACCAGGATTCTGTACAGAAAGAAAGGGATGAGATGATGGGAAGCAGGTAGTGATCAGACAAGAAGGCATGGGAGTGAAGCAGCTGGATTGAGCCTGAGCAGAAAAAGAAGCTGTGCTTGGTAGGGTGAGCTCTGTATTACAAAGCCAGAACAAAGCCCAAGATTGTCCTTGTGGCTTATGGACTTCTTTCAAAATATCTCCTCCTGAGTAGCACCTCTGCTCAGAGGCTGGTAATCAGCAGTGCCAGATCACTCTACCCTCTCAAAAAACAAAGGTCTGGAGAGCTAAAGAATCTGAACTAGTGATGCGGCCTGGTGCCCTGTTATAAAATGCTGAAGGGAAACTGATTTCCTCTTCTAATAGTAAATGTTACCTATGTCAGAGAAAGCTATTAATTTTGTAAACTTGGTGCTTAGGAATTTAGGTGAAGGACACAATCTTAATTTGTGCTATGTGCCCATACTGTTTTTTCTTCATGTTATAACTCCACAAAAACACATGCTTTGTGTCCTGCATTAGAAGGATGAATCAAAAATTATGGTGCGTTATGTTGCCTGTGTGATCCCTTCTTCATTTGCTGCAGAAGATTAAGATAAAATGTAGACAAGGCTGGGGATTACAAAATGAAGCCCATTTCATGAAAGCAACTGAACTCTGCTGTAGAAAACTTTTCCTATTTTTTGCTCTAAAAGCCTTACAAATGGATAATAATTATATAGCAGATTTCCTGAGGGTTTTGGTTTGATCATCCTGATGTGGCAGTGTTCATTGCATGGTTCCCAGTAACGTCTGTAAAAGCTGTGCTCCAGGTAGTCTGTGACACTGAGTGATTCAGAAAGTAGAAACCTCAAATTAGCAGAAACCCTTACCATGCATATGTTAATGTCTCAGCTCCCCATCTGGGCAATAGTATAATTTTTTAAACTGTAATCTAAGTAAGCTCTGAAGACTTAAAAGTGGTAAATGTAATTATTGTAGCAGTATGAGGAACTCATTAGGAACTTAATATTGTAGCTTCTAAGTAGTTAAACTGTAGACTAAAGAGCAAGATGCCACTAATACACTAGAAGACTAATCAATGCATAGATAAAATGCCTTTAGTAATATATGGAGGTGTGTTATCAGAAATGTATGAAATATAAATATCTTGAGTTTGAATTCAGATATATAATATCTGAATAATATCATATAATGTAGATTATATTTGCTAATAACGGATGTTGCACATAAAGTGGCTGTGTATAAGCAAAGAGTTAATGCAGAGTCTTGTGCTCACTCCCTACTGTGTCTCCCCCAATGCTCATAAGGGGTGCAGCATGCAGCTGACTGGTGTGACAGGGCAGGACAAATACACCAGGAAGAAAGACTGATGGGAAAAGAAGAGTTTGAACGAGTCTAAGGAGCCATCAGCTGTGGCCTGGTGGGGAGATGCAGCCCTGGGAGCACAGGTTGAATTCTTGTCCAGGTGTGAGGGTGGGCAGGCAGTGGGATGAAGAGCCCAGCAGCAGTGACCCTAATCCTGAGGGATCTGTGCATGTGAGATGACTTAGCAGAGCTTATCCAGAGAGGATGTTAAATCACCCCGTCCCCTAGAGCACAGCTCGTTGTGTTCCACCCGCCTGTTCTGTAGCAATCCTAAGGCTTTATTTGGTCAAAATGGTTTGTCTGAGTCAAGTCAGTTCTTCCTTCAGAGAAGAGCAAGTGTCAATATGGCACTAGGAGTGGGAGAGTGTGCAGTCACTGAGGCTCAAAGACATGTACAAATCTGTCAAAGCAGGTGAACATTACCTCTTTCTCCTCTGTTCTGCAGAAGAAAAAACTGGCTTGACCTGGGAGAAGAGACTTCTCCCATCACAGACCTGATTGTCAATGCCATGCTTAACATAGGGAAAAAGGCACAGTTCTTGGGAGGGTAGAAGTGATATTTTTAAACTTAGGAATATATTTTTGCCCTGTTTTTTTTGTTTGTTTGTTTGTTTTGTTGTTTTTTGGTTTCGGGGTTTTTTTTTTAACAGATAGGAATAGATCAGCTCTTGTTTGGAATCAGCTAAGAGCAGCATCACTTAATAAAACTGCCCATGTCATAGTTAAAGCCAAAATTTGTGTGTGTGGTGAAGAAAAGGACTAAATTAATGAATTTAAATGCCACATGATTGAATGTCTTGATTAGTCTGGAGTACTTAATAGTAATACCCTTGACAAAGATAATCTGCATTTTTAGAAGTTTTTTTCAAGAAGGCCCATCTACCATAAAAATATGCTTCTTAACCTCATTTTTTGGACTCCAATGTAAAACATGGAATTGGAGTGCATGTGAATCAACTGTTGTGTAGTCTTACCTAGAACTTATAGACACTGGTTTTCACACATGCTTTCTTTTCTTGTAATAAGTAACACTGCAAACATGTGTTTATAAATCCTGATTTTTCTTCAGTATGGATTCTCAGTACCATGCAGAAAGAGTACAGCCACTTTCTACTTTTTCCAAAAACATATCAGAAACAGGTTGTTTCTGATATGTTTTTGGAAAACAACAGAATAGTTGTTTTTTCCACACCTCTAAGACTTAGATGTCACAGGAGGTCTTTCTTTTTCTTAAATCGGTTTAGCAAAAATCAAACACCTTGTACATCTTTCCGTTCTATCATGGTTACTACCACTACTTGGTTTAATTTTCATTTTTTTCTTTTTCAATATTTCATTTGCATATTCACTGCTTTCACATCATAATTCAACTAGATTGACTTCTTGGTTTCTAGATTGGCTCCACAGAGCAGGGTCTCACTGCTGGCAATGAGAAAACAGTGTCAGGAGTAGACACCATCCTCTTTTACGTTAGATGAAGTGGCATGAAATGAAGAGAAGGAGAGACTATAGACTATGTGAAGGTTAAATCCACAGCAATCCACACAAAAATGTTGCTTAGCCAAAGTGCATACAAAATGGAGCCACATTTCTGAATGCTCTTTCTTATTATATTTTCTATTTTGGATATCCAAATATGTGCTGCTCATGTGACATTTCTTTATGTACATTAAAAAATGCATAAAATCTGTAAGTTATAATTTAAAGATCTATTGCTCTTAATCTGCATGCACATTTTGATACAACCTGCAGAAGAAGAAATAAGTCAGATGTCTCTGGTCACGGGGTCCAGACAGCTGGATGACGTGATCTCAGAGACTTTTTCCAACCTAAACATTCTGTGGCTTAACTAGCTAACATTATTCACTTGATGAAGGTCAGAAATCCTATTAACTTGAGATAATTTCTGTTTTATGCACTTAACTGGAGTGTCACAACTTTTAGTGGTGAGTTATGTGTACTCATAGTAGAATACAGCAGAGATTGGGAAACTTGTGATATTTAAATCAAAGCAATGAGTCAGAATCCAACAATAATGCATTTATTTAAGCACATTATGCAAATTGACTTTTCACGAAATAGTTCTGTCAGGTAGGGCACAGGGCAGAGCCACCTCCAAAATCTGTACTTGTAGTTCTATATTCAATTTAAATTCTTAATAGTTATAAATGGTTCTTAGTAACAAAGGTATGTGAATTAATAAAATATATCAGACAGTCCTGTCTCTGGCTGACCAAGAAATAATGTATTATCATTGTTACAAGATTAAACTTGAGTGTGCTTCAGAGCTTCACTTCAAATTATGCTGGCTCAGTTCCATTGTAAGAGCTATTATTGCAATCCTTTTAGTCTTTACTAAAACCACAATAAAGGGAGAAAAAAAAATAAAAACAGAAAAAAAAGACAGATTATGTTTCATATTTCAAATACAATGTTATGGCTCCCAAAACACTTTTTCTCTGTCTGTAGTCTTAGAAACAGCATAACTGAGGTGATTTTTTAAAGACTTACTTGAGATTGTGCTACTTGGGAGAAGAGGAAAAATGGTGAAATCTGAAATTATGGCTGATGTCCAGTTTGCTTAGCTCTAGTGACTCTGTAGCAAAATAAGAGACTAGAGAGCAAAAGAAGACAGAGAAAGAGATAATAGAATCTCCCACTGCCACCCTTCAGGTTCTTTTCCTCAGACTGTTTGGGCTGGCTGTTCTCAAACCTATTCTTCTATCATCAGCACTGTGAGGTGCTTATTCTACTACGTTGTTTCCTCATCACAACATACCAAAGTTGGAATAAATTGCATAACTTCTGTTTTGGGGTGGGGGTGAGAGTGTAGATACTTAACAGGAAAAAAATGGAAGACAGGTTTGCCCTTTCTGACAGAAGAAAAGTTAGGCAATTGGTTATTATATTTTAGGTTGTTTCTGCCTTGAGGACAGTTGACGATACCCAGGTAATTCTTTTCTGTTCTTTTGCAACATAATGTGTTCTCAGAATATCCTACAATCTGAATATCAGCAAGTAATTTCCATGTTCATTGACTTTCTAGTTTCATTCCCCTTTCTCATTGTAGCTTTCTCTTAAGACTTTGCTTCTCATTGCAGCTTTCTCTTAAGTACTTTCTGTCGCATCTGCTGGATTTCTTTTTGCTTCCATGCATGAATGCACATGTACACAAACTTCCTCCTGTATATGACATTGTGTCATCAAGTCAATTAAGTCTGCCTTCTGTTTATGGAAACTTAGAGAAATATTACAAATGTCTGTTGTTTGTAATTTAAATAATTTAGTTTTCACTAGTCAGTGTTTCACTTTTGCTTACTTTATGCATGGCTAACTGGATTAACTTGCTGCAAGCAGCAAGTCAGAAATTAATTTCCTTATAGTAATCTCTAATTACTGTCCTTATGTATTGAAATTCACAATGCTGGTTATCTAGGTGAAGTGAATGATTGTTGCTTGGGGCACACTAATTTATTTATAAACATCTGTCCTTAATTTTTTTGGCTAAAGTATATTTTTAATTATTGGATTGCTCAGATTTAAAAAAAAAAAAAAACAACAACATTCATTAGCATACTACTATGTTATAAGATACAGAAAATAATTGTAAGATATCTGGCAAATATTGCATTAGAAGAAACCTTTTACCCTAGGATTACAAAACTTCAAAAATGCCATTCCGGGTATGAAACTTCAGAAGTCTTTTTTAATTGGTTTGGGTGTTTTTTATTACATGTGTTTAAATTATTGCCTCATAAATGCTGCATTTCAAATGATGGGGGGGAAAAAATTACTTGCAATAAACTTCTTTTTTCTTTGGAGCTTAAAGAACCAGGCCAAACACACTCAAGAGTGGTTGTGAGAAAGAATTAACTCCTGGGAGAGCAGTTTCCTCTACTTTGATGTCTAACCCTTCCCTTTCCAGGCCTTCCAGGAGGGATGGTACTGACTAGTACAGTGTATTTAACACATTTGGATTGGTTTCTTTATTTCTATTCAATACCTAACACCACTTGAATAAAACCCTAGTGTTTCATACAGCCAGCTTTCAACTTGATATTGCTCTGCTGTGGAAAAGAAATTAGTGAAACTGAGGAGCTACACTGAGGCAAAAAATATAGAGACAAAGGAAAGCTTACTTTGATGTATTTTCTATTGGAAAATCATGTCAGAATATGGAGCTAGAACCTTTTTCTAAACAGAAATAATAGTCAGATATTGTTTAAATTCTGTTTATTTGGGGAGAGGGAGAAAAGGGAAAGTGGAGCAATAAAAAGGTATGGCTCTGTTCATTAATTTGTGTCTTTGTTAGGTGTTATGCTGAACTCTTATCTTCTGAGAAAACCCTTCAAAATATGAGGATTTAACTTATTTTACTTCATACTGGGGCTTTTAGTGACATTATCTCTTTCAGTTCTTTATGCACTTATTCTAATTCTGTGCAATCAGAATAAAACAACAAATTAATAAAAGGTATAAAAGGCAAATCCTCTGGCAAGATGCCATGTCACCAGTCTGAGTTGTTCTACTGGCAGTTTCCAGCCCTGGAGTGGATTTATCTGGCACTTAGACAGCAAGGATCTTCCAACCCTGTAACTGCATTAATTAGACTGAATTATCTGTGGCATAACTGATAACTAGGGATGTTGTTGAGAGATTGGAGGTGATATTTTCAAAAAAGATAGCACAAATTTTCTGCTTTGGAAAATGCTTCTGAAATGAAAGCATTGTGTAATCCACAGCAAGATATGAAGGTACTTTATGAAATGAAAATCCAAGATAATTGCCAGATTGGCGTGCAAGAGTCATAATATATGCACAATTTTTGCTAAAATCCATTGCACGATATTGTGTTTAATGGAAGCAAATATAAATTTAGTTCTGTAGTTCAAGTACTACTTGTTCCTAGAGTGACATCTAATATAGTTTGCTAAAGATAAATATAATGCAATAAAACTGAAAGTGTATTTCTGGTTGCAAAAGTAATAGCTAAATATTTTTTTTTTAATTCTAGTGCTTTAGAAATGAATCTGTCATACTGAATAAATGACACTGTGTCAGTTGCACCAAATCAAACCTAAAATTAAAAACACAACACATATGCAATAAATCCATATATTTAGAACATGTTATGGACTTCAGGGCTGGACAACTACCAAAGCAGAGGCACAAATTGCAAAAAAGGCAGTGCAGTGACAACAGTTTGATTACACTTCTGTGAGTGCCTTGTACAGATATTTAAATGCTTTAAGCCACTTTGTCTCAAGGATTAATGCCAAAGAATCTATTGCCACTAGACCAAGGTCTATTTTGGTATAGAAGTTTTGCCCAAGGTGTTACCCCAAGTGTGTGTACATTAACAGCACTAAAGTACAAGTGCATAAACTCTGTTTTGTTCTTGTATGAAACTGGAATCTATTTTCAATATGCTATTTATGGACAGTTTAATGCTAGTTTTATTGACATTAGTAATAGGAGATTCTTGTTACATTTTCCCAGATATCACTAGAAAGCTTCTCCTAAAAGAAAATTTTAGGAGAATCTTTATAAAATGAAAAAAAAAAAAAAGATTCTCACTGATAAAGTTAAAATTAGTTAAATGAAATTATAAAGAAGTTAACTTTTTATTTCTATCCTGAAATACAGTGGACTGACTTTATCCTTGTCTCAGTCATATAATACTCCAAAATCCCTTGTTTAAAGGGAAGAAGCTGAAAATTCTGAACAAAACCAGGAAAATTAATCTAAGAATGAACTCCATCTCTTCATTCACTTCTACATATTGTTGTTCAAATTCAGACAACAATTTTTTTTTTTAAATATCTTTTTAAGTTGTTGTATCTTCTTTTCTGTTTTTTGGTGATTCAAATGCATCTGATCAAAGTTGGTCAGTCACTCGTCACTTCTGTTCTTTGTTAATAATTAATTAAACATCTTGTAAGGTTAAGTAGTTCATAGTTGTAAACTTTTATAACCTTTTTCTGATGATGCATCTTCACAAATGAAGGTAATAGGCTTATGAGACTTGTTCTATGTTATGTTAAAGGTTTTCCAAAGCCATTTCACATGCCCTTAATATACCATTCAGCAGAACAGGACCTTTTTCAATCAACCATCAGCTTGAAGTATTCAAGCTAGCACAAAAATTACAGGTGAAATTGATTTTAACTTCAATATTTTCTGAGTTGATTCTGTTTTATTAGAACAAAACATTCTGTATCAAAGCAAGAATATTTTCAGTCTTCTCTTTCTCCAGCCCATCTCCCACTGTATGTAGAAGTACAGCAACAAAAAAAGTTATGTAAGATTGGAAAATTGCCACCGGCTTTGCATGAGTGCATTTGAAGAACTTGGGCTTTTGTAGGTAAAATAATTTTCCATCAATAAAACACAGGGTGGATTCTTCAGTACCAGAATCATTCCTCAGTTCTTGGCATCTAAGGAGCCTTTTCAGAAAGCAATTGGATTTCCTCAACCATTTTGAAGTGCTAACTCACTTAAAGTGAGGAAAAACAAGTTAGCTTATTTGGCTGATGGAATTCATGAGTCATTTTGGATTCATGACACTGGACTTCATGTTATTCAAACTCTTGAAAACACAAAACTATTTTCCTGGTATTATGATATGCCTTTATTTGAACCTATATGCAGCAGAGTTGATACTGTTGTGACTAGTGGGTACCAGGCAATGAGTAATGCCTTTGGTTGGTTTCAGTGCTCGTGGCTCAGTCCCACCAGCCCAGAGCTGTTCCCTTTATGGAGTCATCCTCACTTCTTTCACGGAACCTACAAATCTTAAATCTCTGTTCTTATAGTGCACATGTGCCTTATTTGGTGTCTCAAACAGCACTTGTGACCCAATCACTGTGTTTCAAAGAATGCACAAAACTAGCAAGCCTAATTAATCAATTTAGTTGGAAGCCAAGCCATGTTGTCCTGGGAACATCTTGTTCTTGGCTTTCCCAAATGCGTTCCTTCTTTCGATTTCATTTCATGACTGTTTAAAGAGGGGTTGTCATGTTCTTTCCCCAGTGATTCTGCATCCATGAACAGAGTAAAAAGCCTTATCATCAAAGCCTGTCATCTTTACTAGATGACAATCCAACACATGCTTGTTCCTTTAGCAAAGGAAAGCAGCGTTAACTTAGGCAGATATCTAAAGACAAGCAGGGAAAATTATCCACTTTCTTCCTCACCACAGATGTCTTACAGTAATAAGCATCTCAAAGCAGCCAGTCTGGACAAGCTTAAAAAATGCACAACAGAAATTCTTGTTTTGTTTTTGAAAATTTGAGATGAATTTGGGAGATTGTAGGGGACCCTAAATACACAACAGTCAGAAACATTTAATTTGCAGTATCATGAACGTGCTGCTAAGTTAAACATTTTTCTTTATTGAGACAACAAGAGTCAGAAAGAGGTTTTTTGTGGTTTTGCTGCTTCATCTATTTCTTTCCACCTATTTATTTTCTCTTTGTTCTTGGAACATTGCAAATATTTTAATATTTTTGCTTAATGTTATGAAAATAAATTTTCTGGTACAGAATAGCTGAAATGTGTGCAATTATCTCTATGTCACAGGAAGGCAGGAGATTTTCTCTATGAAGTATACAAGGAAGAGGCTCTTTTACTTGGTATCTGTAGAAGCAAACCTGATAAGCAAGTTTGTCACGGGTTTATCACTTTTCATCTTCTTTTGGCTGCTAAAAAAAAAGAACAAACGATACAAGAAGAGTGGTTCAATTTTTTCATGGTGGAAAATCAATCAAATATAGAAAAGGCAACAACTTGAATACCACATCACAAAGATGGAGTGATAGATCATTATCTTGTCATGGTGAACTCCAGTGTCAGTAAAGTCTGTATTTGCAAAACAATAACCATAATTTTTAATTGCTGTTGTTGCATTGCTATCTTTATCCATTTTCCTCACATAAAAGACCAATATTTAATTTCCTCAAACTGAAAGATAATTGTTTGAGTATTGTCTAGCATTTTACAACAGTTCTTACTGTCTTATCTCCTGTCTACCTTTGTCAGCTTTACCAAATATTTCCCCAGAGAACTGGGGGCTTTTCCATACATAAATCTGCAATCAGCAGAGTCCAAACTTCTGTCTTTTTTTGCATAAACAAAGTGATGTTAACAAGTCAGTGGACAAAGACCAGTGCTTTCACTGATTTTATAACTGGGATGAAGTTACTGAGATTTGAAGCTGTGTTGTCTCCTTTCCCAGGCAGATATTTACATGCCAGGATAATCCAACATAGCACAAATGAATAATGCAGAGATTCGGAATAGATATCACTGAGGCTATAAATGTACAGAGAATTCAAAACATTGAAAATCATGAGGGACTTATTCTTTGTGGCAAAGTACAGATTTCTAATATGTAACAGCAAATCCATTAACTAGTTCAGGGATTAATACTATTTGAATAATTAATAATTTTTGGGACATGCTGTAATTTCATGCTGTGAAATTTCAAAACAATTTCATGCTGTGAAATTCCATTGAATGGTACTGTGAGAAGATAAATGCTTTTGTTTGAAATTTAAATTGCACACAGATCAGTCCCTTTAATCATAAGGTTAAGATCAGTCTAAATATGTCTCTAGCATGTAGGATAAAAAGCTTGACAAAATGTGAGAGGTCTTTTGATGGTCTGTTTGGCATGTTTTCATTTATGGTCGTTTTTTCCGTACTGGTGTCTCTTACCAATGGTTTGGTAGGTACTCAGATTGTAGCACTTAAGGGAGCCTCAGTTGCCTGCTCAGCTTTTTGCTAAGAAAGATACTTAAGACACCAAGTAGTACACATACACTGTTTGCTTAACAGTATGCCTACATAAACTTAGTTTGCTACTTCTTTTTAGGTAGAACAAGTTAATCATAATGTTCTGATTACAAGCACAGAACAGCAGAAAAATTTATCAACAATACACAAGTGTGAATTCACCCTGTGACTAGGATGCAGCTGTATTTTTGGTATCTATACATAAAAGTTTTAAGGAGCTGATGCTCTTTGAGTAATTGCATAGACTATATAGTTATGTAAAAAGCAAATCAACTTTTCTAAATCATTCAGTGGTGGTTAGCTGGAATATAACAATTTCTATGCTGGCTGCTTCTGACAGCAAGAATAATTCTGTACATATAAAAGACATTTATCTCCATTTTCTGCAGCTACAGCTCTTACATTCAAATTTTTCAGAGTTTTAAACATTGTCAAGGGCTTAACTGGAAGAAAGTTCTTCCAGAAGGGATTTTTTATGAATCTGAAGTAATTGATTGAATCTCAGGTGATCTCTCTTAGTCTAAGAGAAAAATGAGTGCAAAAAATGAGATATTGTCCAAGAACATTCCTTGTTAATCTGGGAAAGTTATGTGAAAGATTGATACTTTGTATCAATCAGCCTGGAAAAATAGTTACATATTTCAGAATTAGGAGTTTACTATCTGAACAAGCATCACATCATAGTTAATAAAGTTTTTAGAGAGTATTTGAAGTTCTCTAAGATTGTAATGAAATTTAAAATAAATTCTGTATTTGATTTTTGGGGTTTTTTGTGACAGTATGCATTAAGTCAAATGGTAGCTCCAATAAGAAAGTGATACTCCTATTTGAAAGTGCTTCAAAAATTAAATTAGCAGACCCTTGCAGAAAGGTACTAGGTAGGTTTAAGGAAGCTTTGGAAGTGAAGAGCTGTGGAAGTGAAGTGTTCTGTCCTGATGATGCTTTTCTCCATTTCCAAGGTGTTATGGACTGAACAAATTTAATTCTAGTGTAATTTTAAACTTGCTCCATTGTATGCTCTTGGGATGAAGTTGGTCTTGTACAACAAGACATCTGACTTGGCATCCTGCAATCCGTTACAAAAGCAGTCGTTAAGTCACGATTTTTCAGGGAAAAAATGATGATGGCAGAATTTGTCCCTCAGGTGCGCTGGTGGGACTGGTAAGACATGATGCATCTGCAGATGTGGGTGATTGCAGCTGCTGCAGCACAGAACTGAAGAACAGAGGACAGGCAGACTCCTGGCTGTCCCTTATCAGCATCCCTCTACCTTTCCCTTCAGCGCTGCTTGAATGAAGTCCTGTGTTCTCTGAAATTCCTTCCTACAGACCATGGGCTCAGCAGAACAGCACCTGTGTATCTAAACTTCACACTGATATATTCTGATTCAATATCTCCACAGTTTTTGGATCAGACTGACAGCTCTTCTGAAGGATTCATAATTGGCCCGTTCATGATGTCTTGCTAAATTTTCAGCAAAACAAAAATTTTCAGCCATGGATTTCATCTTAGTTGCCTTGTTATTTGATCCTTGATCCATTTACACCAAGAAGTCTCTTTGAAATTAGAATATAATCAAACATATATAGGTCTGACTTTGTATAAAGGTGCTTATCTATCTGGATCTAAAATTTCAGCACAAATTAATGTTTTAGAATTATTTGGGTTGGAAGGGACCCTAAAGATCATGTTGCTCCAACCACCCTTCCAGAGACAGGAATACCTATACCTTATCTGGTATATTGTTAAAATAAATAGTGAAAATATCCTTTAAAATAGTAGCCTTAGATCATTTGTCTTGTATAATTAACACTTTGATCTTATTCTGAGGAAGAATAGGGAGGAATTACCTGTTTGCTTTATATCAAAGGAAATTTTAATTAGCTAACAATATAAAATATTTTTGCTAAGTTTAACAAGTACTTCATATACTGTTTTTAATTTCATGTCCAATGAATTAATACATTTTTGTTGCTTGATATTCACATTCAAATGTAAATGAGTACTTACAAAGGCATAATATCAAATACCTTTAAACACAGCATAAAATAAACATTTTTTTTTCTATTCCTATTTAGTCATCTGTGACTCTATGGAAGACCATGTTTCTGGAGCTGGCACCAGGTGTCCCCTGGGCTACTTTCCATGTGGGAATATCACAAAGTGTTTGCCCCAGCAGCTGCACTGCAATGGTGAGGATGACTGTGGCAATCGGGCTGACGAAGACAACTGTGGTACGTGGCTGTGACTTTGCTTCGTGTCTAGCACCTGTAGTCACTGAAACCCAGGCACTGAAACCCAAACAGGGGGCTGTGGAGTGTCAGCAGTAGCAAAGTTACATGTTTTGCAGAGGATGCCGCAGGTCTGCTTTAGCTAATCAATGCACCCAGCAAACCATTTGCTAGAGAAAGAAGAATGAGCCACATTTTTCTTTGTACATGGTATCGTGTATCCCGTTTTTCCCCTGCTTTTAACTGGTTTGTAGATGTCATTTTGATGTCTACAAATGGATCTATCAAAGACCGTTGCTGAGGAGAGTTAGATGTGCAATCCAACAGAGTTTATGAAAAGCTTAATGTGACTTAATGTAGGAAACATAATTTAGAAGAATTTTCAAGGTTTTTCAGAAATTATTTATGACCTAATTTGAGAGAAACAAGTGCATCTTAAGTGTACTGCCAGCAAGCGTACTACTACAAGCTGGACTACCAGCAGGCTTTGGTGGTTAAAAATGTAAAACCCCCAGGGCACACACATAGTCAGGTCACTTGTGCATGCTGTTTTGATCCTTGTCTCTCCTAGTCCTTCTGGATGGTAGCTGTGATCTTGGCTTGTGGGCTTTGGCTTTACCTCTAGTGCAAACCAGGTAGGGCCAGGGCTTTGCATGGCCACTTACCTGTCCATGCTGCTTCTTTGTGAGCATGGCCCTGGCACAGCTCTTGTCTATGCTGAGCAGCATCTCTCATGCAGTGTTTGGACACAGCTCAGAGATGGCACAGACCTGGGATAGTCTGGAATGGGGCCCATATTCTGTGAAGAGAGAGCTTCACCAAATGGTTGTGAGCTAAGACCACAGGGAGAGAAAATCAACCCTAGCACATTTTTTTACTGTTGTTGTCACCTTACTTACAGCCTGGATATTTCAGAGGTGCTCTCCAGAGCTGCTGATCCGTGGCAGATGGGGGAAGTAGGCTTCCTACTCCTTAGTAGTTTTCCTGTAGCCATGGAGGACAGCCAAGTGCACCGTGCCCTGCCCCACACACTGCCTCCAGCCCCCCAGAAGCCAAGCAGCTGAACTGTTTGTCTGTCCCAGACAGGCATGTTGCCATCACATCTGGGTGGGAGGACTGCAAAGAATTAAAATATTAAGTGAAAATTCCATGCTATGTATACTGAAAGAAATTTTCCGAAAGAAATTTCAAACAAAATATGGTAAAGGTATTTTTCACCAGCACTCTCAGCAAAGTCAACTAGTTTTTGGAAGTAGTTGTTTCATAGCATGTGAAACTGATTTGTGTACCTATATCTTATTATTATACCTATGCAATTTCAGGGTCTTACTCCATATGAATGTGATTTTAAATTCTAATCCTGTATAATGAATCTGCACCATTTTATATCATTTGTTGGTGCTACAAACCTACTTTCTGTTCTAAATAATCAAAATCCTGAACAAAAATGGCTTGCTCTGTTTTTTCTGTAGTCATCTTGAACTACAGTAGCAGGAATTGCCAATGATGATGCCCTCTCTTGTTTAAGAAGTCCAAGGACAATAAACAGTTGCTTTATCCATATTTCATTTCTGTATAATACCACAAAGTCTGTCATACAAGGACTTGCTGAAAGATACAGCTTAGTATGATAATAATTAGGATATACATAGTTTTATAATGGGAGGTACAAGACACTATAGGATCATAGAAATTTTTAGATGGGAAAAGAAATTTAAGATCATTGAGACCATTAATCAATGCATCTGATCTTATTACTAACACAGAACTGAGGTATTCTTGGATTATGAATAACCAATTTCAAAAATTCAATTAGAAGTAGCATGGGTTGTCAGTGAGCAGGGAGAGTGCTGCAAGAAGTGATTTCATACTGAACCCTGAAGCAATGAATAAAAAAGTCCTTAGTAATGCCTCAGTGTTCTTCTATAGAAATGAACATACGAAACAATTCAGCTGCAATATTGAATCCTCTTCTGTGTACTGTAATTCAGGAATGAGCTAGCCTTGATCTTTGGAAATCTAAATTCAAAAGATGAAGAGTTATTGTATGGATCTACAGGGAAAAACTATGCTGCTCATGTTTTTCTCATATTTTGACCCCCTCTTCTCACTTAGAAAATGCATTAGTATAATATGCAGCAGTAATGTTTTCTCAGAAATTGGCATTGCAATCATACTTTGTTGTACAGTTAAAGAGTCACTTCCTTGTCTGAGTATATGGAATGTTTTGAGGAGATTTTCTGCAATGACTCCATGCATAGGAAGTCGGGAGATCTTTGTGGGGTAGCTCTGTTTTTTTATTATTCATCTTGCTTAAAATACAAGAAAAGTGGCCTCAATGTTCCTGAGACAGAGAAACCATATATATTTTCTTTTTCCCCTGCCATTCCTAGGATCATTTCAGGATGTCTGCCTCATGCCAGCAGTTATATCTGGCTCACTCTTCCCATTTTTTTTTAATTTACAACTAGTTTTCAGTTAAAGTCATTGCTCTTGGTTACAGAAAAGAAATTTAAAATGAAATTATGCCAGTGTAGTAATTGTTTCACTCAGTGAAACATGGAAATTTTAATCTTATGTATGAGGTATTCTAATTAAATAGCTCAGCTTTTCAATTCCTGAATACTTTTGCATCAATGTGAGGAACTTTGAGGTGACCAGTCTACAGGATTCAACCCAACAAGTGTGGGAAGGAAAAAATCTTTGACGACCCTCAAAACACTTCAGAAATACCCCCCCTTTTTTGCCTTTTTAGTACATATATTTCAAACAAAGCCAGGTAAACCAACTGTTTTACTAACAGTAATGGTAAAGCACTATCTTAAGTCTATAGTAAAACCAGCTGTATAGCATGGAAACTCAAAGCAAAATATGTCATTAGATGTTTCACTCCAATTAACTTGTAGTGGTTCCTTTCTTCTTTTAGTGAACAAATTTCTCTCATTCTCCATTTTATTTCTGTAAGGAAATTGTAGTTGTAATCTTTGTAAGATTATATTTGTTAGAAATTATTGTTGTAAGAAATTGTTGCTGTAGTCTCTGAGATTATTTGCAGTATTAATCTTGTTTCAGGCACTGTGTGCCTGGTAACAGCAAAACATGATTATGAATATTTCAAACTAAACCAAATCCACACTGAGACATGTATTTTCAAATGTGCTGTGATCACTGCTCACTATCCAGTTTAGGCACACAAAGTTTGGCTTTGTGGTGCTTTCAATTCTGCTTCTTCTTTCACTTCCACCCTCCTTTCCACTTCCAAATAATAAACACAAAAATAGGATCCAGACTACCGAAGATCTCAAATTAGGATGATAGGTAGAGTTGGTAACAGACTCAGAATGCTGTGTTAGTGCTTAACCTCAGGGTGTGGATATCCTAGCTCATCTTCAGCATTTCTTCACTTCTGGAAAGGAATGAATTATAGCTGATATTTCACACTAAAGTGAAACCACTCATCTTTGAAAATTCCACCTTTGCCACCTAGTTGGCTTTCCAAAATCAATAAAATAGTGTGCTATACCCTAATGGGGAAGAGCTTGAGGCAATGTAGTAAACTGCAATAAAAGGAGGCAGCTGGCATTTTATCATGCCTGCCGTGATGGGAGGCTCTGCTTGAACTATGGCTGGATAACCTTAAATGTGCATGGAAAATGTAATCTCACCTTTTGAACTCGAAATCATAGTCCACCAAAAGGAAGCAAGTATCTTGGAAAATCTGTCATGAAAATTATATTTTTAAATAAAAAATGAAATTTAAGTTTTGTAATTTGTCATAAAGTTTATGGTTTTGAGGAATTTCCTTTTTTAGGCTCGAGAGAGCAGTACATTTTACTCTGCTGTTCTGCTCCATACTCATTCTTGCTGAAGTACCAAGTTCTTAATTAGGCTGAGGGCATTGTGAGGCAATTTAGCCTCTATCATGTTTCATCTGGAGTTATTTTTGTGTCTATTTGTAAAATTCAAAATATGTACGGAAACAAGAGATAGCAATTTCAGCATCCTTCTGTGCCCAAGCTTGTTTAAAGATGAAGTTGGCAAAGCAGAGCAAGTTGGATATTGTTTGGACCTAGTAGCTTTGATTTCAAATGTAATGGCTTCAGCCTGATTTTCCAGGGAAGAGCTTTGCCCATTTATTTACAGCTGTAAAGTTTGAATCTGCAGCTCCTTGGCATTTATAGATGGGAGGTTAGAACTTTTTTTTACTTCATTGCTTTTTAAACCTGAGCCAGGATAAATAGGTGTAATCACAAATTCTGCTCACATAATGCCGTGGCAGTGTTGACATGGAAATTGTTCCTAAAATAAGTAACAAATATTTCTCATATTGAAGACATTACTGCTGCAATATGATTGTTAATGCAGTCTAAACAATCTCTAGGCAAACTCTTTGATGTCCAGGGGCATACTAAATGTGCCAGGTATGTATTCCCAAGTACAAATTCATGGAAAGAAAAGTTTTGAGATCTCTGCCTTCACGGTGATGTTTAATGACAAAGCAAAAGCAAAACTAGTAATAGATAAAAGTAACAGTTGATTAATGCAAAGCAAAAATAACAGAACAATATTTATGATGTAGATTTGCACTGAGCCTACGTGTGTTTTCTCATTACAAGGTGTGTGTTTCTTTACATGAACAAATCTTGACATGCAAAATATTGGGAAAAATATGTGGAAAGTTAATCATAACATAAATGTACTCCATGCATTTGGAAGAAGACAGCTAACACTGCCAGTAATGATTCATGGTTGTTTCTATTTTCAAAATATCTAGAATAGCTTTAGACACACATAAAAAATTTCTTTCATATGCTTCTAATTAAATATTTACATTTTAAATCTTACACTTTTTTTAAAATTCTCTGATATGCCCTACACTTAGAGGGCTGAACAAACTAGTTTTTTTCCTAGATAAGAGTCAGCTTTCCCTGACTAAAATTGTCCTACTGTTGGATGCAGTGATACAAGAGCGAAGTTTTCAGTCAAACAACTTTTGTGTAATTATCTCTGCTGGATACAACACTGGCTCAGTTGCACTTTGTAGTCATAACATATGAATTAAAAATTAGTATGCAAAAATTCTAAATGCAGGTAAATTTTGAACCAGTGAAAGAATGAATAGATGTTTTTCCTGCCTGATTTTCTAAGAAATTTGTCGCAATATTTTTTCTCATACTCCATATATTCTGCTGGGTGATCAGCACAATTTGGTCATCAGAACTGTAAATTAGCTCTGCTGTTAATATGATGCCAGTTTTTGGGGAGAAGCCTCCCAGTAAATTGCAGTGAAGGTTACCTCCAGTTTCTTGTTTCAAAACCACCCATCAACTGTCAAATTTAGTTTGGGGAAAATATAGAATAAAATCAGACTTCAAAAGGTATTGGGCTTTCCTCTGGACTTTACATCCTACCTGGCCAATTTGAAAACATATTTTATATGTCTGGAAGATTGAGATTAATCCCTATTGCTCTGTCACTAATGTACTATGTGTCAGCATCCTGTAGCTGCAGGTTCTGAAAATCCCTGGTATGTAAAGTAAAAGTGGACTCATTGCTTTATAAATAATTCTGCTTTCAGATTTAAAAGTTTTTCCTAATTTCCATTAGGGTTTGATAGCACACAAACATGCAGTTAAAGTCTATATAGTTATTGGATTTGTTATGTTCAGTTCTAGTTTAAAATGCAAACAGTATGACTGATGTGGTATCTTCAGTCACAACACCTGGCTTATGAAGCAAAGCCAAGCCCAGTGAGAACTGGCCTGGACTGACTCCACTAAAATCAACAGAGAGACTCCCACTGTCTTCAGTGAGCAAAGAATCATAACTTACCTAAGTTAGCAAACTAATAAAATGCTCATATATTTCAAAAACCCAGTGTTTGTTACTCATGTACCAGCCTTCCTCAATAGATCTGGAAAAGATTGGAAGTACTGTGCTAGCAGTGGGGGATTTTTTCCTTTAGATGAAGAAATCTAGGTTGTGCAACCTGTCACAGAATTATCAGGTATAATATACAGTCTCTTCCCATGCAGTCTGTGGTATGTAGATTTCATAAATAAATGCCTCAATCCTTTTTATCTCAAACTTAATTGGTTGAGGAAGTACAGTTTATTCTTCATTTAAAATTAGTGTTACTGTCACATCACACTACTGAGTAGCTCTTTTGCTCCATCTCAGAACTTGTTGTTAATATAGGCTCTTCATTTATTACTAATAAATCTCTAGAGAAAGTATTTATGTGCAAGCAACACAGGTATAAGTCCTAATTAGAATAAAAAGTATTTTAACATAAGAATTGTAAAAAATACAAGCACCAGAATTCTTATTAATTTCAAAACAAAAAATAACACAAAACAAAATATTGGCCCCAATCCCTTGCCCCTCTGCAAACCAGACCCTTTTGCCATGAATGGGACATTAAAAACCAGCAACTACTGTTACACATTTGACTACTCTTTACATACCAGCAATAATAAAAGGGAGAATGGAAGAAAAAATGTGCTAGTGTTTAATTCTATCTTTTTTTGTAAGCAGTATCTTTAATTATGTAGAGCAGTAAATGGAACAAAGTAGCCTGAGCTATTTTGAGAGCACAAGTTTCCTCAGTGTTTAAAAATTTGGCTTCTGGACAATTGTGCTGATAGTTCTGTAAAACTGCTTTTTTGGCAGCTAGGCAATGGTTGCAGTGTGTCTGCATTTGTTTTTTAATCACAGTGTCATAGCCACATTTTTCCAGTCTAGTGAAGCAAGAACAGGCATGCAGATTTAATTTGTTTCTGACTCCAGAGGAGTTTTTTGCTGGCTAAATGTATTTACTATTGTGCTGCTCTCAGCCCCAAGAGTTCCCTGAACAAAGGACAGCGTTCCGCTCCCCAGTTGTAAATTCACTTTTAGACGTTCGTCACACACAGAGGTTTCCCAAAGAACTGGGGCAGGGAGTGGCTGTTTGAAGTCTTGCACCTATTTGCCTCTATAAACACAGATCTCATCTGTTGCTGTGTGCCACACGCTCACCAGGTGACTGCCTTGCCTGAAGAAATGAGTTACTACAGAGCAGCTCTCTTTTTTTAAGAGGGACCAATAAAAATTCAACAGGCTAAACGTACTAACAACCTGTATAATGTAATGCTGATTTATATGTGCTTCCTTGAAGACCCACAATTGCACACAGAACTATTGCAGTTCTGTGGGTGCATTAAATCAAGATTTCCATAGCAGAAATCCAAATTTCTATGGGGTATTTCAAAACATCTGTACGAAAGATATATGTTTTAATATTACAGGATTGCTCATAAGGGATGAGAAATTTAATTTGTGTCTCAGCACATTGCAGAAGACCTTGATGTTTTTATACTTCAAATTAATACTAGTAATGAATAATGTTATAGTTGGTCTTGTGTTTTCCTGGCATGGCATTTTTACCATCATACTTAAAATACAGGATTTGAATGAGGTGGTACTCACTTCTAAGCCTAGATAGCAAATTCTGTTTGTGAAGCATAAAGTAAATATTTGACAGTCAATAGTGAACTCAAAATGTATCAAATACCTGGGAAAACATAGAATTTTCAAGATTCACATGGAAATTTTTTTTGTATGGCCAAATTTTATTGTCATTGCCATCCATTCACAGTATATGGCACCAAAACAATAAGGTTTACTCTGATGTGCAAGTATCAGCACATAGAATAGCTTTGCTGAAATTTTGAGGGGTTTTTGTCAGTTTTGCTACTGTGATTTTTAAATATTGTTGGTAATTAAGAGGAACTTGCATTTCATTAGACTTATGTGTCTCCTGGTCTCCACTGTAATGAGTTATTGCCAAAGGAACTTTCAAGCAACAAAAGGTTCTATAGATGTATTCATACTGTTAGATTATTTTAATTTTAAAAGTTTAATATACATCAAGAAAAACAGACTATAAAATCAGAAAAATTTATATAGATTAAAAGTATTGTTATAAAACTAGAAAACTCAATGCATGTATTTCACAGGAATAAATATTAAACATTGAAAAGATGTTTATCTTCTGGAAATTTTAACCTGCCTATTTTCTTAAAAGTTGCACCAGCTTAATTTAGTTGCCCTAAAATCAAAAAAACTTGGGCAAGTATGTAATCTAGTTCATCCAGAGAACTGTAAACTTTATGCAAATTAATTTGTTTCCGGTCTGGTTTACTGTGATTGCATTGTCACATATCAGCAGACAAGCTACATGTGATTTCAATTAATCAGCAGGTAGAGGACACAGTATATGTGCAGTGACATGAAAATTTCTGTGGGGTAACTTACCTTTGAATTGATTGATAAGGTGTCTAGCTCTAAGTTCTTAATTTTTCCTGCTTGGATACTTAAACTGACACAGTGAAATTCCGTCCCAACTTTGCCCTCCCTCCAGGCACCACAACCCTTGGTTTTGTAAAATCTCTGTGTAGTTTTGGTCTTGTAAATTATGAGGCTGTATCAGGATGCCTCAACACTGTGCAAAAGGGCAATTATATTCCTCAATCTGTAAATATTTTCAAAGGAAATTCTTCTTGTCTGGAGGACATGGGTCTTCCTTGCACCAAAAGATACTTTTGTGAAAAGCCTGAAGTAATTCTTTAAAGCAAGAAAATGTTTATTTGAACAACTGACAAATAGAAATATGTCCAAAGGTTATGACCACCAATAGCAAAGGCAAATTCAAAGGGTGACACAGTGTGTCTTTAGAGTGTTTGTGCATTTAGCTGATAGTATTTCTCTGTATAATACCCACAAAGACATGGCTGAGAAAAAGGGGAAGTCATATAGATAGCATCCTCATCATAAGCTCCATATTAAGTAAGAGATATGTCTTTAATTGAGAAAAGATGATACTTTCTTGGATCTGTCACTGAAATGATTACTCAAATCTGTAGTTTGTCAGGATCAACATGCTCTTTCTCATTCCCATCAGAAGTGGTAATTGGAAACTTTCAGTAAGAAAGAGCATGTTAATCTCTAGTCAGATAAATCCAGTTTGCCACCACTTATTTCATATCTCATGTAGAGGAAGATGTGGTGATGCTTTGTTTTCTCAGATCTCTTTTTTTTAACAGAACCACAGCCAACATAATCTATTTTAGAACTGGCTCAGGGTAGCAGTAATTTCTCATCTGAGCTGTACTCTCTCAAATGATAGATTTGGGGTTTCAAGACAGTACTATTACCAGTCATTTCTTAAAGTGTTTGGAGAACCTTACCTTGAAAGAGGTAAAAACAGGCCACAAACCTTCATCTAAACTCTAAACAACCAAAAAGTGATTTACAGTTCTGCCACTGAGTGTTTCATTGATTGGTCATGCTAAACATAGTTATTCTGCACAATACATTCTTTCGGGATTTGACAAAACAGTCTGGATAAAATAGAGACTGTCCCATGCCTGGGCAGAAATTTTGGCCCAAAGCATATTTTTCTGGAGGCCAAGAGATGTTTAAAAACTTGTTTATTATATTCAGATATCCCTCTTTATTTCTAGTAGAAATTATGCCATGAGAAAAGCCCATTATTTAAAATTAACTCACTAGAAACACCAAACAGCTGGAATCATTCCAGTACAAAATAATCCATCTTCTCTTTGAATTTTTCCCCTGCTTTTTTTATGGCCACACAGAAATACACAGCTGCCTCTAGACTTCCTCAAAAATGCCGAGGAACTTTCCCTTTGTATCAAACTGCTCCATTATTCCCACTAGTGTGGGAGGCACTTCTCATCCTTTTTGTCTGCAGATGTGAAATGCATTTATGGTCACCTCTTGTACATGCTTTGTCACATGACAAGGTATTTTAAAAGTACAAAAATGTGGAATACAATCTCATATAGCCGCTTTATATGAACATAGTAATGAATGAGAAAATCCAAGAGTATTTTCATACTGTATTCCTGACTGAAAAACATTCATTTGGTATAATTAATACTTCAAGAATAATTTCATTTTTAAACCATTTTTCCAAGTTTCTATTTAAAAATCTTACTTTCCCTGTGTTTGTTGAATTCCCGCATATTGCTGAGTCCAGTGACACAATTGAAAGTCAATGGATGTTCTCTAGTAAAATATTCAGGAATAGTGGTAGAGAACACCTCATTGTGGTCCCATCTACAGGGCAGTAGGTTTTAATGCCCTTGCTACTTGACAAAGGGTCTGTTCTCATCACTTCATCAATTGCAAATTCCATGCTGCAGGCAGTGCTAAAACTGATCTTCTTTTGAGCATTTAAAGCAGGCAGGAGAAGGTTGGCCAATACCTTTCATTTTGTCCAAAATGCATTAGGCTGCTTCTGAATATTAGCTCAATGATCTAGAATGGCAAAACTTCTAATGGATCAGAGCATGCAAGATGCTCTTGAGCAAGATAGTAAAATGTTCTTAAATGTCTCATCAGGTCTGTTTTTTCTCTTACTGGAGCAATTCCTGAAGACAGGCACTTATATTTGCTTTGGATCTTTCATCTTTTCAATTTATGCATAACAAACAAATAACTAGATGAAGGATAGCTCGCCTGAAGTTACTTAATATTTCATATTATCATTAATCTGTACACATGTAACACATCTTTTCAGCAGCAAAGAGGCAAGCATCTCTCAAAACCAGCTTCATCTGTAGGCAGGTGTCAGGAGATGCTTTCAAGGTAGTTTCCCTGCCTGTCTGAGAAAACAACAACTGAGCTGTAATGTGGCATGAAAAATGAGAAGCCATTTCAGAATGGGAAAATTTGCAAAGAACTAAATATTTTTTATTTCTCCCTGCCTATTTTGAAGCCTATATATATAGTAATAATGTTTAGTTAAATATAAAGATTTATAGAGAAATGTCCATGAGGAATTGTACTTAAGTATAACTAAACTATAAACTTGTGAAATTGCAGGGGTAAAGACTATTGCCAGTGCATCATAAAGGTGAATCTGAGACTGTAATTACTAGCAAAGCAGTGCCATCCTGAGAGTTCTCATAGAAATGTTGTTTTGCAGTAGATATCCTTAAAGTGTGGTGCTTTCAATTGTCATGGATGCTTAGGCTCACCAGCTAGTGATTGCCATCCCAAAGAGCATTTCTGCTACTGCTGCATGTTCATTAAAAGAGATGCTTTAAAAGCTGAAGAGAAGACAGACTCAAATTAAGAAAACCAAAGTCAGACTCAAATTAATAAAACTAAAATCCAATCAGATCTTTTAAAGGCAAGTTCCCTTTCCAGCCTGTTTGGAAAGTAGCTAGCTGATGAGTCAATTTACAGGTCTCAGATACAGGATAGATTTCTAAGAAACAAGTAGCTAACAGATCTGTAGTTTTTTCTAGCACCACTATGCCTTGAAACGTCCATTCTTTGGAAGGAACTAAAAGGTCTTCTCTTAAATTTTTCTCTTACATCCATAAACTACTCAGTTCCAGTACATCTATGCACAGTGACCAAAGAGGTAATATGGAATCATGCTTTGTTTAAGATGCATATTAATCTTAACATGAACATTCTGACTTGAGTAGGTTATACCAAGTCTCTTCTTCTCCTCAAAAGCAGTGTTCCTTTGGCCTTCATCTAGATTTTCAGGAAAGAAATTATAGGCTGTGACAGTGCAAGACATCCCTCTGCACAAACTAGTCAGAGTCATAGTAGTAATTTCAACTTTCCTCGACAAAGTGGCAAACCTGCATGTTTAAGGAAGTATGAAAATATTGTTCCCTCTCATTTTTAGGCTCCTACATAAATAAACATTTCTGAAGTCACAGCTATACTTTTTCAGTGTGACTGTCACAGCAAATTCTGTTATTGAAGGTATAATATGCCATTACTTCTATGCAGCACGTATTGTTTGTAGATATGCAAGATTAAGCAGCTGTATAAAGTTATCTAATGGTGTGTGAAGTGCTCTGGAATAAAGACCTGTATTAATTAGACAAAAAAATTATGCAACTACATTAAGTGAAGGCATTTTTACCTTGCATTTCTATTTTAATATCTTCTATTTTGGTCTGTTTATGTTGTATTTTTTTTTTTATTAGAGGACAACAATGGATGGTCTCTGCAATTTGATAAACATTATACAAAGGACAAATACAATAAACTGAAATCTCTGTATGCATTTCAGACAAAGACACCTGAGTGCTGTAAGTAAATTACAGATATTATTTTATTAATGATGATTCCTAGAAAGAAATACAGAGCAAATATATTCTTAGCAGGAAATTTAGTGCTGGTGCTGTTTCATTTATAGTTAAAAAGCATAATATCTCAAATGAATGGATGCTAATTTGAAGCTAATTTCAGTTCCATTAAGCATGATTCATTTTCTGCAAGAAAAGTGTCAAACGTATTTTAATTAGCATATGCCAATTAGAAGGACAATATAAATGTTTATCTAAATATGCTGATGCTGCTGGAGAGACCATAGAACTGGCATATATTTCAGAGTGAAATGAAGGCAACATTGCTCCCAGTTCATTTCTTTGTACATCAAATGAAATTTGCAAACCCCTTCCACCTACACAGGTCTTTGCACAGACTTTTTGATTCTGCTGTCTCCTCTGAGCAGACTTCCTGACCCATTTTTGACCTATTTTCACCCATAGAAATTGTGCTCCTTCTAGTAATAAGATTGCTGAATAATCTAAAGAAGTCCTGCAAAAATTGCATTCCAGATTCCTGTATGTCATGCCTAAGGTTCAAGAGCTTTTACAAGCTCTTTCACAGAGGTAATATAATTTTTTGTGTCCTTTCATATTTATTGTTAGATTCCTCCAAGGTCTAAATCAATTTTGTAAAAACATGCGCCTTAATTGTGTTTAAAAGAGACTGCTATATCTGTCTTTGTGCTTGTTGTTCTTTTATACCATATTTCTTTTCTCCACATCCCATCACACCTCATATGCCACCTTTTGCCCTGACCATGCTCCTGTTCTCCTGCAGTGGCTGGTGATGTGCCAGCAGAGTGTACCTGCCAAGGCCTGGAGGTTTTCTGTGATGCTGCCAAACTACGTGCTGTCCCATCAGTCTCTTCAAACATAACCATAATGTAAGTAGAGAAGTAACTGGGTCTCTTGCTCTGTTCAGGTTTGACTGTCAATCCTACACCTTTTTCACAACTACAGCCTTATAATTATAATACGCTGATAATTGGGAAGCACTGTGTCTCTCTGTTGACAAGTACTTAAATAATTTAAGTACAGGTTTTCCTTACATAAAAGGGGAGAAAAGAAACTAAGGAACCAAAAACTCTGTGAACCAATCATTTCATGTTTGTAACAGTGACCTGAGGTACAGTTTCAGGATATCTAAGGAAATCTACAAAAGAAATGCTTTCTTTCAAGACAAAATGCTTAGAACCTGTTTCTTATTCTATGATCCTGCCAATATTCCTAGGCTGTGTTCCTGTCAATAAAGTCAATAGCCTTGAACTTGGTGGAACTCCCTGCTGGAGCAAATCTATTTAGTTCTCATTTGATGTTTCCGAATATGGTGTTATTTAAAATGATTTAATTGGTCTGACTCATCATGCAGATATGTATGTGTAAGCCAAACTCTTTTGAAGATATCAGAATATGGTTGATGTGCTCTTGATTTGCACATTGCTGTTTGAGAAGCAGTTTTAGGTGTGGTGAGCAGGGAGCAGCATCCCATGGCCTTACCTGAGGATGTCCCTCATAGATCCGGTCATGGATCTTTCCTTTTGGTCCCAACCTGTGTTCACATGTGGCTGAAGTTCTCCTTGTTGGGTCCACATTCAAATACTGCAACACTTCATAACAAAAACTAATGTGGAATGTCAAGCATCTATTTAAACTGGCTTCTGGCTCAGGGTCGAAAAAGAGTTCAAAAATACTGACCCAGTTCTAGCTGTAGAAAAAGCAGTGAGTTGGTTCAGCTGGCTTTCAGGCTAAATTCTCTTCTAATTAAACCACATCCTGAAGGAATTTTATTCTTGATAGGACACTTGAGTGTTCCCAATGGAGATGGCACATAAGGACACATGAACTGGGAAATACACTCTATATGCATTTGAGGTTTGAAATAAATCTGTAGTTTATATTAAAATCTTTTTCATTCTTAGCTTTAACTATTATTTTGCCAGTTTTTCCTGGGGATGTGGAATTTTTTTATTATTATTATAATATATTTTTCTTACTGTTTAAGTAGATACCAGCATACAGAAGAACAGAAGTAGCATGTTCAGATGGTTTCATGTTGCTTTTGTTGTTTGGCAGAGTGAGAGCTGCCCTTATTAAATAACAAAAGCGCTGTAGGATCCTGGCACAGTAGTTTTACTGTATGCATTCATTCCTACAGGTCTCTTCAGAGGAATCTGCTAAGGAAACTTTCTGCTGATGTTTTCAAGAAATACCAAGATCTTAAAAATCTGTAAGGGAGTGCTATAACATAAAATACATATCTAGTGTCTTAAATATTCATTCTTTCCTTCCCCCCATATGTACACACGTGGAGCTTAACATTTAAGTACCAAAAGTCTGGTTTGTCTCACCTTTTGATACCTCATGTGTACCCTGTTTGGCTCAAATACCTTGATTTGACATCTGTCTTTTTGCAAAACCATAATTTCTGCATATTCAATGGTTTGTGTTTATAGAGTGGTTTATACCAGAAAAATATTAAATTTTAATTTTGTGTGAAGGATGCTACATTTATAATAAACAGAATATGCCAAATCGTATTAAAGTAAGTAAATTGATGTATTCTGGCAAAAAAGTTTGGAAACTCAAACTTCCCATTATCATGGAAAGCTCATTCCCATGGCACATGGTTTTTCTCCTAATTATGTCTGGTAGTGATTTGATAATGCCCAACAAGTCAAATTATTATGGCAATATAATACTGTGTTATGTTTTCCAGCATGTAACATACATGCTGTTCAAAAATCATAGCCTTTAACAAGTTTTCTTTATATAGAAGTAGTGAAATAAAAATTAAATGCAGAAGTCTAGAGCAGGGCTTCTGTGTAACCTATTCAAAGTGTTCTTTCATGGGAACTGTGCTACACTGCAGCACCATCTTGTGTTCTGAAAGTTAAGTCCCATTATGTCCCTTAAATTCCTGAAAGGTAAGTTTTCACTAAAATAAATAAATCCATATCAACCTATATATGTATAAAAAATTGATTCTAATATCAACTTCACACCCTTCTGATAGATAATTTTACATTTTCCAAAAGATCTTGAGCAGTGTTTGGCAGAAACCCATTTTGTAAAAGGCAATGTCCAATTTCTTACTGCTTTCCAGCAGGAATGCATCTAAATGCTTCATTAGGTGGGATTTGATTTAAAGGACTTAGGTTTAAATATTATTAGGAGAATAATGTTATAATGCATTAAAATTATCCATAATTTTTAAAAAAATAGTATCTTCAGTTAACAGGAGATTAATAAAATTTGCTGTATAATTTTAAATATATTATCTTACAAATGCAGTATTTTGAGAATTCTGTGGTACCACAAAAAAAAATCAAAAATTATTCTAATCTTACATTTACCTTGCAAAATTTTGGTTGCAGCAGAAATCTAGGCAAACACATAGAGGTAAGCACTGCAAGGTTAGGACCTAATCTAGGAGGTTGTAAACCACCACTCCACTGTTTGTCTTTGGCAAAGCAAGCATCCATTGGAATGATTTTTATGATTTTGCTCTTTGTGTGAATTTCTTTAAAAACAGCCTTGCAGTCTTTCCAGCTATAGCTGTGAAATGGTTATTGTCAAATTCAAGATGTAACAAATATAACATCTGATTTTAAAGTATCAAATGTGCATTCAGTTTAGCTGATAGATTTCAGTTGGTTACTTATGTTTGCTTTAACTTCACTTGTTTAGAGAATAAATTGTTTGGGTTTGTATCTTCTTAGGTATCTTCAGAATAATAAAATCAGAGCCATATCTGAACGTGCTTTCAAAGGTTTATACAACTTGACAAAACTGTAAGTATTGCTTTTTTGGGATACTGAAGTAGAAAGCAGCAGGAAGAGCTCTGAGATCTCTCTATACCAGATTCCATATTAGGAACTTGCAAAGTGGTCCAAAACTGTAATCCAATGAGTGAATTGAGAAAGCAAAGACAGAATAAGAGGCTTCTGTGCAAGTTTATCTGGCAGGACAGTACTTTGAAAACACAAGCCGGCTCCATACTTCTTCGATCCTATTCCCCAAATCCTCAGAATGGAAGAAGGAGACAGGTAGTTACCCTGCAGAAAGCCAAAAAGAATGAAGAAAGAGTAAAATGAAAGCGAGAGTTTGTGGTGGATGAAAATTCTTTAACACGGTGTTTTGGCTTACAAAAACAATTCAAAGTAGCCAGTATAGGTGATGAAAGGAACACTTTTTTCTTTATTTTGCAGCAACTTGTTGAAAGGTGTTTCTAACTTTTAAGGGAAATGCTCAGTGAAAGATACAACACATAAATTGCACTGTTTGGTTCAGAACTTTTATTGCAATGTTTTCAGAATGGAAGTTTTCCAAAGCTGTACCTCTTATTGTTTCCATCACACAAGTGTGGCTGATTATCTGTTATTACAGCTGCTGTTATCTTCCCAGACCATTTATAGTACCCCTCCCCATTCGTTTTCAGCTTTTCTTTTTCCATTATTCTGGTATCTACATTTATGACTAATATCCTTAACAAAGACTGAATGGGATCCTGGAAACTTTCATGGAACACATCACTCCACAGAAGGAAACTGGAAAGGGTCTAAAATATGACACCATGAAAATATTTAGCTGGCTGTGCTTTCTTATAGATAAGACAAAGTGCTGTACATAATTGGTCTTAAAATCCTCACTAGAGAGCATCCTGCCTTGTTCTCAAACAATGGCATGAAAATTATCAAAGTAAAAAAATTATTTAAAAAATAGAAGTATTCTGGTAAATTATCAAGGAAAAACAATCTTAAAACTAATTTTCCTGTGTTTGCTGCTAAACAATCATTCCATTCATTCATCTTTGGTTTTCTTGTTTTAGATACCTGAGCAACAATAAGATAACAAATTTGGAGCCTTTTGTCTTTGCAGACCTTCACAGACTTGAATGGCTGTATGTTGCTTTCTTATTTGTATATTTATTTACTCAATAAATAATTAATTAAAGTATATATAATATTTTTATTGCTTTCATTTTTATGCATAGCATTACTTTAAACTAGCTAATAACTAAGGAGCTCCTGTTACACTGTGCAAGGTAAAAATGCAATTGGCTTTGGTGAGAGCAGAAAATAGTTCTTGAACCTTAATGGCTTCAATTATTGATGACTTCTAACAATGGTAAACAATGTTTATTAGGAATTGCTTGTTACAAATTAATATATTAAATAACCTGGGTACTATAAAACAGTAGACAGATATATTTTTTAGGCAGGTCTTTTCCTGTAAGTAGTGCTTAGAATGTTCAGACAAAATTACTGTCATAACCTTAAATACTAGCTTATTACTGCTTTTTGGAGAGATTTTGATGAAGTTATCAAAAGTAAGCAAATACTATGTCTTACATTCTTCTGCGTGTTTGGGACTGTTGGATTGCCACAGAATACTGTTAGGTTGTGCTACTTTGTTTTTACAGAGAATCCATTCAAGGTGTCTTGATCAAAGGATTTAAAACGCTCAAAGGAAAACACTTATTTCTAAGTTGAAAGAAATTATTTTCTCTAAGTTACTTCTTTTTTATTACATTTTTCTGAAAGGAAATTAGTATATTAACCCATCACAGAATAGTTATAAGTAGTTTGACTGGACTCTTGAAGAAATTCACTACAAAGCTTGTTACATTTTATTATCTCTTAAATTGAAGACTGAAGTCAATTATCAATCTGACACTATTTTGCTGTAACTTATAGGATAATTGAAAACAACAGGATAAATCGGATCTACCCATTAACATTCTATGGACTCAAATCCCTTATTCTTCTGTAAGTATGAAACAAGATTAAGAAGTTTCTATTTAAAAGAACAGACTAGGAAGGACATATGCATATAAAAACCTTTTTACACTGACTGTGCTTGCTCACCCCAGAGTGCTGGCAGTACACCTGTAGCTTTCCCTTACCCCAGGCAAAATGTGCTGGAGTGGGAGGATTTTGGCAGCAGTGGACACACAGTGTCTGGAAAAGTATAGGGAGGAGGGGGAGAAAAGTGATAAAAGGTGTCACTGAAAGGGCAGGGTCGAGGCAGCTGCAGCACTGGGTTCCAGGGGTCCTCCAGAGCCCTCTTTGTGGTGGATGAAAATAAAGGAGCTTTCACAACTGTAAGTATTCTTGTTTATTATTATACATAACTGTATATTCCTCATTTGATATGATGTTTTCAGTCATATGTGTCAGAAAAGAGAAGAGGTCCCATAGTCCCTGCCCCTGGTGGCACCCTGACGCCCCTCCCCAAGACCCCGTCTAAGATTTGCCACTGCCCTCTCCAGCCAGAAAGATGAGGGACCCTCTTCCCCTGCGTGCCAGAGGGAAACCTCCCTCCACATCCCACTTCCTCCATCACCCACAGAAGTTACATGTTCTGACTGAATTTGTGTTGGATTTATACATTTCATTTTTAATAGCAGTGAAGTGGAGTGAACATCTTTCCTTTACCTGGGCATTAGCAAGCTAAGGATGAACTACTGCTGCGCAGAATGCCACAGGGAAAATATGTGGAAGTTGAAGAAAATAGTACTACTTTCAAAACTATTCAAGATTGGGGGTTTTTTCAGAAGTTAATAAGAGACATGAATATTTTCTACAATGTAACTGTGCAAATATAACCAGCTGTACTATTCCTCTTTTTTTTCTTAGAGAGATGATGAATAATTCTCTTGCTCGTTTGCCTGATAAACCTCTGTGCCAATACATGCCAAGATTAAACTGGCTGTAAGTCTACCTTATTTCACTGGAAAAATATTATCTTTTTGTCTTTGTATGGCAGTTCCACACCACTTTTTCTTATGGGGTGCTGGATCTTGCAGAGTGCCTGCTGAGTCACTGCAGGGCTGATGGCCTGAAGTCATCAGTTAACTGTGCAGAAGTATTACATGTCTGCCTCCCACTCTCTTCTGTGTAGTCAAATTCTGGTAATATTTTTCTTCAATTACCTTAGAATAAGTGCCTGAGTTTATTTTCAATGATTGATGGTGTTCTTTTATATCCCAGAGACCTGGAAGGCAACCATATCCATCATGTGAAAAATGCCACTTTCATGTCCTGCAGCACTCTAACTGTACTGTAAGTAATTGGATATGCTAGCTAGCCAGAAGGAGATGTGCTTATACTGAACAGTCAAGTGATTCATTACAGCTAATATAAACGTTTTCTGAGTATTATGGTTATTTATTTCTTGAGGATATTAAATTAAAATGTTTTTTGAAGTGAGGACTACACAGAATATCCACTGTTTCTACTTTACAGCAAAGTTCAGCATTGAAATATACAACAAGACTTCACTGAAGAGATTTTGGTTGATACTAATATTTATAAATTTTCATTATAACCTTTGTATTGGGGTTAAAGATCTCATAATGAGAAACAGCAAACATACAAAATACACAGCTTGTTGCTCATTTTGATTGGCTGGTGGGCTGACTGGCTCGTCAATTTTAGAATTTTCTCCAAAATTTGTTCAGTGATGGTGTAACCATCTTCAGAAAATCCCTTCCACTTTTTGATAGATCAGTAGGCTCCATGGTAGTGTCACTTTCAATTTTTAACTCTTCTGCAGTACCCCTGTTCTTGGCTTTCTAATCTCAGTGGCAGATGAAATAAGGGTGAATGAAAAATTGCACAAGCACGTACCTGTGTTTGAGACATGATTAAGTCACAAGCCTTCCAGCCCACTTAATCTTCCTCCTGCCCTCAGTCCATTTGCACCAGCTTTCCATGGGTTTACGTGTGCGTGTATATATATATATATGCAGAAGTACATGCATATATAGGCTAAAAAAAGTTATTTGCCAAATTATAAAATGGCAAACTTCTAGATGCAATTATCTTATTAACTGAATTGAGCAAATATTTGAAGATGCAGAGAACAGAGAACTTTTAAAGTTCATAAAACCTTATATTCAAAATTAAGTAGACACCAAGAAGAAGCAACATGAGTTTGTTTTATTTTTTCAGGGTGATGAGACGTAATAAAATCAGCTCCCTAAATGAAAACAGCTTTTCTTCTCTCCAGATGTTAGATGAATTGTGAGTAGATTTCTTCTCTTATTTGTACCAGTCACACAGTTTTGTGATTTATATTAGAAATATAATTCATCATAAATTCTCTTTCATATAACATGCTCTGGAGATGGCATCCTTCCTTAGGGTTTTTTAAAGATATATTGAACAGGAAAGAAATAATCAATAAAATACATCATCTGTGTCAATCATATTGGGGCTTTTCTCACACTTTGTTCCCTGAATATAATAATATCAATTATTCTTGTATCACTACAATTTAGGTGCATGTGTGCCTTCAATGTCTTTTAGACAAGTTTGACAGTTTTGGTTGGACTGTTATTCTTCTGTTATTAGGATTTCTGCACAGAGAAAGTAAGATAAAAGGTAGAAATAAATGCAGTTTAACCCATATGGAAACATTCCCATCATGAAACAATATATTTAATTAATTTGTAAGCTTCTACAAGCCAAATTAATGGCATTTTACTTTCTTTTTGATGAAAATAAAATAACAATAAATTATGTATCTAATGGTGTATCCGAACTAATAAGACAAAGCAAGAACTGATAGATCTATCTTCCCACCTTGTTTTAACATAATTCTTTTATAGTCCAGATTCTGATAACCTATAGAATAAATAATATTCTATTTGACAAATAAAATTGTGCATATTGAAACTGCAAAACTATTCAGTAAAATTACTGTGTGTAGTAAGAACTTACTGTAACCTGTGTGTTTCTGCAGAGATTTGGCTAGCAACAAGATTGAATCACTTCCTCCATATATATTTAAGGAACTAAAGGAGCTTTCACAACTGTAAGGATTCTTGTTTATTATTATACATAACTGTATATTCCTCATTTGATATGATGTTTTCAGTCATATGTGTCAGAAAAGAGAAGAGCACACTTGTTTGCATCCATCATTTAAGCTCTGCCTAAAAAACACACCAAAAGCAATTTTATACAGCATTTTGTCCAGAATAATTTTGTCAAAGATGTGCATTTTCATGTCCCAAAAGACAGCATGTTCAAATTCTACCTTTTTCTAGATCTTGTTAATCCATACAAGATGAGCTATGTTAGCTATATCATACGAAATTAATAATTTCATGGAAAAACTTAACATGATATCAGGATATAACAGGATTTAACTTTAAGAGTAGATTGACTTTGTTTTTAGAACAAGCTGTAAGGAATGTGGCCAAAGTTATTTTTGTTGTGTTTACAGGAACCTTTCTTACAACCCCATCAAGAAAATACAAATAGACCAGTTTGATTTTCTAATTAAACTCAAATCCCTGTAAGTATCAAGTTTTTATATTTTAGCTATATTTTCTTTGCTATTTTGCACATCTCCCTCCATATGACATGATCCAGAATATGTTTTGTAAGAAATTGCCCCTGAAGAGTTTAGGGGGAGTTTTGCAGGTGCACTAACACAGTAGCTCTAACTTCAGAGTTCCTCCTAAAACTCTGAGATAATGCAGCAACTATCTTGCAAATGTGAAATTATCCTGCAGTAGATTTAAGTACCTCCTCACTGGTCACTTCACCTCTGAAGTATTGGTTCTTGTCAGACATCACTTCAAAATCATAGAATGGTTTGTTTTGGCAGTAACCCTTAGAAGTCCTCTAGTTCAATTCCCTGCAATGAGCAGGGACATCTTCAACTAGGTGAGGTTGCTCAAAGCTCTGTCCAGCCTGACCAGGAATGTTCCTAGGCATGGGGAATCTACCACCTTTCCAGACCACCTACTGCAGTTTTTCACCACCTATTCATAAAGAATTTTTTCCTAATATCTAGTCTAAATTTACCATTTTTTTAGTTTAAAACCACTACCCCTTGTCCTATTGCAGCCGTCCCTACTAAATATGTTTGTGATTAAAAACCTGATGTTTTCTTGGACAGCAGTGCAGTAGGAGTTTATGATTTGACCTGATATGATTATGTGTGAGTTATAGCTAGCAGTACACATACCTTTTTTGATCAGACCAGCTTCCTCACAGTGACTGGAGCCCCCTGGCCAAATTCAACTAAATTTGGTAAAAGGCTAATGAACTGAAAATACTAAATCTATATGAGTGTTATGAAAATAAGTAGCTAAGCACAGAAAATAATAACCAATTGCCCCCCTAACAGTCAAGCTACAGCATGATTTTGTCATTTTATCTATTATTTAACACCAAAGAACTCATACAACTTAGCGTTCATGGCCTTCCACCTGTTTTAGTTAAAAAAAAACTGTTCATTCTTGAGATATATCAACAGGCAACTGTATTTTGGCCATTTGTAGAACACTAGTTCCCTCTTTATCTGTTTGAAATAGTAGAAATAGTTGGGGAAAGCATTCCCTCGGATTCATTGCAGCACTCAAATAAAAGTGGCACAATTCCATGTTGGGGCTTTCTCATGTCTGCCAGCAAAACTGCCCACCAATCCACATGAACTGACCATTTTGCCTGAATGAATTCAGAACTCACAGGAATATTGCATTCAAATATTTGAACAATAAATCCAAATAAGGCTCCCCACAAGAAGAACCAAAGCCCCCTGACCAGGTGCACATCTAACCAGAGAATGGGAGGGACTGGAGCAGTACAGAACCTGAAGTTCTAAAAGAACATCTTACAGAGTTAAATTTTATTGATCTAGCACTGCAGGGGGGAAAGTATTACTGCTTTCATATATATAGGTATAAAATTTAAAATAAGGAATCCCAGCTGTGTGTCACAAAACAGCCAGCATTTTTTCTCACATGCTGAGTTCTGTGCCCCAGCTTCCTGCTGGTTTTGACATAATGAAGAGACTGAGTTTTTGGGTTGGTTTGTTTGTCCAGTAAAGCACTCCCTGGGATAAAAGAGAGAAGAGAAAAAAGAAAAATATTACTACTAGAACAAGTTATTATTTCCCCAGAAATTATGAAAGAACCTCAGTAGAATAGTACTTTGAAAGGGCAACATATTAATCAGACATTCATCAATTTTGATGACTGAGAGCAGCACTAAGAGTTTTCTTCATGAATCTGGAAGAGCAGTGAGTTTATTAAAATTATTTGCGATTCCTTTGTGTTCCACTCTAGATTTTATGAAGACTTTCTGATCAGGTTTCAAAGGGTTGACAGATTGAATGCAATAAAGTTTTTCTCTAGTTTCCTATAATCATAAAATCACAACAAAATGCTCATAAAATTTGGGTTTTTGCTACTGAGTTTCTATAGCCTTTTACTGAGAATGTGTTTTTACAGCAGCTTGGAGGGCATTGAAATTGCGAACATCCAGAGGAGAATGTTCAGTCCCCTGAGAAACCTTTCCCACATGTAAGTAGATTATTTTAGAAAGTTTGCTTTCTTTGGCCTGAATTTTACAATTACAGAATACCGAATAATTGAAAACAAAGGTGTATGAAAAGCAGCACATGAGCAGTTGCCAAATTTTGACTATTTTTATTCACTTTTCTTCTTTCAGAATATGTTTTCTGAGTAGTTACTAGATAATTTTGATATTCTGACAGCCAATTCTAGAACAGTCTCTCATCTGTCTCTCACAACCAGATATTTTAAGAAATTCCAGTACTGTGGGTATGCTCCTCACGTGCGCAGCTGCAAACCCAACACTGATGGGATCTCCTCCCTCGAGAATCTTTTAGCTAGCATCATACAGAGAGTGTTTGTCTGGGTTGTATCTGCCATTACCTGCTTTGGAAACATTTTTGTTATCTGCATGAGGCCTTACATCAGATCGGAGAACAAGCTGCATGCCATCTCCATAATGTCTCTCTGCTGTGAGTACTCCATATCTAGAATACTTTTTTAATCTGCTTGTAGCGTGTGTGATATTTGTTATTATAGTACAGTGATGTATTTCCAGCATTGGATTAACTCTGTTTCATGATGTTGCAAATGAAAACACAAAATGCTGTGGCTTATATACCAAGAGGTCTCATTAAATGCTGCCTTTGGCACCTGGGACATTTCAAAGATTTCATGTTTGATTTTCATGCCATGGGAATTCTGTCAAATTCCCACTTTCTTCAGCAAGAAGAAATAAAATTCCAACGTTTCAAATGCCCAAAAAACAATATTGTACTATGCATTTCTCAGTAAGTAGTAACTTCTGCATGTAATTATTGTGTTCAAATAATCTATTCTTTGCACAAACAAAAGGCTGTTTATGCAAATATACAAAATTAATCTACCCTAGCTCACCAATATTAGGAATTAGGGTGATTTTTTTTTATTTTATTCCTGAAAGCACAACAAGTTAATGGATTAACTACTTGGCAATACAGTCACTACAGTCCTGAGTCTCTCAATACAGGAGAGTCTACAAGAATTGCACAAATGCAATTAGATGCATTTTGACAGGTAGTTGTCAGAAGTGCATAAAATTTTTGCAACATTTCTAAATACAGCATGTCGGTGATTTTGAAACTTTATTTTTCCCATAAAACAATCTGAATACTATGCAAAATTTTTAGCAAAATACCCATGATGCCTTCAGTTCTGTGTTGACAGGTCATCTCTCCTTACTAGTCTTAGAAGGCTATGCACATGAGTCTTGAACCAGCATAAGGTGGAAAAAATAAACTTCGAATGCAGAAGAGATGACCTACTCAAAGAAAATTATCTTAAGCCAAATGTTAATAAATAAATAAATAAGGCCTAATAAAAAAGGGTTGCAAGAATATTTCTATAAATAAAAATTTGTATTTTTCTATTTGCAAAACAATTTTACCAGAGCTTTAAAAAATGGAAACAAGTATGAAGCATAGACTGTCAGACCAAATGAAAAGGAAAACAAAAATAGGAAAAAGTAATATGATTATTTAATTACTAAGTAATTACTATAATTAAGTAATTATAATTACTTAATTGTAATTCATAGTGCTATTCCAGATGTAATGTTGATTTTATATCTATGTGATATTGATTTTATATCTAATATCTATTTTAGATCTATGTAGTAGCTTACTTGTAAATAGATATTTACATATTTATTTATGTGAGTGTGTGTGTCTGTTTTCCAAGATACATATACAGAGAGAATGGGAAATTCAGATGTGTAAATAATGATGTTAAGCACTGTGCCCACAGGTGCTGACTGTCTGATGGGAATATATTTATTTGTGATTGGAGCTTTTGATCTTAAATATCGTGGAGAATACAACAAGCACGCTCAGTTGTGGATGGACAGTATTCACTGTCAATTGGTTGGATCGCTGGCTATTCTGTCTACAGAGGTGTCAGTCTTACTCTTGACTTATCTGACTTTGGAAAAATACATCTGCATAGTTTATCCTTTTAGGTGTCTGAAGCCCAGAAAAGGCAGGACAATTTCCATTTTGGTTCTTATCTGGATAATTGGGTTTGCTGTTGCTTTTATCCCACTGAGCAATAAGGAATTTTTCAGGAACTACTATGGCACCAATGGCGTCTGTTTTCCTCTTCACTCAGAACAATCAGAAAGTTCAGGAAGTCAGATTTATTCTGTTGTCATTTTCTTAGGTAAGTTGCTTTTCTTCTTTATGTATTACTAGAGCTGCTAAACCAAGTTTTCAAATAATTAAGATACCTGTGATGTTCACACCTCCTTGGATTTAGATGCTCCAGCAAGCATTTAAAGATCATTTCCAATATAAATGCTTTACTGTAATAGATGTGTACCTACTTATCTTAAAATGCATGAAGGAATGAGAAAGTAGAAAGAAGTTATTGACCATTATGTTCTTGAATTAATAGACTATGTTAGGGAAGTAGAGCAATGGTAAGGCCAGAGAAGAACTATTTCGTTTTCATCATATGGCAGTGTTTTGCCAGGTATCAGTGAATAAAATGAATACCTGAGTAGAAACAAAAACTCAGTCTTCAGATGAGGACAGACTCAGATTTTCTGGCCACTTAATTCCATGGCACTAGCAGTTTAGATGAAATATTCTTCTTTATTACCCAGAGTGCAAATAGGTGATGTAGAGTTGCCATTATTATTTTAAGGTATAATTAATTTTAACTTTTAAACAGGTGTAAACTTGGCAGCTTTTATCATCATTGTGTTTTCCTATGGGAGTATGTTCTACAGTGTTCACCAGACAGCTATTATGGCTACTGAAATTCGGAATCATATTAAAAAAGAGATGATCCTTGCTAAACGTTTTTTCTTCATTGTATTTACTGATGCACTATGTTGGATACCTATTTTTATTTTGAAACTCCTTTCTTTACTTCGAGTAGAAATACCAGGTATGTCCTTTCTTTATGAGGCGGTTTCAACAGTGTCTGCATGAAATGTTCCTTCTACTTCAGAAGAAAAATAATTTAATGAAATGAACTATATTGCTGCGATTAACTTCATGTTCTATACCTATGTATATGTTGACACAATATAATGAATAGTATAGTTTTGCTATTTAATTGAACTCTATTACTACAGTCATGAAAGATTAGGCACCTCTGAGTTATATGAAAAACTCCAAAATTCAAATCATTCAAGTCTATCTGCATATAATATCTATAAAGTGTACAAAATATATTTGAAAATCAAGGCTGAGTTGCATTGGCTTTTCTCACCTTAGGACTTTTACTGGTTCTGTTGCCTAAATGTCTCAGGACAATATAGTGTTTTCTGTCTTGATTCAATAATGTAACTTATTCTGAAATGACTTTATTTTACAGGCTGGTATTTATAGCTCCACTCATTAAGTTAAATAAGATCTGTTTATCTTCTTCATGCTATGAATGTATTCCCATGTAAAAAGAGTGTAACCTAAAAGACTAAAATTGCACCTTAATTTTTTCCTTCTCTTTGCAATACCAGTACATGCCAGAAAAAAAGCCTCTTTATGTGGGGTTTGTTAACCCTGTTAGAAGGGACATGGGAGCATGAACAGAAAAATCAGCAGCAGAAGATTCAGCCTCAGTGTACAGATAGATGTATGTCACAATATTACATTGGCGAGAAATTTTTTTAGCTCAGATAGTTTTACCTTATGTGCTGACCAGGAGGGTTGGAAGTTGAAATTTTTGAAGTTTGGACTTGCATCTCAAATGTCTCGACATTATGCTGATTATGTCAAATATTCAGTTATTTCAAATATTTTAATATTGTTCTTCAAGAAGCTATCAAACCACCTATGCTATTTGAAAGAAAATATCTTGAAAAGTAGAAGCAGGTGTATTATAAGTCAAGAAACCTTGAAGAAATCTGAATCAGAGGGTGATCTCGGGCTCAGCAAATTAGTGTCCTGTGATAGATGAACCAGATTAAACAGTAATTACTCAGCTTGAGAAACTAGACATGACAGCTAGTTGTCCAAATTGACACAAATTGTAAACGCCTTTGATAGCATTTACTTTGTGTTGGTGATACATTGTGACAGTTTTAGAACTAAGCACCTGCTCGTTTCCAAAACTGTAGCCAATGTGATGGGCGTCACCACGAATGTCTTGATATTGCAACAAAGTTGTAAAAGTGGAGAGGGGCGTGGAGGGGTGTCCTGGAAGGAGAGAGCCAATGAAGGTTTCTATGCCTCTTGGAACCATTCTGTAACTGTTTTAAGTTACAGAACTGTTATAGAAGTTCTGTAAATTCAATATATAAGTTCTGTAAGTTATATAGGTTCAGTTTTGTAAGTCAAACAACACAATGGAGGGCACCCACTGACATTTTCAGCACTTTAATCCTGTCTCTTCTCCACCTGCCCCTCAGGTAACTTATCTCCCAAACAGTAAAGGACGAGAAAGGGGTGTTGTAAAGATGCACAGACTGACATAGGCAGACAGCAAACAAAGAAGGAAATTAGGAGGATGTGTACAATGCTCTTTTTAAGGGGGAGGAATGGAGAAGTCCTGGTGCAGAAGAGAAAACCAAGCTCTGAGGGGATACGGGGAATGGAGGATAGTTTTGCAGGACAGAATATCAGGGTCATGATTAGGACTTCATGTCATCGGTCCTGGAAAGAAGATGGGGAACAGAGATCACAGGAAGAGATAAAGAGCAAAGCAGAGACAAAAGGTTTTGGGGCAAGAAAAAGGGGCTCAGCCAGAACAAGAAGTCTGTCGGGGCAAAGAGGGAGCTGGGGCATAGAAAAGAGGGATAAATGGAACTACTGTGAGAATAATAAATGTCAGCTTTTGCAGGGAGTACTGGAAACGGAGGGAGATAAGAGGCAGTGCAAGTGTAACAGAAAGAAGAAAAAGAAAAGCACCTGTTGTGCCAGGAGCTCAGCCTAATGATCTCCCCCTCTCACCAGCAAGCTGTGCTGCATTGGCATCAAGTGCTTATGCTAACTAAAGAATGCAAACACTGGGATGCATATTACAGCTGCCTTTCTTCTTCCCTCCCTAAGGTACCATAACTTCTTGGGTGGTGATTTTTATACTGCCAATAAATAGCGCTTTGAATCCTCTTCTCTACACTTTGACCACACGACCTTTCAAAGAAATGATTCATCAGGTTTGGTACAACTACAGACAGAGAAGATCCAAAAGAGGTAAAGGCAGCCAGAAACCATACGGTCCATCATTCATTTGGGTAGAGATGTGGCCAATGCATGAAATCACGCCAAAGGTTACGAAGCCTGTGCTTTGTACAGACTCTTCTGATGCTTCAGTGACTACACAGTCAACAAGACTAAATTCATACACGTAATTACAGTTTGAGTCCTCACGGTGACATCGGCACTGTTAGCTTCACATCCGTGGGCTTGCTGCTTTACAGCCACGAGGAAAAGGAGGGAGGTGTGACACCAGGGCTCAGTGAACCACTGTGCCAAGAAGAGGGAGCCATGTGTCTGTTTACAGGTAGAACTGGCACTTTACCATCTCACAGCAGTACCCAACATTTTGACAGTTCATCCTAGATCAGAATGAGAAATCAGTTGTTTGGGGCTTTTTTTCTTCCAGAAGCCGAGTGTGGAAAAAAAAAATGAATTGTCATTTGAAACATCTCACCCTGAAAGCAGATTGTTTGAAAATCATCTATTTTTGGGGAAGTGTGTGTGTGTCTATGTGTGTGTCTGTCTGTCTTTTCTTTTTTCTTCTTGTAAGTTCCCATTTCAACAGCTGATTTTTTAAAGAGTTAATTGGTTTCCTCATTAAGAAATGTATTTCTCCTCAAAGTTTCTGACTGGCTCTATTTAGGCTGCATCATCTCTTAAAAAGCTTTAAGGAGCAATAGCTGTAAGAAAAACATTCAAATTTCATAATTACGTCAGTTTACTGTATTTGTCAAGGCCAAAGAAGAGAAAATTATATTTATTTTATAAATTTACAGACTATTTCACCCACGTAAAGGCAATAGTGAAATGGTAATGATAGTTCTAATGCAGTCGCCAGGTTGGACAAGGCCTTGATCAGTCTGATCTTCTGGGAGGTGTCCCTGCCCATGGCAGGGAGAGGCTGGGGCTAGATGATCTTCAAGATTCCAATTCAGGCAGAACCAGAACTGTGGTGAAGACAAAAATAAAAAGGAGAGGTTTGGTTTGGTTGTTGTTGTTTGTCCTGTGTCCCCCAGCTTTAACTGGTGGCAGTTTCCCCGTTCTCACTCTGGAAAGACTGGACTGAGTATCCCAGCACCTTGCTGCTGCTCTTTTCCTCCTTTTCTTAACAGGCTACCCAAAGTAGCTCACCACAGCTTGCAGACTTCAACAAATTCCAGTCTTAAAAGGTCTCTCTATGTATAAGGGAGATGGTCAAATAGAAAATTATCCATCTTAATAGGTGTCATGACATCTACATTTTAATCACTTTATACATGACTGGATGCATTATAGCTAAAGTAATTTAAAGACCACAGCCATTCAGCACTTTTTGAAGCATTATTTTACTTCCCAGAATTACAAGTGTAAAATAAAAAATATCCCATCTGAAAAAATCCCCTAGAGGCAGTTCCTTCATACGTTCTTACTGAAAATAATCTTTTCTATTATGAATTATTACAACTTCCCTTCTTCTTTCAGTACCGTATTCAGTCTGATGGCCTAGAAGCCCAAAAAGGTAAAAAAGCTTTTTTTTGCATTGATTTGAAACTATTTAAAATTAAGTTAAAAGATACTTCCAATGTTTGCACTTAACTTCTTAGCAGTATAAGAAGTAGAATTTTGAAAAAGTGTGGCTCACACTTCAATCGTTTACAGAACTTTGGATTATCTTTGGATTTGAAACTGAAGATTGTTAAGCATCTTGTTTCCACTACTGTGTGTTCTACTGAAATAAAATATTATCTGCTGAACAAAACGACTTCTTTTCCAAGCTGTTTAGCAACGTTTCGGGTTGTAGGGGTTAAAAACACCTAAGCAAAATCCTGCCACGGACAATTAGAACTCAATTCAATAGAAGTTCCTTACTCAGGGAGCCAAGCCTTCTCAAGGGCTGCAAATGCCTTTGGTGAGATGTGCAAGGATCCCTGACCTTGCCATTACTTGTTTTTCACTACACGGGATTATGGTTATATCTACTGTCACCTTTGTTTCTATCAGTAACACAATAATAGTCAATACTACATAATTTTTGCAACTTCTTTATTGTTTTGATAAGCAAGCTACAGAGGGTCTTTCTCAGAGTCCTATAAGTAAAAATAAGGCCTGCTAATAAGTCGTGGCAGAGTCACGTTCTCCTGCAGCCTGCCATTGCATCTCAGCATTACTTTTTTCCACAGTGCCTGGCTAAGGTACAGGAGTGTCAGGACAGCTACTTATTACAGATCAGCCATCCTTCAGACCAAAAGGTTCTATTAACAGTAAGCTCTAGGCTATCAAACTAGTCACTGCTTAAGGCAAAGATGAAAAACAGGACAGAGCTAAATAACTCTGAGGTGCTTCCCCAGAGATGGGAGAATACATGTCACAGATCCTATTCCAATAGAAGCTTTTACTTACAGTTCGAAATAATCCATCCTATCAGTAAATGCTGCTAAACTCCTACCCTGCAGAGGTATAGGGTTCATCATAAGGCACTTAATTACAACTAAAGGCTGGGTAAAATTGTTTGCAGTAATAAACATCTTGCAAAAAATAATCTGCAGTTTTACAGACATGCTTGCAATACTGCTAAAAATAGTAAGATTTGGTACATAGGATTTTTCTACAGCTCATAAATAAGCCACAACTTGCTGCATTGTCCCATACTCAAAGTGAAGAAAAAGTATGTGTAACAAAAAAATGAAGTTAGGTGAAGTTTCTCTGAGGTTGGCAGGGTTTCTGCTGGTGACAGCTCTTAAAAATGAGGGCTGGCAATTCTTTATCATAGGACATCACTGCCCTACCAGTATTGAGTTCAGAACGTAGCATTCATACTAACTTTGTATCTACCACGTTAGCACAAAAGAGAGAGAAAAAACAGGACAGTAAGAGATCGCTTGAGCTTCAACGAAGAATCTAAAAGTCAAAACTGATTCCCTAAACAGGTTTTTTTTTTAATTGGGTAGACTAACATAAACCATCCATACGAGAGCCCTCAAGTATTTGTGAGAGAACTCTGGGGGGAAACAGAACTCCAGGTGAGGTCCCTCAGGGCGGCGGTCGGCAGGGGCAGCGCGGGGCTCGGCGGGCAGGGCCGGCGTCAGCCGCTGGGCTTCAGCGACTCGTAGCCCTCCCTCAGCAGGTCCCGCCACGTCCTGAGGAACCGGGCGTTCTCCGAGCACTTGCTGGCCAGCTCCTCCACCTGGGCCGACACGGCCGACGTCGCCTCCAGGATCTTCGCCAGCGAGAAGGCGGCCTGGAGGGACGGCACAGAGGTTGGGGGTCGCCCGGCAGCGTCCCCGCGGGGGCCCCGGAGCCCGCCCGAGGGCAGCGCGCCGCACTCACGTCGCCGATCTGCATCTCCACCTCCTCCAGCAGCTCCCGCGTGTCGCCGCCGGGCGGCTCCGGCGACCCCGACCCCTCGCTCCCGCGGCGGACCCTCCGGGGCTCGGCGCCGGGCGATCCCTCGGGCACCGCGGCGGGCGGCAGCGGCCGCGCCTCGGCCATGTCCCGCTCGGCTCTCCCGCGCCGGGCGCGCCTCCCGCCCGAGCGCCGCCCACGGCACGCCCAGTCCCGCTCCCGCCGAGCGGGCCGGGGCCGCGGACGGGCCGGCAGCGGCCGCCGTCACCGCCCCCGCGGGCGGCTCTGGGAGCTGTAGTCCTGCCGCCGGCACGGGGCGGAGCCGTGGCCCGGCGCGCAGGCGCGGCAGGCGGGGCGTGCGCGGGGCGGTCGCGGGAAGCGGACGGTGCCCGGGGCCGCTGCGATGCTGTTCTGCCGCTGCCCGTCCGCCGGCCGAGGTAACGCGCCGGGGCCGGCCGGAGGGCCCGCGGCCGCGGCCCGAGCTGGGCCGGGCAGGGCTGGGCTGGGCTGGGGCGGCCGCTCGGCGCGGCGGGTGGGGCCGGCGGCTGGCGCGGCGCCGAGGCGGAGCAAAGGTCGCGGCTGGGTCGCGCCGGTGTCCGGGCGGGCGCGGGGCCGGAGCGGGGCCGGCGGGCGGGACCCCGTGCCCCCCCTGGCCCGAGGGCGGCGGGACAGCGCTGTGCGTGAGCGCTGCCCCGGCTCCGCGGTATGGCCTGGGCTGTTCACCTGCTGCGGGGTGCCTGAAGAGATGGGCGGGATCTTTGGGCGACGCTGGGTGTCACCTGCTCTAAAGGGTGAAATAAAGCAGCGGAGAGAGTGCCCTTACTTGGGAGGTAGCTGTGGAGACAGCATCCCGACAGCTGTTACTGAAGAACTGCCGCAAAGTTTCTCCTTGGGCCCGCCTGGCTCGTGCGGGCGTTTCCCGTCGCTTTCCGAGTCCCTGAGCTCTCCACAGCGTCGTGGCCCAGGCACTGTGCGCCCGCTGGGCGAGAATCCGCCCGTCCAGCGTTTGCACCCAGCTCGGTTGTTATCAGAGGTGTTCGGAACACAGTTTCACTTCTCTCGCATATGCGCAAATTAAATTATTTTTTTATATGGTGTGTGATTCTTAGTACCATCAGTTATGGTGAAATAAAAAAGTCCTGAAAGTTAAGCATATGTAACTTTATATATAAAATATGTGTGTGTGTAGATGTTATCAACCTTATAGAGTACTTGTTCTCAGATCCTGCCTGGTTGCACATAAAGAATAACTAAGAATCATGAGGTGGAATGATAATAGCTTTTACATTATGTTGGTTAGGTACAGAATACCTGTTAAGGAACCAACATGGATAATACTTGTTACCTTGCATATAGAGACCTCTGTCCTTACTGTCACCAGGCAGGGTTATGACACAGGATGCTTGCGCTGGCCTTTTTCAAGGGTTGCCATTCTCAACCAAAAGTTTCAATCATAGTATGCTGGTGATTTTAGTTACGTAGTTTTACAGAAATACTCCACTTTAAATATGGTGTTCTTCTTTATCCCTGAAAATAGAGAATTTTTTTAAGGAAAGAAAATTACTAGTCAAGGTGCATTAGTTCACAGGTCTGTTAACTGTAATTAGTTTTCATACTAACTGCTGAAACTAGTTAGTTTCAACTAACCGTTGAAACTAATTAGTTAATTTTTATACTAACTAGTTTTCATATTAACTGTTCTTTTTAATTGCAAATCACACAAATTTATTATTTGTTTCTAAAAGAGGAAAACTATGATGTGTAATAGCCCTCTGAAAAGAATCCAGGTTTGATAATTTGAAACTTTATTTTCCATTCATTTGCTTACACAGAAATTCTAATTTGTTTTCACAACAGTTACTGTATCTGCAGCAAAGGTAATGGTTACCTGTATCTGCTGTTCCTAGCTTTGGCTAAGCACACTTGAATTCAAGACTGTGCTTCTACTGCAGAGTATGGCACGTGCTTTAGCTGAAACTGCCTAGTATTAGTAGCCCAAGCTGTGTGTCTCAACATGTGTTGAGATGTCAGAGCTAAACTTGTATGTCCTGTTTCTATCATTGTTTGGTCACTTTTAATGCAGTTTGAAATAAACCTTTTGAAGTTCAAAATTAAATCAGAACTTAAAATGTGTTTGGCACTTGTGTATACACATACTATCCTATGTCAGCTGTGCATGGCTGGCCTGTGTACTGAGTAAAGAATGCTTAAGGGGAGGCTTCTTTTTTTCTTTCTCCTGATAAAAAATTACATAGCATCCTCCTAACTTGAAAATGTAAAAATCTTTGGTTTTGGTTCCTCATCTTCACATCACCTGGTAGCCTTTGGGAGGGGGAAGCTGTCCTATTTGTTGTGCTACTTGCATCTCTGAAACTTTGGAAAAATTGGGAAAAGTACTGATTTGACAAAGTTGGTTCTGGTTTTTGCAGCACGTCAGTGCTTTCACGCTCTGAAGTTGTTAAAGAAAGATTGCCTTCTCTCGCTGCGTGTCTCACGATGTGCCTCTACTGCCGCTGTGCCTCGCATAACTACACACTACACAATTCATCCTCGGGACAAAGACAAACGATGGGAAGGTAAAAACATTGCATTCTTTAAAAGCTGCTTTATTATTATTGTTATTATGATTGTCATTGCTGAGTCTTAAAGACAGTAAAATGTGTTGCTGTTTTTTTCTCTTTATGGAAATTCTCTACACTTAAATACAGTACTAATATTTCAAAGGAAATTTTTGCTTGCTATCTCACGAGTGTCTTTAATGCTATAAAATAGTATCAGAAGTGACTTTATGCTTGTTTTCACAAAGAAAATATACAAGCAGCTTTTGGTTTAGTGATTATCACAACAAGATTTAGTTCTGTTCAGTATGTATCTGTGCTTGGTTTTTTTCAGTTGTTCTTACCATGAGGGTTTAGGATTAGTGAGAGAGAGGTTGGAGGAGATTGCGGATTGGCTTATGTTATTATCATTTTTTTCTATTGCAGGGGTAAACATGGAAAGATTTGCAGAGGAAGCTGATGTTGTCGTTGTTGGAGCAGGCCCTGCAGGCCTTTCTGCAGCCATTCGACTGAAGCAGTTGGCTGCTGAGCACAGCAGAGAAGTGCGTGTTTGTCTTGTGGAAAAGGCTTCTCAGATTGGTGCACACACGTTGTCTGGTGCTTGTATTGAGCCAAGGTCCTTAGAAGAACTCTTTCCAGACTGGAAAGAGCGAGGGGTATGTATGAGCATGTAAACACCAAAGTTCATTACTGAGTTCATATCTGACTCATTCTGGTATGAGTTAGTACCTGGTAGCATTAATAATTAGTACCATTTTTAAAATACATTGATGGAACAAAACAATCATACAATCAAACAGTTTTTCTGCCTCATAAAGTACCTTATCTTCCCTCTTGTGATACCTTGCTAAAGAAGTGCTATACTAAACCTGTACTTGACTGCCAGTTTGATTGTTTGATTTTGTTGTTTCTGTTGGATTGGCTGAGAAAACATAACTCTCTACTTCTATTTTATATTTTGTAGGCTCCACTTAATACTCCTGTAACTGAAGACAAGTTTGGAATTTTAACAGAGACATCTAGAATTCCAGTGCCAATACTTCCAGGTAAAGTTTAGTGAAGGAGAATAGAGTCAGCTTCCTCTGTGTCTTTTTGAACTTCTCCATTAATCAAAAGAAGTTTGATTCAGTATAGTGCAGCAAGCGTATGTAGAATGTAATAGGTTACAGTGATACATTTGCATGGATGTTGGCTCAGATAACACATTAGATTACCTGGAAGGTAGTAGCTGTAGGTGTGACACCTGCTGTATACAGCTTTGGTTATTTTGCTCACTGTCTGATGTGTTATATGTGTGTGTGTCTTTTTTTGCCTAGGGCTTCCGATGGTTAATCATGGAAATTACATAGTACGTCTGGGCCACCTTGTGAGTTGGCTAGGTGAACAAGCCGAAGCTTTGGGTGTTGAGATATATCCAGGCTATGCAGCAGCTGAGGTACTAATGACATCAGTGTGTGTTTATGAAAAGTGGCTTTGGAACCCCCTTCAGTGCAGTCATGATCATTTGTACATGTGCAACATTCCTTTTAACCGATATGTATTCTGAAAACTGTGTTTCTCTGTCTAAATTCCCTGGCTCAGATCCAGCAAAGTGCATACAGTACATGAATAAATACATAATCTTCATGTTTGACCATTTAAGTAATAGTGCTTAGAAGTTCTGCTTTAGAACTCTTAATTAATAGATTCAGTTTCATTACAACATTTTTTGTTTGTTTAAATATTTCCAAAGGTACTTTTTCATGAAGATGGTAGTGTGAAAGGGATAGCAACGAATGATGTAGGCATTCAGAAGGATGGAGCACCTAAAGTGAGTATCTATCTTCCCCATAACTAGGGGTTTAATTATGGAAGTTGTGATACATCTGCTTCTACTGCCATCAGTAGTCTTGCTGCAGCATAAGAAAAGTTGTAAAATTCAATACCTGTCTGCCCTCTCTTTAATTGGATTGATTGCCTGTGAAAGGTCTTGTCTTAGAACATTGTAAAATTCTTCTGAGATTAGTAGACAAAGCCTTTCATAAAAGTTGTCTTGGAGGAGATTATGTAAGGGTGTTTTGGCATATGTGAAATCTGGAAACAAGGGAAAGAACTCCAGCAACTCCTGGAAAAAAAGGTTCAAAGGTGAAATAGAAAGCTTTAATCCATCTGGTAACTAGCAACATGTAAGAGTGTGTGCTTCTGACTGGTTTGGTTTCCTTCATATTTACAGCCACAGCTGCACTTGCTGGTAGTCTGTCTGCCTTGTTGGGGCAAGGTACACACTGAGTCTTTATACCTGTATGCTGGGTGGTCACGTTTCTGCGTCCAAAAGGATGCAGTAATCTGCCCTAAGTGTCAGACTTGGATTTTTGTTTTGTTCAGTGGAACCCAGAACCTGCCCTAAGTGTGCTGTTTCCCTGTAAAATATGTTGGGAGGATGTGGCACCTCAGAGTTACTTGGAGCACTTTCACACAGAATTATTTGACTGCATAAATTAGGAGTACAACATTAACATTTACTTTCCTTTTTTTATAAAGTTTTATTCTAGTTTCCTAGAGTTTCAAAGAGGTATTCACTTTCACATAAAGTGTGGGCTATTTTTCCCCATTTAAGGCAGGGAGTGAGAACAAAAGACTTTTTTGTTTTGAGATAATATAGCTAGTGGAGGAGTAATGTATTTTTCCAGTGTAATATTGTTTATCTGCTGTAGGAGACAGACACACTCTCGTTTTCCAGTGCATGCTTTGTCCAGAAGGTGGCACAAGTAACGTGTGCAGCTTCACTGGGAGTTTGGGTTTGTTTTAAGATGGGAAGGAACAATTTTAGGTGTATTTCTTAACATCCTCAAAACATAGTTTCTTTTTTTTCCCCATTTGTTCTGGGAGAACGTGTCTCTCAACTTCTTTTATGTGCCTAATGAGTGTGCTTCTACTGCAGCTTTTTTTACTGCACTGTCACTCACGAATTCAGATTTTTTAGCTGTCAGTTTTGTCAGTTGGTATTGCCTCCAGTGCATAAAGGCTCAGGTAAATAGGTGTAGTTTGTATAACCTCCAAGGCAAGAGTATCTTCAATGTGTTTATACAGAGCCTAATCAGATAGACTGTGGTTAATGAATAGATTTTTACCTTGCAGTCAGCACCAAGCAAATAAAAATGACAGTGGTAAAAAAACATTGTGGCAAGTTGCACATTGATTCTTGTGTAGATATGGGGGAAGGTTGTTTATTATGAAATACAACTCTGTCACATTACTGAAATGTTTCAGATTAATAAATTTCTAATATTTACAATGTGGAGATGTAGTTAATTTGTTTTATATAAAGCTACTTCAAAGTGGACACTGTATATTCAAGAGGTAACTCTTGTTTAGTATTTTGTAAAATTAATTCATGTTCACATTGACAATTAGAAATTCAAAGAGAACAAAAAATTTCACAAAATCCCATGACTCCTGTTTAAATGTAATTCTCAACTAGAGAGAACGTTTTCATTTGTAAGTTACAAGCAGATTGCACCTGAGAGACAATTAAAAACCATAGCAGTAAGCTTCTTTTGAGCCTGTGCTGGCTTGAGATGGTTTACTGCTTTGGAAGTTCATCCAAAACTGTTTTCCTTGTCTTTTTCAACATCAAACTTTCTGACTGAAATCAAGCTTTTTTTCATTATAAAAAATTTGCAAACATAATCTATATTGTTGTCCAGTACACTCACAGATGCAGGTGATGTACTCAGACAACAGTATGCCTATTCCCCTTACCTGGTTCTCAATCCTTGTTGGAATTTTTAATGAGAATTTTTTTATAATTGTGTTTTATTTAGTTTGATTTTATTGTATGTTTTAAAACGTCAGATTGGAGTAATGTCATTATTCTGAAGTAGTGGGTCCTTTTGGGAGCAGGGGTGGTTCAGGTTTTTCAGATATGGTAGTTCTGTCTAGGCTGTGTCATGTGTGTAGTTCTGTCTAGTCTATGGGACACACACAATGTTTTATTGTAATGTGACTTCATGAGCAAAAATTAACAAAAAAAACCATAAAGTTTCTTTGTCTGTCAGGGTTCCTTTGTACCTTGTGAATGAGCAGATTTGATATAGGTATCCTCTAATCTGGAAAGATTCTCTCTGTCAGTGACGAATAGCCATTCACTGTGGGGCTGCTCTACTGGAATCCCCCTTCCAGGACTTGCCAGGGGTGCATCATTGTTAGGTGGAAAAGACAACTGAACTATAATTTGCAATGGTCTGTAGGTTCTGAGCTGTGTTACCAAGTAGTGTAAAATCACTTTATTACTCTCCATTTTCTTGCTGTGAGTTTGGTGTGGCACAGACCTAACTGCTGGTGAAATGCTGTACTTTTGCAGGCTACTTTTGAAAGAGGCTTGGAACTCCATGCTAAAGTCACAGTCTTTGCTGAAGGTTGTCATGGACATCTAGCCAAACAGCTGTACAAAAAATACAATCTAAGGGAGAATTGTCAACCCCAGAGCTATGGCATTGGATTGAAAGAGGTACCAATTGCATCATTTTAACAATTAAAGAAAATACCATAAGATTTTAAGGTAGATTCTGTTTGCTTTCTAGCTAATTTTTCTATGACATAAGAATTCAAGAATTTGAGTTACACTTTGAGACTTCAGAATCTTTGCTGTTCTGTAGCTCATCAGAGCAGATGCTCCCTGAATGTCATGACTGTTCCACTTCAGCTGCTGCTTCTCTTGTACCCGTTATAATTAGAGGTACCTATGAATCTGCTCTGTTAACATTTTCAAATTACAGGTTTGTGATATCTGTTTTCCATATATCTGCTAAATAAGGGAGGAATTTGTGCTGCCTAATTTTGGGGGGCTTTAGTACATGAGTAAGGAAGAAAATACTTTCTATGGGCTTTCTGTATGTTAGTGAAAGTGAGAGGGGAGACCTGTTTCAGATGATGAGTCGTGGTCTCCGAAGCACCTTCTGGATGAGCCTTTCTTTAATAAAAACCTCCCTTCACTGGGCATATAAAATTGGGATAGGAATGAGGTTTCCTTTTTAAAATATTCTATACTCAGGAAATATCACTCATGAAAATGAGCTGTATTATTTTAGAATATGTTCAGAATTTTGACTATAACAGAATTATTTTAGTATGTGCTTATAGCTATAAAATATTTGTTAAATGATTAGTTTACACTCTGTAGAGAATAACCATTTTGTAAATGAGGCATAATCTTAGTTACAGTGTCTAATACTGAAATTGTCATTAAAGAAGGGTTTTCTTCTAGAGTTCCCTTACTTCCAGATGAGACTGTCTGCTTTAACAATGTGCAGTCCACTTTAACAAATAGTGCAGTCCATCCAGTAGGAGTGGATCTGAAGTGGTTGGTGCTGATGAGCTGTTATCCGTACTATGCAGGCCTCAGGTTTATTTTTACTTTGGACTAGCTGTGATCTAGTCCTGTGGACTGAGTGCCCTTTCATGACTGGAATGTTTTAGATGGACTTTTAGGACCTTGTCTTTTAATTTCACATTGAAGGAATTCAGTTCATGCCTTGGCTGCTGTATGATGTGAGTCAAACCACAGTAAGTGGGAGGAATCAGAAGTCCCGCTCAAAAATGTACTCTTTAATCTAAACTGGAACATTACTGTAGATGTGACCTCAATGCTTGAGCTGATCTATGGTGCTCAGCTGCCCTCCTGTCATTAGACTGTGCCTGGCATGGTGCAAAGATGTTTTGTGAAATGAGCAGAAAATGGACTCACTCCTGAAAACATGAAAATGCTTCTCTGAGTTCACCGTGGGTCAGTGGAGCACTGGAAATGTATAGAAGGCAGCAGAGATGGGACAATTTGTTTGACAGAAAATATTTAGATCAACTCAGGCATATTGCTTTGTCCTGACCTTGAAAAACTCAGAAGATAATTCATAGAATTGTATGAAAAAATAATACTTTCAATGAAAAAAGTCAACATAAGCATTGCATTGTGTGGCAGAAGTATCTGTCAGATATTAGGAATTTCTGTCAAATATTAGGAATTTTGTGGTTGAGTGAAAATTTTGGGTGTAGTACTGCGGTCTCAATCACGTTTTCTGATACACAACATTTTAAGAGAGGTATTGGGAAAACCTTAAATGGTAATCCAAAAAACTATACTGAACAGTTGGTATTTTGCTGTATGAATTTTTGCATTGCTCATTGGAGTAAATTAAGTTTCTCCTATATGTAATTGTGTGTTTGTCTTTTAATATATTATTGAAAGGCCATTTCTTTGCAATCTGAAGTAATTTTTTGGTCATTCTCATTTCAGTTATGGACTATTGATAAATCAAAATGGAAACCAGGAAGAGTGGAACATACTGTAGGCTGGCCATTAGACAGACATACATATGGAGGATCCTTTCTTTATCACTTAAATGAGCGTGAGCCTTTAGTTGCTCTTGGATTTGTGGTAAGTGACATTAGTTTTTTCATTCTTACATGTTCTTTGATCATTTATGCACTTTCTTTGCTCTGCTTTAATGAGAAAATGTAGATACAAGAATAGGAACAGGCCAAATTTAGTCCTTTCTCAATCTTAAGTGTGCTTATGCCCATACTAGGGAAGGCTAATTTTTCATATTAATCTGTCTTTAATCCAATGTTTTTTATTGAGACCAACTAGAAAACTTACTCATAATTTCTTTGCAAAACAAGCAAATTTTGGTAATGGCAAAACCAAATGACTAATCAAAACTGTGCTCAAAAAATTCTTGTATTAGGAAATCTAAATCACATGCACTTTCTACAGTTCCATTTCCTAATTCATGTGTCAGCCTTGTGTGTAACTCCACTTTTTGGGAGAAATATCTAAATTTCTCCCAAATTTCTCACTGCAACGCTCCTAGCAAGGTCCCTTTAATTTCTGAGCTCTTCACTTTGTTTTTGGTATTCTCCACCCCTGTTGGTGTTGCCCTCTTTAGCAGCTGCCTTTCTGAATTGGGCAGGCAGCTTCTTCCTGCTGATTGCCACTTCATCAGAAGCAGTGAGATCTCTAGAGATAGTCTGGTGTCATTCTGGCAGCCAGGTGATACAAGGAGCAAGGATTGGAAATACTCTCTATCACCTACAGTTCAAAAAAATGAAACATTCACTATTTACCCTGTGCACGTGCTTCAACACAAACATTGTAAGAGTCAAGCATACAAATTGGACTTGCATCAGCATAGGACTGAGATGACACTTCTTTCTCTTAGATTTCAGAAGAATTACAGAGTGTGTGGAAAAATTCTGGTTTTGTCTGTTTTGTAACAAGCATTGAAAAAAAAAACTCATTAACTTTCTCAGACACATGTACTTGTCCTGTACAGATTTCCAATATTGGAGTTAATAAGTACAGTGGATACTCAAATTCTGTTTGATTTTAGAAGGGCTGAGAGCTCTCATTCTCGCAGAGAATGGGAGGTAATCAGTAATGTTCATATTCTCTTCAGAGAGGAAAAAATCAACTTCTGTGTGAACACACAATCACTTTTTTGTCTTTGAGCTTTATACCTATTTCAGTCTGAGATGATTCTTGTAGTAGGGTTATTTTACCCTTATTTTGGAACTTGTTCATTAATTTTGTCTTGTCAGCAACACAGATGCAAGCACTGCTCTAAAAGTAGTGAGCTGCCACAGATACCAAAGTCTTGATTGCTGCTGACTCATTATGTATTTTGTTACTTATCTCCAATAAAGCTCACAGGAACCAGAAATAATCCCTTTCTCAAAAGAGAAAAGTCCAGCAAGAGAATTCTTTTTAAGAGTATCTTAAAGATGGGAAATGCAGAGTATATATTTGGTCAAATTCTCAAATGTGTAGAAATCCTGGGCATCCAGCACACTGACAATCTATTTTATCCCATTTTCTGCTTTCACCATTGCTCCCCTGTGCTTTATTACAATGGCTCACCTAATTGGAAATTATAATTGACTACTAAACAATTTGAATAACTGTTTCAAGTATGAGAGCACCCTTGTGCTAACAATCAAAAAATAACTGTTTACCTCTTTTTTCAGCTTTTTTTGGGCAGATATATGAAATGCAAATTTAAAACAAGTTTTGCTGTTTATCCCACCCATTAAATCATGCTTAATTTAATCCTTTTTATACCAAAGACAGCTCAAAGGAGGTTACAATGCAATGAAATATTTTCCATATTTCAGGTGGGTACAAGAGCAGACTTGTAGCAGCAAATTTTCGGATTTGCTCTTGCTGTACCATTAATAAAATACATTTTTGGCAGTAGTTTTAAGCAGAAAGATCCTGAGGTTGCTTTAGTATAAAATAGATTTAAAGACTTGATATGGTAATATGCAATTGCTTTAATTTCAGTTTTTTGTTGAAATTTCATACCTTATTAATGTGCACTTTTTTCTTTTTTTAAGGTTGGTTTAGATTATCAAAATCCCTATTTGAATCCATTTAGGGAATTTCAGAGGTGGAAGCACCATCCTAGTGTACAGCCTACTTTGGAGGGTGGAACAAGGATTGCCTACGGTGCCAGAGCATTAAATGAAGGTGGTATCCAGGTAATTTTTTTTCACAAAGTTTTTTATCTTTGAGTTCTCTATAGCCATATATTTAGTGCTGTAGATTTGGGTTGCATGCTATAGCAAATATTTTGCTGGACAGAAAAACCTTCTTGTCTTGCTGGGTACTGGCTGCTGAGATTTGCTAGTCTTAAGGCTCTGTCTTACTGAAAATCTTCTGACATACTCACTTTACTTTCTAAATTAAGTACAGAATCATAGAAACATTTAGATTGGAAAAGACCATTTACATCATTTAGTCCAATAACTAGTCCACCACTGCCAAGTCTGCCACTAAGCCATGTCCCTAAGTGCCGCATCTATATGTCTTATCCAGGCATGGCAACTCAACCACTTCACTGTGCAGCTTGTGCAAGTGCTTGACAACCCTTCCTGTGAAGATATTTTTCCTAATATCCAGTCTAAACCTCCTCTGACACAACTTGAGCTCCTTTCCTCTCTTCCTGTCACTTGTTACTTGGGAGAAGAGACTGACCCTCACCTCAGTGCACCCTCTTTTCAGGTGGTTGTAGAGAGCAATAAGGTACCCCCTGAGCCTCCTTTTCTCCAGGTTAAACACTCACAGCTTCCTCAGTTCCTCCTCTTAAGGTCTGAGCTCCAGGACCTTTGTAAACTCCATTGCCCTTCTCTAGATACACACTCCAGCATTTCAGTTTCTTGTGAGGGGCCCAAAACTGGACAAAGGATTCAAGATGGAGCATCACCATTGCTGACTACAGGGGAGTAATCACTGCCCTGGTCCTGCTGGCCATACTATTTGTGATCCAAGCTAGGATGCCACTGGCCTTCTTGGCTACCTGGGCACATGCTCATGTTCAGTTGGCAGGACGCCCGTGTCCTTTTTGCTGGGCAGTTTTCCAGTCACTCTGCCCCAAGCCTAAGGCACTGCATGGGGCTATTGTAACCCAAGGACAGGACACAGCACTTTGCCTTACTGGATGTCAGTTTGATCAGCCTTGGTCCATAGATCCATCCTGTCCAGATCCCTCTGCAGCAGATCAACATTCCCACCCATCTTTGTGCTGCCTGCAGACTGACTGAGGGTTCACTCAAGCCCCTTGTCCAGGACATTGATAAAAATATTAGCCAGGTCTGGCCCCAGTACTGAGCCCTGGGGAGCCCCACTAGTGACTGACTGCCAACTGGATGTAACTCCACTCAACAACATTGTCTGAGCCCAGACATCCAGGGTTTTTACCCAGCAGAGTGTTTGTCCAAGCTATGAGCAGCCAGTAAAGTGGAATTTATATTGCAGTCAAGAAAGTTCAGCAGCAAAGAAGCCACAGACAATCTTTTGTGGAATCTCGGGGAAGACAGGGTAGTACCACTAATCTGCTCCTGTGGGGTCTTCCAAATTATTTATTTATCCCAGCAAAAACAACTCTTTTTCAGTGCTTGAGCCTTAAGTCACTGAGGGTGCTGAAATTGTAATGTAGTTTGGCAGGTAAATCTTTACATCTTCAAGTACGAGTACCTTGAGTTTCTTTCATGCCCAACTTTGAATTTCTGCTTTCTTGGGAGATGGAATACTTTGGTCATTTTGTTAACTTCAGTAGTGCAAAAGGTAAAATGTTGAATATGTATTCATCAAGACTTTCTGACTAATAAATTTCCCTTTAAATACTGCCCTTTCTGACTAAGGTCAGTTGAAAGGGCTGGAAAAAAATGGTCTGGAGTTTATATTTAGCAGTTTTAAAGTACATTCAACCTGTTAGCTTCTCATCTTGAAACAAAAGGTGTGGCAGTATGTTCTGTACTCCCAAATCCATCTTCCAGATGCTACTTTCAGTTTGGACCTTAAAACTAGCCTGAGTGTCCATGATGTACAGCCTGAATGTGGGGCCATGCCACTCTGCCCTCTTGACTACATTGCTTTTTCTTTTTGAACCTCTTCTTAAAGTATAAACGTGGCTTCACGGGGTTCTTGCAATACAAGCAGAATTTCATCACAGCTTCACTCTTGTCAGTGTCATGTGCAGTTAGGCTTTGACCCCAGTGTGCATTCCTGGCAGTGAGTCATGTGAGTTCAGGTAGCAACTTCTTGATTACACCCGTGCTGCACAATTAATCAGTCTGAGCGTTGATTTTGTCCAGTCTGCAGTGGAAATATGTCATATCACATTGTAGCACAGCTGTGTTTACTGGCTTATTTCAAAAACCATTGCCACTCCATTATTAGCACAGATACCATGAAAAATATCAAGATGTTTTCATCTAGGCTTTTTTGCAAGAGGGGCTTCTTTTTCCACTGTGCAATGGTTTCTCTATCACACATAGTCATTGAATTTCTGGCTTTGGTGAAGTAGCCAGAGTGTGACTTTAGTTGCACCCTCCTTATACTCAAAACCTATAGCTGAAAGAATACAGTATTTTTTAAGTCACTCACAGGCATTGTGTTAAGTTACACAGTAGAACTACAGATCTTGCACATCTCTGCCTCATCTTTGAACATCTTTGCTGGATTTAAACCAATATGTCCCTTACTTTCTATTGTTCCTAATATAAAAGCGTGTTTTGCTTTGGTGGTTTTTTTGGTGGTTTTTTTTTTAATTTCCTGTATATAGATTTGATTGGGTGATCATGAAGTTACTCTTCTAAAAGACTTTTTTAATACATGGCTTCAGTAAAAAAAAAGCTTTATTGATGATTCACTTAGGAAGAGTTTTAAGATTAGCTCTTCTTTTGCATGTGTTGCATTGATTAATAACTGTAGCAGTCTGACTCATTTGTATCACTGTAGTCCAGGAATATTTTCTTATGTAAGTCATTCCATAGCTCCAGTTTTTGATTTTGGTAACAGAATTGCATCAAATAGGTGTATAGAATTACCATCAACTTCAGATTTTTTGTTATAGATAACCTAATGACCATGATCTTCAATCTTTAGCACAGAGTGAAGGGGGAGAGAAAGGGCACGTGTTTTTTAATGTATATGGAAGGAAGGATCAGAGTTTAGTAACTTAATCTCTGTAGCTACTATTTATTATCTTTATTAAAATTGCAAAACAAAGCATCTAAATTTCTATGCACCTCTATTTTGTCTTTATTTTATCAAAAACTTTTGAAAGATTTAAGAGTTTTGTGGAGAAAAAGGTCTTGCAGTTCTTGAGCAGTGTATGCTATGAATATCGGGGAGAAAACCTGAAAACCCATTTAAGTGTCAAGTATTAGACTCACTTAACAGATTTTAAGCCCTGGTCTGGAGCTAAGGGGAGGAAGAACATGAGGTTTCCTGTCTGCCATCAGGAAAGACTCTGTGAGACTTCTCTAAAGCAGTCTTGTTTTGTGTCTGTATCTCAGGGGCATGATGTGTTTCTTCCACTGACTGTGAAAGCAGGCACCAAGTGCCATAGTACTGATAATGAGAATTACTACCAAAGCTGCAGTATGTGCTATCTTCTGTGTTACATGACTCATCTTTAATCTCATCTATTCTTTAGCAGTATGGTGGGTCACTGTGTATATTACTGTGAAACAGTGTTGGCAGAAGAAAAGTACTTGATCACCATCTTTCTATGCAATTCAGAGTCAGTCAAGAAGTCTTCCTATGCTTATGTCAGTGCTGCACCATTGAATCCTAATAGATAACATAGAAGGGCTGTTTTCTCAGAAAAGAGAGAACATCCCACATACTTAATCCCTTTGAAATAGTGTTATGTAGCTGAACATAGAATTTCTTTTCCCAGAAAAGTAAGTTGTAGTTCTGTTTTCAGCCTGAACTACCTTTCCTGTGAATCAAATCACTATTGTCTCTGATTAAACAAACTGCACAAAACACAGAGGAAATGCTGTGTAATTTAACCTTTTGTAGTGATTGCTATATGACTATACAAGAGTAAGCACTCCTGCATGACTAGTAAAGAGGTAACAATTGAACAAGCAGAAGAAACAAAACTTTTGGTTTGGGTTGCCCTAAATTCCAAGGGATAAATTTTCTGGACATTCTTCATGAAATTCAACTATTTCTTTAGTATTTAGGTTACTGCAAAATTAATTCTTTCAGACAGTTTTAATAAAAGTAGGATGCTAGATTAAGATGTGCTGCTCAGCACCGAAGACTTTTGGAGGAGGGGTATGTTCAAAACTTAACCTTCAGCAATTTGTGACTTAGGCTTTCATCAGAGCTTTCTGCTCAAAGTTCTGCAGTCAGTCTGCATTTCGAAGCTGTTTCCAGTGTAAAATCTTAATCACCTTGGTAGTTGAGGTATCCCTTAGTTAATATAGGTGTATAACGTAGTATATTAATACTATTGACCTGATATTTGCAAATCATCTTGGCTGTGTTAGGTTTGTGATTTGACCATACTCTATGACATTATGCTTACAGAATGGGAGTAAGATGGTGATTTTCATTTTGCACCAAAATATATTTGCTGGCTGTGAGCAACTTCTAAAATAAGGAGGAGGGGGGCAGGCATGATAGCATTGTGCAGTTTCACAGAAAAAGATTTATGGAAAAAAGCACTGTGAGGTGAGTACAACTTACTGTGTGGAAATCATGGAAACAAATGGGAGTTTGGGTTTTTTATTTTTAAAAATTCACTTGAGCTTGAAGGATGAAAACCGTATCAATTGGTGACACTACTGGAGTTTTGCTGCAGATAAGGCAGATGTAGAGAGGATGTAAGGAAAATGTCACTTTGGTATTCAGCACAAGTACAGTGTCTGTTCCTATGTGTATACTATGCTCAAATTCCATGAGTAAGTGCAGTAGCTGGTGTATGTTTAGAGAGTACATGTGCCAAGTCTGAAAATGGAAAGGACACTCAAGCCTTATGCCACTTTAGTTTCTAGAATGATATTTTCACTTCAACAAACAAGAACAAAGACAAACAAGAACAAAACATTTCTCTCTGTTTTCCCTTCAGTCAATACCCAAACTCACCTTCCCAGGTGGATTATTAATTGGTTGCAGTCCTGGACTCCTGAATGTTCCCAAGATCAAAGGAACACATACTGCAATGAAAAGTGGCATGTTGGCCTCAGAAGCCATTTTTAGTCGATTAATCAATGAAAATCTCCAATCAAAGACAATAGGTAAGATCACTGCACTTGGAGTTGTAATTACCTTGTGTTCAATTAGAACCACCACCAGCTAACAGCAGTAATTAATCTGGCTGAATGAATTAATTTGAAATGTTAATAAATCATTAAATGGGTGGGTTTAAAATATATTTTATTGTTTATTTACTATTGATAATGTCAAATTATTTATTAAAGAAATAATATTTGCTGTTACTCATAAGTATTGATTCTACTAGAAGCTAGAAGCTCTAATGAATATCTGAAAAGTAAGCTTATGCTTCTTGTGTAAGTAAACAAGAATAGTTTAATTCCTACAAACATAATAAAAAGTAGTGTTTTATGATTCAGAAAGTGTTACTGAAAGCCTGCTGAAACAGGAGGGGGAAAAAAAGAAATAATTAAATGTAAGCAAAAGAGCTTGAAATTTTTCAAATTTGCTCTTACTGTTGTTAGGATCCTGTTTTTGTTCAGTCTTTTATTCTGTCTCTTAAATCTTTTAGTTGTTTCAGTTTGAGACTACGTGTATTTTATTTTATACATAATACAAGCACATTGTAGTAATCACCTGGTCTTGACCACCTTGTAGTGATTTGTTTAAGCCTTAGTTGTCCCCTTAAATATCTTAATAAAGTCTGTAGGGAGAGAGAAAGAATTAGAATTTCAGTCACTCTGGAGATCAGGCACTATAACCTGTTGCCACATGATGATTATTTTAGAAATCTCTGTACTGATGGATTCAGGCCTCATTCAGCTGCAATGCACCATACACAGAAGGTGTGCTGAACAATTAAAACTTCAACTAGACATGCTAACTAAAATGCTTAGAATCCATTTGAAGCTATAAACACTGTTGGTGGGTAGTGTGCAACTCTTGTTTGATTATGGACAGGTTTTACATGCTGTTTTCCAGTCTTGTCAAAACTGGACTACTCCAGCCCACTTTCTTCTCTTTGCAGGGATAATGGGCTTTATGGGAAATACAACTGAAGCATTCTTTTCATGTGTGGACAGGGCTTAAAACTGATTATTTAGAACATTTATTCCTATGCAGTAGTGATGGAGAATGGTGAAGGGAAGGCTCTCAAATAAGTTTCATTTGAAGAAATATTATTTTTAAAGATAATTACTTGACTTGACACATCTACCAGAGTGTAGTTAAAGTGTGAAATGTCTAGTATTTGTAAAGAATACAAAGAGTTTAAATCAAGAGTTTGCAGTCAAATACATCTCATGAATGTGCTGATGACAAAGGGAGAAATTATCTAGCATTGGCATTATCCATTGGGCCATAGCTAGTTACTGAAATGAGACTTGGGTTGCAAAACTTCTTTGGAAAAAGCTGTAGAACTTGACATTAGAATTGCAAACCTGGCATTGGATCACAGGTTGACTGTCCTGGTCAGCACTCGAGATTCAGTGAGTGAGTAGCTGCTTTCCCACAGAGGTGCCAATGGAGCCACCTGTTTGATTATATTTTGCTGAGTTTTGAGAAAATTTAATGCTACAGAGAAAATAGAAGCTACAAAGGAGCAGTACATGTCTGCCAACAAAACAGGTCTCTTGATTCAAGAGGCTGAAACATGTTGTCTAGTATATTCCTAGCTTACAGTTCTGAAATTCTTATTTTGCTGATTTCATTGCTAGCAGTTGCTTTTATTCAGCATTTATTTTTTTATTTCAAGGATAGTCTTGATGTACTCTAAGTCCCTAACAAGTAATGTACTGCCTTAGGGCTTGATGTGCAAGAATATGAAGAGAACCTGAAGAAGTCCTGGGTCTGGAAAGAGCTGTATGCAGTGAGAAACATCCGACCATCCTGCCATAGCATACTTGGTGTGTATGGAGGAATGATATATACAGGCATATTTTATTGGCTACTGAGAGGAATGGAACCATGGACATTAAAACATCCAGGTAATTTCATTATCTCCTGAAGAAGATTCTCAATTTATACAAGTTTTTTTCTGTTCTTAGTTTTACCTGGTGCACATCTGGTCCAGTCATGAGGCCTTAAAGTGTGCAAAAGAAATGGATGATGAAGCAAACTGTCGTATCAACTACGACACAGTGTAAATTAAGACATTAAAACATTGTTTAGTATAGGATGGCATAGGTATTTGTCTCATTAAAAAAAGGCTACCTTTTATGAAGTACTTCATTCTGATGACAAGGGAAGATAAAACAAGCTTAGTTAAATTGTTCTTGAGTAACTACAAATTATAGTAATTCTATACTGAAATTTATTTAGGACCAGATTTTGCTCAGCTCAAGCCAGCCAAAGACTGCACCCCTATTGAATACCCAAAGCCGGATGGAAAAATCAGCTTTGATCTCCTGTCATCTGTGGCTTTAAGTGGTACCAACCATGAACATGACCAGCCTGCTCATTTAACTCTCAAGGATGACAGCGTCCCTGTGAGCAGGAACCTGGCCATATTCGATGGACCGGAGCAAAGATTTTGTCCGGCAGGTAGGTAACAAAAATGTGTGTGTCAGCTGTTTCTACAAGATGAAAGACTCAAGTAAGAAGGGTCCACCTGGCCTCCTACTCACTTCAAGCATTCTGTCCCAATTTTCCTCCCCCAAGAGGGTTCAGCTGAAGGTCTTAAAACATGTTAGCAGTAGTTTTGTGATGAAGTAACTGTTAAACATGCTAGAAGGGAATTAAGTCACATTAGTAATATACTTCCCTTATTACACTTGCTGGTAAGTAGAGTATACATGCAGGGGGAAGCTGTTCAGCAAAGTGATAGCTCCCTTTTTGTCTTTGCAGGAGTCTATGAGTATGTTCCTCTGGAAACGGGAGAAGGGTCAAGGCTGCAGATAAATGCTCAGAACTGTGTCCACTGCAAAACATGTGATATTAAAGACCCAAGTCAGAACATTAACTGGGTAGTACCTGAAGGTGGAGGAGGACCAGCTTATAATGGAATGTAAACTAACAGGAGATCTATTCAGTGACCTCTGATCACCAACAAATATGCTGGGGCATTCTATGCTGCAGAGTAATTAATGTACAGCACTGACTTAAATGTTAAAAAAGAGTTTGAGACTAATGTGCCATTCTGAATCTTACATTTGACTGTTGCATTAAATAGAAAGTTGGTGCCTTCTGGTTAAACCTTAGCCTTATTTAAATAGCACTTCATACAGGAGCTGTATGGCAGGCAAAAGTTCTTATAAGAACTGACAAAAGAGCTTTGGATCTTGGATTTACTGCTGAAGTTCAGTGATAGCAGGAGCCATATCCAGAATTGTGCGTATGGTGGAATAATTTAGGACCCACCTTTAAAAAAGTATTTTCTCTCTTAGATGGAGTGATTTACATGTAATCATACTTGGCAGTCAGGGAAATAAATCAGTCTAGAAAATTGTCACTGCTTTAAAGTGTTAAATTTTACATCAAATTTTCAGTTTGGGGTGTGGGGTTTTTTTTTGCTGTTTCGGATGATTATAATAGGGAATACCTATTGTGAAGTGGTTCTAAAAAAAATCTGTATCTTCATTCTATGTCTACCACCATTTTTATTCCTTACAAGAAATGAGGCCTGCTCTAATAGGAACTATGAAAATGCCTACATTCTCTTCATGTGAAACCAAGCTACTTGGAAGCACTATTAAGCTGTGAAAACAACCACCACTGCTTTACACATTAGAAAAATACCTGAGTTGCAAAACACAGGTTGCTGCAGCTTAAAAAAAAAAAAGAGAAAACCACATCACTTTTGAACAGTTTGTCTTTATTATTAGACTTCTGTGTTGTGAACACTGAAAACTGCAGCAGAGGGCAAATGAAAGAAGCAGCTCCGTTTATCCTTTTGCGTGAATTAGTGCATAGATTTAAATGTTTAGGAAAAAAAATCAAGCAAACATTTTAGCATAAGCTGCTTTCTCTTTCTCCTTTTGGGCTTTTATCTTCTGCTTGATTTTGAGTGTTTCCGTCTGGATAGCTGCTCAAAAAGAAAATGACAGTTACAGTAATCGCTTTACATTAGGTCTCCTCATAGGTTAACACCAGATCACTGCTGGAACTTACCTATGTTATTTCATAAAACTGCATTTAATCTTTGATTAGGTCAGAGACTAGTAGCAAAAGCCTTGTCCCTTGCTTTGTCTCAACTAGTAAGGTAACCACACAGAGGAGTATGCAGCAAGCATGATGTTGGTGCCAACATAGAACTTAGGAGATAAAAATCTCACCCAATTAGACCAGGAAATTAAGCTAGTAAGAGCTCTGTGAGATACAGACATAGTTCAAGAGGAATGCTGCTGACCTACATAAGCAGGTTTTCCAGTGCTGTATAAAATCAGGTTTTCCACCTCAGTGGGTTCTGTCCTTAGAACATCAGTGTTTAAGAAGCTAGCATTTTAGGCATCACACTGGTATGAATTCTAACTGAATACTACCCTGGATACTTTTAAATTCTTAAGGGAATTTTAAAAGAAACAGCTTATTTTACCTTTGTCTTCAGGGGTTATTTCATGAGCCTTTTTAAGATCAGCCTTAAATGAAAGAAAAATATAAATTAATTATCTGATAGAATTTTTAATTTAAAAAGAGAAAAAGAAGTGATCATTACCAGTGCTTGGTCGAAATCTTTTATTCCCTGCCATCCTTGAGCCCGTCTGTAGAGAGCTTTAGTATTTGCTGGATCTATTTTAAGAGCCTGTAAATTTAATAAAATTGTCACATTAACATTTCTTATACTTCACAGCCTCCCATCTCCACAAATGGCACAATTCACACCAGCAGACAATCTTCACAGTTGGTTTGAGGGTAAGCTGTCAAAACATTAACTGTGTAAAAAGGAATGCTATAATGCAGCACGCTGAATAGCAAGTAATCAGCTTCAGTACTGCTGCAGCAAAAGTGGTCTTTTGTGAAGGATGAGCACACACGAGGCCCAAATGGAACAGCTGGTGTGTGTGTATATATAGATAGCTGTCAAGGCTGAGGAGTTGCTGCAGTTCAAATTATCCTAACCTGGAGTCTCACAGGGCATCTCTCTATTGCAGCTCCTTCCTTTGCACCAAAACCTCCTCAAATGGCATCATAAATAAAACACAGAGATTTCCTGTAAAGATTTTTTTCACTGTGGGCTAGAAAAATACATGCAAGCAATCCATCTCATCATGCTTCAGGAACCTTGCCAAGTTCCAGTCATTATGCCTTTTTTGAGCTGAATGTTTTCAGTAATGTGTATATGCCAGCTCTAATATGACAATATCAAAATAGGAAATACAGTGGCTGGGCAAAGAGATTGTTCCACTATTTGATTACTTTGGTTATTTTTTCAGAATACCTTGGACAATTTGGTCAGCTGCCTGTTACCTTATCTTGCCTGTGAAGATCACATTTTTATTGCAGTTAGTTCTATAGTGTGTCTTTATTTTAAAGAATATAGTTTCTCAATGTTTAGAGGAAATGTCTTCACAGCAATGTGAATTTAATTTAATTTATTAACTTTAAATCATTGTAGGCAACACATTCATATTTTTTAATCACTTGTGTATTGGCTGTTAATACAAAGGAAGTATTACTGTGGGTGCTCCTACTGATCCACCTACTATAAAGCCTTCATCCTCTTCTGTGCTAAGAATGAGTTGTCTGGATTGTATTCACAGAGGTAGCATTCTTTGGTTTTACCTTGACCATTGTGCTTACAGCTATTTCAATGCAAGGTTTGTTTGAACAGGTTCAGCTGTTTGTAATTCATTATTTACACCAAACAATGCATGTATTCCAGGCTGTTACGTTTAAATTGCTTTTGGCCTTGTAAAATCATAAACGTGAAAGTGTACAGTTTCTCATTAACAATTACCTAGAACTTTATTAGCTAATTTTAGGAAACTGGTGTTCTGATGAAAGCACTGACACAGTTATGAGGCATAAGCTAAATAACTTACAGAAGTCTATTATAGCTATGGAGTTGCCTTCATTTAACAATTGTTTACTCTTAAAAAAAGCAAGTGCAATTTTCTTCCCACAATGTCAAGTATTATTAGTTATAGTAATTTCTACCTGTAACACATTTGTTTCAGTTTTTACCATTTTCTAGGTGACAGATATCACATTACACAGTATTTTTTCCTATTTTCTTCTTTCCTCATTCCCCATTTGTCCATTCTAAATATAGGTTTATGAAGGTTTTCCATCATCAGCAAGCTAGAAAGCAAACCAGCTTTCTAATGACTTCACACATAGATTAGCTGAGACTCCTGCTTTCAGCACAAGGCCATAGCAGATGCTGCTCAGGATCCTTTGCTAACAGATAAGAGCATTCTTTCCTCTGTTTCCTTCATATTATTGGAGTTTTACTGAATTATTTAGAGTTTCCTCAAATTTATTACATTTTCACTATGCCCATGGAATGGTTCCTTTTTTTTTTCTTTAAATCTACTGGTTTTCTTTTTTCCAGATTAATCATCACCTTGTTTCTTTCTTCCTATTAAGTCATTTTATTTCACCACTAAGCCTACATGAAAGGTTAGTTATTTAGTTAAAGTCCCTGCCATGAAAATACAAGGCCATCAAATCTAGAGGCAAGTAAAACATTTTGCTCATACTCTTCTTCCACTGAACAACAGTTTAACTCTTTGTAATGTAAGAAGTAGCTCTACAAACTGACAATGATGTGCATTTTTCCTGGCAGTAATCAACAGCCCTCTTTTGTTTGTTTCTAATGATTTATTTCCATTTCGGAATCTTTTTTAAAAAGCCACATATTGGAAAGTCAGTACTAACTTCACCATGAGCTTCTATTTATTCACTTTCAAATCATAAGCTTGTCAGAAGACTTTAAAAAACCTTTGTAGTCTTGTGTCTATACAGGCCAATTCTTGACCAAGACTGAACATTCCATTTACCTCTGAACAGCTCTCAATGGCTCCCTGCCAATCAGCCAGTTTTAGTTTGCAAGCACCGATGTTTAGAACACAGGTCAAAGCAACAGTCTTTAACTTGGGTTTGTCCGCCTCCTCTGCCACTGCTTCAGAAGCTTCTACATACCTATAGAAAAACAGATTCACACACAACATGGATTAGTGTTGCAACTTCCATTTTGTCCTGTCCTTAGCTATCTCTCCACAGATATGTGTGAACCAACCTATCCACACTATTTCTAAAGCAGCTTCAATTCAACTGTTGCAAATCTTCATTAAACTAAATACATAAAACCCACCCTAATAAAAACAAATCAACTCACTAAGGAATGTTTTCCTGTAACTCTTAGTCTTCCACTGTATTAACACATTCTTTTTCTTAGACAAAAGCACTATTCTACTGCAGGAAAACATCAGAATTTATCTCAGTTTATTCTCAAAAAACATGTTGCTTGTCAGTGCTAGAAAATCGACACCACCACTGCACCTTCCACGTTCACAAGAAGCTTCATCTCTTCTTGAGTTCCCGCAATCATCTTTTAATTAGCTTAGGCATTTGTGGCTAAAATCTGAAGCTAACTTTACTTTGTTAAGGAATGTGGTTTATGAGTATTAGTAACACCACCTTCTTCCCACTGTCCTCCTTCATGACTTTTCCTGAACTTCCTGACACTGGTTCAGGATGGAGCCACAGCAGTTACTCCACCTCTGTTTTGAAAGCACATTTCTTAATTTACAATGTGCTAATGCTGTCTGGTTTTTATTTCCAGTGGCAAAGGTCCTGTGGATACAAAAGTTTTAACTCCTTAATGGTCTGTTTGATAGAACCTCTCTGAGTTTTATTAAAAAAACAAAAATTGTGCTTGCATACATTCACATTTGAAGCGTGCCATGAATTAACATAGTCTTTGCAGATCAGTGCCTATGGAAGTTCACTTTTTGCATGCCCTGTCTTTTTTGTTGTTCATATACGATCTTTGGATCACAAAAATTAGCAATACTTAAAAAGTAAATTAGATGCTTTGTGTTTGTAAATTAGATGTAGTCCCAGTGCTTGTTCCACTTGCTAGGCACCATGCAAAAGATGAGAACAAGAAGAAAGAGCAAACATGTAAAAGGTAAGGAGAGTTATAAGAGAAATTTGTATTATGTTCAATACAAATGGAACTCATGTATAATATTTATAAATCAAAACATGAAAGACTGCAACCATTCTGGAAGTAAGATTAGAGCTTCCAAGTCAAAGAAATCAGTGAAGTAAGTATCAAGGGAGATACGAGGAAGTAATACTTTTCTTTTTAAATAAAGGTGTCAATTCTAACATATAAAATGTATTTTTTTTAAAAAGGCTAAGAAGCAATAAAACAAGGAAAAGAACAGAAGATTCTAATGGTTACTGCAGGTGAAAAGAAAAAAGCATTTTCAGATGGTGTGCCAGGTGAATTGTACCTAAGCCATGGGATACCCTGGTAAGCGCTATTCTTTGCCTACCAGTTCTGGTGAAGTGCCAGCTAAAGGTCACCATCCTACATAAAGTATTAGATTCTAAGATACAGGGCATGTCCATAAAAGTATGGCCTATAAGAAAAAGCTGGAAAGATCACATTTGTTAAGCCTAGAAAAATTACTACGATTTTCGCCTACAAGGACAAATAAGCACCAAAGCAGCTCAGGCAGGAAGAGCCTTCACTGAGTGTGCTTCAAAGTGAGCAAGATGCCTAATGGGAAGGGATGGTGTAATTATACCTGGCATTTACTTAAGAATGGGGAGAGAAAATGGACAGATACAACAAAGATCCTTAAAGATCCATTCCAGCCTTTTTATGTACAATTTCCAAAAGGTTTGCATAGAAATCCTTTTTACTTTGTGGTTTCTGTTTCTATGATGGGCTTTTTAAGGGCACGTCGAGACACTGCACCTTGGGTTAATTTCTGCAATTAAAAGATTCATTTTACGGTTCAGAAAGGTGACATTTATTTGAAACCCAGTCTGCTAAAATTTCAGCTGAAGCATTAAATATGCCTGATTTTTTTCTTTCATTATTGTCCCTGTTGCTTAATCAGTGATCATTAAGAAGGTTGGGATAAAGGTCAGTAAGTTTAACTTTATTTTTAGGAGATATTCATATAGTTAAATCAAAAAGCATGAAAATATGAAGGACGTAGTATGGAAGCAAAAGCAGAAAGACTATGATTTTGAAGGCAAGTCTGAATTATACACAGAGTCAGGATGATGGTATGGACCCACAGAAAAAAAGCCAGTAATGAATGAGTAAGGGCCACATTTATCTTTTGAACTTACCTATTTCCTAAACCTACTGTTTTTTTCCCTTCCTTGCTGTCCATTAACTATCCTGGATACTACTGTGCTTTTCTTCCCAGGTATGTGGTAATACAGTGGCAGTATCATAAAAAGACTATTTAGGCCGTTTTCAGCAGTACTTCCTGCCTGTAGCTCTTACCTAGCAATGAGTAGAAGACCTACTTGATTATGTAGCTAAAAATCAACCAGATGTTTTCAAGATTCAGAAGGCTCTTTGTTTAAAAAAGAAAAGAGCACTGCAATAGGCACCTTTTAAAGGCACAAATCATTGCTTAATAGTGGTATTCATTTGGGTTATAGGAACTATCTGAGTGATGAGAGCCTTACCGTAAACTTTTACTATACTTTTTAGCTGCCATTGCCCAATTCTGCGATTTGAAGAAAGTATTTCCTATATTCTTTGTGTCTTCTGCTATGGCCACAATCTTGTCAACCTAATAAAATAGATGGGAAATATAAAGTATGAATGTATTTATGAAAGAAGTAGTGAATTAACTAATGTTTAACAGTACAATCCCAGATCCTCTTTCAAGGTTTATAAAGTCTCAAAATAGAAATACTCCAATTTTAGACAAAATACTACCTTCAAACCACTTCTGCAATATTCTCTACTTTATGTAACGCAAAGATCTGAAACATGAAATTCCTAGTGGGTTTTCTACAGTATAAATGGTGAGAAAATACTAGAGAATACAGAGTAGTCCAACTCTCTTCCCTAAATGCTGCTACCCACATAGAGCTATATATAAAGGTGTTGATCATTATTCAAAGAAAGGAAGATACATTTACAAGCAAAGTATCCAACCAAGACTGTCTTATTCCTGATGAAATGTTGTCTTCTGCTTCTCAAAACAGTATCACTCACGTGAACTCTGCACATGCTCAAACTGGAAGTCATGTCAACACAATTCTCCTTCTCTCTGAATGGAAGGAGAAAAGAACAACTGCCTGTCTTTATCAAGTCCATCATTTCTAGTTTCAGAAAAGTATATACACTGCAAGTTACTTCTCCAGTGGTAATTATTAATAATTTATAATTACTGCTGTCTACTCTACCCTACTAGAATCAGAAACCTTGGCAAAAACTGATCAGTGTGAGACCAGTGTCACCATGGTTTCTGTAGTTTATATGAACAAGTCTGAAGTTGAAGGGCACAGACACGTGCCAACTTTGATTCTGCACCACATCAAATGCTATGCAAAAACATTTTCATAAGTTGAAGTGCTTCTCAACAGCCAAGGAGTCGTTTTCTAGCTCAAATGGATTTTTACTATTCTAATTCTCTATTTGGAATCTACTCATGCAGCCCCCTTTTCTTCCCTCTCTCACAAATCATGGTTTGACTTAAGAGTTTGTCTAGTTCACCTACATGAGAAATTAAAACCCTGCAGAAGAGCTGCTTTCACCAGTCTGCTCCCTAACTCCCAACAGATCTTCTGCAGGTTTCAACAATCTAAAAAGTAAACAACTACTGGGAATTAAGAACAACTAGCTTGGATGTTTTTACTACATCAGACCTTTTAAACCTTTTAAAAAGGCCGATCCTTTATTTCTAATAAGTGGGGCAGAGTCTGTTAAATGTGAGTATTTAAAAAAGTGTGTAGATAACAACATTCAGTTAGTCATCTGCAGGATGGAGTTCCAGTAATTGCAACCTGACATTACAGCACAAACAAAAATAAAAAGAAATCAAGAATAGAAAATAAGTGTGACAATTTTAAGTTTAGACAATTTTTAAGAGGTTTTAGTTACTGGGGGAAAAAATGGGCTGAAATTAGCACTGAAAAAAAAAGATATAACAATCCCTTCCCACACAGCCTTCTCTTTCTTAAAATAGAATGTCACCATTTAATCAGGGCCTCGATCCACTCTTAAGAAAAAAAGCTTAATGAACATCATCACAGACACCACATAACTCAGATCACCTATAAGTCTTGCAATCTGTAAAACACCCAAGAAGAAAAATACTTACATCTTTCAAGTCTATATCTGAATCTTCAGGAAAATCTGGATGAGCATCTCCAGATCCATCCTGGGGAGTAATTCCCCAGTCATCTCCTTCCTTTATCTCTCCACATTCGGCGATGACACACAACTGAAAAAACAAAGTGTAAATAGTAGTATTGCTTATTAAGACAATTTTTCAAAAAGCAGTAACTTCCAAGTGCTCTTTGAAATTTTTGAAATTCCATAAAAAGGCTTTTTCATCTGTTGTTTGGGTGCATTTATTTCAGAAACTCATCACATCATTAGCCTGTCCTCATCAGAAGGCTTTTATCACACAAAGTGTTGTGCTCAGAGGATCAGCATTCCGAAAACACCATACCCACGCTTCACAGGGAGGCTGGAAGAGGAACTGGCAGCAAGCTGAAGTGCAGCAAAAAACAAGACATGGAAGTTCTACTACATTACAGAAGATGGTTCTTTCTTCAACTGCCAAGTCTTTTAAAGTTAGAGGTATTAATTCATCAAACACCCACAAACTGCTATGACCTACACACCAACTGCTTTTTCAGAAACATGACTTCTGACATAAAAATTATAAGAATTACGTATCGTTTAGGTGGGATTGTGAATTCCACCTTTTAATTTCATCGCCCATCCTACACTTCTGGCAAAGGCTTACACCCTCACAGCTATGTTGAAAATAAATGGTTTGTGCAAGGGAAATGTACAGTGCAAGAACAAAAGCCTCTCAGTAAGGACAGTAAAATGGAAATTACCAGTTAGTAAAAATAACTAACATTTAATAGTTCTAAATATTACACCAAGAATTTCGAAGAAATTATTATAAATCATATAATGAAATAATAAACATCATCCCTCAGTGCTTTGCATTTTGCTTACCTTTGCAGGATTTTCTCCTTTTACTTCAACGTTTTCTAGTATTTTAACTACACCCATTCCTTTGATCACTTGGCCAAACACCACATGTTTCCCATCCAGGTGAGGAGTAGGCACCGTTGTAATGAAGAACTGAGAGCCATTAGTACCAGGTCCTGCATTTGCCATGCTCAGCAAACCTGGTTTATCATGCTGCATTGGAAGGAGGGGAAAAATCACCATCAACATTTAAAATATGTTATAAAACCATATGGAAGATTCTTTAAGGCTGATTATAAAAATAGCCAGGACAGCCAGAACAACTTGGTAAACCAATTACATACAGGTGCCAACTAATTTTACCTACCATGACTGAAGAGGACAAATGCTCAGCTCTGGGTCTTTACCTGCCCCCTACCAAGCTAGCAAGCACAGCCACATCTGACTTAATGTTGTAACACCTGTCTGCTGCTTCTACACTCTACCTCCTACGTAGCTGATGAGTTTAGGCAGATCACCTGAGAAAGGATCCTCACTGAATTTTTAAGACCACTGGCCTTAAGAAACGAGGCTGAACAGCACTGAAACCAACTTTAATGTTGAGCTGCTAGATAGGTAAGTAATGTGAATTTTATAAGGGCTACTCACACAAAGTATGGTGTAGGACTGGGGAGTTTAGAGGACTGTAGTCTTTGAAATTCATGGGCTGGTGATTTTTTTATCTCCTTCACTTTCCTAGAGACACAGGTTTTATTCTGTTGGGTTTTTTTAACTATAAAATTATTCTGCCACTTAAGCCACTAGGCCTCAAATGAAAAGAAAATTGTTAAACAGCCTAATGTAAGAAGGTACTGTTTATCCTGTTTCTTGCAAGTACTTTTTCCTTTTTTGAACTAAGTCTTTTCTTAAGAATTGCATAGGTTATTCTGCACTGCAAAACGTATTTTTTCTTACATGTTGCGAATGTCTTGTTTAACTGGCACAACCCAGCCATAAAGATGTTATTCTCCCCAAGTTGGTCTGGTTATTAAGTGCAAGGAACTCCATTTAATGTAAGTGAGGATGTTAAACCTAGACACATCTAAAGCATTCATGCTGTGGTACTGTTAAGAAACTTGATATTGTGGGAAGGAGAAGAGGGGCAAAAAATGATGATAGCACAGAGGACATAGAAACACATTTCAGCGCTCAATGAGAGGTTGATTAGTTTGAGATAACAGTCTGGGCCTGGTGTATTTAAGCATCTGTTCTTTCCCTACGTTCTCTACCAGTTTCAAGAACCTGTTATCATGAAAATTGTTTTCCCACACAGTGTCTGGATTCCCATTGTGGTGGGGACACCTCCTTGCCTGAACTGTTCATGTGGTCATAAGGCACAATAAGTCTGAATCTTTTCAGTCAGGATTTGGTTACAAACTCTAGGAAAAGGTTCTACAGCTGAGAGCCAGAATCACACCCAACCAACAGAAAACTACTGGAATCTTGGCTTTGTCTGTTCTAACCTTGAAACTTGCCCTGGGAGTCAGAGATGGCAAATGACAGAGGAGCCTGTGTTCCAGAGCAAGAGAAGGCAGCTGGTAGGATTGCAGCCTCCAAAACAAATATCTGACACTGCATTGTAGTTGCTGGCAAACAAGTTAAACAGAAGGATTGCCCCACAGCAGATTTTTGCCAATACCATTTGTCTGCTTCACTGCACTGATCACTGCTTCACTGCCTAAGACCTGTAAATCTTAGCTTCCCCCCCCCCCCCCCCCCAGTTACAGCTAATGTTACACAGTAATTGTTTGTAAACAAAAAACAAGTAACAGTAAGTTCTGGTGTTGCCTTACATATGCAGGTTTAGATTTTGTCAGTAAAGATGTGGGGGGACAAGCTGGAAATTACAGAGAGCAGTCTGGTGTCTTCAGTCTCCCCACTTACATGCAACCCCATTTTGTCTGGGACCAACTATCAATTTTAGTCCCAAACCACAAGAGTCTCTATAAATAAAACTGTTATCATTCATTAATTTTCTTGCTGTTTTGAAAAACACTGCAGACAGATGGAGTGTCTTTCCCATTATGGCTTCTGCAGTCATTTTGTAAGCTTATAAAGCAAGCAAAAAAAATCTGGACAAAATCAGATTCTCTGACAGATCCAATGCTTGCAAAACTATGCCATAGTAACAGTGCTTGGGGTTGTGTAAGTTGGGCGTTCCACAACAGCAGAGCCATTAGCTGGAGAAGTGGCATCAAGAAAAGCCTAGTGGGACTGATCTGAGATGATAAGCTGACTACTGACAAAAGTTTTGCAGTTTACTGCAGTTTGCAACAGTCCATGCAACCAGCACAAGAACAAACAGTTCCAGTGTCCTCAAACATCAACAAAAACAACTCTTTGTTTTCTGAGGCAGTGGGTGAGAACACTGCAGGGCTGCTGGATTAAATGCAAGGGCCAGTGAATTTCTATGTAACAGAGACATTTAAACTCCCAGTAAAATCCTAACATACTTGGCAAATAGATAACAGGAATCAAGCTCTTAGACTCTCTACAGGATCCAAATGGGTTCTTCAATACATCTCTGACACTTTGACAACATTTGTTAGAATTGAGAAGTACAGAAATGGAAATAATTTGTATCACGTTCATAATTACCTCCAGATCTAAAAGAACAACCAAAAACGTAATGACACGAAGTCTTCTCCAGGGATGTGATGCTGTGACAGCACCAATGAACAGACACTGTTAGCAGCAGTGCTGTGGGCACCACCAGAGTGTCAGACTTCAGAGAATACAAGTGGAATTATCTTTATGATGAATACTGGAGTCACATTTCCAGTTACTGCTCCAAACTTAAAGTACTTCCAGTCCTGTGAGGAGCGGCTGAGGGAAATGAGGGTTTTTAGCCTGGAGAAAAGAAGGTTCAAGGGTGACCTTATCACTCCCTACAACTACCTGAAAGCAAGGGGGTGGGGTCAATCTGTTCTCCCAGGCAATCAGCAACAGGATAAGAGGAAATGGCATCAAATTGCACAAGGGGAGGTTAAGGTTGGACATGGTGAGGAATTTCTTGACACAAGGGGCTGGACTACCCAGGGATGTGGTGGAGTCACCATCCCTGGTGTTCAAGACCTGACTGTATATGGCACTTAGCACTTTACTTGACAAGATGGTGTTTGGTCAAGGCTTGGACTCATTGATGCTAAAAGTGTTTTCCAGCCTAACAGACTGTGGTTCTGTGAGCCTGATATAGGATTTTGTTATCCGATTAGTGGAGGATTGCTGTATTTTCTTCTCCTAAAATACTGTTTGGGGGCAAGTACAGCTGCAGTCAGGGCTTCACTTTAACCACGGGACAGTGATGTCTCTCAAGTTTTCAGTCAGTGTTGTTCAGTCCTTCATATGCTACCACATATAACATGATATGAAAATGGTTAGTGCCAATGCTGACAATTGTTATTACTGCAGCAGGAGTAACATCACTGAAATGTCACAACTGAATAGAATCAGTGTTTTCAATAGAGTACCTGATAATGAAAGTTTTCATCTTCAAATTTTTCACCGTATATACTTTCTCCACCTGTGCCATTTTGGTTTGAGAAATCTCCACCTTGAACCATAAACTGCTTAATAACTGTAAAATAAAATAGTTATAAACTGTATCAGAAAGGCACAAAAGGCACAAGAAAAAAAACCCCAAACAATTCTAAGATGAAAAGCAATCCTTGTCACCAGCACCTAAATGGAACCAAAATTCATCTTTTATTAACCAAGTGTCACCTAAGTACTCCTTTTCAGTTATGTGGATATCATTTGATATTTAAACTATTACCTGAAATTCATTTCAACCTGTTTACAACTCAGAGTAAACTAGTTTTGTAAAATTACTAGTAAATTTATAATTTACTATTGTCAGTGCATGTAAGAACACAAAGTCATTAGGAGGATCAAAAAGTGAAAAGCTTTCCTTCATAATTTCTTTAACAAGTACTTGAAATATTATTTAATATTATTTCAAATATTCATGGTAGACAACTTTCGTTACCAATAGGAAAACGGAGGATTTCACAGAACTTACTTCTGTGGAAAGGGCATCCTTTATAATGGAGAGGTTTTCCAGTGGTAGGCCCTGTTCCTTTTTCTCCTGTACATAACGCACGGAAATTCTCAGCAGTTTTAGGTACAACGTCAGCAAATAATTCAAAGACAATGCGTCCAACTGAAATGACAAGGAGAGAATAAGACAATTTTAAGTGTTGTCCTTGGCATGGCAATGCATTGAGCATTATCTGTCAAAAAAATTAACGACTCAAGCTTGATTATTATTATTTTTATTTAGATTACTATTCTATTTCCATCTTGCTCCATGTCAATTGCTCGCAGAGTTACAGTGGGTTTTTAGCAATGTTATTATCAACAGTGAATTCCCCTGCCAAGAATAATGTAGCAGGAATAAAGACAGATTCTGCCAAAAACTAATGAAAATGCCAAATGCATTTTCTGCCAAAAAAAAGGTGTGTGGGAAACACACACACATATTAAAGCCAAATTATGAATTTTAATATGCACTTATGTAAATTTTAGTATATATGTGGTTTGTTCAATCAAAAGTAGATACAATACAAAAACTGTTTTGTGGAGACTTTTAATCCATAAAAAAGCTTATGCTAAAGACATCCCTTACTCCTCAGTCTCTTAAACCTGAATTTTACTGAGACAGTGATACTTTATATGCATATGAATAATGGCTATTTACAATTAGAGACACCACAAGCAATTGTTTAACAATTGCTATACGTGTTTTAACTGAAGGAAATTAAACCTGAGTAGCAAACAGATCCTGTAATAGCTGATAAATGGGATTCTGTGCTGAATTGTCATTCCTTCACAAACTGGCTTCTCACAGAGCTATTTCTCACTCCCAGCAGCCTCCATCACTTGACGTTCCTGTTTTCTCATCAGCCTCACAGTCAATTAATTAACATAACTTCACTCTACCGGTAGCTAAATGTAAATATATTGATTCTAATTAATACAGGAATGAAAACAAATTAGACAACTGAAAGTCAATAAAAGGCAAATCATCTCACAGACTTTCTTCTTTTATTCTTCTGAGTAATAGAATGAATAAGTGAAAAGCAATATCCTGACAGGATTCAGGCAGTCCCTACCGCTATCCATGTAAATTTTTTAAACCCACGCTTTCAAGCAGTACCCCAGCTAAGGTGCTGTTGTTTCCTTATTTCGATTTTGACCATTTGCCCAGATTTCTGAGTGACCTCTGGCAGCACCGGCGCTGCCAAGAGAACCAGGGCAGCGTTTTCCCCCCTAGCTTTCACCGCGGTGAAACCCTCGGAGGCTGGCCGTGCTGCGGCAGCTCCCGGCCATGGCGGGGCCCGGGCTGGGCTGGGGGCGGCTCCGAGCGAGGCCGCGCTCGGCAGGGCGCAGCACGTGGAGAGCGGCGCGGAGCGGCCGCACACGTGGGCAGCGCCGGCTCCAAGGGAACGCGCGGCGCGGGGTCAGCGGCGGCCCCGGGCAGCACCCCCGGCACCCCGGCCGGGCGCCTGGGCTGCCATGTTGCCTTTCTCGCCATGCTCCTCGGGCCTGTTCGCTCTGGCGGAAGAGGCCCGTTCGCGGCGGGCCGCCCTCCTCCTCCCGCGCCCTTAGGGCAGCGCCCGGCCCGGCCCAGCGTCCCCCCAAGTCCTGAACGCTGCGGCCCGGCCCGGGGCCTCTCCCGCCGCTCCTGCAGCCCGGCCCGGGCCCCGCGCGGTCCGCACAACGCCCCGGGCTCCGTCGCGCCCCCTCCCCACCTCGCTCGCCCCCGATGTCCACATCGAAGAAGGCGCGGGGGTTGCTGGCCTTGCTGGGCCGGGCGACAGGGGACGGGTGCGACATGCCGCAGCTGCCCGCCGGCGCGGTGGCTCCGCCCGCTCGGCCGCCGCGATCCCGGCCGCCCGCGGGTCGGGGCGCTCGGCGCTCCGCCCTCCGGCGGGGGCGGGCGGGCGGCCGGTCCCCCGGGAGCCAGGGGCCCGCCGATGGCCGCAGGCCTGCTCCGCCCCTGGGCCTGCCTCTGAGCGGCCTTAAGTGACTCGGAGATAATCCGCAGAGAAGGAGCACTGCTTTCTCGGGGTTATGTATACACACAAGGCCTGGAAATAGGGGGAAGGAGAGAAATTTTGAGGTTTTACCTGGGTTTATATTTTATGGGAGAAATGGCAAGCTGTGTGAAAAGTGGTGATCTGCAGTAAAATGGGCAAATTGTCAGAAGTGACTATTATCCCATAAAGATTTAGAAATGCACAATATCTCCAGCCTTCCTAAGGTCTGAAAACAAAATATGTTTATCCCAAAGGATGAATGTCGTGATAATTGCTCCAAGGCAAACAATCTCTTTCGGACATTTGTGTGAGAGGATGTGAGTACTAGCAATATACTTGGTTGGGGCTCCTCAAGGTGTTCCTTGATTCCCAAGCAGGTGAATGGTTCAACATGGCCACATCATGGAGGCAAGGTACCTGTGGCAAAAATAGAAGGGGCAGAAGAATGCTGGGGTCTTACTCCTGCAAACTTACAGTCCTTCTGGGAATGCTGCTGATCAAAACGAGCCTTTTTATTTCTTGGACTCCTCTAATCTATCCCAGAAACCTCTCATTCTTTGATTCATTGTGTTCTCCAAAAGCTTTCTTCTGTAATTTTTGTCTATATGTTTGGACTTGAGCTTCATCAAGCTGGTTTTCATCTCCCTCTCAGTATGTTTTCAATATAGGATGTGTCAAAGGGCAGTTGTAATTCCCAGATTGAAAAAAAGATAAAGTAGCATTGATATTAATAACTGCAGTCCATATACTGCATTGTAATCATTCCCACACATCTGCACAGATGTTGGGTAGGAGAGGTGCTCGGCATGGAGTGCTGTTACACATTGCATCTGGGAACCCTTAACAGAAGGAAAAGCCATCTGCTACCATCTGGGAACACTTAGTGAGAAATCAGTGGAACTGCACTAAGGCATTTCTCTCTCTGAGCCAGGTCATGCAGCTGTGTCAGGGATTTCACATGCTCCACGATGTCAGAGGCCACCAAAACTTTGAGTCATCTGTAATTCACGAGGCATTTGGCCATGGTCACTGGCTGAGATATTTTTATCATTATGCTTTGCATAGATGAGGCACAGTGGTGTAGGAGAAGTGGTCTCACACCAGCAATGTGCACTTGGCACCTCACAAGCCAACCATATCCTGGACTACATTAAAAGCAGTGCAGCCAGCAGGGCCAGGGAGACTATTCTGCCCTTCTGCTCTGCTCTTGTGAGACCCCACCTGCAGCACTGCATGTACAGGAAGGATGACAAGCTGTTTGAGTCCAGAGGAAGGGACACCAAGATCATGTAAAGGATGAAGGGATGATTACAGCACCTCTTCTAGGAGGAAGGGTTAAGAGAGATGGGATTGTTCAGCCTGGAGAAGAGAAGGCTCTGAGGGAGAACTTAATGGAGCACTTCAGGGAGCCTATAAGAAAGACAGGGACAAATTTTTAGTAGGGCCTGTTGTTATATGGCAAGGGTTAATGGTTCTAAGCAGAGGAAGCATCAATTTAGATTAGATAAAAGAAAGAAAGGTGTTACAATGAGGGTGGTGAAACACTAGAACAGGTTGCCCCAAGAAGTGGCAGATACATCATCCCTGGAAACATTCAAGGCCAGGATGGGCAGGGATCTGCACTACCTAGTCTAATTGAAGATGTCCTCGCTCATTGCAGGAGAGTTGGACTGGAAGACCTTTAAAAGTCCCTCCCAACCTAAAATATTCTATGATCTCAGTGAGTCAGTTGCTAGCCAAGTGAGTAGTATATAAGAGATTTCTGTAGCAGACAGCAGAGTAAAGTGTGTGTTGTTGGTGTGTGTCCCCCGCAAGAGCTGTTGGCAGCTTCCTCTCAGGAAGAAACAGTGATTCATTCTTTCAGGAGTAGACTTATTCAGTCCCTGCAGGTTTTTTTGCTGGTGAAGTTGGAATAGTCTAGATTCTAGATGAGTAATTCTTTTTACACTAGTTGCTTGGAAGTCCCTATGTCCTTTAGCAGTACAAAGAAAGAGGCATCTCCATGATAATTTGGAGATATGAGCTGAACAAGAGAGAAATCAAGTGATTTTCTCAGTGTCAGTAGGAGATTCTGGAAAGTATGTGAACTGAATTAATATCTCCCAAGCACTGCAGTAGCACAATTAGTTTCACATTAATTTACAGTCATTGACAGATTGTAAAAACAAGCATAATGTGACTTCTGTCAAGAATTTACTGAGTGATTTCATGTTCAAATTAATATATGAAATGACACACTGAATTTATATGCAAATAACCTCTTACAAAGTCAGACTTCCATTATAAAGTCCTCTAAAATCTATTTTCAAGCGGTAAAATCATCCCTGTGATCCTCTAATCCTTTGTGATCTTGTAATTTAAAAATATTTCCTATCACCAAAATACCTCTTTTCTTTTGACACTTCCAATTGTTTATGTAGTAAATGCCTGTAAAACAGTACATTGAAAATACTCACTATAACTGAATTGTCTGTTAATTTTTTAATTCACCTATTTATTTTTCCACACATACAAGTTTGGCTGCCCAGTAAAGTAGTTTGAGTATTATCAAGAGATAAACATGTTGTGAGCCATAAAATCATGAAGCAAATGGCTTCAAGTACAGGTCTCGCTTCTAGAAAGTACATCACACTTGCTGGAGTATAACCCTCCAGCCTAATTAAACTCAAAAGATCAGCCTGTTATAAAATCTTTGGGTTTACCTCTTCTTCCTTCTCTGACTGAATAAGCAAGTAATCATTTTTAAATGCATAGAAATACATATCTAATTCTAAAACTGGGACTCTGATGGAATACACAATAAGCGGATTTATTTCAAATTATTCTAGCCTGCCAATTTGCATTCACAAAAGAATAAACTGCAAAATAAAGATTATTTATAGTTGCTGCAGATTGTGTTAAGATGGGCAAATGTGTATACATAAGACTAGAATTTTTTTCCTTTTGTTTTTCTTGGGTTTTTTTTCCACCTTTAAATCTGTATTTGACACTGTAAAGAAAATAGAGGCTTAAATATGGTAACTCCACTGGAAAGTGAGTGCTTTGGCTCAGTGCAGGACTACCTTGTCTAAGGATATTAAAAGCCATTTTGCTCTGTGCAGAAGTATTCATATGTGAGGTTTTCATTGGACTGAACCACAGCTTCAGAATATAGTGCAGTACTGATGGGATCCCTCTGAGAAGCAATTGAAACACATACCTCATCAGCTTTTCAGAACAGCTATCAAGAAGCTCCCAACATGCAAGCATTCTGGAAAGGATGCTTTCACTGCTGGCTGTGAAATAGAGCAGCCACTCAGCCTTCCCTGTGCCCTGTGACACACAGGGTGCATCATGTGCTATGCCCATGTGATCTGGCACACCAAGCATGTCACCTTCATGATAGACACACAAGACAAGAAAAATAAATCTGGTTTTTCACCATCAGGTTTATTCTTACCCACCTGCACCAAGTATTTTTCTGCATAAAATTGAATAAGGAGGGCCCAGATTAAACTTGTACTGAGCAGTTACTAACTCTGTGCAGATTCCTCTAAGCTGAGTTAAAATGCAGTGTTAAACAATGAAAGAACTACATGTTCTTGTCTGAGGATGTTTTAAAAAGAAAATTTTCCACACAGAGATGACATGACAGAAACTGAAAATAAAGTCACGCATTTACTTGTCACTAACTTTCAGATACGCTGATCCCTGAAGAAATGGTTAAGATCCAAGCAAGAATAAGCAGACTTTTTTTGCTATGTATTTTAGGTCTGCTTAAAACATGTTTTAGATGCAAATATTCAGATTAGTGCTTAGGACCTCAGGATGTGAGGAGGCATGGAAGAGGGTGCCTGTGACTTGATAACAGTAGAAGCCATGGCTTTCAAGTAAAGGCCCAAAGTCAGCTAACTGCTGGTCACTGCTGCAGTATTGCAGGATATCAGTTTTGTTGCTAAATTTCTGTCCTCAGTTTTGATATAAATATATGTCCTGATATTATTGCAATTTCATGTAAATGCATGTTTATCACAGTTACCACCAAAAGGTACTGAAATATCAATGATAATGATTGCAGTCATTCTTATGTAGAAAATGGTTTTGGTCTGCACCTAATGTGTAGGATGGAGTTCCAGGCGAACTACATCTTCATGGACTTAAGGACAAGAGTGCAGCCAGCAAATAGGAAGGCCCATGGCAGATTTCAGCATTGAAAATCTGGGACATGGGGATTTCCAGCTAGACTTTGGGTGGAATCCTGGGCAGGAGACTTACAAATACAATTTACCAATGCTAAGAGCTTTGTTGAGAAGAGGAACCAAACCAGGTTCTAAACAAGTGTTTGAACATTCACAAGTATGTACATTTTCAGGCTCTTCTGAAGGAAAAAGTAGTGTACCCTTGCTTTAGGAAATTTGACAAAATACTTATGTAGTGATTCCAGAGGACTGTACATATCATTTTCACACAATCCAGTTCTCTCCATATTACTTGATATTTATATTTTGGAGATTAAAAGAAGACATTCCTTATCTGGCCTTTCTCTTTGCATTTAACACCAAAGACTATTGAAAATTAAATGTTTCATAACATACATCAATATTTCCCAGTAATTTTGAAACAAATTCATATTTCCCTTCAAACTCTCATTGGTTTCTAACTGAATGTGTGTTCCATGCAAAAAAGACAGTGAAAATGCTTATCTGTATTATGGCAGTACCTTTGTGGCTCTGTTCAGGGGCTGGGGAATGTTGCTGCAGCAACAGCTCAAGTTATGTAATGCTTCAATGAAGGGTGAGTAAGCTGGTTTGCAGGGGGCTGCAAGCCAAAGCTTTCCTTTTCTGTCACTTTCTGTCTGTGCTTTTGAAGTGAAATACATTTTTACAATAGGTTTTTAAATCTTCTGTGGAGAGTAATTTAGATTTAATGTGCTAAATAGTAACAATAGCAATATGGAGAGAGAATAATTCTGGGTATTTCTTAATACCACATTTTACTTGGCATGTTTGAATTGGCATTAAAAATGGGATTTTATTTATTTTACAGAATCAAAAATGTTGCTGATGCATTGCAAAGTGTAGCAAGACTTACCTGTCTGTGTTCATGTAACCTAAACAGTATGAATTACCACACTAAGCAGTAAATCATAAACAAACATCTTGGGTTACCAAACTTTTTGTTAAATCTTCAGAGTTTACCTGTCCTGGCCTCTTGCTTCTCTTTGCAGTACCTCCAAAGCCTAGTTCTCACAACAGAGGTTTAGGAGCATTTTGGATTTTTGCATTCAGGACTGAGCAGAGTGGAATGAAAGCATCCATAAAGGAATTTAACATTTTAACCAGGTGTAAATGACAGGGAAGCAAAGTGTGACTTAGGAGACTTGGCTTTTAATCCTACCTGTCCTGGCTATTAGACCTGGCTACATTTTCAGGAGAGAATCTTAAGAGAGATTTATGCACTATGAAACATTGATATGCTGTTCCAAGCATTCAGAGATGCCAGGATTTGAATGATCCTTTTTATGTATTGTCAGTTTCCTAACAAGGTCTCAGCTATTTCTGCATTGAGAATCTGGCTGCTTTTCTGACTGAAGTTTAAACAACTAAATTGTCTTTCTCTGCACATAAAGAGTCTGACCCTGGCAGAATATCAGCTTTTTATTTTCAAATGCCATTTTTATTTCCTGTATTTCCTAGAAGAGTAAGGGCTGTAGACACACTATCTTGCTGTAAATGATCTTTGCTTGACAGCTGATATGGCTATTTTTTTTACATCTGCTCCTATTTTGCACTCTGGGGTTAGTGAAAAATCACTGCACTGGCTTTGCCAGGTGTTCTTTATAGCCCGACTCTCTTTGGGGTATGACAGTGCATTCTGATTGTGCAAATTATTTTGCAGTCCTTTGCTGATTCTGCTATCTTCCCTTTTTGTTTTATTTTTTCAGAAATAGCCTTCAGAACACTAGTGTCTTAATGTGTTGTTATCAGTTTCAGTAGTGATGGTCACACACATTAACAGAACACACCAAGAACTAATTTTGCACTGAGCATCAGCCAACATGTAGGGTGCATTTTACACTGCTATTTGTGAAGAGAGTATTCCAATTGTCTTCACTGACTTTGTCTTGCTTCACATTTTGGAGTGGCATCCAGGCATAAAAAGTGGATCATTTTCAGATGAAACTAAACCACGTATTTTTCAGAAACACATTCAGTGTTCTTCAACCACTGACATGCATCCTGCTGACAGGACGAGACTGCAACCAGTCCAAAATAAATGGACTGGTAAATTGTTTGTGTAAAATGTAAAATGTTTGTGGTGTGGACACTGGAGATGACTGGTTGTTAGCCTCTGATTCTGCCCCCGTTGGTCAGTACTCCGTGCTAACACTGATGGACCTTAGAGGGGCAGTCATGGTATTTGCAACTTTAAAGTTTCTCAGGAATGTTCCTTGAGAAATGCAGTCCAGTGATTATTTCTGGAGCTGAATGCCTGGATTCTCATTTGTGTTGATTACTGTGTCAACTGTGATGTCTTTCATCTTGTCCAGCCACACCCTGCTATTCACCTTTCTGTGTGCTGTCATCATCATGTGCTCTCTTTTCTGTCCTTCAGCTTTGTTCGAGTGGATTGACTCAAATGACTGGGGGCAGTAACAACATCCAGGCTGAAAGATTTACATTGGGTACTCAGTCTCACAGAGGAAGTGGTGAAATCCATTCTGAGAATGGACCTCCATGCAGGATCAGTTGAGCCTTACAAGCTTCAGTCTGATGTTATCAAGGGTGCAGCTGATCAGATTATCAGGCCAGTAGACAGTCACCTCTTATTTTAAAGAGAAATCAGCTTCTCCAGACAGTGAAAGGCTGACTCCGAAATAGGTTCACCACCTCTTCTACCACTACTGGATGCTGAGTTTGCAGACAACTATTGTAATGATTCTTTACAACTATTATAATAACCACTATTTCCCATGTCTCATCTTCCAGTTTCCCAAAAAGAGCAGGAAGTAATTATGATTCTGCTTTTCCTGGAGTTTTGGGGGGATTTGTTTGGTTGGTTTTTGTCCCACCACAATATTATTCAGTGACTTAGCTGGTTGAAAAGGAGCATTAGAAGTCATATTCTCTTGCTAGGTGCATGGAGGTGTCATCCTGCTGCTGGGCAAAGCCACACAAACAATCCTTTCCCTCAAATTAAACAAACATAAAGCTCCAAATGATACCTAAATACTGTAGCCTCATCTACTTATTTGTGAATAGAACAGAGCTGTGTGAAAATAGGCACCATTTCAGCAAATCTAATCCTGCAAAAATATCACTGCTTACCGGGTCAAAGACTAAAGTAAAGGTTCAGCTCTTCAAGGGAATCACAGTACTTCTACAACAGTATGCCAGGGATTTCCCTATTACAGATATTCTAGTCCTGAGTAGGGAGAAAATCCCATGAAAATCTTCCTGGACCAGTGACAGACTGATGTATGGAGCAAAACGAGGGATGGGAGCTTCCTGAAACTCAATGGATTTTTGTTAATCTGTGGGTTTGGCTGGTGTGAGAAGGATGGGAAGACACTTGGACACCACATTGTGCTGTCAGCCCAAGCAGGGAGCCCTTTCTGACGCGGGCAGTGCTTTGTACTTGCTTCACTACAGAAATATGTGTTGTAAATCACAAACGCATCATTTACATGTGCGCACACATACGTATGCAAACACTGTTCTATCTGTAGAGAAATGTATTGTAAAAGACACATTATCCATGTGTGGATGTGGATGAAACACTCAACATACGCTGGCAATGTGTGCTTGCAGCCGAGAAAGCAAATCAAATCCTGGGCTACATCAAAAGCAGAGTGGCCAGCAGGTCGAGGGAGGTGATTTTCCCCCTCTGCTCTGCTCTTGTGAGACCACACCTGGAGAATTGCATGCAGTTCTGGTGTCCCCAACATAAGGAATTGTAACCGTTGGAGCAAGTCCAGAGGAGTGCCACAAGTTTAAGAGTACTGGACACCTCCCATACGGAGACAGGCTCAGGGAGTTGGGGCTCTTCAGCCTGGAGAAGAGTGGAGAGATTGTGTGGAGACCTCATAGCAACCTATGAGTGTCTGAAGGGGCCTACATGGAAGCTGGAGAGGGACTCTGTCAGCAACTGTAGTGATGGGACAAGAAATAACGGGTTCAAACTGAAACAGGGGAAATTTAGGTTAGATATTAGAAAGAAATCCTTTACTGTGAGGGTGGTGAGAAGCTGGAACAGGTTGTTCACGGAGGTTGTGGATGTCCCAACCCTGGAGATATTCAAAGCCAGACTGGATAAGCCCTTGAGAAATGTGGTCTGGTGGGAGGTGTGCCTGCCCATGGGAGTGCAGTGTGTGACCAGATGACCTTTAACGCCCCTTCCAGCCCGTTCACACGGATTCCCCGGTTCGGTGTATCGGCGCCCGCCGCACACGCGGCCCGGCCGGGCCCTGTCCCTTTAAGGCCGCCTCCGCGCCTTACCACGTGCTGGGGGCTGGGCGGGGGCGCCGCGCAGCCAATGGGGACGGCCCGAGGGGCGCGGCGCCACCGCGGCCCCGTCCCCACCTCCGGCTGCCGGCGGCGCGGGGAGCGCTGCCTTGCTCTGCCCTGCCCGGTCCGGTGCGCGGCCGGTGCCAGCGCCGCCGGCCGGGAGCGCCCGGGCCCTCGGTCGGGTGACGGGTGGCCGCCGGGAGCGGCGCGGCTGAGCGGCCCGGCGCTCCTTTCGCCTCCTCTCGCCTCCTCTCGCCTCTCCTCTCCTCGCCTCCGCGGCATGCTGGGCGGCTCCGCAGCGGCTCCGGAGATGCTGCCGCGGCCGCCGCCGCTCGCCGCCCGCTGAGCCGCTGCGAGGGGCGCGGCGGGGCCGCCGCCGGGCGGGGCGGCGGCATGGCCCCCACCCTGCTCCAGAAGCTCTTCAACAAAAGGGGCGGCGGCGCGGCGGCCCCTCACGGCCGGGCTCCGGGGGAGGGGCCCGCCTTCAGGTGAGCCGGGGCGGCGGCGGCGGGCCCGGGGGCTGCCCCCGCGGGGCGGCGGGCGGGGCGGCAGGAGGCCGGCGCGGGGCGCAGGTGTGCCGCGGCCCCGCGGGTCCGCGCCGCAGAGTTTCCGGGGGAAAGGGGGTGCGGCGGGGGGCACGGCCGCGCCGGGCTGGCTCTTCTCCCGCCTTTCCCTCTCGTTGGATCTCTCAGCCATTTTCTGCTCGAGTTGGCGGTGGCACGCCCGGGAGCCTGGGGCGCTCGCCCCTCGGCAGCGGTCGGGGAGAGGCGCCGGGCCCCCTGTCTGGCGTTTGTGTGCGGCTGATGAGATAACTCGTGCCCGGGTCTCATCAGCACAGGGAAATTAAGAAACGGCTTAATTGTTGTGACCTAAATACACGTGCGCAGTCTGGTGACCCGCTAAGCGTTAGGCACCTTTCACTGCCCCTGCTTTTGATACCGGGCGTGCTGAAAGGTGAGGTTCAGTAGCTATCGCTGCTTCGGGCTTTATGTGTATAACCTCTATATAATATTGATTCTCTGTGTCCTATTGAACTTTTTTGTGAACCTTCGGGGACAGCGCTTTGCTCAGGCTTTGTTCGTGTGACATCTGCGCTGCTCACAAGACCGAGCGGCCCGGCGAGCGCAGTGACAATCACATGCGTGCCCGGTCACCTTTGTGCCTGCTTGTCTGTGCGGCATGGGCTGCCTGGTCTTGTGATCTCATGGTACACAGGGCTGAACTGGAATCTGAAACTACTAAAGATGGTGAGAGAGAGCAATGGACAATATTTTGATCCACAAAAAGCTATCGTGCCAGGTATGAAAGACCACAGTTGTGGACCCATTATAATTTCAAAGATGGTCCTGTACGGGATATTGCCATTTGTGTGGCAATATCCCGTACAGGATAAAGTTACAAGATCATGGAGAGCAATTGTGTAAGATTGAAAATGACAATATATCTGGGTTATAAGGTGATTCCTTTGAAAGTGATTGAACACAGTATTGGAGCTGCATTCATGTTAGAGAACAAATCTGGTGAATTTTGTGAAGCTGCAGAGTCTATATGCTGCACTTGTAGCCACAGATTACTTTTGTGTAACTGTTACTTATTTCTTTTAGCACTTACTCACCTTATGAGTTAAATATCTCCTTCAATGTGGAAGAAAACAGTTTTCCACATTGAAACTGACTGTTCCAGACTAACTCTATTATTTTGCATTGTACTTAAAAATATTCTGTGTTAGAGACCAGAGTTGTTAGTTCTGGATTATTGGATTGTTATTGGATTATCAAGTGTCTCCACAAAGGCAGATTCCTTGCACAGTATGTTTCCCCCTAAAATCAGTAAGATTATTCCGTCTGGAGTATTTGGTGAAGTTAGGGAATGTACTTTCTCCTTTTTCCTGTTTTTTGGGTAAGATATTCCAAACTTGGTTTTCAGTTTGAGTAATGTTTAAATGATGTCACACTTCACATAAAAGCTATTGTAATGAAAATACTACTGTAGGTACCCTTCACTCTTTTTATCCCTCATTTTTCCTCATTCCCTTCTATCTGACATTTTTTTACGCACCTAAGGTTAATAAAATTATTTGAAGTATTTTACATGTGAACAAAGGGGGTTTTTTGCTTGTCAGTATTAAGCTTCTTCCTGGCAATTTTTAAGTATGCTGTAATGCTTTTTCTTTCTTTCCAGTGATCTGTTCATGATTTGCAAGAACATACAGGGTTTGAGAAGCTTTGCTGCTGCAATGCTTTTAATAGACTTTCTCTCAACAGTAATCTCTGTTTGAGTGAAGAGATGTGATTTGATCTAAGTAAAGTAGGAAACGTAATCCTTTGGTAGCTTCTGTAGCACATACTTCTGGTCAGTGTTGGGTGCAAAGTGGCAGAATCATTTTCTAATGACAAGACTGCCTTTCTAAGGATCTTCAGTTAGCCTTATTCCTTCCAGGTTTTGGTTAGTGAGGTCCCTCAATATATCTGGCAGTGTTTAGCTCTGTTAAGGGGTCCTGTGAGACCAATAACAATCTGTATCCTTGGACCTTCAATTGTTATGAAAGCCTTGAAAGCTTAAGTGTATTCACACACCCTCCTTACTCTGAAAAAGAGAGGGATCACCAAAAATCTCTTTAGTAGATAATGCCTCCTCAAATTAATGTGATTTGACAACTTTTTTCAACTATGTTGCTGGCAAGCTTTGTGTTTTCTAGTCTTCCCAGGAACACCAGAAAAAGTTCTGTTGCAGAGGGCTATCAACCAGGCTTGCCTTTTGCCTGTTGCAAGCGCTGCATGTGCTCATTCTGTTGCACTCTCTCCTTTAATGGGAGCTAAATCTTGGCCAGAGGTGCACGCTGCTTCAGCTCAGAAGGAGGCATCAAGCTTCAAGGTCCGTGCTGCTTACCAGGAAGAGCTGGCACAGCCTCAAAGAGCAGGAGACATGGTGCCTATGGATGAATGTGGAGCCACAGGAAATGATTTCTTGGGTGCATGAATGTGAACATATTAATTTGGCTCAGGAGTGCTCTTGTAAAGAAAACCTCTAAATTGTTCCACTAACTGCACTTTGGCTCACAAAGCCAAGTGGCTTCGGTACATAAACTGGATTCCTGTTGGAATGAATGAAATTAGAAAGTGTTCCAACCACTAATGGATATTCAATCCCTGGGACCATACTACAGCTGGTCAAAAGTAAAACTGTAGAACACACATAGTGTGGGTGTCAGGTCCTTAGCACCAATTAATGCACTCTGTGGAGCTAGTCTGGGCTGCAGTACATGCTCACATGAGCACAGCCTTTACCTGCAGGGTGAGGAGAATGTAAACATGAGGTGTAGATGCTAATATAGTGCTATTGGGATTGTAGGACTTTCTACTGGCCCAGGCCTTCCTTCAAGATAATGGAAGTATGAAGTTGTAGAAGTCAGAATTATAGAATAGCTTAATTCCCTTTTTACAAAATGAGAAATTATAAACCAGCTGGAGAACAGATGTGTATTAGTGAGATATTTCATTTGTTCTAAGCAGTTCTGTATATGGACTTGAGCTTCTCTTTTTTTACTGCTGCTTCTTGCTTCCCTTAACTAAAAATATATCTATTTGTGTAATACATATGTAAAGGTGTATGTGTGTGTATACACACATCCCTTTCAAGAGAGGCACTTGAGTGGCTGTAATTGAATATATTTCTTCTTAGCCTCTGAGGTTCTGGGAAAACCCTAATTACTTTGTGTGCAAGCAATGTGTATTTATGTGGCTAAATTCCTCTAAAACTTCTTATTTCCTTATCAAATGTTGCTTCCTTTACAAGATTGGTTTAGCATAGTTTGTACAACTTTTTGGAGTGCTACCAGGGTCATGTATTCAGCAGAATCCTAGATCAGCTTATGTTGGAAGAGACCTTAGACATCCTCTAGTTCCAACCACCACTGCCTTAGACAGGGACACCTTCCACTAGACCAGACTGATCAGAGCCCCAGAGGGTTGGACTGATCCAACCCGGCCTTCAACATTTACAGGGATGGGGCATCCACCACTTTTCTGGGTAAACTCTTCCAGTGTCTCACAGTGGAAGAAGTACCTCTCACAGAGGGTACTCACAGTAAAGAATTTTTCCTAATATTTAATCTCAACCTATTCTTCTCGTTTGAAGCCATTCCCATTTGTCCTGTCACATTTTAAATATTCTCTCTCCATATTTTTGTAGGCTCCCTTCAGGTACTGAAAAGCAGCAGTTAGGTCCTCCTGAAGCCTTCTCTTTTCCAGTCTGAACAACCTCAATTCTTTCAGCCTTTCCTCATAGGACAGATGGTCCATCCCTCTAATCGTGTGTCTTTCCTCTGGACTTGCTCCAACAGGTCAATGTCCTTCCTCTGGTGGGGACCCCCAGAGCTGGATGCAGCACTGCAGGTGGGGTCTCACAAGGGCAGAGTAGAAGTGTAGAATAGTCTTGGTGGCCATGGTGCTTTTAATGTAGCCCAGGACGTGTTTGGCTTCCTGGGTTGCAGGTACACATGGGTGGGTCATGTCACCCACCAGCACCCCCAAGGCCTTCTGGGCAGGGCTGCTGTGAATCTGTCTATCCCCATCCTCTGTTGATACCAGGGTTTACCCTGACCCTGCTGCAGCACCTCGCATTTGGTCTTGTTAAACCTCTTGGGATTGCCAGGGGCCCACTTCTTGAGCTTGTCCAGGTCCCTTGGGCTGGCATCCCATCCTTCAGGTGTGCAGAAAAGCACAGCTTGGTGTTGTCTGCAGATTTGCTGAGGGTGTGCGCAATTCCATCGTCTGTATTCTCCAAAGGGACACCATTTGTCACTAGTGTCCATTAGGACTCTGAGCCATTGACCAGTGCCCTCTGGATGTGGCCATCCAACCAGTTCCTTGCCCACTGAACAGCCCATTACGTTTTAGGGATTGCATAGAGTATAAGCACATAGTGTCTCAAGTGCTAAGCATATATTTGAGTAAGGTATTGGGGGATGGCCTTAAGGAAATTGATATGGGTTGCAGATAGTTTGATTTTACTTAAATTGATAGCAGTTTTTCTGTAATTGTGTTTACCTGATTCTAGAAGAAATTTCACATCTCTGCTTTTCTGTACTTTCAGCATAAAGTCTGAGGTTGTCCTTAAGCTGTGGATTCAGACTTCACCTTAATTTCAGTCTTTGATAGTTTGATTTGGTTTTGAGTTTTTTAAATGAAAATAAATGTCTTGGAGTTTTTGGAAGACTGCTTTCATTGTTGAATGTATAATTTCTACATGCAACCTGTGATTAAATTTCTTTGATATTGGTATCTATAGTGAAGGACTATTGTAAAGTAGGGAATAAATTAATTTCATGGGTTTTTTGGGTTTTTTTTATTTTTTTTTAAGGTTGTGTTATTTCAGCTGTCTGAAACTTGCATGCAGTCTATTTCTTCAGCTTTAAGTATCAGCTGCTCCTTCTGGTGTCTATAATGGAACGGATGTCATGTTGTAGCTGCAGGATATCTATCTGGTAACAGTTTGTTAGCTTTGGTATATGAGATCATTTGTTTGGCAGCTGGTACTAGTGATTCCTTTGGTCATAGTGCTGAAATGCTTGGTGAGATCCTACTTGCTAAGCATTATTTCACAGCATTTATTACCAGCCTGGCAATGTTCCACCTTCTGAAAAAGGAAAGAAAGCAGTAGTGAGCTTGGAGTCTGGTTGTATGTCAGTTTGTTCAAATGAAACACTCCTCAGAATGTTCTTGTGACCTAATATGGCTTTTTTCTTGAGCTTCTTGCAATTTTGTCGAGATCCACACAGCAATAACCCTACAGAGCACACATGTACATCTTCATACATGGCAATATCCATAAACATTTGGCTGTAAACCCTTTGAAAAGTATTTGAAAGAAAATCACTGTTTTACATGCTGTAGAAGGGCAGTCCAGCCCAGGGCCAGACCTGAGCATGGGGGCAGGACAGGTCAAAGAGCAGATCTAAAGCATACACAGACAGCTGAAGGTGAGCCTTAGGCTGCAGTATTACACCTTTGTGCTGGTGTTAGTCTTTCATCCATAAAGCAAGCTAAAAAGTTCTGCAGAAAGAGATGTATTACAGTCTCACTAAAAAAAAACCAGCTTAGACAGGAAGTAATTGAAATTATGGTCTTTTGAAATGGAAACTGCACTTCCAGCCTGGAGCTTTTTTGAAGGAAAACAAACCTCAAGTCCTCTGGTTTTGAGCTTTGCAGGAATTAAGGCCATTTTTCTGCATGAGTTGTTTGGATTGCCCCTCCCCTAAACACTGCTGTCACTGGACATCCTCTTGGTTTCCTCTAGCTTTGCTCTGAGTCTAGCTCCATCTCTCTTAAAGTTGCAAGAAGACACCCTGTTTTTTGCTTGTTTTTTTTTTTCTTTGCTACAAATGACAAAAAAATGTGTGGAAATGCACAAGCTACTGACATTCTGAGAGGGATGGATATACCTTGGTTATTTAATTCCATGAAAAGACACATTATTGCCTGACAGTCAAATGGTTTTGCCTGTAGATGATCTTATTTCTAAGTAACTTATCCATGGAGCTGCATACATTGATTCTTAAATTGGTGTGCATTGGATAGTAGATGCTTGATTCTTTATTTGTAGGGCACTTCTGCTGTTGACAGTCCAAAACTGGGTGAGTACTGTGCCACATACTGTGCTCAGAGGAAAGTGATTTGGAGAATAGTAGCAGCACAAAGCCTTGGAGGTACCTTTCCTTGTTGGTGGCACTACTTAAAGCAGGAAACACTGCAGTTTAACACAGTGATGCTAATGCTGAAAGGGAATACCTGCTGACATAAGTAGCTTGATGTATATGAGAAAATAAAGCTGCTTGGGGCTGAAAAATGTGGACATGCATTCTTAAAAGCTGAATTTGTAGAGAAAAATTTTAAAAACTGAGGCAGAGCTTTGTTGCCAGTAGAGGCTGGTTTCATGTAGACTTACATAAACTTTGTAACTTTTCTTATGTAAACTAAGTTAAAGTTGCAAAATAGCTTTATTAAATTTCGGGGGAAGGAAGATGGAAGAGTTTTCACAAAAATGTTTTAGTCATTAGTCATCATGTCATCCCACTTTGACGTTGTGGTATGTAGGTGTTTCCAGTGCATGGTAGGGGCCTTCAGCTGTTACTTTGGTCTGAACAGTGAGTAACAGCAGACCAGATGCCCTGAGAGAGTACATGTGACAAAGGAACTGGGGTCAGGGGGGACAGAAAATGGAATAATTTTTCTCCTACAGATAATCCCTTGTTCTGACATTGTGGTATTATTGAAGCTGCTGAAGACTTCCTTTGCAAAGAAAATTCTTTAATTTAATACTCATTATATGTGCTACAAACCTTGGTGATGTACCTGTTCCTTTAAGAATTCCTTCTGACACTAACAATCATGTACTTTGCACCTTAGTGATGTTGTGGATAGCTTCTGAAGAGTAAATTCAGATTTGGAGTCATGTGTTGTTTTATATTTGTCGAGAGTTACTTCAAGTGCACCCTTGATTAAGAGCACACTGTTGTCTAGTATGCAGCTTAGATGAAGCGTTGTAAGAAGAATGTTCTTAGGCTGTCCTAATTACCAGTATTTGCTGTGTGAAGGTTTCCATGGGTACACTTCTTAGGCAAAGGATGAGGAATGCAGTTCACAGGCTTGCTAAAGAAAATAAGCAGGAAAAGGAGGACTTTGAATGGGGTACTCACGTGAAGACAGCAAATATCTGTCTGCACTTTTTCAGTGTGCTTCCTGTGATAGTGTCAGATTACTGCTGATCTGACTAACAGGCATGGACCGCGCAGTTCACCTTTGCCTGTCGTGGATCAGCTCCTCTGTGTGTGCTCTGCCTATGCTGCTTCTTAATCTTCATGCTCAGGTTCTTCTCTGTGCTGCTGTCTCCCCACTTTAAGTGCCCTTCTCAAGTCACTCCATGTGCCCTATTTGTCTGGGTTTGTCGCTTGAATACCTCAGTAAGGAGTTCTGGCAACAGTGTTTGTGTCATCCCCACATCGACTAGAGCAAGTGCAGGTGCATTTACCTGACCAGCAGCTGAAATGTCTGTGGTCAGTCAGCACACTTCTCATAGTGGAGAGATTCTTAGGATTGTACTGATAAACGGGCATGAGGGCTTTACATCACACTTGCTACTGTTAAAACTGAATCACGATTCTGCTTCCATGGACTTTGCTGAAGTGAAACTTGAGCTGTGTGTGATGTAATTACTGAATCAGTGTGGAGCTTTCTCTGCAGGATGCTCTCACTTTAGTGCAATGCAGCTCAACTTGTCTTCTCAAAGGTGCTCAGTGAAATTTTAGATGTACTATTGAAATCAGCTGTATTAAGTAGACAATTGAAAATATTTATCTTTCTAATAGAGGTGCTAGCAATCTGAATTTGGTATTAGAAATGGAAATTAGAAATCTGAACACAGTAGTACTTAATTTTTTATAATGGAATCGGAAAGTTTCTTACAGTAACAATTCAGCTTTTGTTTTCACTGAGTTTATTAATTTTTATTAAAGAAAACAGAGGCTTGAATGAACTCAGTGCTCTGAATTTCTGTGCAGAGTATTTGTACTGAATTCTGAATCTGGATGTCATCCAACACCTGAAATTGCTCAATTCTTGGGGTTGGGTTTGTTAATGCACAGCTCCAGGAGTACAGAAAATCTGAGCAGAGTACACTAGATAAAGTTTTTGAAGGAAAGCCCAGAGAGAAGGCTGTACAAACTGTTGAATATATAGTTCTGAGCAAGTTGTTGTTATTATTATTATTTCATTGAATGTGGATAATTTTACAGAATGTAATAAAATTTTATAATGTTAAAACTCTCTGTGGTCTGGAAAAAACAGTTATTGGAACTTTTTGAAATCTGCAATTCACAGAAATTAGTTTATGTTCATACAAATTTTTGTTGTATCTTCTGTTTTCCTATGTGGGCACATGAGCTTGTCCAACTATTGCTGAACAGTTGAGTGCTTGTGTCTGTCACATTTGCTTGCCTTTTCTTTCACATTCCCCAAAATGACCATTTAAAATCTTCACATTTAACACCCTGCTCTCTAACTTGCACTCTAAAATGGATTGTACTTTTTAGGACAAATTGTTCTATAGGAATGTCATGAGCCTTTTGTTTCCGAAGTGTCCCGTCTTGTTTAACAGCTTGGGTTGAACAGGGTGGGTGGAGACCTATGAGGTGCTGGGAAGGAAGGTGCAGGCACAAGGAAGAAGAAATTGGTGCAGAAACCACTTTGCTCAGCTGTGGAGCGGCAGGGTTAGTCCATGCATATGATGGCTTGGTCTTGGTGAATAGCTCCAGTGTTACAAGGTGCTACTGCATTCTCCTGTTCTGTGCTGGATTTGGGTATTGCCTGGACGTTTGTCACTTCCACAGTAGCATTGACAGAACAGTGTTGAGACGCTGTCAGTTGTGTCTGTGTAAAGGTCAGGGAGAGAACCAGCTCTTCTTACAGTAGTCTGTGTTAAGCTGTCACACTGTGCAGGAATAGTTACGGAGGGCTAATCCTCAGCTGTGTTGAGAAGGCTGGAATAAAGAACAGGGATTTGGTGGCCACTTCAGTTCACTTAGCAGATAACCACAGTGACACGCATCTGAGCTCCTACTTGGTCTTGGCTTTTAGCCTGGAGGAAGGTTGCTCTCCCGTGTTAGCCACTTGAAACAGCTTCAGAAGTGCAACCTCTGCCCTCTCAACTGTTAAAAGCATTTCTAGATCACATCAAGTTAAAGAGTTGGAAAAATTAACCCTCTCTCCTTATAAAGGTATTTATGAGATTTGCTTGTGCATCTAAATCATGCTTACAGAGCACTAAAATGATTTCAGACACAATTCTGACTTAGGGAGTGGATGAATAATGCGTTATGACTTTGGTACTTGGGAAACTTGGGGATGTATGTCAGTCACCTCCTCTGCACTAGATCACAGTACAGTTCAAAAAAGTTCAGGTACTAAATTTCTTGTCTTCAGAAGTTCCTGTAAGCAGTCTTACAGACAGGGATATATTTGGGAATGCTTTTGAATGGAACTAGGGAAATAGTTATTTTCAAATGCATGTTATTTCTGTTTGTCACTTTATCATAGCACTTGGTGCTTATGTAGAGCTGGACTGGATAATGGGTGCAGGGATAGGTATGCAAAGAAGATGAATATGCAAACAGAACAATGCATTTTGTAGTGAATGTGGGTTTTTTTGAAACAATCAGTCCACTCAATGAACCCTTGTGCATCTGTCCAATTTTTTTTTTAAAGCAAAACATGTCTGTGTAGAGTGCCAAAGATGACTTGAAACTCTGAATTAAACGTTGTTTACTGCTTAAAGAATTCTGTCTTTGTATTGAAATTGTTAGCATGTGAACTAGAAATTTGATTGAAATTTGATTTGGTTTTGGCTTTTTGTTTGCGTTACTGAAGCACTAAAAGTTGACTGTAGTCATCATCAGAGTTGTATCCTTGGTCCCTGTTTTGACAGAAAGTGAAAAGAAAGTGAGTTTTGTTTGTATTTAAATGTAATTATCCTGAATCTGTACTTGTTAGAATGGCTTTTAGTGAGTCTGCTCTGGTAGACTTCATCTTAGGAGTAAACCAGGTCTGTTATAAAGGATTTTCTTGTACACTGTTTTTCTGGGGAATGCTAAAAGAGCTTGACCAATTTTTACGTTCTTGTGAGAAGGAAGATTTCTAATTTGTCTAAATAATTGCTACATAAGTATGCTGCCTGAAATTTGTTTGCATCTATCAATGTGCAAATCTTCTTATTGCAGGACAAAGATGCAACTGAATTTTCTGTGTGATTTTTTTTTTTTTCTCAAATGTTTCAGGATTGATGGACTGATACTTGGCAGCCAAATGCTAGCATGCTACTGGGTGCGGTCAGCTGTAATTACGTACAAACCTGACTGGATAAACTTCTAAGTCTACTATAATACCAGTGTTTTTGAGAAAATGTTTGGGATCCTATGTGAGTAGTTTAGAGTGGTTGGCCTGCTTTAAGGAGGGGAGACTGTTTCATAACTTAATGACTATTTATACATTCAAAGTCCTACGCAATTGGTGGTAAACAGAACGTAAGTCTTTAGCATAGTGGCTCGCAGCAAGGGTAGGTTTGCCCATGTCAGTCAGCTGCAGCACTGTGGTTTGTTTGGTTGGTTTTGTGTACTGAGAAGGTATATGGTATGAGTGATTTAATTGCCATGATCTTCTGCACATGGTCCCAAGGTGTTCCTCCTTCCCTTTCCAGTGAAACTTGAAAATAAATCTGTGTAAGCCTTCAAGATTCAGTTCTAGTTACTAGAAAGCTGCTTTCTGTGCTGTCTACTAGAGAGAGTTAAGGAAAGTGTTTTGGATGGAATAGACAAATTATCATAACAACAACAAGAGGAGCAAAACGTATTTTTGGCTATAACTAGTGAAAAATGCCGGAGCTGACGTTATATCCGTCCATGTTATCACTTCATTCAATCTAAGTCAGGATTTCCTGGCATTCATCTAGACCAAGGCAGTGGACTTTGCTGTTCATGCTGTAGCAACTTTTGGGTGATCAAGCATGGCTACTTGTGTATGTGTTCTTTCCCACATTCTTGCCATTTTGGTAAATCAGTACTTTCTCATAAATATTCAACTTAGTTTTTCTTCCTTCCCTTCCTGGTTATTGCAGACTAGCTTTTCAGCTGCAATCTCTGTTTTGGAAGGATCAAAACACATCTTGTACTTACAACAGTTTAACATAACCATTTACAGAGGTCTTACCAATATTGTGTTAGCTGGTCAAAAAAATTGGGCTGGTTCAGCTCTCAGCACTGTTAGAGAGCAGTATCACTTTAGGAGGTTAATATTAATTTCTTTTTAAGTGATGTGATACTGCTGAGTTTGTACTTTTGGGTTAGATGAAACTGAGCCCTTCTGAAGCCCTTGGAAGAGGACCATGAGGTCCTTGGATAGCACTTGCCTCTAGCCCTCCTTGAGCATGTCTTTTGTACAGTGGGAGTGCGTGTTCAGAACTGTGATGAGAAATGGGGATTTGCAACCTTTCTGTGCCCCTGGAGAGAGTACCCTAAAAAACTTCTGTCTGTAAAGCTTGAGAAAGTGCCACATCCTCTGCTGTTCACAAAGCCCTCTTGTGAATGTAGCCTTTTCATAGTAGAAGTGGAGGAAATCTCTAAAGAAGTGGTTGCTGTTAGCATGTGGGTGTTTTTAGCTACTTGGAGTGAAGGTGTTCATGTGTGTTACAGCAGAAAAAAATCATTTAGCTAGAAAAAATTGGGGGGGAATGTTAAACACTAGGCATTATCTCTGTATCTATGTATTTACATATGTCCAATAAATAACATTTTTTCTTAGTAATTTTTTTCATATTCTGAAATTAATCCTTTGAACAGAGATTTGAAAGCTGTATACAGAATCTTCCTTAAATAAAAATGAATAAAATATAGAATATAGGGCTTTATAAGAGGAGGGAGAAGAAACAGGAAAGAGCAGGCAACCAAACCCATGCCTCAGGATACCAACCCTAAGGTGTGGTGATGTCTGTCTTGGCCTGCTCACTTTTGTAGGAGATACTAAGGTCTGAGATCTGTCAGTACTTTATACAGCATTGCAATGGAGTAAGAACTAGTACAGTGCTGTAAATACCAGATTCTGCCTTGCATTGTTGCTCAGAACTCTGCTTCAGACAGATGTACAATGTGTTGTTCTTCCTTGTGTTCAAGAGAAGGTGGGGAAAGGCAGAGGCAGGATAAAGGATTTCTCTTAATCTCATTTTCTGGCAGAGGCAGTTCCCAGACGTGCCTTGGCAGTGTCTGGATTTAGTAGCAGTGTTCCTGGCCGCTGGCCCAGTCACATGGCGCCGCTGGAACAAGTGACACGGGAATGATGCATTAGCCGAGAGCCAGCGCTGCGTGCCGGAGGAGGCGGGGTGGGGTGGCCGGCCCGGCCACGCAGCACCCACACCGGACCAGCGCCGCTTGCTCCCGGATGGCCGCTGCTGTTTGGCTCCAGTGAAAGCTGGAAGCTGGTTATTGCAGGTGCCTTGAAAAAATAAACAAGGAAAGGAGCAGAGTCAAATCCTAGAGAGTGTTAAATTGCAAGCAAATTTTCAGTTCTTTGAGATGATAAAGATCATCACTCTGAGATGGCGTCTGCAAAATGCTTGACTTAACTTCGGGTCAGCTGAGCTGTCCTGACTTGGAAGCTGTGGAGATGACTGCAGAAAGTGGGATGGAAAGGGGAAGGTTGTTTAAAACTAAGCACGGCTTTCTGTATGGAGGAAAGAAGTAGGTGGTAGACCTAGCATGCTAACCTTACTGCAGACTTTACCTTTCTTTGTTTAAAGACCTAGTTTAACAAAAAACACACTTTTCTTGATGGTAAAACACAATTAAATGCATGCCTTTTTACATGCAATTACAAGCCTTTAGCTCTTCTCTTTACTAATGAGGAATTCCACTTCTGGAGCTAGCAACTGAGAGCGCTGTCTCTGTGCTATTTGTGGTCCTGCTTCAAACAATGTACTTACTGGGTGTTTTCTTTGATTAGGGTTTTGTTTTATTGTGGGTTTTATTTTTTTATTTCTACATTATTACTGAGATACTCTATGAGAGCTAGCTCCCAAACTTCAGACTTGTAGATAAGCCAAGTGAGCAGTGATTCCTTATAGCTTGGAGAAGTTGAGCTGTGACGTACTGATTTAATGGGCTGCTCTTTATGTTTGTGGAAAGCTGATGTGTGCACTTTATGGTGACTCCAGCTTGTGTAGATCTGTTTGTTAACCTCTGTCAGCAGTGTGTGTGTCTTGTAATTTTTCGTGCCTGTCTGTGATGATACTGCTTTGTATCAAAGCAACAAAGATGATGAAAAAATGCTTCCAGCCTTACAAAAATCGAGTATATTGCCCTTTCCTTAGAAGGTATTCTGTGGAATTCTAGCTTTTCAATGAAGAAATATATCCAATATTGTTTTGGATTTCATAAAGGAACGTGTAGAATTATTCTAAAAAGAATTGACCATTCTATACAGTGATTTGATACCTAGAACTTTATTTTTCTCCACCTGAACTCTTTCTTCAGGAAAATGCGTCTTGAGAGAGAGAGAGCAGTGCTCCAAATAATACCTTCCTTCACTTGTTGCGTGACTAATCTGCAATGTATCCCGCCTAACTTGTGTGAAACTAGTAACTATGTATCATGCTTGAACAAGGTAGTTCATCTGAGGTTAATAGAGCTTTGCCGTATTAGGACTACTTTAAGTCATTGTGGAAAAGGAATGTGGTGTGGCATCAGCACAACTCTTCCATATCTGAGGTTTTAGAAAGAGAAGAAACAATGCAGGGTAAATGAGGCAAATTAGGAGGGAGGATGGGAACCTGTCTTCCCCATAAGCTATTCAATGGACTAAAAGAGCAAAAATCATCATTAAGCAATCCAAAAGAGATTCCACCTCTTTAAATATGTGTTTTGGCACTAATCCTGAATGTCTGGGTCTAGGCATTTTTTGTGTATCAATTTTGCTAAGTGTATGTTTCACAAAAAGAAATGCTCACTGAAACAGCAGGTATGATTCAAACTTTTTTCCTAAGCTACTCTAGCCATTTCCAAAAGCTGTTTGGAAAATAAAACCTTGCATGGGTCTCTGAAAATATTCTCTTGGATTTGAAAACAGTGCTTAAGTTTTAGTGGACACCTGTAACTTATACAGAAAATTATTCTTAACTACATTGCATACATTTATTTCCTCTTTCCTCCACCCCAAATTTTCTTGCTAAAGTGTTACCTTGAGTTGAAATCATTTAGGCAATTGTCTCGCAGTGAAGATGAAGGACAGGAAGTGACCTACAAACAGAGCAGGTGACATGCTGTCACATAGCCTGGAAAAAGAGTGATTAAATTCTGCTTCACAGAGCAGTATATCTGCAGAGCGGGACACTTTCTTCCATTTTCTGTGTTGCCTACTTTATGGACTGTGCGTATTTTCCATGTGTGGATTTATGTATTATTTTGTTGTTGTTTAGAAACTGTTCTGTGGATTTGCAATGTTAATTCCCCAAGTACTTCAGGATTTATATTATTCTACAGATGATTGCATTTACAGATGAGGTAGTGTTGTGAAGCACATCTATTTAGTGAGCTTACAGGAGTTCCTTGTTCTAATGCCTGATGGGAATTGGATGAATGTTCCAGAATTTTGGTTTGTTTGGGGAAAGCATAGCACAGAAGTGAAAGCTATGATTTCCTGATCTTAGTCAAAGTGTATTATTTCACTTATTTCATTCACACTTCAAAGAAGACTGGTAACACTGGTGTCTAAAGTAGTCTTCCTCAATGAGGTGAGGGCTAGAGTTGTCTTTTCCTAAATCATTTAAGTCACTTGAGAACAGGCCAAAGATTTCACTTGTTTGCCATACTTGGGAGGAGGAGTGGTTGTGATCCAGTACTTGTCACTTCTCTGGGGATTTAAGTGGAGCCGGTTTTTTTATTGCTATAGGTTTCTCTCAGCAACAGGGCAAGTTGTTCAAGCTAACTTTGCTCTAGTTTTTTGCTTCACTTCTGTCCAGTTTTTAGAGGTTGGGGTTAACTGTGATTACAAAATCATTTTAAGGGTGCTGTGCTATTTAGCAGGTAGCACGTAGCACTGGGTTTTGAAATCTTGCTTCTAACTCTACTGCTGGTCTGGTTGACCATTAACGAAGTTATTTTCCCTTTTTAACCTGGAAGAGAAATTGCAGTACGGCTGTTATCTTATAAAATGTTTAAAATTCTACTGATGGGGAGAAAGCCCATCATAATTCATGAGAGATGTGAATTATGAGCAGATATGTCTGCATAATTTTTTTAAAAGCAACGATGGGGAAGAGGACTTGGTTCTGCTGTAGAATTACCAGAGCCTAACAGAACATCCTGTGTGCAGCTTTGGTCACTGCAATACAAGAAAGATATTTAAGCTACCAGAGAGTGCCCAGAGGAGGGCAACAAAGATGATGGAAGGCCTTGGGGAAAAGCTGTATTAGGAATGGCTGAGGCCACTTGGTTTGTTGAGCCTGGAGAACAGGAGGCTGAGAGGAGACCTCATTGCACTTACAACTTTATCATGAGGGGAAGAGGAAGGGCAGGCACTGATCTGTTCTCTGTGGTGACAGTGACAGGACTCGAGAGAATGGCCTGAAGGTGTGCCGGGGAGGTTTAGTTGCATATTAGGAAAAAGTTGCTCACCTAGAGGGTGTTTGGGCACTCAGACAGGCTCCCCAGGGAAATGGTCATAGCACCAATCCTGACAGAGTTCAAGAAGCGTTTGGCAACACTTTGGGGCAGAAGTGTGACTCTTGGGGATGCTCCTTTGCAGGCCCAGGAGTTGGACTTGATGGTATTCTGTCTTGTGTGATCTGATTCCTTTGTTCTGTTCAAAAACTTAAAATTTACTTGGTCAGGAGTATTTTATTAGATATTTTTGTCATCAGTACTGTTACTGAATTATTTTAAGAGGCACATGAGTATAAATTCTCATCAAGCAACCTGAAGTTTGTCACCATTTCTCATTGTTTTCTTTCATACTCTTTTTGAAAAAACTTCAAAGTACTAGTGTCAAGTTCTTGTCCAAGTATAAGTAGTATTTGTCCTTAGAAATAAAAGCATTACTGTGCAGAATATCTAACATGTTTCTTGGTGTTGGTACTTGGGGTTTTTAAACTGATAACCATATGGCAATGATGACAGATTCTTACTTGCTCCTAAGCTATAGGAGGTTGCTAGGGGTTGTCAGATGACACTTGCTCACATGAGAGCCATTAACAGGGTGTTGTAGCCAGTGTTAGAACAACCTTGCAACTAAGGGCGAGTCACTGCAAAAGCAACCATGCCTTTTTTTTTTTTAAAGAGGCCATATGGTTCAGTCTTGTGACTACGTAATTGCCAGCTACCTAAATCACATACCAGGAAACAAACACAGCTAAAGTCAATATTAGCTGTTGTATCTGCTACAGCTTTGCACCAGGCTTAGTAGGAAAACCTCTGACAGCAGCAAGAGCAAGTCCAGGATGGCTTCTGAAACCTGAAAGTCATGTCTGTTCTATCTGGAATAATTGCAGGAGTGCATTAGCTACAGCTGGTCTTTTGTATTAATGGCTTATAGAATACATGAAGATTGTTTTGCCTTTCTTTCCCCCAACTGGAAATTCAGCAGACTGTGTTCCTTTATAGGGAAGAAAGCTGATGGTAAATTACCATTGTTAATGGTTGATCGATGGTGAAGAAACTTGCTTGAGGCTGTTTCTCTTCAGCAGGTATTTAGTTTCTTTGAGGCAGCTTTACAAGAGGATTTGTAGCTAAGAAAATGTGTGGGGGTACACCAAAAACTGCAAATGGCACTGGGGCACAAATAGAAAGAACAAGAAGCAACAATGATGTACCACTTGGAAATAATCTCTCTTGTACCAAATTGGATGAAAGAATTAGAAAGTCTTTGAGAGACGGAAGTGTCAGCTGTGCCAACAAAGTGACTAGACTGCTACAAAAAAGGTATGCATGTAACTTTTTTATGTATATGATTTTTGACAAAGAAAACACATTTTTATGTAACACTAGATTTATAATCATGTGCTGTAAGACTATTTTGTAAATAATTGAAAAAATTCTGCTAGAAGCTTATTCTTGATGATGACTGAAACATGAGAAAGTCTTTCCTTTTTGAAACTGACCTAACATATTTGACTCTGATTTGTACGATTTATGTATATGCAAACTGAGGCATAAAGGGTAATTGCCTTTCTTTTCAATTAAGGTTAAATAATCTTACCTTCTCTTTCTAGTTTCCTAATTAGTTCCCTCTCTTTTACTTTTTTTGCCACCTCCTGTGTTAATGGGTCAAGTACTAACAGTGTGCGGAGCTGACAGGAGAGAATGCTGTGAAGTGGGGGAAGAACAGAGAGGGGAATCCTCTGCTTTACTTGTAAATTACCCCTCATTCGAGCATTACATCAGAGTAATCTGAAGTGGGAATAGTATTTATTTAACTTTTGCGTTGTCCTTTTCAGACATGTGCCAGCATGTCTCCAGTGTCTGACTTGGTAGCTATGTAGCTGTGTTAAAAATATGGTTCAGGGTGGCTTTTTCCAAATTCTAGCACCCAGGGTTCTTAGAATTAGTATTCTACATTCAGGATTGCTGGCCTAAGAAGCAGAAAAGTGTAGATAAATATACGTAGATGTTTCAGTCTGTTTCGTTCTCTAGCCTGTAGATGTTGGACTCGAGGAGTGAGGGGTTAGTCACTTTCAAAAACATTTTAAGGTCAGCTGAAGTAGTTTTTGGATATAAATGCATAGGTCACTCTTCAGTTATTGCATGCATGCTGATAATTATAAAGGTGAAGCAAAAGCTTTCTTTGTAAACATTAGCGTTTGGAGATCTATATTGACTGAAAGTATTTATTCAGGGCAGAATAAGGCAATTTTTTTGTGAATTTTTTCCCAAAATAAACAAGTTTGCTTTCCCCTAAGTAAGAGAGATCTTGCCTCTATGTCTCATAACTGTAATTGAAGAGATATCAGTAAGCTGTTCCAAACTTGTGGCTTCCTTTCAAAAAATAAAAACAAACCCATAGCATTTTAGTATCTGTGGTAGACCTGGTTCTACTGTCATATGAGCACAGCTTGATTTGGTTTATTTATTTGACTTGAAGATAATGTTGGTTAGTTCTAGCATCTTCCACCTACAGTAAAGGTACAATCTGAATGTGAGGCTAGGTAAGCTGAGATGCTCAAATAGACTGATGGTGTTGAAGGAGCCACTTCTTCCTTTGATTTTAGGCATCATGCTCTTGTCCTTTTTCCCCTAGTTCTGGCCTTGGCCTTTTAAGTCCTTTTAGAACTGGCTCCCCTTAGGGAGTCAGCTCACTAAGCAGAGAACTGACTTGGGAACAAGAAAACTCAATTAACATCCCAACTAGCCTCAATACTTACTTGGAATGGATCAGGAACATTTTCTTTGTGCCCTTTCCTAAAGGTATATAGTTCCATGGATGAAATGAGTTAGTGTAAGTCATGCTGCCACCAGGAGGTGCAGGTTCCACTGCCTTCTACTTGTTCCTTTCTCCAACCTTGTTTCTGATCCACTTTCATGTGCTTGGACAGACTTCTGTTGCTGGAGAGAATTCAGTTTACTGGAGGGTACAGCAATTACCAGAGCAGACACAAGTAACAGGAAGGGTCACATAGTTACAACAAGGGGGAATAAGATATGTGGGGCTCTTACTTCCGTGGTCAGATAAGAAAACATGTTTAGTCAGAGCAGCCACATTTAACCTGAAATGTGAACATATACACAAGATCATATTAGTTTAGTTAATTCAGCTGATTTTTAAGTATATGCAGGGCCTTATTATTGCTAAATAAGCAATAAGCTGATATAGAGATAAGGAAGTAACATTTTGGGATTTTGGTTTGTACGCATGTGAAAATGAGTCTGTGTACTGTCTGTATTCTTCAGCAGTCTGCTTTTAGGAGATGATTGAATACTCCTGCTGTCCCTGTTTTGGGGAAATTGTTACATAACCTCGCTTAAACAATAAAGGGTGGAAGTACTGTAAGCAGGGTTCATCAGCTTTTGTGATGGCCATAAACATCCTGGTCATCTGACTAGTCTTGGGCCTGCTGCTGGATTCCATGTGGAAGTAATGAGGCTGCATGGACTTGTATGCCTGTATAAATTGTCTGTAGATATGCTTGATGTTATCAAATGAGGATCTCTTCTGTAATGGGTAGGTCTGCTGTAGGAAATGCATCTGTAAGCAATGGCATCATTAAAACATAAGTTTGATATTTGGTTAGAACTATAAGAAGCATTATCTGAAATTACTTCCCTAGATTTCATTTGCTAGTCACATGAAGCTCTGTATGATAGATTTTGTGTAATCTCTTAGTTTGTGCTGTCTGGTATTAAAGAGTCTGCTTGTAGTTCTGGCTGATTGCAGCAATCTTTAGTTCTAGCACATTGTGTGGAAAAGGCTGTTAAGTTAGCTTCTACTTTAACATAAAATCCAGTTCATGTCTTGTACAGAAGTCAGCACTGCATGAACAACATGAGGTTTGCTTTAGTGTGTAATGAGGGAGTTCATTTGTTCATAAGGAAACCTGAATTCATGCAACACAGCTTGCATGCAACCCTGCATCAGTGGGCAGATGCAAGACTAAATTGGCTCAATCTGTGTCTGAAATGAATTTTTCTCAGTTTAGACTTGCAAGCCTGTGGTCTGAAGTATGGATGCTGCTGTGCCAGTCATGGAGATAAGGCTTCACTCCTGCACAGAATTTAAGCTGAAGCTATATAACTTTATTTGTTGTTAAAGAAAGGAAAGACCTACAGTCTTTTTAAGAAAACAGCGTAGTTACTTCAGGTTGTCTGTTGCAGCAAGTGAGTAAATAGATAGCTGTGTAACTGAAGAGATAGTGGGGTATCTGGTACTGAAGAGTATCAGATTCATGTGGCAGACAGGGATGAGGTGTATTGATTGCTCTGACTTCTCTTGCATTCAATATAACTGGATTTTGTAATAGCAGACTTCTTACACAGATGATGTAGTTGCTGTCTGTGTAAGCAAGGTGTGTAGGATCTTGTTGGGCAACTGTCAACAATGGTATCAGGTCTGGTCTCATGCAGGTTAACATAATGCTGTGATTGCCTTTGAAAGGGAAGGCTTGAAAAGAAATCTGCCTGGCACTCTCAGCAGTTCTGGAGGCAACATGTTACCTATGCGTCAAGAAGCTTCCTCACTGTGGATGGCAAAACAGCCCTTAGCATCATTCCATGATGGGAAACCTTGGATATTACGTACATACAGCATACTTGTATTAGAGTACCTTACAGTGAAGATAGGTGTCTTAGGTGTCTGGCTTATTCTGTGCCATGATGTTTAAAAATAGACCTCCAGATCGAGGTCTTTCAGGTTTTTTGTTTTTGGTTGTTTTTTTTTTTTTAGCTATGTAAAAATAGCACAAAGAAGAAATTAAGCTGGCTTTACTTAAAATTATTTTAAAATCACAAGTCTGCAAGTGTACTTCTAAAGCAGTTATCCTGACTCCAGCAGGATTTGATAGTGTTTACCTCACTGTTGATTTATGGGTGTTGACAGAGCATGGAATAAAAGAAATAGTTTCATAAATGCTAGTCTTTCATCTGTATAGGAGTTTTATGCTCTTCTCTCAATTATCTACCTTCCATTTCTATAAAGCACAGTTTGGGGAAATTCCTAAATGAAACCTCCTTTTGGGTGGAAGATCAGTGTGGCCTTGGCTGAAGTCTGTTATGCAGTTTGCTAAACCAACAACTATTAATAAGAGTTGAACTCTCACCCCCCAGGTGCAAGTCATCCAGGTCAGGGCTGGGGCAGTGTGACTGAGCATCAGTGCTCTGTGGCACTGCTTTAGGCAGCAGTAGGTTTTTTCCATTGATTTCAGCTTGTCAGCTACATACCTGAGAAGTGTTTTCTGTAGCTGAAGCTGAGGCCAAGCAAATCTCCATGCTCTGATGTGCAGACTGAGTCTTTTTGGAATTAAAAAATAAGGTTTCTTGTCGTTGCCACAATGATCAATTTGGCTCCTCAGCCCCTGTGGTAGTGCAGCGAGGCAGGTCGTGTGCTGTGTTGTATCTTTGCAGAATGGGCAGATTCTGGCTTGAGAGAATTGTTTTGCTTTAGGTTGAAGTTCAAGTATCTTGGTTTCATGTACTAAATTATTTTCTTTGTAGCTGGACATCAAGTCTCAGTAATCAATGGCTGCTCTGTGACCCCTGAAATGTCTCAGAAAAGGCGGAAGAAAAATAGAACAAAATAAACCTTGTCTATCATTTGCAAGGCTTAAACTTTGGGAAAATCTTAACTTACATGGTCAGGAATAGGTCAAAAGGAAGAGAGAGGATGTAAGCCTTGCGCTCTTGAAAGGCTGCAGTAGAGAGGATGGTAAACCATTGTGTTTTATGCCAGTGGGAGTATTGTATAAAATAATATGCTTACCTTATAAGAAGGATGATCCAGGCTGTGTACAGAGAAGAGAATAATACTAGTTAAGGCCTGGAGCAGATTGCTGAGACTAAGTTTTGTGTGCTCTTTCTGGAAAATTTTGGAAGAAGATTGGATGAAAATTGGTCTGGCTGTGCCTGCCTTTGTCAGTGACACTGAGCTTAGACACTCCTTTGGAGTTCCTTTTTGCTTTGGTGATTTGCAGCCTGGATTCTGTAAATGCTAAGTAAAACATGTATTTGCCTAATACTCGTTTATTCACTTAAATGAACCTGCAAAGTAAACACACTATTTTAATATCTTGTGTTTCTAATCTGTAGCTGGTCCTCTTCAGAGTTGGACTTGAATGAAATCCGCCTGATAGTTTACCAAGACTGTGAGAGGAGAGGCAGACAGGTCTTATTTGATTCCAAAGCAGTCCGCAAAATTGATGAAGCTGTGGTTCAGGTATGAAATTTTAATTCTGCTGTTCTCCTATTGCTCTTTTGTTTTCCTTTCCAAAAGCAGTTCTTTTAATAGAACAGTGTCAACTTGTTAATTTTGTGATCTTTCACTGTGATAGCTGCAACAAGCATCGTTACAGCAAGCCTATGCACATATTTGGTATTTATAATATAAATATGGTATTCAAATGTAACAATCCAGATTTGCTTTCAGGCAGAGAAATCTAATTACCTTTAAACTGAGTATTTCTTCAGCCTTTCTAACGTTGACTGGGTTTGCTTTTTGTTGTTAGCCCTGGCTGTGCAATCTGTTTCAGTGATGTCCACCATGTGTCTAGAGGTGCTTTTTTTCCTTTGGTGTTTGGAGTAGTAAAGCTGTTGTCTTTGTGTGAATTAAAACAACTTCACTAGCTAACCACGCTGTACTGTGTAAGCATGACACATGGCAGTATATATGGCCATGTAAGTTTCAATGACACATAGAAGCAAGAGCAGATGCTATCATGATGCAAGTTCTTTTTGCTTCTCTCCAAACACACAAATTGTGGAGTAAAGCTTTCAGCAAACTTAGGTCATTTTAAGATCAGTAAAGCAACAGTGTTTTCTGTTTTGTGGTGGTTTTGCTTGGTTTTTTTCCCCTACTCTCTCTATGTTTCTCTTCTACATTAAATTATTTCGAATTTTTGTTTGTTTTGAAGTTTTTTTTAGAATCAGCAGCTTCAGCTTGTTAGACTAACATGGTTTATTGCAGAACTGTGTATATACACCTGTATAACCCATAGAAGAACAGTCACAACTTGTAGAACTTAGTTATGAAGACGCTTAAAAAGCAACAGTCTGTATTTCAGTCACACTGTAAATATGCCATGGTGCTGAATCAGTAAGACTGATGAGCATCATCAGCTGATGTCTGATCATCTACTTAAGAGTGTAAATGGGTCAGACTGGTTGTTAATCTTGCTTCCCCTCTTGCCCCACCCCCTGCTCAAAATCAAGGTCATTACTTAGTATCTTAAAGTTTTTTTAAAACCAATAGCATCTTAACAAAAAATGCATTTCTGGCTTCATTTAAGTACTCAAATTATTCCACTTGCTTGAATACCTTAGCTAAAAGTTAACTGCAAAATGTCCTACCAGAAACTCTCTATACAACACTGACATAAAACAGATTATAACCTCCCTCGTAACACACGATACAAGCTATAATCTGTTTTCTAGTCAGACATTCACTAATCTAAGTACCCCTTTAAAACAGCCAAAGCACTTTGAATGCCATGCAAACACCTAGATGTTAAAAATGATTTTGAGTACTTGATTATCAAACACCAAAACTAAAACTTAATTCATTCAAAATTAAGACAAAATTACTTTCAAACTCAGTCCCATTTAAATTGAAGTCAAGGAAGCATGTGTGTATACTGTGTGGTTTTCTGAAATACACTAAGGCGTATTCACATTGAGTATTCAAATACATTGTTTGTCTTTAACCTGCTAATTCTACCAAATGATGGATTATTCATCCCTTGTTTTTGCTGGCTGTTCTTCTGTTTTAGAAATCTGTTAATCATTTGGGGAGCAAAAGTTATATGCAATTTGAGTGATTAATTGTGCAAATGATTACAGGAATTGGTTTGTAAGAAACCCATAAGCTGAGATTTTGTTTACATTAAATTTTGGCAACTATTACAAAGAGTAATTCATAACAATTGGGAATGATCTTTCTGTGAAACTGACTACTCCGATTCTATGTGAGACTGTGAAAACCTATCTGACAGTGTGAATGTGAGAGCAGTTCTCCACTTGCTCTGATGCTGGCATTTCAAAAAATATTTTAAAACTGATACTTTTTTTTTGAACCGAGTAAGAGTATTCTTTATTTCTGTTGCTTTCCTGCAGATTTAAGGAGATTCTTGCCATGATATGTTTAAAGATGGGAGTTCTCACATTTACTTTTTATCACTTTGTTCTGTTTTAACATAGAAAATGGCAGATGAGGCTTCTGTAAAGACTTCTACCAAGAACTGCCAAGCAAGCAATGGGAACAACAATGTTTCTTCCCATGGTCCCTCTGTAAGCTGTATGCAAAATATCAAAGAACAGATACCGAAATATCAGGTAATATTTGCTACTTTGTTGCTTTTGATTTTCCATTGTACTGAAGAAGTTAGTTTATTAAAGCTTTCTATTAGATCTTTGAATGACTTTGGCTTCTATTACATTACAGCTTAATCTGAACCTTGAGATATCTACTCTATCCTCAAAGTGTTGAATAAAAAGAATAAAAATATGTGTGGGTGTATCTTAACCTTTTAGTTTATCTTGGTCTTATCTTTCAAGGAGTTGTGAAATATATCTAATACATTTTGTCATAAGAAGGTCATAAAAAGCACTATACTGTTCTCTGTTCATGTCTGCTTATGGTTCAGGTCAGTTCTGAAGAGGCTGTTGAACGTGGTTTATTAAGAGTTCCTTTAGACTGTCTTACTATAACAATTAAATTTTAGGTGCTTTGTCTCTTTCTTAGTAAAAGCATTAGCATTTCACCTAGAAGAATGAAGTTTGAAGAATGTATAGGTTAAGGTGGGAAAAGAAAATAATTATATTTAACTGGAAGGTGATTTTCTTCAGAATTAAAAAACTTCTCTTTGTATTTGCTATTGATGATAAGTCTTTGAAACAAAATAAGCAACTGTTCTGAAGACTGTATTTCTAAGTATAGTCATAAATCATTTTCCAATAAAAAACATTTCCACAAGGGCAGGGAAAGTGAATTTACTCATTTGAATAAGGAAGGCAGTTTATTTTTTGGGGATCCACACCACAGAGTCCAAGTCCTGTTAACATTTACAAATAACATCATCAAACACTCTGTTATATGGAAATGTTGCTGGACACAGCTATTTTTTTGGAAATGCAGAAGATCTTTTTTTCTGTCTTGCCCTCGTGGGTCCCCCCAGACCAAGGGTAGTACTGCTCATCTAGTCAGAAGAATGTGGGATTTCTTCCTGCTGTACTTGCTAAATCCACAGTGTTAAACCCACACTGAGTGCACACTGATCTTCTCTGCATGAAAAAGATGAACCTCTTTGTTCTCCATTCCAAATGCATCACTGTGACACTACGGTAAGTTGAAATAGTATGCCAAGTTATTTGTGACTTTGCTGTTCCCATCTTCTTGTCTGTGTAGTACACCAGACCAGCCTCTGATGTCAATATGCTGGGAGAAATGATGTTTGGCTCAGTGGCAATGAGTTACAAAGGCTCCACCTTGAAAATTCACTACATACGGTGAGTGTCCTTTTCTGTGATGCACTGTCTTGTCAGGCACTTGGAATTGATGACTCAGTGAAATAAATGACTGTTTATCCTTTCAGCTCTCCCCCACAGCTGATGATAAGTAAAGTCTTCTCAGCCAGGGTAGGAAGCTTCAGTGGAAGCAACAATAAGTAAGAACATATTTTTTTTATATAATTTCTTTCCTTTCCCAGCCAGTGCAGTTGTCTGTCTGTTTCCTTTTGTAGTTCTGGTAGAAAATCGGGAAGGCAGCTGTGGAGAATTCTCTTAATAGATCCTAGTTAGGCTGGCCAAGTTTTTAATTTAAAAAATCTCCAAGTTTCTACTTCCTAATTTGTCCAGGGCATGCAGTAAAGTTCAGAGGTTAGGTGCTTTGGACAATCAAAACCTCCATCTCTTACTGCTATCAGAAGATGAGGAAGAGATATGCTGAGAATGCTTTGTCCCCATATCCCACTTTTGTTTCCTTCAACAAATACACTGTTCTGTTGTACCTCCTCCCCAAAATGGGCAATATGAATAAACTGAAACTTAAATGCCATAGAAAGAAGCTTCCAGTAATTCAAATATAAAAAATAAATGCCATTTCCTTCCAGTTTCAGAAACCTACTTGTCCTTCAATTTGGTTTTAAAGTTCATGTTCAGCCTTCTTTTTTTATAAAATGAGCCTAATTCTTAAGCTAATATTAATGCCTATTGATCATATTCTCAAGGAATACTGGCTTCTCCCCCTGTTTTAGCTTGCAAGATAGCTTTGAATACATCAACCAAGATCCCGGTCTGGGAAAGCTGAGCTCCAATCAGAATGGTTTGGGAACCTGTCGCAGTGGAAGTAATTTAGGTAAATATTTCCAGGTTCTGTTTCTTTCTGACAACACAAGGCCATCTGTTCATTCAGTTTTGGCTTTTTTTTTCCCAGTACATCACCTCCTTGGGTTTTTTACTGCTTTTGTGGTTGTTGGGGTTTTTTTTTGTTTTTTTTTTTTTTTTTCATTTTTTTCCCATTTTCTCTACGTTGCTTTTGTTTCCTAGGTGTGTTACAGCTGTGTAGCAGCAAACTGCTGCAGGGTGTGTCTGAAGGAGGTCCCCTCCGGCTCATCCGCAGTGCTTCTTTCTTTGCAGGTTTGTGTGGAATGCCAGCCACAGTGTGACCCCTCCATATGCACACACAAATCCAGCTCCTTCTGAATCTTTGCAGGACATGCATAATTAGTCTCTAGAAACAGGGCTAAAATAGTGACAACAGGTGTATCTGTATATACTTAAAAACATGTCTTCTGAAAAGATGGCTAAATTACTGTGTTTATTTAAAGGTATTTTATGCAGTCTTTTAAAGATGAATTAGCCCTTATGTTTCTTAGAGATGTTATGTTTCCTGGCTTGTTGCTGGTTTCTTGCTAACATGCAGGTGTCTTGCTGGTGTACAGCTTTTTCTTCTCTGATCTCTTGCTACTTTTTAATTTGGTGGCAGATATTCAAAATTCTTGAGCTAAGTCTGGGAAGCTTTAAGGGTTTCTTTTCCTTAAGCAATATTAATTTCTTTCATTCTCAAAACTTTAAGCAACATAAAGTCTCTTTTTACAGGCAGAATGATGATCCATGCAGGTGGGTAGATCTCAGGCCTAATTACTTCTATTAATTGCAAAAATGTGAACTGAAATACCAATGCAGTTTCTTCACAGCATTTGCAAATCTTGCATGCTCTACAATTTGAGTAACTCTTCACTACTAACACTTGGATGTAATCTGACATAGACTGAATATTTGTTGTGAGGCTTTGTGGACAGTAAATCTCAGCTGAGCAAGTGAAACGGGAGTTTTTAATGGAGCTCGTGCTAGACTATTTCATTCTGATCTCAACCTGTGTCAAAGGACAATCTTGCACACTCGGAGTTTATCAAGATTGATGAAGATACCACCAGCCCTCACTTTCAAAGTTCTGATTTCTGATAATGCAGACTGTATTCAAATTCTTAAGCCCCTTAGAGATGTTTTTACATTTACATCGGGCAAGTAACCTTCCTGTGGTGACATGATACTCAGCATAGGCTACTGTTTGCTGCCACCTCTCTTCACACCGTACTGATTTTGAGCAGCAGTACGGGATGTAATTTTTGTGGTGTATGACCTTTAAACTTAAACATTGTTTTTAAATGCTGACAAATAGTATGATGAATTATGTAATATTTTCTGTTGATCTGCTCTGTTTGTTTTAGCACACAGCACACCTGTTGATATGCCTAGCAGAGGACAAAATGAGGACAGAGACAGTGGCATTGCTCGCTCAGGTATCTGCTGTCTATCTTGTTTGCCTGCTTTTGTAATTGTTACAATTCTTGGCTGCAGTGATTCACCTGAAATATAGACACCTCATGACCTGTAAATCCATAATTGTTTTTATCTGCTAGGTGGTTTGCCTTCTGCATTTGCCCCAAGCCTTCATGCAAAAATATTTGCAATTATATTCTTTGTTTACAGCCACCATGTTCTGGGTTCTTAACCAGTTTATAATTTGGAGGAAGAGCTGGCTGGAGCCTTTACTAGAGCAAATGAAAAGAAATGGCTTTTTATACTGAATACGAAAATGAAGACCAGAAGTCATACTGTCTATTGTAATGGGAGTGCAACAACTTCTGGGAGAGAACACTTTTAATGAGAATAAGATACATTTCAGTATGTTTTAGTAGGGACGATCTCCTACCTTATAACAAGTTAATGTCCTGAAGCAGCAAGATTTATTTAAAATAATTCTCTCCTGTTGCAAGTGAGTTGTGTGAAAAAGATCAGCAAGCAAGAGCAATATTTGTGAGACATTAGTGTTAAGAGTATGAAGAAAAGTATTTAACCAGTACTCTTTGTGATTCATTGTATGTGGGGTTTCTTGCTTTCTTCATAGCATCTCTGAGCAGTCTTCTGGTTACTCCTTTTCCATCTCCAAGCTCTTCATCATCATCATCAAGCAGCTATCAACGTCGCTGGCTCCGAAGTCAGACAACCAGTTTAGAGAATGGAATTATTCCAAGGTGGTGAGTGTAGCACCTTTCTTCTTACAACAACTGTTTGAGAGCTTAAGCTTCCTATCTTTAAAAGCACAAACCTTGTTATTAAATGTTCTCGACTCAGTCTATCTTCTGTGTATGTTACATAAGATTGCCAATATAAAAAAAGATGAACTTTTGGCTGAATGTGAACTTCAAAGCCCAATTTGGAATATAATTATTTTTATTGAATACATAGGCCATGTATTAACATTGTGTGAATGTATAGACTGTGTATGAAGCCATATTCTGAAAAATAAATTGTTTCTGAAGGAGCAGAGCATCTTGTTGAGATGAAAAGGACCGTAAACAGCACTGCTGCCATAATGATTTAATACTATGATGAAGTCTGACTAGTGAGCAGTTAGTGAAATTTTGGAGTAATAGGCCATGACAACTCTCTTGGCTGGTACAGGATGTTCCTGATGTGACTTCTGCCAAAACAGGAAGAAAAAAAAAGCTATGATCAAAAAGCTTGGCTTCTGTTTTGGAATTTTATTAGCTTTTGTAGCTCAGTGGCATAACAAAGCATGCAATGCAGCAGACTTTTCATAGCTAATAAGCAAATTCTTCCCTTGTCATCTGCAAAATAGCAAATGGTTCTTGATTATCCTCTCTCTGTACTCATCCACCTGTACCCAGAGACAGAATGGAATTAGTGGAGACCTACAAGAAATTCATGCTATTTGGTCTCTCTTCCTTTTCAGTTAAGAGAAGCATAAAAGCTGCCAGTTAAAATATTAAGTCAGTTAAAAATAAAAATTGAACCTCATTTGAAAAGACTTATTTCTCTAGTGTCAACTGACACTTGCAGCATTTTTTCTAGATATTCTTAGTGAAGAATTTTTAACATAGTACTAATGTAGCAGTTGTGCTTTCTAAATCATACTTGTAGTTGAGAATAAACTGGTTGCTTTAAGTAAACTGAAGTACCTTTTAGTCTAGTTTCCTAAAGAAAAAAGGCTGAGAACAGCCCATGTAAAAAGGTTTAAACATTTAGGGTAAATAAGATCATTTCAGCCCAGTTTAAGAAATAGCCAAATTCTCACAAATATAAATTTCTGCAAAGTGTTCTCAAAGTTACAAATTGTCTAGAAGAAAGCCTCTTTGGGCTGCTTATTCACTGTCCGGAGGAGGGTTGTTGGTTCTTTTCCCACTAAACAACCTGTGTGGGGAAAGATACTGGAAACAGCACATCATTATTTTTACTGTCTAGAATTATTCTTGAACTGGGATTCTTTCTAAGCCAAAAAGCCTCTTCAGATACTTGCTTTCTCGTTACTTGCTAAAGAAACAATAAGCTTCTGGTTGAATACTTCAGTGCCACACAGTTTGCACCCCAGGTTGTTACAGCCAAGATTCTATAGTCTTTGTGACTGATGCTTTAGGCCAATAGCTCAAAGAAATTGAGATGTCTTGGTTGGAACTCCACATAGTCGATTGGCAAGCAAGCTAGATTAGCAGTTTTGTTGAAAAGGCTTCTCTCTCAGACCTAAATTCCTCAATTTCTGTTCCTGGGAAGCAGTACAAAAGCTTGTGATGTTTCTTAGATGCTGACTGACCATCCTTTCTTGACTTCCTTGGGAATTTCTGTCTCTGTATGCGAGTTCCTGAAGTTCAGATGAGGTTATGTTTTTGTCTTGAACTCTGTTTTCCCACAAGCTGTTTTTTGCTGGGGTTTAATTGTGTGTTTTATCCGGTGTTCATGGACTCATACCTCTGTGATGAGAATTTTTTGTATATTTAACTTTGTCAAACCAATTAAACTGTAAACCACTTATTTTTAGAATGGACTGAGTGCTTAGCCCTGATTCTTTCCTTTTGTTAATTGCTTCATAGTGTTCTATAAATACTACAGACTCCATTTCCAGATAATTCTGATATGAAAAGACTTCAAACTTTTAATTACCACTCACTGGTATTGCAGTCTTAACTTAAAAGAAACTCAAAAACCAAGCTATTTCCAGATGAGCTGCTGCTTAGAATGTCTCCATGGCTTTTTTGACTTTTTTTATCCTTTTCTCCTGTAATTTCTCAGTGATTAAAACCCATTATTCAGTTGAAGTTCCTTCCAACAGACATTTTTCCCATACTGTTTTACTTATTTATATATACACATTATATATATATATATATATATATATGGTGGTTTTTTTCAGTGAAATTGATCAAGACTCTTCAAGAAAAAAAAAATTGTAAATCCAGCAGTATCAATATCTAGCACCACAAGGCTAGCATTTATAGAAGAACAGGGTGAGGGATTTGCCACCCTTTTGTTTAATCATAGTAAAAATTATGCTGGCCTGAGACTTGTGAGGATCATCCAAATCAGTTGCCTGTGCAAAGCAGTAGCTTGGAATTTACATTAGGTGTCTGTGGAACCTGACTCTTGATTAACTCTTTTTAGACTCTTTTTAGTCTTGAAAAACTCCAAGGATAGAGATTCCACAGCCTTTCTGGACACTGCTGTCCCCTTGATTGACATTTTTCCCCCCATTTGACATTATCTGTGGACTCAGTGAAGATTTGTTTTGATCCACAGGCTGATAATCAAAACATTGAGCAGTATTGATCCTAGTAGCAACCCATGGGTAGTATTGAGAGGAGACAGAATTATTGAAAGAAATGTGACTACACTATCAAGGAAATAAATAGAACTTGGGGAAATAATAATGGTTGTAAAAGAGCCACTGGATGGGTGTTTTTTTCTTTCTGGTATTTTTTATAGTTTTAAGCAGAAAACAATCTTTCTAAGCTACAGCTTTCTTCTACAGAATTTTGAGCTGGGCAAACATGTATTTGTAGGCATTAAGTTTGTGTTTTCACAGTAATTACTAGGTGGTCACATTTTGTCTTCAGTTAAAATACAAAGTTTTATTTTGTATGGTTAACTGCAGACATCTATCTTAAGATGCCAGAACAATATAGATAGTATAGGTTACATGTTTCCCAACCTCCCTCATAAGCAATTGTCCAGATTCAAAAGCATCATAGATATGCAGCTGAGCACCTAGAGAGGAGCTCGAGTGCTGGATGCAGTTCACAGCTCCAAAGTTACCTTTTAACCTTTTTTGGTTATGATTTTGTGTGATGTGTCTGTGTTCCCTTTTCTTCATCTCCCTCAAAGTTAAATCCAGGAGGGAATCTATTAGTTCTGTTTCAGAGGAAAGTGTTCACACCAGGCCTCTCTGGGGATTGTCTTCTTCCTATTTGAATAAGCACAGGACTTACCCATCAAAATGTCAGGCATCTTCTGTTCAGAAACATGTGACAGCAAAGCCTTATGTAGTCAGTCAAGGAGTCCTACAAATGAGTTGCCTTCCACTATATAGAGAGCTATGGATAGAAGCTGAATTATCTCTCAGTACACAGGTAACTGTCCTAACAAATTTTTCTTACAGGTCCACTGAAGAAATGTTTAGTATGGCTGATGAAACCTGCAGCTCCAATCCTGCAATGGTTCGGAGGAAAAAAATTGCAATCAGCATCATCTTTTCTCTGCCTGAAAAAGAAGAAGCACAGAGAAACTTCCAGGATTTCTTTTTCTCTCACTTTCCTCTTTTTGAGTCTCACATGAACAAGCTGAAATATGCAATAGAAAAGGTACAGAATACTAATTTGGCATAATGTGGAAAAATGTCAATCAGAATGAAGTATTCTAGAATCTGATAGATGAAGAGTGGGAGAAGGTGCGTGGTTTCAAGCTTGCCTCCCTCCTTACACATGCAGTCTTGAGCTTGAGCCCAGTGTAGGAACTCAGCATGTGCTGAAAGAGGTGCAGTTTCTTTTCTAGACAGAATTAGAATGGAGAGTTTTATGCTATGGGTGTTTTTTCTTTCGTTCTTGCCATATTTCACTCTGAGGTTTTCTTGACTCCCTAGAGACTGTGGAAATGATGATACTCTGCCTTTCATGCAGTGTCTGAAAGAGACACAAAATATTTGTTGCTGTCTTCTTCCTTTCAGAAATGTTCTCTTCTCTCCCCTTGTCCAGTATTAGGGATTGTTCTCCTGTGAGGTGGAGGGAGGTTGGCATTTGTTGTTGTCCTGAGTGACTGTATAGGACTGGGGCAAGATCTTAGTTATTTTGACATGTTAATGAAGTTTGAAAAGATGGAGAATGTGAATCCTTTAAGCAGCTGTTTTGTGTCTTTAACTCTTAATCAAGGCCATGATCTCATGTAGAAAAATAGCAGAATCCAGCCAGAGAGTGCAGGTTTATATCAGCCGTGTCATGGATGCCCTGGGAGAATTCAGGTGAGTTGATGGAATTCTGAATTACAAGGAGAGCACTTTTCATGCCCCATGAAAGATATTTGTTACTTTCAGCAATAAAGCAAATAAGCAACTGAATGTAAGGTCTTGTATTTTAGACAGTCTTGCAGTTAGTGTGAATGAATTTTCTGCATTGGTTAGTGGGGAAATGTTTTCAGAAAACTTTAGCAAAACCAGCTCAGCCGTTTTCCAAACGCGAATGAAAGTAGTTCTGTTACATTCACGTGTTCCTGGGATTGTCAGTTAAAGTCTAAACATCTCATCAAGAGCTGGCTTCTGCTGATGATTGTACAGTTGGGTGGATTGATGTACTCATGCAGATAGATGTGTCTACTCCTAGCCATAGATGTTGAATAATGTAACTGGCAAGAAAGTTGCAGTCAAAAGCTCTCTTTTCTGTACTTGAGAAAGGAAGGAATGGTCAAAGGCTAAGAAAGTCAGCCCAGGAGAGAGACAAGGCTGTAATGGAATGGAGGTGTTCTGTAACATCTGGAATGTAGAAATGAATCTATGCAATGAATAGAATGGGTTCTTGTTCCTCTCAAATTTATTTCTGAATGGTTTCTCTGAATGAAATTCACATGGGAATGCAAAAAAGGGAAGCCACATATGTAACTCATACGAAGACACTGAGTTACTGATAATATGAATTAAACAGACTAGTGTTCTGAACACTAGTAATTACTGGAAGAGCAAAAACTCTCCCAGTTTGTTTAGTCTCCTAGATCTTACAAAAAAAAAAAAGGCAATCTAAAATCTGGACAACAGAAGAGGAAAGGGGCTACTTATATTTATTTGCAGAATCGAAACATGCATGTTAACACTGACTTCTTGGGAATTTTCTTTGAGCAGAGTTACCATCTGGAACCTATATTCTGTTCCAAGGATTGCAGAGCCTGTGTGGCTTAATATGATGTCCAGCACCCTGGAAAAGAATCAGCTATGCCAGCGTTTTCTTAAAGAATTTACCTTTCTGATAGAACAGATCAACAAAAATCAGTAAGCTTCCTTCACTCCCTTTTTCTTAAAAAAAAGCTTTTGTGCTTCCCAGTGCATGTGACTATGTTAAAGCACTTAATGGGGTGTTCTGTTGCTGGTGTTACTTTGGACATGATTTTTTAAACTTTTTTTCCTCCTAGGTTCTTTGCTGCTTTGCTGACCGCAGTGCTGACATATCACCTGGCGTGGGTCCCGACAGTGATGCCAGTTGACCATCCTCCCATCAAGGCCTTCTCTGAGAAGCGCACATCCCAGTCTGTGAACATGCTGGCAAAATCCCACCCATACAACCCTCTCTGGGCACAGCTGGGTCAGTATGCTTTGGAAAGCTTCGGATTTTTCTCTAACAAGCACCTTTGTGCATCCACTCCTTTTAGATAAGGACTACTTGTAATCCAGGTCACATTTCCTGCTACCAACGGGTGTCTTTTGCCTCATTAATCAGAGCATTTGGAGGCCTCTTTGCATGCCCTGCTTTTTATCCTTGTTGACATCCTCTGTTACACTGGTTAACTTGTAATAGAGGTATTAAGATGGTGCAAGTGCTGTCAATGGTCTGAGCAGTTTGGGAAAAAACAAGATGAAATAGACTAGATTGAGAGGAGTTCCCTGGGCCTTGGAGGCCCTTTGTAGTTGAAACTGGCTACCTCCCTTTGTCTCATTCTCACATAACTAGAATAGAAAGCAGGGCAATAAATCAGAAGTCTGGCAACTGGCAGTAGCTCCATTCACTTACTGTTACATGAATGGGCTTGGGGCAAGATTTTTTTCTATGCTCTGTGCCTCAGGCTGGTCTGACAAATGTTTTATAGCTTGTAAATTATCTTGATACAAGGGACTAGATGACTGATGTCAAATGAGTAGGTGAATGAAAGCTAAGAAAGTCATTCTGTCAGTGGTAAATATTTGAAAATTCCTCCTCTTCTTGGCAGCAGATGAAAATCTGACATCAAACAACCCTTCACTTTAGCTGATGTACTATATTGCCATGCAAAATAACACACGTGCACACTGAGGCAATGATGTGACTTACTCTGTGATGCTGGTGCTGTCTTTTCCTGATTGTCTCAGGCTTCTTTTCCTCAGTAACCTCTATGAAAGATTTGCTACTTTGGCCATGTAATTGTAGTGAATTGTTTCCTGGTTTAAGATGTCATTTAAACATTGTGCAGAGGTTAGACTGAAGGGGAAATAAGAAGTGCGTCTGTGGTGTTGAGGACGGAGCCAGGCCTGGAGTTGCAAAAACCAGCTGGACTGGAGGCGTAAGCTCAGTAGTAGCTCTTGTGGTTGTTCCCAGGAGTCACCACTGGTGACTAGTCAAGAGTCTGTTTCTCTTTTTGTCTTGCCAAGTTCTCAGTGCCTGAACTCAAAATGCTCTCTGATTTTTGTTTCATTGTTATAAAGCCCAAGAAGCTGTTACTGTTGTGGTTGCAAAAGCTGATTGTGAAAGGGAGATGTTGCCCTCTGCTGGTCCTCTTCTTTAGGAAGAGGGAAGAAAAACAAAAAAATCAAGTCTTACAAATGGAAATGACAGGATTTTGATGTACCTGTCTTTCCACCTTCAGACCTGTATTTTCATTACACATTACATATCAACTGCAATTATGTACTAATACAATTAGTACATGTACTAATACAATTAGTACATGTCATGAAAACATACTGTCTCTTAAACACCAGTTTCAATCTAATGGTATTAACAAAGATCACAATTTTGACTTGTTGCACTGTCTTATTAGTATTTATATAAAAGCCAATTGTGCAAATGAGCATGAAGCCTGCATCTGATTTCCATAGCAACTGTGCTCAACTCAAAAGTAAAACAATATATTCCAGTTTCGTTTCCATATTGCTTGTCCTTGTGGCCTACCAGCCTTTGAGATTAATTGAGAAATCTGAAGAAGTCTGAAAAACTACTTTTAGTTCCTGAAGAATGAATTTGCTGGCTTGTTAGGCTCTGGGGTTGGTTGCAAGGGTGTCCCTAACTGAAGGAAGATGGCACCACTGATGCCACCCCACAGGAGCCTCTCCAGTGCATCACTGGCATCGTGGGAAATGGCAGATCTTAGCAGGGGAGACAGAGAAACCATGGAATTACTGTCTCATTGATCCTTTTTTGCAGGAATGGAGTTGGGAGCCTTATTCCTTTTATGATGTGTATAGTGAGAAGGAGGCTGGACATAAATGTGCTCTTTGGAGTTTTTTTTTGCTGTGTTAGCATTGAAACCAGAGTCCCCCTTGCCCTTGGAAGAACCCTTTCTGAAGCTCTGTTTATAACTCTTAATATAGTGTTGCTTCTTGAGGTCTAGTACAAAATCCTGATGGCAAGCTCTGTCCAGAACAGAATTTGAGCAGCCCAGAGGAAGGATTTAGCACCTGAAAGCAGTCTGATAGATTAGCAGGTAGCTGATCAAACCTCAGGGTAGAGAAGCCTGTTTTCCACACTGCAGGTAGCTGAAGAAAATGGAGCGTTTGCCAGCTGTCTCCCATGTGCTGCTGAGATCAGACATAGATTGGTTAGCCAAAGACAATTTAATGAGTGTTCTCTGATGGGTGTCATGTGAAGACAACTGGGTTAACTCATCCTGGGAATAGACACTTCTCTGAGTTAGCTGATCTTTTACCAATAGGGCATGTGAACATTCCCTTACTGACGGTCTATGTTTACTTCTCCCAGAACTCTAGAGTAGGAACCCTTTGGCTGATAGATGATTAAAAGCAGCTGGAAGATAATTGCCACTCTCCCAAAGAAATATTTTAAAGTAGGATACGTACAACTTTAGTTCTGTTAAGACAGCAGTTATGCAGAATAAGTAGCAAGTAAGTCATTCTCAGAGGGACTTAGATGATGATCTAGTAGTGCCTTTCATATTGCAGTTGTATTTTGATTTTCTGCTTCTCTACTCCCCCTACCAAAGTTAAATGCTCATGTGAGTGAGGTTGGCTCCCACATACACAGCACGTGCCTTGCTCAATAAGGTAGTTACATGCCTCTTTTTTTCTGAGCCTCTTTTATTAAGTTAATATTTATTTCTTTTTTTTTTGATATCTTAGTCCTGAAAAACATAATTAAAATTTTATCTGTGTAAAAATGCCTGTGTTTAACAGAGGTTAAAACAGAAAAACTTTGATGTGAAAGAAAATTAGTAGAAAAATAGAAAATAGTATATAGCTGGCTTCAAAGTTTTGCTGGACCTACATTCCGCTTTGCCCCCTTGTGTCAGTTTCCAGGTGATAATGTCTTGTAAGCATTGTGTAAATTAAATCTTAGTGGCTCTTAACAGAAAGAAAATGAGTAATAGCAGCTGATTGCTCACAAAAGACCTTCTGGACAAAAGCCAGGTGTAAGAAGCATTAGATGGCTTCCTTTGTTACTCTTTGTTTAAGACTTTTATGAATTCACTGTGGAAGAAATTAACTGTCTGATTGTGTCCATAGTAAATGCTGTTTCAAAATGTGTTGAATTTGAACAGTATGAGTTATATTACAATGCAACATAAACCTGTGAAGTTTCTGCTTTCCTGTGTAGGTGATCTCTACGGTGCCATAGGCTCTCCAGTGAGACTGACTCGGACTGTGATTGTTGGAAAGCGCAAGGAGCTGGTGCAGCGCTTGCTCTATGTTCTAACTTACTTCATCCGGTGCTCTGAGCTGCAGGAGAATCAGCTGACGTGGAGTGACAAAGCTGGGGAAGGAGAGCAGGTGCTAAATGGAAGCAAGATCACAACTGCACTAGAAAAGGGAGAGGTAGAAGAATCTGATTATGTGGTTGTCACTGTTAAAAATGACCCTGCTCTTGTGCCTCCAATCCTACCTCCAAAGAATGATGGAAGTAAGAACAGTACTGCAGAGGGGGTGCATGAACCAGAAAGCACTCAGGCTGTCCCAGTCTCATCAAGAGAAAAGAGGGAAGCAATAGAGAAGACCAGTCAGACCTCTGAAACATCTGTTGACTGTCTAACTGGCAGTTCCTGTAAAGGAACAGCTGATGGTAGGAAAAGAACTGTCACTGATACAGGAATCATATCCTGCCACTCTGAAGAATCATCTAAATTAGAGGATGTAATGGATACAAAGAAGAACAAGAACCAGAATGAGAGAAAAGTGGAGAAGCAGTTTTCTAGTAGGTCATCTGCTGTACCTTGTCCTGAAAGGTCTGGCCACAGGAGTTCACACTTAGAAAAGGTCACATTTCAGATTGGAAGTTCAGCATCACCAGAGTCAGACTTAGAAACTCATAGAAGAGAAATGGAAGAAAATCTGAAGGCATTAATTAAAAATGCAGAGGTGATACATTGTGCCTCAAGTTCCACAAATCTGACTGTGGATGCTTCTCAGAATCAAGGAGACAGTTGTGAAGCTGCCTTTATACCCATCAGTAGACATAATGTTTGTCATGCACAAATCCCACCGTGTGAGGAGAAGGAAAGTATACTTAACCAACATATGGAAAGTAAAGGAACTGAAGTGAATTTAATTAACTCAATATCTAGTGAACTGCTTTTACCCACAGATAACATAGAAACTGTAAAATTGCCAAACATGAAAGAAAATAGAACTTTATGCTCTGGCAATTTGGAGAGCTATTCTTCTGACTGCGTAGAAGCAGATTCTGCTGTCAAACAGGATTCCTCTAAAGTAGGTGCTAAAGATGTCCCCTATGGGGATTCTGGAAGGAAAACTTCCTTCAGAGTTGAAGGGGACATTCCAAGGAATGAGAGTTCAGACAGTGCTCTTGGAGCTAGTGATGAAGAAGGTGATTGTTGTATCCCTGATGAAGTGCATCGTGATAATATCAGCAAACGGCTTGAAGAATTTGCAGAAGTGGAACTTCCTTTGCCAAGGTAAAGAAGTCTGATTAATTTAGAACTAAATGGAATCAAAAGCTGTAGCTACTTTGGAGTTGTTTAAAGTTTCAAGTCTGAAATCTGAGAACTTGACTAAGTTCCTTGCAAACAAATCGGTAGTAGACAGTGATGTAATTAGAATTCTTATAAGTAGATTTGGCATAAAGGAAACAGAGACAGAACAGGTTTAATAAAGTTTTGTTACAAAGGTATACTTCAAATGCCTAAAAATGTGATCAAACTTTTTATGTAAACTGACTGAAATATTTAATATAGATAGAACATCTGAGAACAAGCAAAACTTTGCTTAGAAAGATAACTGTCCAGATTTGACATTTTTATAAGTCAAATACAGATTTGGAATAAACATGGACAGGCTATTTGAAAGTTTTTGAGCATTCCAGATGCACATGGAGTTTGATGGTGCTTAAGGTCAGTTTCTAAACTTACCTTAAGCATGGCAGTTGAAGAAAACTCAAATTTAGCAAAACTGTAAGCTGCAGAACATGGAGCTCATTTATCCCACAAACTCCAGTGCATATAAATTTGCTTATTTCCAAGTCTGAAGAAATCAATATGTTGTTAAATTTCAGCTTTTGAAATTCTTGTTTTAAAGGGCATCAGTAGATGTTTACTGGTGTGAACATTTATGTGTACTTGTAGTACAACTGTTGATTAATATTTGCAGTAGAAGGAGACATGACTTTGCATTAATGTAAAATCTAAATGCAGTTTGTCAAGCACGAGTCTTACCGGCTTTGTATTTCTGTATTTCAGGTCAAATACCATCAGCAGTCAATGTGTGAAAAACTTTGGAAGATCACTTCTGGGTGGTTACTGTCATACGTATATACCTGATCTAGTGCTGCATGGAATAAATAATGATGAAAAGCTCAAGCAGTGTCTGCTAGCAGATCTACTTCATGCAATGCATGTGAGTTAAAGTACTGAGTCAGAGTAATTGTGATACTGAAATCTACAGAAGCAGGTTATTTTAGCAGATTATGTTTTTTACTTACCTGTTCTGAACAGCCACACCTGCCATGTCTTCCTTTTTGAAAATGTAAACCCTTAATTTACTATATGCAACACCTGTTCATGCATGAATCATGTGCTTTCCTTTATTACTTTTAAGGCTTCTGTTCAAAGATTAACACAAGGAAGATTGTTTGCAACTTCAAGTTACAAACTTGAAGTTTGAGCTGCTTCTCTTTTCCATCACAATAGCAGACAAAATTACCTATATTTCAGAAAAATTATATGCAAGTTGAAACATCTTATTTTGCCACTTAGCGTAGCAGGTGAGGTAAAGTCATGTTGAGGCCTGTATGATGCTAGTCTGTAGCAGAAATGACTGACTACAGAAGGTAATTGTATATAGATAAGAACTTTGCTGTGTTCTTTCTCTACTGTAAGTACTCCTAAATTATAAAATTTATGACTAAGCTTTCACTGCAATAACTGTGTTTTTTGTCAGCAGCTTCTCTCTGTAGCAATTAAGAATCCTCCTGCTGGCATGACTTCATGTACTGTCCAGAGCAGGGATGTGTATGTCTGTCTGTTCCTTAAGGAACATCAGAGTGGTCTGGTGTGAAAGTGTGGCTCTTCTTTGGTGGATGACAAAGTGGGCCATGAGCCTGAGCAGCTCTTGCTGCAAGGAGAGCCAGTGCTTTCCTGGGGTGCATAGCAAGAGCATTCCAGCGGGTCAAGGGAGGCGAACCTGCCCCTCTACTCAGCCTTAGTGAGGTTACATCTGGATTGCTGGGTCCACTCCTGGGTTCCACAGGTCAAGAAGGATGAGGAGCTACTGGAGAGAGTCCAGTGGAAAGCCCCAGAGAGCATTAGGGATCTGGAACATCTCTCTTCTCAGAGGATGCTCGACTGAGAGGGCATCTCATTCATGCATATAAATATCCTAAAGGCAGGTGTCAAGAGAATGGTGCTCAGCAACGGGACACAGTGCAATGGCCATAAACTCAAACACAAGAAGTTCCACCTCAGCTTCTGAGGAAGAAATTCTTTATGCTGAGGGTGGCAGAGCACTGGAACCAGCTGCCCAGTAGTCTTCTGGGAAGTCTCCCTCTCTAGAGACATTCAAAACCCACCTGGAGTTGTTCCTGTGTCACCTGCTCTAGGGGACACTGCCTTGGCAAGGAGCTGGATTAGAGGATCTCCACAGGTCCCCTCCAACCCTAGCTGTTCTTTTATACCCTTCTTGATTGTGCATAATAAAATCCCTCACATATTTCTGAAATATTGAATGTACTTTCACCATCACTGGATCAGTGTAATTACTTTTTCATTTTGAAAGAAACTAATCTCTTCAGGGTAGGGGGAATACATGAAGAAAAATAAAATTGAGTAGTGACTTTCGGGCACTAATGAAAATTAGATGTTTCAATCAAATTGGCAGATGCAGTGCTGCTGAATGCTGAATGTAAATCTTGTTGCTGAAGTTGGTATTCCTTGTCATTTTTTGATACCTTTGGTTCCATAATGGACAAAACCATGCATTGGATCACTTTCTTATTTGCTACATCAGTGTGAATAAAAGTAGAACCTCAAACTGAACTGTGTAAATGTATATGAAAGTATCACATAATTGTATTTTGTTTCTGTTGCAGCATCCAGTGCTAGATGAGCCCATAGCGGAAGCTGTCTGCATTATTGCAGACACAGATAAATGGAATGTACAAGTAGCTACAAGCCAGAGGAAGATGATGGACAGTGTGAAGTTAGGCAAGGATGTTCTGGTTTCGAGTCAAGTATCCAGTCTGTTGCAGTCTATTTTACAGCTTTACAAACTGAACGTCCCAGCTGACTTTGTAAGTATTTCTTTATTGAAGGCTGAAGCTAATGGAAGTTGTTTAGCTCAGATAGCAAACATGGAGTTCTGTACACTGTGTTGCAATATCAGTGAACTAATGCCTGATATAATGCAGAGCTGTTACAACATGTTGGAAAGAATCCATGCTACAGTCCAGTAATGGATACCAAATCCCGGTTCTGGCAAAAAACTTCCTGTTCTTGAGGTTTCTATCCAACCCCATGTAGTAGATGTCTCTTCCTCAGTCCAGCTAACTGTGCCTGTTTGTTTACTTGACCCTTCTGCTTTATGCATATTTTAGCAAGTGCTGTCTTGGGTAGCTTTGCAGATGGCTCCATAGGATTGATAGGATGAGACACCTGGGAATGGGTGGGTTGCAGCAGAGAAAGGGAGTATGCAACATGACAAAGTAACAATCTCACAGCATCCTTTCCTGTCCTCCTTTGTAGTGGAGTTCATCAGAGCAAATCTGTAATGCTGGTTTTGGTGATTACAACAAAGTGACCCGCAAGTCTGACTGCAATAACTGTAATTCAATTTTTAGCACATAATTATTAGTGAGGTGAGATGGAGTGTTTTTTCAGTAGTCACCCCTTTTCTAATAAACAGAATTGATTTGTCCTTCAGCAGATAGCCTTGAGAAATTCTGTAGGAATCCTGTGCAATAACAGTGCCAGCAGATGGAAGAGGAAGATAGAGCTAAACACTAATAGCTTTAAATAGTATTGGTTGGCACTGTTTTGAGTTAAATTGGTGGTATTGATTAAACTAAGTTCTTCAAGTCAAATGCTAGGCAAAATATGTGGGTACATTTTTGAGTGTTTTCTCTGGATTCTTCTGGGCATTGAAAAATATGCAACTGTGGTTGAAATTGTATCTTAACACTAGCACCGTCACACCTAAAATCCTGGCATTTTTAAACTGAGTAGTTGATTTTGCAACACAAGCGTTCTTTCTAGTGTTTTCTTAGGATTTGTGTATGCAGCTTCCATATGGCTTGTGTGGTTTGGGAGGTGTCTGGAGGCAGAATGATTTTCAGGTGTTTTTATTTCCTTTTTCTCACAAAAAGGAACTGTGAAGTGACAGTGCTAGTTGTTTGTAAATTTTTCATCATTTGTGTTAGAAATACTTTGATCCTTCTGTCAGGAGATTTTGGAACTCTGCTAAAACAACATCAGTGCATGGAAGCTAAGTGTTCCTAAACTCTAGGAGAAGTGTGACATTTTAGTAGTAGTATTTCTGTTGATTTAAATTTGGATAGAAACATATGTATTGATGTACTCATCAATCAGAGATGACCACAGTGCAGTATGTTTGAAGCTTCCTTTAGGAGTGTGTATCTCTTTACATGCAGTTACTGTTCTGATGAGTAGGTATTTTTGGGGTTTTGTGGTACCAACAGAAAACAACCCAATTTGAGACCAGATAAAGGGCAAGTGGTGATACTTTTGTTGTACCACTTCAGACTGATGCAGAGAGCTTTGCAGTATGCCCTGGTGAAAGTGCTGATTGCAACTGCTGCATTTCAGCAATATGTCAAAAGTTTTACCTTTAAGCTCAGTTTAAGCTGCTTCTCTATTTTTAGAAGTTACTTGACTTTTCTTCCATTTGGTCAATGAGAAAAACTGCAGAGGAAGCTAATATATTTATAAAAAAAAAAAAATACTTGTGGTCACTGAACCAGATGGGTTAATGTGCCGAGCTTGTGGGCAGAAATGTCTTTTGATTCTTTGCTGGTATGCAGAAGGAATAGATCATATGATGTAAACAACCTTCTTTTAAAATAATGTGGGATTCTTCCTTACTTGCTCTCTCATAACTTTAAAACAAAATAATCCAGAATCCTCAACACAAATACTGGAATTGAAACAGATTGAACTGCTACTTTGTGAATCAGCTGCATGCCCCCCTGAACCACTGAGAAAGTGCTCATAGGCTTATTGCATGAGGGTTGCCTGTCATGGAAAAGATAAGGGTGCTTGCTTTCCTTTTGGCCAGAATCAGAAGTGTTATGATGGTAATGACTTGAGTGAAAAATTTGCTTGAAGCAAATCTATGAAACTATTGTCAAAAACCTTCTGCCTTTCCTCCACTGGTGGCAGTGATTTTACTCTACTGCCATGTTGCATATTTTTTAAAATGCCTCTATTTTCCATTATTAAGATTCAATATTAGCTCATTGAAAGAATAATTAAACATCTTGCTCCAGATGATCAGAAAAATACATATTAGGCTACCTACAAGCCTGACTATTTTTTTTCTCATTAGATTTTTAATTAACAAAGCTTGTCTCACCAGGTCTCACTTCTAATACTTAGGGTTTTCATTCAGCTCCAGCACATGGGATGATGGCCTGAAGCTATTTGGTGCTACTGTTTCTAATTGCTGTCTGATTATATGTTTGATAATGTGACGTTCTGTATGTGCTTCCTGCTTTCATCTCCTGATTTCAGAGAGCTGACCTAATTTAACTTTTTTGAAGTGGTTATCCCTATGAAAAGAAGGAATATATCAAATTGAATGTACCTTTGTCCTACAACAAAATACCTGATAAGACTTCCTACCTACTCAGCTTGTGAAGACATGCTGCCTGCTGACCTTGTCTTGCCAGAATAACCTCTCTCTCTCTCTCCTTGAAGCCAAGGTTCATCTGCTCTCTTGTAGCTGGTATATGAGAAATTGCCATGAATCACATGACTGTATTTAGAAATAATATGCATTTCTAGCATTCCACTGCTGGAAGAAAAGCGGAGTGATTAGACTGATGTTTGAACTTGAACTATTACTTTTGGCAGTCAGCATCAAATGTTTAAGCAATTTTAAACTAGTAATACTTAGGAATTATGAAAACAAATGCCTAAAATGGATTTGTAACTTAGTTGCTACAGAAAAGCAGTCAGTAAAAGGGTTCTAATTCTGTGACCAAGAGGGTACCGGTGTCTTCCACGTCCTGAGTCTTAGTTTCTTGAATGGCACTAGGGCCTTAGAGCTAGAATTATCATTTTAGAAACTGTTGTCTAAACCAAGTATTTCAGAAAAATAGTACTGACTTATAACAAAGACATCTTCACCCAAGAATTTTGCCTTAATTTTTAGTAAAATATCTGGAGTGGTTTTGAACCTCATTAAAACTGTTGAAGTTGGCAGAAATGCAGTGATGTGAGTGGAAATGGAGGTGCAGTTTGTGCAACAAACTTGCTGCCCAGGAGAGTGGAATGCCCCAGTCCTATGAGGGGTTTCCTCCTTGTGGGGTGGTGTAACTTTTTAATGTTTATGGCAGAATTTTAATAAATCCAGTTGCCTCATCTAGATTTTGGAGTGGAGGCTTAGTTTATCTTCTAAGATAGAAGGTAAAGTGATGTGCTTACATTTCTGTAATATTTGCATGCGATTGCAAAAGCTGTTCTGAGGTTTGTGGTCTGTGTTTACAGTGCATAATGCATCTTGAGGATAGACTGCAAGAGATGTATCTCAAAAGCAAAATGCTTTCAGAATATCTGCGAGGACATACAAGAGTGCATGTAAAAGAACTAGGAATTGTATTGGGGTGAGTATTGCAGGTTATCAGTCTTAAGCAATGGCAAAAGCTGGGGCAGTTATTTTTCCTTTTCATCTGAGTATTGACAGCTTGTTCTCATAAGCATTTGCTTCATATTTAACACTTCTCTTTCATGTGCCTAATAAGTTGCAAAAATGGGTTCTACTGAGCTATCTCAAAATGAGGAGACATACAGCAACAACAAAATACTTGTCACTTTTAAATCTTCAGAATTAAGAGAATTTTAAATTAAGAGAAGTTTGAATTTTGGTCATTAGGAAGTTATCTAAGTATTCATACACAATCCCTTCTGCTGTGATCTCCTTAATAAGAACTTCATCCTGAAAAGTACTTCCAAATTTTTGGAATGAAAAGGGTGCATTTGAATCTTAAGGAACAAGAGGGTCTCAAAAATCAGGTGTAGAAAAATGAACAGGTGTCCTGTTTAGCAGCTGTCTTCTAATAAGAGTATTTGATTGGCATATAACCTTTAGGGATCTGCCTGCTGACAGCAGAAAAAGGGAAAGAAGTAAATACACTTTCTCAAGTTGTTTTTTAGCACTGTAGAATAAATTTAATTTATCTTTTTCTAGACTGTTCAAGATCTCATGCTCAGAAATATAGCTGTAAATAGCGAAACAGTGAAATAAGCACTTTTCTCTGTGTGTGTGTCCATGTTAAATATATATAAGTATGTACACACATCCTGGCCTCTGAGCAGCTTCGCCTTTGGAAATAATGGGAAACTGACCATTGTACTTGCAAGATGTTCCTTGAACTGTTATTGCATAATAATTAATAATTTCAGCTTTTGGTCATTTTTTTTGTAAGAAAGTGCTACTATGTAGTGAGCTGAGTTATATTCAAAACCTGAAATGCACAATCTTCCATAAGCTGATACCAAGTACTTTGTTAAACTGGGCTTATTGGTGTCTGCTCACCGGTAACACTACAAGCTGAGGCTTAGAGTTTAGCAAATACATAAAAGATCTTTTATTTAAACTACAAAAGATTATATAGCACAGAATGTAATACTGCTTGCTGTCTTTTGATTTAAGTGCTAACATGCTTCCTGGTTTTAAGCATTATTTACCTACCTTTACTGGTAGTACATGATTATTGACAGTAAATAATAATTAAAAATGAACTTAGTAATAGCAACACCCTTCCAGTTTCTTTCAAGTGGATGAAAAGTATCATCTTGTATTTCTCTTGTGAAAGTGACTGTATATTATTTTAAAGGCTCTCTCTTTTTTTTTGATTTCTAGGATTGAATCCAATGACTTGCCTTTGTTGGCTGCTATAGCAAGTACTCATTCCCCATATGTTGCTCAAATACTCTTATAAATTAAATTCTCAGGATAGTCATTCCCTTAAAGTACAGTTACGAAAATGGGAATGTTGAATGAAGAACAGAGGTGCCAAACACTGGTAAAGGGGAGCACTGATGAAAGCAGGTGATGACTGTACATTCTGCCACCTTCCGATTCTGATTTCAACCGGATGTTTTATCGGAGGACTTCAGTTTACATAACACAAAAGGCATTCAGGTTTTTCTTACAATCTCACTTCTGACTTAAATCAAGAGACTGCATCCTTGCATTTTATTTTTATTCAAAGGACAAATGTTAACACTATATGGCAGACTGGGTGCTGCCACCCAAAACGCTGCTCAAAACCATGAAGTACCAGTTAAAAGAACAAGCGGGTTAGAATGGATTTCGTAATACTATGCTTGTGAGTGTGGTGTGGTGTATGTTTCTTTGCTGGGGAGGAGGAGGAGTAGCTGTTAACTCTGTATATAGCGTTCCTAATACAAAAGTGTATTTGGTGGGACGTGATTTTCTTGCAGAACATTCGTGTGGTTTTGTATAGTAGAAGTGATGGGCTCAGAACAAGGAACTTGGATTCAGCAGCCAGATGTCATGTGGGAATGGAGGTGTATGTGAGGTGGATGTGACTTTTCCCTTTAAGGACAAGAGGTTGAGAGCTGTGGCTGCTTCTGTTTTAATGAGGAGGCATTCAAATGGGCCCATGGCTACAAGTGGAATGGAATGGACTTCTGGGAGAGGGATTTTGTGGGAAAGCCTTATGGAACTTCTGCTACAAGTTTACATTTGTTGCTGATGCAACTTCAGTAACTGTTGATTTGCTGTATGACTGTGGTCCTGGGAACTAAACTTGTCTTGGTGTCATCAAATATTGCTATCTCCAAGGAGTATGAATTTGAAAATCTTCTGAACGATGCCAGTGCTGTGAGCATGTGTCCATGTGCACATACACCAAACAATTGGCACAAACTGAAGACAATCGTATTGGGGAAACACAAGACATCAAACAACCCCCACCAAACCTTTAGTCAAAAGTATTACTTTTTTCCAGCTATGAGTTGTCACTCTGAGTAGAAATAAAAGAGGAATATTGTTTGAAGTAAAATGACATGTGGGGGCAAACCCCAATATTTGATATTACTCTGAATGTTTGCAATTACCCTTTTTGATTCTACAGAAATCTTGAACTATCATCCAGGTGCCTTTCCTTACTAGGTTAACTACTCTGATACCAGAAACTACTTCTCCACTAGTTGATACTGGCCTTTGGTGTTTCTAGAAAGCAAAATAAAATTTTGTACTTCACTGTTTTCACGTGGTTGATTAAAATGAATGTAAAAAATACTTATTTTGCATAAAGCACTGTTAAGCTGGATATGAAACTATGGACCAGACTGAGGCGAGAACAAAGGATCAAAACATTCTTAAATGGAAAACTCAATGTTGGACCATTCCGTTGTGAGCCACTGTGAATACAGTGTCTGAAATTGTCATCTTGCAAGCAAATTTCTGGCAACACAATTGCTTGAAAATAGTGAATTCTAATAAGAAACTCCGGGTCACCAGTCATGAGTTCTCCTTGTTGGTGGTTACAGATTTTTAACACTGAAGGGACACACTTTTATTAAAAGTGTTTTTATTTCCTACTATCTTGATGTTTGGACTTTTCTACAGTAAACTTTCAATTATTTGAAATAATGAAATGTGCTTATTGTGAATTGTTTAAATGTGATGGGGTCTTGATTAACCTTGTGTTGCTTTTTGAGGGAAATAGGTAGACTGGCCTACTGTGAAAAGAGGTTGTTTCCACGTGGAGGGATACTTAATATTCTGATACAACACTTCTAAAGCTGTTCCTTCTATGCTGGTTTTCTGACCTGACATTCCAAATATTTCTTTTATTGCATTTTCATATTTCTCCTTAGTATTCTGTCTAAAAAGGCTAAAATGTTTCAATGGTTCAGGGTTTTTTCTCCTGCTTTATAGCTAAGCAAACTTTTCATATCTTTGGTCTGTGAATTCTATCTGCTGGAAAGTAAATTTACCTCTGCATATGGCTTTTAGCAGATATCACTTTCTGTTTCACAAGGTTAAAACAAGGAATGAACCATAGAGCAAGTCACATATTCCTAAACTACCCTCTTGATGGAGAATGTGTGTGTGCATGTGTAAGACTATGAAACTGCTTCTCTGAGTGTATATAGAAATCCTCATGTACTTTCTCTATTTCATGTCACTCTTAAATAGTAGCTGACGTCATTAAAAGTCAGTCCAGCTCTTTTAAAGTGAGGTTTTTATCTGAGCAGACTCTTGACAGTTCTTCAAAGAAATATATGCTAACTTAAAGATGTGCTTTTGTTGTCACAGGGTTTACTAAAGAGGACAGAGATCTGCAGACATTCACTGATTTCAAGATTAATACCATAATCAATAATAGACATGATTTTACCACATCAACTGTTTAAAAAAAAAAAGAAAATCTGCCTTTGGGCAAGATATCAGTTAACTTTGTGGTGGCATGTGAGCCGATGGTCAAAAGCACTTGAATTTTCTTCAGCCCAGGCTAAAACTTTATAATTCTTGCTGCTTTCTCTAACATTTTGCTGCTCTTCAGAAATTACACATTGTAAACAATCACAGTTTTAGTTTTGGGGGAAAGAAAATTCAAAATGAAAGCTCTTTATTACCTTTAAAAGGCTTTAGACTAATGAAAGCTAATTACATATATCCCCTCCACCAAATGTACTACCTCAGTTGACAGGATTCCACTTTCTAGGGCTTTTTTTTGACTCGAAGTCTTTAACTTGTTTTTGGTAGCATCTTGATGTTTATGTAAATTGGTGTGGCATGACAGGGCAGTAAGTATTTACAGATGTGTTTTTTAGACATTTTTAAGGCATGTTTCTGGTTTTATTTTAATAGGATGAAAAGTGATATGAATGTACAGCTGTGTTGAAAATGGATAATGTAGCTTAATTTTCAAATATTCCAAAGTTGTTTTTATCAGTATTATGTAGGTTTTTTGTAAACTTAAATACATATTTTCTTGGTTAGGTGGGAGTGCACAGTCTTTCCAAAATCCCACATAAATGCAGTTTACACACTGAAATTCAAAGAATGTATGCTGTTTTCAGGCAAGACTAAACATGGGGGAGGAATGAACTGCTAAATTGTAGAATTTAATTGAAATGGATTCTTTAACCCCAAACAATACCAAGATTGGAACATTTTAATTTAAGTGAGGTACACTCTGAACTAGCTATACAACTTTCTTTTGTTCCCAGAAAATCTAATAGACACTGATTCTGTAATTCACATTTCTGGTGGCATCTTCCAGAATTTTAGATTGATTTTCCCCACTCCATATTATAAGCATCTTTACTCTTAAAGTCAAAGCCTCTTTTCAGATGCATCAAATTCTTGTATAGAAGGTTTATGCAAAATGGTCACCCTTCAAGGATAACTTCTACTTCAATTAAAAGGACCCAAATAAAAATCAAGTCCGAACTACTGAATTTAGTCTAGACAATTTCCTTTTTTTTTTTTCTTTTTTAAAAATTTTTTTTGGGGGGGAGGGGGTGGGAGCTTTGAGGTCAAATGAGGTAATTTGACATACATGGCAAGTTTTCCATAGTAGAAAAATGTGTGTTGCTATTGCATGTTTGGAGAACATAGGCTTTTTTAGGAATGACTGAACACCAATGTCAAACTACGTGTTTTTTTTCTTATAGTTGTTTATGTACACTATCATTTTGGTCAATTTCTTTGCGGCATTTGGTGCAATAAACTTTCTGAAATCAACGTAAGTGGTATTTGGTATCTTCCTTTTTAAAGCTTCTGAAATAGCTGCTGTTGTAGCTGAGGTCTAACAGCACATGGTCTATTAGATGACCCATCAGCAAAGTAAGTAACTGTTACAAGAAGTGTCTAACAGGAAGGCTACACAAAATTTGGAACTTGGTTGGTTATCCTTGGAAGTTTTACCCCACTTACATGTAAACATGTAAGTGCTCTTACAGTGTGAAAAATATGGGCAAAAAATAGTGGAAATGAAGACAGTGACTGTTGGAGTAGGTGGTGCAGAGGTTCCATACACCTCTGTGGCTGGTATTTAGTTCTTTCCATAAGCATTTGAGCTAGCTGAAAAATGTGTTGCTATTAGATAATAAATCCAGTTTCTAAAATTACCTACTGAGCAAGAGTGAGTGACCCCTCATGTCTACTAGAGTATGAAATGGTTAGTGCATTTGGTCTGATTTAGTTTCAAATAAAGAGGTTTTTGATTTCTCTCAGATCTTCCATGACCTGACTTTCTATTTAGTATTCTGAATCTTATTGGAGAATCCTTATTTAGAAATAAAACCAGAAAGGAGATGAGATGATCAACTGTATTTGTGCTTCTTTGAGCAAGTCTGAGTTAGTCTGATTTGTAGTATCTAAGCATTTTTTTACTTACAGACTGAAATGTTTGCTTGTTGGTCAGGCTAACAAGGACTGAAGGAAGGAAAAAGCCCAGGAACTTTGGCATCAAGGACTTGATAGTGAGGAGAAAACCCAGTCACCTGACTGCTCCAGTCCCTGATCTTTTTGACACTTGTGAACCATTGGACTATCTTAGTGATTTGTGCAGTTCACCAACCTGTTTTTCCATCCAGGCCTTGTAAGACTCCGTGAAACTCCTCTGCTCTGATTTCACTACTTGAAAAAAATTGTAGTTAAGCTGTTGCTCATACCAGCTGGTTGAATTTCTTTTTAAAGGGCACTTACCCAGTCTCTCAGAATCCAAATGTTCAGGATCGTGGCAGATTAAGAAGAGAGAGGTGCAGAGGCTGGCACACACTGAATAGCCAAGCACTGGGAAGGGGTGGAGACCTGTATTAATGCATACTTACAAGGCATGGCTGAGAGGGTGGCAGGAGAGCTCTTAGAACTGAGAGCTGCAAAGAGGAAAATAATACCTAGATTTGAAAAATCCTCAAACTCTGAAGTCAGATTCTGTGATTTGTTCAGAAGACGTGACTAGAAATAATATGAATGTTTATAGTGAACAAGAAACTGAACTGTTTTCCTGCTTATGTAAGTGGCAAGAACGATCACAGATCTGATGGAGGAGTTCTCCTCATATGTAAAAATGGTTTCAAGGCTACAGCAGTAAGCATGAGCTATATTCCAAAGTAACTAAGTCTTGTGCCAAAATTCTGCCAGTCTTTCTCCCTACTTTTCTCTCTATTGGAAAAAGTTATATAGCAAAGCTTTCTGCTGATCATCTGAGCACTGTATCCTTTTTTCTGTACTTACAGCTTTGAAGAGGTCAACCAGTACTGAACATACAAAACAGGATTTTGGATATAAAGGACACAAAGCCAAGTGACAAACCATGAGACTGTGACCTGTGTAAGGCTTCTGATCCCATATAAAATTAGCTTAAGTGGACACATGCTAGTAATCCACATGCTGGAAAATTACTCTTATAATAGTCACAGTCAGTTGTCTGTCTGGCACAATCCCAAAGCTAAAGCAGTTTAAGCAGTATGAGTAGCACTTTGTCTTGAAATCCTAAGGTCAACACATGGCTGAAAGGCTTAGGAGTAACAGTCAAGTACTCAAATATAATCTCATAAACTGGATTTTTTTTTTCCATTTGGAGCTACAAAAGATTCCACTGTGATCTGACAAAATGATGTATGAGAGAGAACAGACTTCCGTGAGGAATGAGTTTCTCACCAAGGAATAAATTCCCCTGTCCTGTGAACAGAGAAATGGTCATGGGTGTGGAAATACAGTGATGCTTAGGTCTGCTTGAGATCTTCCCAGGGGTGGGTTTGTGTGTTCTGATAAGAGTGCCATAGTGTCAAGGGCTGGGGTATTTTGGCTCACAAAAAATGTTTTGCCTTGTGTTGGATTGAATTCCAACCCTGCATATAACAAAATTGTTTCAAATATGTCTGTAATGTTACTATTTTAGCTCTCTTTTGCTACCTCATCTCTTTTTCCCTAGGCAAAATGAGCCTGAGTAGTTTTCTTTTCTGTGTGTCATGTAGATGTTATAATTTTTCATTTTCTACATCACTTTTTGGTTTTTTTTTTTTAAGATCTGCACAAGTCCTGTTAACCTCAAAATGGACAAATCTAAAACTGTTCACTTTAGCTTTGAAAAATATAGGGGAATGTATTTTGTTGAACTAGTTCTGTCATTCTGTACAACACGCAACTTTTTTCACCTTGCTTTCAGATCAGTTGTGTTTCAATGTGAAATTAAAAATCACATTTCCAAACCATTCCATCAGCTCCTCCTGCTCTCTTTAAGGGACTGACTCATGTAAGGATGCTGCAGTCATAGTGCAAGTGCTTTAATTCTATAAAGGTTTGTTTCTAACAGAGAAATTATACCTTAACTTTTGATTTGGGGAACAGAGGTTCCTGGGCTGCCTGTACCATTGCAGCCTGTTCCCATGTGGGTGAGAAGAGCCTAGTTCTGCATTGTGGTCTTTTTGGTCAGGAATGTTGGGAGTAGGCTGCCTGATGGGGGGATCAAACAAAAATGGAATTAGGACTGAGAGAAAGCTAACTTTTTTCCTTTGCCCTTTTGTTACTGCAATTACGCTTCTGGCAGTCTCCTGTCATAGTCTGATGTCCCTAATGTGGAAAGGGTCACTGAACCCTGAGGCTTGTTGAGCAGGGTTCTCTGGATGCTGACCTGCTGCCATTGCCAAAGCCATGGATTGAGCTGTGCCAGTACAGCTGGGACAACCACCGGAGTTCCAGGTGAGTTTGTCAGGCCTCTGGTATTTAAACCATTTGTGTTACACCGAGTCACGGCTGCACCCTAAAGATAGACAGCTGCCTCTGGTTTGCTGTGTGCCATTTTCTTCCCACAAGAATGCAGTAGTCTCTCCTGTTGCTCAGGAGTGGGTAAACACCACGAGTAAGAGATGCAAAGCCCATTTGTAATGTTGCTAAATAAATTCTGAGTCTCTCAGGTAATTTGTTGGCTGCTGGGAGTGGCTGCAGGAGTAGCAGAGCATTATTAAATGTTTGAATTAAATAAGCTCTGGTGGCTTTCCAAGTGCAAGTGCTGATGCTCTTGATATAAAGGCAAGCTGGTAATTAGAGAATGCTGTTCTTGTCTTCACAAGGCTTCCTGTCTTGAGCCTTGTGATGTTTGGACTGTATTGCTGCAAAGGACCTACATAATATAACCACCTCATCCCTGGATCATACTAAACTTTACAGGGGAGCTGGCTTTCCTCCACCCTGCCTTGCTGCACTTCAAATTGGTATTCTCTCTTTTCTTCTAAATATATAAAGCTTTTTTGGCATGTCTATTTTTGTGGCCAGCAACTGCTCTGCCAGCCCTAAAAAAAAAGCTGGTATGGACTTTGAGATTTGTGCTGAGATTTTAGATCTTGGTTTAGTTGGAGAGCTAAGATCTGAATGGTCCCACCCAGGAGGCAAAGCTCTTGAAGGAGAGCTCCATGGGAATTGCTGTCCCACTGAATCCAAGTAGCAATCTGCACCTGCAGTTCGTCTCACTGCGTGTTGCTGAGTGTTGCTAAGTGCCATTCTTTTCTTAACAATTGGGGACTGTGCTAAAAAGAACAAAGATGTTAATGGTCTGGGGTGAAGTCACTGCAGCACCAGCGTGCCCTTTGCTGTGTGACAATTCCAATAGTTTGATGGTGATTGGCTGCCAAAGTGCACACTGCTGCCCTTCTTTGAGCTGTGATGCAGAGCTGGGTTGCATTGTAGCTGAGGTTGAAGTATGACTGTGAACTTTACAGCCTGCTGGACTTGCTCAAATTAAATGCAGTTTTATGTAGTCTGTGATGATGTATAGCACAGAGCATCCTGGTAGCACAGCTTAGTGTAGCACAGTGCTTTGCAGTAGCAGTGAGATCATCTCTGGATGTGCTAAACCTGTTTCTACTCATTCTGTAACATCTTTATCTCAGTACCGTGCTGGGTTAACCACACTGATTAACCATTCCTAATTCTTGACTAAGCTTGACTGGTGGCAGGTTGGGAATTTTCACCCTCTGTCTGTGGCTCATCATTAAATCAGCTCCTGCTTGTTTTCTCAGCATTCTGGTAATTACCACTGTTCATTACAGAAGGATGGGGCAATTGGCCAAAGGTACGCAGGGATACTGTGTCAAAGGTTAGCATTTGATCTTCTGAGTCCTCAGATAATGACTTCATCATCAAACAGTCCTACTGGCCACGCTGGGCTGGGGGCATCATACACCTCCCTTTTCCCTTCCTGGCAATTGCTTTAAAGAGCCAGTCAGTCACCCTGTCTGGCATTTAGTCATATCTTTTGTCAAATTTAAAAAGAGAATATGTGTGCCTGTTCTTATACATTGAGTACAATTACAATTCTGCCTGTAAGGTCTAGCTAAAGTATCTGCCACGTGGATGCTGCCAAGCAAATGTATTTTGCTTCTCTGAACACCTGCTTCTTTGCTGTTATGCATCTTTATTTTTGCTTTAGATGCATGACTTATGTGGGAAAAAGTAACTCATGACAAGCAGCTGAGCAACACTTAAGGAGACATAGCAGGAGTCAGTAATCACCCAAGGGAAGTGCTAGTTTTCAGAAAAATAAAAGCAGAAGTGAAAGATCAAAGTATCTGAGTGAATTCCTTGTTTGAGGCAGTGGGAAGGTGTTACAGGCAAGCCTGTGGCTCATACAAGATGTTAACTTACTGCTTCACAGAAACAGCCAGTTTTTACACATTGGCATGAAGGTATCTGTGATGATGCTGTGCTGTGGCAATGCAGCATGTTTATATCTGCCCATTTTAATATAGAGAACAGTGATAAAATGCAGTTTTTCATGGAATTAGGCATATGGGCTGAAATACTGCCGCCAGTGTTATGGCTTTAAACTATGTGAAAGGATAGGGGCAGAAGGCAGTATAAAAATAAGCAAAAATGCAAAAATATGGGTCATAAATGCTGTTTGACTCTGTACCACTGTCTGAGTTCCTGATTCAGTCTTGGTGCTGCTTGTTTTAACCCATGTGGTGCGAATCCAATGATAAAAAGCAACCGTGACCAGACAAGATGTGACTGTCATTCTCTAAGGGGATAAATTGCCATGGCAATCCTGGCTGTTGCTGCTGGGAAGATGGTTGATTTTGGCCAGCTGCTGGGTAGCTGGAGATGGTGAATCCCCTTGGGGATAAGGTGCCTTTTGGATAATTAGACAAGCGTGCAAACTGTCTCAAAACAAAGGCCATTAAATTATTTCTTCCTGCTGCTTGAGATGAAGTAATGGCTCTTGTAAAAGTGAATGCCTGAGAGGCACCACCAGTTTCTGAAGGATAGCAAATGTCAAACCCAGTTGGAGCCTCAATTTTTCCCCCATGTCAAGGGGAAGGAATGCAAGGTTTGACAGCAAGAGAAAGAGAAGGCTGGGTGCCGGCTATAGGAATAGTATTTATAGAATCCCAGAATAGTTTGGGTTGGAAGGGCCTGTAAGAGGTCTTGTAGTTCAATCCTTCCCTGCCATGGGCAGAGATATCTTCAGCTAGATCAGGTTGCTCAGAGCCTCGCCCAGCCAATAAACAGTATTTGATCTTTGTGCTCATGATGGGGATGGGGTTGGAGCACTCAGCTGTCACCCAGTGCAGGTGCTCCTGCCAGCACAAGGAAGTGGCTGCAGCAGGTAAGGCAGCAACCGGTCTGCCCCTTTCACTGGAGTCTGCTTAAAGCAGTGATGAAATGGGAATCTGGGGCAGTGAGTTTCACCTTAGTTAAGGCTGTCTGCCGCTGATCCCTTGTGTTTGCTGGTGGAGATATGCCCTTACCCACCTGCTTGCAGTAGGGGTCAGATGAGAGCTGCTACTGTGATGCCTTGGGAATCCACAGCCAGGTGTAAGGATGAGAAGGAGGAGCAGGACTCTCCAGCATGGCCTCCCCATTTCAGCGTAGCTGTAACAGGAAAACTGCCCCCTGAAGGGCTGGTGAAGTACCGGAGCTACAGCTGGCTGTAATACCAAAGTGTGTTTTGTGGGACCACTGCCAATCGTGCTCCTTTTCCCCAGCTGCAGTTAGTGTAAAAGATGGTTTCAGGTTGCTTGCCTAGCTCTAGATTGGCATCAAATAGCTCAGCTTTGCAAACTGCATTTGCTGTTCATGATGTGTTTATTGGACCCGATTGTTATTCTGCCAGAGACTAAGGTAACCTATGGAAATATATCCTAATTTCTCCCTTCCTCACCACAGAAGCACCCTGTGAGGGTAGCTGTCATTATTTCTGACCTTAATACCATGCTAGGAAGAGGAGTAACTCCTGGAAAATGGCAGGATGTATTCGTTCTGTTTCCATTATTTTCACTCTGCTCCCTGGCCATTACAGATCATCATCAGGGACATGGGGCTGGCAGTGGCCGTCAGCAGGAGCAGGAACCACTTCATCCAAGTATCTCCCACAGCTGTGAAAGCTGCAGAAGGGCATTGTGTAGCTCTTTTTCCTTCCAGAGTGGAGTCCCTGTTCTGTGTGAATTATGAGCACAATTGTCAGTGCTCTGAGCACCGGCAAGGGAAGCTGCTGATAAATGAGGTGCAGTAGCAGCAGCTGCAAAATCGCTGTCCTGCTGGCTGGGGAAAGGCAAAGTCATCAGAGAATTAAGATGAACTGCTAAGCATATTTTGCACTCAGAAGGCAGTTCCATAGGAATTAAAAGGAAAACACTGCCATATAGAAGTTTTTCCAACTTCTGCTGGAGCTACAGCTGTTGCTCTTCAGGCCTAGTATTCCTTCATGCAATGAACTCTCCCCACACAGCTTCTTCAAATAGGATCAAAAGGGTCAGCTGGAAAAATCTATAAAGAGGTGGAACAATTCAAAGAAGAATGCAGAGGCATAGAGCAATGACTGCTTGGAAATCAAGGTCAAATCTTGCCTTAATAGCTGAGTACACCCAGGAGTTCAGATGTCTTAAATCAGCCCCTAATGATCATGGCTGGGTAGAAGACAAGAAGCCACATGTCTTTTTAAACTGCTGTCTTGTGCATGGAAATGTGGCTGTGTGCCACCAACAGAGAGTAAGAAAATGCTGTCTTCCTCTTTCAAAGCTTTTCTTTTTGCTCTCATGAGATTGAGATTTTACACTAGCCATCCTATAAAAAAGAAGTCAGTAGGGAACACTAAAGTATTAGTAACCACTTGAGCTGTGCTGTGTTGGCATATTGGAGTGCTTGACCACTGGTACTTGGTCATCCTGTCGATGTAGAAAAAAATTATATTGGCGATATCAATGTCAAATTTGTATTTCAAACTTCTACTTCAGTGTGACTTTTCTCAGTTATTTTGGTCACATTTCTACAGTTAAAGACTTGTGACTGTTGATACCTTTTGCAGTGTATTATTTCAGTTATATGTGAAGTGTAGCAAATCTTTAATTTCTGTGATTTACTTTGCAGCTAGCTTCCCTCACCCAAGGGAACTGGAAGCTACTAAAACCGTGCCTTTTAACCAGCAGAAGGAATAGAGCTGCCTTCTGCCTTTCACTTCTGCTGGCATGCAATGCTTTCTGGTGCAGTAAAAATGCAATTTAAAATTACCTGTAGACCAGCTACACAGATGAACTTTGAAACACTACAGCTTTGAAGTGAAAGCAGTTTTTACCATAGGTCTTGACACTGCCATCCTCAGAAATGGCATAAAGAACCTGGCAGAAATCTGTTTTGCTGAGCAGCTGACTTCTTTCTGGTCAACATAAAGTAGACCTAAGTAGAGCTTTAAGACTAATTCTCTGTGCATTTCTCACTTGAGGTCATGAGCAGAACGTGAACCCTCAGGCTCTGAAATCAAAAGATGGATCTTTTCTAAACCAGCCCTTCTGAGGAGCCAGCCACAGCCTCTGTGCAGGTAGGATACAGTTTTCTCCCATGAGTCGAGTTGGTGTCTGCAGGGCTGCAGCAGAGCTCTAGGCTTAGGCTTGGCCTTTCTGCCTCAGATCTAGTACCTGGCCTGCAGCATTTTCTTTTCCCCCCAAATAAATCCCCCTTTCTTGCATGGGCAGCAGTGCTCTCTTGGCACAGGGGAAGGCAGACAAGTGCAGGCCAGCGGGTGGTGACTGTCAGGGACACGTGAACAGAGATTTACTCCTTTAACTTGACAGGTCTAGGCTCTTTCACCATCTCTGTCTGCCCAGGGATTGTGAAACCTCTTAGCACACTGCAAAATGCCTCAACCATAGTAATTTCTCTTCCCCAAAGGTATAATGAGGTGAAAAGCTGGCCCCTCAGCCGGTGGTTCAGTACAGCCTCCACGTACAGAGTATGTGGCTGATTCATTTCTCTTTCACAAGACTGCCCGTGCTGTAGTACAAAACAGTGTTATTCCCAGGGGCTGGGCTCGCTGAGGTTAAATATGTGCCTTCCTTTATCAAACTGTTTTCTGCAATTTCTGCACATTTCACAAGAGAGTTGAGTTACTGGTGAGTAAAATTTACAACCAGAAACCTCAGGCCCTTTAGAAAACCAAAGAAGAGTTGGAAGGAACTACGTGTGTTTCAAAAATTAATTTTTAGGTGTTCTGACATGCAAGTGTAACCAATGATGATGACAATGACTCTTTTTTTTTAAAATAAACTCTTTGCAGCTGAAAAATGTGATCATTCCAAGAAAACAAGACAGCTTAACCTGCAGAAAAGCTTAACCTGCCGCCAGCAGTTTGGCTGTTCCATAAACTCCCTTGGCTAACAGGCTGTATTTGTGCTGTCTTACTCTGTGACAAATGTGCTTGGTGCCACAGTGATGTCACAAGCCTGAGCCAATGGTGCTTATGGCTTCCAGCTGGGCTGCTGAGTGCTAGGAATACCACAAGCCAAGCAGATCCCAGGTTTGGTGGAAGCAGCGTCCAAAACCTACCTCATTTCTAATGCCTCCTGTCCCAAATCCATTATTAGTCAGGGAAACGTTGACCTTTTCTGCTGTACCTCAAGCACAGCAGCCTTCTGGTCATTTTTCTGAGCTGACTGCTGCAGTTGGCTCACCTCAGGTAGACTTTCTTTAGGGACTCAGATATAGTTGGTGTTCACTATTGCAGTTGAAGTCTGTGTTACTGGAGAAGGTCTGATGTGACACTGGCTAGGAGCTAGGGGCCAAATTCTGGAGGAATTCTTGTTCTGATGAGAGGAGAAACCCCAGGGAGATGTTTAATCACTGTAGATTGAGTGATACTAATGGTGAAGGTTTTTATCCTTTGTGTTAACATTGACATGTTGTGCTGTGCAAAGTGCACTGATCAAGTTACTCTGTTGTCTGACTGGCCAGAATTCTCTCTTTGCTAACCCTCCTCTGTCTATGGTATTTTTTCCCTCATGTTCATTTTGGCATATCTGATATTACATGGCCATTTTTCCCAGGCAGGTACCTGGCCATGTTTGTCAAGTTTTTGGAAGGTCACAAACAGATTAGTTACCTCTTTCCATTTACCCTCTCAGAAGGGAAACTGCTGAGACAAGATCTTTCAGGAATGTAAATGACTCCCTTTGTCTATGCTACAAATGAAGAAACAGAGATAAATGTCACCCATGGGAGGCTCCTTTAGAGACTTTTCATGTCCAGCACTATCATTTTGGTTCATGTATTCCAAGCCAACGTTTTCATACCTGAATTAGGAAATTATGGATTTAACTGACTAATGCATGCATGTATTTTCAACAAATCACTTGTGTGTTAGAGGTTCATCTGCAGTGCAAGGTTTGGGGATCACTGGAGTGCTTCTTCCTGATCTGGAGACTGGACTGGAAGGCAGCAGGGGACTGACAGTAAAACCTTGTTTTTCAGGCTGCTTGATGTGAAGAGGGCAGCGTGCCCTGTGACCTGGCTGTGACAGGGTGTGCAGGGGAGCAGAGCTCAGCGTGGGTGTTTGCATGCACGAGTTTTCAAGAATTATGTCTCTTCCCTTGGGGAGAATGCTCTTTGCTCACCTTTTTCACCTCAGAGGGAATAATTACCAATGTTTGTGGGTTTTCTTTGTTTGAGGTAGGTAATATGCAAACCATGGTGGCACATCCAGGCTGCACTTTCAGAAAAATTTGCTTGAATTTAATGTTGATGAAAATCTAATGTTCCAACTTTGAGTCAATGCATCATGTGTCAGGCTTTCAGCAGCATTAAGTTGCCAATACCTATAATAAAATCCTTATCCATCTGGCTATCCTTAGCCATAAAAAACAACAGAAAAATCTCAGCTACCATCCAACTCTAAACCTGTTTTCTTACTGAACCAATCTGGTTGTATCATATGCCATTTAAAAGCTCGTATCAATAACAGAGGCATAATCACTTCTTTTGTTTGAATATTTTTCCACTTAGTGCTTTTCTCTCAAAATTTGCCTTGAGAAAGAGAGCATCTATTATGATTTTTCCCAAGTTGCATGGATAATTGATGTTTAAGATGTTCATAAGCAAAAAAAAAAGGCAGAAAAAATAAAAAGCCTGTATGTAACTGATAGGACAAAGACTTTGTATCCACATATCCACACAACATTTGTTCTGTAAGGGGACCAGAATTTCTAGGTTGACAACTCTGTTGATTGTTTGCACTCCTCTTGTACTTTGCCTAGCACTCCAATCTAATTGTCTTTTAATGCTGCTACAGTAGAGATATTTTATTACATTGAAAACAAAAATTAAAAATAAGGTTTTAAAGAAAGCAGCATTTAAAGGCAGAATATGAGGCGAATGAGAAAAAAAATTTTTCCTTGTTGGGTTTTGTAGCTGTTAGCTACACAGAAGAGACATGTTGAGGCTCAAGAGATGTCTCTTCATTGCCAAATTCTGAAACAAAGTGAGAGAAGACTGATTAGAAACCTCTTCAGTTCTCATTTCTACCTCTCCAGCTTCTGCCTTGCCGCCTTTTTCTTCATCCTCTGCTCCTGCTTTTGGTTTTGGGCTCTTCTACTCTCATCTTTTTCCATGATGGTCACCTTCTCTCACTTAGTATTGTTTTCACACCTTCTCATCCTCAGACCTGTTCTGTCTTTTGCCTGTTCAAAGGATGTGGAGCACATACAGAACTGGGGATATTCACTGAACTTAGGTGACAAATTCTTATAGATTGCTTCTGAGCATGATGAACCACGTGTCCCAAGCTGTAGGGCTTGGTCAGTTGGAAACTCTAAAAGCACAACCACCCTGTGATGGCACACTCAAGGAATTTCAGGTGTCCTTGATGGAGTTACTAGGTGTGGCAGCTGGCAAAACCCATTCCTTCTACTTGTTTTTTGTAATACAGAGAAAGAAGCATACTTTCACATGCCCCAGTTTCTGAGATAAAAATGATCCATTAAAGGTGAATATTTAAAAAATCAGACTACCCATGCATCAAATTTAATGGAGGGTTTTTTTTGAAAACATACACATTTTTTAAAAATAGTTCCTTTAAAAGTGATCATAATTACAGGTGCTTCTTAGTAGTAATATTGAAATACAGAAACCTGACTTCTTTTAAATATCATGCAGAACAAAAAAAACCCAGAAGAATTAATATCACAGGCAGTACTGTATTTCTCCCCATCTACCTGGACTGATGAGAATTCTTTTTCTTTTTTTTTTTTTTTGCTTGGACAACATTTTAAAAAGACAAAAAATTCAGCCAATACAATCAGCAAAATTCTTCCCCTTCATTAACTAAGTGCCCAAGAGACAAATGGACAAAAATGTAGGTTCCTGTATTCAAGGGGAGGTAGCAGATTAAATGATGCAATAAATTTACACCTGGGCTAAAAGCAAATTTTCTCATAGCATAGAAGTCACCCTTCAGATAGACTGGAATCTTTAAGAGTACAGGCTAAAATGATGGGGAATAGCTCTTTAGAGCCATGGGCGAGATCATGCAGAAGTGGTGTATATCTATGGTGATGTTCTTCTCTCTGTCACTGGGCTCCAGGGGCTGCAGTCATTCAGGTGGGGAGGAGCAACTCCCTGAAATGCTGGGTTGTCTTTAAGTATTTGAAGTTTAGTATGGACTAGCTGGCTTCCAACTAAATGCCATGGAATGTTGTGCACAATTAGGTAAACTGCTAAAAGTCATAATTGCAATGATCATTGTTTTTCCCAAGGAGACTCCTAACAGTACATTTCCCATATGTTATCCACTTTAGGGGACTGTATGTCTTATTTCACATGTGCCTCGTTTTAAATATTCAGTACTATGTATTTTTAATTTATAGCCAAATATTTCAGCATCTGAGAAGGTAGGTAAATACCATTTGCCTCATTTTTGTAGCCAAGGCAGCTGGGGAATGGAGAAGTCAAAGGTTTGTTATATGATATATTGGCATTTAAGCAAATGACTAGCAGTCTCCTCAAAACTGAAAGCATGACCTTTTGTGAAATGGCATTCTTTTATTGAACAAATGTGTTTTTAATGTATTCTGTTATAGCTGCTTGCTGTTGTGATTATACAAAATTGAATTGCCTTTTGCAATAGTGAAAACTACAGTGAGAACAAAGGGACTGACCTGGTTTTGACTCTTTATTCTCTTTTGCGAATCTGCAAATGCATTTGTTATAGCCTGTGCAAATCAGTTGCTGCAAACATTAAATCTCAACTTCTATGGTTTTGCTATGGGGCAGCCTCTAAGTCATGAGTTGGTTTACAGGAGAAATGAGAGAGACTTCAGCTGCAACATTCTTAATGGTTTTTGTTTGTTTTTTTTAAAGTAGAAACATTTAGTTAAGCCAAGTAAATCCCTACCATTTACTTGCAATTTTAACTCAAATGACAAACCTGCAGTTGCTGAGAACAGGTTATGTGGGTTCCTTGCGAAACCCCTTCATGAGAGAGACAACATCCTCTTTCCCTCAGCTGAGGGCTGAGAAAACAGCAGGTCAAATTTCTGCTTGTACCAAAGCCCCAATTCTTGGTAGTCCTGCAGCAAGCACAGAGTCAGCAATTGTAATTCCTGACATTTCTAACTTGGAGGAGGGGACTGAGAAGGGTAGATGAAATCTGTCTACTTTAGACAAAAATGTTCTTTGCTGAGAATGTATCTGCAGAGGGCACAGGCAAGAAGATAATTTTGGTAGTTCATTGCTTGAAACACAAATATTTTCTGTTTATGTGTTGAACAGAAAACCTTAAAGCTTGAATGAGTGTGCAGCTGAGAGCGTGGAGATAGGAAAACTTAACTTCTTTGGCCACAACACTGTGTACAGTGAGACGTGACAGCTGTGAGCTGGAACTGCCACCTTCATCTCTGAAGGTGTCCTTGTTCTGAGCCATTTTGCTGCTGCTGTCTTGAATAGATAAAGCTGAGTACACAGGCAGAGCCCAGAAGAATATCCCACTAACCTTATCACTAGCCTTGCTTATATCTGTGGAGAGAGAATTTGCTGAGAAAGTACATGGCCTCTTCATTACAAAGAACTGTGAGGTGTTAATTGAGAAATTCATTATTCCTTTTTGTCTTAAAGAAAAATGCCAAGGAAAAGATGCATTCAAATTGGAAAGGGAAAAGCTGTCATTAGGAACTTCTGGATTAAGAATTTGGGATAGGCTATTCTATTAATACATATGGAGGGAAATAGGCAGCCAGGTAGACCCAGCAGGTCTTTGACCTTGAGATCTACTTAGCACATGCTTGGGTTGGTGGTTCCTGGATCTGTTTATGAGGATGTATCTTCAGAACATGTCTGGCTTTTATAGATCCTTCCTCTTCCAGAATAACTCACACCCCATCCAGGGAGTATCTCTGTTGTATGCAACTGTAAATGACCTCTGCATAGGGAGGTAACAGGGATGCAGTTTGGCAGCTTTGTGTGTCTGATCCATGGTGATTCTGAAACTGAACTTCATTTGTTTTGTTGCCTTCTTATGTTTATGTCTAAATTAAACACTGGGGGGTGATAAGAAGGGTCGTCTAGTGGTTAAATGTATTCAAGTGTCAATATAGAACGAGGAACTTCTGTCTCCGCCACATATATGGCCAAGGACAAATATATCTGTGTCTCAGAGTTTTCCCAACCATAAGATCAGGATGAAAGCCTTCTCTGGGTTACTGAATCACTTGAATGCTTTGATTCCCAACAGAAAGAGATAGAGAAAAAATTAAAAAGTATTTCCAAATTGATTCTAAAAATAAATAGCCCCTAATTATTCTGCCACTGGGTCTTCTCCACTTTGTCAGAGCAGTTCTGGTTCTCAGTGGACAGAGGAAGCCCTGCACATCACACAAGATATACGGAGTCGAACAAGAGTCAATCTCCAGCTTTCTCTGACTACTCCAGTGAGCATTACAGTGTTAATGGTGAACAGCAGAGAAATGACATGTTTACTCATTTTGATTTCATTTGCTGTAATGGGAAATAATTCTCCTGAAGTCAATGGGATCACAGCGGTGTAAGAGCTGTATGAATTTCTCTGCCCTCAGGCTAATGACAAAAATTGTATATGGCCATACCATAGCAAACACATATAGGAAAGGCCTCAGAGCAGGGTAAAATTCTGTAAATGAAATAAAAGCAATGAATTTAGCAGATGAACATTGTAGAAGTAAGAGCCTGAGGAAGTCTTGCTGTTTGACTGGTATACAGAGCTCTCCCCAATATTTTGCCTTTCCACCCCAGCACAGAGCTTCAGCTCTTCTAGAATCAAGCTTCCCTTACCAGCCACTATCTGCTGGCCAAAAAGGTTCACAATAAAGCAAAAGTGTTCAATCCCCATAAAAGATAGATGCACAGGAGAGGTAGTTGGAAAAGGGCAGCTGTTGTCTTTCTGGCTGCTCCAAGTTCATGCTTAGTGTTGGAAAGCAGAACAAAAGGAAAAAAGATGAAGGAGGCTGAGGAATTGAGGGGACACAACCTGTTGCTGTAGCAGAGGGTAACACCTTTGTATGGCAAACTCCAAGCATGAGGTACAGCCATGGCCTGTGACATTCCCCTCCCTGCAGCCACAGCCCTGCATGGTGACATCCCACTGTGCATCCTCGCTCTGATGCTGGCCCTGGTGCCACAGAGGCTGCAGGTGGGTAGGGAACCAAAAAGGAAGGGGGAATGGGAGGTAGGAGACCAAAGAGCAGTTCAGAAACACAGGCGTTCATATTAAGTATTAAATGGGGAAAATAGTGCTGCTTTTCGGCTTCAAGAAAGTGATATTGACCATTATTCCTTAAGAAAGAACAAAGGCAATTAACCTGGCCTTGGGACAATGTCAAGGCAGGTATTCAGGGAAAGTGGGATGGGAGGGTGCAGAAGCCACAGGTCACTGGGGGAAGCCAGGACAGTGCTGGTGTCAGGCAAGTAGTGAAGGACAGGGAGGGCAGAGGAGCAGAGAGCAGTAAGGAGATCATGAAGAACTGTACGTGGCAGGTGTGGGACAAACTAGGAGATCAGGCCCAGACAGCGTGGATCCATGAAATGCAGGTCCTAACTGATCAGGCTGATCTTCTTCTGAGGCAAGGTAGCCCATCTGGCGGATAAGGGGAAGGCTGTGGATGTAGTCTACCTGAACTTTGACACAGTTTCCACAGCATTTTACTGGAGAAACTGGCTGCTCATGGCTTGGATAGGTGCGGTCTTTGTTGGGTAAGGAACGGGACGTCCATCTGGATGGTTGGGCCCAGAGAGAGGTGGTGGATGGAGTTCCATCCAGCTGGCAAAGGCTTACAGGTGGTGTTCCCTAGGGATCAGTACTGGGGCCAGCCCTGTGTAGTGTCTTCATCGATGACAAAGGATTGAGAGTACCCTCAGTCAGTTCAGAGATGACACCAAGTTGGGTAGGAGTGTTCATCTGCTAGAGGGTTGGAATGCTCTGTAAAGGGATCTGGACAGGCTGGATTGATGGGCCAAGGCCAATTTTATGAGGTTCAACAAGGTGAAGGGCTGGGTCTTGCCCTTGGGTCACAACCCTGTGCAGGGCTATGGACTGAGGGAAGAGCAGCTGGAAAGCTGCATGGCAAGAAAAGGACCTATGAGTGCTGGCTGACAGCAGCTGAACACGAGCCAGAGTGTGGCCAGGTGGCCAAGAAGGCCAATGGCATCCTGGCCTGGATCAGGAAGAGCATGGCCAGCAGGGCCAGGGCAGTGACTGTCCCTCTGTACTCAGCACTGGTGAGGCTGCACCTCAAATCCTGTGTTCAGTTGTGGGCCCCTCTGCTCCCAGGCAACAAGTGACAGGAGAAGAGGAAATGGCCTCAGCTTTACCAGGTGAGGTTTAGATTGGATATTAGGAAACATTTCTTCACAGGAAGGATTCTTAAACACTGGAACAGGCTGTCCAGGGAAATGATTGAGTCACCAAAATTGAGGTATTTAAAAGACACGTAGATGTGGTACTTGAGGACATGTTTTAATGGACAATGCTGGGTTAATGGTTGCACTTGGTGATCTTAAATGTCTTTTCCAACTTAAAAAATTCTATGATTCTTCAGTTCTGTCCCTACTTCAGAGCAATAGGATCTGCTTTGGGTCTGAAGATAGGGGAGGCTCAAAAGAGAAAGGAAGGCAGAGTTCACACCTCCCTTTCTTTGCAGCTGTTCAATCTCTTTTCATCTTACAATAGAGAATTTGGATACATTCTACATACAGCTCACCTGATTAGCTGAAAGGGATTATATTAATGCAACTTTGAGTGTAGGAAGTCTTAAATCAGATTTAATTTTAGAGAGGCATATTAATTGCAGTGCTTTTTAATTTTTTTAATGACTACAAGCAAGTCCTTGGAGAAGGTCACAGCAGTCTTACTGCAACAGATGAAACCTTTGTGAGCTTTATAAAGGAAACCTCCATTTGCGGGTTTCACACCCTTGTCGTAAAAATCCCTTTTCACTTCTTAAGTCAAGCCCAGAGATATCCACCCAGTAAACTACAGTAGGAAACAGGTTATTCCTTGGGAGGAGCGGACAGCTTGCTCCAGGGAGTTGAGGTTGGAAGTTCCTCATTGGAAAGCTACCAGGAAAAGTACCAGTGCTGGGCTGGGAGAGGGTGACTGGGATGGGGGAAGCGTTTTAAGGTATGAAGGGAATAAGTAGAGCAAGCCCAGGGAAGTGGTTGGACTTGGGGGATAGTCTTGGTGATGGATACTTAAACAGCTACATCACCAGTCCAAAATATCTCAGTTACTAAAGGCTGCCTACAACTTAGTTATTTTCTTTTTCCAACAAGGAAAATATTATGTCTTGTGGGAAGTCATGAGGATGACATACCCAAGAACATTGCGTATTTGATCACTAATCATATAAAGTAAACATCTTCTAAATATTTCCAGCAACATGTGTCCTAGTTTAACTACTGGTTTATGTTGCATTCCTTTATGGAATAATATCCCATACAGCAGAGTGAGTGTCACTGCCATCCATTACAAGAATTAAATTTGTGGGATTTTCCTGCTTATTGAAGCTGAATGCCCTTCATCCTTTAGTAAATGCTTTCTTCTCATTTTGTGCCATTGCATAATACTGATTGTCCAAAAATTTCAGTGTTTGCCTATGATCTTACATACTTAATATTTTGCTTGGATAAATAGGGAGCACAGTGAAATAGTGATTTCACTCACAGTGAGAGGGAGAACGCAGGAAAAAAAAAAAACCACAAAGCTGCATCAATTGAATAGGAATACAAACTTAATTTTCTGGGAGTGAAAAACAAAACCCAGTACCAATGTACAAAAAAACCTGACCACCCATCTTTGAGCCAGTAGGAGAGACTGGCCTCATAGTCCAAAGGAGAAAAAAAAAATCAATAAATGACTTAAAACTGCAAAGAACAAACAATAGCAAAGAAGGATGTGAACAGAACTCCCCCTATAGATGAGGCCACTGAGACAAGGCACGTTAATCCTGTACTAGGATATATAGATTATACATGCTATAATAGGAGTTACGTATTAAGCAGGTATATGTGTTGACATTTTAGAGGAAAATATTTCATTTTTACTGACAGGCACTGCCTTCTCGGTAGATTTGCCAAAAGACTAACTTTTTTACAGCAGAATTTACATTGCATCGCAATTCTGAGCAGAAGTGTGGGTATATGTCACAACTGAAATAATTCCTTTCTGTCATTGAAGAGACAACTTTTTTTTGAATAAGAAAAACAAAGAGAAACCTTTGGTGTTACTAGAGTAGTAGAATTCCAGCAGTTCTAAAACATTCTGGGTGTGAATTCTCTGTGAGGTTGAATTGCGCAGAAAATTTTTTAGAAACCATGAAATGCCGACATATACTGGTCTTTGAACTACCTCTGAAAAAGCCAAATGTTGCACTCCCAAGAAAGGGCAACCCCAAGAAATACAAGCACCTTACAACTCTGTCAGTTCTACAAAGAAAGTGAGGTGTGTCAGATCCCAGTTTTTCTATAGGGGTGTTTACCCCTCCTGTATCATGGCAGAAATGTCTCTGGTCCAAGTTTGGACCATCTCTCTCTCTAAGATGAGAGTAGCTGAAGTTGGGCAGAAGAAGAAAGGTTGTGAGGGTGAGAAAAACTCCATAATTTCATAATAAGGCAGAAGTTCCAACATAAGATGAGGCCAGTCTCTTTACTGAGTTCTTGTCAGCTCAGTCACCCCGTGGCAGAAGTTCTTCTTGTCCATGCAAGTGGTAAATCCTCCACTATTGATCTAATAATTGGAAAAGAGTTGTTTAGCATTTCAGATCATCAGTGAGCATTTTGGCTCACTCACCAAGCAAGAGAGAAACAAGGAGAGGACAGCTGTATGAGGCTATTTTCTTTATGGGGATTTTTACCCCTGGACAAGGTCGACTTGATTGCTGGTGGTCCTGTGTTGATTGTCTGTATTATCAATGCAAATCCCCTCACTTCTCATCAACATGGAAACCAGTAACCTAGCATTGCATTGCTAATATCACAATTTCTCTTTCCTGTGAAGGATGTTGGACTCAGGAGTGAGAAAAAGGGTAATGGGCAGTGGGACTGAAACAGCAAATACAACGTTTTGTTTTATTTTAAAAAAGCTGAGGTGTGGACTCTGCTAATCAGAGATAGCAAGACTCACCTAAAGATACAGAGTTAGTTTCCATAGCGATGAAACCTATGAATTCTCAAAATAGTCAAGTCTCTATTAGGCTAGAAGCAGATAAAAATAATTTGCTTACATAAGGGCATGCCAGTTCTCATGCAGCAAAGAGTTCAGTTTTAAGCACATGGAGATAATGGGTCTCCATGTGTACCTGAGTCTTTTATTTGCCTGGGAAAGAAACACTCTTGGTGTGAAAAAGAAAAGTGCCTTTATGTCCCTAGCTGACTCTTTTTCAACCTTTACCCCCTTGCCCAGGAGCTTTGCCTGTGCTTTCTGCTGGTGTGCTACCTTTAATGCAGGCTTTGGGTTTTCCTATGGGACAGATGGGTTCCATTTCATCGAGAATATGAGGCAGCACTGAGCACTGCTGCTTCCTGCAGGCTCCCCTCTATCTTGGCTGGGTGTGCTTAGGACCTTCCACCTTGTGATTTGGGTGAGATCACATACACTGCCAAAGAGGAAGGAGAGAGGAAGGAGCACGCTCTGAAAATAGGTGAGCTTAATTAGGTAGGTACTTGCAGGAAATATCCTCATCCCTTCTTCCTGTCTCTCCAGCAGGGTCTAGGTGGCGTTACAGAGACATGACCAATCATGCACCTGCATTTCCTAACCACAGACTGCAGCATTCCAGCTGGAATGACGTGCAGGGAATGCGAGGTCTGCCACCCCACCACGCAGAGCACTGGTGTGCTGCACCTACGAGGTGTGTCTGGCCACTCTGGTGCTGTCCCAGCAATGCCACACTGGTGTTAATTAGCCTAATGTAAGCTGGATGTAGTTCACTTGGAATGACATTTCAAGGGGAGGACTGCAAATTTAAAATGCTTCTATACCCTATTTTCAGTTGTTTTGCTGTAAAAAAGCATAGGAAGCCACCAGTAAACATGCTTGAGCTGAGTCCTTTTGTAACCAGTGGTACTAAATCATATGATAGCCTGTGAAGCTGATCTCTGAGGACATCATGTTCCTTTAGAAAAATCTGAAATATGTTCCATGTACTCATGAATTGCACCAAAGTATTTAACTTAAAAAAGGTTTTTCACAAATTAGCACTGTTTCTAAGACTGAAGAGAATCTGAAGAGAATCAAGACTGAAAGGTATGTCAAGGAAAGCAAAAATCCAATGATGAAAAATAATCCCCTGAATATTTCAGCCAGTTTCTAAAAAAAAAAAAAAAAAAAGTGTTAATGACTCTCAGCATATTGGGAAGACCTAATTTAATTTTCTAATAGTGCAACCTTTAGTGAGACACTCCATTAACTAATTGAATGCATTTCATTTATTTGTTTCCAACTTGGGTGACTTTGTTTTCCTATCCACCTTCCTGTGGTGAAAAGCAAATAAAATATTCCCCAACAGCAAATTGCTGTTCCTTTGTTCATCCATCAATTTAAACTAGGATTACTTTCCAAGCATTTAATAAGGTGCATGTCTTATGAGTGCTTTATAAAAATGACAGAGCTGCAACACTGCCTGGTGGTGCTGGCTGCCTTCCAGTGATGGACCAAAGACATCATGGAATCACATCCTTTATGGAAGGAATTCTTATGTTGTAACTTGTCACCAGGCTACAGGAGTCTCAGCAACAGACTACTATAATAACCAAAATAAGCAGTAAGTTGACAATGGCCTGCTGCCGCCAGCACATGAGGATGCATACCCCTGTCACAGCTTAGAGAGCAATTACAGCTTTTGGAGACCAGCTGGCCCATCTGCTCCTGGTGCTGCTGCACTACCAGCAAGGTGGTGTTCAGCTTGGAGGAGCTGCTCAGGCTTTTTCTTGGGCCTGTCTCTCCTGCCCAGCTGAGCTCCTCGTGCTATGGATCACTGGGAAGGGAAGCACAGTCCTGAGCAGCAGCTCCTGTCTGCAGCATACAGAGGTGAGTGCAAAGAGAAGGAGGCTGAGCAGAGCTGTGTGTGTCTGTCTGCATGGCCTTGCCCTCTCCTGCAGCACGTCTGAGGCAATGCAGAGATGTGGTCACATCTGCTGAGCAAGAGCTGGACCTTTCCACAGTCCTGGGAGCAGCTGGGCATGCTTGGACACCTGCTGTGGCTGTGGAGGTAATTCAGTCATCATCTGCTTCTTCCCAGGAAAGTTCTAGGAAATTTGGGCCTTTCTCATGTTCTACTGGAGGTCACTGCCTTGCACATATTAACATACTGTATTTCACAGTGGTAATTTTTTGAGGGAGGTGAGAAGATACAATGAAACTCCTTGGGCAGTCCTTCTTTATAAATGCCCCTAGTTTGTTTCACACTCTGTCTTTTACCTAGATTATGAATGCCTCAGCAGTCAAAGCTTCTGGTTTTGGTAGACCTCTTACACTCATATACCCCTGGCATGGTGTAAGTTCTTTGCACACGCGTGGTTTGGTGGAAGAGCTCTGCCATTCTCATAAGGCCTTTTCCTACTGCCACTCTCCAATTTCTGTAGTGCATTCCTAGCTGTAGATGATTATTAGTTTATAAACATGAGATTTCTTTCAAGAGGTGTTAATCAAAATAACTGGCAAAATTAATTCTCATTGAAAAAGGAAATGGAGTTGGGTAAAAGAGTGCTCTCTCATCAAAAGGGATTAAATATTCTCTAGAGAGCTCTTCTAGCTTCTTAAAATGTATTGTAGTTTAACTCTGGAATACTTCTATGGATTTATGACAAAATATCAGCTCAATACTTTATTCTCAGCAGTTTTCTGCAGCAGTGGGTGCCAGCAGTAGGATTTCATTTGATCTGTTGAACTTCAAAGTCAAGTATGCCAATAATTTTCTTATTCCTGGGATTGTCAGAGTAGCTCTTTGTAGGGCACTAATCAGAGCAAATGTTAAAAAATTAATGAGTAGTTACCATGGACTTTGGTACCAATGTGTTGCTTCATCTTCAGCAGCCTGTCAAAGCAGTATGCTGTGCCAAAGAGAAACAGAAATGTGGTACAAGGTTAACCTTAAAACATCCATGACACCCTCAGATAGCACTGGGAAAGAAGACTGGGTCCATTTCTACCTGGGAGATTCAGACAGAGACGTGACTATGAGACCAGAGAATGTGGAAAATGACAATCATTAGTTGCTTCTACATTGTGCAAGTGCTGCAGAGGCAGTAAGCTTGGCAGTGGATTACTCCTTTAAAATTTCCCAAAAAAAGTATCTACAGAGGTAATAAAGTGTCAGTTGGAGAAATGCCTTCCTGCAGAGTTTTTAAGCAGAGGAAGAGTAGCTGAAAAAGTAAGGGGTTATTTGAAATGCATCTGAAGGTCACAAATGGAAAACAGAAAAGGGATAAGATCCAAAGTCCATGACAGACTGTACCTCTGAGGTCATGGGACACAAATACAGCCAGGATAGCAAATATCACTGTAAATAAGTCAAGGTTCAATTTTCAGTAATAAGCTGTATTAAACTTAACTTGCTTGAGTGAGATAACCACATGTATTACATTTATCTTGGGGAGAGAAGCAGAAGTGCAATGTATGTGTTTGTCAGCAACACTTCAAGTAGTCTTTATTTGAATTCCTGTCATGCTTATCTGCAGGCAGGACTTGGACCATATGCTGGTAAAAGAATTGCTACAAATAGCTGAATCAGGGGCTCAACAGAACAGGGTGACTTAATTGTTCTCCCTGAGTTCTCTGCTTTTCATCTTACTTGCTCAGTGTAATTGTTCAGGTCCTGTGCAATCAAACAGTACATCAGACATAGATTAAGCAGTGACAATTGCTCAGGCAATTTCCTTTTCCTTCTCCCTCAGAACTCAAGTTGCTTCTGATTTGCCCAAGCTGTACATAAAGCAGTATCTGGACAAACCCATCTCCTCCAGTTTGTCTGTCTATTCACAGCTGTCCTTCCCTTCATCCCCACTACTCCTCCTCCTCTACATTTTCCTTAGGATGGTAGTAAAACAGTTGTATGTGTCTGGTGGCCTATTTCAACTGCTGAAGAATTTAGATGTGCACTTATAAAAATAAGCATCCCTGTTCCCAGTTAAAATCTAAAACAGGATCCATTTATGGATCACTGCAGGTCTAGCAAGTCTGAGCATCAGGGGTGCTTCTGCTGCAAGGGAAAATTGGATTTCTCCCCTGCAGGTGCCATAGCCCAGTTAAAAACATTGTGAGGAGACAGCTGGGTAGACATTGGTGCTTGGATTCAGGCACACAGATGGAGATGCTCATTGAAATGGAGAAGGACTTGCCAGCACTTCTGTGGCTGTCACAGCAACCCACAGCTTAGAAGGGGACCCAGCTCCTTTTTCATGTGCTGGGCACTGAAGGCTGGGTCCCCCGCAGCTTCCCCCTGAGCTGGCTCAGCTGACAAAGCTGGGGACAGCAGGGCAGCCTGCACTGGGATGCTCATCACAGCTATCAGTAGGGCTTATGGTTTTTGTGGTGGGTGGTTTTTTCTGGGCTTTTTTTTTTTTTTTTTTTTCACCCTGATAAAGCATTTTGAAAGATAAGGGGAGCTTCTGGCAGGATATAGGTCTGCTTCTCAGAGATATCAGAGGAAATAAACCGAGTTTTTTTGTGTTCTCTTTCTCTGCCAGACGTGAACAATTCACTGTACAACTCTAGTAAAAGAAACAACAGCAAATTACTCTTAAAATTTTGATTGGGTTTCATTCCACTGTGCCATTTGCACTAAAGGGAGATGATTTCTGATTGAGGGAGAGGGGTGGTTTAAGGTCACTTCTGCCTATGCAGCTCAAAATACAGCTCCAGTGATCTTACCTACCCCCTCTGGGCCAGCTGTGTGGGTTCAGGCTCAAGTTCACAGAGTCAAGTGCCTCAAATCAGTTGAATTCATATTGCCTTCAGGGTCAAAAGCTCAAGTCCCTGACACCATCTACCTCGCACTTGCCTTTCCTCGTCTGGACAGGCAGCCTGACTGTTTCTAGAAAATACCATCAACACCAAGGGCTGGGGGCTTTGGGCTGAGCGTGAGGTCAAAGCTGACATGACAGAGCAATTAGCTAATCAGCTTCTGGAATCAGTGGCTATTAAACATCTGCAGCCCAGACAGCATGGTGAGTGGCACGGAGCAGTGTTGAGGCTGAGGGTCTGTTAGCTGAGCCAGCAGCTCCTTCCTCCAAAGGCAGACAGTATTTGGGAAGAGCAGATTATTATCTGCCTTCAATTCCTCTGCCCTCCATGGCCATCAGGTGTGGCAGGGCAGGCAGGTTGTCCTCTGGGTTGGATTTGGACCATGGGTCACAGTGCAGAGCTTTCTGTGTCAGGACAGTGCTTATCTCTGTGAATGCATTTAGATTGTTATAATTTGAAAAAAGCTTATTCAAGGTGGCATTTTAAGGAGTTTTGGTTTTATGGCCCTAGCTGTCATAGAAACAAGCTCATTCAAGAAAGAATAAACTAGAGTAAAAGCCAGAAAAAGAGACAAAAGACCTGTTTTAATCAGTAACTTAAGGAACTCTGCTCCTTGGGTCCAGTGTTGGGTTTGTGTTGAGCCAGGCTGGGAAAGACAACTGCAATTGCACAGAGCAGATTAACTCCACATGCTTTGCTGACCAATCTCACTGTGCAACCTGTTCAGGCTTAGCTATGCTCAGTCTGGACACCAAACTTTGTGTTGAAATCTGTTATTGTTTTAAAATTAAAATGAAGTGTGACTTCTGCTACCATCTATTGTTTTCTTTGCTCTCAGAAAGCACTTGTGCAGCCCCACAAATGGATGGCACTTCACTGAGCAGGGAAATTGCTTCCCTGCAGCAATTGCTCAGTGTGGGGGTGGTGGAGAGTGAGGGCAAGGGCTTCTTGTGGTGAGATTGCAAGGCATGAAAGCTTTGGAGGTGGGAGTTCATAGCCCTTTTGCACTGCATTGATTTCCACTCTGGCTATTTCGGAATCGGGCTGGGTGATTCTGTTTTGTATTTTTTTTTAATTTACTGGAAAACAGCTCATGCTATTTATGAATTTGAGTAGAATTTTTCAGAACTTTTAAATGGGAAAAAAAGAAATGTGTTGTAAAAACAGTTTTAAAATGTATTTTTCTTTTTTTTTTTTTCCTGTTTTGAAGGAAACATGAGTGGTTTTGGTTTTCCAGTCCTAGAAAAATATTTTTGGTTTAGTTTATGCAAAATATTTTCTCTCCTGTGTTTTCAAATTGACTGGCCAAATACAAATAACAGGTTCTTTCATCCTTGTTTGTGCAGACAAAGAGACTGTCCTGTCTCTCTGTGTTTTAACAAAGGAATTTTCTTTGCATTTATTCAAACTGATTCTTGTCTGTCTTCTATCAGAAGAGCTACTGTATTCTTTGTTGTGTAAATTTCACCACACTACAAAATAATATTTATGTCTCTACAAAGACATTATTTAAAGCATCATCTAGAGAAATGATACTCAAGAAACCAAAAGCATTTGTCTACAGAGAGAGTGCATTTGTTTGGTGTAATCAAGGAGACAAATAAGGGTTGCAAAGTGTCGTCTCTATGGTGACAACATTAAGGCCCTTGTTCAGCATGCAGTCTGCTTTCACTTTCAAAAATTTGGGGGTGTTAACACTGGCAGAAGCCCTGTGAGCCAAGAATTACCACTTTGCACAATATGTTTGAAAGCATTATTCTAATAAGTGGGTGTCTGTGTGCCTTAAACACAACTTGGTTAGAATATCTCAACAGTGTTGTAAATATAAGCACTGTGTTTTAGCTTAAAATTCATTAAAGATCATATGATAAATCATGAGCTAGAAATTTAATTTTCCTAATAAGTTGTTCTAAAAGCTAAAAACTTCACTAAGCAGCTTAAATTGTTTTTATTTTAATCTCTGTTGAGAGCAATAGCTGCAGATCAAAAATGAGTAGTGAAATTTGTTGAAGCTTAGATATTTAAGAGAGAGACCTGGACTCTATGTCTGCTATTGATTTTACATGAAGAAAATGGTTCAGATCCATTTTAGTACTGGAAAAAGCCCACTTGGAAGTACAAAGTAGGCCATAAAATCTATAGACTGTAAAAAAGAAAGACCATTGAATACTGAGGGTTCATTTATGAGCAGATAGCTGATAATGGAAAAATCCCTGTATTAGTATGCTAAATTGAACTTCTGTTGCTGCACAGGGGGCAGGGGACAAGGCAGGAGGGCTTCTGGTCACCTATGCAGAGCTCAGCTTTTGCTGGCCTCTCTCGTGCCCAGAGCTGCAGCATGTCAGGCTGTGGTAGCACGTTTTATGCAGCAGCTTCTCCTGTAATTGAGAGACACCTTACATCCCCCTCCTCTGCTACTGAAATCCAGGCTGCGTGCTGGCACACGGCAGTGCCCCGGGATGTACCTACTCACATTGGACAGGTCTTTCCCAAAAGACTGCTGCCTCCCAAGTAAGTACACACAGCTCTGCACAAGGGTACAAATTGCCCCTTAGCACTCTGTATTGCTGCTGTTTTGGTAGGAACAAAAAGGATTTGGGCACATGCTGTTAAATTCCAAGAAGCAATATCACAAATGGAGTGTATAGGTATAGCACACACACCTCCTCATGGAGGTTATTCACACATGCAAGACATACATGTGAACCCTTCTTTGTGTCTTCCTGACTTGGTTTCACACCAGATTTGTTTCAGCAGGAGATGTTTTTTGAGTAATGGCAGGAGATGTTAGTCAATACAGCATGGGCAGTGTGCATCTTCCCTGCACAGACTTTGCAGGGACATTGTCAATGAAGATCCAGAGTTGACCTACAAAGGTGGTGTACAGCAGGAATGCAAAATGAATATACTGAGGGATCAAAGGGGGCTTCAGAGGGTCTGAATGCTGCTGACTTTTGTCTCCCTGCATCACTTTAAGTCACAAAGGTTCAGCCCCTAGAAATTAATTATTTACCAATTTTGTGCCAGATATCAGTTCCTTTCAGAGAGGTCTGATGCAGTAAGGTTTCTTATTTTCAAAGGGTAGTTAGCTCAGTCAATTAGCTCCATCAGCTGATTCTACTTCTACCTGCAGCTCTTTCCTATCCTGTTACCCAACATATTCCTTTGCTTCGGAGTAGTTGTGAGTAGGAGGAAAGCAAACATGGAGAGTTTCTTGTCTTTCTCTTTTCTGTGTCCAGTGGAAGGATCAAATAGGAAAATCTACCCCCCTGTCTTGCTTTTCTTCCCCTTGGGAAAGGTAGGGGGAGGAGATAATCTCTTGTGTGTTTGAAAAGAGAACACCAGATGCCCATGAGGACCAAAAAGGACAACTGTTTAGAGCTGATCACCCTGTGGCTGTGGTCTTTTCTATTGGAGGAGACTCCTGATCAGCTACAAATTCAAATTATCCCTACAATTTTCCTTCAGAGGTCTTCAGGAAGCATGAAAAACCTCTTAAACTCAAAAAGCTGAGTTTTGTATGAGCAGATATAAATCAAGGCAAATTTTATAACTGCAGAAAACTGAGGATGAAGCCAGACTCTGAAAGGTTTGTGCACACACTTAACGCTGCTTACTTGGTCCATGGGGCATGGGTCCTCACTTCCAAATTAACTCCAGCTCTTCCAAACTTCCTGGGTTATAGCAAATGTTGTGCAATGTCCTTTAGCTCCCCAAAATTATTTTGATTTCCTTTACTTCAGGAACCTGTGCATCTGCTGTTCCATTCATTTTTCTAATCCAAATTATACCATAGTTTTCCAGCTCATGAGATTTCTTATTTCTTCTTGCTTTTCCTAGCAGTCTTGCTTTGTCCTTGGGAAGCCTCCTCCCTGCCAAGCAGGGTCATTTGCTCCCAAGAGAGACCAATTTCCCTTCCCCTCACTGTGTCCACTTAATGAATTATGTCTGTTTTCAACATGGTGTATAACAGGCAAAACCCATGAATAACTTATGTACCTCCTCTATTTCTGGTGCTTTAAGAAGGGTATGCTTGGAAGGATGTAGAGTGTTCAATGTAGACATGCTGCAGCATGTTGTAAGAGCACCTTAACTACTGAAAAAGCTTGTTTAAGAAAAAGAAATTGTAGCATATTTTAGCCCTAAATAAATCAAAATTCTAGCCTATTCTGGACTTGTAAAACTACTATGCTGTAATGATAACAATGTTAAATATAGCCATATCATCACATGTGAATTTGCATGCATATGTCTAAGAAAAAATGTGGTGTATGTCATATCCATGTATATACATTTAAATTATTTCAGAAATCAAGCCATAGGACTGTTTATTATAACCTATTGCAAATATGAATTCATATGTAAGTAGATGCATAAAGAGGTTCAAACTAAAGAGTAGGACAAGTGGAATGGGGAAAAATTCAGGGTGTCTGAAGCCTGTTATCTGCTTCTGCACCCCATGTTCTGCATGAGGCTGACTAACGTGCAGGTTTGCATAATTACCAGGGTCTGTAAGCATCTGTGAGCACACAAACCCTGTGGGATTCTCATCACACAGAGGCTGCAAACCTGATGCTTTGTGTGTCTCTGCAGTGTTTGGGAATCATCCAGGCGGGATCACTTCATGGCTCATATCACATTAGACCTTGCTTCCTCAAACAGCTCCTGCTGCACCTCTGTCTGCTCTAGTTGAGTGGCAAAATGCAGCTCACAGCCACTCAGCCCCTTGAAAGCAGACCTTGCATGATGCCATGTAGCTTGCTTCAGTTTCTAATCTGTCCTCTGTATTCTCTCTTGTTCCTTCCTTAGTCCGTGATTAATCCTGGCCATAGGGATGATTCAGAATGAAACTGCAAAGCAGAGCAAAACCTTTTTGCTGCCTTCTGAAACTCAGAATAAGGTAAATGAGAATAAGGTTATTATATTACCTGAGTATAACTGAGGTAATTTCATAGACAAAGTCTTTCTCACCTTCATCTATGCCCCACTCTACAAATGTTTGCTGGTGAAGTTGCTGAGTTTCCTCACACACCACCCAATTTTGCCAGGGTAGTGACGTTTGTGAGGTGACACATATGAATGATGGGGGCTGGGCACCACAAACAGTTGGCATTGCTGGTGCTGCCTATCATTGGAGGTGTCTTTCATGTGGAGGGAGTATGTTCAGGCTTCCTTGTTCTGTAGTCATGTATAGTATCTGGGCCTAAAGACAGAGAACTCAGAGAAACTCACTTTTTATTTTTGCTATTAGCCTGTTTTAGCAACAATGCTTTGTTTTCATTTATCTTACTTATAAAGAAACAATTTTATATAGCTGTTCCACTTTGCAAGGACATTGTACTTGTTATACCTTTTGTTAGAGTGCATCTCCAGCAGTGGGGGTCACATAATCCTTTTTCCTGCTCTAAAATTCTGGCCATTGAAAAAGCAGTGTGCCATGAATAAAAGTTAGTCTCCTGGTAAAAAGCAACTTTTTGTAATTTTTGATTGGGTGCCTACCTGCTAAAATGATGCTTTCAGTTTTATTTATATAAGCATGTTCAGGAAATGAATATATATTGGCCAAAGTTATGAATTTAAAGTAGTTTTGATTTACTAAATTAGATTCCATTATTTTATTCTAATCCACAATTAAAGTGGCTTGAATTCAATTTATCTCAATGTCAATTTAAAATATAGAATACAGAGTCACTTTGAATAACAAAACCCTGCAAGACTTTTCATGTCATCCATAGATGCAGCTACAAGGAATTTTAGTGCAGAGTTATGAAGAGGTCTGGATTTCTGGAATGAGATGCTGCTCGGGCTGATCAGGTGCACAGCCAGAAGGCACAGTGTAGGAAAAGCAAAATGAACCTGTACTCTCCATTGCTGGTGGGACATCTGGCTGGAAAACCTCACAAATCCCACCCAGCCTGAGCACCTGAGTTTTCTTTGGTAGCATGAGAGGAGGCTGGAGGGTAAGGCTCAGAGCTTCACTCCTGCTCAGGTTCACCAGCAGCCTCTGCAGCTCTGCTTCATGGTCAGTGGAGCACAGGCAATGGTATCTTTGCAAGAAGCTCTGTGCTCAAAAGGGTCTGGATGGACTAAATATAAATAAATAAAGGTCTTTTTTTTTAGCAACACAGAGACCTTAACCTGCGGGCTGCTGATTATGAGCTGTATCTCTGCCCTGCGCTGACAGGACAAGAGTCTTATGGGAACTCATAAATCACCAAAGTCTCTGTAGCATCAATTTACAGCCTGAGATTAGTATTGATATTTTTACTGCCAAAACTATGGGCTGTTAGAGCTTGACAGCACACAAAGGCAGATTTTTGCCTTAATGGTTATTACAAAGCACTTGGATAATAGCTTCAAAAGAGATATCCCAAATTTAGTGTGACCAAGCTGTTGAGATCGTGATTCTCTGAGAGGCACAGTCTCGTTACCATTCCCATCATCACTTCTATAACTGGGAATTTATAATGATTCAGCCTTTGAATATAATTTAGCCAGACAAACACCACACATTTCCAGCTGAGAAGGAAATATTTGTGACAAAAATGTAAAGTTCTAGAAATATTGCATCGTTATAGCAGAGCACAGGTCTTTCTTTGGACAGCAACCAGATTTCCTTATGCACTGCCCTAAAGCTTTGTCACACAGAGAGAATGTAAAGCATACTGTGGATTCAGGCCTCTGAAAAAGCCACAAGCCACATTTTTAGCTAAAAGGAAAAACATTAGAAGTGTGCTGAAAAAGTCTCCTACTGGAGCAGCAGCTGATGATGCCAGATGACATCATTGCTGCTATAGATTTAAACAAATTCCCTGCTGGTTTACTGATATTTATACTATTGCTTTAGGTAGCAGAACTATATTGATCCAGAGGCTGGGAAAAAAATAAAATCATCCCCCAAATGATCATAGTTATCACAAAATAAAAACAAAAGTGCAAAACAGGAGGGTGAGATTTCATATGGAGCTGCTCTTGAATATGGATGAAGCAAAACAGTAACAGATAGGAACTTTTTTGTTGAAGCATTTTAGAACCAGAATAGTTTATAAGTTTCTCAGTTAATCATATTGGATAATACTTGACTCCTACTCCTAGGCAAGGGCTTAATTTCCAAGCCATGTGTTTTCTCATGATGTAAATTAACTGAAAATATATCGCTGTGTGCAGAGGCAATTAAGACAAAGATCACTCCAATACAGTTCAGAGTCAGACCAGCCTCTCAGTAAAGGTCAAAAATTTTGCTTTGACTGTGTTACATTAACAGGGAAGGAACACCTTTTAAAACTGGATTCAGTCCTCTTCAGCATGGGGCTAAAATTTAAGTAGGGGTAGTCCATGCAATGCTTCCTTTAACATCATATCCATATTTCCAGCATCTTGTAATCAGCAGATGAGCTCTGAGGAAGAGGTACTACCTGAGTGCACTTCTCTGAATTAATAGCTGATGCACAGCGTGTTTCCATGGCCTCTTCATTAAAGGGTCTTGCTAATGTACAGCATTTTTCAGTGTTATTTAGAGATTGTGGGGAAATCTTCCTAAAATTGTTTCACTTATTTAGTTTACAGCACAGCCTTAAAACAGTCACATTAGCACAAGTGCAGAGGCAGTGAACTGTGCCATAGGTGCAGTAATAGAAAGCAGGAACCTCTAAAACCTACTTTGCTGCCAGAGAAAATACAGCTTGGATTTGTGTCCTGATTTTTCCATCAGGTTTATTATTTTCCAGCTCTGTAGTGTGAGCTGTCCTGTAACTGTACATTCACCTTTTCAGAGAAGAATCCACGCTAATTACATGCTATTTTTCTGTCTAGGCTTCAGAAGAAACAATGTATTTCAATAACTGGTAGAAATGGAATTGTAATTTAATAGAAAGCCAGGTAATCCCTCAGTGCTTCCCACTGTGTGATTAACATTCCGTAAGGAATTCCCTCATGTTTGTCATACAGAAAGCAAAGTTTAGACTTTTGTTCTTCCTTACAAAAGGAAGGGAAAGGGTGAACAAAGGAAATCAATTATAAATGTTCCATTAATAAGGATGAAGATGGAATATATCTGTCACTGGGAAAAACCCTGGCTTGATTCCCAAGGGACTGACTGCCTCTCAACAGTTTTGGCTTAGCAAAGGCGTTTGAGCAGGCTATTCTTGGTCAGATAAAGAGAGGCAGAGCTGGCAGCTCACGCACTGTGCAGACTTGAAATCTCTGCAGTGTGCTCCCTAGCTGGGTCCAGATGCACTGATTCTCCAAGCACAGTGAAGGACATATTTGTTTGATTAAGATTTTGGAGAAAGCTGTGGGTAAATTCCCAGAATGATGAATGGAAGAGATGATATCAAGAATGACAATTATTTCAATGACACTGAGACTGGTTTTCCTTTTGTTTCACTGTTACTCCTGAAATATTAATTATAAACTAGGACATTAAATTGTATTTATACTAATGTAAATAAATAAACATATGAATCTGAGCAGTCTTATTCTCCAGTAAGCACATATGCTAGGAGGGCAGATTTAAAAGCATGGAACCAAATCATTGCTAAATACAGAGCCACTGCTTAAATTTACAACACCCTTTAGGGAATCTCCTACTCCCTGAACAACAACAAAAATAGTTCATTTTACTGGCCAAACAGTAACTTCCAGATGGCATGAATGTGACCAGCTGAAGCTGGTGGTAGGGATTGCTGCTCGTGGTGAATATAGTTGTGCATATTTTGTGTAAAGTTTCAGAGAATAAAGGCCAAAGTTGGCCTTGTCACCCTGAGATGAACATCTTTAACCTAAGTTAAACCATATAAAAATATAGCAAATACTGTGGGTTGTGCTTGGTATTTCTCTGATTAGCTCTTTTCAAATTAATTCCATGTGTGGATTTTTCTTTTTCTGTAGTTCCTGGTTCCAGTTTAACTGAAACATCCCAATTGCTTTCCAGGATAAAATGGCCACAGCTGGTGTTATCTAGCAATAGCTATTTCATGATGGCTTAATGAAAAGCATAAGCAGGCCCTAGACATGTGTTTACAACAGAACCTATTAATTTCCACACAAGCTGAAGGTACTCTGTGATTTTGCAGGAAGAGTGAGCTGCTCAGAAAACAGAGCCCCAGGACTTGTGATTCTAAATCACTGATGAGGTTTTATATTATGTTTTAAAATTGCTAAGTCAAGCCAGACAAAGTGCTAAATATTAGTTTTTGAAAAAAAAAAGAAATAATGAAAAGCTGTTCTTTGACAGACTATAGTTTCATTGCTCCAGATACAAATATGTCTCTCCACTATCAGGGACAGCATAGCATCGACAATTCCTGCATCTCTCTGCTGTTTTTCTCCTTTGTTTGTTGCCTATCTTTAGAGAAAAAGATATCTAGGGTATCTGAGCCTCCCGAATACCCCCCTGCAGTCACAGTGTTCAGCTGCTTGGTGTAGGAATCCACCCTCTGAGAGCCACCCTGAGGCCATCATCCAAAAGGAGGCCCCAGTGCTGGATGGGATGCCATGTGCCATGTCCTGCAGCAGTGCCAGTTCCAGCCCCTCCACCTGCCCTCCTGGGGTGCCAAGGGCACTCAAACAGCTGCTTCTCAACCACCTGGTAAAATGGTTTTGGGGTTTTTTTTCCTGGTTTATTTTTAACACAGATCAGTTCACTGATCTCATTTTCCATGTGGCCTCAGGGGGTGCCTTGGGAAGAAGCAGTTGTGCCAAAACAAACAGTGTGAGATGAGAACGAGTGGCTGAAGGTCAGGAGTGCTGAGCTGGCATTGTCCCGAGGAGCACTGCAGCCAGAGCACTGCTCCCACCTGGCATGCAGGGAGCTGGATGCCTTTGGCTCCCGGGGGCCCTGTGTGCAAACCAGGGGCTGCAGCACTCAGCAGGTGAAGGCTGCTGCAGAAGGATGATTTTATCTTACAATATAACTCTTCTGGAGGCTCTGACATCACAAATAATGCATCAGTTGTGGCACTTGGGTAGAACAGGGTAGCTCAGACTGTCATGGCTCTCCTTTAGCACTTTCCTTTTTTACATTTATGTTATGAAGACAGAAATAATGGGGCCCTTAAAACACAAGAAGTGTTATTTTAGTACCCCAGTTAGATATCTTCAAAAGGTAACTGACTGCACTGTGTCACCTGCACTGTACTTCAAGCACTATTTAACTCTGCTTTTTTTAGCTTATCAATATTTTCCAAAATTCCATTAAGAGTCTGAGGCTGGAAATGTGCACAAGAAATAAAAACAAGCTCTACCTTCCTGCCAGCTGCTAACAGTCTTTCAAGCAGTTAATCAGAATGCTGTATGAGAATAACAGAAATGATATAGTGAATAAGTCCAGCTTGGTCAGGTTTATTACTTAGTTTACCATCTTTGCTTCCTTGAGAAGATGGTTTTTGAGGCTGTATGAGAAGGTCAAGCCCCTTTTGACCTCAGGGTTGTGAGCTGGATCAGGAGATCAGTAGAAATTCTAGGACACAGCTGTAGAGGTATGTGAGTGCATTATTTTTTTAAAAATTGGATCATGGCAAGGGAGTACTATATTTTGTTGAAATCAGAACCAAGAAGCTTACAGATACTATGGCGTAAATAAATCCCATTTTATTTTCAAGGAATTATTTAAGGGATTTTAAAAAATAATCTTCTTATCTTTAAACCACTGGAAATGGAACAGTAAGCATAAACCTATCTGGAATATTAGGAACTCTGAGCATAGATATTTGGTTCTTTATCTAAAGAGTCCTATGCTGCATATGAATAATATGCTAATTATGAACCACTTGCTAACTTGTAAATCTGCAATAACACACTTGCTTTGCTACATGCAACAGAACTCTATAAATAATCAGGTGAATTTTACTTTTCCTTTTACAAGGTATCAGTGTCACTAATAGCAAGCTGTGCATTCTTGATTAGCGATTATGTTGCTGAGATTAAGTTACTTCTGGTGCTTTAAAAATAACTTTGACTGTTCCTCGTCTCAGAATTGCCTGGCACAAACCTTTCACAGGAGTGATGCCCGTGTCACACAATACTGTAGTGACATTACTGGATTAAAGACAGTCAGCAAGAAGAGTCCAAAGCACTTCCCAAGATAAGTTTCTCAGGAAAAGTGCTTTCTACAGAAAGCCTATGCCCCTAAGAGAGTGTAATCCACCATCTACTGAGAATAACAGCAGCCTTACCATGATATTAGATAGAAAGCAGGGTAGAAAAGCTCTTTGGCAGAAAAACCTCTTAGGATAGCATGGTAGCACAGTAGTTGGATTGAAATAAGGTTATCCAACTTGACATTTTTTTCTGAAACATGCTCAGTATTTTTAATGGTATTAACAATGCTGCAGAAGAGTTGAGTAGGTAAACTGACAAGCTGTTTTCGTCTCTGGGTGCTATTTATACAACTTACTCTGCAATTTCACCACTGTGTGCTCCTTCTGACAAGGAGTGGGGACAGTATCATATTGGCTTTTAGTGAACAGACAGTTCAGCATAACCTCCAGATATTATAGCACTGAATATATTGGTGCTGCACCTATACCTTAAATATGTTGTGCAATTCTGATTCCCCACTCTTCTCAATCTCATGAAATAATCTGCTAAAAAGAGAAAAGATACAGAAAGGGGTTGATGTGGATGTATTTATCTACCTGTGCCATTCTGTTAATCTTACAAACTGAAAACTAATGGTAATCTAGAATCAAAGTCAGTGTATTTGACTTCATTTCTCCTCAGGATGTTGACAGAAATGTCCTGGTCTCTCTCAGAAATGACTGAAAAGGGTCTGATAGAGAACTCTTAAATAATGACCTTTCTGAAGATGAATAAGGAGCAGTAGCAACACTTCATAAGCCAAAACTTAGAATTAAATTCCTAGAAACATATTTAAATATCAAAGGGAATTCTTTTTTTCACACAGCTCATAGCTAAATCGAGTCACCTTTTTGGCTCAAGGGAAATGTAAGGTAAAAACCTGTGATTGAGACTTAAGAGCAATTCTGGCAAGGATATTAGATGATATGAATTCTTAATCTGACCCCAAACTACTGATTTTATGTTCCTGTGACTTGTACCTCAATAGTAGAAGCTTCTGCTGTGTATAGTTTGAAGAGCACATACTCATATGTTCCGTGCTATTGGAGCACATATACCATATTGCAACTCAATTTATACTATCCAGATATTGGTTGCAGTATTTTGGTATTTAAGAAAGTAATAGAATATTGACACACAATTTGTGCAATTCTTTTTTAATTATTACAAGATATAAGTACACTGAAATGCATGAGTCTCTAAATAAAATCATTATTAAGCATGAGTCTATACACAAACCATTACTATAATGTAAAAGCAGTTTCCAAAACACATACAAATTCTTTTAATGAAGATACATATTTCTGTTAGCCCATCAATTATATTCTGGGTTCTGCTCGTTTACACTTGTACATTTGAAATTCAAATGGAGCTGTAGTAGGATAACACCTCTGAAGCTGCTTTTAACTAGAAACCCTGAGAAATCCTTGCTGATGCCCAGCAGGAGGTTTTCATTCAGCCCCTGGAGCAGAACCTCATTTTCTCCTTGAACACTGCCAGGGCTTTTTCTTGAATATGGAGGTGCAGGGCATGCTTCTCAGTAATGAATGAGAACTGCTGGGCAAGGCATAAAAGCTTCCACATTGAAAAAACATCCAGTTCACGTTATTGTCCCTAGGTGTGCATGCCTTTATGTGCCTAGCACACAATAAATAATCCCTTGTGGTTGAAAAGTACCCAGATACTTGATAGGAAAAATGCGAACATCAAAAATATGTTTTTTTCTTTTTAGGCATCAGACTGTCATGAAACAAAGACTATGCTGCCATTTAACATACATTTCATGTCACAGCTTAATCTTCCTTTACTGTGCTGCCTGTGCTTTAATCACCACCCTGTCCTGTTTACCCCACTGCACAGACACTGGCAGTGCAGGTACACAGTCATGCTTCTCCTGCCCTGTGTCCCTGGCAGCTGCAGTCCTGCTCCAGGCTGAAGCAGCATCCCTGCTGTGCAAGGGGCTCCAGATCCCAGCACCATCCCCTACTCCCTGTGTGTCTCCCTGTGATGCTCAGTGGTGGCAGAGTGGCCGGTGTGGCATCTCCTTGGGTCCAGCCCCTGCTGCACGGTGCCAGTGGGGTGTGTGTCCATCACCACAGAGGCTGCTTGCTCTTCCCCTGGTGCACTGTGACATGTCAGTCCCTTGCCTGTTTCCCTGGTGCTGGCCTAGCCTGGTCCCCACACTGTGGCAGGGTGGCAGTCCTGGGGAAGCAACCCCTGCAGGTGCCCTTGGGGAGCTGGCTCCAGGTGAGGCCCACATCTGTTTGCCTGCATTTAATAAGTGTGCTGGAGACTGCCCACTGACAACTGAATTATTTGTCTGCAGGAAACTGGAGTTGTAGAGACTGGGTTCCTGGGTTTCAGCTGCTGTTTGCTGTGTCAGGGGGTCTGTGTCCAAAAAGGTGGATCAGGGGCAGCACCTGTGGTTCTTCAGGGTCTTCCAGTGCATGAAATTGATCTGAGTGAGGACACTCAGGTCTTTTTCTAGAGTTGCTTTTTCTATGATTCACCCAGTAATTTTGTTGAGATTTGTGTTTTTTGGTGCTGGCAAAAGGTATGGAACAAAGGAGCCCCAAACAAAGTCTGGCATGCCTGTCAGAGATGCCTTGATTTCTGCCAATCCTCCAGCTGCTGGTTCCATCTGTTGTCTCCTGATTTTTTTTCACTTGTAACCACCTTAGGGCACAAGCCGCTTCTGTGTGTGTGAATCTAAAGGGACTGGTATGACACAATATAAGCCCTCAATGCTTCAGCAATACTACATATAACATGAAAATGCTCAGCAAGAGATTTCCAGTATATTTCCAACCACATCTGAAATAAACTTCTAATTAATGAATAATCAAGAATATCAGTGTTCCTTACACTCTAGTTAAGCATATGTGGCAGCTCTGACTTTTGTAGTGAAGCGTCTTTATTGTCACTTTAATAGTTTTCTTTCCCCCAAAGATCCCTACAGGGCACTTCCAGAGCATTTGACTGGCAGTGCCTGCCTATGCATGCCCACTGGCACATGCTGATCTTCTGAGTAAGAGCTGAGCTGGTGGGCACTGGCTTTGAATCACCAAGGGTTACTTGTTCATCAACATTTTGCTGCTGTCCTCTCTTGACCCTTCAACTGCTCCTCCCAGTGTGACTTGCCTCAGTCTCTCTTCCTCTTCCCAAGTGGGAAGTCTCTCTTCCTCTTCCTCTCAAATGGGAGTCTGGTCTCCCATTTTCACTCCTCCTCCCTTTACTTTCCCACAAGCCACATTTTTTCGTGCTCTGTCATGCAGGGCTGGGAGCACACTCAGCCTCTGCCAGGCACATCCAGAGCCTGGTCACAGCCTCCTGTTGTCACCTGCAATGCTGGGCTGGGTGCCTTGCAGACAGCACACACAGCTAGGCTCGAAGGCTGGCTTCATCCTCAAGCCCCTGTGTTCATGAAAAAGTGTAGCCATTGAAAATAGCAGTGCACTTGAAGAGGTGTTTTACTTACACAAGTGATGCCATGCTGGTTAGGTGTGCTTATGTTGCTGCGGGTTTGCACACAAGAAGGGAGGTAACCTTTATTTTTGTTTTTTAATTTTTTACTTTTTATTTTTGTTGTCTGTATTTATGCTACACAGACTTCTTCCACAACTGATGGTGGTCCACAGTTGTCAAAGAACACCCTTCTACTTCCCATGCTTGTAATTTGTGTAGAAAAAGCCTAATAAATCACAGAAAGAGAGAAGATGAGAAAATACAGCTGCTATGTCATTGCACTGCAGATTAAATCACATGATTTCAAAAATTTCAGCAGCAGCAAGAACAGCAAAGTCAGTAAAACACGTTACAGAAGTACATGCAGTTTTGAGGCAGCCACATGGTGGACATGAGGGCTTCCTCAGGCCTGACAAATAATCTGTGTGGTTGGAGAGGTCTGTTTCAGAGATGGAGGGAGATATGAGGCAGCACATAGTCTGCTTTTTCTATCTGTGTAGGCTTTGTTGCTCATTTTGTTTTAAAAGAGCTTCAAAATGAACAACATATATCCCCTACCTATGTGAACAATTTTGTTTCAGTCCACAGTATGCCATCTCAATTTCAGCTGCAAAGACTTTGGCTCCAGATGCCAGGCCCTGTACTAGAGCAGCTGAGATGTGGACATGTGCTCCTCTGCCATCCCTGCTGTGGAGAGGGGGAGCTCAGGAAATCAAATGTTGGGATTAGTAACACAATACACCACAGTAGGGAAATTCACCAGGGCTTGCCTGTTGGATCATGAACACTTCTGAGAGCATATTTAAAGTCTTTTGCTTTGGTGTGGGGTTTGGGGTTTTTTTAAATTGGTTTGGTTCCTTGGATTTTTTATTTCTTTTTTCAGTGGACTGAGCTCCTCTATGGATTTCACTCCAGGGAGCCATGGAAGAGCTGGTCTGTTTTCCATGGGCTCATGGAGCAACCTGCAGGAAGACATAACAAAGACTAACAGAACTCTGAAGCAGATGACCTGCAGTCACATTAATTATTGATCATGTTAGCAGTTGATGAGTTGTGCTAAATTGATCTGTGGCAAGATAATGTGAATTAAAAGCTGCTTAAATATTTAGTTTTGGGTTCTTTCTAAATGGCAGGAATTTGAATTAAAGGCTACACAGGAGTCATGATTGGAATCAACTTTTCAGTAAAGACAAGCTGTCAGAATAAAAGGTACTATCTAAATATAAAGGTGATTTATTAGAGGAGGAATCTCTTTCAGGTAAACATTTTAATGGAGGACTAGAAATCTTTCCACACAAAATTCTCTAAAGGTAGGATGATAGATTAAGATTTTCTTGTTATTAGTTTAATTCCCCCATATTTTACTTTAATTAAATGCTGCTACATCTGAGGTAGTGCACAAAGCATTGCAGGGAAAAAGAGAGACTAAAAGCCTGTAGGAAGTGAAGGAGGACTATTGGCTGAAACTCCATATGTTTGTTGCAGCACTGCAATGCTGTACAGCTGGAGCACAGCTTGAGTGAAATGAATCTGTAGATGACTGGTGAGAGGAAGTAAGGGGGCTAATTCTGACATTGGATACATATATGTGTGTGTATATATATATATCAGGCAAAAGAATTTGCTGATGCCTCTGCACAGGGGCTTGTAACAGAAGGGAGCCAGTGCCCTGAGCTATAGTGCCTTTGCCAGTGAGATAAGTCCCACTGAAGAAAAATCACTCCTTCTGAAGAAGAGCTGCTCAGATCCCCTCAGCATGCTCGGATCCTACTGTATTGCTTCGCTAACTATTTTGAAAGACTTTATGATGTCATTAATAGAGTTTTGAAGGCTGACATGCATTCTTGGTTGGTTTGAGTGCTGCAGTTCCAAATAAATCCTTCCCTGGCTTCTCCCAGCCTCTCTCCAAAGGAACATCCTTAATGTAAAGCAGTCTTGGTCCTTAAGTGGAAATGTGTTTTATCTCACCAGTTTAGTGCAAACAGGCTTGAGTTATCTTTAGCGAGAAGAGAAGGCTCCTGCCTACTGTAGTTTCTTCCTTACAGTTTGTCTCACTTCATTCCTTCATGTACCAGAGAGCACTTTGGTATTCAGGGGTATTTGTCTTGTTTTTTCTCACCCTTCACAAAAGCTGTCCTCTGCTTAACATGCACATTTTTCCCTTCGGAGCCATTTTCCTCTGTAGGCTCTCTGAGCTGGCCAGCTGCCAAACAGTAGGGTGAGCTGCATGAAAAAGCCTTGATCATTGACAGGCTGTCTTACAATTTCTTTCTTGTATTCAAGATGCAGATGGATGTTATTAGAAAGGTTTTTACTTCGAATGTGCACGGCTTGTCCACATGGCTGAGATTAGTGCTCAATACTCATATAAAGCTTTTCATCCTCAAAAGGACTTTACAAGCTCCAGCCCTCAAAACACCCCTACAAGGTAGGTGCCCGAGTTTTGTTATGTGTGTTACAACAAGGAGGGACACATGTTAGTAACTTGTTCAAAGATGTAGAGCACAGTGAGCATTATAAAGGAAGGAATTATTTACACTTTCCTAATGTTCTTCTGTGATGTGTTCTATGAAAATAATAAGTTAAAAGACTTCACCATGGCAACATGCCTTTCCCCATGAAAGAAGTGATTATGACATCAAAAATTAAAATGTATCTCAGGTTATAGTACTACTAGATAAAAATGCAGCATTTCTAAAATTTATGAGGCCAAATATACTACTGCACTAAGTTTCAATTAATACAGCAGAACTGGAGCCTGCAGGGATCGTCAAAGAGACTCGAATTTGATAGAAGATTTGGAGCACTTGCCTCAAACCATACTTCAAAACAGAGGGAAATGATTATACGAAGAATGATGAAAAATGCCTTCTCAGTTGAAAGGACAGTGCAGGATTATTTTTTTCCTCTGCTTTGACTGCATGATTATAATTAAAACAGCTCCAGTAATCTGAACACCCCCAGTATGAACTCCCTTCCACTGAAAATTCTTGTAACATTGTACCTCATCTTAGTGAGGAGGATGAAGTAAACTGTAGCAGTAAAAGTTATCTTTATAATTATGTATTTGCACTGAGCTTCTACTGGCATGACTGAGCTACATGCTCTACCTTGCACAGACAAGCCAGTGGAAGTTTCCAGTGTTGACCAGCACATGTAACCTGGCCAGGGCCCTCTGGGATGTGGTTGCTAAACTAGGTCTGCAAGACCTTGAAGGCTGTCTGATAATCATCATTTAAGGTCTTTGTAACCTCACTGGGCCTTAAGGCCTGCGTAGGTAGCTGGAAAAATTGGCTTGGAAAACAGCAGCCAACTTGGCCCCATGAGGAATATTTGATAAGGCTGTGCGATGGTGAGGCTCTTCTGAATAAACCAGCCAGGGCTAGCTGGGGAACTCTGCAGGCACAAGGGTTTGTACCACAGACATGCTCCCACTTTATGCTTTCTGGGTAAACAGACTGCAAATAGCATGTCTAGCCCAAGCCCTGAGGAGGGTAAAGCTTGGTAGGCTAAAGCAAATGTATCTTTTAATTCTGTTCCGTCTTCCTTATTTTTTGATGCAGCTTTTCGTTCTTTCAGATTATTGGGGTTTTTTTCACAGAGTGAATACTTGCACAGTTATGTCAATAGAATGAAGGACTCTGCAGCTTCTCAGGAAGATCTTGAGTGTAATTGAACTCTCTGGTGTGTCATGTAGGACTGGATGGTTGGTGCTGAATACAGTGGGGTGAAGGATTGGATTTTTTAACCCCAAAAAGTTTCTTTTTTTTTTTTTTTCCCCAGAATACTTTGATGTTCCATCTTATCTCCCTCTTGTTTCCCTGAGAAAGATATCTGGACCCACAAAGTACTCTGGAGAAAAGGGAAAAGCAAGTAATTTTCTGGTTTTATGACTACTCTACAGTGTTTCAGGTAAATTCAGGGAAATTATGGGCACATAAATTAGTGAGATTTTTCTTAAGGGAAATTACAAGTGGAACAAGTTATCACATTTTTATGGCTCCTACATCCTTAGCCTTTAATGCCAGCTACCTGATTTCACTTTATAATTGTGCAAGTGAGTGCATCTAGGCCAATTAACTATTTTCAGTTGCTTTTAAAAGAGATGCAAATGCCTGCTAGAAGATGGAGATACCATATGATTTAACCTTAATAATTTGGGTTAAGGTTAAGAGATGCTTTCTCACGGCCATGACTTACCTGTATAGTTTTGGAGAAAATACATACATGTGCTCATACTGTGAGTTATTTTAGGGAATAGCTCAAAGCTATACATTGCTTTGGATAGCTTCAGCACTTTTATTTCACTTTAAAGTTTACTGAAATAAAGATTTGCAAGCACTGCAGAATGGGTTCAGGCCACTGTAGTCCAATTTTTCTCAAATACCATAACACCTTCATCCACCTACAAATTCCTTTCTTATTTTCCACAAGATTAGCCTTGGAACCTTCAGGTTTGAGGCTCCCACAAAGTGAAGTACAACTTAATTCCCACATGCACAGATCTTTTAAGATCTAACCACAGTAGGAAAATACTTCACCTAACTTCAGTATGAACTGAATAGCTGTAGCATTATTGATTTTTTTTTTTTTGGGGGGGGGGGTTGGGGTTGGGGTTTTTTTGGTTTTTTTGTTTTGTTTTTTTTTTTGCTTGAAAGGCCCCTCTTTGCACTTTGAAGGTCTGCTATATGTGGTTTTAATCCATTGTATTTATTATTGTATTATTGACCAGCAGTATCAACCCACTAACTGCATCAGAGATTTACATATAAAGTGAGAAGGACCCTCACTGGGAGTGTATTAGTGATGAGTGTGGGTTAAGGATTACAGGTATTTCAAACAAAACTTCAGAAAGTCTATTTGAAAATAAACAAAGTATCCTTGTAAATACTTGACTTCTGCAGCATTGAGAATATTTTTGTATCACAAGGGACCAAGACAGATTAATTAAAATTTTCCTCTGTGCTTCAACTCCTCTGCTCCATAGCAAGAGGAATCTAAGCTCATACCTGAATGCAGTAGTAATGCAAAGGCTCGAGGCAACATTGTTAGCTACTCACATCAACGGAATGAAGTTATACAGCTCACTTCCACCTGAGAGAAGAACTATTGTAACAGTTCGTGCATCGCTAACGAGACACAGATGTCGCCATTGGGCAAACAGGGGCAAGATTGTTTTGTGGTTCGTCATGCAGCTCTTCCTGGCACAGCCCAGTGCACCTTAGAGAGGTGGCTCTCTCCGGGGGCTTCAAGCAGTGCATTTTTCTTTTAGCTGGAGACCATCCTCTGCTGCAGCACTGTGAGAACTCCCTAAAAGCCCAGCAGGGATCAGAGGCAGGGAGAGGGTGCTTAGCTGTTTTAAACAAGCAGAATTTTGTTGGTCTCATTGAAAGACAGGGGCTTTAATCAGATGAGGACCTGGGCTGTAAAACAAAGACACACCAAGGCAGGAGAATGATCTGGAACTCTTCTCAGGAACTCTTCTCCCACCAAAGAATCTGCTTCCTCATGTGCATGCTGCTTGCACACAAACAAGAGCATGTGGATGCCGATCTCCACCCTCCAGTTTATTTGCAGGAAGGTACTTGTGAAGTATTTCAAGACTTCCTTATCCCAAAGACTAAATACACAGGGCTGTCTCCATTCCAGCTAGCTTGAGCTGAAGGAAGAGAGGTAAAATTTAAATATGGATAGCAGGAGTGTGGTTACAGTGGCAGTGCACAGGGCTCTTGTCATGCCAGTCAGGTGCCAGCACATGTCAGTAGTCTTGTAAGTGGCTAAAAAAAAAAAAAAAAAAAAAAACAAAAAAAATCCCAACAACAAAAAATTCTTGGCAAATAGCTTCCTCCAACAAATTCTTTGAGAGTTTCTTTATTTTCCAAAAGTTACATCTTCCCAGAGAGTCATCTATTTGCCACAAAGCGTTAATCTCAACTACCTCTTTCTGTCCAATTACTTCCCACATGTCAGTTTCTCTTCCTGACCTAGAAAACTTATTTACAAGATATACTTGGCTGGCTACAGATCTTCATCTGCAACTTCCCTCTGCTACTTGCTCTGCTAAGCACAGCAACAAAGAGGCTTTATCTTCTTATTTTAATTTTTTTCTAGGAAGGAAAAGTGAAACAGACAGTGTGTTCCCATGCTCTTCCACCAGTGGCACAAGAAGGCAATGGTGCATGTTCACAGCACAAATCAGTTGTTGCAGGAGCAGGAAGATAGTGTTTATCACAGCTAGCTGCTGAATGTTTAAGGAGTATTATGAGTATCTGTTACATAAATGAAACAAATAACAAAATTAACATAAAAACCCTGAGGGAAAGTGATAAGTTGTTGCTGTCTGTCTTAGATCCAAGAAACACAGGGAATACATTGTGTAAACTTCTACCTCAGAGCTAGTGACTGCTTAAGAGTGCAGTACTGCTTATTTTTGTCTGGTCCTTCACGTCTCTGTTTTTGTGTTACTGGAGGATTTCTTGCTCCAACTGAATTTTAGCCTTGAATTTATCATTATGCATTTCTACAGAAGCTGAAAGTTACAGTGGAAATAGGGATCTCTTTGTATTAAATTTATTACAAAAGGAAAGGAATACAAAGTCTTAATTTTCACTGCTGACATTAACAAAGACTGTAGAATCTACGAAACACATTTGGTCATAATAGCATTTTGAACCTGAAGTGTGTAATTTTTTTATGATCTGTCTATTAAGAATATTCTTTGAGTACAGGTTCAGTGAGGAGCTCTGCACACAGAAGGTCAGGCATATTGTCATTAAATTGTCCAGAATGATCAAAACAATTTCACGATAAGCTTAGATCACCTTGGTAGCTTAACTCAGTGTCCGTTTACCTGGAATATGTTTTCTTTGGACAGACTAGAATTGGATTTTAAAACTCTTTTATTTCAGTTACTGGATAGTTTCTTCCTGGAAGAATAGATGGAACACAAATCGATGGAGTATGGTATCACTAATTTGTAAGTAACAAAAATACCAACTTTTATAGAATCCACTGAACTTAAAGCTGATTCTATCTATTTAAATTGGTACCTAGTACTTGTCACATTATGATATAGGTGTGAATATGCTTTGCCAGGATATGTATGCACAGCAGAGAAACATTCACTTAAGTACACACCCACACATCCCCATATGCTTTGAACAGATCTAAATGGTGACTGAAGGATGAAGAAGGCTGAGCCACATAAACATTATCCACAATGACTATTAATTTCAAGGCAAAGCAATAATTTATAAAGGCTGTTAGGAAGCAATGTAAATGCAAATGCTCTTCTAATAAGTGCCGGGACTATTATGTTGGAACGTGTTTGTGATTCACCACAGTGTGTTCAGCAGGGAGGAGCGTGGATGATTTCTGTGGAAGATGCTGACAGGAGTAAAGAGGTGAAAACTGACAGGAATGTGGCGTTTGGGGACTCAGTCCAAGGAGTAGCTCTAGCATGGGCTGGCTTAGCAGTGCAGTGCAGCAAGCAGTGCTTGGTGCTGGAGCGAGGACAGGCAATAGCTGGAATAATTAATCAATAATTCATTATGGAAAAATGCTACCAGCTGTAAAATCAATTTGTAGAATAATGCCCTCCAGTAATGCCAGAAGTTATAAATATATTCATATTTTTTGAAATAGATAGTACAAGCTGAAGACAAATGCTTTAATAATATATAATATATAATATATAATATATAATATATAATATATAATATATAATATATAATATATAATATATAATATATAATATATATGACTTTTGAAAAATGAAAAAGTTTCTGATGGCAGCCAGTGAAAATTAGGTAATTAGTAAACAATCCTAGTACTGAAAATAGCATGCTTAGAGCAAAAGGTCTTAATAACAATGTTAACAATATTTTTTTCTCATATAAATATTTTATATCCTGGTGCAGGAATAAAGTTCCTATCTCCTATGCTTTTCATTTTCCTAGCAAAGCTTTACATATTTTATTGATCATTCTGCATGATTTATTAGGTAACTTTATTGTCGAGTGTTTTATGAAAAGCAGTATTGTTGGATAATAATGATCATCTGGCTATCTATCATTAATATGTATGAATTAAATGATTTTAAAGACTTGGCCAGCTTTGAATAAATAGTAATCCCATCTATATTTGACTTTTAGACAATTTCTATTTATGATATTTTGGCCCAATCATGTAATATTTGGGTTGTAGAAACTTCAAAAGATTGTTTTAAATAATGCAATTGTAGTTATTTCAGAAAGAGTAAGCTTGTATTTTCTTTTAGGAAATATATTGGCTTAAGTGTAAAACATTGAAATGTAAGTTTGGGTTTTAATTTGTTCAGTAATTTAAATTTCAAAGGCAATGAGTAAGAATGAAATATTTTTTTCCTTCTTTGGGATGTCATTTACTGAAATATATAATCAGAAGTATATGTGACACCAAATATATAGATCATGAACCTGTTATGATATACATTAACAGCTGTAATTATATACTAATACAGTATATCTTGCCTATATTAGTTCATGGATGACTATTTGGAAAGGAGCAGATTGTGGTTTTTAACCCATACATTATTCAGAAAGTGTCATCTATCTAAAACAACACTTGCTTTAGTCTCTCTGATACCTTTGTCACTGTGTAGCAGGTGCAATTTGAGACCCACACCAAGCACCTCTCCACGCTGGCAGCCTGTTCCAGAGCACACCAGGGCCAAAGCACTGACTTATTGCTGTGTGCTTCATACCATCCCACTGAACCAGCCTCTTCCACCACACATCCTGATAATGGCAAAAGATACAATTTCACTGTTTCTCTCTGTGGTTCATTTTCTGTTTTAAAAAAACCCTCAAAATGCTGCTGCTACTGTTACAAGAAACAGCATGTTGCTGTGCTTCTTTATATCTCAGAATACCGAAGAAGTTTAGTTGCTAGTTTTTTGTTTCTTTTCACAGAAGGAGAAGCTGGGGCGGATGTTGACCTGAGATCTGGAGCACACCTTCCCAGTGGGGGTGCCAGGATAGAAGACCTCCCATCACCACTTTTGCTCCTGAGGGATGAGGGGCAGACCTGTACCATGGTCACAAGCACAGAGGAAGTTTGTGTAGATGTTCCAGAGCTTCAGAAACACACCTGACCTTCAAGAGTTGCTGCTGATTTGTTCAGTGCTCACACAGTGTGTAGCACAGGCCTCCTGCTATGCCTCCTGGGTGCTGCTGCAGTACAGCCACCTTTCCTTTTGTTTGGGCACCTTTATCAGTACAGCTGAAGGGAACGCTCTGTGGACTGTGAATTCCTGTCCAAGATCATGTAAATACTTGGACAGTACATGCTGTTTCTCTAGTATTAATCTAACTAGCTAAAGCTGGTTTGCATACATCTGCAGCTACAGCAGAAGTTTAATGATAAATATTCCCAAATGTAGCTATGCAAATAGTGGCAAATTCTGAATAAATATGTGAAATGCATTATAGTAGTCAAAAATTCTTCAATTTTTCCATCAAGAAAAAAACAAAGGATGATTTTTCCTTTAGGGCACAGGCCAGATTCTCTTTTGTAATGTTTAGAATTTCATACATCTTATGAGTATAAAAGGGTCATAAAACCAGGGGTAAACATTCAAGGATTATTTTACTATGGTCTGTGTTAGCCTTCTTTCTATCAGAGATGCAGAGTGGTTGTTCCATATTGTGTCCATACATAAGTGATTACTGGATGACAAATATCCACAATAACAGAGGATATTATGTAAAAAATTAACAGACAAAAACACCCACACAAACAAACAAGCAAACTCACATGCCCTTCATCATAGTGCAAAAGGTACTAAAAACTGGAATTGCAAGTGGTAGTAGTCCCAGCCATGTATAAATCCCAAAAGGTGAGAGTCATTCTTGGAAGTGGTGCCACCCCTTAAGAGAGAGCATAGAGGCTAATCTTATTTGAAGGGAAAGATCATTTCCTCTTGGTCGTGGCCTTACTCATACCTAAAATAATTAATGCTTGACTTAAAATCCTACAAAGTTGCCTTCTGCCCAGACCAAAGGGGATGGCTACTGTTCTCATGGTCAGCTCTGGAGGGGTTCAGCAGGCCAGCACCTCTGTTCCCCTCTAACTGTCTACCTCCATGAATGGTTATGGAAGTATCTTTTTATGGTTGCCAAGAAGGTGCCAGGAAAGATCTGGGAAGGAGAGGGGCAATTCTGAGGGCTGGTGTTTAACTGCATGAATCTGCTGCAGCTGCCATTTCCATCTCCAGGAGCTAGATGGAAACAACTACCTACCCAAGAAATGGGAGAAAGGAGCATCCCTGGGCTTACAACCATACAGACTGTATATAACTTACTAAACTCCCACAAAGTGGCAATGCTTTATTTCTTACCAGGACAGATTGGTGCATCCCAAGCAAACCAAGCATTTAACTGTGGGTGACTAACTACAGGTGTAATGAATTGAAAGCCATGTGGCTAAGCCAAGTGCAAGCTTTTTGAAGTGTATCTTCTTAAAAATGGGGTTTAGCAAATGAACAAAATGCTCCCACAACTGCTGAATTTGTTTTCTTAGCATTTTAGCAACTGTTTGACCTGACCATTTCAAATTACCACTGAAAGAAATGGATATATTCAGGAGGGGAGATACCCTGTATTTCTAAGGCAAAATACTTCTATAAAATAACAGCTATCCAAAAAGATATTATGCTGAGCTGTCATATTTTGTCTAGCAGCCTTTTCATACTGTTGAAATATCAACATTATATGTACTGCTTGTGTATAGTTAACTCTTGGTTTCCTGGTGTAAGATGGGTAGGAAACCTTTGTAATGTATTAACAAGACCAGAAAAACACCCCCCTCAAAAAAAAACCCAATCCATTGTAAATTAGGGTAAGACTAGGTAATACCTGAAGAGTATTATCTAGCCTGAAGAGTTGCCAATTAACAAAATGAATGGCATATCCTGGTACATATGTGTATTTTAAATCATACTGATTTTTGTTGAAGCTGAAAAACAAGAAGACAGTGAAACTAAGAGAAAATGTAAGTTGCAAAAATATTTGACACTGTAAATTACGTTTTGTTGAATATTTGTAGTGAAAAATGGGGGTTTCTAGAGATAATTGCATGTTTTCTCAAGTAATAACAGTCCTTACTCCAAATCTTGATGATTATTTACTGATTTATTATTATTATTTTTTCTATTCATAAATAACTAGACTGATTTCAGCAAGAGAAAAAGCCCAGCATAAAGGACATCCTAGTATCCACCATGGAGGATATGAATAATCAGAAGTATTTGCATTATACAAATATGTTGCTTACAGACACAAAAAAAGGTGTTAACACAACACATCCTTAAATATTGTTGAGATGTTGTTGAGTATTTTTGTACACAATTCTCTATGTACAATTCTTTCATTCATTCTCATTTATGACAATTCACGTAGTGTGTGATGGGCCTTCGACACAGATCTATAACCACTGAGATTTGTGACACTGATCAGAATACAATGAGAGCCCTGAAATCCCATTCTCTGAAGTGAAACATCCCTATGAATCACAGGTATTGTGTTACCAGACAGCGCAGCAAAAAATTAACCAGAGCAAAACACTCGACTTGGTGCTGTTACAGCTAATAGGTCTGAAATGAAAGATAATTGCATATTAAAATAGAGTGGGTAGCTCTGTTTTGATGTAGAGATATAAAGATGTCAGGCAAGCTAGGCTGCAGCAGCAGGGAATGGGTGCCCTGAAGTGATTGAGGAGTGAAGCCCAAGAGAGCATTCCTCACATTCCTGTGGCACTCCTCCTATACATATGCCCCCAAAAAAAGGGAATTCCAGCACTCCGGATTGGTAAAGTGAGCTTCAGAAAAGCTGGCACTTTTCTATAGCTGCAGGCTTGGTTAATTTGAAGGAATTATTATCATCTCTGGATGATGAACACGAGGCATATTTAAACTGTTATTTTTTAGGGTAAAGGACATGACAATTCCAATCTGTTACAAAAAAAAAAAAAAAAAAAAAAAAAAAAATTAAAAATCGCTCCTAAGGACTTGTAGCAAGCACCAATAAGCAAGATGTAGAGAATGTGGAGCACTCCCTAGTATTTTCCCATGATCTGCCCAGAATAATTGGTATTACTGCAAAAAATATTTTGCTGACACATATGAGTGGGATTAGCCCAAAGAGCTATCTTTGTTAATGAGCCATATCTAGAAATTGAGTAGGTTTAGTAGATTGCTGTCTGAAGACACAGCATTTTTGAGAGCCACTTATGTCTAAAAGTGTAACATGTTTTCTCCTGGGACTAGCAGTGTATGTTTTGTAAGGAAAAGATGGTTATCCCTGGGAAATTTCACAAATAAAAAAATCAAATAAAGATGACACTACCTTACTTGGAATTGAAATGTGACTGCTAGTGACTGGGAATTAAACAGATTTATTAGTGTTGGCATTATTTACATTGCGTGATCCGTATCAGCGAAGGGTACACATCACTTGTGAAAGCAAATACATTAATAGTATTACCCCGCCGCTAATGGCACGCTAATAATACTTCCATGCTCCGCGTTTGTCAGGCTGCTGCTGAGACGTGCTCGGTGTCGTGGTAAACAAAGAAAATCAGCCATGTTGCCAGACCCTTTATTCTTTAAAAAACTTAAGTTCACGTGAGAAGAATCGGCGGCTAGATAACCCCCAGCACAGTGATAAATTAGCGATTTCACACCCCTCCCTTCCTCGTTTTTACCCCATATAGCAAAGACAGAGGGGACAGCCGGTTGATACGGATTACTTTGGAGAAGCGTGACAACAGGTGGCCTCCCCGAAGTCACTAGATTCGGCAGATCAAGTCTTTATTTTATTTATTTATTTTGGCGTCCAGCTTGCCCATCACCAGTATCCGTGCACGGGGAGCACCGCCGAAGCTGGGATGATGCGCGTCCCTCGGGACCATGGCGGCGGCGGCTCAGACGCCTTTTTGGTGGTTAAACCCCGCAAGGACGTGTTCCCAGGGGGAGGATGGTGAGGCACCGTAGCCGAGGGGACCCCGCCGGCCGCGACCCCCGGCGACCCGCCCTCCCTCCTCCTGCGTCCCGCCTCGGCCCGCCCCCCGCCGCTCCGCCTCCCCGAGCCGGCAACTTCCCCGCCGCCGAGGCGGGCGCCGAGCCCCCCATCAGCCCGGATGGGAGGAGGAGGAAGAGGAGGGAGGAGGCGACGACGGCGGTGCCCGAGGGGATGCGGCGGAGCGGGCCGGCGGGAGGCGTAGAGCCGGCTCGAGAGGGAGCGCCGAGCCCTTGTCGCCGCCGCTGCCCCCGGCGGGGCTCGGCCGCCGCCTGCAGCTCCGGGCGGCGGCGCTGCTGAGCCCGCGCTGCTGCGCGCCGCCGCCTCCCGCTCCTCGCCCAGCGCTCCGGCCGCGCAGCGCCAGGCCGCGGCCGCCCTCCCCCAGCGCCGCCCGGGCGGCGGCGGGAGGCAGCAGGGGCGCGATGGCGTCCTACGTGGATAACAGCTTCCGCCAGGCGGTGATGAAGAACCCGGCGGAGCGGAGCCCCCAGGTAAGCGCCCCTTGCCCGCGGCTCCCGCAGGCGGCGGCGGGGCCGCCCCGCTGCCCCCGCCCGCCCCGCGCAGCCCGGCCGGGGCAGCCCGCGGCTCCGCGGCCCCGCTCCGGGACAGCCCGGCAGGGCTGATCCCCTCCCGGCCCCCGCCAAACTCCCCGCCGCTGAATTCCCGGTCGGCAGCTCCCGGGAAGGGAAGGCGCGCATTAAGGCGACAACTTTCCTCCTACTCCCTAATTTTGGGGGAAGGAGAGGGAGAAACGCCAGCTGGGTTTGTTTTGAAGGTTGCTTCCGGTAAAAAGAAAATGAACTTAGAGTATAATTTTTGGGTGGTGTGCTTTTTCTTTTTTCCCTTCTTTTCTTTTTCCTTTCATCCCTCCCCCTCTGCGTGTGTGTTTTGTTATTGCCCGGGAGTACGGGTGGCTCAGGATTTGAATTCAATCCCTACTTTTGCATAGCTGGCTGGAGCTGGCAGCGCTGTTTCATAATGTAGGGGCTGAGGTCAGTGGTATTCTTGGCAAGTCCTTGCTCTCCAAAGTAGGGTGAAATCCTTCCACAATGGCACCAGGCAGGAATTTTTTAGATACCTGCGCCGTGCTCCTGGAGCCCTCTTTATCAGAGGAGTGTGTGAGTCGAAGCTGTTTGTGAGCGTAGTTGCGCTTAGAGAGGCTGAGAAAGGTTAAGCTGGGGACTGGAGTGCATACAGAAACATTTTGACTTAACATGACCTGAAAAACAACTAAACTGAATGAGTTCCTTCTGCTCCCGAACGGTTGCTGCAGTGGCTGCTGCTGCCAACTGTCTAAAGACTAATAAGCTTTACACTGATCCCCACATCAAGCCGCGGTTCAATAGCTAATGATACAAGGAGTTACTTTGCTTGGAGTTGTAATGCCATCTGTCCTATTTTCTAAAGGCTTGCCCTGCTCTCTGAGCAGTCCCTGTATTCGGGTTTTGGGGAAGAGATGCTGTTGCTGATTGTTTTGGCAGGCGTCTGACTGGCTGGTGATGATTTTAAATTGGGGCAAAGAGGAAACCTTGACTTTTGCTCAGCACCCATAAGTCATTCCTCCTACTATAGATACGTCATTGTGGTAATGTTATTTTTATCCCCGTACTCATGGAATATATGTGAGAAAATAAAACTTCTCATGGAAAAACATACTGCCTGCATAGGCATCGTATGTGGCATGCCTTTTTGGCAACTCTGTTTTTTTTTCTTTTATATAAAAAAGGGAGCTGCTTCTGGAACATGTTTTTGTGGTGCTAAACTTGTTTCTCTGTCCTTGTGTGACCTTTTCCAAGTGTCTGTTTGCCTTCAGTGCTGGACCCAGCCCTTCAGCGTGTTGTTAAAGCTGAAGGAGGCTGAGTGCTCTCTCCTGGAGAAGACACTCTCTGCAAACTTGCAGCGAGGTCACTTGAATTGGTGGAGGTGCAGATTCCATCTGGGGGGAGCCTACCAGCAGTGTCCGGCCTCAGGAATGGTTGTGGAAGCAGGGTGGGGTGTTCAGGAGGAGAGATGCAGGCAGATGCTCAGAAACCACTAGGTCAGGCTGTGGGGCCACCAGGCTGGGCTTGGGGGATGATGCTTTCCCCATGGTATGATCTGTGCCATATGAACTCTTAAACTTTCTCGTGTCCTTGCTAGTTGGCCTTGCTGTCTAGAAGGGATAATGAGGAAACACAAAAAGGCAGAAAGTAAGAAATGACGCAGTGAAGAATGCAGCCCGAATGCAGGGACAAAGCCCAGTGAAGGACAGAGCAGAGAGCTAAATTGGGAACACCAGGGCTGCGTTAGTGCTGTAGAACTTCCCGAATCAGCACGCTGGCAGCCTGCTGTGGCAATCACCACAGGAAAAGAAACCCACCCTTAAATCCATGAAACTGACACTGGCCCAAAATAATCCACAAACAAGACCAAGTATGTGGGAAATCTCATGTGTTGTTAGCACTGGGAACACTTGAAACTGATGGTGCCCTCCTGTTGCTGCTGGGGAGGCTGGGCTTGCAGCAGAAAACTTGGTTGGTGTTTTGTAAATGGCCCGTGTTGAATTGTGTGTGTTTTCTACTGTTGGTTCTCTGTTCAGGAAGTTTGATTTTATTTTACAACAGTATTGGAATTGGAAAGAAATATGCACACATCTTTCATCATTACGTAAAAAGGAAAAAAAAACATATAGAAAGGTACAAAGACCTTGTTCTTCCTTCTTCCCTTAAAGTAACTTATTGTCTCTTTACTTGTGTTTTCCTGTCCTTGCTCTCCTATCTCTAAAAGATAGCTACTCAATTTTGGCTTTTGGGAAGTCAAGAGAGGGTTGAAAAGAGAAAATATATTTATCATTTTCATGTCAGTGCAGGAAATAACAAGAGAAGTATGTTAGTAGCATATTTGCTTCTTTCTTATGTTAACAAACTCCTTGGGGCTCAGCTGCTTCCAAATCATGAAGAGGTAAATATCTGTTTGGCATTGCTATTCACCCTGGACTGTCAGGGTGCAAATTTGGCACCATGCCTTCACTGCAGGCTCAGAGGACAGGAGTGACAGAATGATAGCCAGTATGTACAACTTTGAGAAGTAGGTCTAATAAACATTGCTGGGGAAAGCAAACTTAACTTGGCATGAACTTTTGTAGTGCAGAGATCTCTTGGTAATATTGGATTGAACTGATTTTTATTTTCTTTGAGGTAAACAGTGAATTCTGCAATTCTGCAATTTTAAATTCATTACTTTATATCTCTTTGGTATATCCTCCTTTACAGAGTGTTCCTGACTTTTGTGAATCTCAACTCAATATTCTGTTGGCTAAAGAAAATGAGAAATAAGAAAAAAGGATATACATGTGGCCTCTACTTTAACATGCCTGTTGTGTAACTCTTCTCTTTAATTGATGTATTAAACTATTAATTTTCTCTTTGAAGACGTGAACTAGGAAGTTAATTTGACTACTTTGGGGAATCTAACTTTTAAATGTTCATAAATTACAAATGGTTTTATGCCCTTAAGCTGTGAGTAATAGCGATCTAGTTTTTTTCTCTCCTAACGTCCTCTTGCATGGACTGTTTTTAGTCCATGGACTGCTTTAAGTCTTTAGAAAACAAATTCTTTTGGCATCATAGGCCATTTTAGAAAGCATGCAGTTTTATACTGGTGTAGCTTGGTTGAAAGAATAGGGCTGCTTTTGTTTTCAAACAAGAGAAGCTGAACCCTAATCTTTCTTTATCCTAACAACTCATTTGCATGGCTTGGTATGTGAATAGCTGGTTGCTTCAGAAACTCTGCATACTGTTCACTGTTTTCATGCCATGCGGTGACGTCTGCAGGAAGAAATTTTTTGAATGTGTGCCTTATATATGTTAGATGGCTAAGATTTGCTTCTGGAAACTGCAGGTGTGGTGCATGAGGGCAGTTCAGCACAGGAGCAGTGAAGAGCAGAGATGTAACAGCCCCGCACCCTATCTCTGGGGCGGAGGGGAGAACTGTACAGTAGCCCTTAGTTTGATACTAATGCGTCATTTAATGTCAGAAGACATCTAAACAGGATGCTGTTGTAAAGCAGATACTCCCTTCTTGAACACTTGGGAGGAAAAGTGGTTTAATTATAGGATGTACCTATGCTTTTTCCAAATAAACTTTCAGCTTGTTCCCTAGTTTTGTTATTTTTATACTTGTAACCAGTGATAGCATGATTGTGTGCAATCTTCAGATAAGCCAGAAATGAACATTTCCTTCTTGCTACAGTGATCTCTTAAAAAATAAATACAAGGCTGTGTATTTTAATGGGATCAGAGGAACTAAGCGTTATATATGTGAGTCTAGCAAAGGAATATTTTGTCTTTAAATTCAGGCTGATCATGTCTGTATATCAAAACACTAGAAGATGAAAATGATCTTTTCAAAAAAGCTTATTTGGGATTTCTTTCCTTTGAAAAACAAAAATATTTTGGAGCTTGAATTGTGCTTTCAGATTTTCTTCACTGTCAACATGCTAATGTGTTGCCATCTTTTTGAGGTGAGCATTTACAGAGGAGGATAACCCCTGTTATCAGCCTGCTAACAGCAGTATAATGTTGAGAACTGATTCTGTTGCTAACCTCTCCTGCTGGTTCTTGGTAGCCCTGAGAAGTGAAGGACTGTGACAGCTGATGCCTGGTATTTGGCTGTATTGCACTGATGTAGTAGTGTTTCCATAATGCATCTCAGGGCTTTGTTACGTGGTAATTCAGGAGCAGCCTTACTTTGCAAGGCTGGACATTGTTTCTTTCTGGGTAGTCCATTTGGCCAACAAAATTAAATTCCTAACTGTGCTTCCCATGGTGGTGGTCAGGCTTTCTGCTGACTGCAGTGACTAGTTCTGAGGTGGGGTCATGAGCCTGTTATGTTTTGTGTTAACATTGGGACCAAGGCAGCTTAATAAAGAAAGGTTTTTGCTGGTTCTTGATCTGGGCTCCTTTCTTGCTCAGCAGTGAGCTTCAAGTAGAATTGCCATCATAAAGTCAGCTGTAAGGGTAGTTGGTCTGAACTAAAATAAAACAACAAACCTCTAGATGCTGTAGGGTTTTGGAAACTTGTTCAAAATAGTTAACATACCCTGAATGTGTCTGAAAAACTGTAGGTTAAGTGATGTCTTGTGGTGGTTCTTGGGTTGTAAGTAGGGGAGGTGAATACAGATGAAACAAGTTCCTATAGGCTTGTGTATGTAGAGACCTTTAACCACAGGGATTTTTCCTGCTGTGTTTCAGCACTTAACTGGCAGCATAAAAACCAAAGGAACTATTGGGAAAAAGTGAGACCTTTACCTGACAAAGCAAACAATGTATTTGTTTAATAGAAATAAACTATTTTGGAAGTAAGTGTCCATTTTTTTTCTCTTAATGTTTTTCTCAAGCTAGCATTACTATGCAGCATTATTTCATGCCCAACAAACTTGTATGAATATATCTTTTTATAGCTGATAAGTAAAGCTGAAAATCCTTGCATAGCTGAGATTTTCTTGTGAACTCTTTAATCTCAGTCTGTTGAAACAGCCCTGGAATGTTTGATTCTGAATTTGCAGTGTCAATTTTCATGTCATTTTCAAAGCTAAGACTGCAATGGGCTGTTTAGTATCCTGTTTGTTTTGAAAGAGTATGCTTATTTCCCAGTCTTTCTAATGGCGGGGTGTGTGTGTGTATTTTCCCATAGCCATTCATATCTTCATGGCCAAGAGCTTTGAGAATGGCAAGAGTATTGACTTTTTAATTTCTTTTGCAGTAGTTCTCCCCTGTCATAGGGCTAGCACTTTGTCCAGTAATAGATTTCCGTATCTTTTAATGATATGAGTTTTGCCAACGTTTGCAAAGACCTCGGTATGATCAGGAAGCCTTCAGCTATAGCATAGAAATAGCTGAGTGGAAGCTTTATCCTAAACACTTGTGTGCTTTCTCATTGCATCAGAAGGGTGCAGCTCAGTGAGCTGCATGTGTCCGAGCCGGTTTGGAACTGGGAAAGTGAGGGTTTAACTGCAGCACCGATAAGCTCTGTGTAATTTCCTACTTGATTAATTATCTCTTTGGTAGAGTTTGCTTTTGATTTCTGCCCTGCAGTGGCTGAAGAAGTGTTTGCCCTGGGTTTGGGCTGAGTATCTTCCTGTGAGCATGTATTTTTCAGCCTTTGTGGACACAGTCTCTTTCCTGCGCTTAAAAACTGGGAGCCTTTCTGTGACATTGCCTAGGAAATGTACTGAAATGAGCAGTGCTGGGCCAAAAGCCCAGGGATCTTCTGCTCAGCACAAGCTTGTTTTGTCCACTTGCTTCCTGAGGTGCTGTTCAGACATCTGTACCCTCTGTGATGCTACCCATCCTCACCCCACCCCACTGGTGCGTGGGGTGTAGCCAGTGGTGCTGCAGGAAAAGCTTTGGTGGAGGAGGATTATTGTAAAGCAAGACTGCTTGCTGTGGATAGGCTTGCTCTTCTGCCAAAACTAGTAACAAGCAAAATCATCTGCTGTGCTCCTGAGACCAAAAGGACTGAAAGCTCTTTCATGTCTTGGGTGTAAAAGTGTAGGTCAGCAAAAGTAAAGGACATGCAAGCATTTTCCCAAGATTGTGTTTTTCTTTAGTAGGAGGTTGGAGTCTCCTGAGGGTTATCTGTTTATTCATGGAGAACCCTTGGTACCTTAGGGAAGGAAAAAAAAAAATAGATTATTTAAGTGTAACCTCTAAAGATGATTAATTTATTTTACACTTATTAAAATATCCCTTAGCTAAGGTGTTTTTGATAAGTTCTTGTTTCTTGACATCCATTGTTTTAAAAAGCCTGTATGTGCAAAAGTTTTTAAAAGTCTATGCTTATGCAAATTACTGAGTAGTAACTACTAGCAGTAGCTATTCCTTCTGTTGAACTACTGATCTGATTTTAATATTTTTTTTCTCTAAATCAGAATGTTGCTACTTAATCCGTTAGCATGTTTCAAGAAGGACTATATGTACACTGAACAGTCATTGTAAGAACTTTGACTTCCTCATTGAGGGTTTTTTGTATCCTCATGAGAAAATATATTTTGGCTTGTGTTTTGGGAACTTTCCCACAGTAGGAGATCTAATTTTTGCGAGGTATTGTTTGGGAATTCAAAAGGAGCACTGGCAGAAAGATAGCTCTACAAAGATGCTTTGTGAAGGGCAGCTGAGCCTGCGCGCCTTGTTTGCTGCAGCCAGTGTTGCAGATTTAATTTGCTGGGTTTATTTTGCGTGAAAGGGTGTATTTGAATAAGTTTCAAAATGGAAGTAGTGCTCTGCTTCCCTTTTTCTGAAGTTGGTGAGTTGACCACTTGTCTTGAAAAGGAAGAGAGAGGAGCCCTACTGCAGTGCTTTTCTCACAGCTTTGTTTGCAGTTAAAATTAGCTATTTGTTCGCTCTGGGTATCTCTGTTACGCCCATAGAGCTATAGATGTGTTTCTTTGTGTGTGTCTGTCTTGTCTGACCTGAGTAAGGGTGATTAAATATTTGATTTAGAGCAGTTCTAAGGAATTCTAGTCAACAGTAAAGGTCAGCATGTATATGATTACCTGAGCAAAACACTGAAGGAATAAAAAACATTAAAATATTTAAATGCTTTTAGAGGGGGGTAAAAAAGGTCATGAGTTTGCTTTTCATCACTGTTAAAAATTAAAGGAATTTTCTGATATTAATATTTCTGTGGACAGCATGATTTTCCCATTTTTCTCTTATTTGTGTGTATTCGGATAAACATGAACAACACAATGAAACAGCATCTGGTTTCAGTGTAAATTACCTGGGAATGGGCATTAAGTTTCATGGAAGACACATTTGTGGAACATGGTGTTGCTGACTGTCTTTACCGGGCTGTTTGTTTCTGTTTGCTTGCTTTTTGTATGTCTTAAAGTTAAAATAAACTTTACTTAATAAAAATATTTATTATGTAGTAGTTTTGGGTTTCTAAAAGGGAGGGTGGTTCCTGTTACCCGTGGATTGTTTGCTTAGTAGTTTGTTGTTTTGTTTTTTAGTTTATGTTTGCAGTTCTGTATTGTTAGGGATACTGGTCTCCCATCTTTATTTTTTTTTTTACTGTAGTTGGGAAAAAAATATTGATATAGCCTTTTCTATCTGAAATTAGTCATTCACACTTTTTGCCCTGTTATGCAAAAAATAACTCAAACTTAGAAGGGTGAGAAAGAGTGTTACACAAATGTGGTTTGGTAAATAGTTGATGGGAAAACAGGACTGTACCACCAATATCTGCTTGAGGTTTGACTTGCCGAAACCAAAGGCTGACTCTTTTGTAGTACATTATAATTCTTTAGCAGCAAAGATAGTTGTAGTGGGTTGACGCTGGCTGGATGCCAGGCACCCACCAAAGCTGCTCACTCACTTTGTTTTCTATGCTGATGTTCTCTGCTGCCTCATTGCTGCCCTTCCAACTGTTTGTGAGGCTGCAAAAAACACAGGGTAAGTGATACAATCTTGTTAGCTGAACGGAAGAAAAGGACCTTACTTTTGAGAGATTGTGTAGTAGGGTTTTTGCATTCTAAAGTTTAAGTAACTCGGTCTGGTTTAGATTGTGGCTTCAAATGTTTGTGTTGGTGCAGCTGAAGGTGTGAAGACCTATGATACAAGAGACTGAAAAGAAATGCTTATGGTTGTGTGTAGGAACCTCTGAAATACTTTAATCTCTCCCAGAGAGTATATGGTGCTCCATTTTCAAACTCTGTCTAGAAGTATAAAAAAAGTAAACTGGATGTAATGTTATGACATTATTTATTCTTGATGAATTTCCTAAAATGAGATTTTTTTTTTTAACTTAAGTGGCATGTTAAAAGGGGCACCTTTGCATTCACTGAATTGGGTGGGGGAGATGCTAAGGCCCAGGCTTTGGGTTTTTTTTTGTGTTGTTATACTGAATATTGTCAATATTTACATTGGTTTGTTGTATAGTAGCTGAAAATTGGATGTTGGTGGGCTCTCTTCCTGGGGGCAAAACAAAGAAGTGATACTTAATTTTATTGGCATGCAAGTTAAAAGGCATATATGTTTTTCCATTTGGTGTATGAAATCTATTGGGGCGTACTTAAAATATGTACCCTCCATTGTTTTTGTTTTGACTTTGAGGTAAGTGCTTCATCTTGTCAGGAAACCATTCCCTTGCCCGCCCAGAACATTTCCTCAAAATACATGACCTTGCAGAAATCAGTTACACTGCATTATGTGAGTAGCCAGCACTCATTTGAATGGTTCTGCAGAGTTTTGCTGTCTGTCAGAAGACATGTCAGAATAGACAGCATGCATGGTAGTAAATATTTAGATACATTTTGAACTGAGAGAGAGGCTTGTCTGTGCAGTATTACAGACTTCTTTTGTCCCTTGCCAGTGGTGCTGTGGGTGTTCAAAGTGAATTCCCTCACCAGTCTGTAGGACAGGCAGGCGCTGCCAGAACACAGCATCCCATTGCTGACTCCAGCTTGGGTGCAGTAGCTCAGGCAGTTTTTGAAGGTGTCATAGCTACAGTAACAAAAAAGATGGACTTTGGTTTAAATAGTTGCATCAATATTTCAAAGTTGTGGCGTTTTATTGTGTTCATGTATCATGGTGCTTTATGTTGAAGTAGCTTTGAACTTTAGCTATCAACTGCAAAATGAAGATGTTGTTCTTTTATCTGGATCTCAACCCGTGGTCTTTACGTTTTGTGCCTTCAATTCCCCTTTCCATCCTGCCGCAGGGGAAGGGAAGGGGAGAGTGAGTAAGCACCACGTGCTTTGGAATGTTTCCCTAAGAACACTAAATTGGGGGATGCTATTCCTAAACCACAGTACCACAGTGGGAGTTCTCCCTGTGGAATTCTTCTTCAATTCAGTAGGAGCTGCAGTCTCCAAAAAGAGTCAAAAACTGGAAGGAAGAAGCAGGTGCTGGATGCTGCTGAAGCAGAATGTGTGCAAAGGTGTGTAACATGCTTGGGCTTTTATCCCAGTTGCTAAATTGATAACAAGATGCTGAAAGCTGAAGTGATGTAGTTGATCATGACACATTTGTTGATTTCCTGTTGAGGGTGGAATAACCGGCAGTTTTGCCAGTGAAGGCAGTATGTGGCCCATCAATTGAAATTATCTTAAAAAAAACAATAAATGGGTGTGTAGTTCATAGATGATAGTCTATCTGAGTATGAAACAAGAAGATAAGATTGTGTGCTGGTTCATGATGTTCAGGTGGTGTCTCCCTCTAAACTTGATTAGTGAAATAACTAAGTAGCTTGAATGTGTTTGCTGATGAGGAGCTGGTGAGCAGATGATAAACACTGCCAACGAGGCAATTTTCACTCTGAGTTACAGGAAAGTAGTTGTGAGGGTCTCAGTCTGAGGTGCATTTCATGTTCTCCATTGATTCTGTGGTACACATGGCTGCATAGTGCATCAGATTTGTTGGGGGTCTTCAATGGATGTGTTAAAAATTTGTACACAAAGCACAAAGGTCAGACCTCTGTGTGAATGGCCTGCATTGGTCTGATCTAAAGACTGAAGTGTTTCACGTGTGCCGTGGATATGGAAACACAAGGGGCTCCGCCAGCTACATGCTGACCAGGAGCTGGCGCTTGCTGGAACGAGGGTAATTGAGTTTCAGTCCTTGCCATGGCTTCTCCCTCACTGCTGAAAGCTGCTAATTAGCGCCAATGCCTTGTTTTAATTCAAGATGACTTCGCTGGAAGATGCCAACTCCTTGGTCGTAGGCCACTGAGCAACTATCAGATGGCAGCACAATTCCAGCTCAGCTGTTAAAAATGGCTTGAGGTAACAGCGCCAAGGGAAGGGTGAGAGTTGTTTTAGCTCTGTTGTAGGTGTTTGCCAAGGTGGAAGAGAGGAGGATATTCCATATCTGCTGTATTTTAGACAGCCATTTATTTTAATGCTCTTAGCTTGTATTTTACCAGACTGAGTATTGATAGATAGCTGGTTTCCTCTAGTCCTAAATCCTCTTTAAGAGTCTTGTTCAACTCTTTATTTTAAGATTACTTTTAGGGGAATATCACCTCCAGAGTTGAAAAACTTCTAGACTACAGGATATTGCTGGAAAATGTGATTGATGCAGTGCGTGGCACAAAGAGGTAGAAATGCTCTGTTAGCTTTAAAAAGCAGTTCTAAGAATCCAAAAGGAAGAAAATTGAGTTTTGGGATTGGATACCTCATTTTGAAGTATGTTTCTGAATGCCCAGGCAAATTTTCTTCTCCCTTCTTGTAGTCACTCTTTGCATCTAGCTTTGTGCTATGGTTTAACCTCTGTCTTATTAATTTGGTGTCCTGTAGTTTCTCCCTTTCTAAACCCCTATTGTAGTGCTTTTGAATTTTGTGCCTTAGTCATTACTTCAGGTATTTTTCTTGCTAGGTGAGCACTTAGAACAGGGTGATTTGGCTAATAATTTATTTCACATTTATTTATTTCTGAGTGGGAAAGAAACTCTCCTTTATTTATAAATTGCAATACAGTGTACCTTATACAGGTTATTTTTCACTTCTGAAACAAAATACACAAATACTTTGAGTCTGTCATCATCAGAATTGTCATATGTCAGATCTATACCTTTACCAGGTTTGATAAGCCAACATTGTTGTTTGAGGTCTAATGTTCTTATGTGAATGAATATTTTATGTGAATTTAAAAGTGAAGAGAAAATAATGGCACTTTCTTACAATCCATCTTGGCTTTGATAGTAAACGAACATTTAGCCATGACGAAAGTAACGTGGTTTATAGTGACACAACCTACATAAATCCAGTTGGATTTGCTGTTGACGTTGGCCCACGTTCCAGCAGGCGAGTTACCTTACATTTCTTTTGAACAAAGGAGGTCTGTCTGAAACAGGTGCTCTAATGGTTACCCTGGCCTTCATAAATAGCTTCTAGGTGAAGTATTACTTCTGTCAACCATGAGTAACTTCATGAGGCACCTTGGTTTACTGCATGAGGTTTCCATTTTATATTAAAAAAAAAAAAAAACACAGCCACAACTTCATCGTGTTTGGTGCCTCATAAGTCGCTGTTTATTTTTAGAGCACGCTTATCACAATTTGTCAGCCAAATATTGGCCTGTCCCCTCTGTTATTAGATAGCTGCTGAAATGCCATTCTCAAGATAACTTTACCCTGGAACAACCAAGGTAGGTAATCTTAGTTTCTAAAAGAAATAATCTAAAACTTGCCAACTCTGCAGAACGCATAAAATGTAGAGGACTGGCTTATTAAGTTTTGCAACCATATCATAATGTGTTAAATTTAATGTGACAAAATGGTTTTTGAAAGTCTGTGGTAAGTTGCCTGAGTGTGTTGAAAAGTCTGAATGTTACTTATGAACGCTAGTGAAAAATATTTCTAAATTGGTTGTAAAATGAGCCAGGAGATAATGAAGAAATAGCTGGGCCAGTCTCCAGGCTGGTAAGACATGTCTACTTGCACAGTGTGCATTGCTCTAGGAAAAATGTGTCAGTTTCTTTTAAGCACAAAGGAAAGTTCTGCTTTAAACAAGTGACATTTGATATCTTACTTGATTTCTTTTCCTGTTTCATCTATTTATAGATGTCTTCAGTTTGGGATTTATCTGAAAGCTAAGGTCAGGAAGTGCCTTCCTCCAAAAATGCTACTTGTTGTGGTTTTCTGGCATGTCCTGTCCCCTCTCCTTCCCAAAAGGAACTGAAAAAAAGTATTTTTCCACAATGAAACACAGATCTTCAGCTCTGCAGTATCATGCTGTGACTCTGGCATATGCTGGTTCACCTTCAAAACCGAAACTTTTAAAAATCATCTCTTGGTGTCCACAAGACTTATGTGACTGATTAAAACACAGAAGACAGTAACCACTTCAGTTTCAGTTATTTCTAATTTTAATAGAGCCTCCTATGTGGGGGCAAAGGAACATAGGCTGTATCCTGTTTGGTAGGACTCATTTCCCATTTAGATTTTCAGATGACCTTAATGACTTTGTTTTACATAGGGATACATTTATACATTCATGCTTCTACCAACCATGGAAGGTCTTGGAGGATCTAAATAAGAAAGGTTTCTCCCACCTTGGAGGTCATGAAAATAACAGGTGAATGATCATTAAACATGTACTTTTTTGTGAGTTCTGGTATATGAAAGAGGTTCTCCCCACTTTACAAACAAAGGGCTTAACCACTTAAACTAGTCCTCTGAGAGAGTACAGCAGTCCTGAGGACAGCAAAGGTGTGGGAGTGCAATGAAGGCTCTGAACTAAACTGTTTTTTTCATAGTCAGGGCTCAGTGTAAGGTTTTAAATTCAGGACTGATTTCTTACAAACAGCTTTATTTAGTCATTCAAGTTTGCACTATTGTTTATGCAGCAGTACAACTGAATTTGTATGCTTGTGGTATGACCACTTAGCAAGCATGCACTGTAAAGTACATTGGAGGAATAAATAAGAAATTGAAAATTAAGTTATGTTTGAAGACTTGATTAAATTCTAACTAAACAAGGGTCATGCACCCAAGTCTTCTTGTGATGTTCCTCTTTTAAAATTTATTTAAACCTATGTTACTTATTGAAATCTCTGATGGCAAGTAACTGCTTTTTGGAATGTGGGTTTGACAGTATGTTATATAGTCAATAATGACTATTTTGTCATCTGACTTTGGTTTTATATTGTTTCGTACTTCCATATGCAGTAAACTATATTTAGAATTAGGACTGTCAGTAGTAGCTGAACGTTTTGTTTAACTTCATATTTGTCTGTCTGGCTTTTGTATAACTTTTCATAATGGGCCTGATTAGTGTTTAGTACTTTGCATTTGCTTTAGGAGCCTTTGCAATGCATTGTGGTGAGCAGGTTTCAGGAAAACCAGCCGTGAGTTTAATTGTCATTGTTAAACTGTCTCATCCCCAGTATGCAGTGCCCCTTGAAAGAGGCTTAAGAAGCCAGCTCTGTATGTCTGAAAGCTTTCCTAGGTGTTGAAATTCAAAGTACTGAACAGAATGTTCTAAATTTATTTGAAAAAGTACTGTGGCATTTCTTAGGAAACAATCACAAAGAAAATATTTTTCTGTATTGATACCGTTTTTAACTTTTCTGGTGCCCTGATAACTGGGATATCAGTGTGGTGGGGTTTTTTTTGTTTTTTTTTTTCCCCTCTGTATTTAACTAACAGAAGGGATAAAATCCCAAGTGTCATATGAACTTCCAGTAATCAGAGGTTTTGTAAACTAGTGGACCTGTTCCTTTTTTTTGTCCAAAATATGCTATAGACTGCAGACAGAGAGGGACTTTTTGTTTTTACAACTTTTCTTTTGCTTTTAAGTAGTTGCCATAAAAATTAGTCTGCTTTCATGTTTTTCTTGTATTCCTAATGCTGTTTAAAATAACAGGGGCCTACAGTTATGACAAAAACCCCATTTTACATCTGCCTAACTTCTGTCTTGTCTTCCAGCTGTGAATTGTTGAGGGATGGCAGGAATCTTTTCAGGTACTTTGCTGTCTGATACAAGTTGGTCTTGAAACTACTGGAACTTAGTTGCATGCTAAAATGAGTGTTTTTGTGTTCAATTCAATGAGTGGATTTTATGTCTTTAAAGTAAGGCAAGAGGTGATGTGTTGTGTGCAGCAGATGATCCTTTTTGCAGCTGCTACTCCGTGTCTTAGTTTAGTATCTGCTGTCTAAAACATCAGAATGGACATTTTTCTTTCAAGATGGATGTGTGGGTTTGTATTTTTTTCCCCCAGAAGAAAATGACAAAATAGTGTCTGTAAGGAGTGAAAAATGACAGAGTGGTGTTGGTAGATGATGTATGACTGCCTCCAGTGACAGACCATCAGATGTGGTGGTCTGCAGGCAGCACCACGGTGCTCAGGAGCAGCTCCTTGGCGTTGAGTCATTTCAGCAAATTCCAGCTCTAAGGATAGCATGGCCCTGCAATGCCTGCATTGCAGCTCCTCTGGAAGGATAACCTGCTCAGAGTGCACTTACAAAACTTGGAGATGCTGCAATCATGAGTCATTTAGAAAATTTTAGTTAGGAGCCTGCTGTTCAGGGACAAACACTCACATGCAGTAGCTTTTCAAACACATTCCAACTTAATTAATTTATAAATTCTTTACTTTGACAATATTAAAAGGGAATTATTCCTGGGGGATTAATTTACCATTTTAATTAATCTTCTCAGGAAAAGATCATCTTCTGTGAATATCTTGCTAAACGTTTTCCCTGTAATTAAAGAGCTCAAAACTAACCAACCAACAAACAAACAAAAAAGGGAAAAGAAGAAAAACCACAAAAGGGATCTCTGTGTGTAAATAGGTGATATGTGGGACCACCTGCTAACCAGAAAATTGTCTTTTGATCTGAGACTGATAAAGAAAATAGTGAGAATCTTCCAGGTAGGTGTGAGATAGCGACCTGATAAGAAGCCAGATACAGTAAAAATGTTGCACTGGTTAATAGAGCATCCCTCACACAGTGGGTCATCTTTTGTGTGTTCCAGCTTGCATATTATACCACCATCACCCAATTCTGTTTCTTTGATGAACAGAAGGCTTTTTTCCTTTCTCCAGCTGAGAATCTCCCAGCTATTATCAACTACAATTTTAAATCTTTTTTCCCCTCGTTTACTCTTCTCATTCTACTGTTTTATTCTCTCTGCTTTTCTCACTCTCTTCATAGTTGCAGGCATTCTGTGTGTATAACTTTATTTCTGATTGGTTTGTGCTGCTAAGACTCAGTTTCTAAAATTGCAACATTATTCACTTTGGTAATGAACAATGCAAGAAAAATGCTTTAAGGGGTAAAAGGAATTCAGCCTGTCATAAGCACTAAAGCGTACTTGCTGCTTATGGACAAATTCCTCCTTCAGCCTAAAAGCTATACGGGATTTATAAATCCCATGTAGTGTCAAAATCTGAAGGGTGGTTTAGCAATTGCCCTGACATCTCTTAGTATGGTGAAATTAAAAAAAAAAACCCAGAACCCCTTCTTATTTTTTCTTAGCTTGTTACTTTTGAGATTGCTGTTTAATCAATAGTTCATAGTTTACATTTGCTTTTTATTAAAAAATAAAGTTCCCTGTAACAACATGATTCTGAAATTACATACTTTAGAAATGGTTTCTTATTGTGTTTATGTTAAAAAAATACTCTATTCAAACATCTGTTTGCACTTGCATAAAACAAAGAAAATGACCTTTCTGTCCTGTGGGGTGTGTGCGGTTTCTTTGGTTTTGTTTTATTTTGCGTTATGAATAAATGTGTGAGGGCAACTGGAACTAACACAGCTACACTGAAATGGTACTGCTTGGCAGCATGGAATGTTTGAAACAGCAGGAATATGCTCTATATGTTCAGGGTTTTTTGTTATTCTATCCTCACCATGCTGTCTTCGGTTAGTGTGAGTTATAGTAACAATTCATATGGTTCTTAACATTTCATAGTCATGCTCAGTTTGAAAAAATAGAGGATGTCTTTAAGAAAGGGAACAAAACTTCCCCACTTTGTGTAGGAGGACTGTAAAATACCTTCAATGACTGTAAGAATGAGGATGTATTTTCCAAATCGTTATTTCATATTTGGAATTGTGGGTAGCAGTTTGTCAGTCTTTCCCCATGTCTGTTAAAGATGTAAAATCAGCTGGCATGTAAATTATTCAAATGCCATATTCTAGCTTTAAAAGTACAGGTGGCATCCCCAGTCAAGTATTATTCATTTCTAGTGGAACCCTGGAGGTATTTAGTTGGATTTCCAAATAGTTTTGAGAAATAAAGCTTCATCTCTTGAATTTTCTGTGAGCTGCTGTTTGTTTGACAAAGTAGAGGTAGGAAAGATTGTGGAATTGGATACTAAGAAATGCTTTAATAGTCAGTGTAAACTTAGAGTGGAAGATAAAGATATATTTTTTCATGTGTAAACAAATATTTGTATGCCATGCTGCTTTGCTGTCTACTGCCACTAGAGCTGGGATGTCAAGCCAAGGACTTTTCCAGATAATTTGACTTCTTATAAATAAACTCTGGCATGGGTTTTTGTGTCCAGCTCCCTTGAGCATCTCTGGAAATTACAATACTTTCAATGACAGCAACATAGAGAAAAAAAATCTTTTGGTGTTTCTGCACTATGACTTGACTGTAATTGCTACCCTGTGGACAGCTGAAAGATGTTGCTTGTTTCAGAAGGCAGATTTTAAGGATTTTTGGTGGTAGACTGCTGTTTGGTGGGACCTTATGGCCCTTTAAATTAGCTCAGTCATTTAAAAATTAATTTTAAAATACCACAATAGCTTTATCTAACCCTGTCTGTCTGCCACCCCTGTGCACTTATTTTGAGGAGAAACACACCCAGGAGAAAATTATCACGTGTATCTTCCAGGTCCTGCAGTTTGACTTGGTAGGTGAAGGTGTAAGAATCACAGTCTTGGGTAGCTAATTCAGTTACAACCTATGTTTATGTCAGGTCTTGGTTCTCCATGGTTAGTCTGTGAAAATAAACAAAATTGGGAGAATGATATAAAAACTTTCACCAGTGAATCCTGATAGTGACAAAAAGTGATTATTAGTGAAACTATTTTTGCAATCAGAGAGACTTGAGCAGACTTTTGTTAGGGAACCTCTTACAGTTTCAGGTAACTCTGACCCTTTTTTCTAGCTAGAGAGAGGGAAAGTGTTTTGTCATAGTTATGCTGGTTGAGTCGAGGTGTGCATGTAGATGTGGTTGGAGGTTTTTCTCTTGCCTAGATGAAGTGCTGTGCATCAACCTGAGCATCACTGTGCTGCTGTCTGTGGAAGGCTTTTATTGAAACAACCATCTGGAATTCTTTCCCCCTTCCCTCAGAATGAACAGAATCCTGTAACTCTGTAGAATGCATTCTGCATGCAATTAGTGTTGTTCCGTGTTAATGTGACCTTTTCTTCCTAAAGGAATATTCTCCATTATCCAAACCCAAGAAAGGTAATTTGGTATCAATATTTTGTCCTGTTTCCCTTAAGAGGAATTTAGTGTGGCTTATTTAGGGGGAAAAGGTGTTTGTATGCAAAATCAATGTAAATTCCAGCTTGTAAATATATGTTGGATTATATCATATGCCCAAATGCTAATATTTAACAATAATGTGGGAAATAATTACTGTCTTGGACAACTTGGAAATATTAGCTGCAGGCATTTTAAAATGTTAATAACCTTCAGTCCACTAGTCCAGACAGTTTCTGAATGCTGAGGAAGTTGTTAAATAATGAAGTGTGGTGATGTTCGCCAGAAGCAGCCTAACAGCCAACAGAGTAGGTACTACTGTGTGTGACATTTTCACATGCAGTAGATGAGTATTAACCACTTTACCAGAACAATGTCTTTTTAAGAGGTTGGTGGCTTTTAAAGGCTAAGCCCCAGATGAGAAGTACAGGAAAAGGAATGAAGTGGAAGAGGGCAGGAGGTCAGAGTACGTGGTGCAGGTTTCCAGGTAGCTTCTTTTCTTGCCTCTGTTAACTGTGGCCTCCAGCACTTGGCACTTGATCTGTGGTTCTTTAGAAAGACATATTGTTTCATTTACTGTAGTGGCAGAAGAAACTAACTTACAGAGGGAGGTTATGTAGGGAGAAAGAAGTAGACTTCAATTTATAGCGATTAATCCCATGTTTTTGCTTAAATACAATTGAGATAAGTTTTAAGGTAACCTTATTAATTTTTATTTACAGAGGGAAGTATGTAAATATCATTTATTGCAAAAAATTGTGTGAAGAGCTTTTTCAGTATGACCAGATTTTTGGCTTATTTGTACTTCTTTTCTTCTCTCCACTATTTGTTGTTTTCATTCAGATTCAGGTAGAAATATGCTTTAAATGTAATTGGACTTGAGCATCTCCATGATTTAAATTAACTGTACTGGCAAAGCTGTTAATGCACTGATTTAATAGGCTCTAATGTCATATTTAAACTGCCTACATTAGATTGTGGGAGTTTCTCATGTCTGGACTGAGATGCTCAGAAGGAAGAGGAATGTCAGTGATGCTCTCCTGTACAATGGCACCAGTCTAGCTTATGCTCTGATCAGTTTTCCCACGAGCAAAAATTCTTCTGATGGTGTCATATCACCAAATACTCATTTTGTTCTGAGAAGAGACATAACTGTACTGGCAAAGCAGCTTTTGCAAATGCCTCCACTTGTGTCAGTTAGGTTTGTCTGCTTTGCAGGCTGTTGCTTTTATAGACCTGCCTGGAGAGAGAGTGTAGGTGTGATAATAACAGCTTTCATTTTAATAAAATGTAGTGAAGTGTTTGTAGTCTCCTTGCTCTCTTTCTGTATGAGTATTACTTCACCAATTTATTAAGTGACTGTTAAGCTAATTAACGACTAATTAAATGACTGTTAGCTAATTAAGCTAATTTTTGGATGTCTATGTCAATAGGTATGTCTCATCCCACTGTGCTGCTATTCATGTGGGAAACAGTCCTATAACTTTCCAATAGATTACAAAAACGTGGTGCAACTTGCTACAAAAACATGTTTGGAGGACGAAAAGGTTGCAGGAAGAATGCTAAGGTGGTAAATATTGCTGTATGAAACATTAGGCAGGCTGACTTCAAAGTAAACCTTGGAATAATGACTGAATTTCAGGGGGATGAGCAGGAACGTGGATTCACAGGGCCTTTTGTGGTATTATTTCTGATTTTACTAGTATGGCATGTCTTTCAAAAGTAAGTGCTGTTGTTGTAAGGGGATTGTATGGTTTGAGGAGGAGGATAAAATTTTCCTACGGGAAGACCAGACATACTTTTAGTGAATTAATAAGAAAACCAACCTTTCTATACATTTATGCTTGGCTACCAAACAATGCTTGTAGAGAGAAAATGAAGAGCTAGTTAATGTTTTTTGTCCCACTTTCATTGAAAAATGTAGGGCCTGCAAATACAGGTTTAAAGTGTTTAAATACTTAAATTTCTTTGTTGCTTAAGAGCTGGTTATGCCAATTTGAAATTGAAATTAACATTGCTAATGTCAATTAAAACAAGCAAGAGCTTCCAATTTCAATTAAATGTCCTTACATGGAATAATTACATTTTTAATTCTTTACTTAAAACCAGGCAAACCAAAAGAAAACAGAAGGAAATTATTGATGCTGGCATTGGATACACTGCTAGCACTGCTTCAAAACATGAGCATTAAAAATTAATACATTCAATAAAACTTGAAAGTATGAAGAAAATAAATAAGACTTCAAGATGCCCGTTATCTCCAATTTGTTCTTTTACAGGAAAGTTTATAGGCTCTCCTATTTCTGTTCAGGAACATATTCTAAAACTTGACAAAGATTCATCCTTTGATTACTATTGGAAATGAAATGTATTTACTCCTTGGTATCTTAAGACAGTCAAGCATTTATTTGACTTTAAATGATCTTGAAGTGTTAGGAGTAGCATCTGTATTTGTGTTTGGGATGCTCTTGTTCTCTACATGGCTGTATTGCATGCAAGGGATTGAAACAAAAATCATGGCATAATGTTCTGGAATACATAAATCTCTTAAGTAAAATTTTTCCTAATTCTTGGTTCCAGACTATACTCGAGAGAGAAGTTTTATTTTGGTAATCTGAAAACAGATCTTTTTCCATCATGGCTAAACAGTAATTTTAGACACAACGCTACTTGTGTAAACTGTGGAGGCAAAAAATAGACTTCCAGTAGTCATAAGAGTTTGTTTTTCATGGCTGTGTTGTTCCTCATAGGAAGGTTTGCAATTTGTTTAATTACAGCTTGCTCTGTAGACAGTGGAAAAAGTTACAACTTTTTAACCTGATGGTTGTTTTTATATACTTTTGGAAGCTGACATGCCATATTTGACAGGAAAAATGTTTGTTTCTTTTCTACACCTGCAGTTAAGAAGCAACTTCTTCAAGCAGTCACTATCTAGATTTGCCACATTTAAAAGTGAATCATTTTAGCACTTTTGACAGCATGCATTTAACAGCACGTGTTGAGCGTAGCAAAGCGGGAGCAGCAAGTAGATGGAGCGGTTCATCAGCAGCTGCCAAAACTGTACATTGGATTTAAGCCATAGCTATTAATCATTTTTTCTGTGAAAAGGAAAAAAATGCATCAAAAGCCTTTAGGGCGTTGGGAGGGGAAATTCCTTCCCTCTGCTAAGCAGAGAAATATACTTTATTTAGTCATACAGCAGCTTCTTAAGTTGTCTGAACTAGTGGAGTTTGCTTATGAGATGTTTCACTTTTATGAGTTTCATTTGTTGTGAATATACTAGCAAAAGCTTTTTCTAAAAATGCAGCTGAGGCCATCAGAATTAATTGATTGTCTTTTAAACACAGCTGCAAAAATTTTATCTATTAAATGCTCTTTCTGTGTTTCCACAGAAGAGAAAGGGAGGACATGAACCAAAATTGCTTCTGTTGCTTCTTTGAGGTGTTGCAAGTTCACTTTCTCTCTGTTGTTGCCTGATTTTATTTATTTATTTATTTATTTATTTTTTGTTTGGAAGCTCCAAAAAAACCATGTAATGGTTTGGTTTGGAGGGGATCTTTAGAGGTGATCTAGTCCAGCTGGGAAAAGAGCAAGGCCATCTTCAGCTAGGTCAGGTTGGCCAACCTGACCTGGAATGTGTCCAGGGAAGGGGCATCTACCACTCCTTTGGACAACCTGTGCCAGTCATTCACTGGCTTCATCATTAAAAAAAAAAAAAATAAAAATTCTTCCTTATATCTACAACATAACTCTAAAGTGTTTCTAAATCACAGTTTTTAGTATTTCTAGGGTTTTTTGTATTTCTAAAGTTTTACAACACTTAAAACTACTCAGACAACATCCTTTGCTTGTGTGCTATCGCTGTCAGAGCATGAGATGTGCTGGGTTGAAAATAGAACTCTAGAAATGGGCGTGTTGGTGGAACCTGAAGAAAATGTTTTTCTTCAGATTTATATAAGCTACCCAGACCGCCTGACTTGCTCAGATTTAAAGGGATGTCTTGCAAAACCCCTGCAGTGAGTCATGAACATTTTTATCTCAGGAAAATTTGAATTTCCATTTCAGGAAGTGGAATATAAATAACCTTCAGTAAGAAGACCAGAAATTCTTTGGATAATATAGCATTTTAACAGTGGATAATAAATAGCTGGTATTTTCAAGGCTGAGAATTAGTCAGGTGCAAGTCAATGATATTTATAAAATTTTCAAAATATATATTTTTTAATATGTTAAATGTTTTTCTAGATCTTGGATACTAAAATAGTTGCTAAGCCTAGAGTTGGATATGGCTACAGATATGGCTATAGAGTCTCTGTTTTTATTTCTTTCTTTAAAATTTTGAATTAGGGCTTTGGAACAGGGGTTTGAGTTATTAAAAAAACATAATAAATGTCTTGTTATGTACCAGTATTTCTTATTTACACTTGCATTGGTAAAAGCTGGACTTTCAGTCAGCACAGACAGAAAAGAAAAGGTACATTTGGATCCTGTAACGAACAGCTGCCTCCCAGTAGTCAAAAATGTCACTTCTGTTGCATCATGATTTGCAGAAATGTCTATGCAGATCATGACTCCAGAAAAATTCCTCTGTGCTGCATAGCTGTTAAATAACTTCCATGAACTTAAATATTTACTTGAGTGCTGCGAGGGGTGGTATTATTTCACGTGAGACAGTCACCTGAAAATTTTTCTAACAATTTTGCAGCTAGAACACAAAATAGGCAGCAGGGAAATGAGAAGAAAGATGCCATTCATTCAGTAAGATGTAGTTTTGTTAGGCATTCACAGAGGAAAAACTTGTTGGTATGCTCAGGCTGAGAGAGGTGGGTGTGGACCAGGTAAGAAGTTAGAAAATGGAATCTTGGAGCTGTTGGTAAAGACAAACCATCTCCTCAAAGATGAGGCATCTATTGGTGAACGATGCTACTGCTTGCTTTTGAAATGAGTAGGAGTGCTGCAACCCAAACTTATTTGGCACTGCTGGCTTTGAAGGCCGCCCCAGCCTTCCTCTATGGATTCCTTGTTTTGCTCTAATAGTGACTGGGAAGGAATCTTGATGAAGCAGAATCTTCAATTAGTACTGAAGTGTGCAAGGAGGAATGTTGCTGGTATCTCTTTTGGTCCCAACCCTCCTCATGTTTTTCACGTTCTCTTCAGCAATTAAGCTGTCAGGGATGGGAGCTGATTGACAGCTATGCTTTGCATATTGGACAAGTGAATGACAGAAGAAAAGCGGTCTTTGTGGCTTCGGGAGAGGCCTGGTTAGTGCTGGGTGGAATATATGCAATTTTATGCTGTCATTTAAAATGCAGGATTTAATTGCAAGAAGTAATGCCAGCTCACTCGTGTAGCAAATAGGAAGGAAGTAAACACTGTAAAATAAGTATGCAAATATATTCTTGTGCTCTGGGCTTATTAACTTGTTATAATATCTTTATGGTACTGCCTAGTAATGGCGAAGTTATCAATCCTAGCAATCTCTTTGAGATGGATTTTTTTGTGATACTTCCATTGTCTCAACTCTTAAGGAAGCTAGACAGTGGTATTGTAGGAGAAAAATTAGTAGATGTTTAATATTAGAGTGTAATTAAGTAACAAGTTAACAAGTCTCAGTGGCAGACAAAGAACTCTTAACCTGTGAGAGTTGAAGACTTGGCTCTGCCCTTGTTGATATTGACCTGATAAAAAAGGCCTTTCTTATGGCACCTTCCATGTGCTTAACTGTTCAGGAGCCTTAGCTGAAATTTTTATTGTGCTGAAATATTTTGTTGTATGAGTTTCTTACTTCTGTCATTTTCCGAGGTGCAGCACCTTCTAAGCAGAACCATCCTGGTAAATAGAACCCTTGAAATGCTAGTGTCTTTCTCCATTGGAAAGGTTATGCTGCATACTGCGAGTGTATTTTTGATGTTACAACCTTGATGCTCCTTATATGCATGTTCAGAAATACTTTAAATACACTGAAGTGCATCAATTCCCTTGCAAGTTCTCTGTAGACAAGTTTCAGGTTGACTTAAAACCTTTACTGGCTAATTAATTTGAAAAAATAGACAATAATTTTTGCTAAGTACTTGTAGTAAGGCTTCTTGAGCTGTGTGGTGTGATTATGCCGCTGTATGCTGTTAGGAAAAAGGGTGTGTACAGTTTTTGTTGGATAATTAAATGAGGCATAAAAAGATAGCTCTCTTTGGTTCTGACCTTGTGAATGCATTTAGCTTGCAGTTCTGTTATTTCAGTTGGGATGTTGTAATGCTTGAACTCATATACCTTTCTATATACCTTTCTCAGATGCTTTCCAACACTATAGTGGTTCTTGAATAGATAATAGATATAGATAATATATAAATCCTATATGTATTTGTTGGCATCTCCCATCTGACACTTAACCTCTAGCTTCTCTCTTCCCAAAACCTGTCCCTTAAGGAGTATTTTTTCCCCTCTACTTCCGTAGTCCATTGTGGATACTGTGGGCAATGACCTGCAAGGGTTTATCTTAGGTGTGTCAAGTCTGTAGCTTGATTTCATGGCCTTATTTTATACAAAATGTTATAAAAATAAATACATGATTTTTACTGAGAGAGAAAGTGAGATATTTTATCCCAAATAAAATAATGTATGTAATGCAGGCTGTCCAAGGGAGCTTAAGAGTTCATTAAAGGTCATTAGTCAGATATCTTCTTGGCTTTCGTTGTCATGAAAATATTTCCATGTTGCTGTGGCATGTCTAAAAATAATGACTACATCCCCATATTTTTGTGCAGTTCCAAATAAAAATGCATCCTGTTGATTATATAAAAAATATCCAATGGATATCTACTTTAAAAAAAGTTTTGTTTTCTTGAAGATTTAAGGGAGGTTTGCCAAGCAGGAAGAGAGATGTTTGCAGATGGGAACTCTTCCATTTTTTTAGTGTTGAAGACCTATCTTTCAAGAAGAATGAGTCTTTTATTCGGTTTTTTAAGCCTCAGAATGCTATACAATCTAAATGCCAGATGGAGAATAATTTAATGGAAGACATTTTCTTATAGTGTTTTCTCTCTGAAAACAAATGAAAATGATGCATGGGTGTCCTATCATGGATCATATCAACCCATGTGTTGGGTTTCTGTGGGAGAAATCCAATAGCTGAGGACTTTGTGTGCTCAGACAAAATGCAGCTCATTGCAGGAGTATGGATATTCTAGAAACTATAACTTACTTTAGAGTATGTTTATGTTCTGTCTTGTGGCTTCATCTTTGCTCAAATTGTGTAATTTTTTCAAACAACAACAACATCGCTTTTCCCCAAAAAATATACAATCCAAATAATTACCAAAGAAGATTACTAAATTAATTACCAAAGAGGATTACCAAATAGCCATCATGATTGAGGAAGGCTGGGGTGATACGAGTGCTGGCAAAAGATGTAAATCTGAAACTGGAAACCTGACTGTAGCATTTGGATGGGCACAGGTTTGTTATGAGATATTAGGATGCCCCTGGAATCTCAGAGTGTTGGAAAATTGTTGGTTTGTGTTGTAGTGTAGTAAGGAAGGTGAAACAAACACTTGTAACAATACATTTCAGTGTATCAAATGTATCTTTTACACTGTGCGAGTTTCTGGCAGGGCTGTTGGAAGAGCATGGATGAAAGAAAATTAATTTCTACATAGTAAACAAAAAATGACCACGAATTCCCATTTTCCTTGAATGACTTTCTGCCAGAGATAGTTCTGCTGGTCTGTAACCCTTCCTGAAGGCAGCCTACAAGGGCTTGTCCAGCTCCTACTCAGTCTCACTTCGAATTGTTTTGCTTCTCACCTTCTCGTTGTAACTTTTTACGTGCTTTTGCCCTCTAACTTTTAAGGCTTTTTTAACCTAGCTGATGGTCCTGGTAAGGTGTCCCTAAACCTCCTCAGTTTCTGAGTTTGAAATTAAAGGAGGTAGAGTGAGGATTGACTTTACAGGATGCTTATCTGTTGTATTTGCATAATTTAATAGAGGGAAGGAAAGATGGTTGTGATGACTTGTGGGTTTTCTGGCCGGGAATTTGGAAAACCCTTGAGAGGGGAAGGGTGGATGAAGAAGATCTTATAGAATTAATAAAAAAGGGGAAGGGAGACGAATGGAATCAGAATGTTCAGAGACTGTATTTCTAATGAGATTACTGCGCAGAGAGAGTTTGCTGCAGAGGACATGATAAAGCAGGTGACTCACCAGCTGCTTGGTGGCACGAGGTGGCCAGGCTGTGCTGTAGAGGCAGCCGGTGTGCATGTGCTTGTGGAGGATGTGCCAGCTGATGCTGTGGGCAAGCTTTTTTGGCGCTTGGTTTCTCTGATTCAGTTTTACAGCACAGCTGCTGTGTGGGACCAGCTCCTGCGTGCAACTGTTGCTATATTTATGAAGTGCAAGTGCATGGGATTCATCTTTGGCTGTGGCAAGGAAGGTTACAGATAATAAATGGTAATTGGTAGTGAGAGAGGTGTCACTTCCCAAATCAGCTTAAGCTATGCTTTCCTTAAAAGCAATTGTAGTCTTTTGTTTGCTACAGCAAATGAAAACTTTTACACAACAGAAAAAGATGGTGTACAGAAATTGTCCTAACACCGAATCAGTATGTACAACTATGATCTCGTTCAGTTCCCTAAATAGATTCTGTCCCTACATCTAAAGCAGCAGCTGGTGGAGCTGGGGAGTTGATACCACCAAACAGTAGCCTTCCAGAAAGTGCAACAGTGCAGGTTTCTCCCTTCCTGCACCTCTTAGAGCTTTTGCCTGTAGCAGGAGTTATTTTTAAATGAACTGAACAAAAATGTTTTGGATTTTTCCAATACTAGTGAAACCTGGGGAAAAAGAGGGGTAATATTTTTCTTTTAGAAGTACGAATTCCAGGTGATGGGACTCATCACTCAGTAGCTATGCAAAGCATAAGCATTATGTTCTTAATGTCAATATTTTTGGAGCTGGGCTCACTGTTCTTGCTGTTTAATGCTGAAAAATGAGTTTAATACAGGAATATCTGTTTGGGTGCTTCTGGGAGAACAGCAAAAGAATGTATATCACAAACAAACTACTTCAGCAGAATCAACAGCTGGTTTTGAGCTTCATTTGACAGATATGGATAGCTCTGTCAGGCTTTGGTTTTGGTTTTTTGTTTCTCAAGCTGGTAATATCTCTGTATTTGTCAGGATCAGATCTGGACATAGTGAATGAGTCTGAATTATATTCCTTCTACATTTCTCACTTTGGATCTATGGACTGTGCTTATAACAAATCTGGACTTTTATTAGCAGCTTGGTATTTAAAATATAACTTTATCTATACTAGCTGTTCCAAGTTTGTAATTGTGTGCCTAGTCTCATTTGTGGGCACTGAACTTGGAGTTTGCAGAGCCGTCTCTCCTTCTTCTTTCAAAGGAACCTATTTATAGCTCAACACAGCAAACATCTTAGCAATGTTTTTCAAACTGTATAACTGCTGTGAAGCATGAGAACTAGAGAGCTGAGGAAATAAAGTTGTTATTTTCCTAACTGTAATTGATTTTCCCCTTCACTCATTTCTTATGAATAAGAGGACCAAATTGAAACCTTAATTAACAGCAAATATATTCAATAGAAAAAAAAATTAAAGGATAAATTGGGGAAGTAGTTCTTTCATCTTCAAAGAAAATATTGAGGATTTTCCTGTCTTGCTGACTGTGATGGGCTTATTGAGTGTTGAATGGTGCTGGAGTTACTTGTGTGGCAACCCTGCTTCTCTGTGATCTTCGGTGTTTATCAAAAGGGATACAAGTATATTAAGTTGGTTTTGGTTTTGTTGTGGTTGAACAAATGTTTCTAAGTAATAAACTCAGGTTTATGAAACAAATTGATATTTCTTTGACTTGTTCAGAAAGTTATGTGGACAGCTTATTTTTTTTCTCAGTAGTGGAGGCCTGTATAGATACTTCTCCTGATCCATTTCTCTCTCATCTTTTTAACATAGCTTAATGCTTCATACACTGACGATGCCCAGCCAGGAAAAATGAGCTTAACACAACTGCGACCATTCTAAATTCTTCTGAGTCACTTTGAGTAGCCCAGAGCTGGTGGGAGGAGGAGGGAAAGTGGGAGAAACAATACTTTGTACCACCCAAATTGAGCAATAATTTATTGCTGCATGGGGTTTCTGAGAAATCCAAAATTGTTGGTCTCCAAAAGATGAAGCTTTAATTATACCCTCTGAAACATTGCTTGCCCTTATTTATTTTCTCAAAATTCTGGTCAAGGTTTTTGTCCAGTTTTATTCCAACTTTTGAACTCCTTTCACAATGCAAGTGGCCTTTTGTATTAAATGTCTTACAGAATTGGTGTCAGTTCAGAGTTGCAGAAGGAGAATAATATGCTTGGCACACAAAATGAATCTTGACAGAGGCAGCTGATGAACAGTGGGGGGGAAAAAGGGCATTTTAAACTTAAAATTAAGCTCATCAGAAGAATCTTGTAATAGAAATTATTAAGTGGAATTGGAAAAACCCCACTTCCATTAGGTTCAACGTTGATTGCTTCACTACATGCAGTGAAGTTTTTGCTTCTGTTTCAACTGTTTTAATTCAGTAGTCACTGCAGTCTGTGCAACTCTGTTCTTGGTGACAACATGAGGTAGGCATGTTTATTATGGTGGGGTGTTTTGAAAGCTTTAATGACAAGAAGAGTTCATTCACCTATTTGTAACTCATGGCATTTGGGGTGTGGGTGAAGGCTGAAAAAGGACTCTGTCTCAGAGGTATGCAAGAACTACAATTTCTGTTTCACCTCATGGAAGAAAATGATCTATGGTTAATCATGTTGCCTTCCTCCTCCTCGTTATGGTGCCAAAAGGTAGGAAAGATAATAGGGGAGGATGTGTGCCAGAGCTGAGATGGCAAAGATAGATCCAAGGGAACTCAACTTACAGGTTTGAGAATCCTGAAACCAATTACCATGCCTGGGCTGGTACTAAAGAATGAGGAACTGGGGGTGACTCTCTCCTTAGTACTATAGACTTCATAATTGTCAAATTGACACCTGAGTGCAATCCCAAGTGTCTGTTACTCGCTCATCTACATGCCCTGTTTCTTAAGCTGAAAACAAGCACTTAGCTTGGGACACACACGGGGCAGGGACTGGAGAGGGCGAGTGATACCACTGAGCAGCAGGCAGCATTGCCCTCGGTGAGTTATACAAACTTCCTACCTACTCTGTTAAACTGTGTTACTATTCCAAACAGCAAAGTATGCAGTATAAACCTTTACCTATTAAACTCCCCTGAGCAAGGCAGGGCACCATTCTGCCTGCTAATAGTACTAATAGCAGGAAATGAATGACTTAATTTCCCTCTATTCTGCTGACAAATTGCTCTTCTAAAGTGGGCAGGGAAGTTGAGTTGGAATGAAAAAACCCTTGCTAGTATTTCAGTCATAGTGGGTTTTGTGATTTTTCTTTTATTTTTTCTTTTCCCTTTTTGCTTTTTAAACAAATCTTCCCAATACTACGAATAGTTGAATACACTGTGCTTACTGCTCTTTGACTTGGTAGAATTCTTGTGCTTGGTCACATGCTCTCTTTGTTCCTTTTTATTTTATGGCAGGGATAACCATAATCTTAAAAGCCAGCCATTCTAATTATTGAGGTAATAAATAGTTAAAGTAGCTGTAGCCCAATGATGCAAGCCATTGTACCATCCCCTACAGGTGTTTTCTCATGAAGAGCAGATGGCTGATACCTTCCTGACTCCTCAAGGACAACAAATTAGGAGAAGGCAGATATATTTACTGCTTCTAGAAAACAAATTTAACTCCATGCAATTTCATTCTTTTAAAGGTTTCTCCTTGTTTCTGCCCTTGACAGAAAGGTTTATGTAACCTTTATTAAAAGCACAACAAAGAAAATATACAGAATTTTACTCTTGTTCAAGTTACAAGCATTTAGGAATTATGTGGGTGAGCATGTATAAATTATAATGGTTTGTATAGAATATAGAAATACAAATATAGAATTTGTAGTATAAGTATTACCAAATCTGAGCAATCAAAAAATCACATGGTGGGCCTAATAAACTGGTTTATTAATAAAATGAGAAGAGAGGGTTTTTTTTGTTTTTCTACATGATACACTTGAACCTTTTTTAGGACTGAAATAGAAGAGGCCACTGGGTGACTGAATCCATCTTTTGCTGTGTCAGGCTGCTGTGCAGCAGAGTATTTCCTAAACTGTTTGTATTCCTTTCCAAATTCCCATTGCAGTGGTGCTTGTGTTACTAGGTCAGCTTTGTCTTTTAATAGCCTTGTGTATATTCTAGTTAGCTTTATTTCTAGAGAGCTGCAATTGCCTGTGACCTCTTCTGTGTTTTACCATAGCCGGCGTTTTGGGAGTACTCTCTTGCAGAACAGACTCTTTTCTGCAGCTCTCCTGGTTGTGAATTAATCTGAAGGAAATGGCTAGATTGGATCTTGAGAGCAATTTGTAGAAAGGCTCAAGTGGTTTTGCTGTTATCATAGTGTTTACTTCTCTCATGACTACATTATGGGCTCTCAAAACTGTCATGTTATCAAATAGCAAGCAAGTATTATTTTATTAGTTCATGCCTTATCATGCATGACTTTTTAAAAATGCTTTCATTTTTAACTGGAGGCATAATTTGGAAAAAAGTTTAGTAATGAAATATTACAGTGATACCTTTCTGTACTTCTTTGCTGTAATCCCTTTCAACTAAATATTTTGATTTTATGTTTCTTTGTAACTTGTTATGTTCTCCATATTTACAAGTGTTCTGTGTGGCACGAGAGTGGTAGTGGTGTTCTGTGCGGTGTTTGTCAGAACCATCTGTCTTTCTGGATCCTGTCTAAGAAAGCAACAAGAACCCTAACCAAATACAACTAAAAATGTGGGTTTGGGTATATTGTGGTTTTGGGTATATTATAGCTATGTGTTGTAATGACTTTTATTTTCTCTTGACCTCTACATTTAGTCAAAACCCCAATATCCTTGTATATGATAATAATAGTTGACAAGACTGTTTCCTTATGTGCCGTATTTCAGTGAAGCTACTGCAGGGGCTCTGTGCCCTGTGTTTATGTGCCCATCACTTGACAGACCCACTGGAAGCCCAAGCATGAGTAAACTTGGGCTTGATCAGCCCATCAGATTTAGAACATCAGCCTTTGTCCTTTGTGTCTTTTGCATCTGGTTGTTTACACTTCTGTATCCATGGGTGTTTTTTGTGGGTGTTTTTTTTTTGGTTTTTTTTTCCCCTCTCGGTGGCGGTTGCCTTACCTCTCATATCATCCAGTGTTGCGTTTTGCTCATGGCTAGTAGTAAAGATATAAATAAGATGATATCTCATATCCCATTAAACATTTTGGGACAGCCCTATTGCACCCTCAGCAAATTTTGTAGATGACACTGAGCTGAGTGGTGCAGTTGACACACCTGAAGGATGGGATGCCATCCAGAGCGACCTGGATCAGCTCAAGAAGTGGGCCCATGGGAACACTGCGAGCTTTAACATGACCAAGGTGTTGCACCTGAGTTGCGGAAATCCCCAATATCTACCGAGGCTGGGGATGAACAGGTCGGGAGCAGCCCTTCCCAGAAGGACTTGGGGGTGCTGGTGGGTGAGAGGCTGGACATGACCCAGCCATGTGCACTTGCAACCCAGAAAGCCAAACATGTCCTGGGCTGCATCCAAAGCAGCGTGGGCAGCAGGGGAGGGAGGGGATTCTGCCCTTCTGCTCTGCTCTGGTGAGACCCGACCCAGAACCCTGCATCCAGCTCTGGGGTCCCCAGCACGGGAAGGACATGGAACTGTTGGAGCAAGTCCAGACTGACCAAGTTCATTAGAGGGATGGTGCACCTCTTCTGTGAGGAAGGACTGAGAAAATTGAGACTGTTCAGGTTGGAAAAGAGAACTTCAGGGTACCCTAATTGTTGTCTTGCAGAACTTGAAGGGAGCCTACCTAAAAACATGGAGAGAGTACTTGCAAGAGCATGTAGTGACAAGACAAGGGGGAATGACTTCAAACTGAGAATAGGTTTAGATATTAGGAAAAAATACTGTGAGGGTGGTGAGGCACTGAAACAGGTTGCCAGAGAAGTTATGGGTGCCCCATCCCTGGAAGGGTTGGAACTAGATGTTAAGATCCCTTTCATCTGCAAACCATTCTGTGATTCTTTACTGTCTACTAAGGTGCTTGAAGAAGCTTTGGATGTTTAGTTTGCTTTGCAATTTTGAGCTCCATTTGATTTATGATGATACTACTTTCTGTCACATCCAGGTGACAAACTGTTGTGGAGCTGCTTATGCAAAGAAAGAGAGGAGATGAGTTCTTGGGATTGTGGGAAGGTAGTAAAGATACATCTTTCAAAAATACCTGTCAAGATTTGTCGTCAGTCTTTTAAGACAGTGGTGTAGCAAAATGTGTTCTGAAACTGCCTTGGCAATGTCTGAGCACTGAAACACCTGCAAATGGATGTAAACATGTGCTGGCTGAAAGTAAAAAGATTTTGCCAAAATAAGGATATGAAAGCCATGTGTCTCATTTAGTATACTCCTTCCTTTCTTCTGAGGGATAAATAAATGATCAAATTGGATCTGTGTTTGTAAATCAAATTTTTGAGCAGGCTGCCTTGATTCTATCAGTGTTTTTTTCAAAACTATTGTTATCTGGGACATACAGGGAAGCTGTCGTATAGCAAATCCTGTAGGCTAAGTATAGGTGGTGCCAGATAAGAGAAGTGTAGACTTGTTCACACAAGTATTCAATTTTGTGTAAAATGACTCAGTAACTTTTTTCCCAGTTTATCTGGTAATTGTGAAAAGAACAACAATATAAGAGTGGCTTGATAAAATTATGATTATTCTTAAAGAAATTGAAGGATGTTCAAGCACTTAATAGTGAAGATAATGAACCTAATTTCATTTAGTGGAATGAATGTAGTGTCTCTGTAATTCTTGGGATTCTAGGTTGAGTGCAAAATGTTGAATTTGTTGAGCAAGAAGATTTCCTTTTTATGGAGGATATTAAACACCTCTGTCAAACCATTTCTCAGTGTGCTCCTGCAAAGTAACAGTAAGCCTTAAATCCCAACATTTTGCACTTTTAAGTCTGTGTTCTGGAAGATGAGTGGGAAAATTTAACTTGGAAGGTCTACAAAAGTCCCTTCAGGACATAGTGCCTATTCAGCTAAAAAAAATAAAAAAAATTAAGAATTCATAGACAAGAAAAGAAAGATGCATTTTTTTTTTATTCTCATTCTGGTATAGTAAGTTTTCATTTTCATCTTAGGGGACAATAACTATTCAGTGTACAGCATGATAACTGTACACAAAATACAGAAATTGCAAATGCTTATTCATTGACCACAAATCCAGTGAAAGGTTGTAGGGCTAGTAATCATCTGTACAGTCTCTGTACCATTTCAGCATTCAAATACAAGTACATGTCATCCCAAATACAAGTACAAAGTAAATTTGACCTTAAATGTTTGTGCTATTTGTGAGACAATGAAGTAGTATGGGACTTTTTCTAAAGCAGAATCAATCAAAATATATAAATGCAAAAGGCTATGTAAACATTTGTGTAGCAAGTCCATGGGGGGTGGGAGCTGTGCAGAGGAGAGGAGGAGGAAGGCACGCTCCTTTAATTTGCTGGTACTGTGATACCTTTGGGAAATAAAGAAGTAGGGAGAACAGTATAGTTCATGATCTTTCATAATCCTGCCTTTCCTGTGGAGGAAGTGCTCAGAGGGGTTGTACTGCTGTAGCTGTTCTTCCATGGAGTTTGTTTTGCTGGGAAGAAGGTGATATTTCCTTGTGCAGTAAGGAAGGTGCTTCCTTTTACCCTCATGCCTTTGTGTTTGTGCTGCAGCTGACTTGCTCCAATTATGCTCTCTATTTTAAGTGGCTATTACAGCGCCGCTTTCTTTTGGCAGTAGCTCATACATAACAAAGCAACCTCAGTACATACGATATATGGCTTTCCCTATTTTATGCTTATAGTGGTTGGAGTAGGAAAAAAAAAAACAAAACTGGAGGAGGAGGAGTGGCTTTGTACTGGAACACAAGAAATACCTACGTTAAAATCTGCCCAGAAGTCACCTGGCAGCCATAGATTTGGACAGCCTGAAATAGTTCTTTCTAATGAGAATGTTGCATGGCCTTGTTTCAGGGAGCAGTCTTACAAAAAGACTTTTAGATACTCAGTTCAGTCATGTTGTGTATGGTACTTAATTCAGATTATGAATTTGGTGCTGCAATACTTTTTCTGGTATTCAGTTAAAGTAAACCCACCATTCTATTGCTGTGCTTTGGGCATATGCTAAAGCAATACTTTTTTTCCCTTTGGTGTAATATGACTTCTGTCAACTTGGTCTGAAACCGGAAATATACCTCTTCATTATTTTATGGTGGACGATGCTTGATGAGTGTTGTAGTGTTCTTTGTTTACCATAGCATCTTTTTTAAATGGTGAAATGTGTGTGATGGGCAGTTGGGAAAGCAAGAAAACAACATTGTTTAAAAATGCACTTTTGAAACCTTGTCCAGGGCTTTTTTTTTTTCCAAAAATATTCTTATTTTCCAAAAATAAGAATACTTCTTTTCAGGAAAAAGATTAGTGGCAAGTAAGTATTATGTTAAGATAACTTTCTGCTGTAAAGACTCTTAATACCTTGTTGTAAAAGTTAATGTTTGACGACAAGCTGTCTAGCTGATGAGCTTGTATAGCTACTGTATACTGTTGATGTATCTGCAAGCTATGAAAGTCATTGAAATCCTTTAATTGATACTCCTATGTTATTTTTTTCAATAAGAATTGGAAATATATACTCCTTTCAGAAAAATGATATGAGAACTTAAATAATTCTGAGTTGTGTCATGTGCATGCAGTTTGCCCTTAAAAGCCAGTGAGTGACTTAGCCTGTTTTCAAATGGTATTTTTTATGGTAGTTCCAGATGTTTGTAGATTGTGTGATACAGCACTAAAAGGATTTTTCAAAGGGTTTTAGCCATGACTAAAAGGGCAGTAGATCATCAGTAATCTGTGGCTGTGTGAATTCGTTCAGATTCAGTTTTGAGTCTAGCCTTGTTCCTCTGTTTGAACTTTTGTCGGAGGCGTGAGTATGTGTGCAGGCAGCACAACTTGCTGCTAGCAGCTTTTAATGCTTTTCTTTAATAAAAAAAAGCGAGTCAGTTATCTGAAGAATGGTGGTAAAGCACTTGGTGAATACCGATGTCACTTTGTTACTGTTGATGGAAGTCACATTTTTCTGCTAAACACAGTCACTAATTAATGCTGGAGGCTTCTGGAACTATTGAATGTAAAAATAGGGGCTTCCTGCTAGCAAGCACAAAAGAGAAATTTTCTTCCAACATAAGGCATGTAAACTTTTGAGATTAAAAAGCAAAACAGAATTGTGCTCAGAGCTGTTTTTCCTATATTTATAAGGAATTCACTAAATTGTGACCACATTCTGGGTCTGTTGGATTGTGCTTTTTACTCAGTCAGACTTGCTTACAGTTTTCATTCTGACTGCAATGCTTTTTTCTGCCTCAAGTGCTTCTGAAAATTCTTCTCCCTAACCCTATTTTTAGTTAATTTTTTTTTCTTGCTGCCCCCACTGTATTTCTGAGGGCTTGCCTGCCTTTCAAATCCATGAAGAAAACCCAAAACTTAATTCAAATTTTCCACAGTGGTATGAAGCTTAGTACAGAAAAACCACCAAAGGTTGTATATGGCTTGTGAAAAATATCTGTTTATGTGTCTTGCTTATATCTATATAGGAAGATACATCATGTATTTCTTAAATTGAGGCTGTGTGGGAAGGTGCAGTATTTTTCAACTCAGGTGTCCCTGAATTTGGAGCCAGATTGGAATTTGCCTGTGTGTGTTCTAGATGCATTTTGCAAGATGGAAACATTTTTGTCTGAGGGGTGAGGTTTCTCTGTAGGTTTGGGGTGCACCCCTACTGTAGTAGCCTGGCTGGTAGGAGCTGTTGGGAAGAGGGAGCTAGAAGACACCTTGGCAAGGTGTATGAGCTTTTTAAGGAGTCTTGCTGTTCTTCCAAAGCTGAACTGTCTTCTGTCACCAACAGCTTCAGGGTAGAGCAGCCAAATCCCAATGGTGAGCACTATAGCCAGTGCAGTACTGTTACCTTAATACACTTTTCTCAGGAAAAACTTAAATTATACTTTTGTAAACTAAAGGTACTGATGAAATGTCTGAGTATTTCTAATGCAATTTAATTTATGATAGTGCTAATTTGGATTAGGGGGTGGTACAGCTTAATGTAATTGGTGTCATCGCAAGGAAAAAGTACATCAGAGAGGAAACCTTTGCCAATGGATCCGTGAAGTTCTATTATCTGATCAGGGTAGGAAGTGTTTCTTTCATTTTTTCCTTTCTTACTTTGTGAATCTTCTACTACTCATGACCCTGAGATCCATCCTTCTCTTCTTGAGGTGGTTTCACAAACTGGTATTGAAAGCATTTGGATTTTCTTGTGCTTCCCTACTCTTGCCTCCACTGTTCTTTTCATCACTCAGGAGTGAGCTTAAAGTCCTGGGTGCCTGTGGATTGGATTGAGGTGCGATGTATGTTAAACCCATCCTAAACTCATGTTCCTAATAAAATGTTCCTAAACTGCCATCTCAGTTCATGAGTTATACAAGCTTTTATTCTATGCTTCTTCTGTGTCCTCCTTGAAAATCTGAGTTATGATTTAAATACAAGTCAGTATGTACAGATGGGCCATTAACTACAAAAATCTGAATGAAAGCTCAGATTTATGTTTTCCCGCAGGTATTTTTAAACTGTCAGTGGATGTACAGTATGTGACAGTTCCGTAATCTCATAAATTATTATTAAAATACAAAGCTAGTTCCACTGTTCAGTGTTTTCTGTTGTTACAGCTCAGGTTTGTCTTACGTCAAGAACCTGGAAGAGGTGAGACTTGTATAAACTATTGAATTTCTCTTCTGTTCACCTTTTTTTTTTTTTTTTTTTTGTGATAGTGGTCCTGTCAATTCAAGGAAAGGAAAAAATACACCTTGACCCTTACTTCTAATCTTCTCATGTAACCAATGGACTGCTGAAACAATAGCAGTCACATCTGATACAACAACATCTTATTTATAGGTGGAAGCAGCTGCATCCTCTGTCTTTGCATGCGAGAAGACCTATTGTTTTCAAGTCTCCTGGTTAATGAGATTGTGGGAAAATGAAGGCCTACCGTAAAAGCACTATTAAAGATAATTATTTAACACCAGAAGAAATGGAAGGTGTGGCTGGTGCAACTGGCTCTTGAGCTATGTGTAAATGAAGAAGTTTTCAGTGCTTACAGTCATAGGATAGCCTTGAGTTTGCTCATGGATTCTTCTATTGTATTTAGCATTTGGCTCATTAAAAATACCAATTTCCACAGGCCTGCAGTTTCTGATGACTGAGGCCTGAGAATTGAATAAGTTCAGTTTGGGGGGAAAATTCCCTGTCCTGTTACATTTCTTTGCCACCACTGAACCCGTTCCTCCTTCCCCACTCCCCCGGGTGGGTTGTGTGCCAGGGCTGCCATCAGCAGGTGCCTCTGTCCAATCCTCACGGGGTCATTGGGGCAGGCACTTGGCAAGATGACACTGGGGAGTTGGTGGCACTGTCTGCTGGTAGTTTTCAGCTAGGAAATGCTCCTCTGGGACCAGCTGGCTGACCTCTCAATCTGTAGCACGGAATTTGGGGGCTGTAATAGGTTCTTAAACTTTCTGTTGTCATCCTCATTTTCCCCTTTGTTGGATGGCCTAGATGCAAAGAATGATTTCTGTCTTCATGGGAGAACTCTCCCAGGCTGAGGAAAGTGTCTGAACTTCATTACAGGTCCCTGGAAGTCTAGATGAGCAGCCAGATCATCTTTTCTTGTCCCATTTCAGTCAGGTGTTGAGTGGTGTCAGCACAGCCTGTGAAGCACAGAATGCAGCTCAGTGCAGTGTGTTCCCCTCGTGTAGCACAAGCTCTTAGGAGCTGTGAGGTGTTTCTCATCTAGTTCATGCTGTGCAAATTAAAAAAATATAAATTGTTAAATGTACCTATAGGAGTGAGCATTTATTTCTTAAGTGCAAACTCAAGTGACAACAGTGCTAGGTTGGTTTAAGGTCATTTTTATGAAATAGTCTTTTTTTAAGAGCACATACCTTTGAAATCTGTGCAAGTGGAAGTCTTTCTGACTAAATAATTAAGTGTGGAAAGTTCAAACAACATACAGGAACTCTGGTGTCTTCTGTAGCATACATGCAGCTTACATCCAGTTTGTCTTTTGAAAGCCATCTGTCCCTGTGTAAGTGATAAAATTTGCTGAATTCTTTGGTAAGATGACTGAATGTTTTTAAACAATCTACACAACAAAGACTCCAATAGCCCTTGAAATTTCTAGTTTGAAATGTCTTGTTCCAGGTTCTGGGTTATTGAATTTCACTTTACCACCTTTCATTGAACTGGGATTTGGAAGACTGATATGTGATGCTTGCTTGCAGGCAATCATCCAGTCTGGGTAGCTCAGAGCCTTCTCTTGGTTCAGCTAACTTGATCAACCTTTTTTTAAAATTCAATTTTATATTAATTTTATTTTTATATATTTATATATATTTTTAAGCTTAGTAAGTTTGTTCTTGTTCTGACACTGGTTGTTTTTCTTTCCTTATAAAGCAGTTATAAACATTTTTGGAAGGGAATCCCATGTCTGAATTGTGGAATATATTGAATAGACAAGTAAAAAAAAAAATTACTGGTTGGTTATGCTGTTTAGTACTGATGGTTATGCTGTTCCAACACAGAGGATTTTTTTTATGGGGAGGGGGGTGGGAGTTAGGTAAGGCCTTTTTAAATTTTTTTTTTTTTTTGCCTTTGGCATCCATTCTTCTACTTTAAAAGTAATTAAAAACAAAGGACTTATTTCACTGGTCAGCTTGTTACTTGGCCTACATTGTAATGTGTTTAAAGTAATTTTAGCTCTTGATTTTATTAATCTAGAGAGTTTTGCTTGTCAAGTTAGACGTTTTAAATGGGAGTCATCGAGGTAATATCTTTTTCTTCTGGAAGGTATTTTTAGTTTTATAAGAAGTCATTATTAGGGAGATGTTTTGCAGTGTTTAGGTCTCTTGACCCTTATCTTGTTGAAAATCTAGTTTCAGTAATCTTAGTATTAGACTGCTTTATTGCACAGATTCTTTGGTAAATAGATTAATCTCTGAGTCTTGTGACTATTAATCTTACTCTGCTGCTTAGGTTTGTTGAGGGATTTCCAGTAATTAGGACATCTTTGTGCTTGGTCTCAAAACAGTTACTGTTTTTTTCTGGTGTTGTAATGGTGAAGTAGGAAACAACCAGACGTATTATTTGGGTACTTTTCATGTTGCATAAAAAGCTTATAAATATCTAAGTGTTTTTTTCAACATAGTAACCTGAGGCAGAACCTTCTAAAACCATATTAACTGTGGGGTTTGGTGTTGAAATGTTCATGTAGGAGATATTAAAAGAAAAAAAATACACACTTCTTTTAAAAAGTGCAGGCACTGCACTGCATCTTTAGACACTTCACTGCGGTTGCTTGTAAACTGTGAGCTACAGCAAGGCTAAATCAAGAACTTTAATAATGTCAAAATGTATTTCTACAGTAACGTGATTCTTGTTGAATGTTGCCTAGGAATTCAGACAATCACATGGTCTCTCCTTGCTGAGAGCTTATACTTACCAAAAGGGCTTTTTTGATTTGCCTCTTCATGCCCTGTATTAATGGAGAAAAGTTCTGGAGAAAAGTGTTGACACCAGGGGAGGTAGAATACTTCTTGTTTGGAAATCTTGTGTATGTTTTGTTGCAAGGCTATTGCTTCCAATTATTGAATTTTCATTATTTTACAATTGCTTCAGACTACTTTAGGGTGCTTTTTAGTATCAACTGAATAGAAGAAAAGTTTTGTGTGCTGCTGCTTGGTCGGGATTATCGTGTTCATTGTGTAATGCTCCACCCGTAACCCTTTTTCCATATGTGTTGCCTGTTGTTGTTTTCAATAAAGCATGCACTCACCAACAAAGCACTTTCTGGGAGTGTAGTTGGACATACATGGGCCATTTCAGTGTTGTGAGGGAATTCTGAGACTTTCTTCTGCTGGCTTGAGGTCAGAAATAAAACTTATTCTTGGTAATAGTCTTATTAGGGATTCAAACAGCAGGCTGTTCAAATGAATGAAATACTGTTAACCAGAAGGGCAATGAGAGCATTTTTTTTTCTTTTAATTTACTTAAGAGAATGAGATTACAGCCAGAAAATTGTCTTGTCAGACAGCCAGATATTGACTTCCTGGTCTTCCATTGCCAACTGCTCCAGCTTCTCCCTGCCTGAGCCCTCTGCCAGCTCACCATGAGAGCTTGGGCTAGTCCTTTCCTTGTTTGTTGGGCAAAATGTTACCTATCAGAGATCTAAGCATTGCTTTTTTAATAAGCTCTGAGAATTCTGATAAGCTGTGTTTACATCAAAACTAGCAAAGCTCCCTTTTTCTTGAGGTCACATTTTATTTGTAACATACAAACGTATATTCATAAATTGAAAGCAAGTAGGATGCTCTGATTTGCTATCATAGAACTCACTTTTAGTTATTGGACCAAGGAAAACTCTGTATTAAATCTTAACTTTAATTTAGACAGCCTGGAAAAGATGATCTTTTGTTTCAGGTCATTTGTGTTGGTACAAAGTGTTTTACAGGTTTGGGTTTTATTAATATTTAAAGAGTTAGTCTGTGAGTTTAAGAATCTGTGTAAATATTTGTGTTTTCAAGTGTTTGATGTTCTCAACTTGTGCCTTCCTTGTGATTCTCTTCTTCTAAGGCTGTTCTTCCAGTTTATTTGAATTTCTGCATTATTTCTCTCTGTTGTAAATCTTCGATGCTCTCAGAAAAGTTTGAAACTAGCTAGTGGACTCATAAGTGACAAAAATTGAGATATATACAGGATGTGTACAAAAACCTTTTGTCAATCAAAAGAATAAATATGTTGTAATAAAAGATTCACATAATTCACTTCTTTGATATGTATCTTTGAAAGACTGGTTTGTTAGGAACTTCAGCTCTTACTATCGAATTTCTGTGAATTATATTCTGATTGTTTCGGATCAGGTTTGCAAGTTTCATCAGTTCCTGTAAGGCTGTTAGCATAGTACTCAATTTTTTTTTTTCTTGACAGCATCTAATATTAAGCTTAAGCTCAGGTCTTCTTTGCTGGTAAGCCTTTATAATTCCAGTCAAATTTCTTCTGCAAAAGGTTTTCTTTCTTTTTCCAAGACTTTGTAGGTATAAGTGAATGAAGAAGATAATTATAAAAAACTTTTGAAAAGTTTCTGAAATCAGATGTGCTGCAACTCCATTAGTTTATTACTGTGACTTGTGCTTATTTCTTTAGTTATGTCTCTGGATCAGTTTTGAATGCAGTATTTGCTTCTCTTCCCCTGTCCCTTGGGAATTCTAAATTACAGCACAACTAAGACCAGTTGGCCTTAGATGAATTCCTAGTTACCAGGTGAGACCATACCAATGCCACAAGGTGATCAGCTATTGCCAAAGCTTCAAAAGGAGAAATGCCCAAGCATCCGTTGTACAACCCTGCTTCTGAGAAAGTCCTTTATTCCACTGTTTAAAACATCAAAATGATGTAGTTAATTCCCCAAACGCTTAATATCCTTGAAGTAACTCCAGAAAACTAATTCCAGAAAGCACAGAATGAGTGAAGCTGTAAGCTTTCTTACAGTGTCATTGTCCTGTCACCTCCCTGTACCCTCACAGTTGCGACCATTCCCCCAGATGCCAAAGGAGCACCCTGCCCGACACCTCCAGCAGCCCCATGATACAGTAAAGGATATCATGTTGAGCCTGAGCTGATTGGAATTATCAGCTGGTTCCCTAAAGGGCACACGGGCTTTTCATATACTTCTGTGGCTAACTGTGCTCCCTGTGTGTGACTGTAACCTTAACCTAGTAAATAGCTAACCTCAAATAGCCACCCTCTTACTTCTTACTCAGCTGGTACCTTCTGTAAGCTCACAGTGCAAGTTAATAATTTCAGAGAGTATGTGTTCTTGCATTAAATCTTGAGCTTAGAGTCTTGTCATGTGCCATGTGAAAGAAAATCAAAATATCCTTGGAAGGAAACTGCTCTGCAATTTAAGGTTAGAAATCTATGACTTCTTCATATATTAAAGTGAAAATGTACTATTTCAATAACTAACCCACTCCCCAAAAAAACCCAAATCAGAAACCAAGGCATTTGCTGTTCCTGACTTGTAAGTTAAGTCTTAAAAAACAAAACAAGAAAAAAAGAAGCAGAAAGAGAAGTGCAAGTCAATGGTAAAAAAAAGTGCAGACCTTGACCCCTGGGTTAGACAACTGTGCAGAGCAGCTATATCATGACTGTAACTCTGGGGAATCTCCTCTGGCAAAACTTGCTGTTGAAACTGGAGGAACAACTGTGTCTGTCTGTCAGTGTGGTCTTTCATCTGTACAGTACCCACCCGAGCAGAGCTGGCAGAAGACAGCACTTAGTACATGTGCTGTATCAGTACATAACTTGCAATCTTCAGGCAGTCTCAGGGAGGTTGCAAAAAGGTCTTCCCAGTCCTTCAGGGCAGAATTTTAATTTAGCAGGGCATTTGTGAGTGCAGGTTCCCCCAAACTGCATGCAGGGCAGGTTTTGTGCCAGCACATGCACTAAGGATAAGTGAGCAAATAGTATTTGGCCAAAGTGGAGTCAAACTGCAGATAGCTTAAATTTGTTACTCGTGACAGAGATCCACAGCCGAATCTTGCCTTATTTTCAGTCCATTCAGCTGTGGGATGATAAATGTAAAGCATAAGCACTGCAGTCTTGGTGCACTCAAAGTACAGAAGGGAAGGAATCACAGAATATTTTGAGTTGGAAGAGACTCACAAGCATCATCGAGTCCAACTCTTAAGTGAATGGCCCATATGGGGATCAAACTCATAACCTTGGCATTATTAGCACCATGCTCTAACCAGCTGAGCTAACTGAAGCTGCAGGGTCCCCAGTTTGAGAACAGTATTTACAAAATTTACAAGAAAATGATTGCATTGCTGGTTGTTTTCATGGACACATCCAGCTTATGTGCTTGTTCTAGGAGCTCCTGGCGGCTCTTCATACCTGCACAAGTGCCAAAAAGCTTTAGCTAAAAGTACAGCTGGAAACTCTGTAGAACTTTTACCAGATTTTGCAGGATTTGGCTTGCCATTAAATGTGTGGGGTCTTGGAGCTGCTGCTGGATTCATTCAGACTTTTTCTAGCATCTGAGACTGCCAAGAGAGGTGACAAGTTCTTTCCTCCCCTGGTAGATTCTTTAGGGTTGTTTTGCCTCTAGCAGCTGCTTTGAGACCTCTAATTCATTTCTGTGCTGACCATCAACTAGCTCTGTGTCTGCCTGTTAGGGCTAAATGCTGGTATTACTGAAACTACAGAAGGGAACACACTAGAAATATAAGAAATTAATTTCTTTGAATTAAGGATGAGGAAAAAGCAAATGGTAGATGTATTTGCCAGTCTACAGCAATTGATAGTTTCACAAAGGAGCCAAAAACCTCATGTCTTTCTGAAAAAAATCAAACTTTTGAAACGGGTTAAGAATGCTGGTGAGGGAGGTAAGGCAGAGGGTCTAATGTGACAAGGTAAAACCTTATTTTGTCACAAAGTCTCAGTTGTAGTGCATGGGTCTGGTACGTAGAAACAATGACTTTATAGTCTGAAAACACTTGTTTGTGTTGTGGATGAAAAGTTTGCAGTCTGACTTCTGTTTCTTAAAGTAGATAATTTGTCTGACTGCTGACCATTTGAAGATTAAATTGATAAAATCTGACAGACAAGCCACTCCTTGATGTGTGACACTAGAAATAATAATCACGATCTGTGTTAACTGAGAATGTTGTCTTCAAAGGAAAAAGTCTTAACACTTACAGGCTTCCCTGTCAGTTTACAGGTGCTGTTATGAGTTTTCAAACAGAGGTCAGGTCCTGCAGCATGCTTCAGTTGAGAGGCAGCAGGCGCACTGAGAAAAACTTGTGGTGATTTAGGGATGGTGTAATTATCGAGCTTTATTTTTGGACTTGGGGGTAGTGAACAGGATGCAGAAAGCACCTTGGATTTCCACAGAGCTAGTTTTGATCCAGTTCTGTTGCTTCTGAGCTGACTCCCTGTGGATCTGCCTTCTGCATCTCACTCTCCGGGGTTTCTGTGGCATATTTCTCCAGAAGGGAAGTGCTGTTTAAATGTAGTGGAGTCTGTTGTGGGTATTGCCTGACTCCTGACTTAATGAGCCCTTCCAAGTGGGGCTGGGAGAGAGAGCAGAAACAGTAATTAGCTCTACTGGTACCATCAGACAGCCATGGAGGCCAAAGCTAATAATAAACCTGCCTGGATCTCAGTTCTTCATGCTGAACGCCACAGGTGTGGTGTCCTTGTGCCTCGCCCTCCCACCCCTCTGCAGCCATTTACCTCAGTCACCGTGGCCAGCCTTTGGAGGAGTCCTCTGCTGTTAGTCACTGTCACTAATCATCCCTCTTGCATCCCTCTAGCCCAAAGCTCAGAGTCACTGGTGAGCGTGGTGCATCCATATATCCCAGGAGATGCTCCTGGAGTAAGGCTCCTGGCTACCACCTGGCTCCTGGAGGAGATGGCAGTTTCTCTGCACGGGTCTCCCTTTTTTTTTCTTTTTTTTGTCATCCAACATCTCCATAGGCCGTTGTATCTTTAGGGAAGGTTCACTGCTGTTTGAAATCTCGTTTGTCACTCCTATGGTCTTGTAGCAAACTCGGGAAAAAAACGTGGAAAGGTGTTTGTTTCTTCCATGTTTCAGGACATTCTAGGGCTGTGCAAGCAGCTAGTTAACTTTGGTCATATTTATTAGTACAGTCTTAGGAATGCTTAGATAGTGATGTGGTTCTCAAACCTGCTGGGAGTTGGGTTCCTAATTGGAAGGGCTTCTTGCCTTTGAATGCGGTGTTCCGATGGCCGAGATTGCACCTATTGTCCATCTGAGTGCTTTTGGGAGGGGTGTGATATTTCACTGCCAAGCCTTACCTGAGCTCTCTTTGGAGTTGTTTTTAATGGTAAGAGTGAGTCGTTAGACTCAGGAGATAAGCAGTAATCTCTTCTGAGGAATGTGCATACCTTTAATGTCTGATTTTGGAGACAGCACATGATTTTAAGCTGCTGTGAAGGTATGCACTTGGTTTAAGAGCAAATGTCCTTTGCTCAGGAGTTGATAAGCAGTATCTTGTTAAGATGTGGTAAATGGATGGCTGTCATGTGCTCAGTCTAAATTAGTTTGTAAATCAGCTGATAAGTTTTATATATCAGGAACTGGTTTAAAAGTTTATAAGAAATGATGCTCAATAACTAGGCCAAAATACTCTTATGGTTATGAAACCAAGGGGGTGTGTTTTATTATACAAGAGGAATTCCGTGTTATATCTCTAACACGTGTTTAACTTGCTCCGAGCAAAGCATGTGACATATGGTCCTACTCTGGAAAGACTTTGGAAAAACCTCTTTCCCTTTAATATGGGTTGGATTAAGATTCTGAGAGGCTGCCTGCTGTTGTTCCTGTGGACAGGGTTTTCATGTGTCCATGTGTTTGGTTTCCCAATCCCGCAACACTTGCTGTTGGTCCTTTGGAGGCTGCACCACCTGCTGACTTGTAAATGTCCGTCTTTGTTGGGGCTTCTGGGGAGAGAAACGAGTGTAGCATATGGAGGGGCGTTTTTGAACTTCGGTAGAAAAAATAAAAATCATCTGTGACGTGACAGCCGCATGTAGAAATTAAACTCTAGTGCAGTAGATGATTTGTAAGCCAGCCTAGAGCACTCACTGCTATTGTGATGCCTTGTGTTCTTAACTGGGAAGTCCCTGGTCACAAAAAAAAATATCTGGCAATATCTCTGTCTCTTTATGGTTATTGGTAGAGTTATTGAAAAACAGAACCAGCCAAGTCAGGGAACAGAGTATGTGGCAGATCAGCTTAAATGCACAGCTTCCAGCCTTTTCAGAATCTCCTCTGTGTGAGAGTGAAAATCATGTCTGTGTGACCAGCTCTGTAATCTGTGCTGCAAATGCAGTGTTTAAGGCATGGAGCTGGCTGTTTGACAAAGGGTATAGGTATAGGTGTTAAGTTTTGGTGTTGAGCTGCGTGATGCATGGAAGTGGATTTGGATCTGATGGATGCCTTCAGTAGGTGTGATGAGCTGAAAAGGATTGCAAAGAGCTGAGAGAGAGCTATCTAGAACTGCTAATGGGGGATGTTTGAGAAGGGTGGTTCCAGGTTCTCTCCTATGGTTTAACGTACAGCCAAACCAGCCGAATGATTTGTTCCCTCCAGAAGGGATTTTTTTCGGGGCTGGCAGAGTGAAGTTTCTCACTGTGATTTCTTTCGTATTCTTTAAACTCCCGTGCGCTTCCCGATGGTTTTCCCTTGTGGCTGCTGTGCCAGGTAAGACTGAACCAAGGCACTCAAGTCCTTCCTTCCCTCTAAGGGCAGTGATGAGTTACTCAAGCTGCAGCTGCTCTGTCACTTCACCTTAACAGGCAGAGCAGAAAGGCTGAGCCCAGCTCATCCGCCTGCTTTGCCACCCAGCCAGGGTGGCCCCAGTGCCCTGGCACTGGTGCAGTGTCCTGTGGGTGCCTGCATGGCTTCTCTTTGTTGGACGTGGACCATTAAAGGGTCACGGCATGAGCCCGAGACAGAGGAGGCAGCTGTGCCAAGCGGGGTTTGCTCACTGAGGTGTCAGATGCTCTCCCAGTGCCCGAGAGAGCATCTTCATCTCATCCTGCCAGGGCTGAAATTACTCCTCTGTGTAAAGGAGGCAAACAAACAGCTAAAGTGCTTTCCACAGAATAAACATCGAGCCTGAATTTATGAAAGTCCAACCCATTCAGCAGTGGAAGGGCACTAGCTTGTGTTTTCCACCTGGTTACATGGTACTTGGGGCTGCCTTTACGTTGCATTTCCCTTGCTGGAGCCTGAGAGGGGCTGTGCTCCAGCACCACCACCATGATCCTAGAGAAGCCTGACCTCTGTGCATGTTTGCTCATTTGAAGTTCAGATTTCTTAGGTGATTGGTGCTCTGCTCTAAGAGTGAAAACGTGTGCTGAAGTCAGATCAGAGCAGTGTCCCCAGTAAGCCCATCTGAAATATGGAAATAGATTCAACCCCGAGTAATAAAAAACAAACCTGAAACTTACTTTCCTTTCAGAATTCTACCATTATAGGAAGAATTAAAAAAACCCTGAAAAATGCCAAAAGAAAATAATTTGGAGTTGTTAAATGCAATCTCTGTTTCAGAAAATACCTGAGCTAAGAAATAAATTCAGGCTTGATGTATATTCTGTGAAAAGTACTTTAGAGTTTCAGTTAGTTATCTAGTTATTTTAGTTAGTTATGTTTGCCTCCTTTACATAGAGGAGTAATGCCAGCTCTGGAAGGATGTGACCACCAGTAGCTTTTGAGATTAATTTTTGGGTGAAGAATGATTTGACATGCAAATATGTTCTTCAATATGATTATTTGCGTGATAGCCTGGGAATAGTTTTCATGTGACCTACTGTTGATGCTTCAAGTAAGATTTATATCTCTTGGAAGCAATGCTGTGAAATATGTTGCAAATGTATCTGCTAACAAAGAAAAAGAACATGACTCTTGGCTATCTTGTGTGTGTAACTTCTGGGAAAATTTTATCTGCCTAAATGAATTTTAATGCTTTCTTTAAAAGCATGAATGTAAGGATGTATATTGGGATATACACTTTCAAAATTGTGGTGTAATATTTTCTCCCTCTTCCTTACGATTTTATTGTATCTGCTTTTTTTAAAAAAAAATCATAAATATGAAGAAACAGAGCAACATTATTTCCTATTAAAAAAAACCCCAAACTCTCAAAAGCAAAAAAAAAAATAGTGCAATTTTCCTTCAGCAAATACTTGCTGTTGCCTTTGTGGTTGGAAAGGGGAACTTTATTTTTGTTTTGTTTGTTTTGTGTTTTTGCTTTGGTTGGTTGTAAGCCAGCAATATAAAATGATTGTAAGTCAGCCACAGAAAACAAGTCACTGTATTTTCTGTTGATTATAGTACTACAGAGATATTTTCGTAGTAAGTTCTGGCAGAGCACAGCCCTCAACGCGTGCGGGTTCCTTTTGTTTCTGGATGTGGGTTGTCATGGCAATAAGCAGGGAGCTGTAGCCTGGAGCTCTTTCTTTCTTAAGCCCAGCTCAGTGGTGGTGGTTTGTGACAAGTAACCTCTGGAGGAGTGCTCAGGGTCTCCCCTGGCATCTTGGGCTTCTAGAAAACTCCACTTTACAAAGTGGAGGTGGCCCTGATGCTCTGCGTAGTTCTGAAAGGAGTGCATTGCTGGCTGGGTTGGGATTGAATTGTGCCTGGGAACTGATTTTTCTTGAGGAAGGTGGAGCTTGTGTTTCTGGGTAGTTTTGGTGTTTCTTTGGTTTTTGGTTGGTAAGGGAGAAAATGCACCAACCAGAGGGTGGAGTGTGAAGACATTCAGCACTCGGGACAGTGCTGAAACCCCCATTTCATTGCTGGGCTGCTCCTTCCCAACAGCACATGAAGGTTTGTTCCAAGATCTTGTTTTAAAAACAAGGTGCAATGCAGTTATGTCTGAGAAGTTGGATGAACGTGTGCAGCTGGGGCTGTTACAGCTTCAGATGCAGCCAGATGATCACAGGATTGTGCAGAGGTGGCTTACTGGGTTACCCCTTCATCAGCTCAGGCACATTTCTGCCTTATCCTGGTGCTAAAATTTACAGTTTGTTCACAAGGGAAAGCTTAAAGTATTCACAGGAGCAATTACGACATATCGGGCACCTCTTCTATGTCACTGTGACATTTTTGCTCATGATTTGGAATACCTGCCTGCCCTATTCAACACCTGGTTCACCATGTGTTCATCCACCACAAATACCAGTATGCTACAAAGTGTACATTGTTGGGATTTATGATCACGACACTTATAATGATGCATTTGAAGAAGGAATACTGCGTAGCTGTGGCTATGATGTTGAAGTACCAGGACCTAGGCTTTACAGAAACTTAATTTTTTTCATAAAATAGGTTGCCCTTGCTCACTATAAGGGAGTTTGTGTCATGACTTCATCCTTTATGGTAAGTTGTTTGCCTTAGATATTCCTAGGTTGTGTGAACTATATCCTGATTCCATGGATATTAACTTGCCCGCTTTGAAACCTGTAGATTAATTAACCACTCTTAAAAAGCCCCCCAAACCCACCACTAAAAGTATTTGAGAACTGTCATATTTTGGGTTCCTGATTTTTTTTTAATATTTTTTTTAATTGGAAGCTGCCAATCATTATACTACTGTATATTTGAATAAACTTATATAAAATTGGTCTCTGCTACAAGTAGTTGTTTAAAAATACGTACCACCATGTTTGGTAGCTGATCTGTTTGTTAGTGCAAGATTGATTTTTGTTAATAGGATACTGGGTGTTATTTCATATAGCTAATGAAAAATATGGGATAAAAAACCCTATCTCAAAACAATTTGAAACTCTCCTTAGCATTAAAAATCCCCTCTGCAACAAAAGATGTGAATATTTGTGCAGTGAATATGAAAGTGCATTTAGCAGCCTTAATACAAACCTCCAGCTACTGGTAATAAATATATATTTTTAATCATGAATAACTGAAGTACCTTTTATAATTACGGACTGTGCTGTCAGTAGGAATGATCATTTGTGGTGTAACTGCTTTTCTTGCATTTGGACATGAGATCAACCTTTGGATTTCTGAAAAAAAGCCCTACAGAACTTGGGCTTTTGTGTTAAGCATTTAATTGTCTGACTTCTGAGAGTCCGGAAGGCAGAAAAGAAATGCACTGCACTACCCTGTAATTTCCTACCCTCATTAGTTTGCTCATGGACTTCTATGGCATGGCAGGCTTTAATTTCCCATTTACCCTTTCCGTGTTCATCCCCCCATCTTATAGGATGATTATAATAACGAATGTCCTAATTTTTTTTTCTTTGCTTTATTGTGGTGAAAGCTTTATGACCAGCAGGATATGTTGAATCAATTGGACTACTCTTGAGACAGTGTTAAAATTCTGTTAGTGTGGGTGGGTCGTTGAACCTTCCAACTCATTTTCTTCTTTCAATTAGAAGAACAAATTCTAAAATGCAAAAATGAGTGTGTAATGAAATTGTCTTTTGAGAGAAACTCTTAGAAAGAAAATAATTCACAAAAGAAATAAAGTATCTTTGAAAGACAGGAAAGCTGATTTCAGTACCCTGCTGAAGCATCATATTTCTCTGCAGTTGTTTTACTGTGATCCTATGGTGTTTTCCCAGCATCTGACACTGAAGCAGTAATTCAGTTAAGCCTTTGGAAAAGTGTGGTGTTGTTCTGTACTGGAACTACTCCCAGGAAAATGGGATTTCTCCTTTTTCTTAATGGGGTTTTGGAGTTGCTCCTGATTAGCTTCATGCATGGGTGCTTCAGTTCCAGATTAAAATTGCCTGTTCCTCCTGTTTCTATTCCAGTTTAAAAATTCCACCCAGAATAAATATCCCCACCCTCCCCATGGTGGAGTTAAAAATAACAATTTTTGTGTGTCAACAGCTCCTTACAAGATCAATACAATATCTCTTTTCCACTGCCTAGAGGAGGTGAAGGCTTTGGGTTGGCTGGATGGCCTGTAAGCTCCCTTCTGGTGAGGGCTGTGGAGTGATGTTTTGTCAGGAATTAACCAGGATATAATGCACAGTAGCTGAGATAAATGCATACAGGTTAAGATGGTAAGATTTTCCAGAACTTTGAGGTAAATTTACAAAACGTATGTTCTCCTTTAAAACATGGCCCATGGAATCTCATTCATGTATGAATGAAATTAGGGCCGTTAAACATATGTAATTTCACTTAAATATTTAATTTCGTCTCATATAGCTGCCAATTCAGCATCAATAAATTATTTCCAATAACTTAGGCTTTAGTTTATTTTAAGCCACAGATCGTTATGTACAATAGTAAGATTGGCTTGCAGAGAAATGTTGTAGCTTACATAAAGTTAAAAAGAAAAATTTATCTAAAATTGGTAGTATAATAGGTTGGATACTGGCAGGCTTCCCGTGTGGCAGTGCCCCATCTGAGTTTGAAGGTCCTGATGTAAGAAAAAGAATGTTAAAAATTTGCAGACAAATACTTCTTTTTAATCTCTTTATGGCTCAGTGATAAGTGTGTACATACCTGGGCATGCTCCTGCACAGCAGTTATGAGTGTGTTCAGTTTTTTTTCCACTGCTGGCACACTGGAGGTGAAGATGAAATATTCATCTTCATGTGTGCATGGCAGTGATTTTGGTGTCAGCAATACTGGATTTTTCTGTCACCCTGGGAGTCAGTGTTTGTGGTTTGCTCCTGTGTTTTGCAGGTCAGTATTTGCAAGATGTGAGCTCACCCTTAGATGAGTGTCTGGTCCCCCTCAGGTTTTGCCTGCAGAGGGAGGTTTGGCTGGGGTAGCTCAAGTGTTCCCCCAATCCCTGCCCTGCCTGCCCACCTGGCTGTTTCTGGAGGCAGTGACTTGTGTCATCTCCTGAGCTGCTCTGGGTGAGAGCCTGGCATTTCAGTGTGAGCCAGATGTGAGCAAACCTACGTGGGAGTGGCCACAGCTCTTCTGTGCGCATGGAAGATTTTGTGTAGGCCAGATGGGAATGATGTTGTTGTGGTCCAGTCTCTTTCTTTTGGTGATGCTGGCACTGCTTTGGTCTCAGTGAGCCAGAGCAGGCAGTCAGAGGGGCCAATGCTAAATCAAGCAGTAGAGGGGGAAAAAAAAAAAGGAATGTAAGTGCTTGGTATAGCTACTATTAGTGGCTGAGAGTCATATGATTTCAGGTGCTGGGTGTGTGGAGAAAAGGGAAAAAGGGAGGGTCCTACAACTACAACAAAAGAGAAGCAGGATTCAACAACCTGGGTTTGGACTGTGGCTTCGTTGCTCAATAAGAAGAAAAAACTTGGCACTGCTGCTCTTGTTAGTACATCACAATTTGGGAAGGTCCCAGTCTGAGCTAAAATAACTGTTCAGTCAGCCATATAGAAATGCCTCTCCTCCTGCCAGCAGTTTCATGGTCTGTTGAAACCCATCAAAGACTTAGAGGTCCCACCTCCTCCGGGCTGCAGGAGGGTTGCCTCCATGGCCTTGACACTGGAGCTTATGAGTCGCATGCTGCCAAGAGAGCAGCTCAAAGTTGGGTCCCTGTGAGCAGGTGCTCACCCTGGGGCCAGGGAGGTGGCAGGAATCAGCATGGAGGCACCAGGTGGGACCTCCTGTCTTCACAGCAGTGAAACCTGGGCTTGGGGTGAGGTCTGGAGGGGCCAAATGTGATGGGGAGTGAGTGCACCCCCTCCCTTTGGAGCCTGCTTCTCCTGGTGGTTGGCTGAGTGTGAACTAAAGACAGGTTATTTTTAACAGATCACCCTTTCAAGATACATTGTTCTCTCAGCATGCAGATCTTTTTGAGCCTCAGGTGAATATTAGGTGCTTTGAAAAGTTGCTTTTTTTTCTGTCCTTCAAGACCATGAATCAAGAAGTTAGCTTGTTTTCTATTTTTCCTTTTGGTTTGAAAGAAACCAAACTATTTTAAGATGAAAGCTGCTCTCTGCTTGTTTGCCACATCACAGAAATGAGTGAATTCTTACTTGGAGAGCAATGAATTTCTCAGGATTTTGCTTAACTGTGGCAAGGATGAGTAGTTGACTTTGGCCTGTAGTTTCACACCTTAATGCAAACCAGGACTGAAAGCAGTGTAAGCTTGCAATTTTAGAGAGGTTTAAATTTTTCAGTCCAAAATAGCAAATTTTCACATCTTTATCAAATTAATAAAGGAAAAAAATGTCTTCATTAAGCTATTATGCATTTGGGGCCAACATTCTGGTTTGAGTTTCTCTGGTTTGTGTAACTGGCAAATATGTTTGAAGCACAAATCAAATGGATAGAAAGTCTGGGCATAAACATAGACAGATTTTTATTAGAATGGAGAGCAAAGGTAAGGTTGCAGACCAATATGTTTCTGCAGATCTAATTGAAGTTGAGCTGTGTTAAAACTTGAGTGTCTCTGTTTTGTTTCAAAGTACAGTCAGAACTTTAAAGTGATCCATCTGATACCACAGAAACAAGTAAATTAAGAAATAACACTGAATTAAACAAATTTTGTGATGCTTCCCACACAGCAACCCAAGCATATGACTTTGGCTGCAGTACAGATTTAAGTGTAGAGTAGATTTCAGTCTTTTAGCTTTCATTTAAATAAAAACATGCTTTAAAAGCTGCACTCATTTGTGCTTTAGATTTACTTTTTGGATTTGGAGATGTTGTTGCCACAACCTTTGTGTAGCAAGATCAGCTGAGGCTTTGCATGGCTTTTGCCTGTTTTTTTATTTTTTTATTTTTTTATTTTTTAATTCTGCTGGCTAGCTAAAACTAGGAAGCAGAAAGCTGGTAGTTCCTCTGCGCTTTTGGTAAGTAGTCCTTCCTGTAGCAGATTTTTTAACCAGTTGTAGTGGTGATGATTAGCTTTGCTTCTCTCGGCGTGTTCAAACTCTAACCAAGTGCTATTGGAAACAACGAAGGGAGAAACTGGAGAGAATGACGTTCTCTGAATCGGTTTCGGTGGCTCGCTCTGCCCTCCGGTGGTTGTTTGGGAACACGCCTTGTGAGAGCAGCATCTGTGCTGTTGTCTCCTGCAAATCCCGGGCATCAGCTGGAGGCGGCTTTCAGGGACGCTGCGAACTGGCAGGGATGTTTGTGTAAGTCACAGCGGGCTTGCACTGAGCTGCTGCTTTAAGGGTTTTGCTTAACTCCGTGGCATAAATCATGTAGGCATGTCGTGTCCTTTAAGGATAAAGTTCTTTTCACGAGAAATTCAGTTTAGATTTTGTCAAATGTCTTGAATATCAAAATCAAAGACTTTCATAGCTTACACGCCTAAGTTTGTGTGTATGTGTGTTATTTTTGTGAAATGGTTTCACTTCAAGCACTTGGAATCTGCTTAGGATATTGTGATACTTGGCACAGATGTTTCCAAAGGACTCTTGCATTCTGTCAATTCACTTTGAATTAAGAGGTTGAAACAGCTATTTGTGATTGATAATGAGTATTTTTGCCAAGTAAGCACAGTTTTTCCTGAGATAAATGGAAAACTGATGTGGCCTAACAACAATAATTTGACATTCTGATTTTATTTCATTTAAATTGCCTTCCCCCTCTTTAATGCTGCAGGCTGACTGGAAGTGTTGCAGAGCCTACTGACCACGTATGAAGATATATTTTCTTTTTTGGCTCTACTGTAGTTTTTTGTACTTTGCAGTATTGTGGAGAAGTTGATTGAAAGGAGTGCGGCTGGATTTTTGTTACTTCAATTTCAATGCCAAACTTTTGATGCTAGAGGGAGCTGTTTCCTGCCAGACACCTCTGGAAAGATAGCGCTTAAAGAATAGGCAGCAGCTCGCTTTGGCACTTGTCAGAAATATCCAGTGCATGGCAGATGAGATGTTAGAATGTTTTCTTGCTGCCCTTTTTTAAATTTTTTTTTTTTCCCAAACTGAAAAATGCTCCTCACCTTAGTTGTCTCAGTGTTTAGCCAGCAACTATGATGGAAGCACAAGTAAAACCTTCATTAATTGTGTTTTTTTCCCCACCTCTCCCTTTTATTAGTATTCTTTAGGTTTTTTTAAAAAAATCTCTTTCATCCTTTTTATTTATTTATTTTTTTAGTCAAGGACCTGCATGATCTGCAGTTCCTCATCTGGGGACCTATGGGATGTTGTATTTGCAAATATTTGACAAGTGTGCTTGTATTTTGAAAGGGAATTACTTGCTTTAAAAAAAAAAAAAAGGTTCACTAAACATACCTTATTGCTTGTGAAATTGGTCAGAATTTAAGGCTGGGCTGGATGAGGCTTTGAACCACCTTATCTAGTGAAAGGAGACCCTGCGCGTGGCAGGGGTGTTGGAATTATGATCTTTAACTTCCCTTTTGACCCAAACTGTTCTATGGCTCTATGACTCCCTTCCCTGATTTAGTTCATTCCCCCTGCACTGAGTCACTTCAGCTGCATTCCTCTCGAACACAACCTGTGTTCATCACTCCTTTGTAACGTCTCTAGGGTTGGTCACTACAGGTTTGTGTCACCCATCAGTCGTGAAAGCCACATGCCCGTGGGCCCACTCCTGGGTCTGTAAGCTAGCATCCTTAATGGTTCTCTCTTCTTCTGTGAGTACTTTACAGCAGATAGTCTCTACCACTCCAGAGAAAGATGGTGGCAGAAAGGGACTCTGCTTTTTTCTCAGCTTGTTGTTAGAGAGCCTTGCTGGAAATGAGTTAGAGCAGCACTTTCTGGCCAGGCTCCTTTCCATGTAAGATGCTGCTAGGAGCATCTGATCCTCAGTGGTCCTCTCCAAGTTCCCATGGCAGCTGCTGGCTTGTGCTGTGGAGGGTCTGGATGAGCAGCAGTGGTGCCATGGGGACTGACTGGCTGGCATCTCAGCCTGCCGCCAGCACAGGGCTCCTGGGAACTCCTGCTCACCTCCAGCCTGGCTGGCCAGGGAGCAGGACACTGACTACAGCACACACGTCTTTTCACACACTTCTACTTGTAGGGAAAAAAAGCAAAAAGGCGAGCACTGCTGTGTTTTCAGAGCCTAGTATGTACAGAGCCCTCCATCCCAATTACTTTTGTCTTTGATGTGCCCTCTGCTGTTCGCAGGACCAAAGCCTCTAGAGGGCAAGGGAACAGAAGGGCCAAAATTGAAGTGAAATTGCAGCACTTTGTTTCTTCTGCTTTTTCAAATGGAACATTTGCCTTTTCCACTGTGAGAAAAAGACATTCTTTCTGTTACAGAATGAGAGACATCTATCTAGCCTGAGCCACTGAATGTTACTCCTGGTATCTTTTCTGATGTACCATGGTTTTAACAAGTACAGCATGTTTCTACACTTAATGTATTTAACGGGATTTTCTTTTTCTTTCTTAAATTCAAGTTCTGTCTGTGACGTCAATTCTTTGTCTTTGCCCAAAGAACATTCTGTCATTGTGTCTGAAAAAGTATCTCTGTACTTTTTAGGCAATTTTAAGTTCACAGATATTTCGCAGTGATCAAATCTTCCATAAGTTTCTAGCTTTGATATATTCCATTACTTGAAAAACATCATCTCACAGAAGAGAGAGTTGTGTTAGTTTATTCTACACTTTGCCTCAGTTAGTGGTTGAGGACTGTTGCTCTGATTTTTAATGAATTATGGATCATACTTTGTCTCTCAACTAGCAAGTTTTAAAATAAGAAAAAGGGTGATGAAACAGCATGAAATCCATGAGCCAAAGTTAAATCACTCTAAACAGAGATTGTTGGCTTCACTGAAACTTTTGCTTAAATGCAGTAGCTATTTTAAGTATAACTTGAGCAAAGCATCTAGCCTGGCATTAGTGTTTCCACAGTTGCATTTTAGGATGTTTTAGTCTTGGGTGTTGTTTGCATATCTTTATTAATGTTTTGTTAACTGGATATTGGAGGTCCACAATGGTTGAATATAAAACTTCATCATATTATAATTAGGATCATGTTTGGTTTTTCTCATTATCTCATGTCAATAATTTTCTGTTCATTCCAGCTTTTTTTTTCTCATTTTAGATTGTAGATTATCTTCTGTTTGAAGAGGATACAATTTTAGAAATATCTCTGTACAATGGAGTATTTTGTTAGACTCTGTTGTACTTTTTTCTTTCCCCTTGAACATGAAAAAAACTGATTTCTTATGACCTTGCTTTACAAAGTAACAAAGTTTTGGGAATCTTGGCTTTAGAAAGCAGGACTGTGATGGTTGCAAAATAGTTCACTGTAATTCTGGACTGGGCTTGTTTCTTGGACATAGAGTAATGACAGCAAAAAGCAGAAAGATTTCTGTATTTCATGTGGACATGCTATCATTCTTCCTCCTGTGAGGTTCCAGATTATAATCAAAGGTGTTCTTGCAGTTTGCCTTTAATCTCCTGGAAGTGTCCCTACTACCCCTGTTAAAAGAGCTTTGGATGTTTTTAAAACCATTATTTTAACAGATTGTATCAAACTGAGAATACTAAAAATGTTTTCCTTATTTTTGTAGGACTTGGAGATTGTGTATTCATATTTACATGGAATGGAAGCATTGTCTAATCTGAGAGAGCATCAGCTAAGGTATGATATTGTATCATTTAAAACCATATATGTTAATGCACTAACAAGGCAAAGGAACAGTAATTTTGGTAACCATATACTCTCTTGTGTACCCTACCTCAAACTGCCTATCACTGCATTCTTTTCTTCCCTTCTTTATTTTTCTAATGCTTCCTCCTTGTATGTCTGCACAGCATATCTCTATTTGTTCCATCCTATTTCTATCTGTTATGGATGCATTTGTTTTCTTTTCAAACTTTTGGACTAGAAATAAATGCTTTACATAAAGAGTACAAGCCCATATATTGATGAAATCGTTTATGTAATATAGTAGTAATGAGAGCAGAGTCTGTTTGTCAGCTTCTGTTTCAGTTTGTGCTTGCTTTTGTGTGGAAATTTTAGACTCATTATGTACAATGCATGCAAATAATACTTAGTAAAGATATTTCATAAATGTCATCCACACTTTTTATTAAAATGCTTCATGAAGCAAATTAATTCAAGTCAAATCTTTCCCAAGAGCTTCCTATTTTTTTTGTAAATACTTGAGTTTGTTTGATTTTTAAGTAATTGTTGCAGTTGTCCTCTCACAAGCATCTTACAGCAGAGGTTTCTAAAGGCATTTGGGAATCAGTGTAAGGCTAGCAGCTACAGAAGGAGGCCAGCACATCTCCTGTATGCCCTGTGGGGAGAGAGGGTGAATTACTGCTGTTTTATATCCTGAGCTTTGCCAACATTTGCCACATCTGAAGATGCTGAAGCAACTTTGAGTTGATTAATGCTGGTTTAGGTTCTAATTTCTGGCCTCTTCATCATTCTGTGGGAGTCCACATTCCCAAGCCAATATTCTGTAATTTGGAGAGAATAAAGGGTGAGGTTTTCTTTCTTTCATAGTGCTCAAGACACATTTTGCAATGTGAATGTTAACTTCAAAGAAGTCTCTGTAATTACTTTTGCTTTGGAAGGAGGTCATGGTTACATTCAGTTGAAGTATTTTGTGTTCTGTTGTTATATGCAATACTTTTAGCACGTGAAGTTTTGCATAGCTGGAGTTAAACTGATGTTAACTTGTTTACAAAGATCAAAGTGTGCACATATGGTTGTGTGGTATGTTGATGTGTGCTTCTTGGCTTCCTGTGCAGCATGAGGTTCTTGTTGAGGAATGTGTGGAACTCGCTCTCCCAGCATAGCGAATTCCTCAAAGAGAGCTTCTGTTTACAGTACCATACATGGAAAAGGCCGGGCTCCCAGCAGATGTTGGGCTGAAAGCTTTTATAGTATCCTTTAGGATACAACTCTTCTTGTGGCAGTGGAATGCCACAAAAACCTCTGAGATTCATTAAAACTGAATGTATTCAATGTAGCCGCTAGTAGTGAATAACTTACCATATGGCTTGCTGGTGATCTCATCTGTAATTTATTACATTTGTTGAGGAAGTGGATAAAGATCGCGTTTGAGTGATTGAATAAAAACTGGACACCAGTATTGATCAGAACTAATTCAATTTTTCAAAGAGGAAGCAATCTAGTTTGTACAACTTGGTGACTAATTTCTAACTGTTCCACTGTAACACAAAAATTGAAACGCTTGGCTACCTTCTGTAAGAGGCATTTTCTCCCCTTTTGCTGTCCTAATAATGGGACCAAAATGCTGTAAAACTTAGTGCCAGTGGTGAACTTGCGTGACTTTATCAAGAATGTGCTTCCTTCTATCCCAATTCAGAGGGGAACAAAACTTGCTTGTTAAACTGATTCTGTTTCCTGTGACTCCTGCTCTTACGTGGCACATTGCCCAGCATCCTTCCAGACCAGTAGGGCACAGACTATCCTTGAGCAGTATTTAAATTTTTAAATCTGACTCCTAGCAATGACTTCTCTTTTGCTATCCTCTCACCAGTAGCTTCGTGTCTGTGCTACCCTTCCCTCTCAAAACAGGATCAGAGAGGGAAGATAAAAACCCAGGAGGTAGAAGCAGACAGTAGCTTTCCAGTCTGTGAAAGATTTTGACAAGACCCAATTTTATGATGGAGAGAATTGTCTGAAAAAAGATGGTTCTGTGGTTCAAAGTTTTTTGTTGTGCCAGGATGGAAAAAGATTGAAATTGATATGTAATACATAATGCTTAATTTCATACAATAGAGACATTTTTTCAGTGGGAAAAGTTCTCAAAGATGGTCCAAAGTGTAAATCTAAAATACCAGGGTGTGGGACAGGCTGTGATAGTAAAACTTTATTCTTAATTTTTATATCTATCTGCAAACATAATTAAGATCTCAATTTTCTATTATGAATTTATGAATAGTCATGATACCACTATAAGCCTGCCACTTCTGAACAGAAGAAGCATTATTTTAGTGGGCTGAAGTAATAAGGAAAATCTTGTGAGAGATGAATACTAAGGTGGCTTTTGTAGCAGTCTGTTGACTATTGAAATGAATTATCTAGGAAATGGCAATTGATTGTTATGTCAAAACCCAGTCCAACTCTTACAGGTCTCAAATAAACTTTTTTGAAACTTTTTGCCTAAGTAGCAATTCTTGAGTGCTTTTTCCTGCTTATGATATTATTGCTGGCAGCTGGTCATTGATACACCGAGATTCTGATGATGGATTACGTGAGAAAAGAGAATTTATTTCCAGAATTTAAATATAGTTCCTTATTTGAATTTTCTCATGAGCCTCTTAGGTAAATCTCTGTCTGGCTGTCAAATAGCCTTGGGGTTTGCAGTCTGCTTCAGAGCTATGGAAAGGCCAGGGGAGGCAGTGGGATTTGTTTTGTCCCCACACCCCCCCAGTAATTCACAGGGCTGTTTCCTTAAGGCAGTAGACAGAAATGGCATTGTGATTTTTCTACATCAAGTTAACATTGCATTTCCTAGTCAGTGGTAAGTTCTATTATAGTTGCTCTCTATTATGCCACGTTTGTCAGGCAGACAGTGAATACGAAAGCACTTTAATCCTCCCCTCTAGACAGAGGATTTTCCTGCAGGAAATTCTCTCCACTTTGAGCCCTCTGGGATTTTAGCATTAAAATCTCATGGTAATTTTCAAGTTGCTGAATTTTAGCAAAATGAGAAGCATTGATTTACAAGGCAGCACAATTTCTTGTTTTACCTATTGGGCCCAACTTGAAAAGGAGAGCAGTTGTTATATTGTACCTCTGATTAAAGTTGCACCATTTCTAAAATTCAGAATTGTTTTTATAAAGCTAATTTCTTTTATCACATCATTATGGAAAATGAGATCAATATAATTTTTCCTTATTTTTATAGAATTTTTTATGGGAACAGCTACATCTAGTGTCCCAAATCAAATCTAATCTTGGATGAACAAATAACTTAAATGCTTAGATTTTACAATTTGTTATCTTGAATTATGAATCATCTTGGATTTAAATTAATGGTTGTTTTCTGTAAGTGCTGGAGTTACCTGTAGAAGTGCTGAGTAACTTTAGAAAGTGAAGTTGTTGTGACACTGATAGGAATCATAACTAAAATTGACTTCTTCTCTTTCAGACTGATGTGTGAAACTGTTAGATATGAAAGGCATGAAGCAAATGAAGTTCTGTACTAGTAAGTATTTCTGCTTCCTCTTGTATGATGTTGAAAGAATTAATTCATATTAAAGTGAGTTTTGAGGACTGTTTAATGCCAAAATTCCTTGCCTAGCGTGCACAGTCTGTAAATGATCCACTTCATTTTCATCATCAACCACCAGAGAAATTTGCGGGTGCCAGGGGGAGAGCTAACAGTGACTCTTGCTTGATGATGCATGTTGTATTAAATTTATATAAAATTAATATATGGATGTGGGATTGTCATTTAGTCTTACTTCAGTTTTGTGAAAGTAGTAGTGATCAGCTTTTCATGCCAGTGGTGCCAAATTGACAAATCTAATGTGGTTTATAATTAGCAGGGATGTGCTCTAGTGTCAACTCAGATTTACAGTAGAGAGCTCAGAACTGTAATTGCTTCATTTACGGAACCAATTTATTGAAACAAATTGTTTATCAGATTCTTACTAGCTGCCCCTAACCCAGACTAAATGCATATTTTTCTAAGTTGTCTGGCATTATTTGAACAGTTAAATATACAAAGAATACATTTCTATGACTTGTACTTGTGGAATTTCTCCTAGAGGGAGCATCAGGAGGAACATGAGATTGAGTAAACTCAAAGGCTGGACCTTGACGGTTCAGCAAAGTTAAATTAAGGTCTAATGAAACCCAGTAATGTTATGTATGGGAAATACACAAGGTCAAAATCTATAGGTGGATAGATAAAATCTATAGGTGGATAGATAATTTTAATTAGACCAATACAATCTTTTTTTCATTTTACACTAATTTGCAAGGGACCATTGTGCTGGTGATTTGTCCTTTTCCAGGCAGTTGGTTCATGTCTCCTATGTAACAGAGTTTTTGTTTAGACCCAGTATTTTGGTCATTCTAAGCACTGACTTAAATTTTAACTATATGCTGAATTAATCCATACTGCTAGCTAACCATATACTCAATGCAGGCAGAAATTACAGGAAATGTGTGCCTGAGAAAATAAAATTCACAAACAGGAGATTGTGAAATCTGGGTTAACTGGAAGTGCATTTTGCGGTTCTTTTGCACTGATTTCCTTTGTCACTCCTTTCATGTGACTTCATCTTCACTTTGGTTGTTTGCCTGTCATTCCTATTTAGTTGCTTCTTGACATTTTTTCCCCATGATTTATTCAAAAGATTTAATGGGCAGTTTGGCAGTTTCTGGATATAGATGCTAATGCAAAATGTGCTTGCTTTAGCATTTCACATCTCTGATGTAATGTTTAATGGTTTAAACATGAAAGTTAACAATTAATATTTTGTATTTTAAAAAATATTCCATATTTTGAAACTAAAAATATATGTTCTGTTACTCTGAACTGTAGCTTGACATTTTTTTAATGAATATTTTGAGATCTACTTAGCAAGAAAATCCCATGAAGCCTGTAGTCTAATTTCAGTGTTCTATTTTTAGGGCAATGAACTTGGAGGGATCCTTATTTTTGTTTCACAAATTCAGCCTATGTATTGAAGATGTACTCTCCTAAAAAACAGAATTTCAGTTTTGCTATTAACATGTTTGGAAAAATTCTTTTGAGTACTGCAGGAGAGGAGAAAAGTGATAGCTGGGCTAGGATTGATCCACTCAGTTGTGAGCTGGAGGAAATCAGCTTGGAACATGCAACCTGGTTACTTTTTAATGAACTTACCAGAGTTATCACTTGATGCTCTCATTTTCATCATGAAGACTAAGATATTAAAAGAGCATTAGATTTTAACATTTCAGATTGTTTTTTAACTTACAACTTCTTCCCCCTGCCCCCGATGGTATATTTGCATTGAAATCTGAAATTGGGTGCTATATCTATTAAAATAGCTGCAACTGTTGGAGCTGTTAATTGACCTGTGTGTTTGACCTCCCTGAGGCAAAACTTAATATCTCAGGGCAGAAAAGCTAAATCTTTATCCCTAAATGCTAATGGGCAGACTAATGCAGTTGCTCTGTTTATTTCATAAAAAAATTTTCATTGTGAAAACTGTGTGTCTGTCTGCTTTGTCAGTGGTATCTATAAAAAAGTAAATTTCTGTTGCGTGTATGCAATGCTGAAAATAATTATGTGCATTCCTTACAAGCACAGCAGTTATTTTATCCTACATTAAAAACCCAAAAAATAAGTTGTTAATTTTCATAGTAACTCTATAGATTTTTTTTCTATGACCAAAGGGATAAAAAGGAGCACGTTGCTTAAAATTGGCTCATCTCATCTGCATTTACTTTACTATCAGTGGGTGTACAGGGTAGTGACAAATTTTCAAAGCCTACGGCCATCTCACTGTTTAAATGGAAACTGGGTTATCAGAAGTGGCAGTTCAGCTTCAGTTATTCTTCATTTGCCATTCATTCTACTCCTTTCATTTGGTGGGAAGTTAATGACAAAAGGGCTTAAAACCTGCTAAGCAAAACTGCAGAACTGAGGCTTACTTGACATGCATATTTGTTTTGTTTTGTTTTTTTTTTTTTTTTTTTTTTTTTTTTTTTTTTTTTTTTTTTAATCTTGCTACCTTTGTTCAAATCTACTTAGAGATCTCATTAAAAATATATTTATTTTGGTCACTTAATATATGTTTCATCAGTAGTCCAAAGGAAAATCTTCTGTTTTCATATCTGCATGATAGTAATTCTTGATGTCTCCAACAGTGAGCTTCCAATTAACATTTTCTTTAGAAAAAGTTCTAGCAGACTTGTAGAGGGTGTTTATCCCTCTCTAACGTTCAACAAAAATCTTCAGATCAAAACTGAATTTTGTGCTATGATGGCAGAGGATTCTATGGCAATAAGTGCTTTGGATGTAAGCAAACGAGTACATGTCTAATGAAACAAGCACCTCTTTTCCCCCTTCATCAGTCATGTAGAGGGCTTTGTGCGTTTTTCAGCCATGCTGTTTGATATTTCTGTGTGTATGCATCAGTGGTGTTTGGTTTACTCTTTCTGTAAGGAAATCTTGTATATTTCTAAGCTTCCCTTATTTTCTTTACTAAGAATATTGGTTTGGCAGAAAATATGGTAAGGTTTGCTGACCTGCAGTCTAAAGTAGTTCAGTAATAAAACCTGATGTTTCTGAACTGCCAGGCTGTAGCACAACACAGTTTTGTGATTACATTTCCTGTAGTTTGAGCAATTTAAGCTGGCACTAACTTAGTTACTGCTTGTATTGTTTTTAAAAATTTAAAGGAAACCCCAGTCCAGGTTATTGTGAAGTGTGGTTTTTTTTTTAGAGATCCTTCAAATGAAGTCCTGTTAGGATATATTCTCCTACCTCCCACATGTCCCTGCTGAGAAGATTTAATTTTTGATTAAAGTTCTTAACAGTCAACTACTTAGTAACCGGTGGTGATTCTTAAAAAAGGACAAGTGTTTAAAAAAGAGTATCTATCTCTTGGACATCTTGAACTGAATTTTAGTGTTAATGTCTCTGGCTGGAAAAAGCTCTTGTCTAATGCCAAAATGTTTGTGTGCTACTACGTAATTCAGTTTGCAACCTTTAATAAAATTCAGCGTGGAGAAAGACAAGTTGTATATATAAACTGGAGGTTGGAGGGAAAAAATGTTGCATGTAAAACGCAGTTATTACTACAGAGAATGTTCAGCTGAAATGAGAAATAGCAAGCTGATTAGTTTCTAAGTTACTGACAGTGGTAGGCAGGTGTGAGAGAAAAAACTGTACAGTTATGTTGTGTCTTGATTTTTTTCCTCATTCTCAATTTGTCATGCAGTCTGGAATGAAAAACATCTACTTGTATTAAGACTGTAGCACTTGTATGGTGGTGGAATGGGGAGGGAAAAGGGGATGAGAAGTGGAGAAGGCAGTAAAAAAGATAAAGATATGTAATTTCAGCTGATTATTTTTGAAATTTCCATGATTAGAACTAAATTCTCAAGTCTATTAGCAGTAATATCACCATCCAGCCTTAGCCAAGTTTTCTGAATTATATCACCATGGCAAATCACAAGAACCAAACACACCGGTGTTGGGCTAGTCACGCAGCCTTCTCCAGAACTGGCTTGGCCCAGTCATCAAATCCTGACACAAAGGAAGTCTGGAAAGGGAATAAAGGAGCACAACTTGGTAGCTACTCAAACATTGATTGTTTTCTTAGATGAAAATGTTAGCGTTTTCCATGAGGTAGAGCAGAATGTCTCAAAAATGCTGCAGGACAGTAGTTTTGTGCAAGGACAGGTGAGAAATAGATCTGTGAGTAGTCTTTTTAAGAGTGGGAATCCAAGAGTCACACTTTTAAGTCTTACAATAACAGTGACATTTATCAAATTCACTGTTCTTTCATGGTAACATATTGCCCTGAAGACCCTCAGGAGGACAGAAGCAGCACATGCAAACCAAAAAATATTTATGCCAAAGTTGCTGTACGTTTCTGCATAGCCTGACTTGAAGTGTGACAAAAATGAGCTAAAACTCTTCTTTAGCTATTCACACACACACACACTCAAAGAATATATTCTGAGTTGGGTCTCACAAGGATTGTCATATCCATCTCTTAAGTGAATGGCCCATACAGGGATCAAAACCACAACCTTAGCATCATTAGCACTCTGCTCTAGTGCCTTGATTTGAAAAGACAGGTGTCTGCTAAGGAAGGCAGGAGCCTCCCCTGAAATGGAAACTGTAAACCAACTCCCTCTGAATTGTTACAAATTTGAAATTAAGTGGGTTCCCAGGCAAAGATATGGGAGCAGGAATAACAGTTCTTTATTAGGGAAGAAAATAAAAATAAGATGAACAAGGCAGTAATACAAAACATCACTGACAGAGTTGGAATACGACCTGACACCCTGTTGGTCAGGGTGCTGGTAGTGTCCAATTGGAAATGTGGGTGCACTCCTCCTGCAGTGGCAGGTGTGGTTCTGTTGAAGCAGTGATCCTTTAGAAGGGTTTTATCTTCTTCTGAAGATCCAGTGGAAAAGGCAGCTGCTCCTCTGGAAATCCAGTGGAAAAGGCTGTCCTGGTGTCCCAGAATCTCAGATTATATCCAGTTAGGAATTCTTGGCTCTGCCCCCTGGGTGGAGCATCTCACAATGGGATGCTGTAATTTTTATCAGTCATGCAGCAACACTCAATGTCCCATTAACAAAAGGTATCTGCTGGAGGGAGGGTTGGTTTGTGGAAGAGGTAAAGAAAATGCCCAATTAACAGAAGAGAACTGCCACACCTCTAACAGATGGCAAATAGAATACACACATTACCTTGCAATCTTGGACATCCAGCCAACTTAACTAATCTCTGGGTATCGTGATTTTTAAACATAACAGCACTGCTGACATCACCTTACTGAAATGGTGTTAAGATGGAGTGCTTTTATAGATTCAATGTATGTGGTCTACAGCTGTATATGTTTGTATCTTACAGATAACTTAAGTTCTAAAAGACTACAGAAAGGAATAGCTAGAGAATCTCGCAAGTAAGAACGGATAAGAGGAACTGGTCTCAAGCTGTGCTGGGGAGGCTTAGATTGGATATCAGAAAAGATTTCTTTACAGACATGGTTGTCAAGCATTGGCACTGTCTGCCCAGGGAAGTGGTTGAGTTACCATCCCTGGGGGTACTTAAATGACATAGCCATGGTGCTTTGGGACACGGTTTTAGTGGTGAGCGCAGCAGTGGTGGGTTGATGGTTGGGCTTCATGATTGTAAAGATCTTTTTCAACCTAAATGATTCTATCTCTGGGTCAGTATCAGAATTTTCAGGTAGATCTCTGCAGGCTATACATGTATTCATTCATGCTTCTTCTACATCCGTAGGTTTCTGTGGAAGTTCTGCAGCAGTACATTTAATAATGCAAAGAAGTTCTGCAGCAGGGCTGGCCTCTTCTGTTTTGTCCTGAAAATATTCCTAAAGGTGTATTGTGCCTTCTGATATTTGGGCAGTTGCCAAGAAATCATTGGGATACTGCCAGTTCTGCACTGCAGTAAATCGGGAACCTGATTCATATGTTGTGTTGTGGATACATTTTCTGTGGGGAATTTTTTAGGCAATGTCTATCATTAAAATAAACACATTCAAGGACTTGGCAGTTGTCTCTGTATAAACAGACACTGAATCAAGGCTTCTTAATAGTGTCAGTGATCAATGTTACAGTTTGTTGGCTTTGCACAGCCAGTTCCAAATTTGTGTTATTGCTTGACCTGATTTTGAGACTTCCTTGAATGATGGCTGAAGTAACGTTTGCACCTTCTTTACTGTAAATGCTTCACTGAAAGCTATCATATTTTTGTTGTAATTCTGAGAACTTTGAGGCACTCAAAGCTTTGGTTTTGGAGACACATAGCAAATTGTAAGATATAAGGACAGATTTGTCTGTCTTGCCTTCAAAGTGTTTTGGGTGCAAGATCATTTTATTGTGCTGCTTCTGTAATTGGTTTCTGGTGATTTAGGAGACTGTAAGTTTTGTTCTGAACTTTTATTCTGATATGAAGGGGTAATTCACTGTACAAGTTTAATATCAAGACTTCAATGACAATAGGTCAATTAGCTTGTGTGCATATATTTGTATAATTTATTTATTGATTGCATATTTAAGTCACTGTTTTAGACTGACAGACATTACTGGCACTCTGTAGTAATCTCGAATTTGACCAAAATTCTTGTTTTATTTCCCTGATTTTATTTCAGAAGTAAAAAAAAAAAAAAAAAGAAAGAAAAGAAAAAAGAAAGTATAAATAGCTTAACTGCTCTAAAGGAAAACATACTTCTGATTTTTTTTCCCTTAATACTGAGGAATTGTTTCCTGTAGTTCATTCTTCTGCATTTCCCATTGTTGCTACCAGGAGTCAAGACGCCGTTTTCATCTTGTGTCCATCTGTAAAATATAATCTTGGACATAAGTTGAAATATGCACACTGTTTAGTGAAAATCAGAAGCTCAAAATTATGAGTTATCAGTTTTGTTACTGAATGTATTTTAACTCTGTCTTAAATTTATTCTTATTTCTAATCTTCACTCTAGGTATAACTATATAGGATTTTTCTTCTTATGTGAAGAAGAAAATTGTGTGTGGCTGATGCATCAAGTACCAATGTCTTTTACTTTTGTGTTTGGAATATACCTCTTAATGAGATCAAGAGCATCTGAAATGCTCTGGCAGATGTCAGGTAACTGCTTAACTGGCTTAATGAGGAGGATTAGAGGCAGTGCTGACAGTGTTAGTAAGCAGTTTTCTGGTTACTCTGTGTTTGAACATTGCAGTGCTAGTGGGCAGGATCTTCATGCAATGAGGTGTCTACCTGAGAGAATTCTTCAACTTAGACATGTTTGACATCCCAAGGTATCTCAAGGCTAATGTCTAATTCTGGCAATGGTTATTCAGTTAAAACAATAAACTACCTATAGCATAGAGAGGATAACAAAAATGTGCAAAGAGAAACAGACAGATTAATCTGCTGGAACAAGATCCTATGGAGCATGAGCTTACAGAGCAATGTTCTTTGGGATTTCTCCTTGTGTAGTGCTTAAATGTCTTAAAGAGCTCCCAGTTGTGACATGTCAGATTTCCATTATTTCTGCATCTCTCAAGTGGAGACCTGGGAACATGAGCAATGTCTTTGGAATTACTCTGCTTACTTTCTGGAGTTTATTCTACTTTGAACAGCACTGAGTATGATTACATGAAAATGTAATAGTAGGTGCACCTCAGTTTGTAAGTTATCAAAACAATTACAAGTGTTATGGCTTGTAGGATGATGGTATTATATCTAGTTTAAATCTAAGTCTTGAATGAATCCGTTAGTGGTTGGAATTTTAAAGAATTATTGTCTCCATAAATCAAACTAGGTTTTTCACAACCAAGAAATTGTTCTTGCTGAATTCATGACCTTTTTATGGCATAGCTTGAAAATAGCTCTGAATGGAAGGAAATTCTGGATGTTGAGGATGACTTAAGTTGGGAGTCTGTCCAGGATCTGGAGTTGCTGGAAGTCCAGTGGTGGAGGGACAATGACTCCTCTGTTGCGTGGGTTTCAGGATAGACACAAGAGTAAAAGGAATATTAAACAGTAATTATATGGAAGTAATTTCCATGCTTGTTTCCACTGAGACCTGCATGCTACTTAGCTTTTTACATATGCTGTTTTAAAGGAGTTGGCTGAGAAGCCAATGACCAGAAGGTAGGCAGAAGAGGATTTTTGTTTAGCATGTACTTTTAAGTCCAGGTACTGAATTTTGCGCTGAAGCAATGTCTTATTTGGCAGAATTAAAGCATGTTTGACAGCAGGTGTCACAAAGACCTGAAAATTCCTGCCACTGTACATACTTGTGATGTTTATTATCTCAGTTGAACATGAGTGAGTAAGCATGTGCTTACAGGTTTTAGTAGTACTGTGTCTCATGTTGATGGAGAATGAGAATTAAATGGATTGCTGTTTTTAACATCTAGCTATTTCTAAAGAAGTGTTAAAGAAAAGTGATGTATCAGGAACTGTTAGTGTAGAGGAAGACACTACAGATGGTATAGATATTTGAGATATATTCCTTCTTTCAACAGGCTGATTTAAATATTTATTGTAGTTAAATATTTTGGAGGGTTTTCAGCACCTTAAATGATCAGGAAATCTGAAAGCTAAAATTGGAACAACTGTGCTACTGTGGACAGATGCATTACAGAATTGATATGTGTGGTGGACGTGTTTTCTTGTGAAGAATTTCTTTGATATGCCATTAATATATAATTCAGATAATATAGTTACAAATGTGTAGTTGCAAGCATGCAAGTGCTACTGATTGCTTTACATAGAAATAAAATAAGGCTTTATGTTTAAGTAGTGTATATGTAGCTACTTGCTGGTCTGGTAATAAGAAGCTGCCCCTTCTTGGGGCATAAATAGATCATAGCATGAATATAAGTGCTGGAGACTGTGGTAAAGCCTGCAAACTTCTTGGATTTTGTCAGTCTGGAGATTTATAAGCACTTTTTGATTTTTGAACTTTGAGTGCCTCTGAGGTCTCAGAGAAAACAGTCATATGCTAGAAAATGTGAAAGCCTCAGTCTGAAAATCCTGTCTAAACTCATCAGTTCTGACAACCCAATGATGTCATAGGCCATTGCATAATGACACAATTGAAGTTTCCAGACAGAACAGTTAGTGTTAGCTATGAAGGTTCTTTGCATAGTTCTATCTTCAGTTTTTTGTGTGATTTTCAAAGCAGAAAGGTGTCCTCTCTGGCTGCAGGTTGTAGTTGTGTTAAAGGACTACGTCAAGGAAGCTGGACAGGGACACACAATGGCAAGGTATTGCAATCCAATTTATGACTTTCCGTTTCTAGCTCCTGAATTCCTGTAAGTGAAGTTCTCTGGCATTCTGGGAAATTAGATATAGATTTCCCAGGAAATCCTCTGCTCTAGAAAGTGCTGTAATACAAAAGTCAGGATTTCAAGCACATTTATTTAAATTTTGTTCAGCTAAAGTACAGATGATAAATAAAACCTGCACATTGGTGGCTATTTTGTTATTGGCTTTCAGTTTTGCACCACTGCAATGTTGCTGCTAGAACCTGAATATTCTGAAAATTTATCAGTAGGTAGCTCTATCATAGTAGTTAAAAAAGAAGAACATTAAATCTTGGTGCTGGAGTCCTTTTGTTGATGTTTCTGCAGAACACAAATCTTATTTTCAGGACAGAAAAAGTGTGTATTGATTTTGTTGTTCTTACTGCCCCTAATGAGTGACTTTGGGGTTGACTTCATTCTGACTCTCTGCAGGATAAATTGCTTGTGTCATCTAACTTTCTTGGCAATAAATCTTCTTTTCTGTAACTAGGGAAAGTGGATATCTTTGCTGCTTTTGGTAGGCTGTATAACTTTTAACAGTCATACATTTCATCCAGATAAATACCCAGAACAGGAGCTGAGCTGAAGAAAGATCCCAAAACAAACAACAACTTTCCCTCAGTCTTAAGTATTTGAAGCAATATATTCTGTCACTTAAAGTCTAACATGTAAAGTCTTGCCTGAAAAGGGCTTTGTATGCCTGCTTGGAAATGTACATGTGTTAATAGTTCCTATTTTCCATTATTTCCACTCCCACTGTGCATATGGCCCTGCAAGAGTGGAGGGAGGGTGCAGAAAGGAATTCAAAACTAGAAGGGACCTGCTGTTTGCCTGGGTTAGGTGAGCTTTGCCTTCAGCCTGATGTGGATCACGGAATCGTTAAGGTTGGAAAAGACCTCTAAGACCACTGAGCCCAACCATTAACCCAGTACTGTGAGTTCTGCCACTAAACCCTCTCCCCAAGCAGATCAACACATTTTGAAAATACTTCCAGGGATGGTGACTCAAGCATTTTCCTGGGCAGCTTGTTCCAGTGTTTGACCACCCTTTCAATATCCAATCTAAACCTCTTCTGGGGCAACTTGAGGCTAGCTCTTGTCCTACTGTTTGTTGCTTGGGAGAAGGGCCAACCCCCATCTGGCCACAGCCTCCCTTCAGGCAGTTGTAGAGTGATAAGGTCTCCCCTGAGCCTCCTTTTTTCCAGGCTAAACACTCCCAGCTCTCTCAGCTGCTCCTCACCCTTCACCAGCTCCATTGCTTTATGGAGCTTCCAGTCTCCTCATGTGTGGCAGCTGCTGCTTCAGTGGTTGTGGTGATGCTGGACAGCAGTGGCATCCTTGCTAAACTAGTAATAGGAAAGATCTTACCTCAGCACATGTCTTTCCTTTTCACATCAGCTTGACTGACAGGTGCTGTGGACCTTCCCCTTGACTCTCCTATGCTGAAAAAACCCCTGTGTCTTTTGACGGATGCCTTTGTGGAAAGGTCATCAGCATCAATCCTGCTTCAGCTAATTCCTGATGAAGTGCTTATGTGAACTTAATGCCCTCCTGCAAACCCAGTTAGGGAAGTGTCCTGTCTGTAATAAAGCCTTTTAAGAACAATTTACTCTATTGTCTCTTCGGCAGAAGAAATATCTTTAGGACAAATAAAGTTTCTAGATTCTTCTGTGGGCTGCCAGGGGTAGGCACTATTCTAGCAGTGAAAGAAAACTTTACAATTAGGCTTATTCTCTAGAATTCAGTTTTAATGTTTAAAACAAAATGTAAAATGTTAATGCAAAGAAAACCTTTTGAATATGAGTCTTCTCTATTGGGTAAAATGTTATTTACATGAGTCCTCAGGTGGCCTGAAGAAGTACTTTGTAGTTCAGCATCTGCTTCTTCTATAGTTTCTTCTGTCTTTCATGACAGGCACAAAAGTCCTGAAGAATGCAAATGCATTGTTGATGAACAAATGTCAAGCATAGTACAGAAAACATGGAAGCTTGATTGAAAGCCACATGATGTTTGAATAGGATTGTGGAAGGCCCAGAATCCTTAAAATGAAAGAATTGCACGTGCTTCTTGTGACAGTACTGTCTAGCAAAAGCTGGCTGCCAAATGGCTTTGTGGAGGCTTAATTCTAATCAACTGGGAGTATAACAAGTGTTAAAAGTGCAGGAGTTAAATATATTTTCATATGAAAGGAATAGATCAGTGTTTCATTTGCCTTTTTTTTTTCTGAGAGAAGCATGTGGGTTCTGGAGAAAGAAATGTTTTTGCTATACATGTGGGATTTTTTCAGATGTTTTGCTCAAGACTATATTAAACCACTACTAGTTGTAAAAATGAAGAGAATTAATACCCTCTCTGTATTCTTTGCTCTTGAAGACTTAGAAATATTTATAATGTTTTGGCTGACAGTGAACATTTTTGAAGAATACAGTGTGTTTCAGGGAAGATACCTTGAATGCAGGCACCTTCTGTAGTAATATTCCACTACTGTGACACAGCGATCTTGAAGGGGTTTTTTATTTAGATAATTTAAGTGTTGAATTCAGTAGATATGCATGATTCAAATAGCTTAGAGCTTCAAAATTCTCAGTGTAACTGTAAAAATAAAACCAGTTATTAAGTACACATAAAGCAAAGGGAAAACAAATTCAATTACATGGTATTCCTCAAGTTTGATTTATTTTTTTAATCAGTTCTTTTAGCTGTCAAATGAGCAGATGCTTAATTTGATTATATACAAAGTGGTTATGTGTATACGATATTCATGACAGATAAGTGAGAAGGACCAACAACTTTTGAAGAGCCAACTTGCAGAGAAGGAGAATAAACCTCTGAATTGGCAAAAAGAAGAGATAAAACTGAGTTGGACGATTAACTGAGTGAAGAGTCATGCTATGTGTGATTAAATAAGAAATCAAACCACTGCAGTTGAATGCATAATCATTCTAGGTGTTAAATGATTCAAAGGTAGATTCAAAAGTAGCCTTAAGCATTTGCATATTGAATGTACTGGCACTTGTGAAAGCCAGTAGCTGCTTTTCTCTTTCAAGTTAAAAGATCTCCAATGAGAAAAGATAACTGGAGCTCCTTATAAATAGGTGGTTTGAAAGAGGATTTCAAAAATTAAGTAGGTCTTAAAATGAGGAAAATAAAATCTTGGATGTTAGTGGATTTGCAAAAGTTAAAATACTGCCTATTGGCTTAATTTTTTTTTTTGCTTCAATTATTTTATCATTGGAAATGCCTTTCTTGAAGCATGGGAAGATCTAGATTACTTTTGCTTTAGAATTGTAAAATCTGTGACCCCAGGTTTTGTTCTGTCAGACTACACTTTAATACTTGGTCAAACTGCCAGATTTTAGGAAAAGGAAAGAAAAAAACCCACCCCCAAGACCACAAAACTTATTATGTGATAATATAATGTGCTGTAATCCACATAGAAAAATTATTACTCACATTTTAGCACAGTATTTCCCAGGTATTTGGGAAATTCCTTTGTCTCTATGCATTGCTGAAAATGTCTATTTCAAGAATTTCTAACTGTGATAATTAGTCCAGATTATTTGTATGTAGAATGACAGGTATTAAAGAACAGAATAAAAAGCCTAACAGACTTGCAGTTCAGCAGCAGTGCTGTTGTATGCCTGTCAGCATAGGATTCATGGGAAAAGAAGGAATGTCTGAAGATGTGTAACTTAACTCAGGTGCATGTTCATGTTTTTAGGAATGATATTTTTGTTGGAAGTGCTGGGGTTTTTTTTTGTGTTTAACTGCTTTAACCAGGTTCACTTATGCACAGTGTTCATTTTTCTAAACCAACAAGTTTGAAGGTGATACAGGCCCATGTGAGAAGCAAGCAAGGCACATTTCAGAATAGGCAGCTTAGAACACTACAGCTATGTCAGTCAAAATGCTGTTGTTTTAGCTGTGGGACTGTTATTGCTTTGCTCTCTATGGTCTATCAGTATAAAGAAGTATTCCTGAAACCTTGATTTTGAAGATGTTGTCACTTGTTTGGTATATGTGGCTGACCAGCATCACTTCACTGGTCGGGACATTGGCTGCTAGAAAAGAAATACAATCTCCATCTTCTTGTTCAGTTCCTCTGTTCTTGGCCACAGATTGTGTCCCCTCAGTTTCCTCTGATAATTTTCTGTGTTCTTGTCCTTTCTCTCATGCTTATATTATACAGTGGAAAATGAAAATGGAATGTGGTTTTAGATTGGACGGTTTGCTCTCAGCTCTTTTAGGCTTGCACATTTGTTTTGAGGACCTCTGTGTATGTACTTCTTAAATTGAAGTTCTTCAAATGGAAAATATACTGCTAACATGTACATTGCCTACTAAGATTTAAGATTAGATTTTAATACTATGCTGTCATCATTATTAAAAGATGTGGGCTGTTCTTACTTGAAGTAGACCTAGTTGTTGCTAAAGACTTGAGACATATAATTTAAAAAATGAAGGTGCTACAAATTCATTAAGTAATCTGCATCTCTTAGTGTCATTAGGGATATGGTTTTCCATAAGAATGCACATGCAGTTCATAATGATGAACTCCATTAGTCATGAATTCAATTAGTCAGTTTCTCTGGAAGAAGCAGGAGTGGTAGAAACTGAAGTACAGTGGAGAGATTCTCAGCACTGACTGTCAACATGGAATGAGACTTCTACTGCAGCTATTTCTAGTAGCCTTAACCTATTTTATTTTTCTGTCAAAACATTATTTGAACTCACCGAAAAAAGAGTCTAAGCATATGAAAAGAATTTTGTATTATTCAAGGAGCAGCATCTGAATCTACAGTAGAATGAGCTGTGCATGGATGACAAATTCTTCCTCATCCAGTTTCTCTACAGGTTGAAGAGAGGGAAAGAGAAACTTTTTGCCCCTTCTCTTGGGAATTTATTCTGGTGCCAGGAAGAGATGTGGAAGGGGCAGTGCTTAGCAGCAGCAGATGATGATGGCTGGCAAATCTGATGTAGGTTTACCATCTGCAAATGTCTCTTACCTTGTAGGATGGCAATACGGAAAGGAAAATTTCTGTCTTGAAGAAAGGCTTGAGAAGAAGATGGCTAGTATTGGGAAAGAATGCCTTTATTTATAGAGGGAAAGATGCTACAGCTCTCTTCAGCAAGAACTGAAGAACTGTCATTCTTCTTCAATGCATTTGATAGAATACAATACAATGTATTTACTGTAGCTTGGCTTCCTTTAATCACTTAGGTGTATTAAATTTTAATTGGGCTTTTGCCAAATGAATAGACAGATGCTTTTAATAAAGTGAAGTAAATGAAATTGAGCATTCTAATAATGTATATGTTTGCAGGTGTAAATTAAAATAGTTTCATGGAATTATTTTTTAAATAATTGAATTGTGTCTTCCATAGTTTGGAGCATTTTTGCCTCTTTGATGTTCTTTGTAGTGCAAATTTGGTACTGCTGTGAGTAATTTAAATCAAGTATTTTAAACTGTGTTATCTTTTTTTTATTATTATTATTCCAGCCCTGATGATATTGGTACCTGTTGGTATATCCTGCTGTCTGGTTCAGTCTTCATTAAAGAATCCATGTTTCTTCCAAGGAGCAGGTATGTCAGCTATGAATGTACTGCATTCTATCTTTTAAACATAAATCATGAGATGTAGAGAAAATTTCTAGAATTAAAAGGCAATGTTTATATTTAATGAATCACAGAAGAACAAATCTAAACACATCTCCTGCCTTTCGTAGCTCTGGTAACTGTTTCATGCCCATAGCTAGAACTGAAAGTCCATCTTTGTGGACAGTGTTTAACTGTCCAAAGTGTCATGCAGATGTTGTTGATTTAAAAAATAAAACCACTAAAAACCTGACAAATGGAGTGAAGTGTCGAGTAGTTTCTTCTAATGAGTAATCATACTTCAAATTATAGAATTTGGATGTAGATGTTTTCCTTTACTTACTGTGCACAAGTCTTTGGTGTATGTTTTAGTATATTCTTAGATCATGTTACTGCAGGTTTTGCTGCTTCTGTATAATGTCATGCAAATAGATTTTCAGTGAAGAGCAGATTCTTAGATGGAAAAAAAAAAGTTTGGGTGTGAGGTATTCAACATTTATATTGCTCCAGAAAAAAAAAATTACTTATTTTGAGCTGTGGTAAAAAATGCAAGTGATTGCGAGGATTTTAGACTCAAGTCTAAAGCTTGATCATTTTAATGGAAACAGTGCAGAATTATTTTAAAATGCTGGTTATATGCATGTTCATTCAGACTACCATAAAAGGCTGCTTTGAAGCATATTGTATGTAATAAAATTTGTAAAAGGCATAATGAAAGAATGACCCATCTCTGTATAGTATCATGATAAGGAAAGAACTGGAAATTTTTTTACAATTTTAAAAGGTGGGAAACCACTTCATGGCTAGTGTTGGTTGGCATATGAGCCATTAGATCTTCAAATCTGCCTTCCAGCGGGAGAGCAGTGCAAGTCTTGGGACTTCCATTAGATGATGGTGGCATGTTCTTGGTGAAACCAAGTGTCTTGTGTCTGTCAGGCACTGCTGATAAAAAGGTATATTAGGTGTGCCATCGAGTAGTTAATGCTGAAGGTGCAAAACTGATTATTGGAAAAAGTAGCACAACAAGGGATTATAGGAACCCTTCTGGCAGAGTGGAAATTGTCCCATATGTCATCCATGAGCAGGCAGTGCTAGGACATAAGCTGTCAGAAAATGCTACCTTTAGATACCAGGAGAAGAGATATATATTATCTGAATTAATGAAGGGTGGCTGTGTATAGTCCATGGCAAGAATCTTCTGTTCCTCTTAAATACAACAATGCTTGTGCCTCACTCACTTGGGCACTTGAAGAGAGGTGAGATTTAGTAAGATAAACAGTGAGCTTGAGACTCTTCCTGGTAGAATGAACAGAAAATTACAGATCCTGTGGCAGTAAGCATTAAGTGCTGTTCATATGGAGAAATGTGTAAAATGACATCTGGGACAGTGTCTAATACCGTAGTGAAATACAGGCATGGAATTTGTGATAAAAATATGTTTTACAGTTGTGGATGAAGTCAAGTAGCTGTCAAAGCTAGTGTGTTGGGAAGCAAAGGCAAGAGAGACAATTTGTTAATTGAAAAAGATAAGTCCATGAAAGCAAAATTAGGAAACTTTAATTATATGAGATAGAAAGTATTTTGGGAGAGTAAAACCAAAGTGTTTCTAGTGAGGGGCTTTGTGCTGAGAAGCTGCAGTCATTGAATGGTATGTGAGTGCCTTATTAAAATTTACGACAAGGTTAATCGGCTAATTTTCTTTCTAAATGAGTAAGTTGCAATTGGTCTTTGGGCTCATCCATGAATAAGAAACTTGTTAAAAGTGAGAGGGCATTCAGGTAAAATTTCTGATCTGGAATATTGGTGGCTAATAAATGATTTATTGATAGATTTATTTAGTGAAAAAATGGCTTGAGAAGAAAATTAAGTTTTCCAGCTTTCTTACCCTGCCAGTGAACTGCTGGGAGAGAAATAGCAAACTGCTCAATTATACAAGCCAGGCAGAAGAGAGTAATTGGCAGAAATGCTAAAGTAAGATATTAGGGTGCTCAGAAAAAAGGGAGTGAGACCTACTGAAAAAGGCCGCTGTCCAGAAAGAACTGATAAGGTGGTGTTCTGGAATCTAAACAGTAGTGTCAAAAGTGGACAGAAGATGGTTACTGGATAGGTGTTTGCTGAAAATGACTGTTTGCATATATAGGGAGTAAAAACTTCAGGGGCCTTTTTAAGCATTGCGTAATTTTTGCATCTTGATGTCCTATTACTGCTGAAATGAACTGGCTATGGTTTAGCAAAAGGAGCACATCCTCATGCATCACTGACATCAAGTGATAGGAAGAGAACCTAAACTTTGCAAAGTAAGATCATCTAATTTTGATTTTGTTTGTCATTTGAGTAAACTAAATTTGCAATAGTAAATTAATATTTACACTATTTTAATGTGAGCTTTTTTCAGGGTAATTCATTTTATCTTTGCCCATCTAAAAAGCCACTTGGATATTATTTTGCAACATGTGTAGCTTGTGATTAAGAGAGCAGGATGGAGCCAAGAAGTCTGTGTAGGAGCAATCAAATATGTAGAAAGCTAGAAGTATGTTCCTTTCTCCAAATCCAGTTGACTCAGAAAATTCTCATTTCCCTAACTTTCTTTTCCCAGAGGCAAATGTAATTCACCCGTAAGCATCTTACAGTTCAAAACTCCTCATTTTCCCCCCTAGTTTAAAACTATTCTCTCTTTTTTTGTCAGCCTGCCCCATGTACCTGCAGTAAATCCCTTTGGACAGGTTCTCTGGGCTGCTGATCCTTGCTCAGACTGAGGGCTTCTCCATGCCTGTTCTCCTGACCTCCTCAGGCTCACCTTCACTGAATAATGGCTGGGCAGTTGCTGACCAAATTTAAAATAAGACACATGTTGTCATCCCAACAATTCCACCTCCACCCCAACCCTTGAATTTCAAGAGCATTTGGGTTTTTTTTGGATTTCACTCCTTCAAAATGAATGTCTTTGCATGCCAGAGCAAAAGTAGTATCTCAGAGTAATTTAGACAGACATAGAGGACAAATCTGCCTACAACTTTGCAGATTTGTAAATCTCAGTCCTATGCAGAATTCGATGTTACTCTTAACTTTGTGGCAGTTGGCATGTGAGTCTGTAAAGAACAGGAGAGAGGGCTGTCACTAGATTTGTGCTGACACTTGCAAGTACCTTAGTGCATTTGACTGCCTATGCTCAGCATATTATTTGCATTTGGGTCCTCTATTAGCTGATTTGCTTGCATTAGTTTCAGATACAGCACCGTAAGACTGGTTGGCAAGTAACAGTGGAAGTGCTCTTTTGTTGTATATGTCATGTCAGGTAAACTTACTGTATTTCTTTCTTTCAAATTGTTCTGTCCATGGCTTTCATTTCTGTTGTTAAGATACCATTTAAAATTCTTTCATTAGAGAGACTAGGTTTGGCAGATAGTTAAAATATAGTTGGAGAAGAGGAATGTTTTAAAAAATACCCCCTTCCCTCCGACACTGATAATGTCTAAAAGGACAAAAAATGACCACCCCCTGCTTTTGCATTGTTGTGGCTTAGGAGCAGCACACCCTAATTTAGTGCTCCTGCTCAGTAAGAGTCTCCCAAACCAGACACCTCTCAATCCCCTCCCCTCTTTGTTGGGAGACACAAAGGCAGAAATCATGAGCTGGGATAAGAACAATTTACTGGAAGCAGCAATGAGATAAAAAAATGGACAGTAACAGCAGCAATACTACTAAAACTCATGTAAATAAAAAATAGTACAGCAGTCCAAAATGAACAAGCTTTGTAGTGTATGAGATATGGGCAAATAAGCTCCCTGTTGAAATAGTTTGAAATGAGTGTTAAAGCTGCCACAAAGTTTTATAATGCACTGGATGACTTGTAAAATTACTTGCAACTAGCTACTGGGCTAGTCTTATTTTTTTTTAATTTGAAATTAAAGTTGTTCAAGATGGAATACTGGAGTACATGAAGTCCTAAATTGAGTGTTTAGCTTTGGAAATTTTAACATATAAACCGTGTCTGTTTTTTATTTTTTTTTTTAAAATAGCATGAGTTTAATGTTATTTCCCTGTTGTAGTACAGTTTAGCTTGTATTTGTTCAGATTCTAAGCCTTCAGCTAGCAAATAGTGTTCATAAGATAAGGCTAGATTTTATTGTCTTTAATTTATTATTTTGGGAAAATACACAGTCCATAATTTTAAAGAATTTTTTGTGCTCTGAACAATTAAAGCTGCCATTTATTTGGTGACATGAGGAAAAGTTTTATCTTGTTTTCCAGTTTCATTTCTGTGAACTTACAATGGTGAAATTTGACAGTTTAATATGAGGAAGGTCATCCCTCTTCCCTTCTACTCCTTTCCCCCCATTTTTCCTATTAATATCTGCAAACTTCATTTACTTTAAATATCAGACATATATTATGTTAAACTAAACATTCCTTAATTCTTTCCTTTGACCTTGACCATCAAACTAGCACAAATTAACACTCAGTCCCCTCATCGTTTCCCTGGAGCATCTGTACCCTGAAGCAGTTCACATGCTAGAATGAGGTTTATGTATGAACTCCAGAAAATAAATGAGCAGAAAATGCAATTCCCTGAGGGCTGTCCTGGCTCTCCTGTGTTTTCACATGGCCACTGACAGCAACTATGTGACTGTCCCTCAAAATGTCTTTTGGAATGGCGTCCAGCTTGGCCTGCTGCATGCTCACACCACGTTTGGTTATTTGCTTGGAGTTCCTGTGTGGTTCTTATACCAGAATTTTGCTTCTAGTGAGGACTCCACTGGGTTCTTTTGTGTTCCTTAAATGGGAGCTACAGTACCAAAAAGTCTCCTGGATCTCCCACAGCTCACCTTGTGCCTGCTCTTGGTCTCACGACCAGAGGATGCAGCTGTCTCTCAGCAGTAACAAAATACAGAATTGCTGGGCAGTTTTTCTCAGTCTGTTGGCTCTGGTACTTGGGGATTTCTGCTTTTCTCCTAGAATGCTTCCCCGCCCGTCTGGGTAGCGTGTGCTGTGCTGCTCGGGCATCCTGCTGCGCTGATTTGCCACCCACAAACCAGGCTTTAGTTTGCACTGCTTGCTCATCTGCTGTTTCCTTCCTGCAGCCTCTTTTCCTTCCCTGCTGCTACATCCAACCAGTTGTCCCCTCACTGCCCCATATGGCAATGGAGAGCTGCTTTCCCTTTGGCAAGTTCACAGATTTTACATACAGGAGCAATTATTTAAGCTTTTTCCTCTAATTAAAAGATTTAAGTTTTGAAAGTGAAAGAACATCTATTTTTCACGATTTTCAAAATTAAAAGGGATGTATGTGTTTAAATATTGATGGTTTAGCCCTCTGGTCTTTCCCATACTAAAACAACTTAAAAAATGGAGTGGAATATTTAATCATGGAGAGTCATTCAACATTATGGACTTCTTTTGAATGCGTGTAAAGCAATAGTAAAACTCAGTTTATACAGAATGTTTTGTCCTCATCCAAGTGTATCCTCATTAACTTATGAAAGTAGTCTTTCAGGATAAAATTTGTTAGGGATTTTGGCAGACTTCTTTAATTTTCACTGGTAATGAATGTGAGTGTAATGGTGCTGGAGCAAAGGCCTTGGCTATCTACAGGCACTTTTGAGCTTTATGTATCTGAAACATACTTCCTAATTTTTGTGATGTCTGCATCATGCTGTTTTGTGTGGTTTACATATATTTAACTGATGGTGTATTTATAGTCTGAATACAGAATTGCCTTTGATTGATCTTTTGAGTCAGTAAAATTATGTTGATAGCTTTAATCACAATGATCAAATCCTTCTCTCAGTATGACTCATATATTTGCAACTTAGAGTTTATTAATAATGGCTATTAGTGGCTCACACCTATGAGATAACAGAATGAAACTGGGATTTTAACTGAGTGATCAGTATACACAAATATTTAAACCATTATAAAATCCCCTAAAAATGAATATTTTTCCCCTGACAGGAAACAGAATTTTAGAACAATAGACTTGTAAGAGGCTCAGAGTTGTATTTTTCAAAAATGCTAGTTTAGTTGTTTAAGCTGCATCGATAGCTGATCAAGAGCTGTGTGGAGCTTATTTAGCTTTTTCCAGGTTCTGAGTTGCTTATGGCTAAGGATTTGCAGCAGCATTGTGATGGAAACATCAAGACCATACATTGGGCATTCATAGAGAAAAATGACTTCCCAGGGTATAGTTTAAGAGAACATCTGTTTAAGTCTGTTTAAGAAATTGCTTGGAAGTGCAAGCTTTGGGTTTAGTTTGCCCTTGGAACTCTGTCTTGAATAGAAAACTCCACTGCTTTTGCTGCTGTGAGCCTGTGATTTTCCTGTGACCTGGTTGTTGTGTTGGTGTGTCTTTATCAAGCTGCTAGTGTGTCTGGAGCAGTGCTCGTGATTATCTCTATGGGCTGCTGGGAAGGCACAGAGTGTGGTGGTGTTGTGGGCTGACCCCCCTGCTGCCTTGTTCTCTGTCTGCTTTGAATGCCTTGGTTCAGCATTTCAGTCCCAGCAATTGAAACTGAGGCATGAAGGAGTGTGATCTTAGGGTTTAATCTAGGAAAGACTGAGATCATGAGCTGAAGGAGGAATTTGGAAGTAGTAGTGATGTCAGCCCATTTATGACTGTGTGGCTGTCATGAATTACTCACAATGAATTTTAAATAGACATTGAGAAATAAACACTAATTGCTTTGTACTGTCTGCATTTACCCAAAAGACTGTGTTTGTCCTTTTGGATGGAGATGTTTACTGTTACCTGTAAGCAGAAAATTAGGCTTATGTGTGACTGTGATTGCTTACTGAGACTCAAACTCATAGAGAAAATAAAATCTTGCTTACAAGAGGTGGCATTTTAATGGGAGTGCCTGATCTGGCCATCTACCTTGAATTTGCTCATCTCCTGTTGGTATAGTGGTCAGTGTTACCAGTGAAATCCAGAACTTGCATATGTGGGCCATTGCAGGCTTCCTTATGAGGCTCTGGAGGAGCTGGAGGTGCCGTGGGGCTGTGGCTGAGCCTGGCTCCCTGAGGGCTGGCTGGCAGGGAGGGTTTCAGGTGAGTCTGACTTCATCACTTCAGACACAGTCAGCTTGGGATGTAGCTCAATTAGCTGAGCCATAAATTGATGGGCCTTGTGATGTCACAGACTATTTCAGCAAAATTTGTGATTCAGAGCACAGGATACATGTCACCCAGAAGTGTCTTTAGAGTTTGAAAAAAATGGTGTACATGTTACTTTGAATGTGAATACTTAAAACTATTTTTACAGCTAATTTATCCTTTATCCCATCCATCTTCTCTTCTGCTGAGTAATTGAAGAATTTATTGAGGTCTGAAAATGATGTGACAGTATCTGAGGTGTTGGGAAATAGAAGAGGAGACAGTTCCTAAATGATGAGATTGGCTGGTGTCTGGTGTTGTTCCTGTCATATTTCAGTGCTACTGGAATTTTGTTTTTGCAGCGCTGATAAAATGTTAAGGGACTTAATCTATTACACTGGCATCTTTTGAAAACAAAAATAGAAATTCAGCCTTGTGTGTCTGATGCTACCAGGCTTTCTTCCAAGTTTGTAATGACAAGATAACAATGAAGCTGAAAGTGTCAAATGACCTGAATATGTTTTCACTGAGCCTGAGTTGTTTTGATTCCTGTTAAGGAGAGGGAGGCTTTCAGTGATGGAAGTGCTCATGGTAAGAGAAAAGTAAACTTCAAGATCGCTTCCAAATGCAAACCTTGTACCAGTTTCTAGATGTATAAACTTAGAGCTGCAGACTTCTGCTTCTTTCAGTGTGGAAAACCTGATGATGGGCTTGAGAAGGTCTGGATCACCTGTTGGTGCTCAGGGGCATGGAATGTTCACAACAATTTCATATGGTTTCCATGGGGGAATGCAGAGCTTGCAGATTCAAGAGATCCTTGGGTTTGATGTTTCATTGTTTCATACTTGGTATTTGTAAGCTGAGCTGAGATGACAATTCCTGCCACTTTTAAATGCCACTGTCAGTGCATTTAAAATAAGTAAAGAAGTTAGGCTTTTCTTACATTGTGCTTTATTTATTTCAGTGGTGTTTATCTTCCCCATTGAAACTGCAGCTCTGTGAAAATACTTTAAAAGTAAAGGTATCTATTGTAATGAAAAAACTTTTGATACAGAGCATAGAAACAAAGTACTCAACATTATAAATCCAGACCACTGCTTTTATGGAGAGTTTTGCCTGGGAACCAATTTAGGTTATTTTTTGCATGTGCTTTACAGATTAAATATAATGAAAATTTTTCAGTGGCATATTGCCAATGCCAATGAAAACCAAAATATGAGGTAACACAGGCAGTAGATTTTATCTGTGTAAGCATGAATGTATCTTAATAGCTCAAAGTAACTGAAAAGGACCATAAGGAAAAATAAAAATAAGCAGAAGAGTTTAACAACCTAGATTCATAAGGCATAATTTTGAGCAGAAAGACAGGAGAGGAAAAGAGAGAATCCTTTAAGGCAGCTCATAGAGGCAGTGTAATATTTGATGACTCTGACTGATACCAACTCTCAGATCCCATTTCTTTAAATCTTGAAAAGTTTGGGTTAAAATTTTGACTCATTTTTGAAAAAAATATGCTGGAATAGTGGTGGGGTTTTTTTTTGGATTTTTTTCTTATCTTCCCCCACCTGCCCATCTGGGCGCAAAAAAGATTAATTCTACTGAAAACACTCACTTTTTTCCTAATGACATTGTAGTTTTGTTCAAAAATTTTGGTGCTGTTTAGTTCATTGCCTGGTTTCTAAAATCTGCTGCTGCAAAAGCTGGCTGTGAAACAGTATGGTTTCATTGCTGACTCTACTTTTTAGCTTATTTTGTGTCTCATTGGCTAGAGGCACCTTTCTAATCCCAGCATTAGGGTCTCTAATGGAGCATGGCACAATTTGAAGTAATTGAGAGCAATATCTAAGCAATCTTGTAAACATTGTTCATCTTTGCTTTTACTGCTCTTTTGTACATTATAATTATGTCATATATTTTATTTCAACAGTACTCACACTTAAAAATTTTCTTTCTAAAATTTCAGTTTTGATTTTAATATTAAAAAGCTGATTTCTGAAATTGTAATAGATCGCTTGCTTACAAATGGGGATGTGGGAAAAAATTGAGAACTCTTTTTGAGAAATTTTGTAGGATAAAATTCTCTGTGTAATAAAGTGAACGGTTATTTAAAAGTTAAATGTGAGACCCATTACAGGTATCCTGCTTGCATTGTTAATTATAGGTATCCCTCTGAAGAAAGGGGTTGCCTTTTCACAATGGATATTCCAGCTGGTGAGATGTCCTATTATGTAATCTCTTCCTTCTGATTTAAGATTTCCTCTGATTCAATTTAATAGTACTTAAGGTTTTGAGTTGTAGTACAAACCTGCAAAATATCAAAGCCCCCTTCAGTTACTTGGGAAAATTGCATTATAGGATTCTTGCTGAGGTCAAAAGGAGGACACTATTTGCTTTATGCGCACTCAGGATCTCTGGACAAGTTTTATAAGCGTAATGAACTGAAGTAATCTGGTCATTGCTTACCTCAAAATAACAACAAAAGGAACTGTGTGCAAAAATAGCATAAAGAATACCAAAAGGAGAAGTTATAGCCAAGTGGAGAGAGGGGACAGAGGACACTGCCTTTTCTTTGCCTCATGTGAACCTCTCAGGATCTAAGCTTTCATAAACTTAATTTTGCTGAACAATAATCTTGATAAGCTGAAGTAATGATGTTTACTTATGTATTTAGAAGACTGTAAAATCACTGAAAGGAATTAGAATGATTGTCTTGATTCTTAGCCTGATTCTACTACTGTAATTCTTTCACAAATGGTCTTTTAAACAAAATGTTGCTCTATATTGCAGAAGATTTGAAAATGTCTGAGAGTTTTCTTTCAGTTGATACAAAATTTTCCAAATGTTTTTGAAAAACAAATCTAGGGATACAAGATGTGGTATAGCATTTTAAGTGAGGAATAATTTCTTTTTCAAATTATAATATAAATAGCTAAAACAAAATTGTCACTACTACTCCACTGGTTTACTTGGTTTATTAATTCACAGATATACAAATGAATATGTTGCTCTGTACACTAATTTATGGAAATTTGTTATTGAAGGAATGTGTTCAGCTTTCCATGTGAATGAATTAGTTGTACCGAGTGAGTTAAGTGTGTGTGTGGAAACTGTCAATGTATATGGTCTTGTTTTACTTCTAAAAAACCTAGATGATGTGTCAAGTTATTTTAGTAATTTAAAAAAAACCTGAAAATTTGTAGTACCTTAATTATGAAAGTCTCTAGGGGGACTTAAAAATGTGTATTATGTATTTTTCAATATAAAAAGTCTTCATTTAGAAACTAGCATCTAAAGTCTTTGTATGACATTGGAAAAATACTCCTCTGTTTTAATGAATTTCATGAATGTTAATAAGCCAAGCTGTGTTTAGACAAGGTCTTGCCTCTTAAGTAATGTTTTCCAACAACTTCTCATTCTTTGAGACCATTATGTAGATCTTGTGATGTCACAGCAATCTCCATGGCAACACAGACGTCATTAACATGAAGCATAAGCAAAGCTGTCTTTATTCAAACCACTTATTCATTTATTTATTTATTTGAAAGAATAAGAGAAAAAGTAGGTTAGGGAAAAAACCTTTCATCTCTGAATGTTTTCTGACATAAAGTAATACGAGAACTTCTAATTTAAAACTAAAATAAGGGTAATTTTTCCCAAAGAGGGATCTATTCCCAGGTGTGCTGATGCGGTACCTGCCTCTGAGCTTTCTGTTCTATATGATAGGTTGCAAAGCTGAACTGCTGCAACAAGCTAAATTTGTTGTTGCCTCTACTAGTAGGTTCCAGTTTTGTTGGTTTATATAATTGCATGTTTAGTCTGTGAACATAGATCTTGAATTCAACAGAAAAATGCCATCAAAATGTTTCTTTAGTGTGCTGTATATATAAAAGGGTTGTAAAGGAACACTAAGTGGCATTCTCATCTGAAAAGTATTCAGGATCACCTGCTGCTATAGAGACCCTGAGCATCAACCCTTTCTACAGTAAATTTGCAAAACAGTTAGTTTGTTATTCTTAAAAGCACTTTTTCAGATGGGATTTTAAACCATTTTTCAGCTTAATGTTTTAGTTTTGATGTTACATTATGAAAAGTGAAAAGCAACAAATGTGAAACTTTATACAGTTACTTAATATTTCTGCCTAAACTAGTAAAACTTGCTACCATATTCACTCTTGTAACCACGTAAAATTTTAAAATTAACCTCACTGTTCAAAACAGTAATCTGCTATAAAAGGAAAACTGTGTGAAGATCATAAATCACATGTTTCAGGGTTGACTGAGAGGACTTTCTATGGAAACAAACCTCTAGAATCTAGCTAATTTCAAATTATTCACTGTGTGTTTTCAGGAACTTCTTTTGAAGTGTTTTCAGTAGTCAGCTGTAAATTAGCAGATTAATGCAACCTCTGATCTGGGTTGCATTTGCATAAGAATTAAATCCCTATGAGCATTACATAGATAAAGCACTATAGTCTGTCATCTGTAAGGATGCTAACTAAAAGTGTTCAAAATACTGAAGAGGTTCACTAAAGTTTCCAGCTGGAGTTTAACTTCTACACATTTTTAGCAGGAGTTATTTAAAGCGTTATTTCACTATAAATGTGCTTATTCTGTAGTTTTACTATGGTGTGGTGAGAGAATGCTTTAATCAAGCATTCTCTCTGTCTGTTTGCTGGGTTCTTTGCATCCTCCTGCTGCAGCAGCAGGGTTATTATCCTTGGCACCATGATTCTTCTTCCCTCACAGGCAGCGGGTGGTTTGGGTCCCTAGTCAAGCAAGGAGCTGCAGTGATGTCTCAGGCTTTTTTCTCCAGTGAAACACTCCTCCCAGGTATTATTAAGTGGCGTGTACTTAGCTGTGATATCTCAAGTGAGTCCCTTCCCTGACACATGAGCTGTTGTATCTGAGACTGTAAACATCTAAGCTATCATATGACATTGGATAAGCCTAATCATCCTTATCCATGGTATGCAGTGAGCTCATGTCTCCAGGATTTGCAAGTAGTGACAGTTCTGCAAATGCCTCTTCAACTCGCCAGCATCTCAATTTTCCTTTCAACTGAAAAGCATTTCTACAAAGCAGCTACTTGTTTTGCTGAAAAAAAGAGCTATAAATAGAATAACATTGTAGGAGTTAATGTGTTAAAAGAAAAAAAACCCTAATCTAGTTATTATTTTGATATGCAGGTGACCACTACATTTTTATTGAAAAGAATAGTTATTACAAGTCAAAAGCAGCTTGGGCTTCCCTTGCATCTTTACTTGCTTTTTCTAAAAGACAGGCACTAATTCAAATGAGAATCAAAGAAGTCAGCCTGTGTTATCAGATAGTTTGATGTTCTGTGTAATGATGTCCTGTCTTTCATCTGACAAACTCTTTCTTTCATAGTTTGCAGCGTGTAGCTCTGAGTGTGGGGAAACCTGCTGCTGCCTTCCCTCCCTGCTTGCCTCATCCCCAGCGGAGTGCTGTTCACGTTAGAGTGGCTCTGCATGCATGACAGGCTATGGCTTTTTTTCTGAGGGGTCAGAAAATGGCCATGCCAAATTTAGTTTTCATCAGAGCACTTATGCCTTCCCCTGGGAATGGCTTGTGCATGTACACGAGCTTCTTAATTGTAACTTTTCTTTTCCTTGGCAAGGATGAGTTGGGTGCAGGTCTGGGTTTCAGAGCACACGGATGTGAAATCCAGCTAAACCTAGCTTGGCTAGAATAAACCATGTAGAGGGACTGATGCTTTTCATTCTGATCTGCACACACCAAAATGAAATATGATGGTTCTTAATGGAAAATGGAAAAGATGCGTGAGGAGACACTTGACTGAATCCCTTATCATCTCTCTAAATGACAGATAAAAAATAGTCCCTCTTTTGTTTCCCTTCTAGAAGTCTACTTACTACTGCTCTATATTTCATCAAGGAATTCAGCGTGACTGGTTGGCTTTACAACTAAATCTAACTTACTAACATTTGGATGTTGTTGCTAGCTGAATGTTGATTATTACATCAAGATTCGGTTTTGGGATTTTTTGGAGACCAGACATTCTGCTCATGTTTGTTTCTGTATTGTCAGATAATAATTGATGCAGCGATTGAAAACAGATCCTGCCATGACCTCCTCAGTCGTGGCACTGCTGTGAGGAAGTGGAGTGTGCAGGTGGGACATGCAGCCCATGATCCGTCCAATGGGATGGGGACTCCTCTCTGCTGTGATTTTGAGAACTGGAGAATGGAAAGATTGGAAATGAAGGGGATAGCACTCGAATGTAAATGGTGATGGTAATAATAGCATTTTCAGGGTGAGAGCTATCTAAGAGCAAATGAAGACACTCTGGCTTACATAACTTCAAATTCTAAATATGCTTCATGCAATACCTCTGTATTTCATTTTGGTAGTTTTCTATGATTCTCCTAAATGTAGGTGTCAATTGAAGCAATGTAATTTTCACAAAAAGTGCTTTGAAGTATTGGGTTTATGTAACTTAAAATCCATTTTTATCATGAATATGTTAAAAGCTTGAGAAACTGAACTGAACCATGCATAGCCTTGTGCTTATGGGTTTATTCATATACAATCTTGCACAGATAAAGATTGGTTGCAGTGAAGGTGGGAGAAGGATAATGTTTACTTTAATCTCCATGTTTATTTAGATGTTCTGCATTGGCAAATACTGCACATCAGTGCTCTTAATAAACCCATTGTACCTCCCATTTGAAAACTTCAGAACAAAGAAAGTATTTGAATATCTTGATTTCTAAAATATTTCAATATTCATGCATTGCTTTTCTACTTTGATTATATTGTAATTTTTTATTTAAAAAAAAAAGGCAAAATCTCTATGGAACTAATTTCCTTGCTTACATATACCTTATAAGATTCTAAGAACTTGAGAAACAAGAAAATTTATTACTTGTATTTTTCATTTTATTACAACTTGTCTAAATTGAAAATTCTTTTTGATTCAGAGCAAGTGTCAATTACAAAGATTTTTATTCTCAACCAGCATCGTTGTTCAAAATATTGCAATTACATATACATAAACCTATAACAGTATTATTATTATTTGCAGAAGAATGTGCACCACAGAGATGACCATACTTTGTGGAGCTATCTTTGTGAGACTTAGAAATAGTTTTACTAAAGCCTTAAGCTAATGTAATGTAGGGAATATCAAAAGAAATAAAAGTCAAAATTACATTGTAGCGGAAACCCTAAATTTTTGTCCGTCCTTTTTGCAAAATTGTCATTAGTGAAATTGAATTTTCTGTGTGAGTGATCTCTGATTCTTAAGAGAAGAAAAGAACAGGGCTTAACACTGAAAACCCTTTTCTTGGTGCTGTGAGGTTTCCTTCAGATTCTGCATCACTTTTGATGAATGCATTTACATTCCATTGCTGAGAAATAACTTTCCATTTGGGAGCTGGGTTGACGTGAAAACAGGAATGTGGAGGCCCAGGGTGAGGGGACAGGGCTGAATGCTGATAGAGAAACATTCCCTCTTCAGTAGCTGCTGCCTCTCCTGCGAGCTTTGAAAAGAGCATCTGTGTGAGCGTGTGTGAGGATGTCTGGGGACCTGGGGAAATGGATGGGTTGTGTCTGGAGAAAACTGCCTTGTCCTCCAATGTCATGATGATAAGAGAAAGAACAGAACAAGTCACCTCAATACCTGCAAGTTTTTGGCTGTCTGTGTGTAAGTGCTTATAAAAATGCATGTGTTGCTTGTGGCTTTAGATGTTTCATTTAATTGAAGTACTTTGTTGTTTTGTTTTATTACTAAGTCTAATCAATTTGAAGGGAAATAAATGCAGACAATGGTCCTAAATTATTCTGTTGTTTTTTGTTAGCCATAGGCACATTTAAACTACTGTAGTTTCATAATAGTGAAGAATTTTTTTTTAATGAAGACTGAGAATGTAAACTTGGGAAACATCAAAATCCTTAATTTTCATTTAAAACTTGTCTTCTGGTAACAAGCATGAAACCTGAAAACCGGCACCTCTGTTCTTTAGCCAGCTATGTATGTTTTCAGTATAACAAGTTGTAAGCTGAGAAATGTGTGTAGTAAGATACATTTATGGATAGGGGAACTGTCATCTCTGATCAGTGTAAATTCAATTTAAGAATGCATTACAATGTGAATGAAATTGTAAACTACTTACATGGGTTAAAATACCTGCTTGTAGTACATAGTGAGAAAAAAGTGGTGTTTTTAATACTAATGACTTTTTTTAAAAATAATGCTTTTGAATAGTCAAGTGGGAAATTCGACTTTTGTCAATTGTTTAAAGGAATAGTATAGTTAGGGAGAAATTGCTTGGTGAAAATAACTGGCTGTCCACTATAAAGTGGATTCCTGTAAATAATATTTTATTTATATTTATGTAGTTGTTTGGGTTGGGGCTTTTTGTTTGTTTTGTTTTCTTCTGTTCTTTTTTTTTTTTATTTTTTAGGGGAGGTGGTAGTTGGTGTTGTTGTGTTGTTATTTTTAAAAAATTAAATTAGGTTTATATTCACATCATGCCTTCAGTATCCCTATGTGAGTACAAGTACTGTGATAGAAAAGGACTCCGGAAGTGAAATTATCTCTAGGACAGGTACTGAGGAGAGCATCTGTGAGGCTTAATACTTGGGGAATGTCAAGTCAGAGCTTGACATTGTGTGGTAGTAGGGAAGAAAAGTGTTGGAAAAGTTGCTGCAAAGCAAGGTTCTCTGGGGAATTTAGGTGAGGCAGCAATAGCCTGATCAGGCAGCCCTTCTGGCTTTCTAAATTACTGTTGTAACCTCTGTATTCCATATTGACAGCTACAATTGCAAGGATACCTTTAAACTGCCTTATCTTCCTTTGGTGAAATTCTCTTATGCACATCACCAATTTAGAGAAAAAAGTTGCCAACCTGTGATTCTTTCAGATGTACCATTGCCTTAATAGTTGCAAAAAACCCTGTATTTAGGAGTTGAAATTAATAAGGCTTAATAAGGCAATTTTGATTTAAATGGAATGGTATGATACAACCACATGTGAAGTATATATAATGTAAAATTCTATACTGCATTTTAAAAACAAAAATGGGGTTTAAGCTTAAGCTCTCTATATGCACAGGCTTATCTCACCCTACAGTAAGGGAAGAAATAAATTTGTCAAATCCCTGATCTATTGAAACATGCTAATAAAGGCTCTCTACATTGTGCTTTAGCTAGACAGGTTGACTATTTTGTGAGAAATCTAAGTAGTCAAACTCACTTTCTATGGAAATTCTGGCATCAGAATTTCGTAAAGAATATTTTTTAGTCAATGTTCCTGAACTAGAGCTGATATTAAGAAGATAATCAATCAGCCCTTGCACTGAAGCTTTATTTGCTTGGTGCTGTTTCTGTGTGATACCTAACATCCCACAAGCCAGTTTACATGTCTGCTTGTGGTCCCTTATGTGAAGTTCGTCTGCTGGTATTTCAGAGTGGCTTGGGTGGGAAAGGACCTAAAAGATCAGATAATTCTCAATCCTCTGCCATGGGCAGAGATACCTTTCACTGGACCAGGTCGCTCAAGAGCTCCATCCAGCCTGGTCTTGAACAATTCGAGGGATGGGGCATCTGCATCTTCTCTGGGCAACCTGTTCCAGTGCCTCACATTCTTATAATAAAGATTTTTACACAAGGTTTTACATTTTGGACTTTATCAGCTCAGTAAACAGACTGTATCATGTGCTGGGTATTTGCTGATTCTTGTTGCATGCTAATGTTTCAAATATTTTCAATTCATATTCATATTTTCAATTAAATTGTGTTTGTTTGATGGCTTCCTCTACTGAGTGGCAAGTTACTGCAGATAGGCATTTTGGAGAAGACTGCCACTGAACTACTTTTTTGTTCATCTTTTATTTTTGCTCCTGTGGGAAACTCTGGTAAATTAATTTGGGTACAACTTACTGACTTTGATGTCAGTCTTGTGAATTGAAACAGTGGGATTAACAGTACCCTAAGATGCCAGTTATTTGTCAGAGCTGCACATCAAACAAAAAACCTGTGTTCAAGTGTGGTTCTGCAAGAGATGGTATGCGCTGTTGTGATGGGTGTTCTACCACAGTCAGAGAGAGACAATTCTGAACTGCCCAAATGTAGTGGACAGTAACAAGAGAGTTCCCTAATTTTCACTGATAATGTGAATTCCTCGCTAGTGATGAATTTTCACCAGTGTTTGTAAGTCAGGAGGTTTAGCTGGAGTGGCCATCTGAGAACTGCAATGCTTGAAAGGTCATTTAACTTCCTTGTGCCTTGATTTACTTGTCTTCTTTCTCACAGCACTTCACAAAGTTTAGAGAGTTTGTTTACAGCGTGAAGTGCCTTGTGATCTTTGGTCAAAGATAATATATACATGTGATGCACTGTCTGCTCTGATAAATTTCGTGCTATCATAGGAGTCTGAATAGTCCAGGAATGGTGTAGTTATTTGCTGTGAAAACCAGTGTGTTATTGGGGGCAGAAATCTAGGATTTTCTTTATAGTAACTGAATTCACGCCTTCTATCTTAGTATGTTGACTACTTTTTCTCTGGTGCTAAAAGGTGAAATCAAAATAAGTTTTCAAAACCAGAAAAGCACATCCAAACCACAGCTTTTTGTTTGTATTCTGTTTGCTAATGCTTGAAACTTTGGCATGTCAGCAGTGATTAGCAACAGACAGAAGTTTAAAGTTGATACTTACAGACAGCAATAGAGGAGGAAAAAAGGTGGAGTTGAAAAGTGTATATACATTTTTTTTGTTGAAATGAGTGCTTGCTCCAAGGCTACAAAAATGGGTTGGCAAAAATACAGCAATATGTGTTTTCTCATATACATGGGAATATGAGAAGTGGGAAGAGAATATTTCTCTGTACTTCCAACTAGAATATCAAATAAGTTGACTTATTAATCACCATCTTTTGCATTTTCATTTTTCAACCAATGAGTTGATTTACTTTCTCCTTTCTTTACTCCTCCTTTCTGTTCCTAAGGAAAAACTGGTATGAATCAGACTATTGACCAAGAAAATAAGTTTTGACACTTGTAAAACAGTTTAATGAATCAATATATTGGCTTCATTTTCTGGTGTCTTTAAGAGTAGTTGAAATTTTATAAAATTCAAGATGGTATTGTAGAGTAAAGAACCCTGTGTTTTGTTGCTGGACTGTAGGATGAAGCATGTGTTTGCCTCCAGGAAAATAAGCATTTTTTTCAGAGACTTCTTTATTGAATATTTCTTTTCAAGAGGCCTAGTATTCTGGAAAATTTTTTCTATTGTAAAAGTCCCATGTACCATTAAATGCGATTATTATTTTGATGAATAAGCACAGCTGGCATTTCTTTTCAATATCTGACTGCCTTCTTTTTGAGCCTATAAATGTGCTGTTGTCAAGAGATTAGCCTTTGGGGTAGCAGTTAAATTGTTCATTTCTACTGATGGCCAGGCAGGACAGGAGCATAGATATGAACTGGCTAGGTAAGACTGTTCCAAATGATGTGTGAACTGCAGTTGGTGAGTTAGGAAATAAAGCTTAAAACAATTATCTTTCACAAACACTGTAGCTTTAGTGTGTTGCCACGTGCCAGCACTGGTTAAATTCAGATGTTGCAGTTTTGTTGAGTTTGGTTTCTTTTTCAAGGTGTTGCCCTGGGAGCTTCAGATGGGAAGATTTCGTTTCCCAAGTGTATTGCACAATGCCGAGTGGAAGAAAGGGAAAGGCCAAATAGTTATATTGGCTCTCAGCTATTTTAGGGTGGATTGGTTACAGCAAACTTAGAGGAGTCCTGAAGTTGCAGGCATTTTGGTGTCTGTTCTGCCCTCCAGTCTACGATGGGAAAGATCTGGCATTGACCTGGCATTCATACCCAGAGGAAGAATCACACACCTGTGACACAAACTTTAGCTGGCTGCCTTCCTTCTGCTCTGATGGTGTATGATCAAGGATCTAACTGTAGAGGTCCTGGATTTCTCTGAATCATGTACCAGTTCTCTGCTCTCCACCTTTACATCTGCACTTTGATGATTCTAAGCCTGCAGGTGCACAAATGCATCTAATATGGGCACTCCAAAAACCAAAACAAAAAACCTTTCAGTTTTTTCTTACAAGGATCATAATAGTATAATGTTTAATTATTCTACTATGATGAGAATGCCTCGTGAAAGGGCAGAACAACCTTTTGTCCTCATCTATTTAATTTGGGAATACACTTATCTTCCTTATTAATTCACTTTAAGTAGAAAAGAGCTCTAACTGAAGTTGATCAGCCTTTTAATTCTTTCCTTCGTATGCCAGTTACCTTTTGTTAAAGAAATGCAGATAGCTTAGGTAACTTAATACTGTAATGCCAGAAGATACTAGATCAAACTCTCTAATGCAGTTCAGCCTCAACTGTGCCTCTTCAGTAGACAGCGCTTGATTGACACTTGTTTTGGTGTTAATAGACTTATTTAGCAAAATACTCTTAGGGAACGATGTGAATACACAATAGCTCAGTGTCCTTGGGTCACAGTCAATTGTCGAAGGATACATTCATGAAACTTGTATCATGCACAGGTATGTATGATTTCTCTCTGCTTTACAATAGCTGGCTAAGATGTAAATATGCTTATGAATTCTGTTATAGCTCTTATTTCTAACTGAAGTATTTTTGGTTTTCAGTTTTGGCAAGCGTTCTGCCGGCAGCTTCCGACGTGGATGTGAATGCATTGTTTTAGAGCCATCTGAAATGATTGTGGTAAGAATATTTTCAGTCAGTTGCTTTAAAATTTTACAGACCAGCTTTGATAACACTTCAGCCTCCAATAAGACTTAAGATTTTCTGGTTTCCACATAATCTTTTAATAAATATAAGATGTCATACCTATAATTTTTATTGTTCTTACATTTACTTCTTTAGATTTCGTGTAAAACTAAAGTTTTCTTGTGCTGGCAGAATAGTTTGTGGATGTTGTTTTTTTTTAAACAGCTTTATTATTATTATTGGTAAACATAGATGCTTTAAAGTATTAAGCTCAGGTTAGTTTAAGTAATTAATGTTTGAGTTAAATTTAATCTCAACCGTCTCAGGTTTTTAAGAATAAATTTGAATGTTTTAAAATTCTGTCAACCTTCCTGGGTGAAGGTGAGGGTATTTTGTTAACAGCATCTACTGTAGTCCAGTGGCAGAACATTGTCTCTGAGGTTTCACAGGCTTAAAAGTTTTAGTTGACACCTCAGGGCACATCATCTGAACAAATGCAGAATTGGTGGGCTAGTTTTTTTCCCTCTGTCACAGAGGTACAGATCAGTTTATAATACAGACATGACAATTATCTAAGCCATATAGATAGCTTAAATGTAGACTGTGATACTGACCATTTTTTTCCTTTAAAAGTAACAATTTCTGTAAAACTTGTGGGAGCTTGGGAAAATGTGGTATTACTTTAGGATTGTGCTTGTTTATTACCAGTTTGTGTAACTCACATCTGACCATTTGGGAAGCAGTTTGTTGTCCCAGATTTGTTTTCTAGTTGTAGCTGTGTGAATGTCTGCATGTTTCACATGCATTTCTTTTTAAGTTATGAGGAAGAGTGTTATAAAGATAGGTATTGGGAAAGGAGATGACTACACAACGAGAAATTTTTTGGCTGATGGATAATGTTAGGTCAGAGGCAAGTGCTTGCCAGAAAATGTAACCTCTACAGTTCTGGAGAGATGAAATTGAACATTTCACTCAGACTCTCAAAGGAATAATTGGACTTTGAATAGAAAGAATCCTGTCCCCAGAGTTTGGGCACACAAGAGGTGTAGCAGGGTGTGAGTGTGAAGGTGTCAGACGTGAAACAGATCCTCCCTGCAGAGGGGGTAAACACTTCTTGCTGTTCTGGTGAGCTAGGGGCTGTGCTCATCCATTTGAGTTAGTGCACTGAAAGCTGTACTTTGTCACTTGGGCTGACTGATGTGTGACACTTCTGACATGGATAAGCTGCAAATTCATAGAAGTATTTTGTCTAACATTTCCTTGTTGAAAAATGTGCAGGAACCTTGTGAGGTGCCTCATCTCTCATTCTGAGGGATGGAATTGAATAACAGGAATTAACTGAATCCCCCTATATAGACAATGCTGGAAGCTGTGATTCTTTTATTCATTTCCTTGTTAGTCTCAAATAACTCGAGTAAGGTTTCTATTAGTTAGGGTAAACACAGAAGAGATGTTGATTTTCAGCCAAATTACTGCAAAAAGATCATTCTCTTCTGGGAAAACCAGAATTATTAGTTCAAATATTTTCATGGCAGCAGACTGTTGTGTAGTAAAGTAGTCTTCAAACTCTGTAGATGGGGAAACTGAGAAGACTAATTTTATACTGGGGTATACCTAATAGGTATTTTTTATTTTCCCTGTTGTTGTTTTGAAGTTTTTTTTTTTTTTAAATGCACAAATCCAGTCTGTTAGAAATCCTCTTATGCCTTCAAAATATTTGAAATAATAAAAAAAATAAATAAATAAAATAAAACCAATCCTGCCTGAAAAATGAAGCTTTTACCATGATGCTGAATAGATGTCAATAGGGAAACAGGCAAGTGTTCTTTTGTACCGGTTTTCTTTCTGGAATGTATTGATTGGTGAAATATTTGTATTTGTGCACGTGTAAGAAAGGGGTGAGGAAATGAGAATTTTTCTTCTGTCATTTTTGAAAAGTGATCGTATTCTGTGATCCTTTTCATACTGAAGTTGTTCTATTTCTTTTTTAGTAGTGATTTCACACTTAGTGCTGGAAACGCAGCAAACTCAAATCTGGCTGCTGCTTTTTGAAAATAGGATTTCTTCTGTTTCAACCAAGAGGAAACATTTTTCTGTCTTGTGGGGAAAGACACACTCACTTGCATCTGTTGTAGGTTGATTACATGGAAGAAAATGAGGAATATTTCCAGCGTCAAGCATCTCACAGGCAATCTCGAAGAAGGTTTAGGAAAATCAACCAGAAAGGGGAGCGACAAACAATTATTGATACCGTTGACCCTTATCCTGTGGGGAAGCCGCCTCTACCTAGAGGCTACCATACGGTAAGCTGTCTGTATTTATGGTTCACAAAAAGACATAAACAGGAAAACTACTAAAAATAACACGGGGAGAATGGCTAAACTTGCTGGTATCTTTCAAGTGTGCTTCTGTGGGGAGGTTTCCCTTCAAAATCACTGTGAATGTGGCTCCATCAGTACGTGAACATGTGTGCAGCTTGCATCTTAGTTCAGAGTTGAAAGTACGTTTCTTATGACTGTGAATGTCGTGTATTATTTTTTAATGTTCCAATCATTATGGGAAATTGTTAAGGAAATTCTGTTCTCATTTCCTTTTCTATTAAGTTACAATAGAATTAGTTCAGTGTACTGTGTTAAAAGGTCAGTTAGTGAAGCACTCATTCACATATGTGGTAACAGGTGTTGCCTGAAAAGAACTGTGCTGCGTTGCAGTACACCAAATTGGGTTAAATCTGTCGTTTCTTTTTGGAATCGAGACCTGAAATGTAAAATTGAAATTAACTTCTGATGATATTTGCCCTTTATACCTGGATTTTAGTGAGCTATATTGTTGGCCCATCAAGGAGGAAATAATTTAGTCATTTTACTTAATTGCTTTAGGGGATGAGGGAGGGAATCTACATATGTTTCTAGACATTCTCTTGAGATGAAAATAAACTAATAGTTAAAATTTTTTCTATGAAATATTTTATATGGCTTTTAAAGTGAGAAAAGCTCTATTAGATTAAGATGTTGGTTTTGTGTGAGCAAAATATGGGAAAAGCTGTTTATCTTTGCCTCTCATTGATTTGTTTAAGCCCTAAATCTGGTACAACCATAAAGGCATGGGCATAAATGACTTTGTGCATATTTAATCTTATTGAGTTCCATGGGCTGAATTTTCTACAATGTAAGCCATATACATATAAATTTGCAGGATGAGAGTTCTGGTGATTTTAAAATGCCGTAATTGGTACAATGCAGTTATTAGCTCTTTCAATTTTTCTTTCCTTACCCTTTATTCCTTGACTTGTTTGCCAGTTCACTGTATATTCGATGTGTGTCTATAAGTGTGTAGATGTTTGATTGCATCTGTTAATTATACAGGCTTTTCCTCATGACTCGAATAATTACATTTTATGCCAACAATTTGGTTTTGTTTATACAACAGCTTTTAATGGTTTAATTTTCAGTGCAGTTTTAATTGCCTCTAGATTTTAAGGTGAATTGAACCAGTTGACTTAGTTTGAAAATAAAACATTTTACTGGCCTGTATTTGGGGAAAAAAAATAAAAAGAGGTATCATACTTTGTAGGAATTACAGAAAGAATTACTTTTGTTCTTATTATTTAGATGAGTGTGTTGTGCTTAGCAAACAGTGGTAGTGTGATTTGTGCCTAACACTGTAAGGGCAATATTTAGATTACACAGTGCCGTTTGCATTCATAGATCCTTGCCTGTTGTATAAATTTCACTTCAGTTGTGCCTGATGAGTTTTTGTAAGCTTAACTGGTACTAAAAGCAAAAGTCCATCCTGTGCTATTCTGTTGTACAAGTTCATAATGGTTTTGTGTATGTGCTGGGAAATCCATTGCAAGTGAGATTTCACATTAAGATGGAAGAGATTGCCAAATAAACTGTAAAATTTACAATAATTACAGTAAAATGTTGCTTTTCCAAGTGTAATGTAATGCTTATGTCTGGCTTTATTATTTTTATCAAGGCAAAGAGAGTCAAGCTCAAATGAATTTTAAAATGTATGAACTGCATTTTAGTGACTCTTCATGCTGGTCCATTTCCTCCTATTTTTACAGTATTTGGTGATCTTGTAGACATTATTCCCTCATTCGCTTCCACTAGCAATGTTACTTCTGTTGCTTTAACCATTCATGTTACAGGCTGCATTGTCTTTTTGCCCTTCCTACTTTATGTCCTTTGACCTCATTTTATTGGTCTTAATTTCTTGAAAAATTGACTGAAAAAAAGCAGGATTTTTTTTTGGGAACACATAGGAATTTAAGACATATTATAGCACATATCTTGTGGACTTCTTGTGTATCATTCTTTGGTCAGCATCTGTTAGGGTGTCATCTTTGTCTCTACTTCTTAATTTTTTTTTTTTAAAGATGGAAGCATTAAATTAAATTGACAAAGGATTAATATGATATAATTTTTTTCCAGTTTGCTCTTCCCTGTGCATGTGTACTATATGAGACTCAAAGTAATAAAGCTGCTTTCATAGTATCCTCAAAATCCTCACAATGTGTAATTTTCTTTATCCTAAATCCATAGAGTTAGCATGTAGAATTATTATTTTGGTTGTTAATAAATAATTATGCTTTATTTGCAGTAGGCTCTGAATGCTTTTCTTCAGAAGGTTCAAACAGTATTTTCTGAAGAAAGTTTTCTGTAGCATAAAAGCATAGAGCAAAATGCAGAGATGAAATGCAGATGCATGGTGTGCTTTTCAAGAATTAAAAATGAAATGCAGTGCTCTCAGTTGCAGCATGGCTTTCTGCAGTAGAGCCAACTTATACGGGATGGTGGACCCTCATTAACATGATTTTAACATTATCTTCATAGTGGTGGAATGTACTATGGCATGTCTGATAATGTTCATCTTTTCCTTTCCTCCTATATGGCATTCATTTCATTTTGGCTCACAGGAATGCACTAAACCTCAGGTATTGTAACTTACTGTGTATGGTCCACTAACAATTTACTTGTGGGTTTGCAGTGTGATGCCATAATACTGATGCGACATTATGACTAAAATTGCCTTCTAGCCTTTGCTTTGATAGTTCAGCAATCTCACTGTGATGTAGAAATACCTGTGTGGTGGTGAAATTTACTGACAACACGATGTCTCTTGCCCAGCTTGATTGACCTTCCTTGCTTTGGCATCCTGTGATGTTTAGGAAATTAGAACTATAAACAAATGGTGTATATGAAATATTTAGTGTTTGGCAGATGCTTTACTCAAGTGTCTCCTTCATGACTCAGAGGACTTAATCTTTGATTTTGACTTAAAAAATTGCCCCCTGTCACTGTTTAGTACCTGTATGTCAGTAAAAGGGGGAAGTGGAGTGTGACAGGATGAGCAGTAAAGAAACTAAAAAAGGCTTTGCCATGGTGTTTCTTGCTTGTCTTCCATTATGATGGTTTCTACTGACTCATTCAGTATAAAGAGGCTGGATTTTCTTGGCAAAATATGTCTGAATGGCCATTATCTGAAACACAGCTTGGCCAAACTACAGAGAAGAAAGTGTCCAGATAAGTCAAGTATTTTGCAATGATACCAAACCAAGCAAAATATGGAAGTTTTTCTTGGTATCAGACCTCAAATGCACTCAAAGTGATCTGAAGGTCTGAGTGGCATCTTTTAAACTTAAGTGGCATTTGCAGTTGCACTTGCCAATACCAAAATCAATACTGAGCATCCATCAGATACATTGTTTGATAAGAATGTGTATTATCAAATTGTTAAATGTCCCCACTTTTATGCTTGAGAAATATCTTGTGATAGAGCTGAAAAACAAATTGAAACTACTTAAGTTTTTTTAGGTTAAAAAGTTCTCCCTTTCTTCAAACATTGCTTTGGTCAATTTTCCTGTTATTTTTTTATCAGGAAATGTGTTCCTTTTAAAAGTTCCCCCTGTGCCACATTGTTAAATTAATTTATCTAAAACACTTAGAGAGTTCAAATTTCAATATATTTTCAGTATCATAGACAAGTGATTTCTGGGCTTAAATGCTCTTTTCCTTCAAAATGTATAGTGCACTTCTTTTAGGAATCCAGTTCCTTCAGATCAGTGCTCCCCAGTTTTTCAGTGGCATGATCCTAAGTAACCTATGGTCACTAAAACAGTATGTTTAAGAGTGATAATGTACTTCTCAAATTATGGTAGGGATTTGAAAGAGTCTGTAGTATTTTATAACGTACCCTAATATTTGAAAGATCATTTGAAGTGAAATCTAATGTTGAGTATTGGTACTTAGGCTTGTTACTTTTAGAACAAGTGTTGGTGGTTTCTAGGGTAAGGAAAATAGAAACTTTGTTGCATATGGTAATGAAATGAATGTGTTTTACCACACAGATAAAATTACATCCTTTTTTTACCACCCTTATAGTGTGTTAAAATTGATCAGTTCTTTTTTGGGAAAGAAAGAAACAAACCAAGGCTGATAAGTTTGAGCTGCTCTCAACTGAATCTAGCAAATGTTTGCTTGAGCTTCTCATGTGTCAGAAACATCTTTAAGTAAATTAGTGTTAATGCCCCTATACTTAATAGCAGAAATAGGATTTTAACTTCTGAATGTAAATTTCATTCTGTGTGTATATGTACTTAAGGCTACATCATATTTTTGGTGTAAAGACTTTGTTTAGAATGATTTGACTGAAACAACTGTGAACCCATTCTCTGAGAACCTGTATGGCTTTACTTCTGGTTTAGATTGTTGTTTGTTGTTTTGTTTTTTAAAAGAATACTTTAAAAGTGAATAGTCACCTATGGAATGATTTTAATAAGGGATAGACTATCTTGTAATATCTTACTGCCAGTAAACTTTGTGGCTGCTTCAATGCATCTGTGAAGAACTAGTCATGCTCGGCCTGAATGCTGCTGAGCTGGCTATTCTGTATGTAATGTACGGAATATTTGGCATAAATTGACACAAGCTCATAAAGGAAAATTCACTTTGTCCAAAATAAGGTGCTGTTCTTTAGTGGCATAGAGATTACAAGCAGTGTAATTTGTAACTCCCTGGTTTGTGATAGTCTGTGTCTCTCTAGACTTGGTTTGTAAACTGAGATGTGAGCTTTTACTAGTCTGTAGTGTAGTCTTTACTTTGCCAAAGGCAAAGTATCAAATCTGACTGGGGTGTATTTAAAGAGATGCAGGTAGGCCTGTGAGAATAGTGCTGAAGCACCTGCTGATAGCCTTGAACAGAAAGATGGTGTGTGGTGTTTTACTCTGTGTGAAACTCTCTAGATTTGAATTAGTTGACAGGCTTATGAAATTTGCTGCTAGTGCATTGTGAGCCAGCTGCTGAAATCACTGCAAAAGGGCTCTCTGCCTTTGGTAGCCTTCCTTATCCCATTCAGCTTGAGATTCACGTGGGGTGACAATCCCTTTATCCGGTGTTGGAAAGAAATGAGCGGTGGGCACAGAGCCATCGATAACCCCAGCTTCCACCCCAGTTACAGGCATGTAACAATTTTATCCTCACACACTGCTGTGGAGCACTGTCAGATGTGTTTAGGGAAGACAAATATTCCTTCTGGATTTTATTTGAAGGAGTTGACTGAAAATGTGAATGCGAGGGGGGCTGGAAATTGTACCATGTCTAATGTTGCTGAGTCAAATCGGATCTGCAGCCATGACTCCCTGAAAAAATAAGTGTGAGAGTTTTTGCTAGCTTTTTTTGGTGTGTGTGCTATTTTTAGAAAAGGATAAGTGCCTACTCACTTAGTAGCAAATTGTAGAAAACTTGCTTCCTCCCCCTATCTTCTTTTAAAACTAATAGTGCAAAGCATTGGCAAAGTAGCCTTTTTTTCCTCTGAAAAGGTTTGGATTCCCATTTCTGCCAAGAATCTAAAATTGAAAATTTATGTTCAGATTGTTCTGTTTTATAAAACAAATTTACCTTTACCTTTCTTCTGTCTGCAAAATGACATAATAAAACTGTTGTATATTGTATTGCTACATTTAGGATGGATTTTAAAAAAAGCCTTTTTTTTTCCTGCCTGAATTTGATGCAAAACTCTGGTTATTTTCCTTTATTCGGCTTGTGGCTACTGAAGTGATTTGGAAGCTTATAAAATGGCAAACAGTGTTTTCTGATTGTTAATATAGATGACAATTCCAAGAAGTTGATTCAATTTTTAGCACTTTGTTACAGAAGTCCAGTATAATTTGGGATGATGTTTAATGTTAAAAACCAGCAAAATACCATTGCTTCTCTGCATGTTTGCTTATGTTGTAAAATACAAGTTGCTGCATGTCCTTCCATGGACCACACTCCATATGATCATGATCATTAAATATTTCACATGTGCTTGCTTTTCAACAGCGTGGACTTTGCAGTATTGTGATGTAGCTTGATAAACTGCGTTCATGTTAATGCATTGTATTTTAAACAGTAAATTGATGCCAGTTTCATAGCATACTTAGTTGTCTTGTGGAATTTCACTTGTTTTAAATTAGTTTGAATCAGTAGAAACAGTTGCTAGACACCCAGTCTACAATAAATCTGTTTAAAGGAACACTGTCAAATCATTCAAGCCTGTAAATAGCTGCAGATTTTAATGCTCCTCATGATTTTAATAAATACATAGAACTTCCATTCTAATACAAGATCACTTAATAAAACAAAATACAAACAGCAGACTCAGTCATGAGTGTTCACATGAACAAGAAGAAAAGCTTGCTTTCAGGAAGAAAGAACCACATCTAAGAAAATTATTTGCTGGGACAGTGGGCAAGAAAGTGTGATAGACACAATGAAAGGCTTGACTTTGTGAAAAGGTGTAAAGGATGTGTAGAGGTTGGAGGGAAAAACAATTTTTTAAACATCCTTGGCCTTAGAAGTGTTGCAAGTGTATTTACAAAGGAAAACAGTGCCCAGAGAAACAGGTGGGAACAAATACACTTGGTTGTCAGAAATGTTTGGAGCGCAGGATGTTCAAGGGTTTTGGCTTTAAAGACTCATATGAGTTATGGAACCTGGACTTATTTAAATAGATTCAATTTTGGAACTTGCTGGTAACTGATTTTCCCCAGATAGAGGAAAAATGTGAAGAGGAAGGAAGCTGAGAAGGTTCTTCTCTGTGGCATAGGCAAAATGAAAGTAGAAGGTTGCTTTATTTATTTTGAAATAAAAGTTGAACTGAACTCACTCTGTTCCTAGTTATGACACAAATTAATTTAAGTAATGTCAGCAGAAAAACATAATTATGTACACGCCTAAATTTGCAGAGTATTGCTGATGAGAAGTGGCATGGTATGCAAAGTTTTAAACTTGTTAGCATAAATAATGCATGCTTGTTTGCCCAAACAAATTGGTCTCTATTAATAACAAAAGAGTATAAAATAATTTAACATTTCTAGTGTTCATGTTGAAAACAAAATCCACTGTATTGATTGTTCTATTAATAAAAGAAAGGTGTTAGTTCTGAACACTGCCAAGTGCAAGTGTCCTTTTACCGGGAAGGATATTTGTTAAGTTGATTTTCTTCATTTGTAAAATCCAGTGTGTAATTTCAAAAGCAACTGCTTTTATTATTCCATGATGATGATGATGTGCTCATGATTGCAATTGAGCTTGGTGTGCACATCATAATGGGGAGTAATACAAAACAGTAAATAGCTAGTCATAGTCCGTATATTTGAACACATCCAGTAACATTAATTTCTGGAGAGTGTGACTGTGTTATACATGTTAGATGCATTGTGAAGTGAGACACTACAAATATTGTGGGATAATTTTACCTGAAATGCAAAATGCTTGAAATGATTTGGGCAGCTCATGGTAACCATTTTTGTAATGGAAGTTGGATGTTTCTTCATGGGAGCATCCACTGGTAATGTTGCAATGGCAATAAGTAACTCCCATCCCTGTGTTCTGTGTGTTGTAGCAAAACACCACCTCTTAGCCTCACAGCTTCCTTTCCTTATCTGTGTTGTAAGGATTGTTACTGTTTCAAGTTATGTATTAAGTTTTGTGTTGTTATTATTAATATATGAGCAATGCTATAATTTTATTTTGTGTAGCATCCAAAGCAAAGTGAAATTGTTAGTTCATCATCCTTTTAGTAATTACTACTGGCAGGCTAATGCAAAATTAATGACATGCAGTGTGTTATTTACTCAACTTGCAGTTTCTGTCAGGGGTTATCTATTTTTATAAATTACATCATCCTTACTGCAGAATTCTTATATCCATTGGGATTTACTGTTCTTCCATTCCCTTTGGAAGGGCTCACATTGATGTCCTAACTGGATTTGTAATTGTGATTAGAAGTGGAAGCTTAGAGAAACATTGAAGCCATGCAGTACTTTCTGCATCTGAAGTGTCAGTAATATTTCTGAGGGTTTTTTCCCCACATATTAATGACACTGGGTCCTGTTTACAGCTTGTAGAGTTGAAAATAACCACACATATGTAAAACTTTGGTTAATAACAGCCTAGATTTTCCAGAGTAGCATGATTTCATTGCTGATACTGACTTGTGATGTGCTCTTTAATTCTGTATAAAAGAATTTTTTTTCTGGGATGTAGGGTGTAAAACTAAATGTGAGCTATGTCCTCAAAGCATAACGTTGTTCATGCAGCAGAAAATGGATTTTTCATAACTTCTTTCTAAATGTATCATTGCACAATGTAACTAAATACAAATGTTGCATTTCAACCAATTGGACTTGATGATCCTTGTGAGTTCCTTCCAACTCAGCAGATTCTGTGATTAAAATTGAGGAAAATTAAAAAAGAAAATATATACATATGTAAAAGGATATCCTCATTAAAATGGGGTGGTTCAGTTAGAAACACTGTTTGTATATAAAGTACATGTGGGGAAATGAGATCTGTCATATTTTATTTGTAGAATGCCAATATAGATCCTTTCAATGCTGGCATTTCTGTTCAGACCAGTATCATGAGTGATAATAGTAGTGCAGTTATTTGCCCACTAAAGGATGGAACGAAGTTGTCACTTCATTTTTTCCCCAAGCATCTGAGCCACTGTTATGTGACCTGAGCTTGACATAGTGACTTAAAGATAAAATTATTAGTATTATTAGGTGTTTCTGAGTGCTTTTAATAAAGCCTTGTATTTCACTTGGCTAGTTTCAAATTATCATTTTGCTGAATGAATTTCAAAGCTCTAAAAAATTAACAAATTTAATAGTTAAAATATCCAAAGCAGCTAAGAAAGTATAGAATTGAAACATGGGGAAAATGTAATGGTCCAAGTTCCAAAAGGCAAATGGCATTCTGGTCTGGATCAGCAGGGATTGTCACCTTGTACTTAGAACTGGTGAGGCCATTCCTGGAATTCTCTGTTCAGTTTTGGGTCTCTCACCACAAAAAGGACATTGAGGTGCTGGAGCATGTCTAATGTGTGATGGGTAAACAATTTTCAACTTTATTGGGTAGATGTGTATATTACAGGGCCCAGGCTAGATCCTGCTGAGTGTAAATGCCATTATCCGTGCTTGCATCCTTCACTGAGTAACAGTTCATTTCAGGAGAGCTAACAAGTCCTAAGTAAAGCAAGGTAGTTACCTTGAATTTACCACAACGTTTGTGTGTGAATTCTTACCTTGTCCTTCACCACCCTATTGTGTAGACATACTTGTTATGCACTTTTAAAATTCCTTGTATTTGCACTTTTCTGACGGAAAGATTTTTAAAAGGTTTTTTTTTTTTTTTAACTTAAAAAACCTCCTTTTTTTAGTGTAAGGTCTAGTGAAAGTGTTAGTATTCTGTTGTATGTGTAATGGGTATTGGGAGCTGGGCTTTAGGTTTGAGTGGTTAGGCTTAATTATATTTGAATTTTCAGACAGTAAAGTTTTAACATGCAGCTGGAACAGCTGGCAAGTGTTATGTGTATTGTTGATGTGCTTGGCAGAAAACCTACACATATTGTCTTCTCACACTTTTTATTATTTTATACACACGTAGATATATAAACATTATATATATGTCCTACAATATAAAATATTTTAATTTCCCTTCCTTTTACTTCTAAATTATGTATTACTCTTGAACACTAATTTGGTGAATGTAAAGGCCTGCAGCTAACTGGTTTTAAAGTTTTAAAATGATCTGTGGTGCACAAAAGACCACTTCAAAAGGAAGAATTCTGACATCAGTCTTGGAATATGAAACAGTGTAGAACCAAATTACAAGGGAAATTCAGTCTGGTAGGTGTAGTTCTACCTATTTTTATTTAACACTTCAGTATCTAGGTAGCTGATCTTGTAATTGCAAGGGAAAAAATGTAGTGTTACATTTGCAAAATGGGACATCCATCAAGTGATGGTAGTTGGCTTCCTGATTTATTTGATTAAAGAAGAGGAAAGGGAAAGGGCATTCCTTAGACTTTTATATTAAGTTTTCTTTATTTGAAGGATATGATATCGTGGTTTGACTTCTTTCCTATATAAAACCAATTTGGCTCATTTTGCTTGATAATTATTTTTAAAGTAAAGGACATGTGAAATTGCATGGGGTTTGTTACTGATAAGAGATCTGTATAAATTATTTCTGTACAGTTGCTAGAGGCAGGGCACAAAGCTCTCAAGATCTATTGGTGCATGGTGTGTTACACAAGAGAGGATATGCAAGAGCACAAGGAGAGAGAGTTTTCCCAAAAGAAAATGATCTTACACTAGTAAACTCTTCAGTGTTTATTTTAATTGGGAACCCCTGTAGTAGGCTCTTCAGAGAGTCCCCTGGCATGAGACTATGACTGGAGACAAAAACGAGTTATTTCCTTCCAACAGACAGCTGAAGTGAGTGAAAATTCTCTCTAACAGCAGCCAGCTCTTTCAAAGTTAAACTTCCTCAAAACACCAGAGAAAAGTAGTAAGCTACTCTGGGAGATGTCCAAGTTCACATTAAAAAAGATGAACAGGCAGTCGGGTGGTTTTCTGCTGGTCCTGTCTACATCTGCGCCTTGAACAGAATTTCATATTCTCCCTTAAAACTTCTAATTAAGACACTGTTAGAATCAGACACACACAGAATCACAAGGTTGGAAGAGACCTTCAAGATTATCGAGTCCAACCCATGCATTAACACCTTAATTAAACCATGGCACTGAGTGCCACATCCAGTTTTTTTTTAAACACATCCAGGTATGGCAACTCCACCACCTCCCCAGGCAGACAATTCCAGTACTTTTTCACTCTTTCTGTAAAAAAATTTTTCCTAATGTCCAACTTATATTTCCCTTGGTCTAGCTTGAGACTGTGTCCTCTTGTTCTGTCAGCTGCTGCCTGGAAAAAGAGACCAACCCTCGCTTGTCTGCACCCACCTTTCTGGGAGTTGTAGAGTGATAAGGTCACCCCTCAGTCTCCTTTTGTCCAGGGTAAACAAGCCCAGCTCCCACAAGTTGTTCCTCATAGGGCTTGTGTTCCAAGCCCCTCACCAGCCTTGTTGCCCTAAGAAAAGCATATTGTGTTAGCTTAGAACAAAACTACTGCCCCTTCACTACTGCTGAAGTTATCCAACGAATAAATAAACAACAAAAACCAACAGAAAACCAGCTGGCGTTTATAGGAGACTGAAAATTCTGGGGTTTGTTTGTTTTTAATCCATTAATATTTCATACTGAGATATTAATAATTATTCCCCTGCCTTGGTTGGTCTCAGATACATTTAGTTCTGTGCCACAACAATCATCCTTGAAATGCAAATATGTCAGAATATTTAGAATATTGCAAATATTTCAGAACAGGTTTCAATGAGACTACTAATGACCTTAACAATATAGAATGTGGACAGTTCATTTGCCTCAGAAAAATATCTGAATTTTATTTTTACATTTTAACAGTGAAGCGGTAGGATACACATGAAAGAGTTATGCAGTCATCCACCTTCTTTGAAGTTTTCCTACATTGTTCTACAACAAAGAATGTGAAATTTTAGGGTTGCCTCTCATAAGTGAATGATTTGTGTCCCTGGATTCCTGCTGTGAAATTGGTATGGAAACGATGATATGTGGGAGTTTTTGTGGATATTTTGTTAGTTTGTTTTTCCTCCAAGACAGTGGGCTGATTTGTATCTCCTAGTGAACCTTATCCCCAGCAGGTATGGATGTCAAAGTGCTGTTTAGATCTGGTAAAGACAACTTGCTGCTCCTGTATGCTTGACATCATGATTCTTGACCTTAAAACAGCAAAAACCTGTTTTGCTTCCATGCTTTTCTCCCCAGTTTAAGAACAGAAAGCACATTCTGACCTTTGCTGATAAAATTAATATGCCATTGTTAAATCTAGTCATTACACCAACCTGAGAAAATTTTGTAAATGTTGGGAAAAACTTCCATTTTTCCTGACATAATGCATTTTTTCCACTACTGAAGTACTGAAACAGTTAAAGAAATGAAACTAATCTGTGACCATTCTTCCAACCAAAGTAATTAATATTGCAAAGCTTATGCGTAATTTTTAACTTTTAATAATGATAATGTATAGCTTTAAAGCCATGCATTCAACTTTAGGCTTGTATAAGAATGAGCTCTTTGTTTTGTGTAAAAATCACAGGTAAATCAGTTAAACATCACATAAAGTGACTTAAGAAACATACATATATGTGTATGTAATATATGATTTTGACAGATATTATGGAAGTAAGACTTCTTGTCACATTTTGCATGAGTGACCATCCATAGGTTTTCCTCATATCTGTTCTAACATAGTTGGCAAACATAAGAGGATTTGATGGCAAGTTCAGATGAATACTAAATGATGAAAGATTTAGATGAATTTTAGATGAATACTATAACTTGCTCCCATTTTAAGATGGACAGCATGCAAATAAAAACTTTGCTGTGCACAGAAGGTGACAAATGGGTCTGCTGTCAAACGGAAGATTGGCAGTCTGTGGAACATCCAGCCAGCTGCCTGACTGCTCTGGGCTTGTCATTATTTTAAAGATCTGGATTATAGATTCATCTGCAGCAGCAGTTCAACAGAAGGGCATTTGTTCAAATAGTCTGTAACATTAATAAATGTGTTATCAAAACAGCACACACCAGTCCATAGTAAGTCTTGCTTTGGTGTCATCAGCTGTGCAGGGGCATCCTTACAGTGATGGCAGTGCCACGGCCTTAGGAACTAAAAAAAATAACGTGGTGAATACTGTTAATTTATCTGTGTGTTTTGGCCAAAGTGGTATTTTAGTACCTTGGAGAACATGTTTGGTAATTTTCTTGTATTCAACAGTTTTATTTAAAGTTTTCAAAGTTCTTGAGAAAATACTAATAGGGATAGGTATGCCTAGACTGTCCCATATCTGCTTTATGCTGATAAATAGGAGCTCGCTTGCATGAAATCGGGTCATACGGCCAGAGATTTAAATTGTTGGCAATAAATTTGTCTGAATATTTTAGAATAAGACTTATGTATTGTATGGGATGTTTAAGTGTGTCGTAGCATTTTGAGTGAATTATTGTTCTGAGTTTTTAGTGGTTTCAGTTGGTGTTTTTAAATCTGATGGGAGCAACAGTTTGTTATGTAGTAATTTCTCTGGTAAGGTTAGTGGGAAGCCGAGAACACCAGCATTATAAAATTCAGAAGCATGCTCCTGGGAGCTTTAGCAGTTTTGTGTCCAATATCCCTGAGCTTAAATTTAAGTTTTAAACTTCTTTCCAAGTGAGGAGGATAAGAGACAAAGAAGATAGGTCTGCCTTATTTTCCTTAAAATTATGTACTCCATTCTTGCACTCCTCAATTTAGCTGTCTGTTATTCCACCTACACAGCTGTGTAATATCTGTGTAATTGTCCCTTCACTGTGAATGTTTTTTCTAGCTTCTGGAGTCATGCAGTGGCAGTAAATTCGGTGACCTTAGAGTGTTCTGTTTGTTTTTGACTAGGTACTTGAACATGAAGGAAATGATACTTTACATTGTGTTTAAAGGGAAGGGGAAAATGTGCTGATAATTTCTGATTTTGAGGTACTTCAGAAAAAGAATGGTCTCTGTGTATGTAATCTGTATAAAAATTTAAGTACTTTTGTAAATAGTTGTGATTTTAGGTAAATGCTTGAAATTGAGGAATTGAGGTAATCTGTTGTTGCAGCATTTGTCATTAACCTAACAAGGTTTAGTACTCCAGGCATTGTTGGCACTGCTTAGGAGAATGATATCCATGTGAGATGATGTTCTAGAATGTAAAATAGTTGAGAGAGATTACAGTCAGATGATGCATGCTGCTGAGATCTCTACCAATTTCTACCTAGAACTCAGTTTTGCTTGTGAATCCCTAATCCTATGGGATAGTCCTGGGATGTTGTCCATACATTTGTAGTTGCTTTTGTAATGGATTTTTAACATTCTTTTCTGTGGCTCATAAAGGGACTCTAGATTTTAATAGCCTAAAACCATTTGCAGAACTGTCTTGCCTTCCCACCCCTCCCCACCCCCTCTCCCCAAATTTTTAAGTCTAAGCAAGGAGTTCTTACATGGGTTTTGAAAAACCCATGAACAGAAAGTTCCAGGTTGGTTTTCTGTGATGTATTTACACTTGTTTATGATAGAAACTTTCCACAATACATTGTTCTTGTGTTTTACACTGATTTAAATTCCAATAATTTTTCACTGTACCCTATAACAATTCACTGGACTTCTACTTTAATTTTTTTTTGAAAATAAATTATATGAGAGTATTTTCTGAACTGAAAAGGGACAGTACGTGCAGTCACAACATACCTGGAAATGGTTGCAGTTGAGGAGGAAGGAGTAGGGAAATGGAATTGACCATTTATTCTTCAAACTGTTTTGACTCACGAATTGTCTGTGAGTAGTGTTGTCTTCACCTAATTTCATAAATGTCACTTTTCACATTTTGAGGCTTATTTTTCTGTTTTGGAAACCACAACAATTTTGTCAGTCTGATGCATGTAAACATCAATTAAACTTCATTAGGTTAATAAAAATTTTTGCATTCATGGACAGAGTACTGGCTTAATTTACTAACAGATGAATAGAGGTATATAGTGGTGAACAGCATAAGTAGTAAGAAAGTGTTTTATGGTAATGTTATATGCAAGTTTTGTGTTTCACTATTGTTTTGATGGGTTCAATCATGTTTCCATGTTACTTGTGAATGCTTGTGGCACAGAAACCTGTGCTGGATTTTAGCTGGAAATATCCACTGGTGCAGAGAGGATGCATGTTGATAGTTGTGTGTGTGACAGAGTTCAGAAAGTGGTGTACTGCCTTCCTGTGCTGGGGAGATGTTTCTGTTTTGGCAGAACTTAATTTTTTTTTTCTTGACATGAGCATAAAATACTCAAATTCTGCTCATGGTGTTAACCACAAGGCCACCCAATCAGACTGGAGAGGGTTTTAATTGCTTTGTCAACAAGTGGTATTTTTAAATTTTGTACTAGAAAGGGTTTTCCTAAGCTTCCTAGAATTCATAAGTTCTGCTACTTCTAATCAACACTTCATCAGAAAATTGATTGTGCTCAGCATTAAACTGTTTTACAAGGCTTAAGCATAATTTAATGCTTTAAAATAATCTGTTGCACTGGCACATGACAAAGACTTACAAAATTCTAAACTAATTGTTGTAATTGAGCAATTTAAAGAATAACTTATCTTTTAGCTTATATTGAAGACCAAGGACATAAGTGTCATGAAACTCCCATAAATGTAAATACATATGAAACTGTGTCCATCAAAAAATTGTGCAAAAAATAGACTGGATTATTTCAGGATCTTCTCTGCCATTACTATAATTCATTTCCACTAATTTTTATAGCCTCATTTGCTAGCAATCATTGCCAGGAGTGAAGGAAATCAATGTGTAACAAACTAAGCTCGTTATCAGTGTACCTGTTAATTTGAGGGAAGGCAGCTGCAGATTGTATGACATAGCATTCCTAGTATCCAATTTTTTTTCCTGTGTCTTTTGCCTCTGAAACAACTGTTAAGTCTTCTCTGCAGCATGATTGTACCAATACAGCGTGAGAAAGGGTGTAGTGTAAATGGGAGTGACTGGGGACGTTTCTGAGTTTAAGACACAATTATGTTCTGAGAGGAGAATTATAAATGCCATATTTATGTCAGTCTTTTCCACAGCTCATATACCTGTGTGTTTTTAGTAGAATTTGTGTATTCAGGGCACAAGGAGAAGCAGCAGCTCCGTTCAGAAAGGTTTGCAATGGTGTTAAAGGTGTCTGGACATGTACCTCCCACACCCTGCGGGTGGGTGTCTCTGGCCTGTGAAAGGGCGAAGCTGCTGAAAATCTGAGCGAGCTCATCGAGTGCACTGTTTGTAAATACGTGATAAAAATGTTTACAGCTCTGCAGCAGATCTCTTTGGGGTGGGGGGGAGGGGGGGGAGGAAGGGAGGTGATGTCTCTGCTTTAGCATTATCTTCTTGAAAAGTCATGTTCACTTGAGGATTTGGCGAGGTGAACGTGGGTCCTCATTCCCACCCTGACTTCAGTGATATTCTTAGGAGCCAGCAGCGAACGGATCCCTTCCCTCTGGGGATGCCTTGATCTTCCGAGGCTGATGCCAGACACAGGCAGGAGCTTGCTGTTTTATCTGCATTGTCCATCTCTACCTTAATGAGTGAAACAGTTAAGTATCAGAGGGGGCGAGCCTCTAGGAATGTGTCTTCCATTTGACTCGAATATTTCGGTGGATAAAGGGAGAGGGAGGGAGAGGAGAGAGAGGGTGAGACAGAGAAATCCACTTACATCACTCGAACTGCATTGAGTGTGTGCCTGTGTGCAGGTTAAGAGACAGACTTCAGTGTCTTTGCTTTCTGCAGGAAGCAGCAATGCCGTTTGTATCCTAAGAGGAATTTTTTATTTAGAAAAGGAAGCATTCTTTCTACCCAGGAAATGGCTTTCCTTGTGCGTTGCTATGCCAACTGCCTGCAGCCATGGTCTTCCAAAGTAAGCACAATAACGTAATTATATTGGCGTATTGCATTCAGACTCATGATTCTCTGGGTTTTTGTGTGTGTAACTGTTGTATTTTTGTTGCTGACTCTTTGGGCGGTAGAAGTGCTTGTCTCGATTGTGAGGAACAGGCATCATAAAATTAAATGCCCATCAATGTCATGCTGCTGAGATTAATTGTGCAAACTTGGTTAGCTGAGTGGAACAGAGATCACTGGTCACTACTCTGTCAGCATCATTAGCAGCCAGGGGAGGAGGTCCCTATTCGTGTGCGCTGCCCTGATTTTGGGGGAGTGCAGGGTAGTGGTGGCGGGAGGGGGAGGCTGCATTTGTGAGTGTGTGATTGCAAATGAAACAGGAGTATTAACAATGCTTGGCTGAGTGCTGGAGGCTGGTTCCTGCACCCTGACCAATATAATACTGTATTAAGCCTTTTTGAGGGAGTCTCTGTGCAGTCAGCCATTTTAGCTTTTTTTGTCCTTTTTATTTTTTTTTCCCCCTCCCTCCCTTTCCCATTCCTCAGGCTCAGGGAATGGTTTTGTTCCCTTGAATGGATGCTGGATATGTAGGGTTTCATCAGGCTCTGTACGTCCTGACACGCTTCGACTTTCAGTGTTGCAAAAATGGAGACGAACGCCGTCATTCGGATTGCTGCTCTGCACTACAAGTGCGAGGGGGGTTTTGAGCTTACCAGTAGTGACACTTTTAGCTCCAGCTTGGTTTCACCCCCTCCGCCTCTTTTTAATTTAATGCTGTAGAGGGTGACTTGCCATCCATAAGAAATTGGTACATGATGTGTAAATTCAGTTCATCTTATGTTTCTTCATTATGAAACCACTTGCAATCCCAGCTAACCATGGAGTTATGGGCCAGCAGGAGAAGCACTCAGTAAGTATTGCAAATTCTGTTTGTTCTATCAATAACCTGTCACGGGCAAACTGCATGGAGATTGAAGCTGCTTGTCGTCCTGCTCACTGCCTTTCCTGCTTGTGGATTTAATAGCGGCTTTGGAGGGAAAGCTGTACCTGAGGTGGCATTAATGTTGGTGGCTGTATTTGAAATTGTTTTTAGCTTAAAAAAGGCAACTCTGTAGGTTCTTTTTGGATGTTAAAAATTTACTGAAAAAATGCTGATATGCTTGGTTGGGCAGGAAGCTTTGAGCATTCACTTAAAATCATTATGCATTTGTTAAAACTTTAAAGCAATATGTAAGCTGTATAACAAGTGATATAATTGTAGGTGATGATAAGAATAGCTTTATTCTGTCTAGTGTGTGGTACTAGTGTAGTTTTGCCTTGTAGCATGGCGTTGAACATCTGTGATACACTTATGCTGAAATGCAGGAACTGTTAGTAAAACATGGAATGAACAAAAGGCATAAGTACTGATGCTTTCTAATTGATCCCATGAGTCAGCTACACCTTTGTCATGCTTTAATCCCATAGGCTGCCTGTGTTTATTGTTTGGGAAAAATGCATTCATAAGCAGAAGAGCAAACATTATTTAACAAGGCCTCAGGTGTCAGGAATTAGAAATTTAGGTTTTGCATGACAAAAAGGTTCTGTAAGTTCTATAAAAATGTACAGAACCTTATTGCTCAGTTAAAATGTTTAAACCTTTGTGCTGGATTTTATATGATTCAATATAGTTTTCAATCTTAACATTTGTTTCTTGAGAAGATATTTATGAATATGTGTTCTGTGACTACCGTGTGTTAGAATGTACATGGCAATGTGAACAGTATGTTCACCAGATACAGTTAAAGAATCGTAAATAGTGGGAAGAAGTGGTAGCATGAACTTTTTGAAGGAAGAACATTTTTTTTTGCAAGAATTCAGTGTTGATTGTGTAGAAATACAGAAAGTAACTTAGAAATGTTTTAGAATGTGTCCAGTGAATTTTTCTTACACCTGTAGCAATGTAACACAGTTTCTTATTGTAGACTGTTTTGTTCCTTTCTCTTGTTAATTACATTCTAAGAGTTCATGTAACCAAACCATTTGGTGTTCATGAAATATTTAGAACTTAATCTAAAAAAAAAAACCCCAAACAAAACCCACCTTCTTTCCCTCCTGAAACTCAGCACTGAAGAAACTGAAATAGAATAGGATAGTTTGAATTTGCAAATAGGAATAAAATAAAAAAGCTGAATATGTATTGCATATGTTTTCCTGCTCTTTCTCCTCTCCAAAGAATGTCAATGAAAAGTTCTAGATTTACTCTGGTAGCACAAAAAGTTTAACTGATATTAAATAAGTGCTTATAGATAAAGGAAAAAAAAATAAACTAGCTTTTTAGAACTTCACATTACAAACTCTGTCCTATTCTAGTTGTATAACTTTGAGGTATTTAAATCACAGAGATTAATTTCACTCTCCAAAATGGAGACTGGACTACAATGTAGGAATAGTAAAAGGAAAAAGGTCAAGGCATTGCCTTAGAAATGTGCCCATATATGCAAGAGAAAGAAATCATACTGCCTGACATGCAGCTGCAGATTTAGCATGAAAAAAAGACATAGTTTAAAGACTATATAGAACTTTAAGGACACAAACTAGGGCAGCAAAAACTGCTGCTTTAACAACGAAACTTTTCATGCCTGTTCACCAGGTAGACATTATTTTCCTTGGAAGGTAAAACTGAAAGATGTAAATTTTTCGTAGAAAGGAAGGGAGGCATGGAGTTCCAAGGCATAAGACTTTATCTTACTTTGCCTAAGAGGAAAAACTTCTTGAATTAATAATTTCTGGTAATGAGTTATTTTCATGTTACGATGTTCCCAGAATTCTAAATATTTTATTGATATCTGACTTGAACTTATTTCAAGGAGGGAGGCTTAATTGCTTCTGTGACATCACCACCCAGAGTCTCACAGCTTGAATTGCTGGAACTGAATGCAAAATTCAGTTCCAATCTGGAACTGACTGCAAAAATCTCCTGTGCAAGGTTTCACAAGTTTCTGTGAATTAATTTTACTTAATGCTGTTAAATCATAATTTCACACTAGTTGAGTTAGGGAATGAGGGATATGGTTTAAATCTATTGTTCTCTGGAAGTGGTATGCAAACTGGCCATTGTGTTAATCATGGTGAAAATGGAGAGGAAAAGTTAAAAATGCTCCTGTGTTTCCTAGATTTTTTTAATATAAGAAATAAAATCAGGAGCATCAATCAAGTCTTACATGCCTCATATTTCATAAATTGGAGGAATTTGAAGCAGTGGTACAAGCACATATCTGAAAGTGATGTTCCTTGATACACAACTACTGTCATCTGTTTAACAGGGAGTAAAATTATGCTCTGGGTGAAAGATGGCAGAGAAATGAAGGGAGGGTTGTTGCAAAAATACTTCTGCTTAGTTCTTGTATTTAATGTACTTTGTGTAATTAAAGGAATTTTAGAATAGTTTGGGTTGGAAGAGTCCTTAAAGACCATCTTCTTCCAACCCCTCTGCCATGGACAGTACACCTTCCACTAGACCCGCTTGCTCAAAGCCCCATCCAGCCTGGCCTTGAACACTTCCAGGGATGGGGCATCTTCAGTACACTCATTATATTTGGCAGTGTCCTTGCTGTTTACGGGAGTCCTCTTAACCAGCTTTGTAGGGCTTTCATTATAATTTTCTTAATCTTAAATTTTAGGAAGATGAATGGTGTTGCAAAAAATATTGTTTTGTGGATGTTCAAACAATCTCTTGAAAAGCTACATGCATTGCATCGTCCACCTGGTTTATTAGGTGGAAAAAAATCACAAGAAGGTCTAGTGCATGAAGGTTCCCACTGTAGGCTTGGGCTTTGTCAGGTGTTAGCTTTTGATCTCATTTCTCTTTTTCCTTTGTATCTTTTGTTTGTAGGAACTTTATTCAAGGTCAATTGAAAAAACAAAATTAAAAAATTGACAGGTATAATGACTTGTAAAAATGGGACTTGAGATGCATAGTTCTTATATGACTGTGTAATGATTAACAACTCATGAATTGCACAATACATTGGAGTGACTTATGGACAACCTGTAAGAAAGTATATTTTTACTTCAGGTGTAATTAAAATAAAGTCTGATAAAAAAGGACAAGTTTTGCTGCCGGCACAGTGACACTTCTTTAGTGATCATGGGTGCTGCAGTCTTTGTGCTCAACCTGTCTTGAATTACTAAAAATTATTGGAAGCAGTAAGTCAAATTTTTGGGTTGTTCTTACCATATTTTAATTCAGAAAGATTTGTGGCCATGTGCTAGGGGTCTCTTCCCTCCCAGGAAAGAGAAGGAAATGAGTGATATTTTGAGGAAAAATCTTGAATGGGGATTGTTCAAATATGGTTATTTTAGTTTGATGTGTAGTAAAGGTGCCTGTTGGCAGGTTTTCCTAAAAAATCTAGAACTATACCAGAAATCATTTTCTGTTACTGGAAGAGATCATCAGTATTTTTCCTTGACTCATATAATAAATGTAGTGTGATATAGTTATTTGTCCTTTGAGTGAGCATCACACAGAACTACTAATTTGTGGAAAAGAGGTGTGGTGTTGTGATCAGATGGCTACAGTTGCTAAGCTTTTGCTTGTTTCTTTATATGTCTCTGGAAAAAAAAATAGATGTATGAAAAAGCTGTGTCTAGGAAGTAGTGACCTGTTAGCTGCTGCAGCTGCTGATGTTTATGATTTTATTCATCTTGAAGAATTACATTGCTCTGGGATTTGATACAGATTATCATCTTTTGTTGTTAGGCACCTTTATTTTCAGCACTTACTGAAACCAGATTTCTGGTTTGGCTTCTTCTGATTATTCCTTTCCTTTTAATTTGTGTATTTTTTTAAAAAAAATCCTCTCTGGAGGCCAGTAAAGGGGTTGTGGATTCTTCATGTGATTAGAAATAGTGTTTTACCTCTTCGTAAGTGCATTATGATAGAGTCTTTAATTGCATGACCATGTATCTTCTGCAAGATTTATCTCAAGGTGGATAGCTTTGTAATGAGCAGCTGTTTGGTGTTTTGGGCTAGCTTCATTGCTCAAAAGGCCAGGTTGTGTTTATGGTGTACTATTCAAGTCTTACTTAGAAGAGAAAAACATAAATATTATTCTCTTCTGTGGCTTTTCAAGATGCTCATAACTACAGCGTTCAGGCAAATAATTAAGGTATTGTGGGGGCGGCATTATCTTCATTTTTCACTAAGGTCGGCTGAAGCAAATCTTTGGCAAAACGTAAGGGCAGCATTTTGAGAGCTTAAGATGGTCATTCCACGGCACAGGAAGGTCTAAATAAGCATTCAAAGGATGGATTTTGATGGTTGAGTTTTCTATATTGGCCCAGTGTAGGCACTCACAGCCTAATGATCATACGAAAGGTTGATTTTAAGTGACTTGCCTGGCATCCTTCCAGAGATCTGTGGTAGACTCTGGCTAAATTCCTGTTCTGCAGGACAGCATTTAACTGCAGATTTCCCCAAAAGCTTATAAATGGCAAAATTTGGGTCATTTCAGAGGAATGACTGTGAATGCATTTAGTGACCTGTAGAGATGGCAATGAGAGCATCCTTGGCACATAGAAGATGTCCTGCTATCTTTCTGTTATGGTTTCAATGCCTGGGGATTTCACAGCATATTTCAAAGTGAGAGGAGAAGAGTCAAAAAAACCCAACAAACGCTCAAAACCATACCCAAAAGGCTTCCATCTACATGTAATGAAGTAGCTAAATTTTTTTCAGGTTGATATGGGTAGTTGGTGTTGAAGATTGCACAGTAGGGCAATTTTTAGCAAGTTTATGAAGTAAGAGAGTTTCAGGCCTCACAACGTATTCAGTATTATGGCTCTGGTTTATATTCTAAAGTGGCCAAATGTAGTGGTGCTGTTGCAGTGTTTGCAGAGTGATGTTTTTGATGCTGTATACTGGAATGTGGCATTTATAGTCACAATGCAGATGTGAACTTGAAAAGGAAAGTCAGCTTCTTCCAAAATGCTATTTTGAGACTGAGAGACTAAAGCTATTTATTATTACTGAGTTGTTGGCACTCCTGCCTCATCATCAGATGTGCTGAAAATCTAGCTGAAGTTGAGAGCTGCTGGTACCCAACAATTATAGAAAAACAAAAGCTATCCAAGCAACCAAAAATCCCAAACATCAAAAGAAGTAAAAAATCCTAAATCCCTTAACATAGTGTTGACTTACTTCTGATTCTATGAGTTAATAAAGGCATAGGAAGTAGAGAAACTCTAAACAGCAGAGATAATGTGTTGTGTTAAGTAGCCTAAATTAAAAATAAGTTAAATATGGAATGGACAATATGCACAATGAGTAGCATGAAGTTCATTGTAACTAGAAGCAAGCACTAAGAAAACGGAGGAATTCCTGTTCCTCAGTATCTCAAGTTCATTATTCCACCTGCAAAATAATTGCAGTCCCTTGCTGAATACTGGCTCAAGGGTTTTAATCAGTGGTACTTACTGCTGGTACTTTATTTCCAAGTGATGTAAACTCAACAGTTTATCGAACAAAACAGCAAAAATATTCCAGTGAGAGGAAATAAGTTAGATTTTTTTTGAAATTTAATTTTTAATTGTCTAAGGCAGGGGATCTCAGTGATATGTAAAGAAACATGTAGCTTATAAGAGGATTAGAAAATGCTGTGAGTTGGGCTGCTTTTTTCTGCAGTCATGATTGCTGCTGGTACTACTCCAGCAGCAAAACTGAGGGGAGATGTCTCATGTTTTGTATTTCACTGCTAACATGACCTGAAGCTTATCTGCAAAATACTTCTGTACTTGATAACTTTACAGGTTGTCTGCAAAATCAATGAAATATCAAGAGATAGCAGGAATGATTTAAGAGTATGAGCATTAGGAACTATAATTTCTAAATTCTAAACTAGAATTGCATAAACGTTTAGGCTATGTTCAGACCATCAGCACCCTGGGATCATGATGTTGGTGCTGGAAACTCTGAAGTATAATTTTTTTAAGATTATTTGAAGTTTGTTTTTCTTCAATTGTCTTGCATATTTTTTATTCCTTGCTGGATTCTAGGCTTTAAATTGCTACAAATTAGCCCTTAACAACATCCTTGATGTTTGAAAAACTGAGCTAATTTTACTAATCCCTCATTGAATACACAGTGGTGTGATTTTTGCTTGACTGAAATAAAGACAAGATTTTTAGGATTTTAGGGCTATTTTATTAAAATCTGATTTTTATTTTTGATACTTTAATTGCAACAGCAGATATATGACCAGATAACTAATTCTTTAATGTACTACTACTTTTGGATTCTTGGTAGCTTTTTCTAAAATTTGAAATTAATAGAAGTAATACTACTAGAAAGAGGAAAAAAAACCAAAACACTTCACAGGATATTTTAATATTTTAGGACTTCTGCAAGTGAGTGTAATACTGAACCAGTGTTTCCAGTGTTTGAGAAATATAGTTAATATTAAGGATTTGAGAAACATGAAATATGAATGTCTTGAGATTTACCCTTGACTAAAGAATCTTGCACCCACCACACTTCATTGCCAATATTGTATTTAAGAATGTGGTAGCTGTAGAGCAAGAGAAGTGTGGCATGACTCCAGCAGTTCTGCAGAGTTTTTAGGATTCTAACTTCTGCATGCTTAATCCATCAGTCTGTTACAGAAATGTCACTGGCACTTGCATAGTATCCCAGAATTGGGTAGTTGGTGGTTATTCCAATTTTGTCAGCTTGCCAGTAGTCTCTTTGCTGTTCATTTAGAGATGGTGATGATTCAGCTGAGAACCAGGAGAAGAATAAACTGTGCTGAAGGGGTCTCTGCTCAGTGGGTTACTTGTGAAAGCTGATCCTGTGCCCAGAAGCTGAAATTTATTGGAATGTTTATCATTCCTTCCAATTCCCCTGCTTTGTATGAGAATACTAGAAGGACAGATGAAGGACAAGAGATTGCATTGCTATTATGTGGGTGATGTTGAAGGTAAATAGCTTTACATTATAATAGTACCTGACACAAGCAGTGCTGCTGCTTGGTCCCTAATAAGTCCGAGGTGTAGGAATGGAGATCAGCTATTGCCTAGATTTATTTGATTTTGTCACTTGGGAAAGATGAGGGTTCACAACATTTGGTGAAATAACTGGAATATAGGAAGTTCTGTGGGTATATTTTTTGTAATTTACTCTTGTGGTGCTGGACTTGGTTACTAGACTGCAAGATTCTATTAATTCCATTAGTAAGAATGTTGGTCCTGTGGGCAAAAGGCTATATTTGTCTTTTTGGGTTGCTCTCACTGCAAATATGAAGCCTGCTGCCATGAACCAGTTGGTTCATGGTGTTCAGCTAACCTGGCATTCTATACTTGGCCTAAACCTTAAGCTGCTCAAAAAGCTAAAAATAAGGCCCTAGGTCCTTTTGCAATCACTGGTCTCCATTGCAGATGTTGGAACACAAAATCCTGGCATGTTTAGTTCCCTTTTCATGAAAAGTGAAATAGGATTTTCCTAAATGAGAAGTGGCTTGCTAAATCTCTCAGCTTGGATTGAGTAGTTTTCTAGCATTTCCCAAGTCCTGAGTTATAGGCAGTCAAGTTGATGTCTCCAGTAATATGAAATTCCTTCCAAACCCTGTCCAGAACACCTTAAAAAGGCATAAAGTAATTTGATCTGCTACAATTTCAATAATTCCTGTCCTTCGTGGTGTATGGAGTGTGACTACCTTTCCTTTAATTCAGATGGGTTTTCTGATTTTTCCTTACAGGTCTTCTAAATTTGTTTAGTGACTTTTGTAAGCAGCAGAAAGCTCTGAATCATTTGACAAAATGTCAAAAAGATTTTGCTTTGAATGTGAAAACAGTTGTGACTCTCTACACTCAAATGTATGCATACGTCCATGGCACTTCCAGCTCTTAGATGCAGAGGGAGATAACAATTCTCCTTTGGACTGGGAGTATGCAAACTGGTTTAACACCAGCCTTCTCTTTCAGTTCCAGCTTCTCAACATGGATCAAGAGCCAGCTGCTTTCCAAAATACAGGAAAAGCAGGCTTGTGAGTTAGAATGTGGAGAAGAGCAGAGTATTACATTATATGTGCATTTAGGATCTGTTAATAAGCTAACAAACACCATAAAATGTAGCTCCATGTAGTCCTTGTAGCTTTCTACCTATAGATTCTTTATTTCAACTGTCCCCGGCTTGGCTGGTGACCATATTTGCATTTGGTGGCAGTAATGCATCCTCTTGCTAACTGCAGTTACCTGATCTTCAGAGACATTGGGCAGCCAGGAGCCATGCTGCAAACCCAGACAACAACCGATGGTCAAATTCCTCAGCCTGGGATTTCTTTCCCTCAGTCTATAAATGCTGCCTCATTTTATCTGGCTGCAGCCTGTCACTGGCTTGCAGCATAGGTGCTGTGTGCTGGGTTGTTTGAACAAACACGCCAGGTAGGATTCATTAGTTTATAGCTTGACTCCAAACTGTGACCTTGCAAGTCGAAAGAATTGGTTTAAAGAAGAAAGCTTATCCCCCTCTGTAGAATGATTTCACAGAAATGACGTTGTCCTATTTTGTGGGTCTCCCTTTGTGTGTGTAGTCATGTTGGCTTGTTTTATTGTTAAAAATAGGCTCGTACTGTTCTGTGCTGCTGTTCTTCCTGCAGAGCCAGAAGAATGGGAGCTGGGCTGTGCTCCTAGGCCTCCATCCATGGCATTGTTTCCTAAATGCCTATCTGCTGCTGTGTGCCTGCCAGCTTGCCAAATGCTGTAGGGCTTGCATGAATGTCAGGAAGGTCTAATGCAGGATGATTTGAAAGAGCATGGGGAAGCCTGGAAAAGAGAACATGGATACACAACAGGGCCATACATTTGCTACTGGTAGTGGGATTGATGGCTTGAAAATGGGGTGATGAAGGACATTGTACCTGAATGTGTCTGGTCATGGTTGGGAAAAAAAAAAATTTCTAGATTTTGTGAAATTGAAACTGAATTTTGGGAATTACTTCTTAGCTATATCCTAGGTTTGCTGAACCATCAGATCTGTTGTCATTTTAGTCCAAGTATGTTCTTTGTGCTCTTCATTTGTTCAGGAGTTTTTTGGTGGGTTTTTTGTTTCTTTGTTGGTTTGATTGTTTTTTGTTGTTTATTTGTTGGTGTGGTTTTTTTGTTTGGTTTTGGGTTGCTTTTGTTTCACTGCTTTTGGGGGTTTTTTTCACATGTAAGGTTTTGGTTTTTTACCCTAAGGAGCTAAATAAAGGCTCTTCAAAACAAGCACTCTTTCCCTGTGCTGTTTCACCAGTCAAGGTACAGCTTGACCTCTAAATCTTAATATATTTCTGATAACAAACTAGGAAGAAGAGGGACTTGTATTCTCCAACTTTTTGGCAGGCAGTAGCTCTTTTCTCTACTAGGTTGCTCAGGAAAGAGTCAGGTGTTAGACTTGGATGTGTCTCATTCACCTTTTCAGTCTTGACCTGCTGAATGTCCTGCTTGACCAGTGGGTTTTCAGCTAGGTTTTTTGACCTTTGAATAAGTAGCTGACTATAGAGGGATTTTTTTTTTCTTTTGAAATACACATAAATAATGTAGAATATTCTTTTTTTTTCTGTTGTCCTCACTTTTAAGGAACCAGGAGGAAAAGGAAAATGCATGAATTTATGTATTTTGGTGCCTTAGTTAAATATACTACTTAAATAATTAACTCTGTGTCTGGAAATGGTTGTTCACTGGATTTTTTTTTAAAGCAGCAGAGAAGACTCATATTTTATTTTAAAACTGAAGTTGTTTCCAGCTGTAAGAGCAGACTGAAAACCAAACTAAAATGAGAACAGTGTTAGTTTCTTTTAATAACTGTGGAAGCCTGTATTTAGGTGTACCTCTCCTTGCCTATTGGTGTGTGACTTCTGCAAATATTTTCTATGTTCTGACTCTGGGAATTCCTGTCCTATTCAGTCTTGCTCATTTGCAAATCAGTAGGTTCTCAAAAGTTCACAATATTGTTGCTGTTGGAGTTTTTTTGGTTGATTGGTTGTTGTTTTTTTTTTTTTTTGGTATTGTTTGTTGGTTGCTGTTGTGTGGTTTTTTGGTTGTTTTTTTTTTTGGTGGTTGTTGTTGTTGTTTTAGTTTTGTCCTTGGGATGGTGTTTTTTGTGTCTTGTGAGAAGATTAGAGACTTCTTGCATTTCAGGGCAAAGGATTTTTAGAAATTTCCACTTAGCAGATATTTTCAAGGTCCCTGAAAAATACAGCTGCTTTTCCTAAATAAATGATTACTCAAGTGGAGTTTCCCAAACAGTGGCGTGCATGTCAGCAGTAGGATATAGAAAATCTAGTTATCTACTTATTTCCTGTTGAAGGAAGAGGTTGTTTAGGCAGCTAAATGTCACTCCTACACCTGCAACTTCCATTAGTATTGTACATTAGTATTCCTTCTGTGATGATGGTACCCAGGGAAAACTAAACTTAGGAATTCCTGAGTTAGAGTAGCATGATTATTTTTAGAGTTGTTTTTTTTTTTTAAGTGGAGGTTCAGTGTTCCAGCTGGGATTTTATTCAGTTAAGCATCCAGAGATAACATGTTTAGTGTAGTAATGACTAAAATGTCTACCACTTTTAGGAAAGTAACTTTCTAAGTCTCAAACAGCTACTACCATTTTAGTGCTGTTGTAAATGAGCACTTGGTTTGGCTCTCAAATTACCTGGTCATGGCAAGGTAGTGCAGTGGTTCAGGTAAATGCACACACCTTGGCCATGTAAATGTGCACACTACTCCAGTGTTTAACTTCTGGTGGATGGGAGAAAAAATATGAACGTCCCTGGATTGTGTTTGTAGAATGGGCTGCAGTTATTTCAACTGGTCTAGGTATTTCAACCTGGTTTCTGTACTGCTTATTTTTCTGCAGCTTGGCAATCTGTGATGCAAAAATCTGTTCCTGAATAAACGCCACTGAAACATTTCATGGTGTCGGTAGAATATGTTAGTTTTAACATGGTTGTAGTTTTAGGATGCAGGACCATAAGGGATGATTTAAACTCTGCGTGCACACCTGCGCAGACACAAATAGATGAATTTCTGGAAGTCACACATGAATGTCAGCATTTTAAGAGAATAACATACTGCTTCAATTGACAACGTCTGCTTACTCTAAAGCTGCCTTGTTTATAACGGGGTCCACATGGGACCTTGTTGTTTTGCTTATCTTATAATGTAGTTGTGGATGTTTGTGAAAATTAGACAATTTAAAAAAAGCCAAGGTGGGAGGCTAATGAAATTTAGTGTTAGATATTACAGTTTTGAGTAAATGTCACTTGGACAACAAAGAAAACTCTGCAGGTTATTTCAAAATTTATTGGAGATATTATTACTCTAAGAGATGCTTCTGTGCTGATATATGTAAATAATTTTAAATGGCTTTGCACAGTGGCTGCTGCACTGTGCTCCAGAATTTAGGGAGCAATGTAGCACTTCCTAAAGACTCCTTGATGAAAAGAAGAAAAATGATTCTTTAGTCTTTCCTATGATCACAATGAGCACACACCTGTAAGTTTTTTGCCCAAAGTAGTTGATAGTTGAGTTGTTCATAGAAGTTGGAATCTTGCTCTCTGTGACAGAATGCAAACTATGGAGGTATTAGGAATGCATGATGGCACATGCAGTTTTAAAAACTTGTGTCAGAGTAAAATATTTTCATTAATTTTCTTTGACTACCATCTGGGGAAAAGTGTAAAGTAAAGTAGCAAGCAAAGCTTGGAGTGTTACAGCAACATTCACTGCTGTTGTGTTGCCATGGCATGAGAACATTTGCACTTGCAAAACTCATAAAATAAGTAATAAAGCTGTTAGACTAGTAGTCATGTTAATATAGCATTAAAAATATAGTTGTGGTAAAATCATAGTATTTGAAGATTTTGCAACATCAGTCATGTATGCTTGTCATTAAAAGGGGAAAAAAAGGGAAATGCTTGTCATTAAAAAACATTTTATCTTGTTACTGTAATGTTTCTTCATTAGCCAGAAAATTAGGAAGACTACCTATACTATCTGTAATGCAAATATAAAACCATTTTACTTTTTGCATTGGTCTGAGAAGTATTATCTACAGACTTCTAAGATTTTTTAAAGCAATCTTTCTTTTGAAATTCACCTTTGAAAATAACATCATCCCCATTTTCAATCAAAATTAATTGCTTTGTAGTTGTCCAACTTAAAATATTTGTAACATTGTTTTAAATGCTCAATATTGTGCAATTAGCAAGCTAAGACTAGTGATTATGGCAATATACATTTTTCTTTATATTAAAAAATACTACAATCAGAATATTTGGAAAAACAAGCTCCAGCAAGGACTTTGACTTAAAGTCCTTTAGCAAGGACTTTGTGTCATTTGTAATACTGCAATTCTTCATGTTCTTTTTTTTGTTTGAGGTGAAGCAGGAGTGTGTAACTTCATTGTCAGTCAAGGAAAATAGTGGAAACTTCCACTCACTTTTCTCCTGAACTATTCCTTGATGCTCTAAAGCAAAGATAATCCTTTACTTAAAACTCCAAGGGTGGCATTGACATGGCTACAACTGTCAGACTTCAAACAATATTTCCATTTAATTGCTTGTGAATAGTCATGTCTCTGTTTAAATTTTCATCAAATTTCATTCAATTAATATGGTATTTTATGGAGACAGGGCTCAGTTTTTGCATCTATGCACAGAAGCTCCCTAAATATTTGTATCTTTAAAAAACTGTTCTTTGGAAATTACACAGTACTTAGGTGTTTACTAAGAAGCTACCAATAAGAACATCTAAAATGTTTTTGTGTTAGTCATGCTGGATTTTGTCTTTTTTCTTCCTCTGTTAGTTAGTCTGCTTCTGAACACTAAGTACATCAAACAACGGGCTCACTTCAGATTTTTCTGCTTGGATGAGTGACATGGATCTGGAAAGAATTTTCTGGGTCACTGCCATTACACACTTGTGCAGCACACTCATAACTTTGCCTTGCTTCAGTTTGAAAGCCTTCTCTACCACAGCTCCTGTGGAGTCTGGCTTGGAGAATCTCTGTGGTTCATTAGATAGCAGCCTTCTTTCAGCTTCCTGCTCATTAGGCTTTACACCTGCATTGCCTTTTACTGAAAATATTTCTCTTTCCTCCTTTCTATTTCTGCATAGTGATTCTCTCGGTGTGGGCTGAAAAGCTGTGCTCTTCCTGCAATTTGTCAAGTATTAGTTTTTCTTCTCATAATTCTGATAGTTTTCTTCTGACTCTATGTATGTGTATGGCTTTAAGCCATCTTTATTTAAAACACACAGCTGGGAATGTGTGCAAAATTTCCAGATAAGGTCTCTGCTGGGGTCGTGGAGAAGAGCCCAGAACTGTATTTCTGGAGGATGCATGCTGTGATCATATTGGGTTCTCCTTCTGCTGCATCACCTGAACAATTCAGTGACCTTCTGATCAGCTGATACATGGAAACTTTTTCAGAGTAATTTCTGACAGGGATTTTCCCAGGCTGTTGGTTTTTTGTTTTAAAATGCGTGATTTCACATCCCTTTCTGCTGCTCATCTCTTGTTATCAAGTGTCTTTTTGCACAACGATGCCAACAGTTTTTTTCTCCACTTGGAAAGTGGGGAATTTTAAGATGTTTCGTATATCCATCTTTCATATCTCATCTTTAAGAAAATAACTGAAGTAGCTCTTAATTTACTTTACTCTAGAATCAGTTAACATATCTTCTACTCTTGTAAGTTAGCTCAGTGCAGTAAAATTCAGTGATGTGGTTCAATATTGAAGTGCAGTAGTTCAGATTGAATGGCTTCAATTCAAAACTGAGCTATCACTTCATGAATGTTTAAAAAACTTTGCTAAGCTTTGTTAGGGTTAGGCTAGAATGCTGTAATTGTGAAGTATTCTATGATCAGGTATAAAAAACTCCACCACCGATGTATGGTGTGGTGTAAGAACAGCCTATTGATGGGGAGGCTTCAACACTTGGAACTGTAGGCATTTCATAGGTCTTTGCTTTAACCATTTAGGACGTGCCCAGGATATATGTTTCCACCTTTGGGCTAAACTCTTTACTTTTCTGTAGTGGTTTTCAATTCTGAGCAGTGCTTTAAAGCTGAAAATAAAATCTGGGTTCGGGTGCCATCATTTTTACACCTGCTTTTTTTTTACCCCTGTAATTGCTTTTTAGCATCTTCCATGCCCACTTGTGAGACTGCTCTGTAAGTAATCCAAAATGAGTCTGTATATGAGATATACACGAGCATTCTATTATTTATTTAAAATATTTTGCAGGATTAAAGCATCTTCCTTGGAAATGTTTGAATTAACATTTCCTGTAAACATATGTGCCCACATAAAGTGTTCTTGAACTTTTTTTGCTTTTATTTCCCTAGGCTTGAATCTTTTGTCTGGTTTCCTGTGGAAACAAAGTTTGTGACCAGGTTCTCTGTTCCTTCCTCTCCCACAGTTAGTTGTAATAGGCCAAAGAGTTCAAAATTTAACTTTACAAGCCTCCAAAAGCCCTGAAAGTGGGCCATTTAGTTTCCAACCCAGCAGTAGTTCTCAGTGTATTAAGCACCCAAACAGCCACAAAAGGAAGTATTTAGAAATACTTACTGTGGGAAAAACATCAACTGGAACATGCATTTTCTTAGTATGAAAATCAGTTATTCCCAAGAGAGATCTCTGCAAAGCCAAGCTTTATTATTTTCTCGTCCATGTACATTAAATAATGGGGAGCCTTTACAGAAGTTCAGTGATTGAACTCAGTTTTCCACTCTCTTTCCCTAGAGATATTTCAGAAGTCAATTGAAATGCCTCAGAACAGTCTTTCCTTCAACTTAAAAAGCAGCCATCAGTGAGTGCCTGTCCCTGCTTGTTGGTTTTCATTATGTAGATTTCCACACGATGAATTCCCTTCCCAATTTTATTCAGTGTTACTGGGAAGCTGTTAGTTTGTGGGAGGCTGTGGCTGTGCAGGCTCTGTCAAGACTCTTAAATGCACGTTCTTGGTGGGACAGCAGGGTGCTACCAAGAGTGATAGGCTGTGCCCCTATGGAATAGGGACTCTTATAATATAGGGACATTTGTGGACATAATACACTGAAACAGAGATTCTACTACTCATAGTAGTTGAAAGTGACTAAGAATAGAATTGGACCTAAATCTGATCACTTCATGAAATAAAGCAATCAAAGTAATGTAAAATACCTGACACTTAACAAAAAAAAAAAAATCAAAACCCAAACCAAAAACCAACCAACCAAAAAACAAAAACCAACCAAACAAACAAAAAAAAAACAAAAAAGCCCCCCAAAAAAACCCAACAAGCCTAAAAACCAATAAAAAGAAAAAGGGAGATTTTGAAATTTTAAAATCCTACTTAACTCCCTTGTGAAAGGTTTCACTTCCATTGCACTGTATGGAACAAAAACTGTGAGACCACATAGAAACATGTGGTTAAGGATCTCAAAGAGCTCTTGGTACTTAAATGTATATGCACAGTAAAAACATTTGTAGAACAGACTTTTTAGTTTGATGTCTGTGGCAGAACAGCTATAACTTTAAAACCATGTTTTAAAAGTACTGAATTATCCTTTGTTGACCAGTGAAGAAGCTACCCTTTAGCCAGATATTTTTTGAGACAGGCTTCCGAGTAAATGCTAAATAAAAGGATTTTGATCTTGCGTGTTTATACTGTTCATTGTAAATATGTTATAAATGTTTGAGTTCAGATTTTCAGAAATCTGAGGAAAACTTTGGAAAATTGTTTAACATTTAGTTTAGTTTAGCATGTTTCAGTTCAAATCCATCCTGCTGGTTTCTGTTTTGTATTTGGGATTCACTGGTACTGTAAACACCTGTATAAAACAGTTTTTCTTTCTCCCCCCCACCCCCCAACTTAATTTGAGCTGTTGCCAGTAAGTTGACATTTGTGTTTCCTGAAGGAATAGTGTTTATGCCAGGTTTTCTGGACAAGGCACTTTTGAATATGAAATGCTGCATTGTGTCTTTGATTTGAATACTTCCAAAAGGAAGAACAAATGCTAACACATTCAGACATACAGCAGAGAAGGTAGTTAAATTAAATAAGAATGGATGTGTTTCTGTGATTTCTTACTTTTCCTTTAAAAAGAGTTGCTTCTGAGAGGTTTTTCTTCTTTCCCCAGATACCCATTTAAATTTTACCACCCCTGTCTCTCTGCAGAAGTCAATAATCCTTCAAGCAAAGGATTCAATGCATGAAGTGCTCATAGGATTAGCTGCTGAGAGCTATGAGATGTGCAGTAAGTGGCAGTCAGTGTGTGTTTTGGAAGGGAAGCAGAATGAAGCTCCTGTGCATTCACTGTCTCTCACCCTCTCCCTGAGACCAGCAGCTCCCATTGCAATAGCTTGAAGCTCTGAATAGTTTTTTTGGGAGGCTAGCTACAACAAAATATCAGTGGAGGAAAGAATTAAGAACTTGGGAAAGGTCCTTATAATACTTTTTCCTTCTTTTTGTTTTTGGTTTGGTTTGTTTTTTTGTTAAAGGTGTTCTGCTGTGGGCTTTGTATACAAACAACTGCTTAACAGCAATAGTACCTACAAGCAGTATTTTCAGAACACAGGTTGTGTCCTGTGATGGATTCAAGATGAAGAACAGTCTTAAGATTAGGTCTCTATGAAGTTTCACACAAGGATGTTTATTTGAGGAAACTCTGGACTTTGAAAATACATGAGGTTTTGTTGTGTAAAGTGAATGATTGTACAGAAGACATACATAAAAACCTCCTGACTTGAATTAAGTCTTGCAGAAGTTTTCATAGAAAATATATAGAAGCTTCTTAATCCTGTCCACCCCTAGGTGCAAGGAGATCCTGCTTCCCTGGGAACTGCATTCTAATTTTAATTGTCTATAGTTTACGCTTTTAGTTTAAATTTAACTCTGCATGGACATGTCAGCCTGCATCAGGTCTGTAGACAGAACCGATAGAAATTACCTTATTATTCTGTAATTACTTACATTTACTGCTGTGTTTAAAATCACTCAACCATAAAAATGTTTTCCTTGATGTCTCTCTTGGTTAGTGAAAGAATTATGTTGAAATAGCACATTGATGAATGCTCAGCATTAGTACAAATATTTCTTCCTTATCTTATTAAATGCCATAAATGTGGGCATAGCTTTAAAGTACAAAACATAACAGATGTACAAACACTGAGTTCCAATATTTTATACCAACATTTTTCATATTAAGTGTTAATAATTTTATAGGATACTGAAGAATGCTGCCTTTGTGATCTACACTTTCGTAGTGCAAAAAAAATTTCAGGATTTCTATCTTGGGTGGGGAAAAAATAATGAGGAAGACTAAGGCACAGTATTGCTTTTATTTGCCTGCTGTTGTTTTCTCTTCCTGAAAAAAATCCAGAATCCCAAAATCAGTTCACTGTAGTTTACTTACTTAGGTTTGTGGGACTGTGTCATCTATAAAAGGAATAAAAAACTTTTTAAAAAATTTATTTATTATCGTGGCTTTTATTGTATAGTAGCTTTTATTATTTTGTTAGTAAAGAGCTGCGATAGAATAAGTGCTCAGGTGCAGGTGTTTGGAGGTTGAAGAATCAGTGCTTTTTTGTGTTTCTTTAATTTCAGAAAGTGGAAATAGAGGCTATAAAAGTGATACTTTGTGTTGTTTTATGTCTGCTTGCTCAGCCTGTCTCAGTGGCACTTACGTACATATAAAATCATTCATTGGGAATTGCATAACTATGTTACACCTTTGCTCTCTTTAATCCCTTCTCTTTTGCAAATGTACTTCAGTTCACTTTGCAGGCTTTATAAATTTTTCATAAAGTGCTGAGCAGCCTTCAGTAGAAGACTTTGTTTGTATGCTTTGTTTGCCTTAAAATGAGTGGCATATTGAAGCTTTCTAGCTAGATTTTGTCTGGTAATTTAAAATGCTGTTCTTGTGTTTGTCTTTCATGTTGTTGCATTTATACTTGTTTTCACATATAACTGCATTTAAAAAATAAAATTACAAATGAAAAAAACCAAAACAAAAACTCAAAAAAATTATTTAAAGAAAGAGTTTTGGTGTAATTTCACTTATTTTTTGGCTATTCTCATTAACTTTAATGCTGTATCCAAGGATTTTCATTTCTTGTCCAGTAAATATTTTCAAAATTTATTAAATCTTTTTAAAAATACTGTATTTGTAGATAAGTCCAGCAATTCCTTGAGTAGAAGATGCCTTTTGTTATAATGAAAGGCATGCTGTAGGGTAGGAAAAAATAATGATGTTCTTAAAATAGGAGGAACATATTCAGAGCAAAGTAATTGTTAGTTTTGCATGCATAACACGGTGACTCACTTTGAGGGTGGAAGTAATAAAATTATGCTTTTAAGATGGGAAGATGTGATAGGATTTATGTATTGTACAGTTCTAAGTGGATATATCATCTTTTCCCTTAAGACAGTTTCACATAATTGTTTGAGTTTTCTTTGGTTTAGGTTTTTCAAGAAGTAAAAATTGGGGGTTCCCAGATGTATTGTTTTAACTCTGGTTTCTATCCATGTGTGCAATCTGTATAAACGTGTGTACTTATTTAGATACACTTATATATTAAGAACTACATTATAAATAAAAAATACTGTTTTCACCTCTGTCAAATTAAGACTAGGGCTTAGATCATAACTATTTTATCAGGTTATGTTTTCTACTAGAAACTTTTGTCCCTGTTACACGTGATTAGAGCTATGCATATATCACCTTAATGTTTGGCACTTACAAAGGTTGTGCTTAAGACTAGATTATCAGGACAGTTTCTGACCTTTTTAATGATTATAAATTATTTAAACTAGTGTACATATACTGTATTTTGAAACTATATTTACTTAAGAACAAATCATGCATTATTTTTTTATATTACCCTGCTACGTTTTTGCTCTGTGTACCAGTTCCTTCTGATGGTGTGACTAGAACTGTTCAGTAATGAAGTTAAGAAATATTGTAGGTGTTGGCTTCAGCAAAGCTGTATTTAAGTGTGGTGCTTGTTATGTAAAATATACCAGCTGCTTTTGATCCTTTTTACTTTGAGTGACTTCTTAAAACTAGCGATCATTTAATGAAAATGTAAAACAAGATAAAAGTGAGAATTCAGTTCTGACACCATTTGTGGTGGTGTCAGTCTGTGACAGGTGATGTTTCTGAGGCAGGGGTAGGTCCTTAGGCATTCTCATCCTGCTTGTGGTCTGGTGTTTTTAGCATGTGGTAGATCTAGCCATGTAAATGTAACAAGAAAACTTTTATTTTTACTATTATACTAAACAGTAAAGTCAGTACTAAACTGACTTTAGAATGGAACAATAGCTTAATACAAGCACAGAGTGCTTAATAATTTAATAATAAAGTGATACTCAGTAGCACAGCAAACATACCTGTTGTCATGAAGACACTCTTCTCTGCCTGGAGATGGTTCCTAGGAAATTTTTTCACTGAATTATAATAGCATGGTTTCATGATGTTCTGTCCCACTGCAAGTAAGAAATTTGATGTAAATATCCTGGTTTGGGGTAGACAGCTTTTTGCTGGTTGTTGAATGTTGCATTTTGTCCTTGTTATGCTTACCTGAAAAACATTCGCAAAACATTGTGCTCCAAGAGTAAAGGGTTTGGCTGGTATTGGGTTTGTGTGGCTGGATTTTGATGGTGGGGGGCCACAGGGTTGGCTCCTGTGAGAAGCTGCCAGAAGCTCCCCCCACGTCTGATGGAGCCAAACCCAGCTGGTGCCAAGACAGACCTGCCAGTGGCCAAGACTGAATTAATCAGTGATAGTGGTGGCACCTCTGGGATAACATAGTTAAGAAAGGTGGGGGAAACAAAAAACCATGCAATTGCAACCACAGAAGAGAGGAGTGGGAATGTGACAGGAACAGCCCTGCAGACACTAAGGGCAGAGCAGGAGGGGCAGGAGGTGCTCTGGGTGCCCCAGCAGAGATTTACCCAGCCTGTGGTGCAGATTATGGTGAGGCAGCTGTACCTCTGCAGCCTGTGTTGATCTAAAGGAAAATAGAATTCCACCTGCAACCTTGGGAGGACACCCATACCAGAGCACGTGGATGCTTGTGGAAAGCCCTCACTGGAGCAGGCTCCTGGTGGAATTTTTGACCCTGTGGAGAGAGGAGCCCACACTGGAGCAGGTTTACTGGCAGAATTTGTGACCCCGGAGGGGTCACAGAGCAATTTGTGAAGAACTGCATCCCATGGGAAGGGCTCACTTTGGCGGTGATAATGGAGAACTGCCTCCTTTGGAAGTGTAGAAGAGTGTGAGAGTCCTCTACCTGAGGAGGGAAGAGTAGTAGAAACAATGTGAGATGAACTGACCACAACCCCCATTCCTTGCCCCTCCACAGTACTGCAAGGCAAGAGGTAGAGGATTTGTGAGTGAAGTTGAGCCTAGGAAGAAAGGAAGGGTGGGAGGAAGTTATTAAGATTTGGGTTTATTTCTCATTATCCTATTGGTAACAAATTCAGTTCATTTGTCCCCAAATTGAATCTGTTTTGCCCATGACAGTGAGTGATCTCTGTCCTCGACCTAGAGCCTTTCATTGTATTTGCTCTCCCCTGTCCAGCTGAGGAAAGTGACAGAGTTGCTTTGGTGGGCATCTGCTGTCAAGCCCACCACACTTCCATATAAGTCTTAAGCAGATGTGGGTTTTCATTGCTATCCGTACTTTACCTCTTTCTCCGTTGTGCACAATGCAAATATGAAGTATTTTAAACAGCAGTACGTGACTAAAATAGAAATGCATGTATTTCTCACACACATTTTTCATTGAGTTTATGGTTTAAATGTTTCAGCTTATATAATTTTTGTATTTTATTTTTTTCTTCATGAAGTCTCTCACCTTAACTTTGGGGGGTAGGGCAGTTGAAGTGGATGCTGCTTTCGGGCATGTAGCACAGAGATGTAGTGTTCTGCAAAGATATGAGCATGTGCTTTCTGCTTGTAAATAGTCCTATTTGATTAGGATCAAAGTGACTAGTTAGGTTGCCTAAAGAAAAATGCCTGCTTCTGATTTTCTGTCACCACTTGGCAAGTCCAGCTCATGCAGCATGGCTTTGACTTGAGGAGTTACTCTGAAACCAGTAATCACCAAGCATTCAGCTGATTGTCTACAGCCAAAGAGATTCAGAAGGCTTGCTTTTATTTGCAGTGCATTCCATCAGTAATTGTGGAATTCTCTGCCTCTTCCTTTTGCCTTATGTACAGTAGTGACACATAAATCCTTGCTATTAATTTAAAACACTGAGTGCAATAATTATATTAAACATAGCTCAATTTAACTTTTTAACATACTAACTGGATTTGCTTTGATGAAAGGTTCTTTAAAATTTTTAATACATTGATAAAAAATAAATGCTGTTATTAATGACACGGAGATATTTGCAGGGCGCTATAAAATCGAGCATGTTTGGCTGGGTGCCACACTGTGTTCATATACAGTTTCCTATGGAGTTAATATTTATTTAGGATTGCAATAGTTAGTGCTTTATAAAAGATAAAACCCTCAAAATATATCTGTGTAAGTTATCATGAAATGTGTGAATCTTAGACAATTTGTGCTTTTATCTTAAGATAATGTGTGGTTTTTCTACTTCGAAATAAACGTGGGTTGCTTCAATTACGAGAGACTGTACTTTGAGAAGTAGTCAGCAACACATTGCAAAAACTGTGGCAGTTCATTTCCCTTGCATTCTACCTATGGAATATGTACTTATTTGCAGAATGGCTCAGAAAGGATAAAAAAAATAAATTGTATAGTGACCTGAATATCAGTATATATGGTTCCATTATGTGATAATTCAAACTTCCAGATCGAAAAGTAAAGCAGCAAAGACAACAGATGCTATAATGCAGTCCCTAATGCTGTATTTTCTCCTTCTGATACTTCATTAACACTAGTGAGCATAACTAGATTTTTCTGGAGGCAGCATTCATGGCTGTGTGTATTAGAGTATTGCTTTTTTTAATTGCCTTTTCTTTGTTGATGAAGATCAAATCTAGCTCTGGGCTTACTGTAGCTTTTTAGGATTATTAGTATTTGGTTGCTGGTTTTAGCTGCTCTTTCCAGTAAGATACTAGGAAAGATTTATTTAAAATGCAGTCATTTTTGCTGTCACGGATGCAGTCATTCTGTGATAATGAAGAAATCCTTTTCAGATGTATTAGAATAGGAAAAACCAGTCAGTCGAAATGAGACTGTTTGCAGTTGTCTGTAATTTCACAGAAAATCCTAAAGCAAAGGTTCTTTCAGGGCATGTTCCAGAAACAGAACTAAACAAGGCAAACAGCACTAAAATCATTCTGTATCTTTAACTGTATAGAGCTAATAGTTTTTTCTAGCATGTTCTCTTGTGACTTTTTTCCCCTAATCTTTTATACTGATTGGCTTATTCTCTCTTAATGCTGAATGAGGTCTTACTTCCATTTCCATCCAGGGAGAACAAGCACCAAGGTAGCATTCATAATTGACATGGATGGACACACTGGATGTGACATTTTTCATACAAACACAACTCCTTAGAGATGGGAGTATCTGCCTTGTCTGAGTTGAAACAAAATTCATGAACAAAGATTTTTGGTTTTAATTATTGAAGAATTTATTGCACACCAAAATTGATACATTAACATACTTTTATTAACTAGCTGTGGGGTGCAGGCTTCTTAGGGAGGAGACTAATTTGTCCCTGGAATAGCATTTAAATATTTCTTCAGACAGCAAATATTTTACTTTGTCAAAGTTAGCTTTCTGCAGTCTGGAAATGTTCACAGTTCTTAAAGATTTTCATGGGAGCTGTGGGCATAAAGCAATAGTAGAAATATATATCACAAATCTTGGTGAATGATTGTTAAATGATCAAATATACTGTCTCAATTCATTCTTCAGCACTGCATGTGAGCAAACTAATTTCAAGATTATAGCTCTTTGTAATTGTGTCAGTCTTACCACATTTCCTATTTGCTGTCATATTATTTGGCTCAAAGTATAATGGATAGCTCAGTGACTCGGATTTTCCTTGTACTAATGTACTTTGTCAACTCGAGAAACAAGAGTTTACCAAATCCAGAGCAGTGCTGGTTGATTTTTAAAAGAATTTATGTGACTTTATTCCCTTGTAAATTCCTGTTCTGCAGGAAAGCATTGATTTTGGAAGTAGCACAATATTCATATTCATTTTAATTCTGTCCAAACCCCGCAGCAAGCTACTGAAGGGTTTTGGCATATTGCTTCACTAATGTTTGTCCACAGATACATGTTTTTCTTGACTCTCTTATATTTGCAACAATTTGGTGGTATTTTGCTGACCTCTGCATGAGTTAAAGCTGCATAACTCAAAATTTTTATGCTGCATTCTCAAGCCCCAGTGGTTTTCTTAAGTAATTGGTACTGTCAGAGAGTAGAGTGTGACATATGTGATTTGAATTAATTTTGCTGTGTATCTCCCTCAAATTGTAATGATGCTTTTTCTGCTCCACCTATAGCTTCCTGCAGATTTCACAAAGCTGCACCTTACTGACAGTCTCCACCCACAGGTGACCCACGTTTCATCTAGTCACTCAGGATGTAGCATCACTAGTGATTCAGGAAGCAGCAGCCTTTCTGATATCTACCAGGTAAGACTGGAAGGGATGCTGATGGGAGGTGCAGTTGTCAGCAGTTTTGCATTTAATAGCTGAATGCCCTTGCTGTTGTCTCGTCAGTTTTTATCTGAAGAAGTGCTCAACAGAGTTCAAAAAACTACTTTTTGTTGGAATTGTAATGATTTCAGTCCTCAGATATGTTGGGCTCAGAATGTAGAGCGTACTCAGTGGTGGGAAGAAACAAATATGGAGTGAGCATCCTGTGCTTGAGGGGCGTATTTCTATTTCCCCACCCTGTAGAAATGTGATGCCAACCTCATAGCAGTGCTTCCTCTCCTGGTCATCCTCATCAAGATGGGGAGGTGATGGTGATGCTTTTTAAAGTTATACTTCTGAGGAGGTGGCTTCTTGTAAAGCTCTGTGCTGGTCGTTGGGCACAGCTTGAGTTTAGAGAAACTCTGAAACTGATTCAATTTAAATATAAATTGGAAAAAAGTAGAAAGTGAAATAAAATGAGGAATTATGCATTTTTCACTTGATTTGTATGGTTCTTGCAATGTCGGAGGAGGAGGTGTCCTGACAGGGAAGTGTAGCAATTTATTACTCTGAAAGGAAGGAATCAAATCCAATTAAAATATATTTCTATCAAAATAATCATGAAGTAGAGAGACCACTTCAACATGAAGTACTGTTAACTACGAGAGGAATAATGGTTTTTTTGAGATGCTTCTGAAATTGCAAATGTAGTCATTTAAACAACAGGAAAAGCATATCTATAAATACATAAAAGTTCAGCTGTGGTCATAGTTGAAGAACATAGTCTCTTTCAGGTGAGTAAGTTTATAGGCTTCTTTCTGTGAAAGAAGATAGACTATAAAAAGATCACAGTTCAATATAGACAGTAATTACAATAATGCAAAAGTTTATTTTTGCAAAACTATCAAATTAGCTGAACACTTGAGGCATAGCATATGTCAGTCAGGTAGGTTTGTCAGAATTTATTCTGAAGTCAGGATTACTTTGAGACATGATTCAGGTTTATATTGTGAGAGTGAAGAAGATGGAAAATCAGTTTTGTTCTTCTCGTGTTTTATAGATTTTCATTCCTTTCATTCCAAAGATTTCCACTCTAACAGCGAAATAACAACTGCCTCTAGAGACACATCTGTAGGTGGCAGGTAGTTACAGTCATACAGTTATTCTTGAGATAAGTTGGAAGTAAATTTTTTGCAGACTTTTAGCAAGATATTAATAACTGTGAAAAAAGATAATTGAATTTCTGTGCAATTAAAAAAAAACCCAACCAAACAGCATAAAAGAACTAAAGAAACCTCAGAATAATACTTTTCTATGTAGTTGCCAGCCTGGTCTATGACTCCTACTGGTTTCATTTTCAGTGTTGGAATCAGCATAATGGTTGGTGTCTGGAGAGAGTTAACGGTATACTGAAGTATTTATACACACAAAATTTACTCTTTAAGTATTCTTTTAAACTGAATTTACAGACATAATGCATAACCCATTCTTAAAAAATATTATCTAGTTTCTTAAATTAATCTGCAATTAATACCACATTTAAAGGTGACTTGGCACAGATGTTTCAAGAACTGTCTAATTGCACAATGTCAAAGTATGACTAATAACCTATGTCCATATCTACATTCAGAAATATGACCATGTACTGTAGAATGCAACCTCATCTTTTTGTCTTAATACATATATTTGAAGGAATGTTTATTAATGAAATGGTAAATTCAGGTGTGGAAACTAATAAGATTCTTAAATTCTTGAATTTAATTTAATGGTACCAAGTATTGTTTGCCTTTATTTCTCAGATTCTGGTAAATCATTAATTTCTGGCCTCAGTTTCAGTCATAAAGGAATGTAATGTAGCAGTGTTAGGCTAGGTTAAACTACTGCCAAAAAAACTCCCAAACCAAACCAAAATAAAATGGCTGTAATTTGACTCCTCTAGGGCCAAGGTAAGGATTAAAGAGAAATATTTTTTTCAAACTAAGAGTGTGAATCAGTCATTCTCTCTCAATTGTTTGACTTGTAATTTTCTCACAAGTGAGTCTCCCAAGTTCAAAAACAGTAGACCATATCCAAGTCATCATGTTATTTTTTTTGCTTCAGTTTGATAAGTCATTGGTAAAGCTCATGATCATTGTTCCTTTGATTCTTATTTTCTGTATATAATGGCATTTTTCTGTTCAGTGGAGTGGACTTCTGTTCATTATGGCTAAGTAGAAAGCAATGATTTAGAAAGATCATAATCTTGTATTGCAGTTGATAGAAAAAAAATGTTTTAAAAATTATACTGTTATTTAGATCATTGCTGTTGAAATACTAGGTAATATGTCATGTTTTGCATCCCATAAGTATTAGTTGTGTAGCCTTAAGAGCAGCTGCTTCCAGTGAAAATATGTTCATGGCCTTTTAAGATTTTTTTAAATAAATCATGAAGCTGAATCTTCAGATGCTTTCAGCATTGAACTGAGAATACTTCCTTTTAAATATTAATGTGGTATCTAAATTTGTTTGTCAAACGTTGCACATGAAAGAACTTCTTTTAGGATAAGAAATACTTACCAAAATAAAATCAACCTTTGTGTTTACCCCACCCAAGTTTCAAAAACATATCAGGTGCCAGTTAGTAAGGTCCTTAAATACTGTTATTTTTATTTTAGGAAATAAGTTCAAGTGACAAACTCTGTAGGGTGACTTGAGAGGAAGGGAATGCTGAATGTCAGTAGATCGTGTGTTGTCTTGTATTTGCCAATAACAATTCCTTGCTTCTGTCTTTTTTTGACTGGCAAAGCAAATAATTCACTGCTGCATCTCATGTGTGGCTGCTTGCTCTTGATTCCTAGGCTTAGTTAATGATTCCCAAATGAACACATATGCCTGTTTTCCTATATGCTCCTAGATGCTTCCTATACCTGCTAAATATATTACCAGATGATTGGAGAGTGAGGAGATCTAAGCTCATGAACGTGTATTATTCCCCCTCCCTGTTTTGGGAAGCATTGTTGTGTTGGCTCAGCTCTTTGCCAGCCTTTCTTTGCCTTATCCTGTCTCAGACTGGTGGCTTCCTGCCATGCTTGCGTGCCCTCAGTGCCTGCCCAGATACCACTGTCGGTACAGGAAACCAGGAACATCCTTTCTGAGACCCTCCCAGGATGTGTCTATTGCTTGGAAATTTTCAAGATGTCTGCTTTGTTTTCTCATGATTCTGATATGGCAGCTCCTAGAAGAAAGGTCCACCCTTCAGCAGCTCCTCTCCTGAGTGAGACCAGTCTTTTGTCTCTCAAACCAGAGTCCACGCAGCCCGCCCTTTAGTCACTGTATGCAAAATAAAGACATTTTGCCTTAAGATAATGCCAGTCTTTTTACTCTATCAGCTGCTGAAGTGCAGGACTCTGGCTGATGCCAGAGTGGCTGGAACAGCTCAGGTAAATTGTCCTGTGGACTGCCACCCTTGCTTTTTCAGCGAAGCCCTATGCAGCTCCTTATCACTCCTGTAAATTCAGGGGCTCCTAGTCTGCTCTGTGACTTCCAGAGTCCGTGTTCTGTATGCCTGTGGTCCTGGCAGATGTTGCTCCGTTCTGAGGAGAAGGCAATCATTGGCAATAAGGGGGGATGCTGTTCCTGGTGGGTTGTCTGCATTGCTATGCATTTCCATCTTCAGAGAGGAAAACTGCTCAGGCTGACTTCTGTGACACATTTGGGCTGCTGTGTTGTAGATTTTGGGGTAGATAATGAAAGAATAAATATGGAGCACTGTGAAAATCTTGGACTGAAGGAGTTTTAAGGTATTGCATGGACATTTGCACTCGTGTCAATATAGTATGAAAAAATAATGTTACGACGTTAGTTTGTGTATGATTTCTGTACATGTAATAATTGTAGTTGATTGTAGTACATGTGATGACTATTTAATAAACATATACATATTATAGTTGCATGGATTGAATTTCACCTTAATTTATTGATATTGTAAACTTTTGCTCAGTCATCTGAAAGCTAATTTAAAATAAAGCCTCAGACATTATTTCTGTCTCTGTGGAGACACTGAATCCAATGTGTCTATATGACATGAGGGAATATTTCAAGCTAATGTGACTTCTGCAAGCCATTTAATGAGTCAGGTAGAGACACTGTTCTTTGTATCCCTATCAGCTTAAAAATTAGAAAGTAAAAGTGTGTCATTTTGGTAATAGACACTCTTATTTTCATTTTTAAGTTAATTTTTTAGCCCTTAAATGACAGTGGTTGAAAATTAATGTGAATATGGTGTTTTTGAGCTGAGCATGGCTTCTTTCTTTGTTAGCTTTGTGGAATTGCACCAGGCAATGAATATTTCTGTTTATGCAAGGAGTTTCTTCTGTTAATGCTTTTTGTTGTTGCTGTTGTTTTGTTATTTCCTTTTGTCCCTGTTTTTTTTTCTCTTGCATGTCTGGAGATTTTGGATTGTTGATTTTAGGTGGTAACAATAGTTAGAAGGGGAATTTAATGTTCACAATGATAGAATGTTTCCTTATAAAAGTAATTAAAATAAGATTTCTAGAAAAGTAAAGGTTAAAATAGTCTGTTTAAAATACTAAGAAATATGTAGTTAGTGTGGTTACTTTTACAGGTTTTTTAGTTTTTTCTCTTTATGTTACCATCAATTGGAAGTTTTTCTCAAACCAGTATAGAAAGAAAACCATGAAGGCCACTTAAAACAGAGCCAGTCGTATAAGCAGCTCTCGAAGTGTGTGACGAAGCAGTTGTTTCGCTGGAGTGAGGGTTACATGGTTGCATAAAGGTAGAGATCGTCCTTAACTGCTTCTAATCTGTTTTCTTAAGAAACTCAAAAATTCAGTGGAGGAGGAGGAAGGCAGGCAGTAAATGAAGTCACTTCTTCAGCTGCTTGTGTAGTCCATCACCTCTCTCATTATCTCATTGTAATGGTTCATCTAAAAAATCAAAGACCAGATTAGGGATTAACTGGTTTCCAGAAGGGTCCACCATTCCCCAGTCTGACCTAGGGAGAATGAATGCTATTCTTTTCTTAATCCTCCCCCTTTTCCTCGTGTCAGTCAAGGAACTAAAGGCTAACCAAGAACTTAGACAAGGCTTCTTTAAGTTTACATCTTTACCCTGGTTATTTGACAGTATTTGCTTAATTAACTGTTATCACTCAAATCTGGAAGCATGTTTGGATTTCAAGATCCTCTGCAGTTGAAAAATTAGATTTTATTGGTGCAGTGTTAACCTTTATAGCCACTGCTTCAAATTGGTTAGATTCTCCTTAGGTGTCAAATATGAAATACTACTGCAACTCAGGCTTGAAAACGTCTGTCTTAGTCTCTTAACTGTCATGTTGGTGATGTGACAAATAAAATATTAGGATGTCACTGTTATGAGATTGCTTTGAAGCTTGAAAAATTTTCTCCACAGAAAATGGAAAGATGACATGAGAAGTTTGCTATCGCAGTTGATATTCAGACTGTGGAGAGACAATATTTTGTACTTCAGACTGCAACCAACATTTTTCTTGCATACAATCTTTTCAGATTTATTGAAGTGAAACTAATTTCTCTTATTGCCCAAGAAGCAAAATACAACATGCACCCAAGAGTGGCATTTCTGAGGTGTATTTCATCCTTGATTACATGCCCTGAGAAGATGTTAGCCTCATGATTGACTGTAGTACAAATTCTATTGGATATTCATCTTGTATTTGGGTTTTTGGTGGTGGTGGTTAGTAAGGAATCCCCTATGCCCAAAGGAGCTCATGGGGGTTTCCCCTTTAATCTTAGACAGATGCAAGGCTATTGCTTAGTAACCAAGGGTTCCTGTGCAGACAGGCTTGGTTTTTCTCACACAGAAGGGGGTACAAAAGCGCTCAGAGCAGTTGGGTCATGAGGTTTAATGTTTCAGCAAGAGGACCCTGAATACTTGACATCATACATGCTGCTACTAAACCTAAAAAACTATTTGTGATGAATAAACACAAGGAGCCCTCAAGGTTTTGTTAGTTTTCTGGTTTGGTTTGTTTTTTGGTTGTTGTTTGTTTGTTTGTGGGTTTGGGGTGGGGGAGTTGTTTGGTTTAGTTTTTGTTTTGTCATGCAGAAAGGCTACATTTGTCTTCTTTGCTATCTTTTGCATGATCATAGAAATTTCAGAAAGCTGTTTGAAAACATGCATTTTTTTCTTCTAAAGGTATTTTTAAAGGTGTCCTAAATTAACAAACTTTCTTATTACTTTGTGGATTGTTGCATTCAATGCTGAGCTTCTTTCTTGCAATGGTTTGGGTTTTTTGATGGGAAATTAGAAGTAGTTGCTTTCCAGGCACCAAGAACTTCAGTTATCAAAAAAAAAAAAAAAAAAAAGGCAAAGAAACAGCGCGTGTAAATAGTGATCATCTTTGGCAAATCTTTTAGCCTTTAGTAGTATTTGTAAAGTGTTTTCTGAGTCCAAAGTTACAATTAATTCAGTGTGATTATTTGTTTTAAATAGCATCAACTCTTCTTGATAATAGAGCTTCAAGACTTTTCCAGTTTTGTTTAATTGCTTTAAGACAGCAGAATAACTTATCTTTGATTAATCAGATGTTTTGCAATAGGTGGAAGTTTCTTGTCTATGTTAGCATTGTGTGACTAAATTGAATTCTGCATTAATTTTGCTAACGTGCTTTTGAGAGAGTTTAATCTGGACAGGTAGGAGGGGCACTTGTTAGTGATGGGAAGGTTGGAAAATTGACTGTGAATCAGTCCCACTGTCACTGGAATTGTCACTGCTGGAGACTTCAGATACTGACAGATTGGTGTCATAAGCTGTGTGTCTACTGACTCATCACCACTAATTTTTCCACCAGTCACTTTTGATGAAGGCTATTTTGAAAGAGTAGTTACAGCAGCTGTTTCAAATGTGTCACAGGGAATGTGCATGTTAAACACAGTAAGACTGCTCATAAAAATACTGCTATCTGTGCAATGTTTTGGGATTTGTTTCTATGCCAGTAACATCTTTCCTTATCCTGGTTAAAAAATGAGCAGCATTTTTTCTTGCCAAATCAAAACTAAAAAAATCTACTAAAATCCAAAATGAACAACAACAACTAAAAAAAAAATCCCAACCCAAAACCATAAAGTGAGAATAATTCAAATTTTACATAGATGCTGTTATCATGCTTTTTTATATTAACAAGGCCCAGCTACAAGGCTGTGTTGTGCTGTAGGACAGAAGCATTTAAGACTCTCACTGATCCATCTCCAGCCATATGCTGCTGTTCATGAGGTGGCTGTGTATAGTGGCATTAAAGTAACAGATGTCAGCCACAGATAGGGAGGCAGGAATAGGGGAGATGATTCTACAAAATTACCAATGCAATTTCCCTTACCTTCCCTGTGCTCAGAGAGTGACCTAGTTTTGTGGGTTGTCTTTTTCACCAGTCTGAGATAGATTGATGAAACAAGCTTTAGTAGGTGTGTTTGTGCTGTGTAGTATTTTTAAAGTAGATGTGAAAGCATCGTGTGCTCCCAGAGTGTCAGAAACAAACCATCCCTTTAAGGCCTGTGAAACTGGATTTCTCAAGCTATGGCTTAAAACTTGCTCATTAGAAGCTTGCATTTCTTCAAAAATTGTCATAGCTAAGCCTTGGCAGCTGCCATGGTATTAAATCAGGTTCTGAGAAAAAGCAGCCGTATCAGCCATGACAGACAAATGTTTGTGGGATTTATTAAAGTGTTCAGTCTTCAAACTCGATCATTAAAATATATTTACCTTTAGGTGCTGTACTAATGACCTCAAGCTATATCTGGACTACATTTTCATTCATTTAAAAACAATTTAGGGGAGGTGAAGTTTGACAGATACTCTGGGTAGTCCATCTGTGGTGTTTAAGCAATGACTTTGCGTTTTTTCTGCATCTGTAAATTCTTAGGCAGTTTATCAGCAAACAAAAGCCATATTTAACCATGCTCAACTGGAATTGTACAAGAAAAATACAATTCTAGGTGACTGAGAGATAGCAAAATTCCTGTAGCATTTTGATGCTGTTCTTATTTCCCCAAACTGTCTGTTTAAAATTACATTGCTTTCCTAAGTGTCTGGAAATGTAAATTTGGGGTGAGCACAGAAATTGTCAAATGAAAACTGATTACTGAAAAAAATTATATTCACCTAATAGTCCAAGACATTGTTGCTTGAAATGTAATAGCCTTCAATCCCCCCAAGACCCACAGATTAAGTAATGTCTGTTGAATCCTTTGTTTGTGTGAATGATTGAAACAAATGTTAAAAGTCTTATTTAAACACCATGGGTTTGGATTGATAAATTGTTAATTGTTTCTAAAAGATATATAAAGAAAATAGCAATATAAAATATTGAATTAATTTGGGTCATCTGCTAGATGATAGAATTCATCTCTGTACATTTAACCAGAAAACTGCAGCAGTAAAGAACATATTTGAATGTTTTTTAATTGTTTATGCACTAATTAGGCTACAGAAAGTGAGGCTGGTGATATGGATCTCAGTGGATTACCAGAGACAGCAGTGGATTCTGAGGATGATGATGATGAAGAAGACATTGAAAGGGCATCAGATCCTTTGATGAGTAGGGATATTGTAAGAGACTGCTTGGAGAAAGACCCAATAGACAGGACAGATGATGACATTGGTAAGTATTGCAATGTAGTAAAGTATTGTCAAACATGTTCTTCTTCATCTCCAAAAACTTAATTTTTGAGCTTGCTGTTTTATTTTAATCATTAGCCTTTGTAGTTGGTAAGTTTACTGTTTTTTATTATTGTTTTTTATATAATTATATATATAATGTGAACAAGTAAGGAAAACACATATAATATGGGTGAAAGCTATTACTTGCTGGCCCTTTTGATCTCAAGCTTCAGCTTCTAATGGATATCAGAACAGGTTTATGAAGGAGATGTCATTGAAATCTGGAAAACAGACAGAACCTTGGCAAAGGTGATATTAATGTCAGCACTGCTTCTCACAGTATATTTTTAATTGTCAGTTGTGATATTGTGACTTGACATTTGCTGCAAACATTGCAGCCTTTAAAACCATAACATAAATGTGCATCTAATCAAACTAATTTGCTATGTTAACATACAAGTAAACACATTGAAAGCAAAGCAGAACTAGAATCCAAATTTTAATCTAATCTGTTTCACTGGGGGAGATATTTTTCTTTTATTGAAGTATGACTAAATGATGATTAAGGTTGATTATCAGATGATTAAGGGACTAGAGCATCTCTTATACACGGAAGGTCTAAGAGAGCTTGGGGCTGTTCAGCCTGATGGAGGCTCAGGTGATCTCATTAATGTATAGAAATACCCTGAGTTGAGGGTGAAAAGATGATGGAGCCAGAGTCTTAGTAGTGCCCAGTGAGAGGACAAAGGGCACAAACTAAAACACAGGGGGCTCCATCAGAGGACTAGGAAATGCTTTTTTTTCTGCTGTGACTGAGCACTGGGACAGTGAAGATATTCAGAAGATGTTTGGATGTGTTCCTGGGAAACTGGTGGTAGGTGGCTCTGCTTGAGCAGGCAGGTTTGACCAAATGACTTCTGGAAGTCCCTTTTAACCACAATCTTTCTGTGATTCAGAGTAAATAAAAAATAAGGGGAAAGATGGGGTCCTATTGAACTCTGTCAGTAGACATTTTAGATCAATCTGGATACAAAAATGTTTTTAGGGCATAGAATCACTTTGCAGGACTGCTAAAATTAAGTTCTGTAGTCATGAACAGCATAAAAAATGAAAATACAGGAAGCTCACTGTTGAGTACTAGTGCAACTCAAGTGCTTGTAGAAGACAGAGCATCAGTAGTCACATTTAAGACAGTAATCCTGTCTGGTCTATCTGAGAGGAACTTTGTGAAACCACCAGACAATGATCAAGTACAATTTACTGTTAAGCCTAGACTAGGAGGTGTTGGCTTTACCAAACAACTTGCTCAGTTTTGTGAAATTTGTCTTGCTGTGTTTTATATTGTTCTAGTCACAATGAAATTATTGCCCTGACTGGAGTATTAAAAATATCATTGGTTGTATTCAGAGCTCTTGGTTACATTACAATCCTTCCATTATGCTGAATTTTACTTTGCAGTGTTTCTATTGATGATATGACCAGCCAGTCTGTGTCTACAAAATACCCAGTAATTAAAACAGGCCACTGTACATGATTTATTAGTATACAGAAACGATTGTGCAGCAGTTTAGCTTAAGCAGCCTCAGGCATCTTGCTGAAGAACTGTCTTTACTGTGCTTTGTTGTTTTGACATGCACGACTGAGTGGGCTTTTTCTCCTTCAGAACAACTACTGGAATTCATGCATCAATTGCCTGCTTTTGCCAACATGACAATGTCAGTGAGGAGAGAACTCTGTGCTGTAATGGTGTTTGCAGTTGTGGAGAGAGCAGGAACTATTGTACTAAACGATGGGGAAGAGGTCAGTAGAAGTTGCTTTTGACTCTCCTATTATACCAAACATCCCAGATTCCACACAGTTAAGGTCCTCTTTGTTACTTAAAAAAAAAAAAAGAGAGAGAGAAAAAAAAAAACCAACATTCAGGTAAATCAGGACTCTTTTTGTTCTGGGTTTTCTGAAAGCTTTTGTTTAAGCACTCACAAATTTCTTAAGCAGTAAAACCAGAAAATATTCTCTGTACTGTACAAAATGCTTCCTGCCTATTTGAACTCATCTGGGGACTTTATTTCAGTATTCAAGTGCTGTTTTAAAACTTCCTCTATTTTTTTTTTTCCACAGTCTTAAATTACCTCTTAATACTAAAGATGAACTTAAGATCCCAGTTTTCTTGAGCTGGAAATAGCTGTACTTTTAAGGAAAATGAGCTTGTAAAAATTTTAATAGGTACTAGAAAATAACTTTAGCTTTAGAACAATTGTGAGAGTTGTATTTATATAGTATGATATTAAAATGTTAAGTGATTTGGTCTTCATGTATTCTGCAATATTTGATTTCTAGCTGGATTCCTGGTCAGTCATTTTGAACGGCTCTGTGGAGGTGACATACCCTGATGGAAGAACAGAGATATTGTGCATGGGAAACAGTTTTGGTGTTTCTCCCACCATGGAAAAGGAGTATATGAAAGGAGTGATGAGAACCAAAGTGGATGACTGCCAGGTAGTGTGTCTGTGGTACATGCAAATTCACACCCACATAGGTGTAATGCAACTCAATAATGAGACCCAGTTTTATTTTAAACTGAATATATGTAAAATATCTGGTGGGTAACCCTGGACAATAGTTGGGCAATATGGCTCCTCCATACCCAGAGTCTGGGAAATGGAGTTATCTTTAACTGGGTAAAGCATCATTTTGCTTGAAGATGTTTCTCTACATGCTTTTTTCAGAAGGTGAGGGCCACGAGCCATACATCCATTGCTTCCAATGTTCCTTAGTAGGATCTCAAGGTCCATCAGCCATAACAGGCTCCTTCCCTTCTGCAGCTAACAGCCATTCTTCCTTACTCAACTCAGCTATTGAATATCAGAGTAATACAAACTTTATCTCGTGTGGAGATAAAGTGGTTTGAGTGAAAGATCTAATTTTGGCTAATCTGACCTTTCAAGGGAAAAGCTTTGATGTTTGCTGTAATACAAGCAGTCAGATGTAAAGAATGCTTTTCATGGCATAAAACTACTGGCTGAATCTGATTATGTGGTTGCTATTTGCTTATTCCCATCCAGAAAATTATAGCAGAGCTATGGGTGAATTAAGCATTTTGCTTGATCCTGATGGCTAATTAGCTTCCAGTAGATCACCTTTGAAAGGAGTGAAAATATGTGTTGATAGAGTCACCTGGTTTAGCTTGCCCATCTAACTCCCAAAATACGCATAAATGCTTTCTTGTTAGGGTAATGTTTTCAACAAATACAAACTGTGGGACTTCTGTTTCAGCTACTACAAGCTGCTGGAAAAATGAAATTGTGTGTAAATGAATTTAAAGAGAAAATACTGTCTCTAATTCTTGGGTCCTTGTCCTAAGTATGTATGTGAGGATTTAACAACTTTTCAACCATAAGAAGCACTGTTCCTCTCAGTTAAATACCCCAAATTCATATAATAAGGCAGTTTAATCTTCCTCCCCAAAAGAGACAAGTGCATAATAATTTGTGTACAATGTAGTCTTTTTCCAATTTGTTATGGTTGGTCTTAATTATATTTGCATGATGTAGGTATTAGGAACATTCTAAAGATATTTATTCTTGGCTGAACTGATGATTGTAGAAAATAATTTTGCTGCTGTATGCTTTAAGCCAAGAAGTAATTTCTTTCTTCGTGCCTGCACTAATTAATTGAATAAATGTTATTTTTCTTACTAATTGACTTCAATAAAATAGCTATTAAAAAAGAAGATTATTTACCAAAACAAGAGGCACAAAAATTAAAAGCTGGGTTTTCACTTAACTCTTCTAAACATCGCAAAAGAGATGGGCTTCATCTCCAGCAGTGGGGAGGTCAAAGCAGCTGAATGAAAATGGCTGGGAATACTAAATCATATTGCTCTGATGGATCTTGGTCTCCTCTAACTGCAGGATTGTAGTGGCAGCACTGTGCCTGTCTGTTCATCTGCTTGGTACAGCTGAACTGTTGGAAAGACAAAAACTGTTGGAAAGGCTCGCTGCAGGTTGAGGAGCTGCTTTATCTTGTCTGTTGATTGAGTACTTGCACCTTAAGTCTAAATGCTCTTCTGAAGATGTAACCTTTTAACATTGGTGCGCGATGTTTCTTTCCAGTTTGTTTGCATAGCCCAGCAAGACTATTGCCGCATCCTCAACCAAGTGGAAAAGAACATGCAGAAGGTAGAAGAGGAAGGGGAGATTGTGATGGTGAAGGAGCACAGGGAGCTTGACCGCACTGGAACGAGAAAAGGCCACATAGTCATCAAGGTAAAAGAAAAAGAGAGTCTCTTGAAAAAGTCCGTGTTCTGTAAACCTCTTAACTTGGCAAGTTAGGTCCAGGATCAGTTGCGATATATATTGTAGAAGTAAATATTTGAAAATGGACTGTTAATATTTCTAGATTTTTAAAAATAATTATGGATGTTGATAGGTGATTTCTGAAGAGATTAATTACATAATTTAAATTTTTTTGCATTTCTTAGCACAGTGGTCAGGCTGTTATGTTTGCTTAGCACATTACTTAGTGGATGGCAGTATTTCTAGCGTGATGAGTCTTCAGTATGTTACAAGAAAACAAATTTGCATGTGTTGAAAATGTGTTGATAACTATGATTTTTAAAATTTTTTGCTTTCAATAGGGAACAGCTGAAAGGTTAACAATGCATTTGGTGGAAGAGCACTCTGTGGTAGACCCAACATTTATAGAAGACTTCCTGTTGACGTATAGGACCTTTCTTTCCAGCCCAATGGAAGTGGGCAAGAAGTTGTTGGAGTGGTTCAATGACCCCAGCCTCAGGGATAAGGTGAAAATCTCCTGAATCATGTATTGTTACCATTTGCATTAAAATATAAGCAATAAGAATAAAATATGCTTTAGAGAGAATGACTAAATTGAATAAGATTAATTAGATATTAATTACTATAATTAATAGTAATACAAATAACTGGTGACATATTTTAATGGCTGAATATATGGTAAAAATTAAGAACATTTTTTTCCTCATTTTATTTAAATATTACTGTTTTCATGCAGTGTAAATTTCCCATACTTTACCTTGCTGTGTTTTTACAACTTAGTTGCTTGCAGGTATACAGGAAGCTTTTTTTCTAATTGTGAGTATTTTTATTTAATGTAATTCAGTAGAATTTTATTTATTATCGCAGTCCCTGCATGTCTCCAAGTTTGAGCATATAATAAGTTTTGTGTTTTCTGTACATATTGCTAGTTAATTCAGTGTGGCAAACGTGATTTTTTAAAAAGGGAGAATAGAACATTCATGCATTGTTAAGAATCTGTTGTGCTTTATGTAGCATTAAAAAAAAGTCACCAAGCCCAACCCAAACACAAGAAAGCAATCAGATATCTTCTCTAAATAGAATTTCCATGATGGAAGAATAAGGTACATACAGTTTTGGCACACTGGCCATTGAGGCTTTGTCATCCTTCAAACTGTATTTCCTTATTTCCTCTTGTATGCAACTCCTTCTTATGTTAAACAATTCTAAAAATTTCCAGATATTTGTAAATTTGAAACCATGGGAATTATATTAGTACAGTGAAAGGGAAATTTTATTTAAATCTGGGTATTTCTTCCAGAAATGTTAGTATAGCTGAGCCTTGAAGGAAGGGTCTTATATGTAACAGAGGGTAGGCTTTGCAGCTAATACTGTTCAGAGCTATGATACTGGAGTTCACCTTTAAAGTTATGTTGCTCGTCCTACAATGGCCAATCTCCTCATGAGATTGAGGCACAGTTGTTTATATCAGTCTGAACACAGAACAGCTCTTTGTTCTGCTGCCTCAATAACCAGCCTTTTCTGACCTCCAGCAGCACTGACAGCAAGGCAAGAGGCAGAGAACAGCTTGGGACAAGTGGAGATAAGCAAGTAGGGAATAAGGAATCTGGAAGATTTTGGCTGTTTTGTACTGGGTGCTGATAGGCAGTAAGGGGAGTGAAAGGAGTGGGTAAAACTTCCTGGGGATGATCACTACTCAGAAGCATTCAGAGTGGGACGCTGGACATCCAGCCTTAGCAATGACTTTGCCCTGCACCCAGTTACTTGATTTTACATCTTTAATCCTCTTTTAATGCTGTTCCTGATTTTTGACACGAGTAATGGCATTCCTCTGGAAGTCAGCATTCAACTCCTCCCAGCTCAGTGTCCTCTGGGTGTAGATGAGTTAAGTCCCAACTTTAAAAGCAGCATTGACAGTGAAGCTGTCACTGCAGTCGTTTAAAATGCATTGCGTGGTACAGCTTGCAACTTCCCAGACAATTTTAATAATCTGCAATTACCCTAAATTTAACCAGACATCATCTGGATCTTCCAGTGTCATCCACAGTAATGAAAAATATCAAAACTGTTTAACAGGAATGAAGTTCATCTTCAATTTCAAAGGTGCAGAAATCTCAAGTATTTTCCTGTGGCTGTGAGTTGCAGCACGTAGAGCTGGCTGGTTGCCTTCAGTTAGGATCTGAACTTGAGGAATTCTGAAGTGCTTGGTTAGTTTGGTCATTAATTTCAGCAGTTCTTCTGAATTAATTTCCTTTCTGGGGTAAAAGGAAAACTACTTAGAAATTTTTTAGAGTGGCAGGGATTGGTTTTGCATGCCTGGTGTCAGACCTTTAGCATGTGGAGCTGCAGATGTTTGGATTTTGTGCAGACACGAAGAATGGGTGGGGGTTAGCACTAATTAAAATTAGTATGAGACTTTTAAATTGTATGAGACTTTGTTTTTAAGCGTTTGGTTTTGAAATGTTTAGAGATTTATCCCTACTGATTTGCTTTCCCAGCATAAAAGAAGAAATGCAGCTGTATTTTTAGAGGTAGCATTGAGTGGCACAACTGTTTTGGATTCAGCAACTTTTTAAAAATAGCAAGAATCAATACTAATTCAAGACACCAAAACACTTTTGTATTGTCAGGACAACTGCTGCTGATATTCCAGGTCAAATCACATACTAAAAGAGAGAACATTATAGTAAAAGCATATAGTTTTAAAAAATGCAGCCCTTATTTTGTGGCTTTACCTTCATTAGTATTAATTAATGGTATTTCTTCAGATTTTTTCTTAAGAAACTTTGAAATACCAGCTAAGATTCTTCTCAGCTCTATCATCATAATTGCTTGGGGGGAGTAGGCGGTGGAGGGAAAAAAGGAGGAGTAAATGGAAAGATTGGCTCTAAGGAAAGGAATTGCTGGTTTTGCTGTTAAAACCTCTTTCCTACTTCTTGCAATATCTTGTTTTTCCTGCCTCTCTAAACATACAGGAGATCTTTTACAGAGATAAATGCCCAATAAAGTTAATGGTGGCACATCTAAAGACAGGAGATTCAAGAGCCAATATTAGGCTGTATTGTAAGCTTTGTGATCCTGTGCTTGGAGAGCTAAGCAGATTTGGAAATGTACATGAACAGGAAATTGTTATAAGTCAGAAATGGATCTACCTTGTTGTCTTCTACCTGTGTGCCTTCTACTATTCCTTACTTAATAAAATTTGATACAGCCAGTGTTTTCTGACTTGCAGCATTCATTATGAAATGCAGCATACAATTGCTTATACAAGTGAAAGCAATTTTGATACTTATTTTTTTCTCATGATATATAATTGCATATTAGTGAAGTTTGATTTGGATGTATGTGTGTGTATATATATAAAATATATATGTATATGTATTATTTAAGTTTCCAGTGAAAATTTACAGGGCCTTTAATGACCATATTTTTAAAGAACTTGGCATTAGTGTTGTTCTGAGTATTCCAGCAATACATTTATAATATTGATGAATTTTCAGGTTACACGGGTAGTATTGTTGTGGGTGAACAATCACTTCAATGATTTTGAAGGAGATCCTGCTATGACTCGATTTCTGGAAGAATTTGAGAACAATTTGGAGAGGGAGGTAAGAGTGAGGTTTTTTTTCTGACTACATGGGATAACAGAGAATAGCCAGGCTGTCGTTGTATATAACTTACTATGCTTTTCTCTTGTAGAAAATGGGTGGACATTTGAGGCTGTTAAATATTGCTTGTGCTGCTAAAGCTAAACGAAGATTGATAACATTAACAAAGCCATCTCGAGAAGCCCCTTTGCCTTTTATCTTGCTGGGAGGGTCAGAAAAGGGGTTTGGAATCTTTGTTGACAGTGTAGATTTTGGTAGCAAGGCTACAGAAGCAGGCTTGAAACGTGGAGACCAGGTATGTAATTTTAAAATGTTTCCCTCCATTACATTCCCACCCCCCCCCCCCCCGTTTTTTTTTTTGTTTCCTTTCTCTTCACTGCATGAAAATTTTTCAAACTTGTTTGAATTTTAGATATTGGAAGTGAATGGTCAAAACTTTGAAAACATTCAGTTGACAAAAGCCATGGAAATCCTTAGAAATAACACTCATCTGTCTATCACTGTGAAAACCAATTTATTTGGTAAGTTTGTCTGCATTGTTCATTCTAGTTTTGATAGAGATCTAAATTATTTTTTTAATAGTTTAAAATACTTTTGTTTGAAACTCTTTTGTCCTGGAAAGAATAGAAAAAGGAAACACAAAGGTCATAAAATACCTTGGTTCATAATTGCAAAGAAAAATTTATGAGTAAGGATTTACATGAAGTGACTTCCCTCTCACAAGTATATGTTTCTGGATTAAGAGGAACTATTGTGACCATGTAGCTCAAACTTTAAAAACCTACTTGTATATATAATGTTTAGTTCTTTCTCAGGAAAGAAGCTCTTCAGGCATTTCAGCTGATCAGTGGTCTTATTCTGTCTGCTGAATTTACTTGTAGTTTTTCAGCCCACTCTAACTGTAACAAGCTCGAGGCTATTACAACCTTTCCTGCCAGCTAGATGAAAAGATTCTTGCTACCCTCTGTATTTCTTTTCTACATATTTCCCTCTAACAAGTACTAAAGTAAACATGGAAGAGTCTTCAAGCAGCTCAGGACCTTAATTAGCATCATGAGTAATGAATAGATTGGGGCTTTGGTTTGATTTTTTTACCACTGGGTACTTAGATTATTTATACAATTTAGTGATGTGTTCTTTGAGTATCTCTTTCAGGATCAGGTTCTTCATCACAAGTAAGTAGGGCAGAATATTACCACAGCACATCACTGCACTAACTGAAGATTTAGTTTGCCTACGTTACCTCCAGAAGTCATTGGTCAAAAAGTCTTCAAAGTCATTGGTCAAATCTGTTTCCTTGGGACATTTTTTTTCTGCTTTGCAGTAAAGATTCTAATATTTCAGTTGTTTCTAATAATTAGAGACATTTCTTAATATATCTGGACATGCTTTTTTAGCTGGATATTCTTGTTTCTCTGTGTGTAAGTTCTGTAACTATCCTCACACGGGGTGTTTGAATCTCATGTGTTGCTTTACTCTGTTAAAGATTAAACCTGATTTCTTCCTTTCTTCAGAAGTGTTTTTCTAATTTATTCTATCTTGTGGCTCCAGAGGAAATACTAAAATCAGATTATGGTGCCATGCCAGAACAGTTACTTTCTGTGTTTTGCATGCAGAATTTCTTCTCCAAAAATCCCAAAATGAGAGTTTCCTTTTTTCAACAGCATCTTCTTATCTGTACCCAGTTTCTCTCTCCAGCCTCTAAGTCCTATTCAGCATTACAGTTTGGGTTTGGCTGGGTTTACTCTCCTCCACTTTTGTGTCTTACTTCAAGCTTTTGAAGTCTCTTGGTAATATGTTGTACCTCTAGATATGAGAGAATATTAAAGACAAAATTAATAAATAACAGTCAAACACAGCCCCTAATACTCATCCTTAGTTGTCCTTGTTTCTATGTTTTTCTACAGTTCCATAGTTTTAATTATCACTTTTCATTTATTATTATAAATCATCAGAGGATTTTTCCATTTTTGTATGGAAAGTTCCTCTAACACTCAGAATACATGACTTGCTCTCCAGTTCAGTTTTGTTTGATTTATTTAAATATATCAGCCTTTTTTTTTGAGGCTCAAAGTTGCAGTAGGACAACTAATTCACAAATTTATCAGATATTTCTTCCTCAGAGCTGACTCTTTGCTAGGGAGCTGAGGGAGAATGAGGGGTTTTTTGGTATTTCTGGCAGATGGATACAACAGCCCTGTAAGGTGTCTCAGTAGTCTCCTGCTTTATTTTCCTTATGACTTTGTTGCTGTTTCCCTTCTGATTTTTTTGATGCTGTTGCTAATAATTTCTTGTCCATCTGAAAGCTTTTGATGCTGCCTTTCTGTTTAAAACTTCCTTCTCATTTTTATTTTTCTATCTCACTTTTGTCTAATATGCCCTTCTGCTATTCTGCAGAAGTCTTTGTCCTTAGACTAAAAAGTCAAATTCCTTCTGTTGATGCCATCCGTGTAACCATGTGGGCACCTGTGTATTTCCCTTCTAGGCTGGGCCAATTAACTGGTTTTCTGATTCATACTATAGAAAATGAATGTAATTTTTAAAAGCAAAAATGTTTTTTAAATCTTATACCTAAATTAATTTAATGCTGGAATTGACAGAATATTATAGTCTTTTCTTTTAAATTATTAATATTGAACTGGTCTGGTGCACAGAGCTTTCTTTTACATTTTTATCCTTTTTCTTACCTCCCTTTTTCTGTCTTATGCAGTTTTTAAAGAACTCTTAACAAGGTTGTCGGAGGAAAAAAGAAATGGTGCTCCCCACCTGCCTAAGATTGGTGATATTAAAAAGGCGAGTCGTTACTCCATCCCTGACCTTGCTGTTGATGTGGAGCAGGTGATAGGATTAGAAAAAGTAAATAAGAAAAGTAAAGCCAACACAGTTGGGGGAAGAAATAAGTTAAAGAAGATACTTGACAAGACTCGAATCAGCATTCTGCCTCAGAAACCATACAAGTGAGTTTATTTCCTCCTAAATATTTCCTCTGCATTAATTTATAAGAATTCCTAATGAACTTATAATTTGTGATTATACTTTTTTATTTATTAATACAAATCCTATATCTGTCTGAAAAAAATACCAGAAAAAACCATTCTGAATATTTGAACAAGCATAGACTGCTAATATTGCAGCTTCTGACATCAGTTTAGATGTATTTTTTTTTCTTATAAAGTAATGACACGAATACTTCTTTATGTCATTTCCCTTTTTCTTTTAAGAGGACTGTTAACTGAAATTATTTAGGAATAATTCTTCAAGCAGGTTACTTGCAAATGGTTGGTATGGGCTATGATTTCAATGTCTCCACATTCCAGTGGTCTATAACAATTTTTATGTCCTGCTGTAAGGATAGTGAGGCTAAAATTTTACCTTGGGTTCTTTGATAGAATTGTATTTGGGTTTGTTTTTTTTTTTTAAATGAAAGCTAAATATGCTACCTTGAGAGCTTTTATTCGACGAACACATTTTAGGAATAGAGTTCTGAAAATTGCTGGCAAAAGTAGAAGAGTGAATTTTATATGAGATTATGGGAATCTGCTTCTTGACCAAGGCAAATGATATTGATGGGGGGGAAATGAATTGTAGAGAGTAGTTGTGTGATCTGTCTTTTCTCTTGCATTTTTCTTTCCTGTGTCCCACTAAGGAAGAATCTGTTCCATATAAATTTTGTTAAAATACACTTGTGCTGAAAATGCAGGGCTTTTTTTTTCCTGCTGTCACTTAAAAAAAAGTTTGCTTAACTGATGTTAGATATTGCCTACTAAATGAAAACTATTCTGAAAATTATATATAGAATTTTAGCAATAGAATTATTAAATTAATATAAACTATTATACACAAATAATGGATGTTTCTTGAATTGATGGCAGTACCTTTCAGTAGAGGAGAATCTGTAAATCCTCTTTTTGTGTTGTTTGTCTTCAGCATGTTTTCCTTTATTTAACTGGTCTTGCATGTTTGTTTTTCTGATGAGCTGTGCATACTTAGGTCTGTTTTAGGCACTATGGTTCATAGTACTTGCATAAAATTTTCATGTTGATTTTTCTTTTTTTTATCCTTTATTTTCTTTCATATTTACACTTTTTCTGTGCAGGGACCTCTTTGGGTAAGATTCAGAAAAACTTGACCCATTTTATTTTCTTTTTGATAGCGCTGCTTAATGTGTTATATATAGCAGTTTGTCTGCAAAGCCTGTTGACATTCACTTGTTTTTGTCTGCACAGTTTCTGTATAGAGATCTGTGGCTATAGAGTTTAGTGTTTGTGCTTTTCTTCCCCCTATTGTGTAACAGCATCAATCTCATTCTTCCTTTTAATTACTGGTGTTGCATATATTAAGGGACTCCACCTAGTTTCACGTTTTTTGCATATAAGAAAATCAAGAGGGGTGAGAAAGCTGATTTACTCTTTAGTTAAAGTAGGCATTTAAAAACTTCATGACTCAGCTGGTTTAAGAAGTGAAACTGTCCACTTTTTTGAGTATGAAGACTGCAGAAGGCTCCAGTGCCTTGAGGATGTACCCAGACAAAACCAATCTTTAAACTAGAATGAGGTCGCTCTTAGAGGGAGCTTGTCTGCTTCATGAGACATTAAATCAGTATCAAAGATGAATCCATTTGAGCAGGAGGTAATGCCTTCCTTCAGTCTTGCTCTAGTTCAATAAGGTTAAATAACTTCCCAAATGGAGCAAACAGCACCTTTTCTTCTGCACCTACAGGGAAATCTTCTCCTCACTGTCTGTGAGACATCTCTTGGGTTCCAGGTACAATCTCCACTGGAGCTCTTTGTTTACTTTTCTGACACAGAGTGATTTTGTGGTCTGTAGGCTCAGTTGGTCCAAAAGAAGATTAAACGCAATCCCCACCTCCCTCTCTAGTAAAGTTCTGCCTGGTCCATAGTGCAGCATCCCAGATAAAGCAGCAGCCCCTGTCTCTCTCCTCTCTGCAGCCCTTCAGTGGGGTGCACAGGATTTTGTGTTCTGAGGGAAGAAGCATTCAGATACTTCTGTCATTTCATTATCCCTTCTTTCCTGTTTGTCATTCAGCAGGAAAGTTATTTCTTAGTTAATGGTTAATGTGCTGTCTCCCTGCATGGCAGATGCATACAGAAAGCAATAGAAATTCTGTTTCCTTAAAACCATAACCTTCTTTCATTGGCATAATGAAATATTTTACCTAACAGTAGCTCATCATGGGACCTGGATTTTTTTTAGTGTTGCTCTTTTTATCTGATATTTCTAGAGTTCATTACTTGTTTGCATAAATTTGCACAGAACTCAGATTCTAATTTAAGTTTAAAAGTAGAGTTGACTGAGTGTAAAGTAAGTGATTTCCAACTATGTGAAGACTTAAACTCCCGCACAATTTAAGACAGTTTTTTTGCTTTTAAACCTAACATTTCAGAGTTGATCCACTTTACTGAAGCTGCCTCAGTCATGACACACAGGATAGGTGTGAGATTATATAAAACTGGAAAACTGCAGAAGGAATGCATAATGCAAGTGAAACTATTAATATAAGATTCACACTGTCTTAATTTGATTTGAATTTAGAGAAAATTCTGCTGTTGGCAGTATTTATGGTATATAGTAGTTTAGAGCCACCAGAAAACATTTTGAGGTACTAGGGCTGCAGGGTTTTTTGCTTACTTTCTTTTTTTTTTAAATGTGGAGTGGTTCCTGCTTGAAGGACCTGATATTGATTGCTGGCAATTCTTTTGGTTGCAGTGAAAGACTTATTTGCTTGTGGCTTAGCATGAAGGTGCTGTGTGCTGAGTAGGTCATCACTGCTTGTCTCAGTATTTTGTGCTTGATGTGGAAGTACAAAAGTACAAATGTTCAGATTCACCTTAACTTCTGATTCAAGAGAGAATCCTGTATCTGTTTCCAGTGGACTTGAGTGTTTCTGTCACTCTCATGGCTTGAGGTTTACAGTTCATAAGTGTGCTGATAATAGAGAGTTTTCTTGTTCTTAGAAGCAAAACACTGAGAACACCCAAACACACCACAGGCAGATACCATACATTGCCTTCTCAAAAGCAGTTATGTCTGTGTCATTAAAAAATGTGTCTTTAGTGCTCAGATACTATTCTAGCTTTCCAGACTACTGTTCAATTCATAGCACTTAAAGAAGTGGTACAAGAGTGCATGGTGTAGAGTTATTCATCAGTAAGCACAAAAGGATATTGGTACTGTAACAGCTATCAGGGTAATTATCTTGCCTTTATTACTTCTGTTTAGGAGCACTAGACAAAGGCTTAAGTGCCCAACATTAGGGTACAAGTGGTCATTTGTGTTGCACCATTTAATTTACTAGACTGACTTAGTTGTAACGTTTGCAATGAAGTCTAAAATCTGGTTTATGCTTTATTTAAATGTGTAGATACAGATTTAGACATGCTTGGCTTTTAGAAAGGCCTTGCCTATACTTGCTACATTTTTAATGCTTTTCACTTTCTATAATGACTGTAATTCAACATTTTATACCCTCTGAGTGTTTTATTAAGGGTTTTGATATGTATATTTAGAGAAAAGTTCAATGGCTGTCTCCAGCTCTATATCTTGTGGCTGGTGTTCTGCTTCACATTATTCTGAACTCAAAAGCAATAAGCAAATCAGTGCCTACTATAACATGATGATAGCTCTGTCTCTGATCCATCTAGCACTACTGATCTCCTGTGGGACCCTGCCTTACACAATTTAATGGATAAAACACTTCGCCTTTATCATAGAATACTTTATTTACAGCTGCCAGGTACTTTGGAGAGAATACTTATAGCACCCAAGTGTGGCTGTTTAGTTTAGCCTTACCTGGTATCACTTCAGTCACACTGAGTGAAGAGACACTCAGAGAACTGATACAGGGTGGGGAAAACCAGATGATCTCAAATGATCCTCTCTCATCCGTCTGTTGAAAGATTTTATATAGTATGGTTACAATACCTCACAAATATAGTTGCAGATCCTGTCTGTGATGGGATAAAAAATCTGAAGTCCAGGTCTGAAAACAGCACTGAGGGGACAGCAGTATTACTCAAAGTTTGGCTGATGGGCTGGTGCAAGAATGATGAGGTGTGTACCACCTTTTGAACGAACATATTAGCCAGAATCATTAAACAATGAGCCTAGCAACTCCTCGGAGCTTAATGGTGAGGATCTTCTGTCAGTGTGAGCAGGCAAACAGAGTCACTCTGAGTGGACAGTTCACAAAGCAAGTCCTGTTGTCTGGAGAACTTGGACTTCTAAATAGCAATTGCTATATCAACAATTGAAAGTATGAAAACGTAGCAATAGAAACATCACTGAATCCCTCTAGTATAGCCAGTCTCTGAATGTCTGTAAGTCCTGATTTTATTTCTTTCTGGATGCAGTGACATTGGAATAGGCCAGTCTCAGGATGACAGCATTGTGGGACTGAGGCAAACAAAGCACATTCCTCCTGCTTTACCTGTCAGTGGAACGCTGTCATCCAGTAATCCTGACCTGCTGCAGTCTCATCACCGCATCTTAGACTTTAATACTACTCCAGGTAAGGATCCTTTTTTTATTGTAGTTCTTGACCTTTTAATTTCCTCTCATAGTTCAGGGTTTTTTTTGTGTGGATTTGTAGAGTCTGAAAAGGTTTGTGAGTTTTTATTAACTGTTTTCTGTCATACACAAATTCATGCATGAGGATTTATTACATTTGCTACAATATATTTTACCCACATATAATAGATGTTTGTTTTTCATGCTGTATACAGAGTGCTTCTTACTGATTGAATGTTCTTGGTCAATAAAAACCTGTTTTGCTTGGTATTTTATAATTTGCCTCGATGGATCATTGTTTTCAAGACTGCATTTTCAAATGGCATAGCAGATCATTTGCTCATAGTAAAGGGAAAGGATATTGGGCTGGGACACAAGACATGTATTTCAGTATTTTTCTGAAGAGACTTATATAATTTGTACTACATTTGTAAAGGACAGGATTTTAAAGTTTCTTGTTAGTCCCCTGCCCTACAGCTGTATGCCAAATTCTTTGAATATAAAATCCCTTTCTGAAATAGATAAAAAACGAACACATTTAGAGAGGATCAAAGCACAGGGGTGAATGAGGGAGAAACGGGGGGAGAAATTTGAGAGCCTTATCTTATAAAAATGATTTAGCTGGAGCTCCTGGTAGGGTTGGGATTTGGGCTCTTATCTGGCTGCAGGAAGATTCTTAGTGGAAAACCTTTCCTGAGTTAAGTATCCAAGTCTTTGCTATTAAAATATAGCTTCTGGAGCAGGATCTAGTGGTGGTAGCTCAGCAGACACATGGTTATTTTAGCCTAATCTTTAGAGAATTACTCAAAAGTAGAACTGAAAATTCAGTGCCCTCCTAAGACTGACGGATTTCAAATATTACCTGAAGGATTAGCTAAAGTGATGCTGCTTAAATATCAGCCTACACACTGGCCAAGTTGATGCAATCGTTGTGCTTGAAACTGTGATATTGAACATTATTTCGTCCAGGTGTTTTAGGGCTAGAGGAGATTGCAAGGAGGTGGTTTGTGATTTTTGCCCCAGTGCTTAAGATTGATCCTGAGAGACTTGGAAAGTGAATAGTTTTTTGTGTTTTCTCCAATGACTAGTGTCCAACACCTTGAAGCTATTCTTTATCAGTAAGAGCATAGCTTTTCATCAGGACTTTTTCTATAAATGGGTTAAAATTCCTTTCTCTAGCTTGATGCTTAACCTAGACCAGACAGCTCTAGATAATTAAAGTGCCCCTAATGCTAAGTGCAGCAAGTGGCCAACTTCCAGAGCTGTGGGCATTGCTGACTCAAGCAGCTGGAACAAACTTCCATGAGAAGGAAAGCCAGTACAGGATTAAAGACCTTTCAATTACAGATGGAGTTCAGAGACGCTTAATAAATGAATAAGGTTCAACTGTTTGCATTTTGCATTGAGGAAAGGAGATCAATATGATGTAATGCCATCGCTACAATGTTTTAACAGTTTTTCTGTGTCTTTGTAGAAAATGCATTTCTTCCTCATTAAAAAACCCCAAAACATTGTTTTCATTTTGTTTGCTTGTTTTTGGAGTTTTTTGCTTAAAATTTGCCTGAATGTCCACACATTGAATATTTTTAAAGTAATTCTAAGGCAATTTTTTTTCCTGAGTGGAAAGGAAGGAAAAGGGGGCTTGAAATGAAAAGCATATACCTTAAGGACTTTAGAGAGTGTTGCATTGTATATAGAAGAGTTTAATTATATCTCTATATAGTTCAAGACTTGAAAAAAAGCCTGCAGTTTTAATTCCTTTTACTACCTTGGTCTAAATTAAAGATGGAAATGGAGGCAGCTTGCAAGAAATTGAATGCACTGGAGGAGAAAGAAATGGGTAGCTGTCCTTTGAGGCTTTGAGAAGTATCCCTCAGGATAAAAAATAAAACAACTTGCTCCTTTTAGAAGAGTAGTCTTTGAGGAGAAAGTGTGAACAGCTTGAAATCTGCAAGGAGTCATTTTAGTTTCCCTTCTGATTGGATCAGGCTGTCTGAAATATACTTTTAAAGATTTATTTTTAAATGTTCAATAGCACTTTGATTTCTCTTTTCTTGTGCTGCCTTTGCTATTTGATTGGAAGTCAAAATAATAGAGTAATGATGAACTGCCAGTCCCTGGTATTTTTTCTTTCCCCTCACAATCTTTCTAAGGGAATAGATTCCTATCATACAGCATTGCATTCTTCAGCCTGCCACTCCAGTTTCCCTTTTTGAAAACCAGTGAAGGGGGGTGATTAAGATTCTCTTCAAGTGTTTTATTTAAAAATTAGTGGGCTGGATTACTTGCTACCATTGCCATAGCTGCAATCATTTCACTTGCTGGCAGACGTTGTGTGTTCTGTGTAGAGCTTTTCCTCACAGCTCTGATAAGTAGGCAGCCTGAGAAATTGGGTGCTAAAATGCATTGCAAAGATGGGACTCCCCTATTTGCTGTCCTCTGTGTTTCTTCATATTGACTTCACTGACCCAGCAGAGCAGGTTATTTTCTTGTTGCGCAAAATGCTTTATTTCTAGGGACTGCTAAACAATTTCTCACCTTGGTATTGTTTACAGTAGCTTCTCAACTTCACAGCATTTCTTTGGCAAATATGTCTGTAACAGCAAGAGGCAGCAAGATCTAGAGAAGGGTCTGATTTTTAACAACATCTCCAAAAGCCTGTGTCTTTGGCATCTGCCTTCCTCCAGATGTCAAAAAATGTAGAAAATATTTCAGAAAATATTTTGCTCTGTATCCTTCTTCAGCTAATTACTGAAGGAAGATGGGTCAGTGTAGAGTTGGTGATAAAAGGTAAAATTGGCTTGCTTGTTGTGAAGTATTTGTGCATTTGACTCAAATGCTTTGGAAGGGCTAAAAGATGGCCTGTAATGATATCTTTTATGTGTAACTGATAATGTAATCAGACAGTGTTAGTGTGTTCTAGTATTAGTGCTTCTCAAGCTGCAAAAAACTACTGTGAGCTTCAAAGTTATGGGCTTAGTTGCATGAGATTTGTAAAATCATATATTTAAGCCTAAAAAGCCTTTGTGGCATGTAAATAAACTCATATCAGAGAGATTCATCTTAATGATTTCCAAATTATTATTTTGGAAACATGCAAGAGCAGTGGGGAGGTGTTCAGTTCTGTTCTTTTGTCACAAGATTTCTGCTGCTGAATAGATCTTTCTGTAGTAACTTGAATACATGTTATGCACATTCAGGTCTTGTCAAAAAAACCCCTAGTTGTACCAAAGTGAATGTTTCCATTTGGAAGGTTTTGGTTTTTTTCCCCACTATTTTATTATGATAGTAACTTCAGAAGCCTTAATTTAGAAGGCTTTTTATTATTATATATTTTCTTGCTTGTATCTTCTTTAATCTAAAAAATTAATTATTTTTAAGAAGAAACTTACTAAAGAAAAATGAGTAGATGTCATGCCTCACAAAACTAGGAAACCTTATTTCTAACAGAGGGAAGAAATTAACTTATTTGAAATACATGTCAGTTAAAAATACCTAAGGTTAAAAAACCCAGTGATGGATATCTGTATAATTTCATTTATCTTTTTTTTTTCTAAAAATACAGTGATAACTACCAAAATTCAGTGGATCAATGGGCTCAGATTTCAATATATTCATGCTCATTAGTTTGTCTGTCCAAACTTTGAAAATATTAACATATTTTATAGCCTAACTAGCTTCTATTTCTGGATGTTAATAGAACTTGTTTTTACTGACGATATTCTTTATCAGTAAGAGCCTTTCAGGACTTTTACTGAAGTGAAAACTGGTAACACTAATAATTAAACTCAATTACTCGTTCTTATACCATTGAGTTTTTATTTTTCTTTGTTTACTAAATTGCATGACTTGCTTGTAATTTTTTTCCAGATCTACCAGACCAAGTTCTGCGGGTTTTCAAGGCAGACCAGCAAAGTCGCTACATAATGATCAGCAAGGACACAACAGCAAAGGAAGTGGTCATCCAGGCCATCAGGGAATTTGCTCTGACTGCAACCCCTGATGCCTATTCGCTGTGTGAGGTCTCTGTCACACCTGAGGGTGTCATCAAGCAGAGGAGGCTCCCTGATCAGCTATCCAAGCTTGCTGACAGGATACAGCTAAGCGGCAGGTAAGATGGAGACTGAGCTAAAGCTGATGATGCTAGTTTATGAAGGCAAAATCTTGTTAAAGGAGTGTTAATTATTTAATGTTCTGTTTCTTTGCAACACATTGCTGCTTATGCAATGTCTCATTAATACCTAGGTCTGGTGAAGTTCATTTTATTCTCAGATTCCAACTGGATCTTCAAAGATAACTCTCAGCACTAATTGGGTCTATTATATCTAGTGTCTTTTTCTGAATTTTGTTTTTACAGGTATTACCTGAAGAACAACATGGAAACAGAAACTCTCTGTTCAGATGAAGATGCCCAAGAGTTACTAAGGGAAAGCCAGATTTCCCTACTACAGCTCAGTACTGTTGAGGTGGCTACGCAACTCTCCATGAGAAACTTTGAGCTGTTCCGTAATATAGAACCCACGGAATACATAGATGACTTGTTTAAACTCAAATCAAAAACAGGTTGCACTAATCTAAAAAGGTTTGAAGAGGTGATAAATCAAGAAACCTTCTGGGTGGCTTCTGAGATTCTAAGAGAAACCAACCAGCTGAAAAGGATGAAGATCATTAAGCATTTCATTAAGATAGCGCTACACTGCAGAGAATGCAAGAACTTCAACTCGATGTTTGCCATCATTAGGTACTGCCCACTAATAATTTTACTTCTTAGTAAAAACACTTACTTATATTAGTCTAAAAAAAAAAAGTACTTAATAGAGTAAACCAGTTTATGCTGCTGACATCAACACTTGGCAGTCTGCTAAGGAGGGAATTTTCTGTAATTTGAAATGTTTGCTAAAATATTATTTGAAATGTTACTGTTATGTACTTACTGCTCAAGACAGCGCTGGCAAGGTGACATGGCACTAGAGAAACTAATGCACTTATTTAAGGACAAAGGCCAAAAGAAACAACAGGTATATAGAGGAAAACCACACAATTGTTGCAAATGAATGGGCTAATTTCCCCAAAGCAGCTCATTTTTTTCCGTACTGCCCAGTATCTTAAGTTCATTCAGCCATAATATATTGCATTTATTTTCTTTGTATCAGCAGTTTCTTTCACAGAACTTTGAAAATAATCAATAAAAGACTGTGATGCCCTAATATAGTGTGTATATAAAGATCTTGTAATAAGAACTTTAAAATGTACTGAAAATCTCAGAAAACTTTTTATCACTTTGGAATGAGAAGGAAGAGAGAAAACTCTAATGTCTATGTTTATACACTTTCTTTAAAACCCAAACAAAACCAAACAATCCCCCTACATTGTCTCTCAAGAATAAGCTCAAGTAAGTTGAGGTAAACTGACAGTGTCATCACTGTCTTTGATGCAGGCTCTTGTCATCATTTTGACATTCAGTCAACAGATTGAATGTGACACTTCTACTGTGAGTAGGAAAAAAATGAGTAGGTTTGAATACTATTCAGCAAATGAGGCAAGTTCCAAAGTCAAGGATCCATGCTGATGATCAGTCAGCATCTCTGAGACATCAAAATATTGAGATTTTGTTCAGTTATTTCAGCCAATCTCAAGGAGAAATAAAAGCAGGAAAAAAGCAGGTTTTCTCTGCTAGGAAAAACTTGAGTGAAGGGAAGACTCTAGGTATCTGACTTTCCCACCAGGTAGAAATTAACAGTAAGACAGTCAATGTCCTTACAGTGGAAAAAGGGGGTTTGCACCAGCTACAGCCTTGAGAATAACCTCAGGTATAGAGAGTGTTAAAAAATTTCATCCTGAAAGAAGAAAGTCAGATGGATTATTGCAGAAAGAAGGTGGGTCAGTGTGCTGTCACTGTGTGATGTTCAGGTGAACATCATCATGTGGGTGGAAGATATATTTTTTCTGCCAGTTTTTTAATCTGGAAGTAAGTAGTCATCCTGAGGTACTTAGATTATGATAGTCTTATCAAACTCAGACACTGTTTTTAACTAACAAATACTTAAGGTTTAAGGTTTAATTATTCATCTAGGTGCATTTTTTTTCTGTTTATGGTTGCATCATGAAGATATCTCCAGTTTTTATAGCTTTTATAAAAATGATCTTCTGTAATACATACTGGCAAAAAGTTTTTAAATTTGTTATTTTATTGACCCTGTTGTGCTAATGTATTCTAGCTATATGGTATTTCTACCATACAAAATTTAACATGGTCTTTTCTAGGATTTTTTGTTTCTTTCTCTTGTTCTTCAACTTATTTGCACTTCTTTTGTTTCAAGTGGCCTGAATTTGGCACCAGTTGCAAGGCTCCGAACGACTTGGGAAAAGCTTCCAAGCAAGTATGAAAAACTGTTTCAAGATCTACAGGACTTGTTTGATCCATCTAGGAATATGGCAAAATATCGTAACGTCCTTAACAGCCAAAACCTACAGCCCCCTATTATCCCCCTGTTTCCTGTCATCAAAAAAGACCTCACATTCCTTCATGAAGGTAAAGGCAGAAGTATATTACCTTGTACTAGCTAAGGAAAAGTAACTTTCCTGCCTAATCACTGATGTTTTTGGTTGTAGGAAATGATTCTAAAGTGGAGGGCCTGGTGAATTTTGAGAAGCTGCGGATGATTGCGAAAGAGATACGCCATGTCGGTCGCATGGCGTCCGTGAACATGGATCCTGCTCTCATGTTTAGAACAAGGTAAGTGTGTTGTACCAGCCAGAGCTTTCCCCAGCTGGCAGAAGGTTGGGTGGCAGCAAGAGGCACTTTTATGTGCCCCTTCCATTGGAGCAGTAAGAATTTTTTGTGTTAGCAATTGGCCAGCATGATGTGGTAGTCTAAAACTGGAGAAACCATTACATTTTGTGGTTCCTGATACATCCTAAAATGTTTCTTACTATTCCATAGTTGACCGTCACGTTGTAAAAATGAGATTCTGTCTGTGGGAGGGAGATAAACTGGTTTGAAAACATATCTCTTAGTCTAGTTGAAATATAGATGGGTGCCAGCCTTATAATTTTGATTTAGTAGAAGTGGTAATGTATCTGAAGCAGTGTCAGCTACTTCTGTTAGAAAACATGGAGTGAATGCTCTTTGGCTTCATGTTTGACAAGCTTATTGCACACTCTTTTTTCTTAATTTGAGCTAGAAGAGTTTGTAATATCTGATTGTATGCCCAAGTCAAGGCTCTTTTTTTAATGTTTGTGGGCTTCCAGAACTGCTTGTCCCGAGGTCTGGTCTTTTTCTTTCTGAGCTTGTGATCTTTCTCTGTCTCTTCTTAAACCCATGCTTTATTCTTCCTGGCTCTCACTTGCAGGAAGAAGAAATGGAGGAGTTTGGGGTAAGTGGTTGGAGACAACACACACAGACATTCATTCTTCCTTTACCATTTGCATTTTTTCCTACTTGCTATCTTAATTTTCTAGTGCTTTGACATTTTTTTCTTATGTAACCCTTTTTTTACTGACAATACATTTGATTTGAGATTAAAACACAGAAACTGTAAATTATTTTTAAGTGGTCATAGGTAGAAGTGGAATGTTCTTTTCCATCTCTAGTTTAAATTGCTGAAGGAAGAGACTTTTGGTCAAAATGAAATTACAAAATGACAAGGTTGCAACAGCTGAAAAGAGCTGTTAATTTCCTTATACTTATTAAACAATTATCACAATCAAATTCAAAAGTTAAAATTTACAGTAGCTGCTTGACTAACTTACTTTCATATTACAATTAGCCATCATTTTTACCTTAACAATTCAGGACCAATGCATAGAGTTCATGTAGATATACATACATTGAAATGTGCATGACATTTATTTCATCATGAATTAGCTGATAATTTTGTTTAACAAAACTCTCTTCAGTCTTGCAAGTTATGAAGAAGTTCTATTTTGTAAAACTGAGTTGTACATTTTGTATACAGTCTGATTTAAAACACAGAGTGCTTTCAAAATACCTCCTTTATATGTATTTGAATTTGAACCTCAGCTATGTTCTTCTGTCAGCACTGCCTTACTGCATGAGCTTTTCCTAATGCTCCAGTCCTCTCAGTAGATGGCTTATGTGAGAGAGCTACCTTGAATGCTTTTCTAGATGTGTGAAGTGTTATTGCCTAGTTGGAGCAAAATAGGTTAAAATATCTGTGCCATTAAAATAGTGCCTGTAACCAAGTAAAAAAGATTTCCTGGCCCTCATCTTTCTATCTGTTATAGCTGTTTGACTTACTGGAATGAGGCATGTAAGCTTTGACCGTAGACTGACATTCATGCAATCTCTTGCACGTTTCACGTTTTTTGGGTGGTACATGTTGGACTAAGTCATACCTTTGCTGTCTTTCTTTCCTCTCCTGTCCCCCTCACTCCAGGTCTCTCAGCCAGGGCAGTGCCAACGCAGCCGTGCTGGACGTTGCACAAGCAGGGGGACATAAAAAGCGGGTCCGTCGCAGCTCCTTTCTTAATGCTAAAAAGCTCTATGAAGATGCTCAGATGGCACGGAAAGTGAAGCAGTATCTCTCAAACTTGGATCTGGAAATGGATGAAGAGAGCCTGCAGACACTCTCTCTGCAGTGTGAGCCAGCCACAAACACATGTGAGCTTTGTCATTTGTTGTGGATTTCAGGAAAACTGTTCAATATAACTCTGTTTCTAGTCCAGTGAACCAATTGGGAGCAGTATCTAGACACTGAAGTAGAAAATTATTTATCTAGTCATTTTCAAGTGCTAAATGTCTATGAATCTAAGGAAATAATCTTGTGGATTAACAGGATAGAGACATATTTATACAGGTGATAAGGCTTTAAGATGATGTCACAATGAAGTGCACAATGGCTTTTTTGATTTGTCTGTACAAAGGGTATAAAGGAGTCAAAAGTTCTTCTGTATTTCTGATATACTGAGGTTATTAGTGTGAATAGTGATATGCTTATTCTGAGGGGAGTAGGGGATTTTCTTATATCCAGGTGTTTCAGAGGTACAGAGATTCAGAGAACCTGGAGGGCTGTACCTGGGGCAGCAGAGGGGAAACTTATCCTAGAAATATCCATTTCATTTGGATTTTAAGAAATGTTGTATCTTGTGCCCTTCCCTTCCTGCAGGGTAGCAAAAAAATAATAATTATATGTCAGCTCTGAATCAGTTGTAGTCCTTATGATAGCCCAGTATAACTTCTAGTCATGTTTTTTTTTGTAGCAGTGGTCATTTATCAGAGCTTTAATTTGAGAAAGAAGACATTCATTGATAATGTGCATCTTTTAAATTGATTTACATTATCCCCTCTTTTCCTCTTCATCTTTTCTGTCTAAAGATATCATGCTGTATTAATTGGACAAATACTTAAACACCTTTTAATTGTTTATCAGAGGGCTTTGCCGTGCTCAGACTAAAACACCACTGTGTCCTTGGCTAGTAGTTATTCAATGTTTTGTCCCCTTTCTTGCAAAGTGCCGAAGAACACGGGAGACAAGCGATCTGGGAAATCTGAAACGTCACCTGTGGCTCCCCGGGCAGGCATCCAGCAGAAAGTGCAGCAGCAGCATAAAGCAAACCAAGCACTGCAGGTCCCAGCCGTGTCTCTCTATCCCTCTCGCAAGAAGGTGCCAGTCAAAGACCTCCCACCATTTGGTAGGTGGAACAAGGGAGAATTTGGTTTAATTTTCTGAAGTTTGTTTGTCTACATCAGGCAGACATTTTTAATCAAATAAGGTTCAGACGTCCATTTCTGGTAGTATGATATGCAGGTTATACCTGTCCATTCAGTGTCTAGGCATTGTTCTCTTATCTAGAAATGGAAAGAAAGAAATCTAGGGAAAGAATCCTGTCAATTTACCTATTACTAGCAGCTGGGAAGAATAAAGGTTTCTCACTGTTTGCCTTGGGAACTTGCCTTAACTTTTCTAGAGGAACTGGGGACTTGGAGTTCTTGAGATGCCTTAGAAGTTTTGGTGTCACTTCACAAGTTTGATTTTTTTAGGTGAAATTGAGGCCTGCTCAAACTGGCAGTCGTGTTGGAAATGTGGGTCTGAACTTTCACATTGATAATTGTCCCTTTGGCTTCTACTCCCTTCTGCTTTTTTATTTTTGTTACACAGTTATTGCTACCTCTGTATTCTACAGAAAGGCACCAGCTTATAGAAACTTCTTCTATTTCTGATTCCCAAATCTGTGTCCCAACATGTGTACAAAACATATATGCACTATTAATGAACTCTTTAAATCACAAGTATGGTAATGCTGTTGCCATAATCCCTAGGAAGTATATGTAGCATAACCAGCCCTTCCTTTTTCATGATGGTTATTTTGCACAAGAGCTTAATTCTGATTTCACTCTTTATTGGTTTTCCTCATGCACCACTTGGGCTGCAACAAAGCATTAGAAGCAGCAAAATGAGCAAGAAACAATTCAATATTCATCTAGATCTTGTTGATTTTACCATTAAATTTTAATCTTGAAAGGACTTTGAAGCTTCATAGACTGCAAATTTTTTGCTCATAGTGGCAAAGTTTCTGAAAACTGACTAGGTTATGATGATCAGGCAGCTGTGAATTATTGATGGCAGGATTGCGATCCAACACATCAAAGATAAAAGTCCGCGAATGCTTGAAAATAACCTCTACCACAAACATTGGCAAAACTGTCAGAGAAACTCTGTCTTCACTTATAAAGTTGTCCCAGGGTGGATCTTTGAGGGGAGGGGAAGAGAAAGATGAATAAATGTGGTCTGAGAAAAGCAATTCCTGATGCCCTAGATCTTTACATCACACAACATCTTCAGGATGTTTTTACTCTGTAGTTTCCCAAAATAAGCTGGTGCACAGCTAGTTCTCAAAAATGAAAGAGAGAAAGGCAGCTGCAGGATGGCCTTATTTCATAAGCCTTATTAATTTTCTTTCCAGCTTCCTTTGACCTTCTAGGCTACTCTGAATAGAAAAGAAACAGGAGAGCAGTTTGAATTCTTACTATATAAATCTTCACTAACCAGTGAGATGGGTGTGTGTCTGTATTTAAGCTAATTTTAGTTCAAGTTTCTCAGTAGCCATTCCTATGCATATCCTCAATTATATGTTGAGGCAGTATTCTGCAACATCAAATCTTAATGTTTTCTGTGGCAAGTATTTGTCTTAAGTGGCCAGAATGAAAGACCATCTGCACTAATATGCAGAAATAAAGCACTATATTTTAAATGGGAATACATTTTAACATTTTGCTTCATTTGAGCTGGTGTCAGAAACTCAGAAATATACAGGGAAAAAATGTAACTTTTTCTTCCTGTGGAGTGTCTGCTCTATAAATGCATTGTGAAACATAAGGATGTATTTATACTGGACTTTACACCTGTCTACTTTAATTCTTACCTGAAGGCATTAACTCCCCACAAGCTTTAAAGAAAATCCTTTCATTATCAGAAGAAGGAAGTTTGGATCGACACAAGAAGCAATCTGAAGACGCTGTCTCAAGTGCATCTTCACAGCTCTCTTCTCCTCCTACTTCACCACAGAGCTCTCCAAGGAAAGGTAGTAGATGTTCAATATTTCTTGTCCTGTTTCTTGAAGCTCATGGACTTTGGAAGCTTCTGAGAGAGAATTTGGACACTCAGTTCTGCTGCTCTTATTTTTGTCACATATGGTCAGCAAGAGAGCAGAATGTAGTGCAGAGTGGGATACATGAAAGGCAGCTGTAAACCTGGTTTCAAGGGTACCTGAAAACCCCCTGGTGATCAAAAGCCAGAAAAGATAGCCTGGTGTGATACAGGATTTGATGCAGCAGGTCACTCTGACTGCAGCTGCTTCTGACAAAAAATATTCCTATGATCAGCATTTCCTGCTTTCAGTGGAAGGATGTACAGGTTGAAACTTAAAATCTTTGTACAGCATTGGCCACACTGGTCTATCAGAGAAATTATTTGCTGTGTCATGCATCTGAATGGGATGTGACCTACATATGACAGAAAGGCTTAAGGTATTTGGAATTAAAAACAGAATATTTAATATTTTAATTTATATTTTATACTTTAATAGCAGCCTGATTATTTAAACCATGTGTATGAATTTTTGAAGAATGGTATTATCCATTGGAGCTTTCTTGACCAAGATATTTTTAAAGTAATTTCAGAGTTATTTTTTAAAGTGAATTTAGGACTTTAAAGGGATTTAATAAAAACCAAAACTATTTTCTTGTTTGTTTTCGTGGTAGTTGTAGTTCTGGCTATGAATTGACAAAATACAGGAGGCATTGTCCTGTAATTTAAACATACTTCCACACTTTGGAAATATGATAGGCTAGATGTATTGCATGTAACTTCTAAGTTGTTCTCTTTCCAGGCTAGCATAAAAGTTCAGTTTAACAGTTACATAATAGAGCATTATGGTAAAATATACATTGGGACTGAAGTGATTTCTATTGAAGTGTTACTTACTAAGGTCAGATGGAGGAGGATAATATGTAGAGGATATATCATCTTGAGTCTTTGTAAAGTCCCTGTCATCATTATTTCTCCCAAATACTACATCAGCAAAGAGGGAATTTATATAAATATGGTCAGGCCTCTGCGCTTTTTGAAAAAGGAATTGGAATTCTGTACTTGACTCGTAGTGTGAACAGCACTTCATTTTTTCAAAAAGTGAATAATAAACATGTTTAAAACAACATCCTTGGTTTGATGGTTACCTGAAGCTAATGATATGTTCTTTCAGATAAAAATTACAGCATTATTTCCCAGCATTAGTTCTTAGCAATTAAATTGCGGTAGATAAGTTGAAGTAATTCTGCCACTTAGGATTAGAGTGAAAGCAAAATATGAAAACTGTGGTGACTTGTGGATGTGTTTAATGATCTTTAACTTGGCAAGAACATTCAGCTCAATTTGTTTAATACTGAAAGAAAAGCTGAATTTCCTGAATTTGCTTCTATGCTACGACTTGCAGATTTTATCTCAGTCAGGCCATGTCAGTGCTACCTACCTCCAAATTTCATTTGGAGGTAATTAGTGAGCCAAGCATCTCAAAGAAAACTTGAAAACCTGCCCCTCTCTCAGCTAAGGTATGTAATAAGTTGTCAGCCCAGACATCCGGGCTTCATGTATCTGGTCATCTCTGAAGTGTAGCTTCGCAGAATACAAAGGACAGTATGAGAGTCTCTGGGATTACTTTAAGCAGTAATCTCAACCAGAGCATCTCTTTCCTTCCAGTCTTGGAGCCAGTGTTTATTCACAGGCAGATTTTGAGACATAATATTTTATAATGTGAGGCTACAAGTATCATGATGAATTTTAAAAGAATTTAGGAGAGGAGAGCAGAGAAGAGGAAGGAGAACAGTTGGTTTGTAAATGAGTAGTACGTGTTCCTACAATCCTCTATCTCTGATTAAGATACCAAAGACAGTGTCACACAGTTCAGCTATGTATCTTTATCTTTTGCAGTGCTGTGTAAATGTAATGGTAGCTTTGTTTTATTGCCAGTTTTATTGCAGTATTGCCAGTGGCCTGACCAGAAGTGAGCAGGCATCTTGGAGAGTCTGATTAACGCTGTGTTCCCTTTGCAGGCTACACTTTGGCTCCAAGCAGCACTGTGGATAACTTCTCTGACTCTGGTCACAGTGAAATTTCTTCTAGATCTAGTATTGTCAGCAATTCCTCTTTTGACTCTATGCCAGTCCCCCTGCATGATGAGAGGAGACAGAGGCATTCTGTCAGCATCGTGGAGACAAATCTCGGTGTGGGAAGGATTGATAGAAGAATCATGATTGAACCAGATCAATACAGCTTAGGGTAAGAATTTTATTTGTGCTTACTTACATTATACTTTCATATAGTGTGTATGTGGTGTGTGTATTTGTCCATGTAACTTTCCCTGTATTGCTCAAATATTTTTTCTCCTCTGCTCTTAAAAAACTACTACTTCAGTGCTTCATTTTGTGATAATGCTCCATTCCTGCCAAGAAAAGGTTTTGTACTCCTGAGTGAGTGATGAGATCTGAGCAGCAAGACTTCATCTCAGTAAATGTTACCATCTGAGCATTTCAGTGGTGCCATAGGTTATCCACTTTGCGGCAGACTGGTACCCTAGCATGCCTTCTCCATGGGAAATTAACTGAATTAGATGAGATATTCAAACAATTATTCAGAGATAAACTGAGAACAGAAATAGCTAGCAATTTTCCAGTCTGCTTCATGGAAGAGTGCATATCTGTCTAACACCAAAATATTTTACTCCAAATATCTCTTCTAGTCAACAATAATTGGAAGCTAAAATTCACATTGCGCTGCTGGTTTTCTAGTAATTTTCTAGGTAATTAACTTCTGTAATGGTGGGGAAGCTAGTGCTGTGAGGAGTTCTCTAAATCTCTAGCAGTGAGCCTTGGTGTGAAAATAATTGGAGCTCTGGCTCCTGTTTAGTCTCCACTTACTTTTTTTTTTTTTTTTCACTGTTATTTGGATGCTTCAGTCCTCTGAATGGTTTCTGGGGTTTTAATCCTGCAGGGTCTTTGAATGGCAGACCTGTTCCAAAACTGCTGTACTTCAGCTTTGGGAAATCTCAGGCTATGCAAACTCTTTATTCAGATGTCTTAAATATTTGGAAGAAAAGGGTTCTAGTCTGCATAGGAAGGTGCCCTGGAAGAGCAAGTCCCAGGAGCCTGGATATCTGCTAAGCAAAAGTGACACTTTGTTGATTTTATCTGCTGCTATGTAAGGAATCATGTCAGGCTCACTTAATCATTGAAAGGCTACAGAAAACATACTTGCTCTATGAAATAGCATGTGTTTCCAAAAATAAGGCTAAAATACATTTCCATTTGCAGGAAATGTTAAAAAGTTAGCTCTCACAGTTTTCTAAGCAGAAAAAAAAAATCTGAGATCTAAACCTGAATATCAGCCAGCTCCTGCTAAATTCTGTTTCTAACTTTTGAAAGCTAGCTTTTTTCTACCATTTGCTCAGCATGGCTGGAAAAGCAGTAGAATAACCCTGTCTGTTTCCCTGTATGTGTGTCTGTGTGGTTTGCCTGTCTTAAAAGGCTATTGTGAAGTTAAGATTTTACTTTTTGAAATTACACTGCTGAAGTGTATGACTTCACCAAGTTATCTGTCCAGTTTTGTTTGTGTTTGGTTTTGTTTTATTGAGGATGTACTTGAAAGAAAAGTGTTATATTCTCAAAAGTGAATTTGCCATTCATGCAAACAATAAGTACTATCAAGTGCATCAAAATATTCCACCATAGAATCATGGTTTGGGTGGAAAGTGACCTTTAAAATGTCATGAAGGTTACCTAGTCCAACCCACAGCGTGTTTTGTTTTTCTTTGGTTGTTTCTTTGTGCATCCTGTTCATGATTTCCAATTCCAACACTGGATTTTTTGTCCCCTCATCAATGTGTACCCAGCTCATATGCACCGCTGTCAGAGACCAGAGGCCTGTATGCTGGAGCAACTGTACTTTCTTCTCCTAGTACAGAAGAGCTGTCACAGGATCAGGGGGACAGAGCTTCGCTCGACGCAGCTGACAGTGGCCGTGGGAGCTGGACTTCTTGTTCGAGTGGCTCTCATGATAACATCCAGACAATTCAGCACCAGAGGAGCTGGGAGACTCTGCCTTTCGGACACGCTCATTTTGATAGTTCAAGCGATGGGGCGGGACTGTGGGCCTCAGGCGGCCATATGGACCAGCTGATGTTCCCTGACCACAGCACAAAGTATGGCAGGCAGAGTCAAGGTAGGGAGGGCCTTGACCAAGCACAGTCCAGAGCAAGCTGGGCATCTTCCACAGGATACTGGGGAGAGGACTCCGAGGGTGATACAGGTACCATAAAGCGGAGGGGTGGGAAGGATGTTTCGATTGAAGCTGACACCAGTAGCATAACATCTGTACCAGCAGAGGAGACAAAGCAAGCTCCCGTCCCTGCCCACACAGCAGCAGCATCAAGTAGTACAAAGGGGCTTGTTGGTAAGTTAAGTTTTGTTTGCCGTGAAATATTTTAATTCATTTGCTTGAGTTTTCTCATATTGTTCTGCTTTTCTTTTATCTGTTTTTCTTTTCTTTTTTTTTTTTTTTTTAATTTTCAAAGCAAAACTGAACATTTTGCAGTCTTTCTTAAATTTTCCCCTTTAACTAAGCCTTTATCACTAGGGAAATTATAATTTATTGTTGATTCTCAGTTCTGGCAGTGCCTTTGTGTTTCAAGAGAGCCTGCCATACATCAAAAAACTAGCTCAGCTGCTGGGCAGTATTTTGAAAGGTTGATGTATTTAGATGTCAGTTCTGAAATTTGAATTTCTCATCACAGTAAGGCTCCATAAGGCTATATTTAGAAGTCTTAGTAAATGTGGCCTGATTTTTATAGAAGTCTTTTACTTTATACCTTTGTATGGCTTGTCTGATAATTGTGAATATTCCTTACTTCTGAAAATGGGATCCTTTTGTGCTTGAATACCAACTGAAATGTTTCTTTACTCTGCTGAAACTGAAGAGGTTTCAAAGAAGTTAGAGCTGAAATATATTTCTGTGCATTCAATAATGGAAAAATCAGATAATGTATAAATTAGTATGAAGGTGTCTTTGGCAGAGCTTAGCATTTTTATTATATTGTTCCTTTTATGCATCCTAATCTGTGGGCCATCCAGTACCTCTGAATTTTTGCCTCCTTTCGTCCTTCCATTCATCCTCACTTTGCCTTTTTCACATGAAGAACTATCTAAAAGCCATTTTTTGCTGACACATCTAAATGTCTGCCAGATTGAGGTCATGCTGAGACCAGTGTTCTAAACAGCTTTTCCATTTTCTGCCCGAGTATATTGCTTAGCAGTGGCCTTTTGCCTCAAAGCTTGGGTGCAGGTCTAAATCCCCAGGCTATCAAGAGGAAGGAGGTGTATGGATTCCTGCCAATCTCCAATTTTATTCTTTGATACCCTTGGTTTCCTCCAGAATGTGTAACAGGTGTGCTTCCAAACTTGCCTCTCAAGGCAGTGCTTGCCACTACCTTTTTAGAGATTTGAAAGAACATGAAAGACACCTGAAAATTCAAACTAACACAATTCCATGCCCTTCACTACTATCTGTCCTGAAAATGTAACTGTGTATCGTTATCTGACAGAACCCTGGTTTACACGGTTCTTTTGCACTTGATAGACATTGATTTATTGTAGTATTTCAGTATAATTTTTCTACAATAGATTTTTTCTATAGAACTTCTGATTTTCAGAAATCCTTGAAGAAAGTTTCTGAGAAACTTCTTCATGCTGCTTTGTTCAGTTAAACAGTTTGTCCAAGAAAAATACTTAGACTCTACTGGAAAATGTTTGGTTTTGTTGTAATACCAAGGATTTATTTTTAGTCTATAAAAACTTGCATCCAAGTAGCATCAGTCCATTTTAAGCTGTATTGCCCTTTCAGTCAAATCATCCTGCCTAATGCAGGGTGGTGTTGTCATCAGCACTTAGGCAAGAACATACAGTGTATGACTAGCTATGCAAAGTAAATTGTCTGTGTCAGTGGTTTTTCCTGCTGTATTTGTAAGGTTTGTCATTAAAGCAGTCATATGTTAAAGGGCTGGGCCCACAATAAGTGTTCAGTATCAAAGTTCCACCTGACTTCTCTAAGTACTTAACTCTAAAACAGAGACTCTTGCCTATTTGTTGTGTGTCTCTGCAGATGCTTAGGATTCTTAACTGATTTTTTTCCCTTAAAGTTCTCACTGAGAGGGCTTCTCAGTATGCCCTGAGTTAAGCCTTGTTCAGGTAAACGGTTACATCTCAGTGAGATCCACAGGGTAGGTGATGGTCTTTCCATCTCCTAGATAAAATCATATTCAGTCATTGTTCTTATGGGAATACTTACAATTCTGATTTTGCAGAGAATACAACCACAGGGGCTGCAGGCAGCAGTGCATGCAAATAGTATAATGATGAAGCCCACTTCTCTTCCTGACCTCTTGGAGTTGTAGCTTATGCCTTATTAAGTAGTGAGATTTGTAGGGAGAAAATAATGTATCAGATGTATTTCTTGTTTCCCCTCCAAGATGCAAAAAACAAAAGTGATGAGCTCTTGGATGCAAGTTTTTGTAGACTATAAACTTCATCTTCAGAATTAAGTTAATCATGCATGTCGAGAGATGCCAAAATTCCTGATGTTTACTACTCTGTGAAGTCCTGAGTCTTACGTGTTGCTTTGATCACTATACATTTGATTGTATACAATTCATGGAACAGCTTCAGTTGGGAAGTTTGAACAAATTCCCCATGAAATTTTGTGGGTTTTGTTAGAGTAATGCTCCACTGCTGGAAGAATAGCTATATCCTCTGTATGTTGTATATTCGGTACTTTCTTGACTGATTTATTTTTCACAAGCTCTTTGTCTAGCATGTAATAGTTAGCTTTTGTCATTCAGAGCTTCTCTTCCTGGGCTGTTGAGTTGGTTGATATTTATTTAGCTTTTAACTGTCCTCTTTCCTTTGAGCATGTTCCTCATCCTGTCTCTAATGATCATCTGTCGTTTTTCCTGCAGCAAGAAAAGAGGGTCGATATCGGGAACCGCCTCCAACTCCTCCCGGTTATGTAGGAATACCTATTGCTGAGTTTGCAGAAGGTGGCTCCCATCCAACCAGGAAGCCTCCAGACTACAACATAGCACTTCAGAGGTCTAGAATGGTGGCACGGACATGTGAGACTCATGGGACAGCAACTCCACAGCAGCAGTCGCACGGCCACTCAACTGGCAGGCCTGTGAACAAACCTCAGTGGCATAAACCAAATGAGTCAGACCCACGTCTTGCTCACTATCCATCTCAAGGGTTTTCCACAGAGGAAGATGGTAAATTTCTAGTTGTTAGATTTTGAGTGTGCTGCATGCAAAACGGGTCAGTGCTGTCACAGACACAGAGCAAATTACACAAATCTTGCCATAATTTGAACTCTTCATTTCAAAACATGCTATTTGTTAATTTTTTGGAAGGGAAAGAATTCAGCTCATCCTAAATGTAATTTAAAATTTGGAATGTAGGTCCACTTGAATCTCGAACAACCAAACAGTTGGCATAGGCAGCTTCTCTGGAGGTGCTTATGTTCACCGTGTACAGCCCTTCCTGCCAAGATTTTCCTCATTAACCATGTATTTATTGATCAAAAAAGTATCCTGGTCTACAGAATACTTGCCCATCCACCCTGCAGAGCACTGTTGCTCTGGTTTATTTGGATAGTTGCTCACATTCTACCTGAAGCTCTTTATGCTGTAAGCACCGAGTCTTCCACTCTGTTTCACATGATGAGCCCACTGCTGTCTCACTACCTTGCTGATCCTACAGATGTGTCTACATCTTTATGCTTTAGCTCAGCTGTGATGTTTTTCCATGGAGAGCGAGTGTAGCTGGATTGCAGCTTTAGGTCCTCAAAATTTAGGCAGGGTGGTGCCAATATCACTCACTTGAATGCTTTGTTTTGCTTGATAGGCTAAATGATAGACTAAAATTCCCCTTCTCCCTCTAACTACTTAGTTACTAAGGTTTTAGGTGCAGGATGAACTTTGCAGTTGAACGTCATGGGAAAAAAATTAAGTCTACCTTAACTGAATTGCCTCAAACTCTTGAGAGTTACCATGACAGAGAATTTTAATTGTTTCTACTAACAATGACTAAATTGAAGATATATTTAGGGAAAAGTCAGATGCCTTTCTGAAGCTAGTAGATATCTAGGAGTATCTGTTGTGCTCCTCGGGATGAATAACTGCATCTAGCTCAGTTAAAGCAATTGTCCTTTTTTCTTCAAGATCAAAATTGCAAAGGAATATGTCTCATGAGACCTGAAATGTACTGAAATTTAGATTGTTTTAAAGTATATATACTTATACAATGAAATGGAGAACACAGGAGCACAATACACACAGTTGTTGTATGCACAGCTTGTTTCATTCAGTAGCAGTCTTGTTCTTTATGAACTAAATTCTGTTTTCCCTTATCCTATTATGTTTGCAGAAGATGAACAAGTCTCTGCTGTCTAAGACTTGGGCTTTTCTGGATCCAGAGTGAGCCACCTTAAAGGAGAGCACAAGAAGACGTCCCTAGAATAGGAGCCTTGGAACTATGATTAAAGGATGGTGGACCTATTTGCCTCCTTCCCTGCCTTAAAGCAGCATGGGGCTTCTTCCTCTGCCCCTCCCCCTTCTGTCCCCTCTCCCCTTGCATGTGAAATACTGTGAAGAAATCGCCCTGGCACTTTTCAAACTGTGTTGCTTGAAATGCACAGTGCAGCAATCTCCAAGCTACCACTGTCGCTGTCTGCCACATCACACAGTATCATTCCAAATTCCAAGATCATCACATCAGGATGATTAACTCTGGCTGCACTTCCCAATGCCTGGAAGGGTTTTTTAAATCTTCCTTTTAGATTTTAATCACAATCCTAGCACTTAGTCTCATTGGGATAATGAGATAAGTTAGTTGTCAAATTACATTTGGCCTTTAACCTACAAAGAGAAAATTGCTTTGAGATCCTTCAAGGAGGCAGTGCTTATTTGCTTGTTTACAATGCCTTTGTTACAATTTTCTATGTTTGTGTTTGGGAGATCAAATAGTGCATCTGAATAGTAATTACAGTATTATTTCACACCTGTAAGTAGGGTTGCCAGCCTGAGCTCCTGGAAGAATATTGCTATCACATGGCTGAGCAGGGCAGAAGGGAAGGCAGAGGTTGCAGGATGCAGTCTTTCCTTGACTACCTGGCTTTGCTCCTAATGTGCCCCACCCTGGAATCTTCACAAGTTTGTAAATGTTAGTGTTAACAGCATCCTCATCTGGGTCTGGTGTAAATGCAGAAACACAGTGCTCACAACTGGTCAGTGATCAAGAGGACACGGTGTGTCTCATACCTGTGCTTTGTGGAACACAGGATGGCATGCTAAAAAAAGTGTCCCATTGTAATAAGACAGATGGCAACCCCACTGTTAAGTTATATGCTTTTTATTTTTAAACTATATGGTAGTTATATTAAAATAAGTTAACTGGATAACACTGCAGTGAAGGCAAGTTGGGATGGCACAGCTCGTGTCAGCTGTTAACACTGATCTAATAACCTCCATCTATTGACTTCGACATTAGGGGATAATTGAGCCTTTAAGTGAAAAAAGTAGAAATAACCCAGTTAGATTTGCCAGCCTTTGCAATGCAGAAATAGTCACAACTGTTAATGGCTTCATGGAACACTGCATGTGTAGAGAAGGCCAATGTGTAGCAACCACCTGCTCACAGCTGCTATTAACCCTATAATGACTGAAATTACCCTCCCCTCTATTTTTGTGTTGTTTTTGCACAGACTCCGGAGAAGTGAAGGCTGCCAATCCGAGTAGTACTCAAATGTGAGGAACTGCTGGTCTTGGATTTTTTTTTTCCATTGAACTCAGCTGATCATATTGATCAGTAGATAAACGTAAATAGCTTCAACTTTTAAAGATCAAATTGCAGTGTTTTTTCACTGTATCAAACAAATGTCAGTGCTTTATTTAATTCTCTCTCCAGTAATCATAGCTTTTGTCTATTTGCTTATATATAACATTGTCAATTATGCATTTGTAATTTTACATGTAATATGCATTATTTGCCAGTTTTATTCTCGAGGCTATGGACCTCATGTGCATATAGAAATACAAAATCCTAGCTCTATCACAAGTTGCACAAATGTTATATAAGCATTAAGTAATTGTAGACCATAGGACTGCTAATCTCAGTTCGCTCTGTGATGTCAAGTGCAGAATGTACAATTAACTGGTGATTTCCTCATACTTTTGATACTACTTGTACCTGTATGTCTTTTAGAAAGACATTGGTGGAGTCTGTATCCTTTTGTATTTTTAATACAATAATTGTACATATTGGTTATATTTTTGTTGAAAATGGTAGAAATGTACTATGTTTATGCTTCTACATCCAGTTTGTATGAAGCTGGAAAATAAATAAATATAACATTAATGAAGTCCATATTGATTCTTATGCATTTTACATGTTCCACATACTTGAACAAATTTATGAAAAAATTTTACTTTGCTGTGTATTAATATTAAAGGGACATTGCCAAGTGATGTGGGCAAACCACTGGTGTGGAGTTTTTTTGATATACAGTTGTGTTGGTGATAATTTTTTAAAACTTTGGTGTGTGTACTGCTGAATGAGAATGACTGATACTGTGAGCAGATCCCGAGCAGAAACATTTGAGATGCCAAAAAAGGTATGGACTTAGGTGTATGTAGAATGTAAAGAGTTTTAAAGGTAAGATTATGTTGATATATTCCCGAATAATGTAAAAGTAAGGAATATCTGTTTTAACATTTGGGTAGGGAGAATTATTGAGTTTTTACCGAACAAGATGTGTCAAATAATAAATATCACCCAATAGCATCCCCAGTAATAAAAATTTATGTTAATTCAATGTTAAATTTGTAGATTTTGGTTTTTTTTTTTTTTTTTTCCCAGAGGCTAGATTTGTTATTTCCAATGGCATGCAGAAGACTGGTTTAAAATGGTACTGCTAAAGCCATAAACAGCCGTATCCTGTCAAGCCTTGAAATGCCTGGCAGGTGACGTTTCCAAGTCTAAAATTAGTTCAATGCAAGAGAAGCAACAAAATGCTGTCTGGATATAAGTCTTCATAGCTCTTCTTCTAGCTCTAGAAATGATCCACACTTAGAATTATAAAGATAAAAGATAAGAAAAGAAAAAGAAAGATAAAAATCACTGAAAATATAGGACTTGTAAACATTGGTGTTTTTTATTACTGTAATCTCTAGCACTGTAATGAAAGAAATTATGGATATTTAGATTTGTGTGGTGTAGTGGAACTACTCTCTGTGAATCTTTGGCTAATACTTGTTGGGTACATTTCAACAAGCTAAAAATTAAAATTTGTTTTTACATTAGTAGAATGAGCAAGCATTTTTACATATTTTACCTGCAAGATTGTCCTCCAGTAGTACTAAAGGCACAGTGATAAGGAAATAATTCTTCTTACCATCTTGTGAGGTGTTTGCACACTTGTCAGTTTTTTCTCTTTGCTTGATATATTATTGCATTAGGCAGTGCTCCCTATCCTCCTGTTTATGCCTCCTTACTGTAATTAGTATTTTTAGAACACATTATGTAGAGACATCCTCAACATAGCATCTGATATAGATAGCTTAATTCGTTATGGACTGAGTGATAAAAAGCACATCACACAGCAATTTCAATAGAAGGAAAGGCCTTGGTGTGACATCTGAAACAGGTTTCATATTTGTAATACTTGTAATATGAATTTTGTACTTACTGAGTAGCTGCAGCAAAATGCAGACAAGTAAATACCAATTGCCAGGATTTGGTGTTGTATTCACCAAAATGGAACTGAAATCTAAGGATTTTTTTTGTGTGTTTAAAGAAATGACATTCAATTATCTGTGTTTTATGGCTTTTTTTTGTCACTGAGGCAGAGGCTACTCCTTTATGCAGTATATTGCACATTGAAGTCGGCATGAATCTGTAAAAGATGAAGTCTTGAGGGTACTGCTTTAATGGATTAATCTTGGTCACTTGGAGAAGCATGCATGTTTTACATCTGTAAATCTGTGACTCAAATATTTGGTCAAACTAAGGTGAGGAACAGGTTTTGTTTTAAAAAAGAAGCAAAACCAAAAGCCCTCTATTTTCTTCAAGACTAATAGGATATGCAATAAATTTCCAGGCTGTCTCATATGGATTGCTGCATAGTTGAAACAAAATCAACTCTAGAGAATTCAAGTAATGATTTAATTGCAAGTATTAATATTTATGTATTCCTTGCTATGGAATGAAACATTAAAAATACTTCTGTGAATAAAGCCTATGTAGCAGCAACCGCCTCTCTAACATAAATTAAATAACACAGATCCATTGAAGAAAATATGAACATTGTTAAAATTACTCTGAAAATTGACCCCCTCAGGAGACAGCAGCCATGTGAGATGATTAGTATAATTTTGGTTCCCTATTTCTAGATTGTCCTTTGAGTAAGCTTTACAGTCTTGTCTCTAAAAATTGCATGCTTTGAGAGAAGGCTGGGAGTGAAAGTAGGTTTATTGCTGATGTAAGGTAGAATCTATTACTTTCTGTTTTCCACTGAAAATGTGATAAATGAAAATTTAGAGTTTTTACTAGAATATGAAATCCTTTAAATTTCTCTCTTGCTTATATGTGGTGAGTATGTAGGAATTAGTTTAAGATATTCAACTACTAGCAACTATCAACAGCATAATCTTAAACTATTTATATTTGATTTTCTTGGGATTAAATTTATACAGTGACACTCTACACACCTACACACAGACTGCAGTCTCTGTAGAGAAATGAGTCTTGGCTCTCTGTGTCAAAACTCAAGTTTGTGTTAAGTAGAAGTGCTGTCTTCTCCTTAAGTGTAGACTCATAGCTCCCTCAGCTTTTTATTTGGTGGCTTGACGTGCTCAGTGTTCTCTTTCAGTTTGGAAAATTAATTGGGATTTTCTTTCTTTATTTGGTCAATCCTTAAAGGCCTAGTTTTGGCCTAGGTAGTCTAGTGTCTGAAAGGAGGATTATTTTCTTTGCAGCACTGTTGCCCTTACTGACAATGAAATCCTTTGTGTAGGTATATAAAAACATTATATATAAAACCCATTTTTATATATGTGTATGTATAGGAAAAAACCCATTGTATACTATTGCAGCATCCACTTTTTTAGCTAGGATATCTGCACTGGAAATGAAGCCAATGCAGCATTATTTAAAGTAATTTTTTTTCAGTAGAACTTATACTGGAGTAGTGATGTTTAAAATGCTTTCTTGGTAACTGCCAAACTGTTTTGACAGGCAGTTGTTATCTTCTGATACAGTGCCAGGAAAGTTTTGCCACTTGTGCCAGGGTCAGTAGGTGTGGCAGAGATAAATCACCTAGGTGCTGTCTTCAGTATGTTTTGAGGCTTTTCTCATAACTAGAGAAACATGAACAGTTTTTGACTAGTTTTATTGAGTTTTGTATAACAAGTAAGATGCTCTGAACTGTGGCTTTTTAAGAGAAGGTAGCCTGTGAGGCCCAGGATGGCTTTTCTGCCTTGCTGTCTTTGGTCAGAGTCCAAGTAAAACACAGGAAATTGCACTGATAAAAAGCAACCTTCCACATGGAGGCCCTACTTCCAATATCAGCACTGAACTAGATTTGTTCTGGTTTGACAGTCCTGGGAACCCTCATACTTTGATACATGTTTTGCTCTTAAGGAGAGATAGTGCTGTTCCTGTATTTCTTATTTGGGAGACCGATCCACTCCTCTGGTTGTCAAAAAATATTGAGCCTCCATATGCTGGTTTATATGTGTATGGGATTTTTGCATTAAACATTCTTCAGGCTGGGCAGCTCTCTTCCCTTCTCCTTTCTTGTATCTATACCTTACAGTGGCCATATGTTCTTCCTATCTCTCCTGCCAGAATAAGTAAAACTTAAGTGGGACAGGTAGAGTGGAAACTTCTGTATACACTTTCCATCTTGTGCAGTTTGTTTGAGGGGTTTTGTTGTGTTTATTTAGTTGTTTCTGGTTTTTTCTTTTAATGTAGATGTCTAAAAATGCTGCTTAAAATGAAGCACAATCTGCATATTGATCTGAATTTTATTCTAGTTTTGTCACTGATTATCATGTCGTCACATTCTCCTCTTAAAATATTCTGATCTGTTGTTAGTCTCTTCCAACACTGTACTCTCAGCCATTTGTTCTACGATGATTATTGTTCATTATTAAGTTAATAATCTGATCAAGAACTCCCGCAGTAGTCCCTCTCCAAACTGATACTTCCATGTCTTACAGCACATAGTTTATTCCCTCCCGTGCAGGTAGGGGAATAAAAATAAACCATTTTTTTACTCTATATTATTTTACTCTATATTGCCTCTACCTTGCATTTGTACTCCTTTCTGTATTTTCTCCAGGATCTATAAACAATCTTCTATTTTGAGATTAGGTCAGACCAATGACTTATTTGTCCCCACCACATTTCTCATACGTTTGTAATGCTTTGGTCCCCTGTTGTAGCTCCTCATGTGACAGCTTCACCAGGTCTTGTTATTCAGTTTGTGGTATCAAATCCTAGCTCTTTCAAAACTAGTAGCTATAGTATATAGCTATAGATGGATAATTCCTGGGCTGTCTTCTTTCTTGGCCATATAGTGGCACTGTGGACTCCTTTTGGTTTTGAGGTATTTATTCAGTTGAAGATCTTTGGCTTTTTGCATCAATGAAAAGGTCTAATTCAGATTGACTTCTGTTCATTTTGATTTTTCTCCATCCTCCAATACACTGATTTGTCAGTCTTTGTTTCCGTTGCTTATTTTGGTTTGTGTTAGAAGATAGGTTTTCTTGGTTACTCAAAAAATTTATTTTGGTTTTATTTCTTATCGTTGCTGATGACACATTCTGGTCAGCCTTTTTGTCTTGGGTAACCTTTGAAATAAGTGAATATTTCTCTGTAAGTAACGTCAGCGGATAACTTGGCTGAAGAGTTTTATTCAGGTTCTGGTGCTGTGCTTTGAGAAAGTGTGCCTTCTTAGCAGAGAAGAAAAAGAAAACCTGTGAAATGCAACTTTCAAGGAAACCTGGGGTCCTGTTTCCTGTAGCTCCCTGAGAGGAGGTAGTAGCACAGAGCAATGTTTACATTGAACAGCCCTGAAACTGGTAGAATTCTTTCTGTCATTATGGCTGAGCATAAGTTTCAAAAGAATGTTGAATTTTGTTTTATGCTCAATTAACGCTGGCAAAATCACCAAGCTTCCTGAGATTTTGCATGCTATGCTTTGGTCCATGTGAAGTTCATTTGGCAAGTCAGTCATTGTATTTATGAAAAGCTCATAGCAGAGACTTTACCGAAATTCATGCTCATATGACTTATGTATTTATTGCTCTTGAATATGATCCAACAAGCCATTCATGTTTTAAGTGCTTTGTTGACTGTGAAAGGGTGCACTTTGCTGCTTCTCCTCTTCCCAGCACATACGTGCTTTTCCTCTTTCTCATGCCTCCCTTGTTGTTCTTTAGATGCATAATTCTTCCTCCCTGTTAACCTCTTCCTGTTGCTTATATTAGCAGCTTTCTCACACAGCCTCTCTTTGCTCCTTTGTAGAACACAGCACCACCCATTTCCTTCCTCCCAAAGTGTGTTTTGTGTGTAGTCCTCAGAAACAATGGAAGGAGGCAGCACTTTAGTGCTCAGAAAGCTTGAAAGGAGTGTAGCCAGACAGGACAAATTCAGACTCCAGTTCTTTGTCTGCATCTATATAGCCCTTTTTTCAATTGCTGCCTGAAAGCTGGATTATTCATGTTTCTGTGTAGTGCCCATAATACACTCATAGCATAACTCTTACTTTGTTATGATCTGATGAATACAAAGTTTTTGGTTTTTTATGTGCTGAAGTCTTTGTTGGGTAGAAATAGAGTGTGGCTCAAGACCAGTGAAGGGAGCTGGGGAGGAGGGAAACTGAGGGAGCAGCTGTGGTTCTGGCCAGACTTCTCAAATGCAAACAATAATCTTACAAGGCAAGGGGTCTGTTGTATAATTGAAAGGGTCCACTTAGTCTAACTATTATTTTTTGTAAATCACATTTTTGCTGCTTTTCATGTTTAACCAGTATGCATTTTCTATTAAAACATGCTTCTTTACCAAATACTGTTGAAGACCTCTACAGGACTGAACTACCTCCATGTTGTGTGTTACAGGCTCACCAGGGCAATGGGCACAGCACCAAGCCTGCCAGAGTTCAAGAAGGGTTTGGGCAATGCTCTCAGGCACCTGGTGTGCCTCTGAGGGCTGTCCTGTGCAGGGTCAGGAGTTGAACTTGGATGATCATAGTGGTTCCATTCCAGCTCAGAATATTCCGTGATTACAACATTTGTTTGGTTGGGATGTCTCCATCCTGGCACTTGCTCTTCAAGCAGTTGGCTTTCCAGAGTGGTGTGCATAGGCATTCTCTTTTGGTGTAGCTTTGTGTTTTGCTCTTTAAATACTTTTTATGAAAACTGGCATGCCACACGTTTAATGTCTTTGAAATCTCATGGGTCTTCTGTAATTCACTGAAGTTCTTGGTTGCTTATACTGTAGAGCTACCTCAGTTAAGGAGTCCATTGGATACATCCTGTTTCCTTTCATGTGGCATTTAAGTGGGCTGTAACACTGCCATTTCAGCTAGAATGCTGCAGTTTGCAAATTCTGATAGTTTCTGAGCAGCTGGAGTAATGTTTTTAGGCCGTTAGTATCACACTTGTCCAGTAATGGATTGGACTAAGGCTTGCAGAGGTCAGTAAGTGTCCTGTAGGTGCTATTGCCAATTTTAATCACACTTTTCCAGATATTTCTGTCAGGTATTTCAAGGTTATGGTTATACGTTCCTTCATGTTATCTTTGCACTAGGGACATAAAAATGTTGTCACTTGTGGGCAAAGCTCCCTTAAGGGCCTGTTTGAATATCTGATGGAGTTACTGTGTGCAAATAATAATTTAAAAATGTCAGTCCACTTGCAGAGGGCAAGTTACTCTATTCAGTCAAGTGATACTGTATATAACTATCACTAAGAGTATGAGGTGATTAAGTGTTTGTTTGAATCACCTGAATCTGATGCAGACATTATTTTGGTGTCTTTGCAACTACCAGTCTTTGTTTTAAGTTTCTAATTTCAGCCTTTGTTTTGCAGGATTTGTTTTTAATTTGAATGCAATAAATTCTCCCTGAAGTAAGTGTGGCTGCATCTTTTTAAATCTTTGCTGATCTCTAAGCTGCTGGGATGTCACACTGCATTGCTTGCTCTTAGTACTTTTCTTGGTTTGTTTTTTATTCACCTAAGTGTTGTTTGAATTTTCAATTTAAGGTTTAGGGTCGTTGAGGTTTCTGAATTTGTGTTTTAACTGAAATCAGGAATTCAGTGATGTTTATGTAGCATCAGCAGTGTCAGCTTTTATTCCTTTCATACTTGTAAGCTTGTCCTTGGTTTCAGTGTTGTCCTGATGATTGTGTCCTCATAATTTTAATAGCTTTGGCTGAATTTTTGCTTTCAACTTCTGTATACTGCTGAAGAAATCTTTGCAGCTGAATGTATTTGCTGCCTCCTGATGTGCTGATGCTATTCCTCTTTGCATCTCCTGCTAGTCTGAGTGTCACAAACAATATCTTCTCCTTGTGTTGAAGCGCACTAATGCTGTATGCACAAGCTGCCCTTCACGCTTAAGATGGACTTTTCTTAGGCATAGTTTCATTTGCAGCAGTAGGTGTCTTTGGACAACAAGGAGACATTTTCTTTTGAGGATGCATCTCAGTATCAGACAGATGGCTATGAAAAAAAATGTTGATCCTGTCCTAGCTTGTACTGTTAGAATTCTTAATTATTCTCATGGCAGCCAGTACTGCAATGTTAACTTGCGGTTTATTTTCTTAAACCATTCTTTCATACTGTGTACTGGTTGTCCTGATAGGATGTTCCTAACAAAATAATTTTTGTGGTTGGGATATGGAGTAGCCCAGATTTGCAACTGTTTTCTGCTGCAGATACTTGATAGGCCTTCCTTAGTCCAATTGACAAAGACAAAGTAAGAAGTGCATAATTATCTAGGGTGTGTAGTTGGCATTCTCAACACTTTATACTATAAAGTGAATAAACTTGCTTATTTCTAAACAGTGAAAAACCAATAATGCTGTGGTTTTTTTAAACAAAGTTTCTAAAAGCAAAAGCTACAGTCCTTTTTATTAGGATAATCTACCTTTAATTCTCTGCTTGTTCTCCCTGATATTGTAACTATATTATCCAGTGTTTTAGTTCTAACCTGTTTGGTTATGATGTAGACCTGTATCATATGGCTCTAATGAGCCATCCCAATAGTTTATGATTTGCTACATAATTTCATCATGGCAGAAATCCCAATTCAGTTCATTCTGGTGTGCCTGGAGCTCTGAGCTGAGAGGGTCCTGCCCAAATTTATGACAGGTGCCATTTGTTGTGGGTCACGCCAAAAAGGCATTATGGTTGAAGCAGGAGCTTCCTCATATTTCTGATTCTCTGAAAGTGCACATAAGTAAAAGGCACACATAAATAAATTGGAAGAATGCAAATTGCTGACCTGCTGAAAGTCGTCATGTACCCCCTTCATCCAAGTGAGCTGCTTGACAGTAGTTCAAGCTCCTGTGGCATGCTGGGCTGAAGGCTCTCTTGTGGGCTGTCCCACTTCCCGTGCCTTGTTGGATCCCTGCCTGCTTTGTGTCCTTGTGGAGACAAGGGCATAAAGCTGACTTAGCTAGTGATCAGTGGTGTTCTTTTGATTATTCACCTAGGATAGTCAAGTAAATTGCTGTTGCTGCTGTTTGGAGTTTCAGGGTTGTAGGTTAATGTTTTATACATTATTTTACTGCTTTTCTTCTGTCTTCAGCTATATATCTTGCAGTCTTTGTCAATTTAGCCTATACCAATATTTGTTTCATATATAATCTTCCACTGCACTTTACCAGCACAATCTGTCCTTCATTTCAGTCCCTCCACACTGTTTACCTTCATTTACTATTTTCATACGTCTAATTTGTATGCTTAATTTAGACTGGAGACCCTGTGAGAAAGGCAGTATACATTTATAAAATAATATCTGTGGATAACTCTTGGCTTTTTTATTTCTCAAAGTATGCTCTGCATTACCAAGGTTACAAAAAAAAAAAAAAAAGGGGGGGGGGAAAGCCCAGTTCTCTGCAGATTTCTTAAATTATAGATGCACACTTAAATAGTTTAAAATACACTGCTTGCTCTGTGAAGGTCACCTTTTTTCTGCAATATTATTTTATAAATGAAATGTGCTGGGATTTTAGAAACATGGAATTGGCCAGATGTACTCAATCAATACCTTTCACAAAACTGCTAAAAATATGTACCTACAGAATACGGCATGTTGATGACATAGCATTTATTCTTATTAGAATAAATTGGATTTTTCAAAGATGAGAGTTCAGTTAAAGTTATTGACCTCTTCATACATACTTAAGACAGAAAAATAGTGATAAATTGACTAAGACTGATATTGGTATAATGGTCTGGAGAATTTGAGCAAATGTGATGCTTACGCATTTTCCCAGCACCAAAAAAAAGAAAACAAAAAACAAAAACAAAAAAAAAAAAAAAAAAAAAAAAAAACAATAAAAAAACCAAAACAAAACAAACAAAAAAAAAAGATGAACTTAGCACTGCCAGCTTTTTGTTAGAAAATGGTGTATTTCATTCCAAGGAGAAAAATGTACAAGGAAGAGTATTGTTCCAAACCACAGAACAGACATCATGCTAATCTGACCTTCAGTCAGTAATCTTTAGGTGTACTCACATACATTCTGGCCAAATAACAAGCATGCAGAACATGTGTAATAGACACAAATAAAGTCTTAAAAGCAGTTGGTTTTGCAAGACAGGATGAGAACAATTTTTTCCTAGCCATTAGTGCTAGAAACGGCAGTCAGGTGAGAGGAGATATTTTTAGTTTATGTGTCTCATTTCTTCTCATAAATGAGTGATAATTTAATTCAAACTAATACAAAGAACAAAATACAATTCAGAAAATAAAGCATAAAAATAATATGAGAAAATGACTACTTAAAATTATGTCATAAGTATTAAGGCCCAAAGAAAACACTTCTGGAATCTTGTTCTTTAAATCAAATGACCTGTATTCATAAAGATAACTTATGTTTTTAAGTTGACAGGATGATTCTGCCTGCTCATTATTACTTTGAGCTGCTTTTGGGTCTCCCTTTCATCTAAGATGCAGTAAGTAATAAGCCATCTACACATATTTACAGATGAGTAGGGGGCTGGGGCAAACAAGGCTTGAGGTAAACTCAGTATGTTTGGCATGTTTATGGTCTCTGGCTGCAATGTACAGTGCAGGTGTTGCCAAGGCCTATTCCCCTGGGATCCAGGTTAAAGACATCACCAGGAACCTTCTCAGCCTTGGACTGCTACCTATTATTGTTCTGTGTGGGTGGTTAGGTGGTGATGGAGCTGCAATGGGCAATCCAAGGGCAATCAAAAGAGACTTCAGGGCCTCAGCATGCTTGGTAATGGAATCTGGAGAACAGATGCTTCTTTCCTCTATCTTTCCAGTTTCAGGCCGCTACATGGGATGAAACAGATGAGACCATACCATTAAAACGTGGCTCTATGACTGGTGCTACTAACAATTTTTGGATTTTTTGATAATGGGATGGCCTACACAGCATCAGACATCCTGGTGTCAGATGGGATTCACATTTCTCAAAGGGGGAAGAGAGGTCTTTCCTCATGAAATAGTGAGGCTCAGTGACAGAGCTTTAAGCTAGACTTGAAGGGGGAGGGGGATAAGAGCAGGACTGCCTGTGACAAGCTGTGGAATGACACACCAAGGTTAGAAGGACAGGGTGCTGGTGAGAGCCCTCAGCCTGTTGCTCTGAGATCTGCTGGCTATACTGAAGCACTTGAAGCTCTACAAAAATGAGCCATGTATAGGTAGTCAGCCAGAAAACGAAGATCAAGGAAAGCATCCTCCCCATGATGAGCAAAGCTGGCAAATGGGTGACAAGAGACAAGGAGAAGGCTGATTTACTCAACAAGATCATGGAACAGGTGCTCCTACAAGCTGTGTTAAGGCACATAGAGGACAGGAAGGTGATTTGGGACAGCCACCATGGCTTCACCAAGGGCAAGTCCTGCCTGACCCACCTAGTGGCCCGATCAAATGATTCTGTTCCTCTACTCCACTCCAGAGCAGTCCTGGCTACAGTTTTGGAGCCCTCAGCACAGGAAATACATGAAAATATTGGAGCAGGTCCAGAGGAGGGCCATAATAATAATAATAATAATAAGGATGGAACACCTCTGCTATGAAGGAAGACTGAGGGAATTTGGGTTGTTAAACCTGGAGAAGAGAAGACTCCAGGGTGACCTTGCTGTGGCTTTTCAGGGCCGAAACTTTAACAGGACTTGTAGTGGTAGGGATGAAGGAGTGTGGAAGATGAGACAGCTACAGAAGCTGAACTGGGTAGTGATGCTGACCTCTTGGCCCTGGTACAGTGGGAGAGTTAAACTCAAGGCAAGAACAAAAGTGAAGACTTCATGTCTGGTCACTCTGACAAGAGAAGAGGGAACAAGGACATTGCTGGCACAAAAGAATGTAACAGACACTTGATAACCAAAAAGACTGAGTTGCTATGTTAACAGGGGCAAAGGAGTCTGAGTAGAAAATTTTGTATGGAACTTAGAGAACTATAAATATGGGTGATTAGTGTAATAAGCTCGCTTTGCTTGTATAGCATGGTCCATGTCTCTCAATCCCAGCAAAGGAGTAATGATTTTAGACTAAAAAAGGAGAGATTCAGATTAGATATAAGGAAGAAATCTCTTACAATGAGGATGGTGGAACACTGGAACGTATAAGACCTGCCCAGAGAGGTGGTAGATGCCCCATTTGTGGAAAGATTAAAGGTCAGGTTGAACAGAGCTCTGAGAAACATGATCTGGTTGAAAATATCCCTGCTCACTACAGGAAGGTTGGACTAGAAGATCTTTAAAGGTCCCTTTGAACCCAAACTGGCCTATGATAATCTACGTGTTGACAAAATATCAGATACCCAAAATATCTGCTACCTTCTTAAGACACCTAGAAAATATCTGGAGAATAATATGGATGGGCTGAGATATTGTGTTTTAAAAAGTGACAGAGAGAAATAGGGAAATCAAGGCTGTACTCCTAATATTCCTGATACCAGTTTGTGCCCAAGTATTGCAACGTGCTCCAAAAGGAGCATTACATGTGAATATTACAGATAGATGGTATAATTGCATATAGTCAGAGAAAAATCAGAAATTAAGGAAGGGAAAGGCAGGATGAAGAGGAAGGCAGCTGAAGACTGTAATTGCTGGAACTCCAGCAATGAGAAGTGGACTGCTCTGAGGGTGTGCCTGTGTGCCTGCCGCGGATGGGCAGCAATGCTTCCCATGTCTGTATTTTCTGCAAGATTTGCAACTTAAGTGCTTGGCACCTTGCATATGTGGGATGAGCTGTTCCAGGGAGAGGTAAGCTAACCTGGAAATGCTTTATGAGCATTCTGTATATATGCATTATGTATTATTCCTCTTTATGTATGAGGAAAGGCTGAGGGATGAATGTCAGCGTGTGCTGGAGACCTCCTGTGCTGGCTCTGCAGAGCTGCTTCTTCTGGGGACGCCTGAAAAGCTTATTTGGGTTTCTCCATTAGCTATAGTGCTGCATGTCTCTGCCTAAAAAATTCTGAGGTGATTACTTTTGGAGGAGGTTTTTTTTTTTTTTCCTGAAGATACTGCTGCAAAATCCTTCAATTTTGAAGTGACAGTTTTGTAAAGAAAATTAAAAAGAGAATCTTCTCTTAAGGTAGGAAGAAGACTAAAAAAAAATAGCTGAATTTTAGAAAATTGTATGGTGTCCACACATGGTAACCACTTGTGTATTAATGAGCTATGTTTACTATAGAGTAAACTTCAGATATGCTGAAATTGCAGGAACGTTTTTTTGTCTCTCTTCTCTTTTTTTGGCCTCTGATTGTGAGGCTGCCCTGAGTTCCTGGCAATGGTTAGCATGTCCAAGGAGAATGGAAGAGTTGAGAATGTGATGTTCTAACCTGTCTAATCCTACTTAAACTATTACAAATAACACAGCTTCAATGTCTTTATTATTCCCTTTTGAGTAGTATGCCTTCAAGCCCAAGTTCTAGGAGCACATGTCCTGTTTACATTTGGAGATTGTTACTCCAGAGATGTGAGGTGAGTGAATGACACCATTCTTTTCAGGACTTCCAGGAACCTCTGTGTATGTGTCCAAACTTTATTGCATCAAAAATGTACCTTTATTAAAGGAAAATATCTTCACTAGCCATTAAGTAGTATCTAGAAATGAGGTCTCTTTTCTGGAATGAAATATTTGTCTCTGTAAAATTATTTCAATTATATTAACTTTCCATTATAAGTTCATGGATGCCACTTCTGATTGTTTGAATGTTAGAAATTTTTGGTTACAGTAGGTGTCAATGTCAGGTGCTGTTACTGCACGAGTATCAAGAGACAACATAAAAATGAGACAGCAACTGCAGAGTGAGAAAAAAAATACTTGATTAACTTTTTTTTTCTTTTCAATTCTTGTTTCCTGCATGGATTTTCTGATATTTCAAGCCCAATAAGCTTTTCCATGCAATTTCCTATACATCAACAGAATACTGATTATAATCCCAGGTGTGCTGTCACATTTCAAAAGGATGAGAGTTGTACGTGAGTACAATATAGTGTAGGAAATTTTGTTTATTCAGGAATGGATATTAATATCTTAAACACATCATTAAAATAATCAAAATGTATAGATTTTCTTCAGAAATTACTAAATCCTTGGGGAGCAGTTACCTTCTGCAAAATGGGCCATTAAGAATCCTGTTTCAAGCTGCTTTCTTATAATATCAGTACTGAGAAGCAAAAATCTGGGCATTGGAGTTTTTTGGAAAAAAACATGCACCAAATGCTGTGAGCCTTGTTTAGAAAAACAACATCATGCAAGCTGACAGCAGGTGGCTCTTTTCAACTGGAACTATCAGCAACAAGTGTGTGACTGAATTTTCTTGGCGCTCAGCAGGCCATCTTGGATGGAGACTGGTGTGCAGACACTTGGCAAACAGGCCAATTATTCCCTTTGCTTCCAAGCTGATGTTCCACTTGACTACTTGGTCATTGCCCTTAGATGGAAAAAACCTAAATCTGCATATATATTTTAGTAGTGGGAGACACATAAAAACAGTGACGTATTAGGAGTTGCCAATAGTAAGACAAAAAATGTTCACTCTGTAAGGTAAAAAGAGCTATGGCTAAACACACAACTTGAAAATCTGTCAGAAAACTAGAATAGCTCTAAAGATCTCAAAATCCAGGTAAATGCTGCTTTTGAAAAGCCTAAAGAAGAAATAAACTCTGTTCATAAGAGATTGAAACAAAAATTTTTCTTGTCAAATAATGTAAACTGTTTTCATTTTTTCTTATTGCTGAATACAGATCTGCCTTTAAGCTACTTGACATTTGGAATGGTTTTCTGTGTCTCTGCTTGCCAACTCCTTGTGCATGATGTTTAGCTGTGCCTGTGTACATGTTCGTGCCTGCTAAAAGCATGTAACATTTGCAAGGCATAGCCTGTGTAAGTTTTCACAGGATCACAGAATGGCTGAGGTTGGAAGGGACTTCTGGAGGTCATCTGGTTAAACTCACCTGTTCAAGCATGATCACCATGTCCAGATGGCTTTTGAATGTCTCCAAGGAGGGAGACTACATCTCTCTCTGCAACCTCTGCTGGTGCTGCACAGTTAAAAAGTATTTCTTTGTGTTTAGAGGATCTCTTTTGTTCCAGTTTGTGCCCATTGTCTCTGGTCTTCTCATTGAAAAGAGCCTGGCTCTGTCACCTTTACACCCTCTCTCCAGATGTATGTGCACATATATGTGATCCCCCTTGAAACTTCTCTTCTCTGGGCCAAGCATAGAATAATAGAAAAAACAGCCACTCTCAACCCTTCCTAATAGGAAAAATGTCCCATTCCCTTAGTTATTGTAGTCATATATTGTATACATCACTGGAGTTTCTCTAATATGCCCATGTTTCTCTTGCACTGGGGATGCCAGAAGACCAGCCATTACCTCGCAAGTGCTGAAAAGGGGGGAAGAACCAACTCCCTCAATCTGCTGGCAACACTCCTAATGCAGTCCAGGAATCCAGTGTCTTTCTTTGCTGCAAATGCATATTGCTGGTTCATGGTCAGCTTGGTGTCCGTGGGGACCCCTAGGTAATTTTCCTCAAAGCTTCTTCCCACCTTAGTAGCCATCAACATACTTGGTGCAGAGAGTTGTTCCTCCCCAGACCCAGGACTTTGCACTTACTGAACTTCATGAGGTTTCTGGCAGCCCATTTCTCCAGATTGTCCATGTCTCTCTGGATGGCAGCACAACTCTCAATCATATTACCCAATCCTCCCAGTTCAGTGTCACCAGCAAACCTGCTGAGGGTACACGCTGCCCCATCATCCAAACCATTATTGAAAATGCTGTACAGGATTTTGACCTAAAGATATACTGCTTATTACTGCTCTTAAGCTAGATTTCCATCCCTGGGCCAGGATGTTCAGCCAGTTTTCAGTCCATCTCATTGCTTGTTCAGCTTCTCTATGAGGGTCTTATGTGAGACAATGTCAAAAATCTTATTGTTGTCCAGGTAAATAATATCTACTGCTCTCCTTTCATTTATCTGACCAGTCATTTTATTGTAGAAGTCTATCTCCTTGGTGTCAAGCATTACTTCCTCTGATTGATGTTGACAACCCCTTTAACATGCTTGTCTTTCATATGCCTGGAAATGGTTTCTGGGAATTGTTACTCCATCACATTGCCAGGGACTGAGGTGAGGCTGACTGGACTGTAATTCCTGGAGTCCTTGTTCTTGGAGACAGGAGGGATATTTACTTTTCATCAGTCCTTGAGTATTTCTCCAAATTGCCATGATCAAAGATTATCAAATTGTCCTTGTGATGAGTAGGCCTATGTGCTCTCTCAGCACTTATAGGTTGTCATGGACTTGTAGGACATCAGGACCCATAGACTTGTGTAAATCCAGGTTGCCCCAAGTATTTCTTGACTTCTTCACCTCCTATCAAGGATACAGCTTCCTTGCTACAGATTTTCCCCGTGATATCCAACAACAGGGGGTCCCAAAGGCTGGACTTGCTAGAATAGGCTGAGGTAAAGGCAGCATTTGGTACATTAGCCTTTTCCAATGTCCTCTGTCACCAGGGACTCTGCTTCATTCAGCAGTGGGCCCACATTTGCACATAAGTGCATGTGTGATAAAAATCCTAAAAATATTAATGGGCAATATTTTTGGAGAATTCACCTTTTAAATAATTTACTGTATTACCATAATGGCCTTGCTAGAAGCATTGTGTACTAGCAGAACTCTCTTCTGTTACGGTATTAACATAAGGGCCTTTTAATAAGTGAAACCATCTCTTCTGTTTCACAATCTGTTACATTATAATCATGCTTTACATACTGTTATTGCTGTTGGGGATAGATCCAGCTGGTACTTATTATCTCAACAGATTTATTGTATAATATGAAACTCCATGTACTTGTATCAGTTGACTATAACCTCTTTTAGGTATAGAAAAAATATAGTCTATTTTAGTGGGAAGATTAAAAAAAAGTTTTGAGAAAATTAGGTGAGCTTTTTAAGTTTCTTTTTTGTTTTCTTTTTTTTTTTTTTCTTCCTTATTGGTATTTCTAGGATTTATTCAGGATTTTTTTTTCCCCCCTGTGGAATAACATCAGCCAAATTTCAAGTGCCTTCAGTATATTATACGTCTCTGTGCGCACAGCTTGTGATGTATACTTGGAAGCTGAGAACGTTTGCAGCTGCAAAACTGTCACATGGAGGTTTTAAAAATGCTGTAGTTACGTTTCAAAGTAATATTTATTAGCAGATTCATTCATGAGCCTGACAAAAAGCTTCTGCCTTCAAACAATATATTTCTTAAAGTCATCATCCTCATGTTGGAGAGCCTAATAATAAGTTTTGAATCCTAAAATATGAGGGTATAAATGAATGGAAATTGAGCTATTTTAAGAAGAAATGACTTCTCAGATGACAAGTTTCACACATCCAAAACAGGATGTAAACTGGTGCATCCTTTGTGCAGAATTATTAGACATTTTAATGAAAAATATTTGAGTTTGAATTTCTTTTTATTAGCAAAATTTGCTTTTTCTGCTTTTCCTTTCTGTGTGTCCCTTCCTACCCCTCAATGTGCAGCTTCCCAGAGTTACTTAAATCAATCTAAACCCCATCTTGGGAAAGCTGTTCTCACTTTGTGTTAGCACAGACATTTGATATGCCAGATACAGAAACTGATATGTCTAGAAGCAACTTTAGGGAAAAAAAATGTAACTGGATCAGTTTCCCAGAGCTAGGGGTAACACAGCAGAAGAAAAAGCAGTATGTGGCCAGGGAGGGTGTGGTGCAGAGCAAAATGATCCCATTTTGGCAACTGCAGCCTTCACTCATGCTATCATTCCTTATCTCTCCATCTGCGGTTATCTTTGCATGGGGACTGGCTGACTCACTGATCTATGGAAATGCACAGCACAGCACTTGACTGGTCCTGCCACCTCGTGCAGCTTTCTGCCCTGTCCCCAGGCCCAGGCAGGCAGTGCAGCCAGGTGTGCAGAGGAGTGTAGGGTTCTGCCTGTGTTACAGAGTCTGCTTGCTTCCCAGTTTTGTAAAATGCTGGGTCAGATGATGCCATACTCGCACTGCAGCCAAACTGTTTGTTACAATAGCTTTTTCTGTAAATGATGTGACACTGCAAGTGGATCTTCAAAGAAGAAAGAGAGAGGGAAAAACTGGTGCTGGAGATTTACTTTCTCTATTTAGACATTAGATGTAAATGCAGGTGATATATGCTAATATTAGTCTAGCTACTTTCCTTGTATTTCATCTGTGCTCTTTCTTGTATTTTACTTAGGCTGCCTGCGTGTACATATGACAACATATTTGTACTCTCTGTATGTATCTAGCAAGTGAGCCCAGTGAATTTTTGATTCCATCTATGGTGTTTTTTTCTTGGCATAAACTGAAGTTATGTTGTTAATGCAAAGGCAAAAGGCTCATCTTGCTTTCAGCAGAGAGGAACTCCTGATTTACACCTACGTAAGAATCAAAGGGGGTGAGCAAATGGTTCATAAAAGTGACTCTCAACTCATTAAAATAAGATAAAATTCCAACATAAATTGTGTAATGAAAATAATGCTAAATTTAATAAACTCCCTTAACCCACTTCCAAAAAAACTCCCAAACCCATCACCAGAAATAAAAACAAAAAAAACCCCAAACAAACAAAAAACCCACACCCCCCCCCCGCCCCCCCAAACCAATAAAACCCCCAAACAAACAAACAAAAAGCATACAAAAATTCAGTTCCCAGTTTCAGGTAGCTGACTTCAAATTGGTTAACTTCAGTTTACTTTCTCAGAAGTTAAGAGCTAAACTCTGGTATCCAAGGAGGTAGACGAATGCAGTCAATCATAACATTTAATATCACATCACAACCCCAAGGCTTTGTCAATAAAGTGTTATCAGGAAATGCAAGGATATAAATTCTAAGGAAATGGGTATCTGTGAAGAACATGGAGACTATCTTTAGTGAAAACCCTCAAATGCGAAAGAAGACACTCCCATTCAAACTAATTCACCACTCTATGACAGACTTTGTAAATTTATTGGTACTGCAAGAAGTTAACTCAGGTGAAATTACATTTATTGTCAAACTGGGCACATTGACCTAATATGTCAATGGTATTTATCTTACAAAATAGTTTACAGAGAGCGCCCATCTGGGGTCTGAAGCTGACACATGATTTTGACCACAACATAGGTATGCTCAGGGGCAGAGTTGAGTAATGTTGTGCTGGTAGCTGGCAACTGGTTGACAGGGTCCTTCTGGTGCCTGGCTGAAAGGAAATATCTCTTGGGATAATTTTAAAAGCAATATGCTCTTCCTGAGGTCATACCTTTTTGCATGGTCGTGTGTGACGTAGAAGGTATTATTGACACCTGTGTCAGCAGGTTGAATACCATTGAAATAGTTTTTGGTGCCCACAGAGAACTCCAGCAACAACAGCCACCTGTGCACCTGCAACTCCCAGGCTGAGGATCTGTGTTTTCTTTGTCTGTGTTATTGGATCTAAAAAGATTCAGCTGAAGGATGTTGTTGCAGTCATGCAAGAGAGAGGTAGATGATTACTAGACTTAACATAGTTGCTGTTTGAACTAGGAGAGATGAAGACGCATTTAACACTTTTGAACTGGGCTTGTCTACAGTTTAAATTTATTCTCCTTCTCTAGGGCCTTTGAGCTTTCAGAAGGTAAAGTAACAATTGGGTTTTTTTTGGTCTCTGTGTATGTACATATGGGTGTATAAGTTCTGAGTTTGATCTTAACGCATCACTTTTAATGCTGCAATTCCATTAATTCTATTTTAATGCTGTAATTCCATTCAGCCCTAAGGATTTCTCTGTTTATGTATGTAAATGTGTATATATTCTAAGCAGAATGAATCTTTTTAGGTTTTTTACTGTAACGCAGATGAACCCAATACACAAGGTAAATTTTAAGATCAGTTCATATAGTGTTAACAATTCTTCTTGGAAAATCAAGCTTAGTAGTGTTTGTAGAATAAACACAGAGCTAGAATTCAGGTCTGAAAATAATTTTATTTGGAAACAGTTCTGGCTCATTGTTTTCTATTGGTTTGGATTATCGCAAGGTGGGGGAGAGTGGGAGAGGATGACATCAAATTTGAAGCACTCGTTGTAGGAATGTGATGATGATTTATAGAGCCGGTTTATTTCTGTTTCGGTTTCCCCAAGACTTTGGGAATTTTCCTCCCCGCGGCCGCTCCCGCCGCGTTGCGCTGCGTGCGGCGGTGAGCGGGCGCCTCGCAGCGGTGACTCGCGGGAACTGCAGGGCAGCTCCTCCCCAGGGGCCGGGGACACGCGGGAGGTTCGCTCGCAGAGGACGCTGCAATCCGAGGGGAGTTTAAGGATATGTATCTAAGCAGTGCGCTGTTCTGTCGATTACCACTTCTGCAATCTAAACATCGCCTCTTTCTGTAAGCCTTCAAACGTACAATCTAGTAAATTACATTAAAAGACTTACAGCTGCTCCACATAACATGGAGCATATTGTACACTGGTTAGTACCCTCCCTAACTATTTTTGTACTTAATTTAAAAAAAAAAACCACAAAAAAACCCAAACCAAAACCTTTAGTTTTGAACTATTTGTCGTTTATATTATCTAAACGTTTCATTTTGGACTATTTGTTCTTTACATTATCTAATTGGGCAATATAATATTGCAGGCTCACAGGCTTGCATCTTACACAGAAGTGCTTTCTTACACTCTGTGACCTCTGCAGTTTTAGAGAAAAATACTGACATAGATATACTCCAAATAGTGAGGCAGGGAGATTAGGTGAATAAGTGTTAACATTAATTTTTATCAAGTAATTGTCTGTGTCTGCTCTTCATTCAAGTCCCTGTTTTCTTTGATGTAAGGTTAGGGGACTTTTAGATACCTACATTCAGGATCTCTGTCTGGAAGGGCTCTCACTCTTGGAGCTAAGTTCAGTTGTCTGCATCAGTATTTATTGAAGGTGCCACAGGGAATCCCATCTGGTCTCTGAAAGGCTGTGGAGCTATGAAAGGTGTCTGGCATTGCAGTGAGCGTGTGTATACTTCTCTTGTACATGAGCTAGGGGCAACTGAACTGAGTCCTAAAATTTTATCCACTCAAAACAGCAAATACCAGTTGTTATGTGACATGAACCTGCTTCTTTCTTTTTCTAATCTTTTCTTAAAGCCTTCATACTGCCCAAGAAACATTTGCTGGTTATTTGTTATGTCTAATATTCTAAATCAAGTTTTGATTTTATAATACCAAAATACTGAATGCTACAGTAACTAAGCTTTGTTGCTATTACATTGCCACGCTACAAGTTCCATTGTTTCCACAAGCTTTACTGCTTAAATGTGTCCAAAGTGACCTAGAAACTTTTGATAACTGAGCTGTATAACTGATTTGAACAGCCCAGGCCTTGCTGGAAGGAATGACTGCAAGTATCCTGTGTTTCCGCAGACAGAGACTGAGTTGACCACCTATGTAGACTATCAATATAGGAATATATTACCCTGAATTATGCAAACATAATGTTCTGTTGGAAAATGTATTTACAAAGAATACTCTTTTCTAATTCACCTAAGCCTCCCTGTCCCAAATGAAAGCACTGTCATAGATTCAAAGCAGTGTATACAAGTGGACAGAACTTTTCCCTCAGGAACCCATGTCAGATAAAATAAATTTAAAAATAATTAAAATAGAGCCTACAAGACAGAGAAAGATGTCTTTTTCCTAAGCTAGAGCAATTTATTTTCAAGAATATATCTTCAGTTAATCACTCTCTGCTCTTTCCACAAACAAATTAGGCATTGATTTTTGGGGGAAAGATCTTGTGTATATGTTCCTCATTAAATTACTGATGTTTCAATCCTAAATGTTTTTTTTACTGGATTCAAGCAGAATTATTTGTACATGAATCCATGACAATAACACTGTATTAATAGTATCCACTGTGTTACTAGCAATGATGCCATTAGTGTAATAGGATATTGTAGTTAGGACTGAAGGCATACATCTACTATGAGTTTAGTTATCATATGAAAAATTAACATCAGAGAGATCTTACACTCCTTTAATTAATCTTGTATCAAAAAAGACTAATATTACAAGAGTCTTTGTTGTCTTGCATTGTAAATTTTCTGCTTGTGAGACAATTGGTGAAAGGAACATGACTATTCTTTTTTGTTTCTTCTTGGTTAATAGTCTTTAATTACATAAAATAACAATGTTAAAGGCACTTGTCTCTACAGTGTGGTAAAGTTTTCTGCATGTTTCAGTGTAGTATATAACACTTCCACAGACGCCTAAAATGGAGGATCACCGTGCTTCAATTCTAGAAGAACAAAAATTAAAGCTTACAAGAGTGGTTGCTGTTGGATTCTGTTATAATAGAGAAGATGAGATCAGGTGTTATAAATCTCTATTTGCTCTGAAATCTAGCTCTCAGACCTTAGAGATGCTGCAGTAGCAGTACTTGGTTGGTATGTGGGTAGGCAAGTGAATGATTCTTCACTGTACCCAAATGTTGCTGCTACTCTGTGGTCTCTGGACCTACCAGGAACACACAGAGTCATTCTCAAACTTTTTGTGCTTGCTAAATCAGGGGAGACCAACCATGTGCACTTGGGTTCTCCCACCAAATATGAAAATACGGGAATGGTAGGGACTGTTCCCTCTGTGTGTCACCAGTAAGGCTGAACTGTGGAGCAGTCTGTACTTTACAGACGTGTCCATAAGGAATTCTTTTAAGTATCCAGTAGCATCACCTCAAGCCTCTTTCATCTGCGATTCTTGTTTCACCATTAAGTTCCACAATTCCCCTCCTCTTCAGTATCCTTAGAGCTGAAGTGAAGGGTGTCTCACCACTACCAGTCATTGAGAAAGAAATTCACCAGCTAGCAACATTGGTCTCTGCCTTTACTGAGCAGAAAAAGGCTAATTTGGTGGATGACATATGGTGTCTCCTGAATTGCACAAGGGAAGATCTTCTTTCTCTTGACTCCTGAAAGTCCATAGATCAGCTAAATTAAGTGTTTCATTTAGATAACAGGAACTATTTTCTGTTCATGCTGACAATGCTGCATTCAAGTAATTTCTTTCAGATAATTAATTTTGTATTTTCGTATAGATATTTTTTCTCTTTATTTCCAATAGCTCCCTCTCCTACCTGGAAAAGTTGTTTCTCTAGTCTCACCAGAGAAAGCTGATCTCCACAGACTGAGCACTGAGTGACACTGGAACTGAAAGGAATAAACAGGCAAACTCCTAACATGGGAAAATGTGGCAACAAGAATTTCTACTTTGTTGAGATTCACTAAAATCTGGTGGAGGACCAGAACGATGAGCTGTAAATAGTTGCGGACAATGTTTTTACTGTTCCAGGACATGAAATTTAAGGGGAACATGAGCCCTAGAGAAAATAAGGTATGCAGAGAATTTTTTTCTTGCACTGAAGAGAAAAAAGACCAGAAATAAGTTACTTGTCATGATATTGTGTTTATTTCCTTGCGATAAACTCACCAGCTACTCTTACAACTAAATAAGTCATCATGCTTAGTAAATTGTTTTGCCATGCATTTCCAATTTTTCAGATGCTGCAATCTTTGACAATAGGACAGAGTTTGCTGAAAATGAATGCAGTAAATTGGTGGAAAAGTGAAAGCTTAGACATGAAGTTGCTAGAGCAAATCATCTCCAGTATGTGTCCTGGTTCCAGCTAGGGTAGAGTTAATTTCTTCTCAGTAGCTGTTACAGTGCTGTGTTTTGGATTCGTAATGAGAATGGTGTTGATAACACACTGGTGTTTTTTTTTTTTTTTTGCTAAGTTCAGTTTGTCCTAAGTCAAGGACATTTTTCCTCTGTCTCATGCTCTGAATGCAAAAAACAAACTGGAAGGGAGCTTATCTGGAACTCAAATTGACCAAAGGATATATTCCACATCATGTAATGTCATGCCTGGTATATGAACAGGAGGGAATTTTCCCCTAAAAGCGGGGACCAGGGTTTGGTTTCAGGAAGGGAGGTCTGACATCGGTCAGCAGGTGCTGAACAATTGCGTTGTGCATCAGTTGGTGTTTTTTCTCCCTTTTTATTATCATTGTTATTAATACTTACATTATTATTGTATTCTTATTTATTTTCAATTATTAATCTATTCCTATCTTAACATACAAGTTTTACTTCTATTCTCCTTCTGATTCCACTGGGATGAGGGGGGAAGAAAGGAGGAGTTGAGTGAGTGGCTGTGTGGTATTTCATCTCCAGCTGGGCTTAAAACCATGACACAGGCTATTGGGAAATGATATCAGAATAATTAAGGTCATGCTAGCTTGAAGAAACAAGAAAATCACTCCGATCCACATTTAATATTGGTAAATTGCAGAGTAATGTTAATGAAGCATAAATCATATACTAATAATTTGGTTGCTGCTTAGAAAGATGTCTGTTGGGACATGGAGGCATATGAAAACCCAGATAAGGAAATCATCCCCAAGTACCCCTACTTAACAAAGCTTGTCTTGATTTAGTGTGCAGGGAGTTCTCCCTATTTCATGAAAATAATGATGAGAATGAATCTGTGCAATGAAGCACTGTGCAATTACCAGGACAGTTGTAGAGAAGCAAATTTCTATAATTATGAAAGTTTTCATCCTGTAGAAATATGCAGTGCATTTACTGACCCTCACAGAAAGAGATTAAGAATAAAAGGTTGTGAGTCTTCTGTTTGTCTGAGAAAGGAACAGTTACTGTGGAGGCTGTCTTATCTACAGCCAGACTGGATGTGGAATAATAATACCTGCTCTAAGTAAACTGCTGTCTACCTGACACTGAAAAGATACTTGCCTGATTTCTGGAAGCGTTGTTCCCACATTACCTGCATTGCTTAGTCTGGCAGAGAGCTGTGAGGATGTTATTGCATTGCTTTTGGTGGCAGGGCTGGTTTAGGGATGCATGCACTGCTAGCTTTTGTGCAGAGTAGATACGTCTCATGTATAACTGCTGGGAAAGAAAGGCCACAAGAAATAACCTTCTGAGTCCCATGACTTTGACATCCAAAATAGCTACATGCTGTGTTGAAATAAGCAATGCTTATTGAGATAGCAGGGAGCAAAGTGGGTCAGACGTGGGCATTTTGCCTGAAAGGGCACCACCTTTCTCTGGGCAGCACTGACAGAGACGATTAGAGCCAGTTTCATTACTGAACCACAGAATGCTGCAGCCAAAGTCTCAGGGAGCTGTCCCTGCAGTGACAGCCAAGCCTGCTGTACATTTGTTGTTTGAAGTGATATGTAAAAAGCACTAATCTCTCTTGGATAATTCAAGAACTCATTTGTAAGGACTGTGGAATGAAGGATCACATTCTGCAACCTCTAGCAATGCTATGGCTATGATGTGGTTTTGGACCAGTGATGTCTGTCAGCACTGCTACCTTGTAGATTTATAGATGCATTTAGCCTTACAATTTATTGTTCTTCTAATGCTGTCTTGGAATGCATCCATCCATTTGTATATTCTTCTGTATATGGACATGCAATTATCTCAACCTTATTCATATACTTGACTCTCCCTTTCTGGGGCATATTTTTAAATGAATGTGTAGTGGTACTGAAATGTGAGAGAGCATGATAAAGATAAACCCCCAAATGTTGCCTGCAATAGGTCTGTGTCTGGTATGAAATAACTTTCTCTACAGTTGGAAGAAATGACTTTCTGTACGCACAGTTTTGGGGCAGAGCCACAGCTGTAATTTGAAGGTATTTTATTTTTAGCTGATTCTAGGTACATTTCTAGATTGTATTGGAGAAAGGTCAGTAGAGCTACTGTGCAATTTCAAAGAGAGGTTCCTTTTAAAATGCATTTTGGAGGAGACACTGAAATAAATATTTGCAATGCAGCTTGGTAATTCTAAGCACCACTGTGTTGTTCAACAAAATGTTCAGTTGTGTAAGGGTTGTGTAACAGAGAACTTGCTTGTGTGCTATTGAAGGTGGTTTGTAGAGCAAACAATAGCTAGTAGCAATGTACAGTACTGCACACTAAATCAGTGAGGGGTGCCTTTAACTTCAGGTTTGCTCAGGTTCACAAAAGAATTTGTTCACTTCAGTCTCAGCAGTTGGCTGTGAGACATTAGCCTCCTAATGCATTCTCATTTTTTTATTCTAGGACCTGTAGGTGATTTGCTGATAGAGGATATAATTGATTAAAATAACTGCCTTTTTTTCTCTTTTTAAATTTTTTTTTCCTGTCATGCATTGTAGGTGTAAATGATTGAGTTGGTGTCCTCACTGAAAAACTTTAAACAATTTCAGTCTGGTTTATGAGGAAATACAGTTGGTTCCACCTAGTACATCCTGTTTCTTTATCTAATATTTTGATATAATGGAAAAGCACACTATTACTGATGGAAATAGTTGTTTGGTACTGAAAACTTGTAGCACTTTTTAACAGTATAAAGTTAAACTCAAGTTATCTTGGGCAGTACCAAATTTGGTACTGATGTCCCCAAAAATCCTCACTTCTTAAAAAGTGATAGTGTGAAATGTGGGAAAAACCCCTAAACCTTGCAAGATATATATGTGATTTGGAAAGCAAAGCTCCGTACTTTTGGCCTAGGAAATTAATGAAGAAAATATTCCTAATCCCACCTCAAAGACATTTAAAAAATATATTTGAATGTGTCTCTGTCCTGCTTGTATGTTCATATACAAAAATGGCCACAAAGGATGGTTAAAAGAGTTTAATAATGATTTTATCTTGACATAATATTTGAAATTATTCTCTTCTCTACCTGCTGAATCCCTCCTCATTTCTTCAGCCCTCCTTCTCAACAAGTGTGTGATTTTACACCACCCCAGCTATGTCTATCTATTGGAGACTCTCAGGATGCAAACACCACAACTCCTTCCCTTGCACCCTGCAGATGGGATCGAGGGAGTGCGGCTCCACAGCCCCATCCTGACACTGGCTTGCTGTAGGGTGTGACCGTGTTGGGAGAGGCCGCGACGGCCAGACCAGACCGAACAGGGTCTGGCACTCCGAGCTGCACAATGAAGAAACCAAGAAAGCAATCCAAGGAACTTTAAATTGCTGAGATTTTTCCAGGAGAGTGGCTGCCCACAAATTACCTTACAGCGGCGCCTGTTCACTGGGTTGTGGTGGAAGAGGGAGGCTGATGCCACCATCTCACCCGTGTGAGATAGGTCCGGGGCGCTGACGCGTAGGAACAGATTCACCCGGGGCCGCATCAGTCCCCGAGGAGGGCAGAGGGGCAGCGAGGAGCTGGGTGCTGCCAAGTGCTGCGCAAACACCCGAGGGACAAGGGCGCTGCCACGGCCCGCCAGGACCTGCCCTCTGCGGGGACTGCCCGGGCCGGGCACGGGGCTTGGCCGGCGGGGCAGGCTCAGGGCCGCTGCCCCCATGCCCTTCCTCCCGGCCCTGCCTGCGCCTGCCGCCGTCCAGTGTTCCAGCAGCAGGGCAGGCTCGGCGCGCTCGCAGGGCTGCTTTAACCCCGTGTCGGCGGCGCTGCCGGGCCGCGGCTAGGTGGCGATGTGCCCCCAGGAACGGCGCCTCAGCGCTGCCTCCCCCGCCGCACTCCGAGGCCTGCGGCGTGACAGCCCCGCTGGTCGTGCGGTGCTGCTGGGCGGCTTCTGCGTCAAAGCATGCACGCAGATAGATAAAAATATATACTGTTATATACTTATGATTATTTAAACTGCTCACATTAAATGACAGGAGGTTTAGAATAGATTATTAGGAGGAAGTTCTCTGAGGTGAGGGTGGTGAAGCACTGAAACAGGTTGCCCAGATAATCTGTACATGTCCCATCCCCGGAGGTGTTCAAGGCCAGTTTGGATGGGGCTCTGAGCAGCCTGGTCTAATAAAGAGTGTCCCTGCCCATGGCAGGAGATTGGAAGCAGATGATGTCTAAGGTTTCCCTCTAGGTCCAACCCAAACCTCCCTATGGTTCTGTGAAAGCCTGTTTTGTTATATACCTAATTGATATCGTGAGGGGACAGAACCCAAACCCCTGCTCTGCCTTAAGTTAACACACAAGCTGTATTATGGGTGTGGGTGCCTCTGGAGCCAGGGTGCTGCCAAGCCCCCCCATCCAGCCCCAGCCCCTCTGTGCCACACATCAGGGTGGCTGGGAGCCAGCAGGAAGGGGCTTGTGGACTAACTTTAATTTAAAACTTAAAGCAGCTACGGGCAGGGATAGGCTACTGCTTTAGAGGCTGATGAGTATTCCTGGGTTTTGTGTGGAGTATTTTATTTTATATTTTATTTTATTTTATGAAATAATTTCATTTAATAATGAAAATGCTGCAAGATGTAAACCAAAGATCTCTCCATATCTGCCAGCAGCCTTTGCATGTTAACAAGTGTGATACCTTCTAAATGCCTTTCAGTCTGGCTCTCCTCTTTGTAAGAAAACCTTATGTTAACTTGGCTGAACTGGAATTACCCTGTGCTAACTGATGTGCTGGAGGTAGCTTTTCTTCAAGAAAGAGACAGAGTTCTGGGTTGAGAAAGCTTTGCTCTGTATAAACAAGTGGCATTTGTTATATATTGTAATATGTGTTCCAACTTTTTGTTCTGAGCAAGATATGCCAAGGATACATCCAGTATTTTTTTAATGCTAGTAATTGGGAGTGGAAAGGAAAATTCTTTTCATCTATCTGATCCTGATTGTTATTTACTCAGAAATGACAATTATTTTAAAGAGTATTAATTAGGAACCAGTCACAGAACTCTAGTTCAGTGCAGCCGGCTGGCAATGACTGATTGAAAAGCAGTAATTATTACAGGTTTGAGAAGAGAGCTGAAATGATCCATATGGTTAGTCTGATTAAATTGATCCAAAAATCACCGGAAGTAGTGCTAATTCTCTGCTTCTACTGGGTGCAGCAGTACATTAATACCTGTAGTATCAGGGGACAGGTGCTAGAGAATCAGCTTGAGGTGACAGACTTATATCATAGCCATCCTGCTGAAGCAAAGAGGCCTTGATGGTGAAAAGCTAAGAGGTTAAAACACTGACACTGAATGAAATGGACTCCCTCTGCCAATCTGTGGCTAAGTGGTTATTGGCTCATAAAGGGAGAAAAAAAAACCCTAAAAAATAATCTGAGAAGAAGAATGAGAACAAGGAGAGACCCATTCAGAGTTGAAGCTCTCTGGAAAATAATCAGGACACAGTTTAAGTAGTGTTTTGTTTTCTATCACACCTGCAAGCATTATATTACAACAAACACCAAGATTGTTTGGTATTGGTCTTATGTGTGACTAGTTTTGGAGCACTTCATGTACTCTGGCAGTGCTACCTTTACCAGGTAGCACTGTTAGTAGAACCTGCTTCTCTATGATAAAAAGAAACATGTGACAGAAATATTTAAAGGAGTTAGGAAAAATAAAAAAAAAATGTGTTTATGTGAAAATGGGCTTGTGACTTCTAAATCTGGTAATACTGAGGTTAAAAAGATTTTTTTTCCAAACAATTGGGCCACCCATAGGGAAGAGCTGTAGTAGTATTAGAGAATGCACCAGTCAAGAATCTATGAGGTTGCAGTGAAGTAGTGGTGTAGCATGTAAAGTCTATGAGTTTATACATAATCATTTTGTGGCAATGGACGTCAAAATACTTGACTGCCTACTAAAGAAGTATGTAGGTCAAACTGTGATCCCTTCTAAACTCTGCTAAATTACGGGATGGGGATATTGAAGTGTGATTTATTATCTGTGACATTGGTTCAAATAGAAATTGAGAACAAAAAATGGCTCCATAATAAAAAAAACCAAACCACAAATGTCTGGGTGAGCAAGGAATTTGCAGGTATAGATTGAGGCGAGGAAGGCAAATCAAACCAAACCTTGGTATTTTTTGGGATCTTGGTTGCTACCCTTAATGCATAAAAATGAGGCTAAAAGTACCTGCAATATAAAAGAAAGGCTATGAATGGCAGGAGTGTCTTGAGATGTGGCCATTGCATTGAGTGAGGTTGTCATTCCAGATGGTCTCATGTTCAAAAGTACCAGTTTCTGCTGCTTCCAGAAGGAAGGAAGTACAGGACATATGAGTTAGGCGGGCTGACCAAGGAATAAGCAACAGGCAGAGCAGTCTTAATTTGTGGAATTAATTACCTTGGTATCCCATGGTAACTGTGAGGCCATTATGACAGGGAGATCACAAGAATGAAATGATCCATAAAGAGACCTTAACATTCCTTTTAAGCTGACATACATATATGTATATTTCTGGCATTAAGATAAATACCTGGCCTATACTGGTAGTTATTTCTTGTTACATTTGTATGGGGAGGTAAGACAACTGTCCCCCTAGGAGTTTCTGGAACAGGCTGCTGATTATTGTGTGCCTAAGTGTGCTGAACAGAGCTGTGTTAGAAGTCTGACACCAAATGTAGCAGATCGCTCCTTAAATTAGATTTCTAAATTCTACAGTGTGCACAAGACAGACACGTGTGACTGATATAGGTATCATACCAGTCTGTCTTTTATCAGGAACACTAAATTCCAAAATAGTAATGCCTTTTTATAAAAGTTTAATGTGAATTAGGTGAGACTGACCAGTAAATGCCAATATACTTCTATTTCAAACAATTATATTAGATAGTGTATTTGAAGAAAGGCTATCTCATTCTTGTCCTCTATACTCATTGCTTTAGAGCTTAGAAAATCAACAATTGCTCTATGCTGTTAATCCCATCCATTTGTTTCTCTATATACTTTACACTATAAATATTAAAAAAGTGTAATTACCTGAAAAGTCAAAGTGAACAGATCTTGGTTGACAGGCTGTAATGACTTAAATTATCTTCTTGTCCATAGCACTATCCTTGAAATGAAAGCAGTTAAAAAAGCATAATTTTGCCTAACTACTGTACAAATATTTTAGAAAATAAGGTCTTTACCCCCAAAAATATCTGTTAAATACATAGTGACCTGGCAAAGACACTAAATCAAATGGAAAAGATAGGGAAGGCTGTTAAGAGGAAGGATTAAGTTATTCATCTATGAATGGCGTTTCCATTACTGTGAAACTACTTGGAATAAAATGGGCAAATAGCTTTGTCTGAAGAAAAAATAGCTGCAGTGTGGTGGTAGCATTTGCTGAGGTTATTATGAGATGACTTTGATTCAAAAGAAGGGTGAAGAAGAGTTGGAAAGGAATTTTAATCAGTGCTAGCAGCAAAAAAGACGGGAGAGAATGTAAGTGACTCATGTAGAGGAGCATACCCTGGGCAACAGGCACTTACATAGCCAGGCAGGCTGAGTTAATTTCCTTGAGCGTTTCTCTTCCTCTTTCCAGCCAGGCTGTGCACAGAGCAGTTAATGTTTGCCCGGTGCCATGTACAGCCTTTCCAAGCCTCCTTCTCTACTGGTCTGTGAGGCTGGCAGTGCCCTGTGCTTCCTGAACTGAGCATGGGCAAAAGAGGAAAGAGTTCAGAGACGAGGAAAGGAGGGCTGTCAGAGGCCAGACTGCTTCTTGGGATCAGATTGTATTATCACTGGTGACCTAAGCATGGAGTTTGGATTTGCATGGCATGGTTGGAAGATTATGGTGGGTGTTATGGGTAGTGAGAGAACTGAACACCAGTAAAGGGAACATGACTGGAGTTATATCAAGGATACTACAGTGGTTGGTGCTGCCTTCATTTCTTTTCCTTGAGGCACTGTAAAAGAAACTAGTTTGGGTTCAATTACCACAATGATTTCTATATAGAAATGAAGCAGGCTGTGGTTCTGGAAAAACCTGGAAGCTTCTCAGCCCAAAAAAGGTGTATCCTTCTATACTCTGCTGTTGCAAGGAAGACCAGTGTCCTGTGGAGAACAAGGGAGGGATTACTTTGAAATGCCAGATTGCTTCTCAGAAACCCTAGTGTTGATCTCATTGCTTTTACCACTATTCAGGAAAACTGCGAGGGCTTGCTTTTGGTTTACTTGGTGTTTCCTGTTGGTTTCCTGTACCTTCTTTCCCATCCTGTTCCTTTAATGGAAATGTCTTTGATTTCCATTTCCTGGCTTTTTAATCCCTCCTGTATTTTACCTTATTCAAGTGCATATAATGCCAAAAAGGTTGGGTAGAAATATATTAATTTTTTCACTGGGAAGCAAATATTGTAGGAAAGAAATCAGCACAGTTGTTTCAGGATGTCATAGAATTAGATTTGAGACAGAGGAACAGTTTCTGTCTTCCCCTTCCCCTCCTGCCACTGACATTAACAGTATTAAAGCATAGAAAATTGCTCAGTCTAATAGTGTTGCCAAAACGTAGTAGTTCAAGTAATGTTTATTACTTCTCTGTACTGTGTAAGAACACTTCAAAGCCATGATGTTCTGATACATTCAGAGACACTGCTGTCTTGAGTCAAAGGTATTTATCTTTTTTAAGAATAAATAGTGTAAATTGAGTCTGTCAAGTAAAGAAGTCAGCAGATTTTGCTGTCTCTGTGAGCAGAGCGGGAGACCCAGATCCCAACATATGACAGCGGTGGGGAAGAAGGGCCATAGATAGTTGGTTGCTTGCTGTGTGAATTGGAGAGGACAGAGAGGGATGGTGAACATCAGAGAGAATATATGATATATTCAGCCTAGAAAGAAACAGGAACAAATTAATAAACCTAGGTCGTAGTCCAGATGTGCATGCTTGCCATCATAGAGCATCCATTACTCCATTCTACAATTTAGGGACAGCTTGTGGTAAGCATTTATTTCTGCCTTGGGACTTGGATCCAGAATGCTCTGGTGGCTGACCATTATGCCTGCTATTATAAGTTGTGGAACTTTTAGAATGTTTTACCTTTAAAAAAATAAATTAATTGCTACCTTTCAATGATAATTTGCTTTATCAGCTGTGCAGCCTCTTTTACTAAGTTCAAAATAGTTTCCTAACATCTTGTGATTTTGTACATCTTTAGTAAACAGAAGCAAAATTTAAAGCAGCATGCAATAAAGTGGTAAAATGAATGCAGTAATGTATATCCTCATTAGTAGATTCTATGTGCTACCACGAACCACTGCTGTTGAACAGTACGTTTCATCTACAAATATAAACATACAGTTGTTCAAGTTGTCCAAAACTAGCCCAGTAGGGATACAAATGCACTTTCATTCCCGTGGCTCTGCTATACCAATAGTCCCTTGAAGTTCGTTTCCAGTGTAATTCAGTATAATTTCTTGCATATGCATTTCATGCATTCAAAGTGCTCTTTGCGCAGCAAATATTCTGCCAACTGTAAGACAGTCTTTACTAATGTTTATCTAAATTGTAATCCAAACACTGTAGCAGAACAGGCTCTTGTACTGCAGACCTATGAGCATGTGTTTCAGTATTGTCTTTAGCATCCACTTCAAGTATCTTAAGGTACTTCAAACAGGGAAACATATCACATTTTGACCCTATAGAGAATAAATGTAAAATATATATGATGGACAAAAACACCATGTGAATAGTCATACTGATGGGAAGCAACAGAGCACCTCTTTATTTATTACTGTGCCAATTTTATGACAGGTCTTCAAAACAGGCATCTCTGTGTAGTGTGAGGAGGGTGAAAGGTGTAATTGTAGTTTATATAGCCTCGTTCACCTTCTGATGGGACAGATAACAGTTGTGTGTTTTATATTTGTGGACTTGGTTTATGAGACCTAGTAGGTATAATTATTTTTATTAATACATTAAATTCCAAAATGTATTTTGATTTATTAAATTTATTTATATTAATTTTTATTATTTATTAAATTTTAATGATTGTAAGTGAAATTATTTCAAAGATGGCAACTTTACCATTGGCAGAAGCAGCAAACTTCTGTCATCACAGTGCTAAAAGGCAAATTGTCAAGAATTTAAGCACCTATCTGCACTGCAGGCAAAACTGTGACTGGAAGCAGAGAATGTCAAAATCACGTTCAGTTTCTCGAGGGCCATGTTGTCATTTTTCTTTTAACAGACCTTCTGTTCCCCATCTTTGTTGCTCTCCAGTGGTTCTTCCACAGTGTGCACATGTTTGATCAAGTAAGATGCTATTGTATAGTTTCCTAGCATCACAGCATTGTGAATTTCATTTCTGTTACTTATGAAAAAATTAATCACTCCAAATTTCCCTTTCAAAGTATTTATGTTGTGTTCCATCTTGTTGCTGTGCAAGTCCACCTTAACTAGCTGTTACTAGAGATGGGTTCTCATTAAAACTTGAAAATCTCTCCTTTTCCTTCCTTTATACATTGAACTGATACATCTATAAAATGTTTGCTCTCATTTTCATGAGAAATGAAATCCAGGACTCCAGTATTTTCCAGTTTTCAATATACATTACATATGCATACCTGCTGCAATGCCTTTTCAGCTTCTGTGTTCCTGCTGATCTGTAATCAGTTGGCTCTGACTTTTTTTCCTGTTTTGTGACACCATATCAGAATATTAGATTATAGTGGTGTAATGTTATATATAATAACAAGAAAACAGGTAAAACCTAGAGCTTTGCATAGCCAATATGCTTATACTTTTAAACCCAAACTTGATTTCTTTTCAGAAGGCTGCTTCAATGATTGAAACATTTTGGGCCCTTCCATAAAAAAAAATTCAAATAACTTTTTTAAAAGCAGAATTTTCAAAAGATTCACACCTTTATGAATCAGACATTGTGCACTTTAGAGCAGTATATGAATAAATTAGATTCTTGCTAGAAATTATTTAGTAAGTTGGACTGGCAAGCACTGAATCAGCATTTAAAAATCTGAAGTCAGTATCATGTTCCCTATGTCAGGCCTTGAGTTTGCTCACTTCTATCTTTTATTTATTCCAGGTTAAAGTCTCCAGAACCTCTAAAGCTCAAACATATAGAAGAATTTTATTGAGATGGGGGCTCTCAAGACTGAAACTAGAGCAGAGCCTGGATGAATCCTGCATTTGCTTTTTTGTCTTTCTCTCAGGTTTTCCTCTGGTAATAAATCAGTCTTTGAACTGTGGGAAAAGCAAAGGCATAAAACCACATATATATGTGAAAAAGAAGACAATGAGAATTTTACAGTTAGGGGTTTGTTTGAAAGCTATCATTTCCAGGTTTAGATACCCAAAAGATTCCCTTCTGCCTACTGTGTATTCAAAATAGCTGTTCTTAATCTTTGGAAGTTTTCTCCACTTAGATTTATGTTGTATGGAGTCCCTTGCACACCCTATAAATATTATCATTGTATTTTCTTTCCAATATAGGTTTTACCCATTTACAGCCATTCTGTGACAGCTGTTATAGGTTCCCACAGGTTCATTCTTAGATTTGTTTCTATTTTTGCTTTGCTGTCACTAACCATTTATACTACTTGCCTTTGACTTTTTTCAAAGAATGGAATGCGTTGATTACCTTCATATGGTCAGAAAAACCTGACGGATCATTGTAAAGAATATGCGATGTAACGCTCCCTTAAATATATATATATATGTTTATGTACATATACATATTTAAATGCATGGCTAGCTTTTAAAACTAGGCAATCTTAACCCAAGTGATACACATTTATGATAAGCAAACTTGACAAAAAAGCTAGCAAAAAGATACAGAGGAAAAGACATACCCGAAGCAAAAGCTGAACTTATTCAACATTATTGGCTAAGGGAAGAAATATTGTATTAGCCTCTGTGTAACATGAGCCTTCTGAAAAGAAACAAGGATTTCAAAAACTGCAGGGGATGGCAGAAATTTCAAGTGGCAGGCAAGAGTAAAGCAGAATACAGACATTAAGTGAAAGCAGACCTCTCTACATTTGATGTCACTCAGAAGGACCTCAACAGGTTGGAGACATGGGCAGAGAAGAACCAACTGAAACTCAACAAAAGCAAATGCAGGATCCTGCCCCTGGGAAGGAATAACCTGTCCCTGCACCAGGATAGGCTGGGGGTGACATGCTGAAAGGTCTGCAGAGAAGGGCCTGAGGGTTCTGGTGGACACCAAGCTGTCCATGAGCCAGCAGTGCCCTTGTGGCCAAGAGGCCAATGGTGTCCTGCGGTGCATTAGGAACAACATTCAGCCAGTCAAGGGAGGTGAGCCTGCCCCTCTGGTGAGGCCACATCTGGAGTGTTGTATCCAATTCTCGGCTCCTTAGGACAAAAAAGACATGGAGTGGGTCCAGCGAAGGATGACAAAGGTGATGAAGGGACTGGAGCATCTCTCTTATGAGGAAAGGCTGAGGCAGCTGGGCCTGTTCAGCCATGAAATGAGATGGGACCTCCTCAGAGCTCAGAGGATGGATCAGGCTCTTCTCAGTGGTGCTGAGCAATACGACAAGAGGCAACTGGCAGAAACTGATGGCCAGGAAATTCCACCTGAATACGAAGAAGAACTTTTTTACTGTGCAGATGACTGAGCGCTTGAACAGGTGGCCAAGAGAGCATGTGAAGTCTCCCTTACTGGAGATAGTCAAGGACCATCTGGACACAATCCTGTGCCAAGTGCTCTGGGATGACCCTGCTTGAGAAGGGAGGTTAGACCAGATGACACACTGTGGTCCCTTCCAACCTTAGCCATTCTGGGATTCAGGCTTTTACATGTTCCTTGTGTAGAAATTACATCAGTCTTAGAAAGAGATCCTGTAATGCAAAAATTATTCAGAGAATAAAGCTAGCAGTTTGGGATCAACACAGCTGTTTTTCTTGGTTCAGTGAGTGAAATCAGGGGGAAAAAAAGTAGAAAAGGTGCTGTCTCGCAACAGCTTAAAAGCAAAATATTTTCTCCCTTGATGAAAAAAGGCAAAAACCCCCAGAAAAATTCACTTTTTCTTAGAAAATTGTTCTGATTGTTCTTATTAAAGGTAACCAACTTTGAAAGGGAAAACCTACCCATTTTTTTCCCAAGGTAATCCAAATTTTTAAAAGATATTAAGTATTTCTTGACTATAGAGATATAGCAAACTTGGCTTGAATTCACAAGGACAAAAAGTTGAAACTTCTCTCAATTTTGTTACAGAAATGCAGAATTGTCAAGTTTCAATGGCTGCTTTTCAAGGCATTAAGAACATATCAGATGTCAGTTAATGAAGCTGGAAGAAATTAAAACATCTGGAAAAGACTAAATACTACCTATCTGGCCTGCCTACTGCTGCCATGGAAGATCTGCTCTTGCTTCAGTGACCTCCACTTGCATGGCTGTGCGTGCTCGTGTTGAAATACCCACTAAAATCAAGGGAGAGTCTGCAGAGGCCCGTAAGTTTGCAAGTGTAGAATTTACTGCTCCATTATTGACTAAACTATCCTTGTAAAGTATGTGTGGCTGAAAAAGAGATTGGTCTCTGAAAGCACCAATAGGTCTCAATTCATGCTTTCACTTTATTAAGTAAGCAATGTAATCCAGAATGAGAGACAGCAGAAAAAATAGTCATAATGGAAAATTAAAATGTTGCTTCCTCTTAGTGTGAAGAACTAAGAACTTTTTAGAACTTCAGGTTTACTCTTAATTTGTGATACAGCTTTTTTCTGCATTAAACAAAGGAGATGTGAAATCATTAATTGATATGGGGATAAAAATGACTGATGACCCTCAGTATGTACAATATGACTGCTTGTACAGTATGTACAAGATGAATTTTAATGCTGTTAAAGTAACACCAGAGTGTTTATTCTTCTGATGGGTGGTGGATTGATGTTTTCACTCCGCAGCAAAAAGAGTGTGACCTCATGCTTTACACTGATGGGATGGGAAGGCTATGCATCTAAGTGGGGGTCTGTACTGAATGGCTGTCTGCAGCCTTAACTGTTAATTACTTCCAATACTGGTTCAGCAATCACAGCCATGTTTTGTGTGACCTCACTGGTGTGGCATGTGGGCAATTATCTTTGGGATAATGAGTCCCTTCATCCATAGCAAAACAACAACATCTCCACTTGGCTTGCAAAAGCTCAGAGGCAGTCTGCTTCTCATCAGGGTGCTTGCCATCCCCTTTGTATCACACCTTATCTCGAGCTTAACCTTTCACATCCTACATTAATTGTTTTTAGATTAAAAATTAATGAATCAATTTTAACAGCATTGAGGGAGGTGTGGGAGGGTGTGGGATTGTGTTAATAAGCCCAAAGTATCCAATAGGTAATTTAGATCTTGAATATTCCTGAGTTCTGAAATGAAAGAGAAACAACACTCCAGATCACTAGTTACAAATGATTGTAATCCTTTTCATCTATGAAGAACTGTAATTAGTAGAAAGTATGGTCCTTCCTTCTCAACCGTGAAAATAATATCTACTAACTACTCATATAATGTACAAAAATTATAGAAACAGCCACAAAAAGACTACCATTTAAAAATATTTTTTGTATTCCATACCATGCTGTATAGAAAAGCCTTTAAAACATTTGACCCTTTGGGAGGTTTTTCTCTTATTTCAGTTCATTTTTAAAGGGTAATGTGAAGATTTGCTTCATTCCATTGAAATTATTGAACATGTGGCTAAATTTCTGCAAAGCTACTCTTTCATGTTTATTGATGAGCTGTGAAGCTTTTCCGTTGCTTAGAAGAGTACTTGCAAAGATATGTTGCGCTTTCAGAAGGTGTGGCAATCAGTGCAGGAACATGACATGAATAGCTAATGTTTTGGATTGCTTTGTTTCAACAAAGCAGAAAGAGTAAATACTTACTGAAGCTTGAATTCTGTCCCCTCCCCCTAGGTTTTGCAGACTTTATGTGCTTATACCTTTTCTCTCCCGCTTGCACATTGCAGTTAGGCTTCTGCAGACTTTGATTAAACTAAGGAGAGCTGTGGTTAAATTTTGGTCCGAGGAAAGGGTGCTGCTTCCAGCTGAGAGTAGCTAATGTGTTTCCTTGAAATGGAAGCTAGAAAGTTACCCAATGCCTAATAAAAAGAGGGAAAATCAAAATTTGTTCTGTTCTTTTTTTTTTTTTTATAATATAAGCTAATGCTAATAATTCATCATCATGTTGTTTGACCTACAGAATACATCTTTGATGGCTCTGAAAATATCTTCCTTGTTTTTGTTGGCATAGCTATCTTAAATTAGCTTTTATGTTCATTCAACTGTAACTGTCTACTCATGGTTTACTGTGTCTTTAAACTGTATCATAGCTCTTGTTTTTCTTCCCTTTGTATCAAACACGTAATCAAGTACTATTAATTGATTTACTTTGTAACCTACAGACTTTTCATTATCACACTAAGAAGGCGAGAAACTAAGAGACTAACTTGTATGGGATATTTGCTTAAGAAAGTGAGAAAGATATTTAATTGTTTTTATATATAAAATATATAAAATTCTAAGTTGGCCTGATCATCCTTCTTCATGGCTTAAATGTTACTTTGAATTTCACCTAGTCAACTTTTATGAGTGCAGTATTTGAAAAATCTGATATGGAGTTTGATTTACACAAGGCAAGGTATTTAATGTCAAAAGTTACCTCTGTTGGTAACAATTCAATCTTCTCACCTGCTTGTGTGGTGTGTTATGAAGGATGACAGCAATGTTTTGGGAAAGGCATATATCATGCTGGACACTGTACCTCATGAGCTAATACTGACCTCATCTGCTAATCTGATGGCTTTCTCTTAGATCGTGTTGCCCTTTTTTTTTGATACCTTGGTGAATGCAGCTTCTGTTACTCTGCCTAAATAGCCATTTCCCCACATTAATCATCATCTACACTGTTCCTTTATTGATCCATTCCTTGAATGTTTGCTCTTTCAAGTACTGCCACTGCTTCGACGAGAGAAAAATAAAAAACCTCTACTGTTTCTTGCAGCCACTCTTCCTTTTTGGTGCATAAGCAATTTAGTGTAGAGGCTCTTTTGCCATTAAAGTTCCTATTATGAATCTTTATGAGACATCACAAATGTGCAGAGTGCAAGTACAAGAGCACAGTTAGATCAGCAAAGGTTAATGAAGACAGTCTATTAGTATCCTGCTGTGTTTGTTGCTGAATGCATTGTAGCAATGCTTGGAGGCTTTGCTCTCAAGGGAGCCCCAGTGCAGTAAGGCAGGGAACTCACCATATGTGGACAGAGAAATGGAGAATGCTTGTAAGTTCACAGACAAGGCTGAAAAAAGAGTCATAATTAGATGCTAAATAATAATAAAAAATTAAACAGCTTGCAAGGACTATTCAAAAGGGTTGCATTCTTTCTACTTTGCTAAGGTGGATATGGGAATGGGAAAGTTGTTAAGCACATGGTACAGGCTGAAGTACTTCTCCTTTTGTGTTTATCAGGGGCTGTGAGAAAACAAATGGGAGATAGATTAAGGAGCATAGTGGAGCTTATGGATCAAGATATTCTGGTCTCAGTTGGATACAGGCCATGGGATAAGCAACTACAGATATGAGACTGGGAAAGTACAGGATATTAAGGTTTTTGAAACCGTGTAGATTTGTAAGGCTGCTAAGTAATGGAAACAATAGGCTTTAACTAGTGGGAAAATTCTTACTTAAGGATGTGACTGCTTAGAGCTGTAACTGCTTGGAGCTGCAACAGTATATGAGCTGATCTGTGATGAACAATAATTGACTTCAATTACTTCAATAGCCTGTTCTTCTATGCTCGGACTTCATATGCTCTGGCTTCAATAAATTGCTTCAACTCTGACTTTGCTTGGGCTTTGGCTTTTTTGCTTGGATTATTTTCACACCCCTTCTTTTCTTTGGAGTCCCGTCTCTCAGTCACTCGGTAATGGGCTCCTGTTTGCAGCCAGGCCAAATTGGAGAGTTGGGGTGTTGGCAAAATCATTGAAGGTCATTAAGGCCCAGGATCTAGCTGCTTTGTGTACCAGTCTACTAGGACTTGCTAGAGAATACAGCAGCTGAAGTTGCTCCAAGCATTCTGGTCATTGCAGATGAGGAAAACCTGCTTTTGATTCTAGAGGGTGTTTTGGTACTGGAGGTATTTCTGAGGCGTGAGCTAAAGAGAAGTTGCTTGCTTTATAGCAAATGATATCTGTATGCCAGGGACATGTCTGTCAAGTCTCTTTTTGGAGCTGACTGGCAACCAGTGCTATTTTAAATAAATCTTTTGCTTCTCTGAGTGTTCACAAATGCAGGGTTAGTATTAGCATTTTATAACATCACCAGCTCAGGAGCTCCAACCTCACAATTCAAACACTAAAATTATGAAGTGTAATTATTAAGTTTGTTAAATTTGCATTGTTAGTGAAACCTAAAGAGTTCTATTTTCCAGATTTCTCTGTGTTTTGATAAGAAGGGCTTGAAACTCACTGCTGAAAACCCCAAAGGAAAATCAGTTTCTTCTGTAGCTGATCCACTTCAGCTGGAGAGTAATAAAAATGCCAAATAGAGCATGACCTGTTGACTCTGAAGACACCATAACTTTCTGAAGGAGAGAGGGTTTTGAGGAAAATATTTTTTATTATGGTGTCAATATTCTGGAATCAGGTGATATCCTTCTCATGTTAGTTATCTTCTGCCAAAACATGTAAAATTGACAGTTTATGCTGCATGGATTAAACATGGGGCAGTACCAAGTGCTGTTGCAGGATGACGGACAAAAAAACGAGATGGCAGAGCTAAAAGGAGTAGTTTGGGAAATGTGTTAAATGTAGCAAGGAGTCCTGTGATTTGTACTATCTCTTCCTATGATATAGCATGACAGTGATTTTAAATGCCTGTGGCTATGCATGCTTTAATATGAGATCAATGTTATACTCCTGTTCTGTTTCCTAGTTATATCAGGATATGCTTAGAGTATGGTAGAAACAATAGAAGTCTTTCCTGTGAATGACCTTAGGCTTAGAAAGTTGTGGCACTTGGGAAGTAGCAAACACATTTATAAAGAAACTACTCAAGCCAATGGCTTGTGAGGAATGTTAACATAAGTTAATGTAATCTGGAAAGCAACAATTAGATGAAGATGGAGAAAATAAAAAATGGTGTTGCATAACTTTATTAGATATTATTTGTCCATGACTAAGTGTTTAAGCAGTATCTTGAGTTTCCTGAAAAGTTATCTTTATTTAAATTTCAAGAAAGTGAACCTTTTCTGAATGTTGTAAAATACAGTAAATAATTTTCTGTTTAAAAAGTCACATGCAACTTCATAGCATAATAAACTGGAAAGTTGGTCTCTCTTGAGGCATGTTGCAGGTATGTGTGGAATAAATGTGACGGTTTAGTTTTTCAGATTAGCTCCTTCTCTATCCACTTTGATCTTCAGTGTCAGAGAAGGTTGAATAGTTTTTCACCACTCCTTTTCCTTCAAGTGGATATCTGCAATTCTTTGGTTTTTATGACTTATCAACATGTAGAAATTTAAGAACTCAACCTTCCCTACCGTGACTACTGAGTAACTCCTGTCCAGCTGATGCACTTCAAACCACAGGAGTTTTTGACTATGTGGAGTGCTGATCCTTGCTGAACATTCTGCTATGTTAGGTCTGGTGACATTTGCAGTATAGTAAAGCTCCAGCAAAACCCACCAAGTTTTATATATAATATGCTTGTTTGTGGCGACAAGACAGGCTGGTAGCTATGTAGCTGCTGAATATTTCTTTTATGCCCTCATGTTCGCCAGTAAAGAATTTCAAATTAATACTTGAAAGACTACTATAACTTACCCATGTAATTCCTAGAAATTTAACAGGGTGTAATATAAAATAAAGCATGTATGCAAGAGCATGAGTTATGACACTTACAGGAACCATAATTTTGTATTTCCTGACTTTTGAGTGTTAAAGAGGGGATTAAATTCCTAATTGTACTAGCATTAATATAGTTTAGTGCATCAAATACCTTTCCTGGCACACATTTTTCTTCCAGACCCAACCACCAATTTCACCAGGGCTTTTTGGGGGGAAATAAAAAAATCTCTTAGTATATACTTAGGATTAATTGATTCTTGGTCTACCTGAGTTAACAAATCCAGGTGATACTATAGATAAAATGACCCTGAGTATTCTGCTTAGTTCACACAGCAGGAATAAAGGAGAAAGTAAGAGTATTAATCAATTGTGGGTGCTTGTTAAACAGTGGGGAATGCAGAAACATCTAAAAAAAGTCATGCTTGTAGGCATAAAAATTGGAGAAGAAAAAGAGTTTAAATAAAGCACTACTGCTTCTATGTTACATAGAGCTGATTTGACAGTGCTGTAATAACAATTTAGAAGTTAATGGAGACCTGAAAACAAGGAATTGTTTCAAAATTAACATGATTTACTATCTGTGAATTGATTATTGGCAATTCTGAACAGTAACTGTCAGCAGAAAACTGTGTCATTCTGAAAGGCTTTATCTGAAATATATTAAAAATTAAGATACCTCATGAGATGATGGTTGGCCTGGAATAGAATACTGCTTCTGGGAGAGTCTGGAGTTTTGACCTTGATACTGATGAACATTTTCTTGAGTTAAATTTAAAAAAAGAAAAAAAAAATGAAACCATGGTAGTGGAGAACAATATCTTGGGCCTTCTTGAAACCTTTAACTGTCTATAAATTATTGGTGTAGGTGTATAATAAGCCTGACCAGTTTCTTTTCTGAAATACTGGCAGAGATGGCTGTAGAGTTCCCCATTCAAATTATCATCCTGGAAATAAACCAAAAGATTGTAGAAGTATTCAGCCTTAATAATTCTATGGGCATTAAAATTTCTTTTTCTTTCTTCCCTGTTTTGTACAGCATCCTACCAATTACAAGGTAGAAAGACTACATTTTGTCCTGTATTTATATTTGGCCATCTTGATTACCGGTAGTCACAGTGGTTAGAGGCAAAAATTCTAGGCTGAAGTGAGAAATTATGTCCCTAATTCAGAATATTTTTTGTATGGAGAGAGAATTGTAGCTAAAGAAAGATAATGCACTACAGAGTACTCTGTGGTAGTATTTTGTATGTTGAGTACTAGGTTCAGTAATTCTGGTAACCATTTATTCTGTTAAGTCCATTTCATTTTATTGCATCTTCTTAATTTTACTGCTTCTAGCACTAGTGCTTAGTGGACTGAAGCAGAAATGACAAAATGCTTATCATTCTGGCAGCTGATAATCACATTTATTAGGAAACATGACCATACAGCTAAGACACACAATTATGCAAGAGATAATATCTTCATTCTATGGTCTTTCCTTTAATTGTGGACTTACTCTTGCTACTCCAGTTGTTAACGTTAAGCTACATTTTCCACTTCAATTTTATAAGTTTTGTTCATGTAAATTAGCATGTTTTACCTAGGTTCATTGCATTCCAAGTGTATAGATACAGTGTGTTTCATAGAATCAGAAAATGTGGTGGGTTGGGTTTGGAAGGGACCTTGAAGAGGCAGCAGGCTGAGGGAATGAAGAGGATGTGGAAGAGGAATGGTTAGAGGGTAGCACTGCATACAGATTCACACAGAACTGGGTGCCTGTTGAACAGCCTGTTATGCGGATTATATGGTGTAGGTGAAAGGTGAAGGCTTGCTGTACATATGTAGTTGCTTTGTTTATATTGGGTCATTAACTGTGGCAGCAGCTCTCTTGCTACAGAGAGCAACACATAACTTTCCCAGGCCTTTCTGGGAAAGACTGTGAGAAGGTCAGGGAAAAGAAGGAGAAACAATTCATATCTTGCTGCACCTGTTATTGTGAACATGTGGAATATGTTATGGAGATTTGTTTACCAAAGGGTGGTTTGTTAATTAGCCAATGGTGTTTGAATTGGAGGACCAATTAGGTCCAGGTGTGTCGTAACTGTCAACAAAAAGCAATGGGTTTCTTAATAATGATATAATATAATAAAGAGATTGATCAGCCTTCTGTGAATCATGGAGTCAATGCTAATTATTACCCAGCTGGGGGTCTGTTGTGGCGACAATTACTGTAGTTATTTTTGAATAAACCTGTGGTAACAGCAAAGGTAGTTTAATCAGTCACAGCTTAAATGCTTCTGTTGATAGTGGTAGGTGAGCAGGAGACTGAGTAGGGCTTGGTGATACTAGTAGGTTACTTGCTCTGTAAAGGCTTCTATATGGCTCCATGGAAGATTCATATATTAGGGCAAGTATTGCTTTCAGAAAATCAAATTTGTAATTAGATTTATGTCACCAGATGTCTTCACTGAAGGGTGTAAGCAAATATGTCTTTTTATTGAGATTTCCTGTATTTGCGATGGCGTATCTTTGTGCGTTTTTTGTTTGTTTTATCTGGGGAAACGGGTGATTTATCAATATGTGTTGATTGTGTTGATATTCCCAGTTACAGCTTATATCTCTTTATGTTAAGAAAATAGCAGAAATAACATGGATTACTGTGAATTCCAAATATGCTTTATGGGAAAAAAAGGTAATTTCTCTAATTTTAGGTTTATGGAGCTGTAAAACTATGTAGGTGCTAAGATCATCTGTGATTGTTGCTGACAAAGTTTATTATGCTCTATATTTGATGGTACAATATGCTGTTGCGTTTTCCCTTCATGCATGTGCCTCTGCCTGCATAGTATGCCAAATTATATGAATTTTGAACAATTTGAGGAACTTTGGGGATGAAGCTTGGTAGTAGTAGTTTTGAATTACATTGCATGGAGTTTTACACATAATTCTGAAGTGTGCCAAAATGTTGTTACATACTGAATTCGTGCAGGGCCTAATTGACTAGAGAGTTTAGTAGTAGGTAGTTTTGTGCTCCATCAGAAACATTACAGATACGGTGTCTCGTAATGTGTAAACTGTTCTGAGGGCTAAAGAGCAACTGTTCCTTCTGTTGGGATGACTATTTCCTGGGATAGCTGCAGTTATGAAGGGATTGATACACTGTGCTGCATCAGCGTAGATTGGTTAGCATCGGCCTTATGTCCTCTTCTACTTTGACAAGAATTGTGACATGCAGTCTTGCAGCATAGTCAAGTTGCCCAGTATCCAAGCTGCTCTGTCTCGTACTAATGGGAATTTCACTTTGATAAACTGGGGAAATACTTATGACAATGTTATCTGGTGTTTATAACATTATTATGAGTTTTTGAAATTTTCAATACCCTGGGGCAAAAAAGAAAAGGAGTCCCATGCTGTTAGTATACTCTGTGCAGTTTGGGACTTCTCACCAATGCATTTTCATTTGAACAATTTCAGGGCATGTGGTGTTACTCTTGGGGATGGTCATATGCAGGGCCAGGAGTTGGGCTTGATGATCCTTATAGGTTCATTCCAATTTGATATATTCTGTGATTTTGTGATCTTTTTTAGGGTGCACATGTTGCTAGGCAGCTGTATAGTCCATCCCTGATAGTGGATTTTTGAAGCTGTTTGCTTGCCAGCAGAAGCAGGATATGGAAGTGTATGCAGAGCCACTGTTTGAGGAAATGGCATTTCCTGTTCTCCATTGTTCCTGTGGAAGCAAAGGAGAATATATGTCAGCATGCAGGCATCCTCAGTAAGTAGACATATTCATGTTGCCTATTTCAATGCTGAAGAAGTTGAGTCAATCCAGGTAGTTGATTTGCTTACTTGCATCTTATCTGAGTTTGTGAGAAGAGCAAAGAGTGGCTGATAGAAATTTTGTAAAAAATAAGATTGATCTCCACTGCAAGGAGAAGTTCAAGGTATGAAAAGGGGCATTAATGTCCTCTATGCTTTTGCTGAGCTTTTTGCATTGGAGTAGTGATTTGACACAGCTACCTGAGGAGATTTTGATTTCAGCTAAGCATTAAAATAACATTGATCAGGGTACTGATTATGGTGACAAACACCATTCATCATTTATGAAACAAACACCATTTTGAACTAGGAATTCTTACTTTATGCTTTGCTATATGGCTGCAAATTTACATCCTTCCTGGGATTTTGTGAAGTTAAATGACATTAAAATTTGCAAAACATTATTTTATTTTTTTCTCTAGTCAAAGGTGAATGGCAAAATTTTTCTCCAGAGATTTCCTTGCCCTGAGTAGAAATTCTGTTATTCTGTAAGCAAATATTCTTCTCTACAGATGGTGAGTTTAAGGAGAGAGTCACTAAGAAGCAGATAGTACTTCCCTGAGGCAACTAGGATCTGCTTATAATTTGATCATAAGGAAGAAAGCTGAACTTGATTATAGTTCTAGAGAAATATAACCTAGTTATTCAGAAATATCTGCTTCTTGTAATAGTTTTAGGTTAATGGGCTTTTAAAGCTCTTCAAAAAAGCCTATCACAGGTCTAATATATTTTTGGTAATCAGAGGAATTTAAAGAAAAAAACAAAAGACATTTAAAAGCTGCTTTCAGTTGCACTTTAATGTAATTTTCATATAGACTTGAAATTTTTCTATTTAATATTGTTTTAAGTTAGGATCAATTTAAGAACATTATTGCAACACACATAGTAATGTATGAAAACATGAAAACTAATCTTCCCCTTTCCACCTCCAACAGTTACTAGAGACATTTCTATAAAGTTGTGGTTACCGAATGTAAGTATTTTGAGCTAGGTGAGTGCCTACAGCAGCAAAATGACTTGAGAGATAAATCTTCATTTAAATAAACTCACTGAAATAGGTGAGAAATAATAAACCAGAATTTCAACTAGAAAAGTATGTGTAGGAATTTAATATGGATATTAGAAACAGATGTCATAACATTATTGTCCATTTCTCCATAGCAAGGTTTTGCCTCTATTTCTGATATTACTTATCATTTTAGACTCAGTGTTTTGAGAACAGCTGAAGCATAAGTATCCAATTAAAATTGATTTTGTGATATAGACTACTTATTTCCTTTAAAAAATAACTACCTGGATTTTCATGCCATGTGCTTTTTAGTTTAGTCTGATTTTTCCTTCATTTTAAGCAAAGTTTTACGTCTTAATAATGATGAATGGTGGTGAATGCCAGCAATGAGATGAATGTTCTAATAACCTGAGAATGGCTTAGGTTGGAAAAGATTTTTAAGATCATGGAGTTCAACTTAGCCTACCAATGGATTTCACACAACTATGGAGTCTGGACTAGTTGATGATGAACTGAAGATTATATTTATTCTGAACTTAGAAGTAAGAAGAACACTAAATTCTTTTTGACTATTGTAGAGATGGTTTGTAACTCAAATCTAATTGCTCGCAGGCGTTTATTAATTGCTGACAATGTGAGGTAGTGGAAAAGACTTGAAAATGTGAAGGGAATTTGGCCAGTAATTCTTGCAAGGAGAAAAAGATGATTAGATTTGGAGAAATCTGAATCTTCAATTTTATCATTTTTTAAAGTATGGCTTCTTCCCTTTTCATCAATATGCAGCTATTCAGAAAATGAAAAAAAAACCCCGATAGTAAAAATACAGAGTTGTGAAATACAATTTTCTCTTAAGCCTTCCACTTTGATTAATTATCATAATGCAGCAATCTTCTGAAGGTGAGGAAAATAATATATTTTGTATTTAATTAGTACAGCTAATAATCAAGGAATGAAGTTAAAGACAGGAAAGGAAATACAACGTAAATAAATGAAATGGAAAAAAAGAAAATTCTGGCATGAAATGGCAGCAGTGGAATGGAATGAAACAAAGTGCAGAGAAATGGATGGAAACAGGGTGAAATAATACTCAGTGAAATATTGAGATTTCATTTCTTTTTATGAAATTTGTTTCATGAAGAAAAATAGAATGAGGAAGCAAGTAGAGAAGTTAAATGAAAAGACAAAAGAGGAAAGATAATGAAATAAAATTAAAAAAAGAAAATACTTAGGAGAAGTTAAATCACTGGAATGGAATTGAATGAAATGAAGTGCCACAAAACTAACCAAAATTAAATGAAATTATACTAATTGAAATTTTGAGATTTCATTTCCTTTCATGTTACAAAGAATTTTCCTCATGGCGAGTTGCCACTTTTTCATCTGTGCCACCTATGGCAATAAGGACCTCTGCCATTAGAGTTAGCATTGAGAGAGTAGAATAGCCTAGACCTCCAGGAGCAATGGAGCTGAAAAAGGCATGGAAAAGTGATCCCAGAAAGGCCCCGACATTGTTGTGCCTAAATCTAAGGTGTCCAGTGCGTGGCTAGTGCCAAGATGCAAGGTATGGAGAGAACAGTGCTGGGGGAGTGCAGCACTCCCCTTGTTACTCTTTTTGCAGCTGCAGTGTCCCTGGAGCTCTGGGCTTTGTGGTTTTCTGAACCCTAAGCATAACCCTAATCCTAGGCGGAGCAGTAAGTAGATAATTCATCCGAGGTTGGTGCCAAGCAGAAATATGAAGAGGGAGCAATGTTGGGGCAGTGCCATGTTCAGGCTGGTGTGCTTTTTGCAATTGCAGTGTCACTGGAGCACTGGGCTTTGTGGTTTTCTGAGCCCTAACCCTAATCCTAACCCTAGGTGGAGCTCTAAAACCAGCATTGGGCCCATGCTGGTGTCAAGCAGCAAGATGAGGTGTGAGCAATGTTGGGACAGTGCCGAGAAGAAATTTCTTTCATGAAACAAAATGAAATATCGAAAACATAAGAGAAAGTTTCACAATGACTCCGGAAGGGAGAGATGATAAAAGAAAATGCAATTAAGAAAAAAAGTTGAAATGGAGTGACTACAACCAAATGGATTGCAATTAAACGAGGTGCATTGAAAAGGACTGAAATGTAGCAAAATTAACTTTACTGAAATCCCCAAATCAGGGAACAAAGTCAAACAAAAAGACAGGAGAAGAAATCGATTAAATGAAATGCTTCAAGAAAATAAAAAAGTTCTGCATGAAAGGGCAAACAATAAAATGGCATGTGGTAACATGAAGTGTAGGGAAATGGAACAGACCTTGCCAAATTGATCCTCATTGAAATTGCAAGATTTCATTTCCTTTCATGAAATGAAGAACTTCCTTTCATAAAAGGAAATAAAATCTCAAAGTCAGAGAACAAAGTGAAACAAACTGACTTGGGTGGACTTCTAATGAAATGAAATGCTATGGAAATAAATAAAGGAAAAATCTGAAATTAAAAGATTGTCATAAAATGTAATGAGATTACATAAATGCTCCCCTTTGCATGCCTTTTGTAGTTGCCTTGTCCCAGGATGTCTAGGCTTTGTGGTTTTCTGAGGCCTGTGCTTGAGCACAAGCCTAGCCCTAAGCGGAGCAGTAAATGCTGCCTTTTGCTGAAGGGCCAAGCACATGAGTGGTGCCAAGGAATGTTGGGAGAGTGCTGTGTTCTCCTTGGCTTGGCTTTTGCAGGTGCAGTGTCCCTGGAGCTCTGGGCTTTGTGGTTTGCTGAAGTGAACATGTGCTATTTGGTTTTGAGTAAAATTAACTTCACAAGATAGAATGTTGCAGGGTAGGAATTTATAATAGGTGTTAAACACAGATAAACAGCAACATTTTTAGTTCAAGATCTCAATTTTTTGGGAGAGGTTTTAAACCTGGATGTAGCTCTGAAATTGAAAATTTAATTCATTTGTCTCTGTCGTTTTAAGACAGTACATCTTCACTGAAGCAGCCAGAATGTCTCCCTGAGCTTGGAAAACTTTCCTGAATGTCAATAGTACTGGGTATTTACCCCACAGGGAAGTTAATTTGAACATTTGAAAATGACCACAATCACTTTAGATATGTTAATTAGAATTTATGTTTGAAGTCTCTTAAATTTAGACATGCTGATAAAAAATCTTTTCAACTAGATTATTTTCCTGGTTAAATAATCTTTTACGATCCCTTGGTAATAAATCCATGACAGAGGAAGAATTAAACCCCTCAAAAGAATAAAAATAAATGTTGAGTACTCCCTTTACCTTAAGTGCATGTCTCTGCTTAGCAGTTTCTTTTATGTTAATGTTAAATGCACAAAGGAAATAGCAGAAAAGGCTCTTTTCCAGTGCTTAAGAAAATGCCAGTGTAGGTTCAAGGAAAGTTGATTTTGAATAGATCAGCCTTGTGTGAGGTGATTGTTTTATGCTGTTAAATACAATTTTGAGTTCTGTATATCTAACAGTTAGATGTATTTGGAATGCTGATCAAAGCTCCTTTGCCTAAATTAGAGAAATTGCATCAGTCATCATATGCAAAATTATCTTGTAATGGTGCAAGGAAAATGGAAGTATCTCAAAGTGGAAAATTCATTTAGCAGAAATAGATGGAGGTGAAAAGTAAGGTGGAGTAGTGATATCTCTCCCAGAGACGTGCTCTAGAAGAGGATTTGCTCAATATTTACATTAACTGCATGAAGATCAAAAAAACCCCAACAAAGTAAAAGATTGACTATAAAAAACACTTCTCAGAAACATTTTCTTCTGATTAAATGTGTGCAACTTGCAGGTTCTTCACACTGAGGGAGAAAAAGTAACAAAACAATTCTTTGACGTGTACAGGAATAGAAAGAAACAGTAGGTCCTGGGTCTTTGGGAAACTGCTAGATTTGCTAACATAGGGGAGGAGAATGTGCATAATTCCTAAGGGATTTTGAGGCACAGGCTTACTTCTTGATAAAGGGTGGTAATTAAAAAGAAAGGAGAACTGGAACAGTAAGGGACGGAAGATATTGAGCAAACTCTGTGGAATGTCACTTCAGCTGATGCTAAAGTAATCTCTTCATCTATGCAAAAGGCAGCAAATATTCTTAGGATCAGTGTACCATTGAAGTTGGAGTCTAGTCGGATTCAACATTGGGTTTTGAATTATCACACGATATGCAGAGGAATGAAGGTAAGGAAGGCAAGTTTTACTTGATGACTGAATAGTGTTGTTATTTGATTGTCATATTCAATGACATGAGAATTGAAAATATATTACTAAGATAGGGGTTTTTTACTTGCTTGTGGTTTTTTTTTGTTGTCTGTTTTGCGTTCATGTGGGTCCTTCTTCTCATGGACATAGATAATGTCATCTTTATGTTTGGTGTTAATTCAAATAATAGAGGGACAGAAAGTAAGGCATAACACTTACCTGGATGTTTGTAGGCTTCAGGCCATCATTTGCAGGTGTCTATAATATTAAGTGTTGTCTGTTACATGGTCTCTTTCCCTATTTCTAGCTTATAGTTCTAGTACAGCATTTGTGGAGGAGTGAGTTGCATATTCTTTCAAAAGCAAAACCAACCAAACAAAAAGTCCAGCACAGAATCAGATTAACCCCCACTGGTCTGAAAATGTAATTGGATTAGGTAAACGTTCAGTAATGGTCTTTAAATGTTTGCACACTCTCAGGAATATTTGCAAAAGTGGAAGTGAAAATTATCATCTGTGTAAGAGTTCTGTGGTCAAGGATCAGTGAAGAGTTACAGAAAATGAAGTGTTGAAATAATACTGTAATACAAGTGGAATATCCAGAAAAAATTTCTCTCTGAATGTGAATGAGGTATGTTTTAATTTAAATTTTACTTCAGCCAACTATCAATTTTGTATCAAGTTTGGCATTATAAAGAGTACAAAACCAGGGGCATCACAGCTGGAAGTAATGGGGGACACAAGAACTAATATTTCAGGGACAGGAAAACATATTGCACCGAGGGCAATATTACTCAGTGTTGGAAAGAAGTCCATACCTCCTGAATATCCCCAAAGTGTAAAAAGTTTGTAACATGGAGCTGATATCACTGTTTAAACTTACATTATTCTATGAAAATTAAGAAAAAAAATCAGAACTGTAGTATGTATTCAACTGAGACTTTTCTGATGGTGCTTTTTTTGTGAGTGTGTGGCTGCATACTTAGTGATCAAAGAAGCAGGGTACATCTTTACAGGAATAATCTGGTGCAAATGTGATATGGTTTATGCATGCATTACTTACTAGTTACTCTACTACCAATGGGATAACACGTGCATAACATTAGGACTCAGAAATGACTGTCTGGGGAACTACTTGCTCTTTCGGCCATATTAGAAGTTGGGTATCTTTTAAAGTTATTCTGAATATTGATGAGCATCTAAATGGGTACATTTTTATTTACTGGGAACAAAAGGAATGCTGAGTTGCAAATACACCTAGGCTCCAGAGACTTTCAACTGAGCTATAAAAAGAGAACTTACAAATTTGCAGTCAGAAAGAAAACACGGACTCCTCAAAGTATTAAGTTGTTTAAGAATTAGGTGTCTCCTCAGTCTTTTCATAATTTGAACTAATTGAAACATTGTCTACTGGTCAGTAATCACAGTGAAAACTAGGCCTTGTGGGTAACAATAAGAATTCTGCCAACAGCATCAGGGGAGCCAGGATTTGCATATTCATTTCTGAATATGTGTGCATTACCTTCATGAATAGCTAGAGTAAAACACTCTGTCTATAAATCTGCATTTCATATTTCTACGTACCAAATAGGTATAAAATTGTGTATACTATACTCTAGAGCCTATACCCTTGAATATGAAAAAATTGGGTTCTAAATATGTCTTTTGACAAATATACAGATTGCCTGAGAAAATTCTTAGATGCAAAAATTTACTGCTGGCTATATGCAGTATGCCTGCATATCAATTGCAATGACACAGTAAAGTTTATTATGGATTTTCAGAGGTGTATTGTGATATCAAGTTTAAAAAGTGCTTGAGGAATATAAACCACCAATCAAAATTGTAAGGAAGAAGAAGTAGTACACTGTGCCTTATGCATTAGAAGAATGATGCTAAGAGCATTACATCTGATGGAGTTATAAAGTAATTGCATTAATATATACATTTTACAATGTATATAATACAGCACAATTTTTGGGAACAAAAGCTGTCTGGAAATTTCTCAGTTTCACTTTAAGTTCATGATTTTGAAGAGGACACAGATGACTGAATTTTTTCTGGTAGCAGCAGACTCAAAAGGTCATTCATATTTTTAAATTATAGAATTTTTTGTGTGTTCCCTTTTTGTTCGCTTTCAATCTACATTTATGTAATTTAGCTTTATTGTCGTGACAGTTTGCAAAAAGTGAGTTTCAAAGTAATGTGCTTGACAATTAAAGTAAAATGGCTTTTAAATTTATATACATAAAGTGATGTCACCAGCAGTGTTTGCACATTCATCTGCTTGGGAAACAGGTCTAGTGGTGGTATTAATTTGTTCCTACTCAGACTGAATAAAGTGCACAATAATTTGTGATGTCTTTAAAATTGCATTGAGAATAAGGAATTTGTCAGAAGATGTTAACAATTGGGTTGCTGTTTTAGGTTCATTGCAAAGATACTTTCATTTGATACAAAATGATTGGAAGGCTCAAAACTTTGTCCTTTACAGTCTATTAGTCTATCTCTAATCTATTTCTCCACATTCTTTCTTTTAACATATGGGTGCATCATGTTGTATCTAGATAAATTCCTCCTGTCTTAGGAATCAAAATATTTAATGTTCCTTGGCTTGCAAATTAGCTTTGTTTGGTGTTTGTTTGTTTAAAATCTCTGTCAAACTAGGTGTCAAAATTGTGGAAGAATTGTAGCCTAGAAGATCCTAGCAGCACATACGTACCCTCAGCTTGAGCATATGGTTTAGAGCATAACTATGTAGTGCCTCTGTCACTTTAGAAGACAGTGAATCCCAGGAGAAATCCTGTTGTCCTTTGATGGGATGAGCTTCTTGATCAAAGGTTTACACACACCTAAAATGGAATTGATCTTTACACATACTTTGTCAGCAAAGACAGTGTGTGCACCCCACTTGGTATTCATTCTGGTGTCATGCTGTATTTTATCTTTTACTGATATAAGTACTTTTAAGTTCATATTTCAGGTTATTAAATGATAGAGGTCTTAGACTTCTTCAGTGTGTTTTCCTCTAATTAGAGATATTTTAGAAAAAAATAGCTCCAGTATTTCATCCAATTTTTGGTTTGCCAGTGAGAACCCTGTTTTATACTGTAGGCAGAATAATGTAGATAGATCCCAGGTTACCAGGTCAGGAGAAAATGTATGTCCTTCTTTAGCCAAGGACATGCTAAAGACATGCTGAATTTTTGCATCACTTTATAATTGAAATGGTAAAAGAGTGTTTTCTTCAATGATTTTCTTAAATGATTTTCTTCAATGGAATTTTGGTTCCCACAGTGCCTTGCAAACCATCTTGCAAAATCATGAAATGCCAAAATGATGCATTAGCATCCATAGCCTCTGTCCTTGTGCTTATTTGGGATTGATAAAACTCCTTTTTTATAGTACAGTATAGTAAAACATCAGTATTAAGCACTTCCATTCAGTCTGATAAGCAGAAGTAATTTAAATTTAATTAAGTCTAAAGTGACTTAACTAAAAACATTACAGGCAGCTGAAAAGCATGTAAACAAACTATATTTTCTTCCTTGATTTGGATAGTTGTTTTTCTCCTTCAGTAGGTTTTTGTTTTTTGGTGTGGTTTTTTTTTTCTTTTTTTTCTTTTTTTTTTTCTGTGATGTATTTAAAAGAAATATTTCTGGTACTCAAATAACAGAGCATTTCACTAGACCAACATTTCTTGCATAGGAGGAAGTGACAACCACAAGAAAACTAAGATACAGCACATTGTTTAAAGGGACATGCAAGCCTTTTCTTTCTGGGTGTTGTATATTCTTTCCCCAAGTATATATTTCTTCTACCCTTGTATGTATAATACATACGGGGGGCCAACCCTGTCCTGGGGGGCATCAGGCACAGCATCACCACCTGGGCAAGGGAGAGGATTGTCCCTCTCTGCTCTGAGTTGCGGTGGCCTCACCTTGAGTGCTGGGAGCAGTTTGGGGTGACACAATGTAAGAAAGATATTAAATTATTAAAGAGTGTTCAGTGGAGGGCAACAAAGATAGTGATGGGTCTGGAGGAGAGGCCATATGAGGAATGGCTGAGGTCACTTGGTCTATTCAACCTGGAGAAGAGGAGACTGAGGGGAGACTTCATTTTTGTCTTCAGCATTCCCATGAAGGGATGCAGAGGGGAAAGTACCAATCTTGTCGCTCTTGTGACCAGAGACAGGACTCAAGGAAATGGCATGAAGCTGTGTTGGGGGACATTTAGACTGGATATCAGGAAAATGTTTTTCACACAGAACTTGCTGGGTACTGAAACAGGCTCCCCAGGAAGTGGTCAGAACACCAAGCCTCTGAGTTAAGAAGTGTTTAGATAATGGTCTCAGGCACATGGAGTAAACCTTGGGATTTCCTGTGCAGGGCCAGGAGTTGAACTTGATGATCCTATTCAGCAATTCAGCATATTTCATGATTCTATATTTATATATACAGGTGAAAATTCACTGTATCCTCTTTGAGGGGTATCAATACTTACCAACACTATTTATTACATAGGACTTTTATTTTGTGGTGAATTACAGACATGTTCAAATATAAGGAAATTCAATAGGATATTAAAAAAAAGAAGCAAAGTTTATTATTACTTATTTCCAGATTTCTTATGTAATACCTATCTCCAAATAAATAATACTGGTTTTTGTAACACCCAAAGCCCTTTTTGTGAAGTTCAGCTCTTTTGTAAAGCTGTGAAGCAGGTTGTCCTGAGACAATGTCTCCTTGATTGTGTGTGTGTGTTTGTAGGTTGGCTTACATGACCTCCAAAGATCCCTTCCAGCTTAAATTATTGAATAACTATATGATACAGCTGAAGTGGGAAATCTGTAGCAAAGTGGTAATGCCAGATGATTTTAAATTTAGATTGCAATAATGAGTATCCACACAAATTCACCTGAATGCCAGATGTCCTACAGGGTTCCAGTGGGATAGTTTGCAAAGCAACAGTCATCACATTTGCAGTAAGAATTGCAGGAAGAATAGGTATTTACTTTGGAATCTTTCCAGTGGGAGCAAAATAAGTAAAATCTGTCTCTGGAAATGGGGAGACTGGTATAAAGCATAATTTCTATGTAACCATGTGCATGCAACCAGAGTCAGCTTGGCCAAACAAAAATGGTATTTTCAAGCTGATACCTACTTACCAGGACTGCAAGTAAATATATTAATTGTGAAATTATGTGAAGTCTGTTTGAATGCTTTTCTGATAAGCAATCCAATTTTACAAACACCTGTTACCTCTGCTGTGGATGATCCATATAAAAAGAAAAATCTTGGATGTAAAAGTGAGTCTGAAAACTCCATAAAAACCTTTGGTTTTTCTTGGAGCTTGAAGTGAGGATATAGCTTTGCTGGGTCAATGGAATCTGTTGGGGATTAAAAGGATTCTTTAAATGATTGCATGGAATCTATTACAATATAGAGGAATAGCAATATATTTTTCTGTCAGCTGTACATCTTTCTCTTATACTGTTTCCTCCTTTCAACCCCAGAATACCTCCTTACCCACATTCCATCAACCTTTTTCCTATCAGCCAGATATCAATTTCAGCTCCTATTATGGAATTGTAATCCCTTCTTTTGGTGGCAACAGTTATAGCTTTCACTGGAAATGGAAATCATCTGTCCCTTTTGATGTCCCTTTTCATCTCACTCAATGTTACGGCTCTCTGACAGAGTTTTATATAGCCAAAAGTTTACAGCAAGCTTTTTTTTTCTTCCCCCTGAGTGTTCAGCAAATTTCCTTCAGGTAAGTGCCAGATTATATTTTATAGAAGTATCTGAGAGTTTTGCATTCTTTTTCATGGGAGCAACAAACAACACCTGAGGAAATTCAAGTGTTATCCTACATTAGCTTTCCAAACATAGTAACTCCTTGCACGTTTGGTTACATACAAATCAAGAAGATTGTATGCATCGATGTTTGGCAGAGTGGTGGAAATAGTGTAGTTAAATGAAGCCAGATTTGGTCAACACTTATTTACAGCGTACCAGTTAAAGCAGAGGTGATGGCATAAAATGTAATTTTAGAATAAGAATGATTGTAGTTTTCAATTTAGTCATAGGGGAGGAGAGCAAGTGAATTATCCTTCCAAGAACTGCAAGAAACCTCATTTTCAGGCAATTCAAATATGTTGAAGTTCTTACTTGTAGCCTTAAAATTTCCTTTTTATTTTTTAATAACTTTTTTTTTTGGAAAGGGATAAGACTATATATTAATGATAGAAATACTCTACATCTGGGATGAATGAATTTGTTTTTGATGTGTATGAGTGTACTATTAGAGTGTGATAAGCTATCAGGCTATATATTAAGAAAAAGGTAGTTAAATAAATTCATTTATTTGCTTCCTTAAAACAAATATGATGTGCAGTCTTAGAATAAACTGGTAATTTGATTTTGCTTAATAAAACTGAATTGAAATAAGTGATACTCCAGCTGAATTCTACATGGTAGGTTGGTTTTTTCCAATTCCAGAAGAAATTAGTGATCAAAGTTGGCTTGGAAAAAAACCTGCTGTCTAAACCATAAAGCTGTCCTACTCTTTTTGCAACTCAACATTAAAATAAGTACTTATTCTTTAAAACAGATCGTTAGAAAGCTGAAGTGTAAATAACTATTTATTCCAGTTCTCTGGAGGAAAATGCATCTAGTTTAAGCATTGAGTTAGCCCTGAAAATTATTTGTTTGTAATTATAGAAGACATTCAAGAAGAAAATTAATTAATCTGATAGTCTAGTAGGGATTTGTATTTGTCAATGTCAATATAGTAGTAACAAGTCAGAGGAGTTAACAAACTACAACTTGTCCTGAGGGAAATTCTTTGGCACAAAACATCTTTTGCTAATGTTCAAATCCTAAAGAATGCAGTCTTCAAGAACCATGTGGGATGGAGAGGCATGTCAAAAAGTATGCAAACATCACCAAGCTGCTCAACGTTTAACTAGGCTACACAGAAATTGTGCTGGTGACAACACCTTCTAACTGGCTTAGATGTAACAGGGAAGGAAAAGGCAGTTTTATTGGTTTTTAGGCATTTAATTTCTTCAGCAGGAATAGATCTTGCTTGCAATTTCAGATATTAAAAATATGTTTTCTGGAAAAAGCAGTGTCAGGGAACTAGTGACTCCTACTGATCCATTGTGGAATGTACAGTTAGTGAAAACACAGGTGCAAGTAAGACCACTTAAGTTCAGCACATGAATATTTAAACCCTTTGATCAGTGCAATTATACAGGGAAGAACCACATGCATTTGCCTGAAACACAACAGCAGTAAACTGCACTCCACAACCCTTAACAGATTTCTGCATGGTTGGCCTCTGATAACCCATGCCAAGGCCTCTGGGAGACTGATGATCGTGTCAGGCTGCAGTTGTGTCACACACAGCTGACACCATCACAGTTGAGAAGGACAGCTGTATTGCTGTGTGGTCCTGTCTTGTGTGGACCCCTCTCAGCCAGATGAAGGATTTTTGCCTTAGCCACAAATCCTTACACCTTTCCTCATCCCCTTCTGTGCAGGAAGTGATGAAATGATGACTAGACAAAAGTGCCTTTAGGAATTGGGCATTTACTTCCTTGTCTGAAATTAAGCATTGTTGGTAAGTAGTTGTAGCAAAGAGAAGAACTACCTTTTTGTTCTGAAATCCCAGGTGACTTTTTCAATATTGGCAAACTTGAAAGGAACAAGTTCAAGAATTGTCTATTTCAAACCTATCCCAGGCTTCACCTGGTCTTCTCCCTCCTCTGTTTCCATATGCAAGCAATCATATCTGTCTTGATAGTATGTAAACAGACAATAATTTATTCAGTAATATTTTGTATTTGTTTGGTTTTCCAGATGATCTGACACTGTTTGAATACAGTATTCTGTAACAGGAAGGCTGGTCTCTACCTTTGAGCATTTGTAACCTCTCTCTCTGTAAATAGAAAATTATGAAGTGTTAAGAGTGGGTAAGAATCACAGAATAGAGACTAAATAGCTGGATTCCTTTCTCAGTGCTGCTGCAGAAATGCTGAATGACCATGGGATGTGACTGGTCAGAATGCAGAAATTCGTATTAGTTCAGAGGAAATAAATAATAATTACATTTTTATTAGAAATGTGTATATCTCTCGTTATGTGCTGAGTTTTGTGTTGTGATCTACTGGAGGAGTTAAGTTTGTTTTCTGGGACAAATGAGTAACTGTGACAGCTGTGCCAAGAAAAGGAATTACTTTTGAGACCCAAAAAACTTTTGATTTTATACATTTTTCTTATATTCCTCTGCTTAAAGCATGCAAACAGTTTGTGCTCTAACATTTCTGCGTGTTGTCCTGTTCCTGTCTTCAGTCACAGAGGTGCCTATTTTGTGGAAGATATTAACTAATTGTCACAGTCCTGGTTGAATAAAGGAGGGGAAAACAGAATAGTTAAAAGGAACCATTATTGTGTTATATCCTTAATACACTGTGAGCAGCTGATAGTGTTATTAGTCATTCCCTTTTTTATTTTCATGAAATTGAGCAGATTCAGCCACATGGCAAATAAACACTTAGAGAGCTTGGGACTTTCATTGCACCCACTCTCTTCTAAGATGTTATCTCTACAGCTTTGTCAGTAAAAATAGAGCAGAACACTTGTAAAGACCCATCCTTTTAGTGACTTTGTAAAAAAACTTAAATGTAACAGAGATTAAAAGAAAAAAAAAACAGGAAAGAAAGATGTAAGTCCTTTTAGAGCTTCTTCATTTATCTTTAAGCAGAGAAGAGGTCATGGGCCATAGTGATTTTATTTATTGATGTGCTGGGTTTTGTTCTAGTTTGGATTTATTCATATCTAGTTATGACCAAAGGCTGATTCTCTATTTAACACTCTCACTCGAAATACAAGGAGGACTAACTGCAGTCTGTGCTCAGTTAAATTATATTAATGTAAAACTTCTATTAAATTATTGGTTTGTTATTGGAAAGATCTCACTCTGATAAAGTTGGTGGTAACATTTATCCCTGATTTTGAATGAGCTGTGAAATTTTCATATACATATAATTGAGAAAAGATAATAGAAAAATTATATAGCAGGTCAAGAATAGCATTCTATCATTTTTCTGATCATGACATATCTATGACAACAAAGGAAAGAAAAGTTTCTAGTAAGATACATTTGTTCTTTTGTTAGCTCTCTATCACCTAGAATAGCAAAACTACTGAGGTAGTAACTGTATTTGGGTAATGGCTCAGACAGCAGACACTGTTGAAAAGTGTTGGTGACTCACGTTGCTTTTCTATCATTAACTGTAGTTAAAACCCTGTCTCATAATGAAGTGAATAAGCAGCGAAATTTTGTATGATTTATTGTATACCCCTGCAAGTCACTGTTCATTCCTACAGAACAGTAGGTCAACTCAAAGTCTGGATGAAGCAATTCATGTTGTAGATGGGCAAAATACATGAGCAAGACACATGCAGAGACTTTTTACACTTTGCCCTTTCAGCTGCCCATGGGATTCAAATGCCTGTTACCACAAGAAATATGTCAATCCTGGTTTGCTCTGTATTTTCTATAGTACTTGTCATAGAATCAAAAGTGTTTGCCTACCCAAGCTGTTCTGGTAGAATTTTCATTTTAATTAATTGGTAGCAGCATAAATTTTGTCTTCAGCCTTCTTCTCTTCTGTTATAGAGCACTTGTTTAAACTTAGACACTGGCATTTTTGCCTTTCAGTGTATGAAATTTGTTACACTGACATTTAATCACTTCAAGATTTCCACTTTCCACACCAATTTTTCTAATGAGAGTAGACTAACAGTAGAACAGAGGTACACTCTGCAATTTGGTTTGCAAATGAAGTACTGGAAGGTCTGATGAATCAGAGTCCTTAAGGACAGAGTTAATTTGAGCTCATGCCCTCTTCACATGAGAAGGAGTACCCCCTTTTTAAGAATGTTTCATCAGGTCAATAAAAAACATCAAATGTTGGCCTTTTGTGCATCACTTTCTGATTAGAGCTTTGGAAGACTGGTGTGTGATTACCAAGTAACCTTCATGTCACATTAAAAGGAGCTTCACTGCTCCCACTTACGTTTAGAACTGAAAATCTTTCAAGATCACATAAACTATTATAGACAGAATGTGAATATGCTGGAGGAACCAAAGAGTGAGTATAATGGATGGGAAATGATAAAACACCCTCCAATATCCTAAAATTCCCATTAATTACTGAAACTCTTTTCTTGATTGGGGAATTTACATCTCTGATTTTTCATAAGGTGTCTGGAGTAATCATTGCGCTGCCTGCTATCCACCAAGTACCTAAAAATATTACCTGGTCTGTGACATTTTCTGGGTGGAATATAAATTTCTGCTTTATTGAGTGCTTGCCATGCTACTCCTTCTGCTTTCTTTCCTTCTGCTTCTGCTTTCCCTACCTTCTCAGGGGATGTTTCACTAAACCAGCTATAGCAACTTAATTAATACTAATGCAACAAGATATCACTGGTACGTTGGTATGGTTTTGTATCTTGGGGGAATGAGACTGTCTGTAGAAGTTCAGCAAGCACAGTGTGAGTGGTGGTGGGTAAATCTTTATATCCTTATGAGATTCTGTTAAGGCATATTGTATTCCTTCCCAAGCAAACTTCTCTTTATTCTACCCCTTCATGGGATCCACAGAGAACATAACTTTTTGTACTGAACCCTGGCCATCCAGGGTGTGCAGCTGCTTGCAAGATAATTGTTAAGATTGCAATGTTTGGTACAGCAGCTGTTAATGGGGCTGGATTGTCAATTGGTCAGTCACCTTGGTGATCAAACTGGCCAGACAGGTGAGTTAATTGGAAGTGGTTCTGAAGATGATTGTCTTTTCTCCACACCAGCTGTGATTTCAGAAATTCTATTTCATGCCACAATAGAGATTGGATACTTCAATATGTCGGTAATTTTTGTGTCAGGTGCTGCAAGGGCTGTGCGTGGTAGCCATAGAGCAAATTCCCTCTTTCCGTCAGAGCCGAAGGAACGTGCACTGCCTGTCACCATGTGCCAGGTTTGTCCATTTAAAACATCAAAACCTAAAATATTTTCATGATGGCCTTTAATTGTGAAGTGGGAAATTGCCATGTGCCTCTCATTAGGGAGCCATAAACTGCCCTTGGCAATTTAACACACACTTGTGCACTTCACAGTGCTTGTCTCAGCTGTTTGCCATATGGATCTCATACCCTGCTTCTTGGCTTCTTGTGTTACCATTGAAATTTATGCTTCTGTATTTATTAAAAATGTTGCCAATTGTCCCTGAGGACTAACTGGAGTTAAAATGTATGGGCTATCATCACCTATCCACTGATCAGCCTCCACAGCCTGGACAATCAGGCCCAATTACTGATTTTCTCACTTAATGGTCTGCAGTTTCTCCCTAAGTGGGAGGAAGGGGTTGCCTCCCTTTTTAGGGAGTTGAAATATGCTTCTTTCACTGTTATTTTTTTTTCTGGAATGCTTCATTTAGACTCAGTGTAATGCTAGTAGGCTGACCTTGAATTGAGGTTATAGGAGTGCTTAGGAATGCTCTGGGAATCCAACCAAAATTAAATTCTCTGTTCTTGAGATTCTGTTCAAGGGTTCTTACCTTTTTAATCTTTGGTCTAGTTTTCCTTCCCTCTTTCCCTGATCTGTCTTTGTAATCGTCTCCCTTGGGGCTTTGTTTTTTTGCTGGTGCATTGTCCCAGTCCATTTCACAGCTGGATCTAGCAATGCCTCACATTAATTCCACCCATTTAAGGAGTTGTTTTTATTATATTCATTATCTCTTTCTATCTCATCCCATTTTGCAGCTAGCTAAGATTTAAGCATTGTCATGGATCCTATAATCAGTGGTTTTAACATTGTGAAATCTACTGTAGCAGATAGTGGGACATCATGGGGTCCTCATTTGTGCATGACCGTGTACACATGGCTTTTGTGACAGCTCTAGAGAGGTCACTTAGGGATTTAATGGGATTATGGAGGGTTCACCTTGCTCCATGGTATCTAACCCTCCAGCCCAATAAGCTATTTGTCTTGTGATAGAATGGAGGAGTTTGTTGCCTTGGGTCCTAAATTTAAGAAAACTCCTGGGTGCAATAGCCATTTGTTCTCAACATGATTCTGTCACCATCACTTAGACATACTTGCTGCAAGCGTTCAGTTTGTTTCACCAAGAATTCTGCTCTATCTCCCTTGCAAATTTGTCAGTCACAGTGGAGCCCATGTTTACATGTCAGAAAAACAAATGAAATGAGAACCGTTTTCTCATGTACTATACTTTTTAAAATACAGTGAGAAATGTATGGAAAGGGCATCAGAAATAAAAATAAACTGAAAACTTCATGAATGTTAACTTAAAATAGCAAAAAAAAATTTGTATAATTCAGTATCTTTTTTTTTTCTCTGCTGCCATTCATAAAGGCAGTAATGGGAGTTGACGCAGCTTTTTCCCATTTATTGATGGTGACTTTTTAATTAATTCAATGTTGCTCATTTTCTTCTCAACTTCCTGACAATTTTTGTCTTTTGCCAATTCCCCTTTTTTGCCTTAACTTCATGTGGAATATATACATACACATATACATACATATATATGATCATGTATATGTGTATATATATGGATTGCTTCAGTTGTATCCAGGTTTGAAGTTTAACGTGGTCTGAGCACTCATTCTTTTGATAATCTGTCTGATGTTGGTGAGTTGGATGGTGTTCTCTCTCACACTCCACCATTACACAGGAAGGCAACATTTGGTGATATGTCCAATCAGAAGTAGCTGTGTGCAGCCATGCAGACAGTCAGTTCAGTGAGATTTGAAAATGTCTGCTAACATGCTGTTGTGTTCCACTTGTATTGAAATGTTTCTCTTTACCGTACAACATTAAGGTTTGTAGTACAAAGGCACAAATGTGATGAGTCTCAGACAATGTGAATGCTCATTTATGCCCTCTCCTCTGCACTAACATTCTATTAGAGAAATTAACCCCCCTCCAAGTTTAGTCTATGCTACATGCAGTGGTGGTGTTTTTTTTGAAAAAACAAACCACCCAAAAGTCTAACACTGAACGCTGCATACCCATCATAAGGAAAGAATTCCTTTCTATATACACTGTCTGGTGATGATTACCAGCCCTCCTGGATACTCGATTTGGATAACTCCCATGTGTGCATGTAACTTATGTAGCTGTCTCAGAAAGCTTGTAAGAGGAACAAGAGCTCTTATCACAAAGAACTCTTCCATCTACTCTTACAATATTATATATAAACTCATAAGTCTTTGTCTTCAAATAATAGAATTTTCTTCCCGCTGTCATTACTCTATTTGGAAGCCTTTTCCTGAATTTGTTGTAAAGATGCATTTATAGCTGACATTATCATTTAATCTTGTGCTGATATTGCCCTACTTATCTCTCTCTAATAATTTTAATAATTTTAGCAGATATTCCAATTAAAGTTAAACTTTGCTGAAACTAGTTGTCCAGAGTCATACACAATATTTCTGATTAGGCCTTTTGCTTCCAAATGTCTTTCTCCATGCATTTGGGAACTCGTTAGACCATTCATAACTTCAGTAATCACTATTCCTAATAATCTTTTAGTGGCATGAATCTGCTTTTCCTACTATTAATTTCTATTTCATTCTATCAGTTAAATCATAAGTAATTTAATGCCTTTATAAGATGTTATGGTCTTTGTGAAAATGACAATCCTGTACAACTTTATATTGTCTGTTGATTTCATCTGTACTTTTCGTGAAGATCTTTGGTAAATTACTACACAGGACCGATATGACACCTAGTAAACTATCCTCATTCCTTGCTTACCTAGTCAGTATAAGTTGTTGTTGATTCCTCTAACTGCTTTAGAAACACACATCCTTAGCTGCTTTAGAAATTGAATATTAGCACCTGGCTTCTCCACCTTTAGCAAACTTTCTGTGCAGGGAGAGTGAGTCAAATGCCTTATTTAAATATCTGATAAATAATATTCTCCTGTCTAATAAAGCAGATGTTTTGAAAAGAGATATTGGATTGGTTTGAGATGATCTACCCCTGATGAAGCCACATTATATCTTATACTGCCTTTTATTTATCTCTCTGCCCTTAACTCTTCCTTCAAATGGTATTTTGGGTATTTTTTGTAAATCAGTTTATTAAGTCTATTAAGTTTAGTGGTTCCAGAAATTGTCTTTGTTCGTGTTCTTTTGAATTTAGTTTTACCTTTACTGTTCTCCAGTCATAAGATACTGCCCCCAAAAATTCTAGCAATTGGAGTGTCAATTTCATGTGACAGTTTCATATTTCTATATTCTAGCGTGGACTATCCAGCCTGCCTTATTTTTGCTTTATGAGGTATTAAGAATGTTAACATTTATTTCTCCCTCAGGTGTCATAATTTCTTATGCACTATCTTCATTTTTGCTCCTTTCTCCACTAATGTCCTCATCATTAACTTTATAGAAAATGGAGGCAAAATATACATTTAATATGTGGATCAGAACTGTTATCAGATCAGAGTATTGTTAATCTCTAATAAAACTCTGTTTAACAATAAATTCTATATTTGCACACTGTAACAGTTTTTGCTCCCCATGCTCCTTTATTGGTTGCAAAGACTTTGTGCTGATTGTTTTAATGGTAAATGAAGTCTCACACAAAAAAAATTAGCTATTTCTCTCTTTTCTGTATCCTGTAACTTCTGAGAAACAGTGCTCTCTCTTTGTTCTTGGTAGATTTGCATGCCTACAAAAGCAGCCAATTCACTGAAGTAAACCTCATAAGCTTTTTCTATTAGCTTCTTTTGTTTTTTCTTCCTTGCAATTTAAATCCTAAATAGTGCCTGCTCTTTGATTTAAAGTAATTCCTTGCTTTCTTTGTTTTAAAAGCTTTGCATTCCTAATTCACTCAGTATCCTTTCATTAGTTCCTTTCTAAAATCTCAAACATTAGTCATAGGCAAACCTATTTTGTGTCTTGCAGTTTGAGAGACTGATTCAGTTTATGATCACTACAGCCAAGATGATTTTCTATGAAAAGCTGTTCTGTAAGACCTTGATTCTTGCTAAACCCATGTCCAAAGCAGCATCAATTTTCATTGGTTCACTGGGTATTTATTAAAGAAATCTGTCTTACAGCAGGTTCAAGACTACCTAAGCCTTCAGTTCCCAACGATGGCATTTATACTGTATCCAAGTTGGGGTGATTAGTTTCCCAGGCTCTCACAATCACTACTCTTTATTTCGTAATCTTATAGAGATTTCTCTTCATATTCCATCCCAGGCTTAATATTTCTGTGACAGTACTCCAAAGCTTTCTCTTCTGGTGCTTTTCAAATTTTATCCTAAAGAGATGGATTTTTTTCACTGCAGGATTAGTTTTCAACCCATGGTCCACAGGCCCAGGGAATTGCAGGATCTATGGCTTTAGGATGAGTAGAGGGTAATTAGAAAGGCAAATTTAGTGTCAATAGGCTTAAATACCTAAATTCTCCCTGGACAGCTTCGACAGCTTCGTGCTTTTCTCATCCATTTCTATAACAATGCAGAGCTGCCCAATCAGCTCCAGTCTTATTTCTGTCCTTGGATAATTGAAAGGCTTAGCTCTTTTACTCAAATCGCAGTAGTTTTCCTGCCTGTTTCCCTTCCTTCAATATCCAGTTACATTTTATGCTTGATGTTAGGCTTGCAAGAGCATGTTGAACATGTTTTACTAAAACGTGTTTTAAATTAACATGCTTTATTAATAAAGTAATTAAAGGGAGAATGAAGATTTGGTTTTTCTTTTGAAATGAAATCAGGAAATATTTGGGTTTTTTGTAAGTTTTCAGCAGCTTGTCCAGTCTTCCAAAATACAGATTAGAACCAACATAATATATAATCGTTTTTGTTATCTAAAACTTGAGTGTTTTCAATAATTTTTCCCCTCAGAAGCATAAAATATTCTGTTTAAAATGAAAGTGGTTCTAATTTAAATATTTTTGTGTTTGGCACTACATTTTTGAAGTAGCTGCTCACCAAGACCTCCATCAGAAGTTTGTGCTTTGCTTCATTACCTGAACACTAGTAAACAGACATTAAATGCTGCAGACATTAATGTAAGTCCTTCTTGAAGGGAAGACAAAAACACAAAATACAAAAATGCAAAGCATGAAAGTTTTCTCTGTGACAGTTGTGCTTTTAAATTTTAGCAAACAATAGCAGAGCTAAATGAGGTTAGAAAATTGTCATAATTGTCATAATTAAGAGGAAAAAAAGCTCCAAACAGTACTTCAAGCAGCTAGCACTAATTAGTGAAGACATTTTAAAGTCCTGTTAGTAAAGAGATTGATTTAGAATAAATATCACTTCCTTTCCCCACAAGAAGATAGAAAATTTCACCTGTTGTACTTTATTAGGATTATCAGGAGTGTATTACTGCAAAGCCATCAGGCAGGAGTGCAATAACCCACAGTACACTGGTCAGCAATTACTGCCAGCATCCAAGTATGAAAAGCTGACTAGAGAGAACTGCCAGTTTCCTGGGATATTTTCTTCCATATGATTTGCTACCCTGTGTGCATCTTGTTCTCAGAATTTCCCATGGTGTTCCAAAGGTACCTTGTGACTTTCACAAGGACAAAGAAATAATTTCATCCCCAAAAAACCAATAAATGGAACTGGGTGGAAAAGAAAATTTTCTACTCTCTGAGGTAAGTAGATTTCTTGACATGAAGTAATGAACAGGATTCTCAGGAAATAGAAGATTTCTAAAAGTCAATATTAAAATTATTGTCAGTATTTACAAATACTCCTATTGGGCAACTGACTGCACTAGTGTTATTTTAATGATTATATGAAATGCACTTATATTTTAAAACCTTGAATTAACTACTTATGAACAGTGCTTGCTTTCTCAAGTAGGGTCTAGGTGTGTCACTCTCAAATCTTAGCTGATGATAACTTTCAATATTCGTTATTTTTCTATCTGAAACTGTGACTTAAGTGTATTTTGCAAAAGATTTCCTCAGAAAATGTAAGATTAATGTCCATGAACCCAAGTGACTTATTCCATCTTTTTTCCTTACAGGTTGTAATCTTTACATTATGTATGATTTGAACATTAGCTTTAGGTGCCAGATCAGCAGAAGTATTAATGCACAGGGCTAGTACTTTGGCTCTATGAGTTCTTTCTAGTCTAAAGAGGCAAAGCTTGAAAGAGAGATTTTTACTTAGTTGTTTGCAAATTTGAAATTATATTTCTCATTTACAGGTTGGAAAATTATGTATAAAAATTTATAAATTGGCAAACAATACATTTGAGTCCCACTTAAAAATACAATGCCCTATTATGCTTTTATGAATGAGATGATATCTCTGTATTTGTCCTGACTAACAATCTTGGGGTGCTATTTTTATTAGATCTAGTATAACAGCTGTAAAAAGTATATTTTGTATAAAAGACTTTTATGCCTTTTTATTGGAATGTGAATGTCTGGTAACAGGACCAGCTTCAAAAACATTCTTTAAAACTAAAGTGAATAGCTAATTCCAAAGCAAAATTTGAAACAGCTGGATGAAATTTTCAGAAGTGCAATATGATTTTTCCCATTGAAAATAATATTAACTATTGACTATTACTGTATTAGTTATTAATGATAGCTACTAGCTACAAGATGTTAATCAATATGAGCGATTTAGACTAGAATTGCTTACCTTTTCTAGGGTATCTCCTCTTATCTATTGCAATTTGACAATTGAATTGCTCTGCAATTAAAAAAAAAAAAAAAAAGTCAGCCAAAGGCTGAAGGTTGAGCGGGTTCAGTACAGAAATAATTGTTAAGAAAATGCTTCTGGATTTTTGTTTGCTTAACATTTTCTTTCTGGGAAAGTATCACATCTTGACATTATGACACATGAAATAATTTAACATGTCTGTCTGGTTTGCAGAAAACTTGGAGTTCATTGATACCCATTGGTTGAATGAAGAGGAGCTGGAGACCTGTCCAGTGGCCAGGATTAATTTTCTTCCCAGTAGCAGTATAGTGCTGTGTTTTGGAATTAAGATGAGAGTGATGTTGATAACACACTGATGTTTTAGTTGTTGCTAAGCCATGTCTACACAGTGTAAAGAACTTGTCAGCTTCTCCTTTCACCCCACCAGCAGGAGAATATGCAGCTGGGACTACTGATGCACACTGGCCAAAGGGATTCCATACCATATAATGGCACTCCTAGTATATAAACTAGGACAAAAGGTGGTCAGGGCCACTGTTTGGGTATGGCTGGGCATCATTCAGCAGGTGATGAATCACTTGCTTTGTATATTCTAATCCCATTATTAGTATTATTGGTATTGCTATTATTATTTCCTCTTCCTTTTCTGTCTTATTAAAGTGTCTCTTTATTTCAACTCAAAATTTCACATTTTCTCCTTCAGTCCTGTTTCCCATCCCTCTGGGATGGTGTAGGGGAATTGAGTTAGTGAGCAGCTGTGTGGTATTTCACTGCCTGCTATGTTTAACTCTGCCAAGACCTCATGCTAATAAGGTCATGGAGAAGTTTGCTTTTTGATTTAATTTTATTTTTTTTATATCCAAGATTATTTTTCAATGTGCATGCACATGGCTGGAACAACTGTATCTGAATGAGAGCAATATCCTTGTAAAGGCACATCATCTAAAGAAAATATGTTTTAAGGATCAGGATTCAGAAAAGATTCGAGTGTCAGAAGTAGTCAGAATCATCACTCCAAATGCTAGTAACTATCTTTGTATGGCGTCAAAAGGAGTACTGCATATAATATGTGGGATTTTATAGGCCCTTGTATGAGTTTGAAATATGTTCATGAGGGCTTGTGTGTCTTAGCATCATAGAATCATTTTGATTGCAAAAGACCTTTAAGCTCCCTTGAATTTATTTCTGGGAGGAGAGAATAAGGTTTTTATAACATTTGTATATATTCTGACTTTCCTTTTAGGGACTGTTATCTCTCCCTAGATAACCCATGATAAGATCTTTATACCCATGAGTGTCAAAACAGATTAAATCTCTTCAGTGCTCCTGTGCAAAATGTGTCCTTCAGAGTCTATTATAATGAAGGCTGGGGTAAACAGTGTGAAGTGTTTTGAACTGTTAAATGGATTTGTTTCAAGCAAGCTTTCTCCTTTTCACGTCTCCTTGCTGTCCAGAGAGTCTGTCAATCCTAAACGTTCGCAGAATGCAAACCCCAAGGTTTCATGCACTGTGAGAAACAGCTGCATTTTCCTTTGAGTTGGACAACACTTGTTGGATATGCCCATAAGTGCATCCAGTTGGGAGTGTATGCAAATATCCTGCAACATAGCTGACCAGTTGCAGCTACACACTGCTTGGAATTTGACAATTTCAGTTAAAAACTAAGATCAATATATGAATCAAATATGGGCATTACATTCACACAAATGGCAGCCTCCTGACAGCTTGTCCTGAGCATGCACTCTGTCAGGATCACTGAACAGACTGTTCTGTAAGAATTACTCAGCAAGCATTTTTCAAAGTACAGAAATATCCAAAACTTTCTTGTACTTGACTGCTAGAAGGTAGCCCAACTTTCTGATCTAATATGATACTGCTCCATGTACGTAGTATGATGCAGATGGTGGCAGATCTCATACATTCATAGCTCTGAAGTTATTGTATGCCCATATTGCAACACTTGTATATTTTGGAGGCTTCTGATCAACTCCAAAGAAGGATTTGTGAAACCTTTGAAGCAAATTTTTGTAATTCTCTATTGGATCTTACTGGAGTGTTTGACAGTATCAAAATAATTTTTTCAATGCCAAGAACTGCTTGGTTTTAGCTTCAGCTGGAGTTTCTCCAGAATGTCTGCTACCTCTGTGGCAACTGGGAATATGCTTGGAAAATATTCAGTGAACTGCAGATTGGTTTTTTTTCCTGCCAAAAAAGTCAAGATCCGCTGAAGCTCTGACAGCTGTACCTTGTTGCAAAGAAAATACTCCAAAGAAAAAACAAATGTCCATTAAACTTGATAGCACATTAGTGCCTAATGATCAGTTATATTTTATAAATCAGTTTTTATCACCTACATATTGCTGTCACAGCTACCCTGAGCAATGACCAGGACTTCATTTCTCTTTGCAAATCACTCCATATCTTGTCTTTTAATTTTAGTCCAAAATTACCATTCAATGTAATAGGAATCTAAGGGGAATTTGTTTGAATAAGGAAAACAGTAAGAGAGTTATTTTGAAAATAATAGTGGACTTGAAATAACTAGGGAAACAGTTGATAGCAAATGGCTTATTAGTACAGTGAAAAGGACCTTGCAATGATTAGCAGTTGTATCTCAATGCCATTATTAACTTTCACACATTGATATGGTGTCTGAGAGCAAATAATTTCATTAACATTTGCAATTACCATTACTAAATATGATTCTTTTCTATGCAGGCTTATTGGGAAATTTTCTTTTGATGTAATAGCATCATGACATGTAGGTTAGCTTCCTTTTTCTGCAGCTATTGAAATGGAACCAATTTCATGATCCATACTGATAATAAACGGAATTCATATAATCCTCCTTCTTCTCTGAAGTGCACTGAATTGAAGAGAAAGTGTTATTCTGAAATACTGGCATGTCTTTGGAGCGAATGCCAGAAATATAACCAAAACTTTTCATGCCAAGTAACTTTATTTGGTTGTCAGATATGCAAGCATGAGGTAAGTGGATGCTGTACTGACATGCCTGTTGGATTAGGAAAATCTGTTGTAGAAAAAGGGTCATGTGAGCATGAGATTTAGAATCTAGATTTAGGAAACCTTAACCTTTGTTGTATTTAAGAAATTATTTTCGCTGTATTTTTTTGCTTCTGACTTTTCACTGCTTCTTGGCTCCACGGTTCTGCCCTTCCCTTTTGCCAGCTTTGGTGCCTGTCAGACATTTTTGGGAGCCAGCTGAGTTCCATAAGCAAGATAAAACACTCTCAACCCCCTTGGGTTTTTTTTTTTTAACTAATTTTCTTCTAGATTAATGCTCCAGATTCTCTTGCATGGAAGGCCCAACAAATGCTGTGGCTGGTTCAACTGATACAAGTACACAGCAACAGCAGCTGAGGTGGTGCAGAGGGAGGAAGTAGTGTTATCACTGCCAGCTAGAGAATGTGAGCTTCTGGATATTAGTATCATCCAACTCTATGTGTTTTTTTCTCGTTGTTTTTGTTTTTTTTTTTTTTTGGTTGTTTTTTTAAGAATGAAGAGTGAGAAACAGTTTTATTAAGTGCTTCCAATTGCCCAAGAAGAACTAAACACTTCTAATAGCTGGCAGCAGCTCCAGTCCTCTGAAGTCAGGGAATAAGTATAAACACTTTACAAGAGGATTTTTTGCTACCTCTCACTTCTCAGCCCTAGAGTCACTGAACCACTGCCATCTCAGGGTACCATTAAAGGAATTTGACAAAAGCTCTGACAAAATAGAGAATAAATTTTCTACTGATTGCCTTAAATATCTGAAACTACAGCTGAAGCAATTTCAGTTGAGTTCAGTCCTTAAATGTATAATGTATAATATGGGGGTGAACAATTAAATCTGTTAAATCTGTTTTAGAAGGTAAGCCTCAGGAGGGAAAGTCAATGATAATGCCAAGTATTAAGATATATTGATAAACAGATACTCCTGCCATTGAATTCCTCTTTATGAACCAATACTGTCTATGTCAGAGAATAGAATGACCTCATACTTCTGACCCAAACAGTCAATTTTAGAGAAGCTTATGGGTTCTTCTCAAGAGGGGAATAAACTGATAATGGAATCATATTTCTTTCATATAATGCTGATAATTTCAAAAAAGGAATTTTCTGTTGTCCTGAACACAGTGTGAAACAAACAATGAAAAATAATTTCCTTTTTCACAGTTCAGAGCATCTTTCTGGCTGGTACTCTATCTAATCTTTTTTCTGGCTGTTTGGTATTTGAATGCAATGGTGTGTTTTTGTGTTTTTTTTTTTTTTCTTTTCTTTTTTCTTTCTTTTTGTAGCTATGTGGTCTATATTCTGTGTCTCATGTTTTAAGAGGTGCCAGAAAGCACACCGTTGTTTTCTAGACTGTTCACCCAGAAAGTTATGTCAGCTGAATCATCTTCTGCAGACAGAAAGTCAAAAGCCTTTCTCCTCAGTAGCTGAATAACCAGGCAGTAAATGCAGTCACAGTTCACTTTTGGGGAGGCTAAGGCAGTGAACAAAATGCTGGTCTCAGTCTTGCTGGCTGCTTAGGTGCATATGATTAAAAATACCTGGTAAGGAAAGCAGAGACCTTAAGTCCTCAGCAGCCTGCTTGAAGACAGAGAGTAAATGCAGCTACAGTTCTCTTGATAGCAGTGAGGTAGCTGTCATTTCAAGCTCCCTGTGCAAAAAGATTTCTTGTGTATTTTCAGTGCTGTGAAAAGCATAGATTTCATGAGAAAGATATTTTTATGAGACTCTCATGCAGATTGGGTATTCCTAGTAATAATGTTAGATGGTATTCAAAGCATACTCTTATGAAGAGGCTGCAATTGGTCACAACCACCATTCCTGTCTTGCACTTAGCCCTCTTCTCATGGAGGATGTTTTCCTCCCTATTTTGTGTGCTTTGTATTTCTTCTTTGCTCTAGGACAGAATTTGAACTGAGATACATCCATATCTTCCATTTTATATGGTCACTAAAAGGGGACAAACTGAATAGTTAATAAATAAACTCAATGTCACATGCAGAATGGATGCAGTCCCTGTATAATGACTGCACTGAACTTGTACTTGTTCCAGTATAATTTTTGTGTCCTGAATAAATCAACATAGTCTCTGAAATTTGCTGCAGGTTCTTGTCTGTTTCAAACAGGGATTAAACTGTTGAAGAGAACTTGTAATAATTTTTTTTAAGCAAGGAAAAAAAACAACCTGTGAGTTAAAAAAAAGGAACACAAAAATGGGAGAAAAAGAAAATGGAGTAGCTGAGACACTTCAGAATATTCTTGCTAGTAATTCTGCTCTTGGTTGTTTTCCAGTATCCCTTGAATAACCTCTTTGATAGTTATAGGGCAAATCCTGCATGAACTGGCTGGAAATTATGTAATGACAATGGTCTGTGAATGCAGTCCTTTATTTTCTAGGAGCTTTGACACTCATCCTAGGCAACTCTTTGGAGAACTGAACTGCTGAGCTCTTTGAAAATTTCTGCTGGACACATGCAAGTGACGGCTTAATTCATGGCTGTAGAACCTGGCTAGATGTAGGTGAACTCAAGTCTTTCAAAAGATGGACAGGGTGAGTGATGACTCCATAGAAAATTTAAAGTTATAAGGCTGAATTTAAATTTGAAGTTTAGTAAGTACTAGAATTTATTACTGTAATAACTAAATGTTTTTTAGCACCTTTCCACCACCATCGCCTCTGAACTCTCTTAAGTTTCTTTACAAATTGTTAACTACATCAAAAGAGGAAGGCTGAATATTAAAAACAAAAATTCCCCAAATCCGTTAGTCTGTGCAGACACCCACCATGGAAAATTTCAGCTAAAATTATAATGTTAATGAAAGTTACAAAAATAAATGAAGACAGACTTATACATGTCTAGAGTTTCTTAGTGCATTAAAATTATTTTCTCAAGCAACATTTCAACACTAAAGAAGCCAGCAAGCATTTTAATGTAACAATAGTGAAAACAATTTCTGAAGACTTCTTTGAAGTATTGTTCTTTTATTAAAGATGTGATCTGTATTACTGGTTTCAGACTGTCCTCCTAGATGTGATTTTGCATCTTTGATACTCTTTAATCAAGGTTTTACCTGTGTGTTATAAAATATACATGCTTACACTTACCTGAGATTTTTTGCTTCTGAAGGAGATTCCTGTAGTGCAGGATGGCAAGGTCTGTGGGCTTAGTTACAGCATTGTTGCTGATAGAAGGACCTGGATATTTGACTGAGTGTTAACTAATACCCATTTTCCATAGAACATTGATTTACTTCATTGCCTGCTTAACAAACTTGAGATTAATCTACTTTATCCTTGTAACTCAATATAGAATATCTGCATTTTGGGCAGAAGAACCAGAAAGGGTTTTATGACAGTAAGAAAGGGAATATCTGGATTGCCCCTAGGTGGCAGTGAGGCATTATTTCTTGACATTCACTGAACTGCCTGTTTAGCTGTCTCTGCAAAGAAAAGCTTGCATAGATACAGGCAGCTCTGTCCAGTTTTCTGACCATTTTGGATAGATCTTGAAATTCTAAACTCTGTATTGCAATAAAATATACATGGTTGCAAATCAGTTAGTCTTGGAAAGGCAGACAAAAGTACTGTGTGATATGTGCTGTGAATCAGCAGGTCTCTGATCCATGCTTTAATGTGACTGTGATCAATGGTAACATTGGGGATCCTCAGCAGATGTTCCTTTTTTCAGAAACCAGTGGCTTCAAATGACTTCTTTGCATTTTTGTATCTTTTGTGTGCTAATGTAGCTGCCTTCCGGCACAAATTACATTCCAGGTGTTTGTAGTGAACCTAGTCTAGTGAAGGACATCCCTGCCCAAGGTAGGGGAGTTGGAACTAGATGACATTTAAGGCCCCTTCTAACAAAAACTATACTATGGTTTTATAATTCTATATTTGGGCTAAGTGCAGTGATGGTATATGTGATATTCTGTTCAGATAAATGACTGCTTTTATCACTTGACCATGAGCAATGGACCACACAAAATGCTGCTAATAAAGGGATCAGAGACCCTTTAGTAAGTCCTTGCTGCCTGACAGTATTAATTGTAATGCTGAGGAGAAAAAAATTGGCTCTGCAGTTGTAATTCAAGCTCTGATTTAACAATGTGTATAAATCAATTGCTTTTAGCATGTGCTTGTGTTGACTGCATTTTAGCAGTGTAGCCACTAACTTTCTTACATCTCATCTGGGGAATGCTTTCATTTTTATGAATGTCCTTATTTTCAACCTAGTAAAGTGCTTTTTGTGCATACACAAGAAAAACCATGTCCTTAAATGCTTTACAAATTGGGATATACATTGCCAGCTTTAATACCGTGGGTTAAGAGAAAGAAGCACAATTTTGAACTGGATGATCAATAGAAAAAATTCTAAAACACTGTTTTGGTTGTGATCAGACCACATGTCCTTTTGAATACCATTGGTGTCATATTCTGCATAAAAATCCAAATGAGTTTTTTATATAAACAAGCACCACTTTTTAACTCTTATGTTTTGCATGGGTAGGACTAACCTCTAATATCCCATCAGGAAAAGCATGGCATTAGACACATGGTGGGTCTCAATTGCTTGAGAGCTGAATGTATCAGTAGAAGTGTTTTGTGAATTGTGCCAACCAAAGGAAAATGTAGAATGAATAATCAATTTTAAACTGACTGAGAAGAAAATGATGTATTTGGGATAGGTTTCTAATGCAATATACTTGGGCATTAAAATTTAAAATTACTCTGAATATATTTCTTTTAGAAAACACTGTGGCAATCAAAGACTTAGCAGCTTGATGGATGTGAATGAATGACTCTCATAAATTGAGATTGCAACTGTGATGGCTGCATTAATAAGAATGAGATTATCATAGTGTTAAATCATCCAGCTATACATTTAAAAGTATGTACTGGGAATAAATGCATATTATGCAATATGTCTCTGTCTTCTGCTCTTAGGCCAGCACTATCATGCTACTCACAAATATGAGCATTGGTAGACTCTGACAGTCTACAGGAGCAGTTTTCAGAGGCAGGTTTATTAAATGGTTGCAAAATTGCTCTTGATACTATTGTCAAAAAACTAGGATTTGGCACAGAATATTCATACCAAAGATGATGTAGAAAATAATACTAGTTTCAGAAAAGTTCAGGTTGTAAACTGTGTTCCATTATAAATGTACTGTGTTTTGAAGATGTGCCACATTTTGCTTGGAAGAGCATCACACTGAGATAGGTATGATTTTGTGATCAAATTCCCAAGTTATTAAAGAAATTTGTGTAAAACTGTATTGTTTTGATTAGTATTGGATTATTTTGCATTGTTCTTGATAAGTTACATTTCTGTCTCAAGGTGTGAGGTTTGCTGTGTGGAGGATTTTCAGAGTTAGGACAGCAGTGGCTTTGTGAACTTCCCAGGGAAGCTCTGTGCACATTGTCACCTCTGGTGATCATAGAACAGACAGTCCTGCAAGTCTCCCTACACAGGGCTCAGTTACAGGCTGAAGCCAAAGTTTCCTTATGGAAATATAGCTAAAAATAATATAATGTCACCTAAAACTGTTCATTATCTCACACTCATGGGTATTTTCTAAATGTGACTTTATCCTGTGTCTGTGCTCAACCTGTTCAGTATCATGTGTGTTCATGAGTTTACAACTTGCCAGTGCTGTCTTCTTAGTAAGTGGTAAAAAAATTACTCTAGCAAGTGTTACTGTAAGGCTTCTTTAAGGATTGGTGAGCTGATCTGAGAGAAGAAAAAAAAAAAATCTCCTGGACATTTACATTGTATTGTGAGAAGGATTTGAATTGGAACCCTCCCAGAAATCCCTTTCCACTCAGTAGGATTGTAAACCAAATTAATGGAATGTTTGTCAATGTTGCTTTAATTAAAGATTGCACTTAGCTGTTTTTGACCTTTCCTTATACACACTTAAATACATATTAACAGATGTGCTACTAAAAAATTAAGATATTGGGATACCAGTTAAAAGATTTTAATTACATATATTGTCTTCAAAATATGCTGCTTCAAGGATATGGGTTAATTCTGATAACATTTGAATATTTTTGGGATTTTAAAGTTCTTTTTTTACTTTTGACCAGAAAAAAGAAAGCAAATGGGAGGAAAGAGAAATACTAGTTAAAATCAAAAATAGCCCCAAATTTGAACTCTTATATTTGGAATATGGACCTTAGGACATAGCATAATAATATTTGAAATGCTTTGCTTTTGTCCCAGTGAAGAACAAAATGCATATTTCTAAACTTAAGCTGACGTGTAATGCTCCTGTCTGCATAAAACTAGATTAAGATTTTTTTTTACATAAATTTGAGTCTGCATATGGGTGTATTCCCTTTAATGTCAGTAACTAGATCCTTAATACTTATGTCAAGAGGTATCTTTTTTTTTCTTTTTCTCTGAAAATTCAGCAAAACTGATGATGCTGAATGATCAGTAACTTCCTGCTTTGGTAAACTTTCAAAGATGGATCAGTCAAATGCTTTCACTGGATATCTGTGTTCCTGACCATTCCTCTCTTCATTACTCACTGTGCCTTATTCTTGTAAACATGTAGGTGCATGAGCAATATCAACTGCTTTGTGCTATTTTTCATTTTTGGATGCCCCAGACTGACAGATGTTTTTTGTTTCATTTTATTAATTTATATAGGGTTTTTTTTTTAATTTAACGTATTGTTTTTATATAAATAAAGGAGTTAGTTCTGAATTAGAAAAAAATTTAAACTCCCTGGGATTCTGAGGATGAGCAATATAGCATTATCTTTGTATTTTTACAGACAAAACATATTCCCATTTTCTTTCTTGCTAGCAAAAGCATTCAACTTTCCTTAAAGGAGTTTACATTCTTCCAAACTAATCCAAGTGGAGTAGATCTTATGAGATGGTGAAGCTGGAAGATCTTGATCCCTATTTAATCTAAATCAGGATCTCAGGTATGGCCTCATGTTCTAGTGTGTATAAAATCAATGCTTTTATAAGAACAGCTTTTCCATCTTTTTTCATGTTTACTATATACTGAATACACTACTGGTGAAACAGCACAATTATATATGTAATGCTCCACTTTATAGCCTATCACCATTGGGTGAGAAGAAAAACGATATTCCATAATATGTGATAAGAAAATCATGGTAGGATTCCCAAGCTGGTTCACCTGTATTGTGTCTGTGTTATGTGAGCTTACTGGTGGCTGTGTCCCTACAGTACACCAAGAAAAACAACAAATTTGCTGTTGCTGATTATTGCCTTACAGTATGTGTCCTGCTTTTTGTTACAGCAGAGACACAAATGGGTCCCTTCTGGGTTTGTGAAAGAGAACAGCTTTACAACACAAACCACTAGTAGCTAACAAAGAGGCAGCTCTGCAAAGATTGTCTCTAGTGAAAGTTGCATTTTGATTCTGTTATTTGAATTGCTTAGTAATGGTTCTACAAAAGTATCTGTTATCTTCCTTGGTATCACCGTAAGCAGCTGGCTGTGCTACAGCTGGTTATTTGTAAGGAAATTCTCCAATGAATAAATTACCAATAGCATTCTTTTCACAGAAAGGAAAACCCTTACCTTCTTCAACTTGGATATTCTGTTCTGATTCTTGAAACTATTGTTCTAAAATCAGTATGTGAGTCCAGGGAAGAGTCTGGAGAAAGGGTAAGGTTCTTTCCTTCTGCAGTTGCAAATAATACAGATGACAAGATGAACAAGTTAAAAAACCCAAAAAAACCCCCAAAACCAAAAGATGACAGAAAAAGCTCTGGAATCCATAAATTGCTATTAAAAAATTTAAATATTTTATGTCAGTGATTTTTTTTTCATTAGCTGTTCTCCAATAACTTGACATGTAGGGCGTTGGCCTATAAGTGCATGGTGATGTGGTTTATAAATTTGTCAAGCTTTATATAAACCATGCCTTTTTCATACTTTAATGAAATATATTTAAAACTGTGTGTATTCATGCCTTTCAGGTATGTCTACTCTCGTAGAGGCTGAAAAGAAGGATAAATTAGTCCTCACTAATCATCATGTCCTTACACAGTACTGACAAGCTAGACTGATCATTTGGAAATTAGTTTGGGCATTTATATATTGCAGGAAGATTGCCAAAGCTTACTGAGAAGGAATTAAAACCTGCCTTTCCCCCTACCTCCTCCGCTTCTTCTTCATTGCTTCAGTAGCTCTGACAGCCTTAGTGTCTGGTTCCCCTCCTGCCTCCCCTCTGCCTTCATCTGTTTCAGGCTGTCTCAGTCCTGGATATCCTCTTGTTCTCATTTTGCACTCTTTGTGGTTTCATATTTTTTTATACCTTGCATAGTGAGTGAGAAAAATGCAATCTCAAGGTACCTGAATAAGCATAGGGCATATGTTTCTCCCTAATTCTGGGATTTCCAGAGTAGCTAAGAAGTTTTCACTGGCCTTTGTCTCCAGACTCCCATGCAGACTCCATGAATGCCTCTTTGTGTGGCATTCACATTCTCTGAAAAAATCCCTTCGCCCAGGATTTTTATCCTGGGAAACTGAGAAGCCTCAGAAAAAGGAAAACAATTCTTACCTCATTTGCTTCTCCTCTGTTTTGCTCCTTGGAAATGTGTTTGGAGATTGTTTACCCACAAGTGATTGTTTCATTGGATTCTGGTGTGAGTTGTTTTGGCTCTTTGGCCAATCAGTGCCAAGCTGTGTCAGGACTCGAGAAAGTCACGAGTTTTCATTATTATCTTTTTAGCATTTAGTAAGTACCTTTTCTGTATTCTTTAGTATAGTATAGTATAGTGTTCTTTAATATAATATAGTATCATAAAGTAATAAATTAGCTTTCTGAGAACATGGAGTCAGATTCATCATTTCTCCCTGCCACAAGGGTCCCTGCAAATACAATACCTTTGTAAGCATCACCTGGAATTTATATGCTCACCTAGTATCCTGTAGTCAGGAAGTCCCTGAAGGACTGTTTCTCCCTGACAAATTGTGCAACTCCTAGTCAGACTTCTACAGGGGTAAAAGTGTTCCCATTCAAACCCCTTCCTCCTTGCCTCAGTTTGATGGTCTCTTAATCGTGCTGCTCTGATTCTGTGTGGAGTCATGCTCCAAAGCAATCTGACTTCAACGTGAACAAACAATCCCCACCATTGAGTTGTCGTACTGCATAATGGCAGGTGAACGCCTCAGGCCTGGAGAGAGCAGGTGTTTTCTTAAAATTGCTTTGGTGTTGGAGAAACTACAATGGAGGACAATATCCGAGGAAGTTTCTCAGCATAAAATGACTGCCTGTGATTGCTATTTAGAAAAGTTCTAGGTACAGGTTAAATTTTCTCTTCACCCCAATGTGTAAAGACAATATATTATATCAAGAGAAACTTGAGGATGTTTTAATTATGCCAGAGGATTCTGACCTGACAGATGTTTATATTAATGCATTTGCAGTGTTGGGCAATGCAATCAGGTTACCTAAAGATTTTTCTGGTTGATAAATCTGGTTAGAATTATGGTAACACAGGCTATATGCAAGAAATGTTGTGGTGATGACATAATATATGTCTGAAATGATGTAGTGTTTCTACAAATCACAAGGAGAAGGGATAGCTTATCTTCAGATTTTAGCACTTGCTACTGCAGTTTGAATTATATTTTTATACTTTACTTCCGTTCTGAAAACTGTTGCCAGTCACATATATTTAATTTAGAAGAAAAGCACGTAAAGTAAATTAGGTTAAAAAGCCAAACTCTGCATTTTGTAATGTTGATTTAATAGTAAGCAGCCCAAAAAGAATATAGTAATGATAGGGCATGAATGTTAGCATTATGTATAAATAAATGTCAAGCATCAGTTTCCTTATAAATTTTTCTCAAGAACTGAGTTAGGATGGATGTCCCTTGTGACAATAAGTACAAGTTAGGATGGATGTCCCTTGTGACAATAACATCTGACAAATGCCTGGCAAACAAGAAGTTTATCAGAAAGCAGGTTATAGGAAATCGTATAACATTCGACACCGATCTCTCTTGAGTAATCTTCCCTCATTTTCCTCCACCAGCTTAGTGCAGATGAGATTGATTGTAATGATGGACATTTTAGGCCCCCTGGAGAGAGAGGGCTGGGAACTGGAGAGAACACACATCTGGGAAGTTTCTAAGGAGCCTGGGGAAAGCTCAGTAAAGCAACAGGGAAAAAGAAAGACCAGATGGTGCCCTGACTGCCAGATTCAGAAAGGGAAGATTTTCTGTTTAAATAAAAGTTCCATTTTTATATCCTGATAAGATCCGTGAAGAAGTTAGAGGTTGCAGTTACTTGATACAAAGTAGATGGATGTCTTGCATATTAATTGTTCCTTTGTCCTTCATCTTAAGAGCTTCAGTGTGGTGACATTCTTGAGATGATTATGATGTGTAAAACCATAAAGAACTAATTTAGTGGTTAAATGTGAGAAGTTGGTACACTATGATTTTCTGATTGAATTATTGTAATAAGTGTACAGGTGACAGTTTTGACAACTCTGGTAAATAGAAAAGTATTATAATATTTTTCATTATCTCATGAACTGTGAAGGTACTTCTTAACTGTAGTTCCCATTTTCTCTTTGAATTATTGTTTAGCTAGACTCAAAAATATATATTCTGGTTAAAGTTATAGTAAGGAAAGAATAAATTATGCTTTTAAATTACAGTAAACCAATATTATGATCAATAATTTAATTTTCAGGTGCCTTAAAGATGTCTGTGAAATATATGTGTTTTCTCCTTCAATTTAATCTGTATTTTTAGGAAATTTTAGAGACTATCACATCACTAAGCATAATGCTTATTGCTCTATCCACTAATAAATGAACATGTGGAAATGTGTTTTTGTGAGGGGTGGCTGCTTTTGTGATTCAGAAAGCTGAACTCTGATAATTTCATATTTACAGGATATATCCTCTTAGGTTTGTGGTCAGAACTGTTAGTGAAAATTGTAGTGTTTGTGTTCGTTATGTGTAGTGGTTATATCTTCTGTACACTCTGTCTTGTGAGCAGGAGGAAAAAGCTGTCCTAGAAGGGAGAGAGAAGCTGAGACAAGGGTCTGCACCACAAGTGCAGTCAGTTGTGTTCAAATCACTGTTTTTGGCAATTGAACACTGGGGTCCTGAGAGCAGCTTTGGGGGCTGCAGCCTCTCCCCTGCCCTGATGACTCTGTATAGTGTTTCTAATTCTTTCACAGAGCTATTAATAGACAAAACCAACCAACCAAAAAGATACTAAGCTAGGTTTGTCATAGTTCATACTTGCCATGCTTTCATAAACATGCCATTTGAGTCTCACAAGAAAGGAAAAGTTTAAGGGCGAGCGGGTGGTGATGGGGTGGCTGTCCTGATGGGTGGCTGGTGAAAAGCTTAAGAACACCTATTAAAATGTATGCTTCTGAGTGCTGCTTACAGCTGGGAAATTTTTAAGATATATTTGAAGTTAGCTGAGTGTGAAATATGATTCTGAGGTGATTCAAATTTTGTGAACCGCAGCAAAAATGGCCAATAAAATGGTAATAATAGTAAGAAAGAAAGTTACAAAATGCTTGTTAAAAGCATAACTCAACCCAAAAAGTGGTTTTTACAAATCTGCAGTTGTCTTCTACATGGTTTTTAGCTGTAATATCTCAGAATAACTAACTCAGAGTATTTTAATATAGTAAAAGAAATACATTATTTCATGATAAACTTGTGGTATTCTACACATTGTTCCAATTTAATTTCTTTCCATTACTAAAAGGAACCTAAAAGAAATCGAAATGGTTTTTGAGACCTCGCTGGATTTATCTGCGCATTGAACCAGGTATGTATGTCTCCAATTCTGTTAATTTTTATGTGAAATAGTTGGTGTGTATATGTTACTTATTAGTACTATACTTCGTAGTGTAGTGAGAAAATGGCATGCCAATATTCTTCTTTCCTTAATTTCTAGTGCTGCAGATCTTCTAGGGAATACAGATAAACAAAAAATTCTTATAAAACCCTGTAGATTCTGGTCGTGGAGATTTGGTTGGTAAATTTTAAATGCCTCTAATATACAGAGTGCAATACCCTGAAATGTCAGTTCTTACCTGCCTTTAGTTCCTGTGGGAAATGTGAATTTCACACAGTGGGTATGGTTTTTTTTTTTTTTTTTTTTTTTTTTTTTTTTGTGCTCAGGCTAAACATCCAGACAATGTGTTCTATGTATTCCAACCGTTGCTTGTATCAATGAAGTTGTGAAGTTTAAATAACAAATACTATGTAAAAAATTACATGCTTTTAGACTAATTTTGTTAGGTGCATTCAACAGAATTAATGGCACCTAAATTGGTAGCATTACTGGTAATTTTATTGTGGTTTAGAATTTGGCAAGCCTGTGAATGCTTCTGCCAGCTGGGCCTTTAGACCAGGCTGTTTAAAGAACAGTCACACACAGGAAAAAGCCAATTTTTTTCTAAACATTTAGTTATGTTTTCTATGAATAGCAAGTTTTTTGTTACAAGTATCAAGAACAAAGAGACTAATTCTTTCTAGTTTTCCCTTTATTAATGCAGCCAATTTTCCAATGGATGGAACTTTCACACAGCCACAGAAAAGTGAAAATTTTTATTTTATTGGAAAACCTGATTTTAAAATTGCAAAGAGATGGCAGAAGTAAGTAGTAAGGGTTTGTTTGTTTTTTTCTCTGTTTGTTTGTTTTGGGTGGGTTGCAGAGGGGCAAGACTTCAGATTCTCAATATTTCAAGTTGGCAGCATCCTGTTAAATTGTTTTGTGAGAGCTGGGAGTTTGCTGGCTGATGAATGCATGCTCTGTACTGTGTGATGCCATGCATATAAAAGGGTTTATTGAGCAAAATAAACAATTCTCCGCAGTCTCCATCAGATAACTCTACATTTCTCTGCAGTCCCATAACTGACAGCTATGACCAGCCAAGTAAACTCTACATGTGTATTTGCAATACCTTCTCTCCATTTCATGTAATTTAACCCTAAATGCCTCCTTAATAGTGCACACCAGCCACTTTTTTTGTTAGTTGGAATTTTTTGATAATCTAATTACTAATCCACTACACATAATTGTGTGTTATGCTACATGTAAAGTGTAAAAAATATTTTACAATATTTACCTGTAAAGCTTAGGCTGTCATAGATCCTCTGCTTATCTGTCTAATATCTCATGTCAAGTGCTTGTTTTTTTCCTAATTAGTGTGCATACAATTTTTCTAACCATTACTTTCAGTTAGCAGGGAGGACTGAGGTAGTGTGCGTTTAGTTGTTGCCTTTAAAGGAACATAATCCATGCAATTTATTGTCATTATCCAGTTTTCTTATTTTTTCTATGCAAAAGTGGCACTTACAGAAACACAGGGACCCTAACTTAAAAACAAGTTATATTCATATTTCAGAATTCATTTTATCCCTGCTAAATACATCCTTTTGTTCAACTTTTACCACTGATTTCATGCTTTTATTTACTTGTGTCAAAATGCATAGGAAGAAAACAGCAGACAGAAGAGATAGCAGAGCCATTGTAATTTCATCTAGTATATCAAACCATCTTTTAAACTTTAACATGGTTTTGTTTTTCTGGTGCTCAGTTATTAACAGGAAAAGATTCTGCAGCCTTCCAGCATCCTTCATTACTGCTAAGTATCCTGAAACGAAAATGAGTAGGACCTGTACCTTGATGATAGGCCTGTGATTCTGTGCTCATTATTTTCAAAATCTGCACAGAGTCAATATTCAGATGGAGATGAGAGGCTGATTAAAATCAAGGTAATGTTTTAAGGTATCCAATATAAACAATAGTCTATTGGCAGTTACTTGGTAATTTTGTGATAATGAAGTAAATTCAGAAGTTAAAAAGAGGTGCACAACGAGGAGCATGTTCAAAGCTGTTGTGTCATTTCTGCAAGGAACCTTTCTGTGTCATTTCTGATCACCTTCACCACTCCTGAAAAGGGAAAACTCTACAAAGAGCTTATCTTATGACTGGTAAATTTGAAAACACTTTGAATAAGGCAGAAGTGGTTTTATTCCTGATCTGCATCTAGGTAATTAATAATCAGACAATTTTTTTGCTTTTAAATGACCTTTTTGAAGACACCCAATGAAAAGAGTAATTTTGTTAAAGAGATACCCAGAGTCCATGTGAAGAGGAGCACTGTGCAGAGGTACAGACAGCGTCATGTGCTTTCCTTTATTGCTTTTGAGGTAGCTGTGTAATGGTATCCTGAATTAGTGATAATAGGAAAATGCCAGCAGGAGACTGGGACACTGTTCTATTTTCCTCATTCTTTAATGGTATCAGGAAGAAAAGCTTCCACACAAAAATATTAAGTAATGAGAGAAACACTTGGGTTTTTGAACATTTACAGTACACTATGTTTTTCCACTAATGAGATATTGAAATTTTATCATTTCCATTTGACAACCTTCTCAGCACCCTCATGAATTAAAATCCAGCTCTACTTCTCTAATAAAATTGTTAATTTATTACTATTGTGAACTTCTATAACATGGATCAATATTTATTTTCTGAATTGGCATCCCACTAATTAAAATAAACAATCTGATCATAGAGAAATATTTATGTTTCAATTGAGTAGGAAGCTGCTTGAGTCTTACTTTGTATTTTCAGAATTTGAGGACTCCAATGAAGACTTAAACAGACTCAGGCCTGCCTAAGGCAATGGGTAATAGTTTTTATGGTTTTTGGTCAAAGGAGTCAGTGTGAGGAGTAAGAATATTTCAGTTGTTCCTGTCACTAAGAGAACAATTAAGCCTTTAAGCAACTCGCTGTTCTTGGCTCCAAAAAGCAAATTATTTAGACCAGTTTTGGATGCTTTTAATCATAGACTATGTAGAGAGAATCAGATTATCTCATGGCACTGAGAGATCAGACTCTGACTGCAATTGATTGTCTGCATGGAAGTGTCTAGCACCATGTGAGGTGCCCTCAGGGTATCGAAGACCTCTGTGAAGAACTGGGAAATATGACACAAGATGAATGGGAGACCTTTTTGGTCTTCTAGACCTTTCGGTCTAGACCTCTAGAAGACCTTTTGGTCTTCTAGAACATCACCTGAAGGCCAAAAAGCCCTAAAACATCTGAAAGGGCACTAGATGCTAGTTGCCAATGCATGGGCAAGTGTATCAACCCCTCCAGACAGGGAATTTAAGAATAAACAGCTCACTGTTCTTATTGGAACCCTAAGTGGATAAATAGTGGTAGTGTGTTTTGAAAATTTTGTTTTCTCATTAACTTGCCTACACTTTCTTTTCCAAGCTTTCTTCTCATTATTGACCCTTTTTCAGTTTTGGGGATTTTAGGGTTTTGGTTTTTTTTATTTGGATGTGGCATTGGCCTTGGCAGATGTAAAGATACATATTAGATTGAGTTTAAAATATTTCTTTTCCTATATTTCCCATTTGTAAATGTTTTCAAAATTCTGGAAGATAGTTTTGTTGGTTTATCTATTAATTGAACATGTATGCTGTCCATAATTGTAAAAGCGAAGAGTGCCCCTTGATGTGTGTTTTCAATGTAATAAGTTAAATAGGCAACATTTGTGAAGCAGCTGTTGGATGTAGTCACGACTGACTGCTCAGAAGCACAAGGTAAAAACACTGATCAGAAGCAAAAGTATGATTTACTGTGGGAGAAAGTTGCTGAAGGAAATTTAAACATTAGCTGGTGCAGTGGAAGGCTGTCTGTTTTATATGGTAATGAATAGCTCTCTCCAAATAGGGTCCTTGCCTTCCCTACAATGAGTGCAGATGTGCCGGCTTCTTAGCTGGAGGAGAGCTGATGACTGTGTCTCCCTAAACCAGTGTTATTTTTTGATCATGCCTTAATATCTTAGTACATTTTCCATAACAGAACATGTAATTTAACAACAAACAAGTTGCAATGAAAATGTTAGCAATGGAAATATTTTATTCCCTCCTCTTTTACAGATTTTCTTTTCTGACATAATTGAAAAGTGCTTATGATAAAGAATTTTGTGTGCATATCTGCAAGAAGAATTTTTAAATCAGCTGGTTTTCTGGGGTAAGGACCTCACATGGGAATTCCATGTGAATTGGTGCTTATTAGAGTTTTCCTGATTTCTAGTGTCACTTTTACAATGTCAGCTGGTGCCAGCACACAACTGGAGAAATGTTGATTCATGCAAGCTCTATGGATTAATCAGTAGGAGAATCAGTACCTCAGAGACTCAGAAATGTATGCAAAGTCTGCTGTTCCAATGCCTAAAAATCTCAGGCAGGTATTTCAACTGAAATTCTTGTGTGGTTTTTTCCCACTGAATGGCTAAGTAGAAAGTCAGAGATTGTGGCAGAAATAAAGGTGGTTTATTTTCAGTGACAGAGGAAGTGGGAAAGGAGGCCATAGGGACTGTTCTAATCTTTCCTGCATGGTTATAAGTGAATACACACATTTTTGTCTTTCTCCTTTTTTTTGGTCTTTTGTCCACCAGAAATAAACAAGTGCTGTATCTATTGTCCAGTAGTTTCCTGAATTGAGACTCTCCTCTATGAATCTCTTACAGCAGATTCAATTAAAAAAAAAAAAAAAAAGAATCCCTGTTGGGAATTACCTTGCTTTTCCCTGATTTTGATTTTTAAGTGAAGGTTATTACACTGATCAGTGCAAAATAAGGAAAATGCTAACATGGGATGTATCTAATAATATGCAGGTGGAACAGATATGTCTGAAATTTACTGTTGTCTGTTTTCTGCTGTTCAAGAGCTGTACATAACAAACATAATAACCATGCAGTTAAGCTGTGTTTGCTTTTTTCCTCATGAGAAGAAGGTGAGGATGCTGGAATATGTAAAGGAATATATTGCTTCACCTGATCTCTCGTACATTTCCCAGTACAGTTATGCACCTCCTGTTACCCTTGGCTTCCTACCATCTCTGTAGACTAGATCTCTTGAAAAGAATTGCTAAGCAAAGAAATATTTATGATTGACAATTCATTTTTCTGCCCTTCTTCAAAATTGAAAGCATTGGTCTTAGTAGACAGGAATAAGAATACAGTTATCTTCTTAGAAGAGACTTGCAAAGTGCTGAACCTTTTCCAGCATGGACATTACTTCATTTTAGTCTCTGTGGGATGAAAAAGGACAGTAGTTACCCCACCCCAAAGCAAGTAGTAGGAGGAAATAGACATAGTACAAGACCTTTGGTTAAAGGTCTCTGAGACTGATGGGGTAAAAAGCCCACTTGTACAAAATCATACTAAACTAAAAATGTAAGTTGTTCAAATTACTTTAATAAAATATTAATGAAAAGGATCTTAACTGGGAAAGAAATTTTATTGTATTGAAGATGTGTTAATCAGTATTAGAAACAAATCGTCTGCATGTTCCAATTCCAACAGTTATATCTATGTTCTTTTACTGGAGAGCTGCCCAAATTCTGGCTTCTTAAAAACCCAGGCATTTTCTGAAATTTTAGCCTGTGTTTACCTTTTGTAAACTGAAAAATAACGTACAAGAGGCTTGTGAGCATTATGATTGTTGGGATGATCATATGAGTTAAACTGTTTGGTGGTTTTTCAACTAATTTTCTTAGGTTGTTAGAAGCCTGCCTGTTTAAATGCCAGTCTAATCCACCAGAGCTGGTTTTCATATGTGCCAGGGACAGCTGAAATCCTTGGAATATTTGAGATAAGTACAAATTATGTAAGAGATTTTTTTATGGTTTTAAAGGAACTATTTTCAAACGAATTTTTTTTGTAACACTCATTTTGTATTCTCAGTGGATTCATTTATATTCAGGGATACTCAGCATAAGTACTTTAAAAGTAGACAAAAAACCCCTCGATGCCTGGCATCTGGAATGCCTATTTTAAGCATGAAATTCATCTTATCCTTATCAGAGGAGCCAGAAGCAAAGCTCCATAAAACACAAAAACCTACTGTTAAGCAAGTGCCCTCTCTTGGTGTGGTGCTGGTCTGTTGCCTGGCCCTTGTTTTTACTGAGTGGTTGTTATGATCCAAAGGCGCGTGGGAACCACGGGTCCTCTTTGTGCTAGGCATAGTACAAACTTGTAAGAAAAGAGACAGACCCTGGATGAAGGGTTCAGGTATGGTTTGCATTGAATTTGTGCTATTTGGATCTAAAAATCTTTTAAATTTTGTGTTTATTTACCTGTGTTGTCTGATAATATACTAAGGAGTCACTGTTCATTATGTTTGGAGTGAGCCATTCATTATCTTTCAGACAAAGTTCATGTTATAGTAGTAGCAGCTGCAAAACTACTGAAATGCAGATAGTATCTGGAGAACCCTATTTGATGCCTGATGATCTGGATCTTGGTTTGGCTTTGTGCTTTGTCTTCAGACTCTTTCAAAGATCTTTTTATTAAAAGGCACACCGAGTGTAAAATACCACTCAAAGTAGGGCTGTAACTATATCTTTGTCCTGCTCTTGGGAAATGTTTTTGTATGATCTTGGTTCCCTTCACTTAAAAAACCCAAAAACTTAAAAAACAACTTTGGCACAAATATCTTTGATAATGATGCTTAATGCTTTTCTCTGGTATAAGAGAAAAATAATGAGGCTACCTCAGGAACCACAGCATTAGCAGCAGAAATACAGCTTCTGTAGAGTTTGCGCTTTGTATTTATGAGGTGCCTTTGGTGGTAATCTTTAAAAATTCATTTTTAGTTCTGTTTTCTTCACCCATACTTTGCTAGGGGCTAAAACCTAAGGTCTGGGATAATCGCTGCTATCCTACACTGATCAGCCTCTTAAAGAAAGAGCTTTTTCGTACAGTCAGACAAAGTCTTGGGGTTGCTTCAAGTTTTGATTAATGTTATTACAGCACTTTTTTCCTCTTTGTTTTCCTGATATATATATATATAATTTATATTTTTTTACTTCATCTCACTTATTATCTTAATAGGATTTAATGCAGCTTGCATTTAACACATCCTTTTCAAGTAAAGAAAGGTCAAGACTTTTCACATATGAACAGATGATATGGATGCCTGCCTGAAACACTTATTCATTCAAATTGTTTGGGAATATAGTGCGAAGAGAATATCAGCTCAGATCTAGTTTAGACACTAGACAGATTTTGATCTGGGTTAAAACATATGTGTTTGAAACTAATGTCAATGGCACTTATCTCAGATTTATATCTATGTAATTGAGAAAGTCATCTGATCCTCCGTGGCTGGTCTGTCCCCTAAGATTTCCTTTACTTGTCTCATGTATCACAGAGATTGTCCCTGTTGTCTCATATATAAGTTGTTAGATACATGTCTGTCTTTGATCAAGTTATGTTTGCCATTTTTGTATCAATCTTTACTAGGCCAACCTTGTTCATTGCTCTAGTTTATCTTAAAATTTTTGAATGATATTCAGAACAAGTGAGAGAAATATCAGGATATTTTCATCTGACTCGTTCAGATTTGAGTACCTATATTCATCACTGCTAAAAAAATGTATGGGTTGGATTGTTATTGTTGTTACCATTCCCATGTTCAAAAACATAAGGAATAGGAGTCAGAAGTCTTCGCAAAATAGGGTGGTATATGAAAGGAGTCCCTTAATGTTGAGAGTCCCCGATGAACATTTCTTTGGTGTCTGAGAGCTACGTAAGCTGTGAGGGGAAGACTGCTCAGCTGCAGACTGCTCCAATCCTTGTTGCCACAGCCTGTTGCTTTGTGTTTTAGTGAATAATTCAGTTATGCTGGAAGGGGTTTTCAAATGAGGTATAAATTATCATTTGCCATGATTTTGCAAGGTTCATCTTGGCAGTAGTGGGGAGCTCGGCTAGGTCTTGCAAGTTGCTGAACCATCTTTCCCTCTTCTGACAAACATGTGATATGGCTTTTATTCATCCATTATGACGTTAAAACAGTTAACCTAAGTATCCTTGTTGCAATAAAATTTTACAACAATTTCACTTGTTACTGGTAAAATTAGTGGAGGAGTATAGCATTTTCAGATTATGACTCAGTTAACTGAATATGTGAACTGTCTTCTGGCCTGTTTATCTCTGTTTTAAACCAGGAGCCCAGACTGACTTGTTTTCTAACCTGAAATAGCCTGAATTCTAGAACTCATGTATCAGTGCTTTGCAGTAAAAAGAGGCTAATTTGATATTCCTTTGTCACATACAAAATGAAGCAAATACTTTTGAAGTTGTGGAGACATCCACATATCTAGGATTGATGGGGCTATTTTCTTCAATTTTAGATCAAGTGCTGGAATTACTTCCTTACTAAAAGATTTTCTTAATATTAATGGTTGTAAAATATTTGGAAATGTAAAACTGAATAATAGATTCTTTTTCTTATTTTATTTTTGTTACCTTTTTTATGTGGAAAAAAGAGTAATTTGCAATACTGTGAATAAGGTGAAGTAATACAAGAGTGGTTTTCAGTACATTGATTTTGCTTTGTGATAAAGGAAGTGCCAAATGGTTCAGTGCTCCTAGGTGTATATGAGTCACACTTCCGTTCATCTCATTTTGAAATGAAATGCTCTGGAAATTGAGTATATGAGCAATGTTGGATAGTCAAGAAGATACTGGTAGAATGAAGTAAGTTGCTTGAAATTCATTATTTGGGAAGTGCTTTGCAAAGCAGAACTGTAAAGGAGATAAAATTTTCAAATGGCTTATTAAAATCTGAGTACTTTATATTAATCAATGAATTAGTGATTAATATCCCATTTTATTTTTGTGTAAAGTACAAGATCTGAAAACTAAAGTACACTTATCTCCAACATACATAGCCTTCAAGTGCTTTGTCCATGAAGATGTACCTTGGTTATTCATTAGGAATTTAATTTATTTTTAACTTTGATTGATTTCACTGTTTTGAGATGCCTGATATTCTGAAAGTTGTGTGTTTTCTAGCTAAAATTAGATCTGTATCCTACATATTTGTCTGCTCTATTTGTCTTCAATTTGCCTTGGAAAATAATTTTCATTTCTCATTTAATTTGTTCCTTCTGTCCCTTCTGTTTTTAAGACATCTGAGTTCGAGCTAAAAGGACAAGTGCACAGAGGTATGATCTTTGATAGCATTGAAGTTCCTTAATGTTTGGATAGGTTGCTTGTGTATTTTAGAGAGATCTGAGTCAACTGAGTCCTTTAATGATTTCTGGCACTGAATATCAAAACACACAAAACAGGCAAAAAACCTGCCCCTTACTATGCTGTCCTCGTGATATTAGACACCAAATGCCATTTTAAAAAAGTAATTTGGCCTCAATGTCATTTTCATTTGTTGTACTCCAAATGCCTCCATAATTTCTGCGATTCAATGTGTGAAAACATATGCTATACATAATACATACTTCTTTTTGTGGAGGCTTTGCACTGGAAGGTTAGCAGGGCTGGAGATGTGGGTTGCTCCCATGGGACTCTTGGTATAGCGCAATAAACAGGCCCATGGGGTGCACTAAGTGTATTTATCCCACATTATTGAAAGTCACAGTCAATGTGAACTGTACACTCAATAAATTTGTCCCTGTAAAAAACAGTGTGTTTCTAGGCCTTAAAAAACCCAAAACCCTAGGGTTAAGCAAGCAACCAGAGCAGGGGATTTCAGCATCATGGTTTGCGTTTGCCTTTGTTCCAGACCATTTTTTGCCTCATGTTTTACCCAGGTACTAGAGTGAGTAGACAAGATCATCTCTGCCACATTTGTCACTTGCATAGTGAAGGGTGTTGTAAGCTGAGGTACCAAACATTTTGGGTGTGCAAATAGCCAGCATTGCCTAAGCCATTACCCCTTCAGGATGTGTAGCAGTAGTGATGCCATTCTGCATGGGGTCATGCTGCTGTGCTGTGATTTGCCCAACTCTGTCTTCATAATCCTGTGGTCCATTTACCCTCTGTAGTAAATTGTGCAGTGCAGTGTGGAGCAGTTGTCTTCAGGAGAAATCATTTTACTCTGAGTCAAATTTAAGTGACTGGTGACAGGAGAAACAGTGGATTCAATCAATAACCTCCCTTTCTCCCCCTTTCCCATTTTCCCTATACAGGGAATGATTCATTGTGTGCCCAGATGCTCTCTGGCACATGTTTCTCAATTAAGAAGCTATGAATTGAAAACTGGCATTGACTTTTCACAATACTGCAAGGTCTAGATCCCCTTGGGCTTTCATCCCTCCTGCAACTGAACACTTCAGCCTTCAAAAATTTGTTTTGGCTTTTGAGGTAGGAATGTCATATCATTTTACAATAGTGAGTGTTTCTTTCCACTTGCAGCTATGTGGAAGTCACCACAGGGACCAAGACTGTTCAAGTGTTCAGCAAGAAAAGCTATATCATGTTCATAAATCTCTAAGTCAAATCTGAAATAAAAGTCATGCAGCAAACCGGAAAATGAATTTTATTTTAAATCGAAACAGGGATCAGCAGATATAGCCTGGGATTTGGAAATGATTAAGTGTAGGATTCAGTTAAGAAGTTTCGCCTCTCAAGAAAATATAAAGCAAACATTCTTATTCCTGACCTATAGATCTTCACTGTGTTCAGAATAATAAAATGACTGATCCAATCACGTATTGATGCAGAAGATCTTGGAGCATTTTTACTGAGATGTGAGTCAATAATAGATTTTGTGGTTTTGGCTTTTCTTTCCTGGTTAAATCATGTTTTACTTTCAGCTCCACTCCCCCTGAATTGTAAGGCCTACTGCTAGATGTTGAAATATGGAGAAGGTTGTATTTCACCTTATCCTTGCTTTCATCAGCGGGAATCTTGTGTAAATTGAGATTGTGGTCCTGAAGGTCCAAGTGTGCTTGCTGTATTTCTTGTCTTTTAGACACATGTTCAGTGAAAAAAAACCAGATTCAGAAGGAAATGTATTGAGCAAAGTATGTAAATCCGATGTCATATATGGATATAATTACAAGACTAAAACAATGGTTTTTCTAATTTATTCAATTCAATGTGTACTTGCAGTTTTCAGCTTTGAATCCTAGAAATATTTTCAAAGCCTGCTTAATCCCGTCTTCTAGAGACTCTTCCCTGCACCAACTATTAACCCAACTTTCCCTTAATTGTCATCTTGTCCCTTACTACCTGGTTTTGAGGTTTGGATCATGGATTTCCCTACCATAGCCAAAATGACTTATAGATCTTTTTCAAATTTAAATGCCACTCTACTGGTAACATTGTTGAATCTTGACTAACGGTATAGATAACTTCGTCATATTCAGTTCCTATTTCTCTTTACTTTGTTGTCTAAGGAAATGACCAATAGTATGACTTAACATAGCTTGTAGGGTACAATGAGATGGTAGGAAAGGTATTTTGAGCACTAACATATAATCCCAAAATATCCCTAATCTCACTGTGCATGAATTATGCATCTGCACAAATTCCATTGGACAATTTGAATTTGAAAAAAAACCTCGATGGAGAGTAACACTTGCCATTTCCTGGTGGTGATGCTCATACTTTTGATGTGAAACTTTGCTCCTCTCTCTCCAAAGAAGAATCTGATAGATTGGAGCACTCTCTTCAGTCTGCTGCAAAAGACAGAAATACTGTTAAAAAATTATTTAACTATTAATCCCAGTGTCCATCTCCCACTGGAGATTTTCACTCACTAGACCCTCCTCAGAAAGAAAATAATAGGGAGCAAAGATTATATTTGTAGATGTATGTACACAGAATGTGTGGGGAAGGTCTTTTTCAAGGGGAGACAGTTTTTTTGACAGTGGTGTCAAGGTCAGGCATTTTGCCCTTTGGGAACAGGAGACAAGATTCCTCCCTGTTCAGAAGATTCATATGCTTTTTCAAAGTTTCTCCATGATCTCTCTCCTGCCTTTATTTTTCCTTTTGTGACGAATTCTTATAAATGGAAACTGCATTTCGTCTGCTGTCATGCCCCACTGAAGGAAAGTACAAGAAAGTTTTTTGCTCATATTTTACCCAGATGCTTGATGGGAAAAATTCTCCTTGCTTTGGCATTTTCCTGTGAATTGGAGCAAGCAATGCTGCAGTTGATATTATTTCCATTAAGCTTCGTAAGATTTAAGAGAGATTCACTGGAGCAGTGACCTCTGACTCTGACAAAATTTTTTTTCAAGTCAAAGCTCTTCCCAAGTGCATGATACACAGATTAGCAGATTTGTCAAAACTGTCTTTAAACCATCATTTGCCTTCCTAAAATTCACTTGTGTGTTATTTACCTTTCATTGACCTATTATAAGTACATCTCCACTGGACAATTATACCAGAATCTAAAATTCAGGAAATAATGATTTTGTTTGTCTTGAGCCTCAACCTAACATCATGAGAAATTAGCTTGGAAACTATTGCTGCTATTTCTGAGATCTAATGTTTTGTCTAGCTGTGTTGAAACAATTTACTGAAACATTGGTGTTTGGAGTTTTGCCTCCAAAATAAAAAGCTAATGTAAAGTAGTATCATAGAAAAGGTAACCAGAGATACTTGTTTTATCTTAATCTGAAAAGTAATAATACTAAAACATCCTGCTGCGTCAATTCTGCTCTTAAGAGACAAGCATCTGGAAATGAAGATGTGGTAGTCCTAAGCTTTTATAATAGAATTTGGATCCTGGAACTGGGAGGATGTGAAAAGATGTGCTTACCTTAGCTTCCTGATGAATAAAGCATTTATTATTAATTAATGCTTGGGAAGATAATGCAGTAGTGATGCCTTGAAAAGATCAAAAGGCATGAATCTTTCAGGTTTCAATTCACATGAAATTTATATACATACTGAACTTTATCTGGAGAAGTAATGCCATGAAACTTAGTACTGATGTTGGATAGGGAATTCTGAAAGTAATTCTGGAGATAATATTTCAAGATAAACTACTGTTTGTATTAAGAAGAAATATGAGTATTATGTTAACCTTGGTTTGCAATGTCTTTCATCAAATTATCAATTTATTACTTTTGCTGCCGGCAGTTTCTTCTTTCATCTATACCCAGATACCCCAGGAGGAATGCTGCTGAAATTGAATTGAACAGCCTGGTCTGAAATAAATTTGACTCCCCAGTCTGAATGGCAGGTTACACCAGAGGGTATCCTGAAATCCCTTCCAACCTGAATTATTCTACCATTCTGTGTTATACTGATGAGAGACCAAAACAAGTAACCAAGGATGTATTTGAAATTTCTGGTGTACTGGAAATGCAAACAGCTGCCACAATGCAAGAAGAAGTAAAATTGTACCTTCTAGCATTAACTGACTTGAATAAAATATCCTGCTTTCCTTAAAAACAAAAGAGAAACAGATGGGAGTGAATTAGGAAGAGAAAAATCTGATGTTGTGATGCTTTAATCCATTGTAATACATGAGCCTGAAATTCCTCCTAAAATAAAGTTTCTGAACTTTTATTACAAATAAAAGTTCAGAGACTTTATTTTAGGAGGAATTAGATGCTAGCAGGTATTTTCTAAGGGTTGAGATGACACTGGCCTGAAGAATGACAGCAGGACAAGTCAGCTCTGGAGTGTTGCATCAGTGATTCTGCACACCACAGCCTAAGCCAGAGCTGCTGAAATGTGTTCTCATGACTGGGAGTCCAGCTGCTCTCTAGGATGCAGGTAAGCTTCAGCTGTGGTTTCATGTCTCATCCTCTTTTTTCCCTATTTCTTTCCTCTTGATGGGTATTGATGCCAAAACTTAGTAAAAGGTAATTCCAGTATTTTCTTTGCTTGGCTTGACTGACTCACTCCTCAGTCAGCAGCCATCAGCACCTGTGCTTTGTGCACTGAACTGAATGACCTTTTCCACCTACTCAGGACAAATACTTTTTTTTCCTTAGCAAAGATAGGCACTTTCTTCACCAAGAGTGAACATGTCAATTTAAAGCTAAGTGGAAAAACTGAATTCTGCCATCCTAATTTCAGCAGACAGCCTTAGTTTACATGCCAGCAAGTTGCATGGCGTTATAACATATTTTTATTCAAACAAAAATGAATAGTTGCCATAGTTACCAAAATATCATAAGTTGCTGTGCAAAACTGGGAAATGAATGCATTATCATTACAGAACACAACTGGCAATGAATAAGAACAGCCCTTTCCTTTTGTTTTAACCAGCTGGGTGGTGACATCATGCCAGTTACTATTATATGCAGTGCAAAATCTGAATTGAGTGAATTCATAAACATATAGCTAGTGCATTTCCAGGTATGCCTTTGATAGGTATATATATATCTATATATCTAAACACTGGAATCTTTGTAGAGACAGTCATTTGGAATGGAACTGCCTTTACTCTTTCTCATGCAAGAGAATGTTTTCTTTCTGTTGGGGAAGATATATCTGATTTTCATTACTTGTTTTGAAAGCATGAAAAGAAAAATTTTCAGCATTCTGGTAGACACATTTTGACTTCATAACCTCTCTTGATCCGCTACATAAATGGCTTGACTCAGCTGAGAATTGCACTGCTGCCAAAATTGGTGAATCCTCAATTTAGCTAAACTTTGGCAATCTAATTAAAGCCATTAGCATGCTTCTGTTAGCTTGTGTTGATGGGAATCAGGTATCTATATATAGCCGCCTCTGCTTGTATGCTTTCTTTCCACAGTTCATGACTGACCTGGATGGTCAAGACATATTGGAGAGTCTACTGCCAGAGTTACAAAAATATTTCTGTAGGCAGAAAGAAAGAAAAAGCTTAGAGATGTGCCTTTTGGTGATTGTCTGAGATGATAATAACTACAAAGAGGATGTAATTCTCATTGTACAGAACTGGTCAGGAGGATGTTTCATATAGTATGGCTTATCACAGACCCATACATTTACTATCATTGTGATCACTGGCAAGGACTCCTTAAATGGTTGTACCTGACAACCATTACAGAAATAAAATAAATGAAAGTATAAATAAATAGAAAAAAGTAAATATCATAAATACTGGTAGCTTAAATATAAAATATTATTCTGCAAGTCAAGGACAAGTGAGAAAAAGCTGGCTAAAGGAACAAAATGAACACAAAATAATTCTTCCAGTGTATTTGGAAAAGAAGCCTACCAGATGGCCTGTACTGTGACAGCCAGACTATAGAAGGAGCATTCAAAGAGCATGAGGCCATTTCAGGGAAGCTCCACGAGTTTCATGCATTCATGTTCATTGTGGAAGAAGCAAAATTGTTTGCACCCTGTAAAGCTCTAACAGGAAAAAAGGGAATCAGCAAAGGATATGTTTAAAACACACAGACTGCAGAAGAGTATGTGGTACAATTAGATGGAAGGAATCCCCCAAAATCATCAGGCTGGTTAATTTTCACATACTAGTTCAAATACAGCTGAAGTATGGAGCACCTTGTGCTTGTAGGCTCCCTTTGGAGCAGCCCTGGTATCCAGAGACAGGAGAATGGCATCTCTTACATCCTAAATAAAAAAAAAAAAAAAAAAAAATTGGTGGGAGCAAAGTGGGAAACATAGGCTGGCCATTCTGAATCCTGTACTGGGCAGACCAGCGGAAGCTTTGGTGAAGGGCAGATTTCAGCACAGCTCTGTTGGCAGAGGTTGTGCCTTTTTATGGCTTTTTAAAGTGCTTTCAGAGCAGTAGCAAGCATATCAATGGGATAATGTGGTCTGCTAAAATAATGTACTGAAGTTTCCAAAAGGCAGACATTCTCCTAGAGCTTTTAAGGCATTGGTGGGGCAAGAGGAAAGATCATAACATGGGCGATTCATTGGCTGAAGATAAACTGATGACTTGGTCACAGACAGTGAGAAGATGTGCAGATGTTACTGTGTTATTCCAGGTACTGAGGGGGTCAGTGGCAGGCAGCACAGACTCATAACATGGCTTTATAAGATCCAGGTATGAATGAAGTGTTAGGCAAAATCTAATACAGACAAATGTAAATTGATCCACTGGGAAAAACAGTCTAAGCTTGCATTAACATGGTAGGCTGTGAGCCTGCCATCTCCCAGCATTTTCCAGTCTGATTGTCTTAGGTTTTGGCAGATTTAAGTGGGATCCATACATGTTTGTAATGAAGGACAGAAAGCAAATCACTTTCTATATGTGCATTTCAGGAGAAAAAGATAATTTTCTCATTCAAGCTGTAGTCATTTTTGAATGAGAGAGGAAGGTCTTGAATCCTACTGTAACCTGTTCCATTAACAGAGTAGCGCAGCAGTTTCCATTTTTAGATCACTTCACAGTGTGCAGCAAGGGAGCAATTTCATTGCCTTCCCAATACAATCTGGGCTTGACTGTGTATATGGCCTTTTTAATTAGCCCTCCCCTCCCCCCCCCCCTGCCCCGTCCCCGCACACATATTTATGCAGGGAAATTTATTCAAGAAAATGCACTTTTGGGTACATTTCCAAGTTTTGTGTGTAAAATAGCATTAGATGTGAAAGAAAGCAGAACCATTTCAAATTATTATGTCACCCAGACAGGAAAGAAAACAACATGATGTAGAAAAAACAAATGATTGAATATTCATGAGAATAAAACCTATTTAAATCAAAGTTGTTACAGTCAGCCATTTAAAAGCAATCCACATGTTGAAATTTTTGTGCCGTATATATTTGATAAGCAACTGGAAATTGTAAACAATGAAGTAAAAGCCAGTCAAATCACAGATTAACTAACAGCAGTGAGAAAATCCCCAGCATTTAAAAGTGCTTTTGTTTCCTGAAATTGTCTGTGCTGCTTTAATATATCACAGGGCTAGAATATAGCCTTGTTTAATAAATATGGGATCTTGTTCTGGAATCCAAATTTCTGACGCCCCTGGGAGTTTATGGTGTTGGCAGGTAACTGTATCACTGGTTATTATAGCAAAAAGTCCTGCTTATGGCTGATACCAGGGACTGGGGATGTACGTGACTCATTTGGAGACATAATCCTGCACTAAAACACCACACATTAATTGCTTACTTGGCACTGCAGTTCTGTCTGAGTGAATGTTGTTGCTTGTCCTGTAAATCATTAAGAAATCCTGTCTGTCTTCTATAGAAAAAAACCCATGACACAGCAAGAAAACCAATGTATATAGAAGCTGTGTTGTCTGTGCTCATGTAGGAGAATCAAAGCTAGAATAGAAATTGCTTGCTTAATTTGTTGGGGTGTAATCTTCTCTCTCACCCTTAGCTCCTTGTAAACAGCTTATGCCCTTCATGTGGCTTAGGAGCTTTCATGGATGGTCATTATCCCTCACATTTCTAACATATCTATCTATGGGCCTATGGCACTAGTACATTAGAGCACTACCTGAAAAATAGTAGCAAATTTGTAATGGGAATAATAATTTAATATCAGAAAATGTGGCAATTGGAAAATGGATATAATGGTAGTAAATGGCAGATAGTCACAGAAATGAGACCTTCTTCTTATTCTGAATTATTTGACTGGAAACATAACTGTAATTTCATGTCACTTAAGGCTTGCTTGGAAAAGTTAAAATCTTTAACAGAAGGCTGTAAATAATATTGCCACACTAGACAGATGTTGTTTCAAGCTGTCCTCCTTGCAAATATAAAGATGTCCTTTTGGTCAGGGATCAGAGACAATGCAGTATAATTGCTCATCTAGCCAGGAGCCTGAGGTAGGGGAGGGTGAATGCTTAGAATGACTAACAGTGTAAGTTCAAGCCAAACTGGAAACAAATTGTTGTTGAATAAAAAAATATAGGTGATGGTGTAAATTTTTTAAACAATATTTTAAAAATACAGAAGACAAATTTGTCTAATCATGCATTATTTGAAGACATAGTACATCTAGCTCTTTGCAAGGTGTGTAACATTGTTGCAAAGTGGTGGGATAGTATTATGATTATTTGGCAAGCCACTAAATCCACCTAACTGTGAAATCTCTTAGATATAAGTGCATTGTGTACCCAAATTGTGCAAAAGTTAACTTCTGCATATAGTGTTTTCAATTATGATTATCCAAAACCAGTGACTAGATAAGATTATCTTTGATTAGGAGGGCTAACTGTAGATACCAAGCTACTATAACTAATTATTGCAATCTTACACTATTTACAGATCTTGGAAGGAAAAGCTCCCAGCTCTTTCCAGTACAGAGCATCTTGGGATCAACAGCTGAAAAAATGAAGCAGGAAATTCATTGCTTGCACCTGAAATGCATTACTTTTCCTTAATAAGGTATTTTTTTTCTTTAGACTTTTTCCATCTTTAAGGATAGAAGTGAATTTCCTAAAGGCAAAAAAACTCTAAATTTATTTGTAGAAATGGTATATTTTATCAGTGTAAGGATCGAAAGAACCTCAGACTCATTGGATCTTGAGATTGCCTTAGGAAGAAGGACAAATAGACTTGGTGCAGATGTTTGAAAACATAAAAATGGGTTTTGAATCAAAAGAAAATTAAAAGCCATACTGATGTTTCAAAGTGTGCACTTGCTGACTGATGAATATGTGTTGATATGCTGAGGTAAACTGTAGAACATCAAATGCACTTACAAAGTAAATTTTGTTGCATTAATTTAAGATCTTCATGCTAAAATAAGAACCATTATTTCAGTAAATTTCATTGAATTATAGCATGTATTCATCTACGCAAGCCAACTGTTAAAGAAGTTTATCTGGTTTATCTGCTGTCTTTATCTGGTTGTAAAGCTTATTTATACCTGAGATCTTTATGTTGTATAATGCTAAAGAAAATGATTGATGAGTGATATGAAATTTCCAATGATACTTTCTGTCTTTGTTTGTCAGTCTCTTAATTTTTGACTATTTTGTTTGTTGAGATGTTCTGCTTTTTAAGAGTCATCAGATGTTTCCTATCTTGTCCAAAGAGGAGAAGTCTAAACTAGGGACATACAAATAACTTTTGTCTTTGTTTAGAAATGGTATTTCCCAATCCAGTTTCCCCTGAAAGCTGTGTGTCACTTGTTCACTTCTGCCTTCCCTTCCCCCTGTGACAGGCTGGAGAGCAGAATTAGAGGCACAAAAATTTAAGATTGAGGGTTTGGGATAAGAACAATTTACTGGAAACAGCAATGAAGTAATAAATGAACAATAGCAGCAAGAATATTAATAATAGATTGTACAAGGGAGGTGAATATTTCCCATGCAAGTGGTCATACCATGTAAAGGCCTATCTTCAGGAATAATCAGTATTAATACACATAAATCTGTTTAATGAAACCTGTAGTAGAAAATAGCACACAGTGGGGATTTTGTTAACTGACATTCTCTTGAAGTATGTGAAAAATTTTGTATGTCATGTAAATGGCACACAGTTAATATAATTCTAAGTGAGAAAAGACACTAGTAAAAAATAAAAGCAAAATATTGAACGATCTACTTTGTTAAAACTTTATCTTGGCCAATACTTTTTCTTATTATATTATAGATAAAATACATGCCTGAAGGACAGCATCCTTTGGTAGTGACCCACACTTTAACCGTTTGTGGAAAACTGTTGCCTGTAGAATGGACTCACATTGGAGACGTTCATGGAGAACTGACTCCCATGGGAGGGACCCCACAGTGCAACATTGTAAGGACTCCTCTTCCTGAGCAGTGGCAGAAACAATGTGTGATGAACTGACCATTACCCTCTGTGCCCTGCCTCCCTGCATCTCTGCTAGGGAGGAGGTAGAGGGGGAGAAGAAGGAAGAGGTAGGGGGAAGATATTTTTAAGATTTATTTTACTTCTAATTATCCTGCTCTGATTTTGTTAGTAATAAATTCAGTGAATATATCCAGATTGAATCTGTTTTGCCCATGACAGTATTTGCTGAGTGATATCTCCTGGACCTTATCTCAACTAATGAATATTTGTTGTATTTTCTCTCCGTTGTCCAGCTGAGAAATGGAGTAATAAAGCAGCTTTGGTGGGTGTCTGGCATCCAGCCAGGGTCAACCCACTCAAATGTCAATGACACTTTGGAAACTCAAAGTCACAGGCACCATATACTACCAAACCTGTGTGTGTGACTTATGGAAATGGATTTGATTGGTGTGCAAGCTAACAAAATAAGACACTTGATTACCGATGATCATGAGTGAAGATATGGAAGAATTAAGATATAGAAAAGTGAAGATGTCAAGTAATGCATAATTAAAGTGACTGATTCATGATCAAAGCACAGTTTTTACTCCCTGCACTTAGGAATCCTTCCCCAAGTATTATTGATTCTTGGTTCAGGCTTTGACTTTGTACAGCTCTGCTTCTCTAATATCTAGAAAGGCAACTACTGCCATTGCATACCAAGGAAACGTCTTGCATCGTGGGTCAAAGGGTGTCAATCAACAGGATCACCTTTGTTGCTATTACAGAGCCCACAGAAAATTTTACCGTCTCCAATAACTCTATGGAAAGAGCACTTCAACCTGCACAGAATAGTGATATAAAACTAAATAATTATCCTGCTAAGATGAAAACAAATGAGGAAGAAGAGTGAAAGCATACATATACACAGGCATAAATCAAACTTTGTCTTTTAGCATATTGATGCATATATTTTTGTGAGGGCTGCAGTCACAAATACTCTGTTGTAATTAATATTGTGCTCCAGTGAATTAGGAATAATTTCTGCAGTAAGTTCAGGGGGCCTGTGTATGACCCTTCTGCAAAGGTGAGTTGAACTCACAGGACTACTGATCACACTCCTGGGAAACTGGGGGACTGCTGGAGGACCATTGTGCTGTTCAAGTTCTAAGAGCCCACCTCTTGAGAACCTAAAGGTATTTTGTTGCCTGTAGATTTCTATAAAATAATAGAGTTTTTTTCTCTAGGGTAACACCATATTTGTTCCAGAAGCACAAAACTAAAAAGTGAACAGTTATTTTTACAAGGGCTAGAAAAGAAACAACAGTCTTCTGAAAAACCCAGGAATACAAAATTATAATTAGTAAAATAAATACAGGTGTGACTTGTTGGCTGATAAGTATCTGCTTTATTATTGGCTTCCTGCTGGCCCATTTGAGGACTGTCTTGCTGCTGTGCTGATTTAATTCCTTTATGGAAAGGTTTTAATGTCCTTTGTTTTGTTTTAATGTCACCTTGCTGCATGACTGACCAAAAAGAAGATATCTGGTGAGGCTGAGGCTATGAGAACTTGGGCCTTAGTAATGTGTTTTGTACACAGTGTAACTTTGAAAATGACAATTCATAAAAGATCAGATTATCGTTTAGTCTATGATTTGTGGGATATTTCCAAGTAGAAAAACATGCCAGGGACAATTTTTTGAATACAGACATTATTATTGACTACTGTGCAAAAACCATTTGGTGGTCTGTGATTTCCACTGTGGTATTTCCTGCCAGCTTGCTAGAAGTTGCATCAGTTTACAAAATATGCATTTTTCTTCTTATAAAGCAGACTTCATGGGAATGCATTTACTATTTTTTAAATCCTTTAATAGCAGATATAGCTTGTCAAGGATAAAAAAAAAATCTCGTAAATATGTGATCATTTGTTTATTCATTCACAATTGTATCTTACGAGATGCATTGTGTATTCCAGGGGCTTTGAAGATATTTTATCTGCTAACTCTTTAGGCAATCAAAACAATTTAAATAAGTGGAGTAAATTTCCGCTTATTTGTATTTCTAAAAGTATTTTAAAAAAATCTAGTTATGACTAACAGGCTGAACATATTTTGTAAATGTTTTATAATTTTTTTTTCTAAAATGATTGTGAAGTACATAATTAGGTGTAATGTATACCAACAGGCAAGCTATAACTGCTGAATGTTAAACAGTTTCTCATTTTTAGTTACACTTTTGGCATTTAATTGACCTTTCTAAAAAGAAAGAACGCATGCAGATATGTACCTAAAGTGTACTTGGAGTAATGATTTTTTCCCAGCCTTCATTGTATTTAGAGATATAAAGTCAGCAAATTTTTCTTTCCTTTTATGAGTTTGTTAATTAATGGTACTCTTTGGGTGTTTTTTTTCACTTTTTAATTTTTTTCCCCTTTATTTGTTAGAGACAAAATTATGGGAGGAAAATGATTTTTAAGAAAAGCTAGGGGCCATTCTTGGAAGCTATATGCACTTCCTGGGTGTGTCTGGGCAATTTCTCTTTGAGCTCTGGGCAGGCACATGGATTGTAAAATTCATGTTTATGCACAAAATATGAGGTCTGGATTAATATAATAATCATCTTGTTTAGAAATCGGGTACTGTAGCTGGAGTTTGGGGAGAAAACATGCTGAGATTGATAGCTGAGCTATCCAAGTACGTTTTGCATCTCAATACAACTAAGACTGCATATCTCAGTTTGTACTGAGTTGTTTGTAGGGAGGCAGTATTGTGTATCACACTTTTAGAAGTTATCTTATCCACTTAAGACATCTGACTGCTTTATATAGATCTCTAAATGCTTTATGGTTCTGTACTCTTAGTGTCATGCAAAGTTTTCATCTTTCTAGGGGGAAAATGATGTAGCATCTCTTGACCATTGCTCCCAATCCTTACATGCTGTTTAGGAATTGTGTCCTTCTGGGGGTTTTGCATGAAGTGTCCCAATTACCTAGGGATACATGTTCTAGTCATAGATTTCAATAAATGCCTTCTGGTTCTTAGCCTGGAACTCTTGAACCTTGTCTCTTCCTACAGTCTTTCTTCCACCTATCAGTATTTTCATTCTGGAGAGGTTTTTACTTCTCTTTACATTTAATCTATAAAACTAGATGAGACCACTCTTCACTGGTCAGTGAGGTTTCTGTTTCTGCTACTCCCTTTCTTTGTCTACCTACACTGTAAACCTTATTTGAAATATAAACTTTTGAAGTTAGGAAACAATCAGGTTGTATTACATTTGGTAATAAAATGGGCAGAGAAACAGGAATGCAAAACTTTTCTGTTGTTGAAGAGAACAGAGAATATAGGAATGACCCTGTTAAATTGTTTTCAATATTAGTTCCATTATTGCAGTTGACAGCTGATTCTCTGGTGCTACCTTTTTGTTTTTCCTGTTTAGTATGTGGAACTGGGAAATATTTCAACATTTTCCATAGAGAACATAGACTTTTTAGTAGTTTAAACATATCAGACAATTCACATACATGTATATGTTGCCTAAATGTGCATATTTTTGTTTCCATATTTTTAAAATTTTATGCTATGTTTACCTGAGGACATGAGTGTGTGTGTGTGTATATATACACACACATATATATACCAACATATATTTATATAATCTTCAGTTTTATTTTTTTGTTAGTTGTCTTTTACAGCCACTTTTAATTTGAAGGTTTTATGTTAACAAATTTTTCATGTACTCTATTAAATATTTTTTAAATACAGTGTCCCAGATTGCAAGCAATTTGGTGAAATGTTTACAATGTTTTACAGTGATCTCCAGTAAAATTGAAGGAACCTGATATTAATGCTCTTTAGTTACAACCCTTATGTAGAAATGGTGAAAGAGGTGGTTTACTGTTGATCATAGCAAGATTTATGAATTTTGATTTTTTTTTCTAGTGTACACTACAGAAAAAGTTCTTGGAGAAGCCTGTGTCTCTACCTGTGTGCATGAAAGAGAGGACTAGTCTAATTCCTGTGTCTGGCTGAATTAATCGGTCCTTTTTCTCTTCAAAATGTAAACCTTTTGACAGAAGTTGTTGATCCAGACATTTTTCATAGGAGTATATAGTTCTTGTCTCTCATTTGGACCAAGAGTTTGAGTTTCATGGCCTGAAAATACGCTGAGCATCCGTAGTACACGATAGTGTCTCATCCTGGTGTGGTCAAGAATATCTTGGAGTCACAGGATGTTTATTTCTGGCACAAGATTTTGCAATCTTTTCTTCTGAAGAGCTTCTATTTTAAAAAATTGTCATTTTGCTTTGAAAATGTCCTGATCAGGTCTAATCTTGCATCATTTAGAAATTATTAAAACATCTTTGACTGAAAACCAAAAAATGTTTGTTACAAATTGTTATAATTGTGAAACAAGTGAACTTGGCAGTAATATCTGGACTAAAGATTTAAACATATTATCAGTATATAATGGTTAATTAATTGCAAAATTGTCATCCTTTTTATTTACTTTGATGTATGTTTCATTCCTGCTCACAGAAATTGATATTCCAGAGGAAATTGGCAACTGCAAGCATGAAGCTGTCTAAAGAAAAAACTACATCAGCTGAGGTAAGATAATCAGCTAAGATACATACTTTTTAAAAATAGATTTTTGCACCAATTATTAGAAGGGCAACCTCTGGCTGGACTCCTAATCAGCTCATAACCTCTCTCTCTCTCTCTCCTGAAAATGAGAAAGAGAGGAAGATACTCATTCAGCAGGCTAGAAATGTTTTTCAAAAATATTAAAATAGTTGTGGCTAACCTTCTCACATATACCTATTATCAAAGACCTAACATTTTGACGCTAGCAGTATTTAAATGCTGTCCTGGTTTGTTTTTCTCTATGTGAAGTTTAGGAGGGTTTTCCACATGGTTTGTTTTAAAACGTGTTTTATGTGGGAGGCTTACTTGCATTTTTCACTGCAATAAACTGTGCTCTAAAACTACAAAACATACTGCTGTATGAAAAAATGCTGTATGAAAAAATATTTTTCTGTGTAGGCATTTTTTGAAGATATTGTTTTTGTGTAATGATGTAAACTTAAGAATTATACTGACTTATTTAAAGAGATATCAATCTGTTTATGTGACTGCAATCATTATTGATATTTGTCTCTTTTTTAGAGTGTGATGCAAGACTGAAACCATTCCTTTCACTATCATATGGCAAGGACCAGGGATGCTCCATTGAAGCATCCAGTTTTCTACATAGATTATATGAAAAGAAAAATTCTGCTTAAATGTAAAACTTCAGAATTAAAATTCTGTAAGATATTCTAGAAGTAATTTTAACTATTGTGACTAAGACTATTTTATAATACTAAAAAATCATCAAAACAGGAAGTCATTTGTCCTGCTCTACACATAAAATGGATATTCTGCAAATGGCTGGGATAGGAATTCTAACCTCTGTCTAAAAGAAAGCAGAGTAAGATTTTTCTTATCGTATCTTTTTTTAAAGTGTATCTGTGACTACAAAACTGTATTCACAACACAGACGATGAACACAGGTATAATGGTACTTTTAATGTCAGTCTAGATTTCTCAAGAATTAAATCTAAGTTGTTTAAAAATTAATATATAGCAATTAATTTGTTCTGCATAATGATTTAGCAGCAGATGGAAAGTGGTGAAAAATTCCTTGTTTTGCGTGGCTTTTGATTTACTAATTAACTTGTTTTAACCCATGAGATTTCTCACTTTGACTCTTCCAGTTCTGTCCCCCATCCCTCCAGTGGAGTGAGTGTAGTGACAGGTTGCTAGCTGGGGTTAAGCCATGACACCATCTGAGCAGGAAAGTGACATGTGCAGAACAAACTACCCTGAAAGGCTTAGAAGAAATGGTAACAGGAGAATGAACTATGCTTAAAACTAACCCTAGTTTTGTTATTTCTATCTTTAGTTGGTTTGCACAAGGCTATGTTTCCTCTGCTCTTTTCTACATTAAAAACAAGACAAACACCAAGATGGAAGCCAAGCCAAATCCAGGACATTGTTAAATGTATCTATTTTCAATTTCCATGAAAGAAGGGGAGCCCCTCCCCTCTCAGGTCACTTCTTTTTTGTCTTAAACCTTCATTTAGGAAAAATTTGTAATAACTATTGTATATTTAAAATCAAGTTAATTTCAGAGGTCAAGAGGGAAGCAGTCTTTGTGCACTGGCTGAAAAATTCTCTCCCTCCCGGCCTGTTATTCTGATGTTCTCTGTACTGAAGCTGTGCTTTCATGCTCCTGTGGTCTAGACCTTAAAAACATCTTTTTTTAAAGCCCTGAAGTATTATGTCTGTATTAACCTTATCAGTGAACTATTTCAATAACAACATTCTGAGTATCTCTCCTAATAAATAGTACAGGGAGAAGCAGCTCTGCTAAAAATCCACCATTGGGCTCTAAGCAATTAGTGAGAAGCAATCAAAGTACAAGAGGATGAGCTTAGTCATCATTGCCCCATTTGTCAGTGGTTGCCCTGCAGTCTTTATATACCATAACTGAACTTGTAGACCCTAGGAACTACTGGGATTAACTTTTGGTCCTAAAGATGGGGGTTAACCATCCCCTTCCCCTTCATCAGAGATGTCCAGGAAAGGCATCTGCAGTGAGGGCTGGCAAAGAGAAGATGTATGCCCAGGGCTTCCAACAGCTACATCAGCTCAGATGGAGGGCTAGCAGGCTCCAGTTTGAATTACTGGCTCCCATTCATACCTTAAAACTGCCTTTTCTAAGCAAAGCACTTAGATTTAGTGCATGACAGCTCAACCTAACACTCTAGGAGAGGTAACTTGTCACACATAGACTATATCACTACCACAAAATTTGGCTGCTTTTTTGTCTTAGTATGAAATTCAGGTTGCCAGAGTCCTTCCTCCCAAAAATGGTAATGTGTAATGAGTCAACCAGCCTGCAAATCTTACCACAGATTATACAGTTTTCTCAAGTGCTCTTCATTTCTCTGCATCCCATCTGTCCAGTTTGCTGAAATTAGAACAAAATAAGGACAAATAACCTTCTAGATATTTATATTTTTTAATTTTTTTTTTTTTGTTTGTTTTTAGGTAAATAATATTAGGAAGATATACAGGGGACTGTACAGACAGTTGTGTGAAAAATTTGTGATTAATTTATGGTGTTTTTTTAAATTTTTATTTTTAAATTTTTTTGTTTCCCAGCTGCACATCTATTTCACTTTGAGTGCCTGTGCTTTCAGACTTCCAATAAATTCAAGAGTTTTCTTCATGCATATAAATATACCTCAGAATGGCAGAGCCATTAATTTATATAATGGGTAAGTGATTTGACAGAAAGTTGCCTAATGGTAAGGAGAACATAAACCATTGGATAAAAGCTAAACAGCAAAGTTAAAGCATTCAGTTGTTAAACATAATTGTCCTGAAATCTCAGAATACTGCTCTGCTTATAGAACAGAGCTGTTATAACATTCCTTGCCTTCTTTAAGTCCAAGCTGCTTTAATTTTATCACATGAAATCCTGTATCATATCTGTCTGCAGTCTTACTCTACACGTGATAAAAAAATTATGTCTTTTTTTGTGATGAATCTTTGAGTCTACATCTTTATTTTGTTACTTGAGCTTTGATGTTCCTGTGAGCAAAAGTCAAAAGAGACTTCTCAGGAAATTGTGCTTTTGCTTATAAAGCAATTTAATATAAAAGTAATCTAAAATTTGTTCTATTCACTAATTACATGTAGCTGCCTTTTGGCTAGTCAGAACAAGATTAAATTGCTAGGCAAGGGTCCTGTCAGTGTGAGTGATGGCAATGTACTTGAGATTGTCACTGTATGTATCTGTTTATCTGTCATGAATACCAGGATGAACTATAAATTCAGGTTCTAATAAAGTAGCCACAAAATAAATGAGGAAGGACAACAAAATGGAGAAGAAGGAAAAAACCCCAACTTTCATTCACACTATTCACGAATGTCAGAGGTGTTTTTCATTTCAAATGGCAGGTTGGCAATCTGTAGTTCATTGCTGACAAGCAAATTTGCTAGAGTTTTAAAAATAGGCAGGTTTTGATATTGTTGATTCTTTCTAAAACTCAGTCTGATTTGTTTGTAGCACTGAATAAATTAATTATTTACTGCTAAAAACCATGTAGACTGACAGTTATTTTTATCCAAGAAAGCTACATCAGAGAAAGTGAGTGTTACCCTTACCATCTGGCTTTTTAAATACTGGAAAGTAAGAGATGCAATAAATGCCCTACGGGCAAAATCCAGGAGTTTTTTAATGGTACAGGGGATAGTTGGTGTAACCTGAATTGTAGGGCATAGTAAGAGAGAAGAATTAAAGACTAAAGGTTAGCAACGGTGTTTTGTGGCACTTCCTGTTGACAGATGCTTTAGGGCAGAAGAAGAAGGTCATTGATCTAAAGGTCAGCCTCAAATAGGCATGTCTGTATTTTTCTATCACTTGCTTGTGCAAGATTTGGCATTTTCCTTCTCCTGCAAATCTAGCCTCCTAGCGGAAGTCAATACCCAACATGGATATAGTTATGAATATAACCATATGATTCAAATATTGCTTTACATAGGATATGTAATAAAACTATCAGAGATATGTATGTATAATATTCAAAGTACAAACATGTTATTTTATTTACCTGAATTAATTAGAAAACAATGGAATTTGCTGCACAACTTCCTTTAAAAAAGGATATGTATTAATATATTGTTGTTACATGATTATTTATGCAACAACACATTGGCTTTATAGTTCTTGGTACGGTAACCACATGAAGACTTTTACCTCTGCCTCCTGCTGTGATCTTAGATTAGAAGCAAAGGGAAGATGAAGCATACGTGAAAGTAACTTGTGGGACAGGTTTCAATAGAGTGATGCTATTTGCTGTAAAATCTGGTAGAAGAAGGACGGATGCAATTTGTAAACTTTTAGTTTGTAACCTCAGGACTGAAAAGAGTGATTTCATAAAAAAAAAAAAGAAGTAAAAAGAAGACAAAATTATTTTGAGGTATTGTATATAGAAATTTGCCTCAAAATAATTGACACCTGTTTTAAAAGCTCTGAGAAAAAGACAAAGACTGAAGGAGCATAGTCTTTCTGGCTCCAAATCAATATATTTATTTTGGTTTCTGTTTATTATTTTGTCAAAATGATGCTGATAACATGGTCAATTTTCTCTTCAGCCTATGGGCAGCTGTGATCTTCCTCCTTCCTTCTTTCAGGCTTTCCAGTAGGTACACATCTGTTCCTTAGTTTCATCTTCCCTGGGGCAGCTCTTGAATTATATTCAAGAAGTGGCAGAATTTCTAAGCTGCAGAGCTTCATGGAATGTCTGTTTTGTATTTTCCTGCTCTACCCATGGTAGTATTGGATCTGTGTTCTGGAATGTGCAAAGACTCATGACTTGTTTCTACATTGAATTTACATATTTTGTTTTAGGAATGCAACTTCCTGGAAGGTACACATTAAAAAAATCCACTTGGGAAACTAAGATTTCCAAAAGCAGATATGGAAATATTTAGGGAAATTAATAGTTTGTTGTTAATTTTTCTGAGTTGGCTCATCATTGATGAAGAAAAGTAAGTCATGTATGATCCATTAGTAAGAATATTTAAAGTTTGTAGAATCACGGCTGTTCTTTACTTGTCCCATTGATTTTTACAATCTTTTAAATTTGTGGTGCTCTGATACCTTTGACTGTCATTCTCCCTGTTGAGAGTATGGATATCAAAGACTATGGGTATATCAGTCACAGCACCCCACCAATTTTGTCTCAGTTTCTCTCTTCCCTCTTCATTACTGGCTGGCAATATTTCCTGCTTAATTTTTGATCATACTTTATACCTCAGACTTGATGAGAGAGAAACTTTTGCTAGGTCATATGACATTTCATCATATATGTTTAGGCAAAACAGTGATTTTGTCCTTCTATCTAGTAAAAATACATAGTGAAATTTTTGTGATGGTGGTATCACCAACAGTTATGTATCTTCAAACCTAGTATTCTCATATTGTTTCACTGTCACTGAGATTAGCTATTTTTCTTGTGTCACCTGGGTGTTTTTTCTAGATAGAGGCTTTAAAACTCTCCATATTAAAATGCAAGAAAAAATATTGTTAATCAAAATATGTTCTCATATTCAGTACCTTCAAAACGCAAGCAATGCTTTTATTTACCCCCAAATCTGTAACCTGAATAACAGTGAAGAAGAAAGTAGGTCATGCTGTCTTACCATTGTTTCTTTAGCAGGTGTGTTTTGTGCCTCATTAATATGAGTACGTGTCATCGTCTGCTGCTATTTCTAATTATATTTGATGGATCACAACATCCTTTCATTGCAGCTGAAGCTGATGAAGAATAACTTTTGATTCTGAATCTGGGAATGCACCCCTACTTCAAATTCTTTAAAAATGATTCAGTAGATTAAATCACTATTCTGAGGTGAGCTGACAGACATTCATGCAGACGTAAGAGAAAGACGTGCCTGTGGAGTCTGTGGGTTGCACAAGCCTTTCTTCCACAGGCTATCATGGTAAAAATGAATTGCATGCATAAACATATTGTGAATGACTGTTGTTCAGCTCTCAACATACAGCAGTGTATTATTCTATGAGCAACAACAGCAACTCGGGTACTAAAGAGGTTTTAAAAAAACCGCTCCATTAAAAAACTGGACTGAATTTCAATGTCCAGTGTATCAACAAAAGCAGATCTTTTATGCTTACTTTTCTCTGAGAAAGAGATCCCACTGTTTTAGGAAAAAAGGGGCATGTGCACATGACCCTTCTTGCTGGGACAAAGAATCTGTTTGCAGTTTCTTGTATCTGTGGCAGCCTCTTTTTTCCCATTCCTTTGCAGATCTTTAAAGCAAGACCTAGCTTCCAATTATGTATTTTTGCAATCAAAATGATATGTCAGAGCAACAGACAAATGCACACGTGGATTGATTTTTCTGAGGGGAGAGGGAATAAATTTATTCAGTTACTTGTAAAATGCCCTCCTCCCAAGAAAGTTTGACATTTTGCTATTTTCCCCCTTAATTGAATGAGAACTCTGCATTTTTGAGTGGAGAAATATTATGAACTGTGGAAGGTAAGGAGACTAAATTAGGTTTGGGGACTTCAGAAAATAATTATTTTATTCAAAAAAAAGTTTAAAAATATTTTTACCTTTCTCGAAACAGTGTAATTTACCATTTGGAGACAAATAACAGAGCTATACCTCTAGAAGAGGAAGTACAACTCTGAAAAGGTAGTTGATTAATTTCAGACTTCTGAGGCACTTCAACCATTCTATCACATTTTTATTACTAAATAAACTACTTTTTAAAGCATATTGCTGTCAAAGACAGTATATCCAGTTAACTTGTGCAATCATGAACAATTATACCTAAGCCCTTGAGGTGTAAATCTTTATGCCACTAATGGAAATCTTGTTCTGAGAAATCATTATTAATGTTTTGTTTAACTCATAAAGAAACGGCCAATAAAATAGGCCCATAAAATAGGACTGAAAGTATAAAAGGCTTTCTGGCATCATTTGAACATTGTATTCACCACAAAGAGAAATTTCTGAAAGGCTTATCTAACATGATGATAGTAAGTAATCTAGATTGTTGTTATCTGCTTTATATTTCTCTGGTGAGCCAGACCCTATAGGAGCTGTGAACAATGTCAACAAGTCATGGATCTCAGCCCATTTGTATAAGTAAAAAATCTAGTGAATAGAAAAGCATCTATCTTGATTGTGTGAACAAGAATAGCACACTGAAGTCAGTGAAATTGTATTGTAGAATTCTTAAATTTATGGTAGAAGGATGACACTTCCACACATAGCTAAACAATAGAAGAAATTTCAGTACAATTAAAAATGTACTACCTGATTGTGTAAGTAATGCTGTTAACTGCAAGGAAAAATCTATTCACAACTAACTGAAATAACTCTTCCTGAAACCTGGCTATCTCCACAACAAACAAAAGCCCCAAACCAAACTAGCCCAACAACAACAATAACAAAAACTAAACAAAGAAGAGACTCTCCTAGTCTTATTTAACAATATAATTAGAGAAACATATATTTTAAGAATTTTTCATGACATAGGCCAAGAAGTCAGAGAAAAAAGTTGGTAAGGGTGTGATGCAGATTTACAAATAGACTGGAAATATAATATGGATTGTAAAAGAAAGATGAAGGGAATAGTGACATTTTAAAAGCTAAATTTGAGTGGCAATCTGTAAAGAACAAAGAGAACACTGATTAGCATTACTGGTGTTTTTAAGAGCATATTTATTTGAGTAGTCTGGTTTTCTGTGTGTGTTGTCTGTAATAGATTCAAGGAATGTAATGAAGCAGATACTGCAAGTACAATCAAGTACAATCAAGAAATAATATTAGGTTGAAAGAGCATAAATGTGTTTGTAACTCAAGAAAATAGGCACTGTTTCACCCTCTTTCACCATTTTAGACTTTATCTGTTCTGTTACAGAACATGAATACTGCTCTAGTTTATTTGTTTAAATTCAAGTTGTGATAATGAAAGTGAAAATGCAGTTAACTATTTTTCTGCAAACCCTTTCTGACATCCAAGCTACATTGAGATTTATGTTGTTGTAGTGAATATTTACAGCAATAAAAGAACAGATGTGTTTCTTCTGAGAGATTTGAAAATGTTAGCATTTTACTTAAATTATCACATGAATAATTGTGCATTTAATTAAACCACCTCTATAGAAAGATCAACAATTAATTGAGTGATGGCTAAGCTATGTCCTTATTGTCTTTGTAAGGAATGCTCTCAGTATTATTACTGAAAAGTAGAAACATAAAGAAAAAAAGTTCAAAGTTGATCTTAAGCACAGCAGTAAAACATAAAAAATCTCACTTTGACTACACTGGAAACAGCTGATCTATTTTCATTATTGTTAGTAATTATTATTATGATTATTGATAACATATACTTTGCAGTCAGAATGTTTCTGCAGCCTATAAACAACTTATTCCTTCTCATTAACATGTTTCCATGCTGCTATAAGAAATACTGCAAAATTTTTGTGTGAAGTCAGGTACATTATGTAAACCTGTCTGAATGTGTTCTGGTAAAGCTAGAATGCAGAATCCTGCAAATAACAGCATAAATATTGCTTGCCATGTTTCAGACATTCTTATTTAGCCACACATTTGCCAGGATATATATTCCTTTTTCACTTGAAGAATTCTCTCGCTCACATTTGTGTGTTGCTTTGTGTGACAGTGCTTTGGTCTGTTTATTTCTTTTTCTTTTTTTTTTTTTTTAGTATTTTATTTTCTTTCTCTGTGAGATTTTGTTTCGATTAATGTCTGGAAAGAAGGTATTCAATTAAGAAAAGAAAAAAAGGGGATCTGAAAATAGTTTATAAGCTGACTGGTTCTAGTAGCTTAAATCTGCTGTTATTAAAGATATAAAACCTCTGCATCTTCTGTGTGTGTGTGTGTATTCCTTCCTTACATGTTTACAGAAGTGATTAACAGTAAGCTATTTTTACATTGGTTGTACTGTGGCAACATGAGAGTATACTGATAATGCTATTATTTTTTAAAAGACCTTAAGCAATCTAATTACACTGGCACAATTTCTATGCTAATTTACTGCCACTACAGGCATGAAATTGTTCTACCAGTTATCTTAGGATTTTTTTATAACTTTGGGAGTAGTCACATTGGTGGTCACATCAGATGTGATCAATTTAATAGACAATACAGTCTTGTTAAAGGCTCATTTTAATAAAATGCCAGTAGATTGGCCTAGATATTTATTGAATCTTATACACACTGCAAGGTCAGCAATATCTCATATTGTTTGCTGTTTTCAATCTGTTTTCAATGCCTCCAGTAATTATGCTGTGCATTTGGTGTTATTTCTGTATCTTCATCTGCTGATCATTGCCATTAAAATTGCATTTTGTATTGACATTTCTTCTGAGCATATTAAAATTTAACATAGATATTTTTTCTGATATAGGGTCACCAAATTGATAGTAAATATTATTGTTACTTAGTTTTAAACAGTACTTGCATGGTAACTTCCTCAATAATGCCTGCTGCTTTTTCTCAGATGCATTTTTATTTTTCTTCTGCCAGATTAAATTACAATAAAAATGTTTTTAGTAAGAAGAAGGTTTTTTTTTCAGAGTAATTTCTTTCCTTTTCAGATATTTCAACATGCTGAAGTTCCTGTATGAGGAAAGAAATATAATATTAAAAAAAACTAGTGGTAATACATACTTGAATAGTGAAAAAAAAGCGCCTTTTTTAATAATTTATGCACCAAAATTTTCTGATACTACTCAATAGTATTAAAGATACCTATTTTACTTTAAATAAGAGTTCTGAATGGGACAGAATTCCTAATTTTGGGAGTATATATTTTTTAATTACTACTCTGCCTTTAATATGTGAAGGTATTCCACAAAGGAAGAATTATTCTTTCTCTTTTCATTGGTTTATTGGAGACAGGCCTGAGAAACAAACATTTCAAACCTACTGTACTTAGGTGGGCTTTGTATGGTACTGAAGAAATCAATTTCAATTCTGAGACAATGCGTCTGAGTTTTACAAGGGGGCACATGAATGAAGACTTGAGAATACAGCTAAAGGAAAAATCTTCTGTTCAAGGTGAGAATAGTAAAAACAATCCTTCACATTATGTTAAAGGGTTTCCAAGAAGGAAGCAATTTAATTTTCAAATAGAAAATATAGTAGGTAAAATATAGAAACTGAGTCCTGCAGAAATTTGTTTATTGTGTTCTACATTCTGGAGATGTGAAGAGAAACTGATAGTTTATTTCAGTTTCTTATTTATTTTTTCCCAGTGGTTTGAGAGAAAGTCCTCCAATAAGACATCAGTTATTCTCATAATTTTGATGCATCACAACTAAGTGGAAATGAAAATTTTTCTCTTAGCTACTTGGCACATTCAGTTGTATAAAGTCACTTTTAACTACCTGGGATGATCAGCTCCAAAGAGTTAATCTTAATTTGATTAACTGTGTAGGTAGAAAATTGTCCAATTCAGTATTGAGAGCTAATTAATGCAATCATGAAGGATGCAGTAAATACAGGAAAAAAAAAAAGGTATTTCAGTATTTCTTCTTTTTCCATGACATGGGGAGTCTGCTCTACTCCAAAAATAGTGAGATACCATCTGTCCCCATGAGCCACGAACTTTGGCAAAAATTATTGCACAATTATTTTCTGACTCTAATTTATAATGTTAGACAGCATGGTAGTTTACTTTGATCAGACAGGTGGTTTGATGTCTGTGACTCTATTTTATGCAAAGATTCTGGTGTTTTCTATGAGTATGGGACAGACAGTAAATGCATTATTTTGGACATCATACAAGTGCTGCAGTGTCTGAATATAAAATATTCTGAACTTTGATCCAGTTTGGAATGTCAGCCTTTTGGACCGGTGAGATTCAAATCTTGTTTGTTTTTTTGTTTTAGTGAAAACTTGAGACATCAAAGCAGGTCTGTGGCTGTTACATTGAACATTTACACAAGGAGCAGGACTCAACAGGCAAGGTGGTGGGAAACTGGGAACTCTTTGGGGCAGGCTGCCAGGCCACTAGCTGTAGTACAGTGACTTTTGAGTTACTGTCCTTCCATGTGTGAGACTCCAATAAAAATTAAAGTCATCTTGACAAAGGTGTACTGCCAATCTTGTATCTAAATTATTTTTCTGTATTGTGACCATATTTCCATCACAAATGCTGCTGCTACACTTAGCTTTGTCTTTTTTAATCCAATAAATTTCAAGAATTGGTGGAAGTAAAAGCGCTCCACTCAAGTACTGAAATACAAAAAAAGTCACTGTTATACCCTTGACCTGAATTCTTTGTACAATTCTAGTCATCTAGATGAAGTCTAGACAGCAGCTGCTGGAGTAATCAGAAAAGTAGGGAGTTCATTTTACCAGACTGCTGAAAAATTCTGTCTTTTTCCATCTAGCTCATAGATCATATAATTGCTTGCTAGAAATTTATCAAAAGAAGAACAGTGCTGGTCAAATGCCGCAGAGAAATCATCCCAGTCAAAGAGCAAATGCCCACGAATCAAAAGACCAAGGACAATAGAAACAAATCCAGCAAACATTAGAAGAGTAGGGCTCTGGTAGCCATAAGAATTAGATTTTGAAATAGGCTTTCTTTTAAGTCTGTTTTGGCTATGTCCAATTTGATAAGAGAGCACTTCTCAAAGGGACTGGGCTGTACGATACACATTGCCTCAGAGAACAAGGAGTTAGACATGATGACAATGGAAGTTTTTTTCGTTGTTTTATTTGTAAAAGAGTATCTTAAGCACCTTGTACCATGCATAGGTATTATTTATAGGTGTCTGCTCCGATTCTCTTTCAGCTCAAATATATAGCATGCCTTATATACAGAAAAATTCTAGATGTTGTCAATGTGGTTGCATTATATTGCTTTGGGGCTTATCTTGCTCCAAAAGCTTGTAATTCAGGCTGGTATGTTCAGAATGGTTTAGGATTTGGGTGTCTAAATCACACTGATGTCAGACATAAATAATCATCAGGAGTTAGATATATTGGTTTGAAGTCTGCACTCCTTAGCTGTAAATAGATTTGTGACTTAACAGTGCAGTTAGGGATTTTGAAAAATGGCTGTCTGATCTTAGTTCTGTATTTCATTTATATTTCTATGTAAAATTAGAATTGCCCATTAATTAACATAAATAAATGATGTATGACCACACTGATCTTACTGCTTTTCCTGTAAACTAGGGAGTTTGTTCATGAATTTGTCACATTTTGGCAAGAGTGAACCAGTTTTCCCCTAAAGTTGTTCCAGCTAATTGGTATGAAAGGGTCAGGATTCAATGCATTAGTTCTTTGCAATTGTCATTACCTTTCATGTTGTTTTTTAAAAATTTTTTTCCTATTTCATGACCCCAAAATCTTGTTTCATTTTAAGAGGTTCTGAATTTAATATGGTATTTCTGGTATAAAGCATATAAAATATAAAAGTATATATTTACCAGAATAAGGTTCTTACAAAAGTAATCTCTTTGACTTGAGTAAGATTATTTAATTGAATGACTGCTATTTATAATCAGTAACATGGATCACTTTAATTCTATTTTCCAGAGAAATATGCTGTTATCATGGAAAGTTGCTATGATTGTATAAACAAAATTATTAACAACTTTTTTTTAATGTTTACTGTTTTTCATATTTATACAGAAAAAACGTGAGCTAAAGAAGAATCTGACAGCTAGAATGAAAGTTGTCTGCTGACATAAGAGATTAATATTTTTTCAAGGAGATATGTATTCTAGTTTCAATTAACTTTAATTTCAGTATCTGTTCTCTAAAGTGCTTTATTTTCTAATGTCAAAAGGGGTTAATGAACTGTATTTTCACTTAAGTTAATTGCTCTTTCATACAGTTTCTTGAACACTTTGATATAAAAGAATTCAGGATGAGTCCCTGCACTTAGTAGGTAAAAGGGCAGAGATCCTGGTCATTATTTTAATTCTTGTAAATTAATTTGTCTTGAAGAATTTCTGTCTGTGCAGCCTTTAGGCTGAAGTTAATTGTAAGAGTTTCTAATTGATCTTCCTGTGAAGACTAAAATGACTTTTCTCTGTTTCCTAAAGGGAAGAGAGTGTTTGCCCACTTGCTATTCTCTGTGCCCATGTGTAAGATGTTTTTCTACAGCTTTTTTCACTTGATGAATGTTCTACCTCCTCCACATGTGCTCGGTGGTAGGATGGATCATGCTGGTTTGGCAGAGAGCAGCTCCAGCTGCCCTTTTCTCCATGCTTCTTACCAAGGCCAGTGTGGACTCCTTGGCAAGTCCTGTCTCTTCTCTGCAAACCTTTGTGACTCCCACCATTTAATCAGCACAGGTTTTCTTATTTAGTTTTGTTTCATGGATAAACATATCACATATTTTTGGAATTAGTGTTAATCCATATGTAGTGCGGTTAGCAGTGTAGGAGTGCACATATAGCCACAATTGATGAATATTTCTGATTAAGGTTGTTTTTGAACAGGTGATGTGCTTTTAATGTATTCTGTACAGCTGCTTTGGATTCAGTACTGCATGATACTTAGGCAGGCAGCTATCAGAATCTACATAACTCATAGTAGGGTGTTTGTTAAATAGACCTTTTTTTTCTTTTCTTGTAGTCTTTTGCAGATACTCAGATCTTCAGGGACTTAGCCACACTTGTGCTAATATTCCTTAGATTTTTGTACTCTAAATCAACCAGTAAAGAATGTGATCATCTTTGTGATTTTACTTATAAGTAAAACCAATCACAGTTTTGACCCAAGAAGCTTTCTTCTCAGGAAGCAGCACTGAAGGTAAAGGTCTATAAAACCTCATCTTCATTATTTTTGCCCACATAAATAAGATATAATTCTGGATGAACTCTTTTTTTAAAGCACTGAGAATCCTGTTATGCCTATGTGGTATAAGCCAAAATATAGTAATGTTATTGCAATTGAGGCAGTGATAAAGAATCTGAAAGTGGCAAAGATGAAAAGCCCATCAAGCCGCATAACTTTTCTGTCATTCCCTGGAAACATCTGTATATATTTCTGCCTGTGTGTCTATATTTCTTTATATGTGATTGTGTATATACATAAATTATTGTCTGGATATTTGTATGTGTGCAAGTGTACTAAATATCCTACAATTTGTTTTTCTTTTTTCCCCTTTTCACTTACCCAGGACACTTTCAGATTATTTTATCTATTTTCTCTTTTCAGTTTCTTGTTTGATTATGCCACAAATCTTCCATAGATCTAATCCTTGCTCTTTAATAACTGCTTGCAGAACAGTACGCTTCTCTGAGAATGTGTAAGTACCTTCAAATAATCCAAAAGCAAGAAGAAATCAGAATAACTTTAGAATAGCTCTACATATGTGTAGAAGTGGTTGCAAAAACGTTTCTCAGGTAAGTAAGAATTCTTTTGCTGTTAACTCTAGGTAGTCTCTCTGTATGAATTTGAGCTACATCAACTAAACCCACATTTACATACTGTTCACTTTAGTTAGAACTCTGAGTTTAAGTTGCCTTTGAGAGAGCAAATGGCACCTAATCCAGGAGGAAAAAAACTACAAAATGCAAAGACTTCTGAGCAATTATTAGGTCATAAATTGTTTGCATTAGCTCACTATATTGGGAAAAATTTCTTCTCACAATCAATATTTTTTTTTGCTAGATGAAATAATCTAGGAAACAGAAATGGCATTAGAATTTCTTGTACTTCTAAAATATAATAGATTACTAACAAGATCAAGTTTGGTAAATGGATTATGTTATTCATGTGACAACAGGAAATGTGCATTTGAGTAAAAGCCAAATTGCTGGATACTGGAAATATAACATTTACCTTTCTCCTCAAAGAGAAAAATTGTATAGAAGTTTTATATGGCCTTGGTAATTTTTCCAATAATGTTGAGCAAATATGATTCAAGTCTAGAAATGCTTGTTTGCAATATCTGTGTATGAATTTGCAATTAATATTATAGAAATGAAAGACTTGTAGCATATCCTAATTGAACGAATTACCTTCTAGACATTATTGCCTCCTAGGCTATAGTTTAAAACCTGATTTTAAAAAAATCCAATAAATAATAAAAAATTTGTGTATTTGCTGTATTTGCAAAAATTTTTTAAAAACCAAAATATTTTTCTAAATCCTCAACATTTTATATTTCTATTTCTAATTCCTATAGCAATTTTTTATAGAAACAAAAAGTGAATCCTGAGTTTTCATTTATCATAATAAAAGTTTATTATGAAAATGTTGTATGTAAACTTGGAAAAATCTTAAGAGGACTTGTACAGGACTGAGGCTTTTTTCTGATTTAAATGAGGCTACAAAATGAGAGCAGAGATAAAGAATTTTTAGTATTATGAACTGCTTAACATTGGAGTTCATAAAGTTGCTTGAGTCAAAACACTATAATTGAAAGGCTACAGTCTGAGAAACTAATGCAAAGAGTCACACATCTAAGGCAGAAGGAAAATAACTGGTAACATCAAAAGGGCTCAAAGAAAGAGACATTGACAGGGGACCAGTAAAAGAGCATAGGCTAGCCATGGTTTATTATTAATGAATGCTGCAGGCAATACAAATTTTGCAACATATTTAGGCAGTTGTACATTAAAAAAGATGCCTTCCATATTTGTGTAGCTCCAGAAAGAATCTGATTTCTTGCTAGAGTATTAGAATAATGCATTTGTTGCCACGAGACTTTAGTAAAATTACAGTCTTACTGAGGGATAAGAGGCAAAGCTGTTTGTGTGGTTAAGCACAATTATACTTTCTGGATAGATTGGAAGTAATTCCTTGTGGTTCAAGACAGTAAGGCAAATATTTTTGAAGACATATTCTCTTAAGAAGTTATCATGTGCTTATCAAGTATTATTAAATATTGTCCTTCTTTTGCTACACTCAGTACTGACCACTGTTGAAGACAGAACACCAAATTAGAAAGTCAATGTGGCTAATCTGTTCTTAATGTGCCCATTACACAGCTATTTTCTGCAAACACATTAATGTGTTTACACAGAAGCCAGTCTTGATTATAATCTAGAACACTGAAGGGGAAAAGAAAAGAAAAAAAAAAAAAGAAATATTTTCTTCATATGATTGTAGAAAGTGTATTTAGCTATTTATTAGTTTTATAGGTTGCTCCTTCAAAAAGAAGCATAGAAGAAATTAGAAGAAATTGCTTTAGTATTTTAGGTGATTTACTGATCCTGGTAAGGTCCATTAAATACTAGAAAAAAATCAACCTGATTCATTAGATTAAATTTCTGTAAATGTAATTAAATCCTGTCCTAGATTTGTTCATGTATCAGTAAACTAATTCCGTTTAGTCAAACATTTGCTTTGAGTCTGAACAGAATTAATTTCCCTAGCTGTGAACTATAGAAAAGCAGCATATAGTCAATTGTTCAAGCATTGAGGTTATTGACTTAAAAGGCAGAGTTACAGCAGAAATGTTGATATATTCAGTAAAAGGAGTCATTAGAATAATTACATTTAATTTGAGGAGCAATTAATTTTTATTACATAAAACAAAGTAGAAGAGTAAAAGAATTCTTAGTTCTTTCTGCCTCTTGGGGTTTTATTACAAAAAACCTGGAATTTTTTCCTCAAATTCCTCAGTACTGTTGATGGGGTGAGACTAAGATGAATCAGAGTTTGACAGAACAAACACATCCTTTTTTGCCACTGTATAAGTGAAAACATTTCATTGGAAGGCATCTGAGAGGACTGGGACAAGTCGTATTGCCTACACAGCAGAAAGGTTTCAAATAGCTGTCGTAAGACTGCTCAAGGGTCTTGACTCAGAAAGGGTTTGTGAATGGAGAAGGACAAATAAAAAATATTTGGAACAGATTTTGAGCACAATCCTGATCCATTTTCAGTAGAGATTTGCATCTAGAACAGGAACAAGCCAAGTTTTGTCTACAGTCTCCTTCCTGTTTTACTTCTGCTGTAAGCCAGGAAGAGGACCCATGAGCAAGCCCAGTGCAGAGCTGAGCTTGCCCTGCAGTTGTTTCCCAGGGACAGGAGCTCAGCACCGCTGGGTAGGTGGGTCCCAGCTCCTCACTCACAATATTCAGTGGAGTTTCTCTCTGGGATTATGTGAGCTTGATAGAGGTGAAAGAATGCACAGTACAGAAACATGAAAGAGGCTCGTGTCTGATTTCATGATTAAGACATCCATTAAGAGATGAGGATTCTAGGGTAATTTTAATTATTGATATAATGCCATAAAAAAGACTGAGAACATCATTTTCCTCTGAGTACCCTGCATTTGTGAAAGCCTGAACTCAGATACTTCCCCTCTGCACAGAGTACCTCTTGAGGTCCTGCGACAGCTATTCCTGTTCTCCTTCCAGTAATGTGAATCTCAGCCCTCTATTCCTTTGTTTTGCCTACAAGTCAGTTAGAAACGAAAAAAATCAGGGAAAGATTCAGAAATTATCCTGATATGATCTTAGATGATTTTTTTTAAATACTGCAAAAAAGCGCATTTTTTCATACAACCATATTTTAATTAAGTGCAAAGAATATCTGGCTAAGTTTCTGAACTAGAGGAAGACTTATTTTCCCTGAGTCTCTGATCTGAGCATTTTAAGATGTAATCATAATTTCCTGTTACTTTGAATAAAAGGGATACACCCATGAATGCTAGACATGAATAGAGAATTCATTTTCAAAATGCAAATCCCACATCCTCACTGAATTTATCTTTAAACTACTTTATTACTGGTATCCTCAGGCTGGCTTCTTCATGCTTCTTGTTCTTGTATGTATGGGGGAGTTTAATATTCACAGCACCCATTCAACTAAATATTATCACAGAAGGACTGCCAACATCACCACTATTCTGTTCTGTGCACATTTAATTGCACCAAATCATAGACAGAATAAAATATGGGGAGACACTTCAGTACTAAACTCTACTTGTGTAATGTTTAAAGAAAACCTTGTAAGCAGGATTAACTGCAGAGCAATGTCCAGTTTAGAACATCAGATAAAACACTAAGAAGCATGTGTGAAGATCTGGCTGATATGCAGAATTACAGGCAGATTAAGCAGAAGTAGAAACAAAAAGAGTTTATCACAACACATTGTCTTTTGGCACTTACTAACTGTGTCATCACACGAGTACTGAAAGGCTTATTTGAAATTGTAACTTAAAGAAAATGCCGGAACAAATTTTTGCTTATGAAAGCTAAAAGCTGTAACTGATTATGAAATACAGTAAATCATAGTTGTACAATTCATATAAGGTTTAGAGTCTTTCAGTTTATTTGCATCAGTATTATATGTCATACTTATTTAAGCTGCATAATTTATGATACAAAAAAAGTAAATAGTTGATTCACACCTGGATGAAAAAATGCATATAAAATTGATATCCATAAGGAAAAAAACTTATGTGGGTCAATTTACATTGGTCACTGCTTTTTTTTCTAAAGACAAAATCAATTTAATATACTACAACATAAATTTGTAAGAATAAAATACTTTTCTTTTGCCAGAGCCAGACCATCCAGTTCAGCCTGTAAGGATATTTAATTTATTTCAGCTACACTGCTCTATTTTTCACTCTACAGATATTAGGACAGAACTCTTGAGAAGCTGTTTCCTTATAGTTTCCTACAGTGTTAATAGACTTAGTGTGTATCAGCTAAAATGCTTTTTTACCAATTTGTTATGGATTAAAATAGTCCGTTACTGTAAAAAAAGTAGTATGAAGAAAATAAAATCCTAGAAGGAAAACCAGGATCCTCTACCAATTTTAGTAATTTATATTGTGGGGTTTTTTTCCTTAGCAAAGCAGAACAGTATGCCAGCAATTCTTGTTCAGAAAGAAAAAAGCTTTCAGTAAGACTTGAAAAGCCACAAGAAAGATAGAAACCAAGCCAGAAAGGACAGAAGACTGACAGAAAAAACATAACAGAACTCTAGTAGCCTGAGAACAGAATGTGTGAATGAGGCTGTGAGGTGAAAGACACAGCTGAGGCTGTAAGTACTGCAGAGAGTCTGCTGAAGTTAACTTTGCATAAACTATGCAGCAAATATAAAATGGAAAAAAATATAGCTGAGAAAAGGGTCACTTTAGAATCTGTTTAGCAAATTCTGGGACTGAGTAACTAAATGAAAATAGCATTAAAGTGATGTGGGCTATAAGAAATGTCATTGCAAAAACAATTCAGTCCTCCATCTACTCTACTATTCTCTTTTTAGCAGTGACTCTCAGTGCCATAATGTGTTTTAAAGAAAGCTGCAAGAAGACATGTGCTAAGCAATTATAAAATCTGCCCTGAGGAAAAAGTTCCTTTCTTCAAGCCATCAGTTAGAGGTTTGTTTATGCCTTTAGGCATGAGTTTTAATATTTCTTCCAAGTGCTTTTGTTTCATAAGATTTATCATTTTTCATAAAATGTTCATTATTATTATTATTATTATTATTATTATTATTATTATTATTATTGCTACTGACCCTCAGGAAGCCAAGGATGTCTGCAACATAAATTCTACCATATAGTTGTTTATTTATGTGATAGAAATATATTTATGACTCTAAAGGGCAGCTGAAATAAGTTTGTGCTTCCAAAGACTTACTGAGGTCATCACTGACAAAACAGAAAGGTGAGAAGAGTTAAAAAATCAAACGGTATTTAGAGAAGAAATGAGATGGACTGAAAATAGCTGAAACAACAGCAGCTTCAACAGACAGTTATCATTCATATAGTCCTTGTGACTGCCAAAAGTAAATGTGATAGAAATAACCAGTTGTTACTTAAAATTGTTTAAATTGCACTTACCCAAACTTTCTTAGGGTCAGCAAGACTATGTATTCACCAAACTTCATTTATTCATCCAAGTCTTTGTAAACTGTGGTAGTATCTACAATGAAAATGCCCCTATGAAGAGACATTTACAAAGGTTTTTTTGGTACTGCTTTGGGAAACTATATGCAAGACAGTTCAAAATGGCCACTATAGTGCTGATAGGGCACTAAGGATTAAATAAAGCCTCACAAATTTTCGTTTTTTTAAAAAACCCACAATATGCAAGTATTTGTGTTTCCCTTTCACTCTCTGAACTCTTTAGAGGTACTTGAGTTTTTGTAGTAGACAGGAAATTCTCATATTTTCTATTTGTAAAATGAACAATATGATTAATAAATAACATAAAATATGTGTGTAAAGAACAGAAACCTTAGATAAGTATCAAGTCTCACAGGAGTTCTGGAGAAAAAAACCAAAACAATGTAAGACCAAGTAATTCTATGGTGACCCACGCCAATCTATTTTGAAATACATGTTGGTTGCAAAAATCCCTCCTAGCCCAAATCTTCTGCATCTTTAAAAAGCAAAGTGAGAGAAAGAACAGGTCAGAAGAGGATGGATGTTAAAGACAGGTCGGAGGAAACAATAATACAATGACAAATAAAGGTCTTAGCTGGGGTGTTTAACCACAGAACTCCAGTGGATGTAATGAAAAGCTATCTTGCTTCTGGTGATGCTTAGGGAGCAATTAGATAAAGATAACCTTCTTGAGTTCCTGATGCCAAAGAGCTCTATTGCTGATGGCAGTCTTTTAAATAGCCTGTGTGGCCTTCAAGCTTATGACCTAAGAAGAAAAATCTTTATTCCTTGTGTCCGCTTTCTGCAGCACTGCCCATCCCCTGGCTCCTCAAAGAAGAAGTCCTTCCTTTATTCAAGATATAAATAGCTATCACAGGAGACACTCAGAGGAAGAAGAGCTAAGAAAAAGTTAAAGTATTGAGTTACTCTACATCCTTCCCTCCAGTTCCCACTTTATCCAGTATTTCAGAACCAGAGATACTTCCAATTCTCTTTGCCATTCTGTTTTTCTTTCCTATGCCAAAATCAGGACTGCAGACTGGCTGGTAAGATCTTGTAGTTTAGGCTGTTGTGGTAGGTGAAGTACTTGCATGTAAACTGATCCTTATTCTATTTTTACTTACCCTGGTAACAAATAGCACTGAAATGTGTGTAATATGGGTTCTTTTGTGCCTGTTTTTTAGTTTTCTATTTTTCACTCTAGTGACTTGATCAAATATTTTCTGCTGATTACATGACAGCTGGGAGAATTTGCCATTTTCTTTGTTTGTATAAAATTACAAAGAACTACAACAAGTAGCTAACATTTTATTCCTTTAATTGTAGCACTCATTTAACTCTAGTTATATTAACAGTTTCAATTATAATAGATGTAAATGTGATCTGAGCCTTGTAATGGGTAGACTATTTGTTTTACCTCACATTTTATACAGCATTGGGTTTCGCTCTGGATATGCCAGAAAAGGTTTAACTATGGAAGCAGTGAAAGTGAACAAGACAGACTATATTCTAAGTCTGATAGATATCCAGTCATGAGCTATTGGCTTCTGACTTCAACTTGCATTGAAGCAAATTCATTTCTAACCTTGAGACCTCTTTGGCACCTGCATCTAATCATACCTCCAAGACCCTCTTACAGTCAACTCTGTTCTCATAAACATAGGGGGAATACCTTAGTGCAATACAGAACTACACAGGGGGAGGTCAGGACTTTTTCTTCTTTTATCATCCTGCAATATGCATTTCTCTTACTGTTTGTCTGCAATTGACATATGTAGGTTTTCACACATATCTGAATTTCTTGATGCAATAGAATAAATGTTTTTCCCCAGGTAGGTTGTCTACATTTTTATTTTGAATAAAACTGATGAGTAAAATTTCAGTCAAGCTTGCCCTAAAATGTCAGAGAAAGTTAGATAAATTGGGGAGCTTTGAAACACATTTGTTCTGCCCATATATTGCAGCCTTCCAGCTCAGGTGTAGGAACTGACCTCTTGCTGACTGGCTGTAACTCATCTGGCCAATGTAATAATGCTGTGGTTTAGGGTTGAAGAGGTGTGGAATATTGTAAGCAACTAGGTGTACTTGCAATGAAATTTCTTAAAAGCTTTTAAAAGGAATGCAGACTTTTTTTCTTGGACATTGTGTGCACACAAGACAGAATGGATCACGAGAATATTTTTGAGGTAATACATGGACTTACAGAACTACAAAAGTAAATGTGATCTCTAAATGCCATTCATCAGAGTGGATGAATGGCATTTAGACAGACAATGTGCAGGGCCTGCTGCTGTCTGTGCAGTGGGAAGTGTCACTCAAGTGGTAACTCAACCTTTCTTTGGCAAAATTAGCCAAAGTAGCAGGGTGCTTTGGTGTGTAGTCACTTTCACATGTAAGAGCACCTTCTAGTATTTTGCCCTTCTAGTCTCCTTGGGCATTGTTGCCTCTGTGGTGGACATGTGGCCCTTCTTAACAGAAGTGATGCCATCAATTGAAGTGCTTGTATCAGCTTTCTGAGAAAAGCACATTACTCTCATCCCACCCATGTGTGGGTTTCACCACTTGCATAATTACCAAGCTTTCTTCCTCTTCTTTTCCTAAAGAGAGAAATAACAGTGCATCATAATTTTTTGCCTGCTCACATTCTCTATTGAAGTTGGAGAACTTACACATTAACCCTTGATTGAAATCTGCTGTATCAGAACAGCAGCCTGTTAGCATTGTAAATATGAATGCTCTTAGGCATTAATAAGCTTCATAAGAAGGGTGTTTTTGAACTTCATTAAAATAATTTTCAGTCAATTTTCAACAAATGCCAGAGATTTTTAAATAGTCATAAATATGGCATCTAGGGCCATAAAAACATGACCATCTCTAGCAGCAGGACTCAGCCTTCCTTGAAATAGTGATTTGGAGACTGTGAGAGAGATGTTGTGATTGCAGTAAAAATTGAATTCTGCTTGGGTTTAAGACTGTGTCAATAGTAATATAATCCACAATGTCTGTAAAGTGCTGCTTATTATGCTACCATCAGCTGCCACTTTGCAGAATACCATTAGAGAGTGATATTTACTATAAGAAAATATTCTCAGGAAGCAGAGTAAGCTGCAAAATAAAATCAATGATAGCTCAATTTCTTTAGATGAGTCCAGTTTTGAGATGCAATTGTATCTGTTTTCACTGGAATTAGCTGTGGACAGGGAGCATTCACTGTATATGGGTTTGCCTTAGGATATTGTACAATAAAATATAGTTGGGCTGGAATGCATGAGAATATTGGTACAATGCTTAAACAGATAATAACATTGGCAGATCTTTGGGGCTATGGTTTAGGTGCTGTATTTGTTTCTTCTGTGCAGTAATTTCTGACCACTAGATGGGACTGTGCAACCTCATGCAATTGTATTAACAACAATATTTGAGAGGTTTTTTTACTTTCAATTAATACTTTTCTTTCTCCCACTGAAAGAGTGCTTTGTCCCCAACCTTTGAAAAGAACTAAACCAGCAGAACCTCTAGTAAACAAGGATCTCTGTAATTCTGGTGAGAGCAAAAAGGTAACAAACATTAAAGTCCATCCAAAGATCTATAAAAAAATCCAGCATGCATTAAAAACCAATTTTAAAATTGCAACAAATAATCTTATCATCTTGAATCTGCACTACTACTGCATATTTAGTCTTCATCATATTTCTCCTTGGTATTCAATTATCTTGCCTGTTAACAGCTAAGCCTGACTCTCTAAACTATGCCTTATACACATTTCTTTCTAATCTTAGGCTCAGCCAGGGTTCTGGGATACTTTATTCAGATTAAGACACTGTAAGGAGTAAAATAAATGAAAACCGGTTATCTTTTCTCAGCTAATTCATTGAATTCTTCTTTTGTTTCCCAGTGATTAGATTCACAGTGATCTGGAGGCTGTAGCAGTAAAGCACTTTCTACTTTGATGAACTCAGCAAGTTTTATTTCCTTTTGAAACAACTTATGGCAGATGGAAAACTGATTTTGGTTGTCTATTATGATTTTAATGATTTTTTCCTTCCAAAATATTTTTGTTGGTTTGAGGGGTTTTTTTTTCCTTTTTTTTGGTCCCCTTTATTTTTTTTTTGCTTGTTCTCCATCTGAGAATAGTAATTGCCCCATGGCTCTTTTCATTTGATGTCTAAAGAGGTTGACTTTCAACAGCATAGAATAACACACTTAAATCCCAAGGCTATTTTAATCTGGAATGTTCAGGAAAGGTCTTTACCTTGTAATAGGGGTTGTTGCTGAATTTATTTTGTTTCTTGTTGAAAATGTAGCTTTCAAACTCTGTGACTGTATTTAAAAAATATAAATAAAAGGAAACAAAGTGAAACTTTATTTTTTGTTTGTGTGTCTGGAATATTTGATAACAGCATCTGAAGCAAACTTAGAGATTTAGGGCTAACTCTAGCGATTTTACTCATCCAGTCCTTTTTGTGGCATATACTGTCTAATATACTCATATGTCCACAATGCATATCTAGCTTATCTTTCACTATTTATGTTCAGGCTCTAAAAGCCATCTAATTTTTGGTTTATTGTTTCCCACAATTTCTACTTTGAGAATTCATACTTTGAAATAACAAGCCAAAGGTTAAAAACATTATTATTCCATTTTACCTAGACAGCACAGAATAGTGACAATACCATTAATGTACTAAAATAACTTCCAGCTGACATGAATATACATTGTAGAACAGTGGCTCCTCATGAAAATGACATTTTGGTAGATGAGCCCACCATGGTTGCTGAGATACTCTCAACAAGATGAATTCCCATGTTCCAGTAAATGTCCTTTCCTTCTAGGGTCCAGACATGTCTCAGAAATGCCTTATAGTTATTAACACAGAGAGCCAGAAACAGAGGAGGCAGATTGAGCAGGTTGTATTTTACCGTTGCCAGGAAGACAATAATAATTAATAAGACAATGTAATTAATATGGTTTCTTTTTCTTACTGCTGTGTAAATGATGTGTGCATGACTGTATGCCATAGATAACTGGATAAAAACATGTATTCTGTTTATTTAATGACAAACTAAGTGTGGTTGCAATATATTTATTTATATTTGAAACTAACTTTTTAAATCTTGACTGATACTCTAGTTTCCTTGTGGTTGAGGAAATCTGACTAGCAGGTTCTTTGGCATCTTCAAAGATCTACAGGAATGTCTGACTCAGCAGAGCTTAAGAGTTGTGTGAATACAGAAAAAAATACAGGCTGTTCTGTGTGCATTATAGAAAGAGAGCATGGATGGTACATGGGTGTGTGTGTAAATATATATGTTTGTGTTTGTGGGCACGCTTTCACAGGTGCATATTGAAAGCTACTTCTCCTGTCATTGCCCCAGGTGTATTTAGAAAATTTCCTGGCGTGTCAAAGATACCTTGAAAAACTGACAGAACTCTTCCAGCAGTGGCACCCTTTTGTTGGTCAGCTCTGCATATCCTGCCTCATAATTGGCTTTGAAGGCTTGCTTTCCAGCCATACCCCACAAATTGGTATGCACCAGTGGAGAAGAAAGAATATAAAACAGCTGCTATTTCCTAAGCAGAGGTGCCTGGAATTGCAACATGTGCTTACCTGTTTTCCATTTTCTTATCACTGACTGACAGTGGGAGGAAGGAGGTCTCCTTTGTGTGTGAAAAGGGATGACTACAGGGTGAGATTTTTTCACATCTGAACATGGACAGAATCAAGTCTACCTGAACTCCTCGGATGCAGGAAGCCAGACCTGGCTTGACAAGTGTCAAGAATATTCTTCAATCTTTCCCTGAGCTCATGAAGCAGGTATGTGGAAAAAAAATAAAAATCAAACTTTCTCCCACTTTAAAACACCCTTTTTAGAAAATTTTTACAGTTCTTTTCTTCAAACAATAGCTTAGAGTTTTTTCAGTTTCCTCCACAGAGAGAGATTATGACTGCTGCTCCTGTTGTTTAACTAAAGTAGAATGCAAGCACTGCTGCTGATTTGGAAATTGGAGACCTATTTTTCCTTATCCTTTATGTTTGCAAATGCCTGGCTGTTTTATTTAGCCTTGTTGCTAGAGAGAAAATTCTGTCTTTAGACAGACCTGCTTTTGCATTAGAAATCTTGATTTTCAGAAAACACACGATTACTGTTGCTTCTTAGAAATCACATATTTTTATGAGTAAAGCTGAAACATTATCTTTTTCCATTTGTGCATGCAAGCTTGAGGTACATGACATTCTATGCAAATTTTTTTGAGGTTACATGACATTTATGACATTGTTGATTAAGGCGAAAGCTGTATTTTGAGTACCACCCACCCCAAATATTCATGTGGAGGTTATTTCACAGGGTGAAGTTAGTTACTCCTACTCATCAAGTTTATGCAGTGTCTAGGGGTCTAGCAGGGACATTACCTGCAATATGCTTGTGGCATCCAGCTTGTCTCCACTGAGGGTGCTGAGCAGGTGTTTTAGCCCATCAGTAACATGGGGTATGGATGAGAGCTGCTTCCAAACACCAGCACTACAGTCTGAGGGGCCAACAGCTGTAATCCTTTCTTTAAGGGAGGGAAGTAGCTTATTCATTTTATCTTAAACAGAGCAAGATAATGAAAAGTGTTTGGTAGCAGTAGTTTAGATGAAAGTAACTGGGTTAACAAGGTTGGTTCACCTTTGTAATGGTTTATACTTTAAAACCTTACCTGATTGCAAGATTTAAATAAGTATCTAGAGATGTGAATGTGGACTTGGACAAAGGAAGGAAGAATTTTGAGATTTGTTTGTATTGTAAGTGGATTAACCATGGATTTAATTAATTTTTATAGTTTCAGAACCTATAACACTGAACCTTATCTGATGGTTTGGATTTTATAGAGAAATACTTATTTGACTTGAGTTACAGGCTAAGTGAAGCAAATATCAATATGTTGTATTCTCTGGGGCGTGTAATCATTATAAATTGGGTACCACTCAGAGACACCAAAACACTAACACATTTCTTCAAAAGGGTAAAAGGGTACATCTTCCCATTAGCTGCCTGAGCCTGTTTGGAAGTTTGCAGTGAAAGAAAAAAAAATGGTACTTGATAGCCTGTGTCAGCCAGGAATGATTTTTGGACTTGCAAGTCCTGCAGGGTTTTATAACGTGTTATGTTTTGTAACTGCTTCAAGGCTAAAAATATAAGACTCTTAAGAATGTATCAATATGTGTGGTCTCACTGGAGACTAAGAAAACCAAAATGGTTGAGGAAATGTTTGGGGATATCCCAGTGGACATAGAACTTCTAAACTGTGTGTAGCACAGAATCCGCAAAAAGTAAAATTGAGGTGTGATTCATGCCCCTAAAACAGTTCTTTTAATCTTTATGCAGAGAAAAAAAATCCCCAAACAAACAAGAAAAAAAACAAAACCACAAACAAAACCCAAGCAAACCAAAATAATCCAACCCGAAAACGTGGATAGCTCAGAAAATAATCAATAGCAGAACTGTCAGACAAGATGCATTCTTTGTGGCTGTAGGAAAAAACAGATTAAAAAAAATAAAGATATATATAAGAACTGTATAAGTGCCAACAAGACGAGAAGACTGATACTGATATAGGGAGGGTTATGTTTGTTTGTTTTGGTGTGGGGGTGGTTTTTTGGGGGGGGAATTGGTTTAGGGTTTTTTGTGTGGTGGTGTTGTTGTGGTTGTTTTATTATTATTGTGATACCATCACGTTTGCAGCAGATTCCTTTAGGAATAAAAAAACTTAGTACATGCTCTCATTCATGTAGTCATTCAGAGTGCATTTTAGGAGACACTGTTCTCTCAGGCTACCACTGGTCATCTTAAGGCTTAGCCAAGAAAATGCTAAATTGTGTAGATGTCTGAATGTGATGAAAGAAGTGTAGAAAAGCATGACTCCAGACTCAGTGCAGCTGTAGAAGATGTAGACCCGATATGTTAAAGCATACTAAGAAAAATGTTAAGTTGAAATGAAGATTACACACTTGGAAAATCCTGTAGATAAAAGCGAGCATACAGGCCACATTTAACAGACCAGGTCTGTAGTTACAGATTTCTGTAAGGAACTTGGTTGGTACAGTCCTTTTCTCATATGAAAACCCTGGAGATGTGTGTCCTATGCATCACCATCACAAATGAAAATTAAACAAAGAAATGTCTTTGGCCTTAGACTCTGAGAACAAAAAATAGTTTCATTTTTTTTATTTAGAGAAGGTGACGCTTAGATGAAACTCACTCTAAGGCACTTATTGCATTGCCAAAAGGTGCCTGGCAAACAGGATCTAGTGAAGAGAAGCATCATTTTCAGAAGCAAATGCATGTTTTTCCAGAAAACAAGATTTGAGGAAAAGTTGGGTAGTTTGAGATACAGATTCTGAGGCTGCTTGATAAAGGTGGGTGGGTAGTACCCCAGAGGTTCTATAGGTTCTCTATCTGCACATTTCATACAAAGCAGGCAAACAGACCTGCTCTGGAAAGGGAAAATGAGGGGTCATTCTAGTACCATGATGTCTCATAGGTGGTAAAACAAGGCTCTTATCCTCAGACAATCAAATTTGTAGTAACGAAGATTCTGTAGAAAGATAGCTGAAGAGCTGCAGAAGAATATATTAACAGGGGAAAAACAAGGTGATGCAGAGCTAAAAAACATTCTAAAAAATTTATTTTATACACCAAGAACATTGATATGAAAGAATTCATAAGGAGTTTTTTTTTTTTTCCATGCATCAAGAATAGGGGATAGTTAAAGTAATTTAAGAAGAACAGTTCTTATAAATAGCTCCAGGAAAGTGGCTGCTGAAGTAATGGATGCACAGAGGCATTTGCACTTAGGAAAAAATTATTAAACGTCCGTCTCCACTTTCCATTCATTTTGGGCAGCTGTTCTCTCTTTCCTGTTAGAAATATGTACTCACATAAGTCTGGGCTGTGCAAATCAAATGCCTCTTCATCAGATATTAACTATATTATGTAATAGTTCATAATGGAGTTTAGGAGATATGAGACAAGCCATTTCCTCTCTATTTATAAGGTCTATTCATCCTTCCTTGTTTTCCTTGGCATTGTGAAATTGCAGAACAACAGAAAAGGTGTGTGTGTTGTTATCTGTTGGCAATTTTATCAATCTAAAAGTGCAAAGTAGAACACCTTACCTTGTTAAGTGATATCAGACCACTTAAAGATCTGCAGTTAAAGGTGCAGATAAAGCAGGTGTGGAGATATGGAAGCTGCTGGAACAATCTCTCATGGTCACAGAGCTTATCAATCCAGAACTGAATTCCGAGCTTCATAACAGAATTTCTGTGGAAGAACCAGACTAATAAGGTACTGAGAGCCTTTTCTTTTTCCTAAATAAGATGGGATGAATTTTTTGTATCCCACAAGCCTTTTGAGATGTTCTGGCCATCCTCTTAGAAGAGCGGCAAGAAGATGGACTGTTGGCCATGTTTGGCACAAAACCAGGTACTCAGCAAATCTTCTCTAAAAGCTTGTTTACCTATAGCCCCTAAATGAATGCAAACTTTTTCTTTGGTAACATAAATTTTCTTCCTGCTCTTTCCAAAATGACAGGCTTAGGCTGATAAATTGTTAGATGAGCTCTTGCAGCTCTTTCCTTAGAGGAACTGGATAATAGCTGGAAGTCGGGGGGTACTCTATTTTATGATTGCCAGGCTGCAGGGAGCATCCCTAAGGAAGTCTTGAAAAATTGTGTACTGTCAAGCATTGCGAGCCTGCCTGTGGTTGTCATATTTTGATAATGGCAGATAGCTGAACCAAGCTTCCCAGGGGAAGGCAGGTCTCTTCTCTGGGGAGGGTGTGCACAGAACACCTGCAGCTCACACATCTTTCTCTAAGGAATCCTTCATAGCAAGACAGTTTTGTACTAAATGCCCAGACCATCCTAAAAGGGACATTGCATAGGGTGATTGATAAACAGAAGTGAAGGTGGAGGATGACACTAAATACCAAGGGCATCTGATGGGCATAGACTGCAGGCTTCTGCTGTATGCATCCCAGAGCCACAGGCAGACTGTCCTGTGACAATCCCAATTGACTTTCTGTTTGTTTTTCCACATGATCACAGCCAGGGCTGCACAGTCCTGTGGGAGCACAAAGAGACCAACATGGTCAGAGACTTCTGGCTGACATCTCAGATACAGCGACATGTAGCTAGGGAGAAGAGTTGCCACAGCCATGTGGCTTTAGAGAGGAACACATGCATGGTTCTGACAAGTGATGTTGGCTGGACCTCATTACACCAAAGTCTTCCAGGTTGCTTATTTCCAGAGGAATATTTTATTTTGTGGCTGAGAAAGCTGGACTTGCAGTCTAAGCAGAGGGGAATGCTGTCTGCAGACTCCAAAGAGCTTGATAGATCTATAAGTGCAGATGTGTGGCTCCACCCCTGTCATCTTCTGGTTTTAGGTGAGAGGCAAAATGTTGCTGTGCTCATTTTGTGCTATTGTGGCAGTAGGGCAGGGGTAGTGATATTGGTGTGTGTAGTCATACTGGGCTGTCTTGTGAAGTATGTCTTGAGAAATATAAATTGTTCCTAGTGCAGGGAGTGATCAAAGTGCCAGGAGTACTCCTCCACAGCATAATTTAAAGGACTAAGTCCTAACTAACATTCACGCTCAGGCATACCAGGATGCACTGAAAGACCCCACTGTAGATGAGAGATTTGGCAGTACAGACACAGCAGGCTTGGTCTAACGAAGTAGTATATATGCAAGGTGTAGCACAGCTAGAGTGTGAAAAGAGAACTGGTGAGCCGAAGGATGCCAGAACTGTGAGTGTTAAAGAGAAAAAAAACCCCCAAATTTGCTTAAAAACCTGAATGTTTGAAATTAGAGGCTGCAGTTCCAAGATATTAAAAAAAAAAATTACATGCACTGGCTAGAATTTCTCAGTTTTGGCTTTTTTCTAAGAAAGTAGGTGAAATTTATGTTGACTTGATTTATCCTCAGTGCAGCCCAAAGCACAGTATTGCACTTCATCAGGTACATAATGTTTTCAGCAAAGCAAAAGTGAAGCATATTTGTGTTATGAAAAGCACTGCAAAGTTGAAATGATTTATTTGAAAATGCTGACACAATACTGTCCACCTTCTTGATTATTTAAAAAAAAATTATAAAATATTATTCATTTGAATAATACTACAGGCATTCTTTCATCTTGTTCAGTTCTGCATATTTTGATGAAAAAAATGAACCAAATATGGAAACTTGCCTATACATTTATAGAACCACAGAATCATTTAGGTTGGAAAAAACCTCTAAGATTGAGTCTAACCATAGTCCTCACACAGTCAAACTCACCATTAAACCATGTCTCCAGGTGCCACATTCCACATTCAGGAATGGCGACTCAACCACTTCCCTGGGAAGCCTGTTTCAATGCTTGGTAACACTTCCAGTGAAATTTTTATTTGTTAATATCTAACCTAAAGCTCCCTGGTGCGACTTGAGGCCATTTCCTCTTGTCTTATTGCTCGTTACTTGGAGAAGAGACCAACGCCCACCTCATCCTAACCTCCTAGAGACTGACAAAGTCTTCCCTAAGCCTCCTTTTCTCTAGGCTAAATAACCCCAGCTCTCTCAGCTGCTCCTTATCAGACATACTCCAGACCCTTCACCAGCCCTCTTGTCCTTCTCTGGACACACAGGAACCCCTCACTGTCTTTCTTGTAGTGAGGGGCCCAGAATTGAACACAGGATTTGAGATGCAACCTCACCAGTGTTGAGCAAAAGGGGACAATCACTGCCTTGGTCCTGCTGGCCATGCTTTTGCTGATCCAGGCCAGGATGTCATTGGCCTTCTTGGCCACCTGGGCACACGCTGGATCATGTCCAGCTGCTGTTAACCAGCACTCCCAGGTCCTTTTCCATTTGGAAGCTTTCCACTCTTTCCCCAGCCTGTAGTGCTGCATGGGGTTGTTGTGACCCAAGAACGGAATCTGTTGCTTCACATTTTGAACCTCTTGCAACTGGCCTCAGTTCATCAATCCAGCCTGTACAGATCCCTCTGTAAAGCCTCCCTGCCCTCTAGGAGATCAATGCTCCCAACCTGGTGTTGACTGCAAACTGACTGAGAGTGTATTCAATCCTTTCTACCAGATCATTGGTAAAGTTATTAAACAGGACCATCTCCAATACTGAGCCCTGGGGAACAACACTAGTGACTGGCCACCATCTGAATTAAACTCCATTTACCACATCATCATTTGATCCTAGGATCATTTTAAAATTTGAATTGAGATTGCTTAATAACTTGCCTCATCTGTGAAAATTTTATGTTAAAAATCCTGTGCAGCCAATACTTAACAGGAGACTTATGCAGTCTTGTGTCGAGGACAATGTGCTCCAAGGGTATAAATGAAAAAAGAAAGGGTGATGAAAAGAAGAAAGGATTATTTGTTTGTTAGTCTGGTCATCTTGCTTGCTGTAGACAAGTTATATTTATTTTGCTCTGACCTAAAGCAATTTCTGTGGTAATCAACACCGAGAAAAGAGCGTAAGGCAACCATGAGCGCAGGATTCATGTGGTAGCACAGATGCCATTCCCAGCAGGTTTTCAGTGAGTGAAAATTCTGCTCATCTTTTATATCCAAGAGCAATCTTCTCTAGATTTGCCACTCAGACATTTGCTCTCACAGTGTCTTACATAGCAAAATAATGACTATGATGGTTAAGGAGTATAATCAAAAATTCTCTGAATTGGCAGATTTTATTATTTTTGAAAGAGCTTACACATTTTCTGTTCAATACTGAAACCATAACAGCTGCTTTTAAGGAAGTAATTTATCACTGAGAAAAATGATATATTTTTTTGTGTTTTATGTGTGTTCTTAATCAAAGTTCAAATTTGACGGAAAACTAATGCTTAGCCCTGTGCTTCATAATGAAGGTGAAATGACACCTAAAACCTGCTTTTTTGAATTCACACAAGTTAAGTTTTTTGGGAGGGATTTCAAATAGAATAGAATAGTTCATTTCTAAAATCAAGAATTTTTCTTTAATGGCTTGATTATAGCCCTTGATGGCTCCTGGGATAGAATTCTAACATAGCTAGGTTTGTCCTTAATGCATTCAAACCTCATCAATGTTGCTTAAATTATATTCAAGCATGAATGTTAACTAGTAGAACTGTAGTCTTTGGATTGTTATAGTTACTCTGGAATCATGGTGGAAAAATGAAGATGAGATTCTTTTATGGTTCTGACTGCACTGTTCAGCTGGGACATTGTGCAAATCACTTGAGTAATAGAGACTGAATCTGTACTAAGTAAAAAGAAGTCTCCCAATGAACCTTTTTAGCATATAAAGGAGGGTAGTTTATTTGCTATGATACTGAGTTTTCATTAGCAATATTGTCTCCTCACTGTCTCTTACACAAAATAGCACAGAATTTCAGGAAAACCAGAAAGGCGTGTATTGTTGGCAAGTAGCACAGCTTTATCTTTTTTATCATCAAAGAAGGAACTGTCTCAAGATCAGTCCAGAGAAGGGAGCCAGCCAGTGCATGGGTTGTTATCCACATATGACTTCTATTCTGATGTATATTTGTACATTCACATGGCTTGTTATATATTTGGTGAAACTTAAAACATGTCACTGCAGTGAGTTCTGTGTAGTGTTGTGTGATTTATGGGTGTGGGGGGGTTCTCTGTGAGAGATCAGTAGGAAGAGCTTCTCAATACTTTGAGCTAGAAAAGTCTCAAGATCAAATGCATCCTCTGTTTTTGACATGTTTTTGCTCTTTTGAGTGGTTGATCTTTTTGTCTTGCTTTTTTCATAGTTGATAATCTGTCCATAAGCTGCCAGCCTTTTTATTAGACTTTCCCCCTTCTTTTACAATAGCTTGACCTTACATAGTTTTTAGTTCTAGACACTTTTGCAACAGCTGAGTTCAAAGAGTGCTTCTCTGCGTCCCTGCTGCTCTCCTGAGGCACATCTTTTAGTGTGTAAGTCGCCCTGCAGCTTTACTTCCCTTTGTGGTATACTGTGGAGGGTGCCAGGTCTGAGGTGCTTGAAGCCTCAGAGACTTGCTTATTCCCAGGAAAAATATGTTTGATCAAGAATGATGATTACTGAGCTACTCAATTTGAGTTTAAATTATACCATCCAAGGATAGGTTAAGATGCAGGCAACTTGCTTTCCCTGCAGCAGTTTAGCATCTCAGTCTAAATCTTTATTCACTATTAGTTAATGACTGGAAACCAATGCATTGATTGTGTTGCTACCATGATATAAAGGCCTCCTTTTTTTCTTGTACTGTTACTTATATAATCTAAATAATTTCCTAACTTGGCTGATATAATTAGACAAAGCAGTTTGAGTCATGAGTTCTGACTAGAAAAAATTCAGCAAAAGAAGAAAACTACAGGATATGGCATAATATTTTTTTACATTATGTCTTATTGATGACAGAATTGAAATAAAATTATATGGAGAATATTACATTAAAAGTTGAAAACATATACATAAAAGACCCAACCCCAAATTTGTAAAGGAGAATTCTGTGAGAAAAGATGGAAGAGATAGTGAAGGAAAAGTCAGGTCTCAATATATAAATAAAGAGACCTATGTTTAAAAAGGGCAGGAAATCAAGAGAAGATTTTCATATGCCCCTTTCTGGGCAGTAGGTTTTTATCTCAGATGTGTAATATCTTGAAGTCAATGACACTGAGACTAACATAGATGCACATCTGAAATTACACTCTACCACATTGTCTTGGGTATAACTTCAAACTTCTCAATCTTAAAATGCCATGGGCTAAATTGTAGTTTATTATGTTTCAATACATCTAGAAAAAGCACTCAAATTCAAAGAAATTATAGTGGCTACTAACCAAAGATCAACATTATAAAATGAAATAAAAAAACTGACAGTTCAGAATACAGGAAAGCACTGAAAGTGAAATCCTAAACCCTTGTTTTTTATTACCAAAGAGAATCTATGAATGCTGTTCTGATAGTCATTAAATGAGTAAGAAAATGCACCTGAGAATATAATTATTCTGTTTTGGTTAAACACAAACCTTTGACCTTGCCGCATTATTCACTCTTTGAAATTGAGGAATTCAGAAATATTACATTATATATTATGCTACTCTTTTAATTTTTATTAGCACTTTTCTCCCAATATTATTGTAAAGTCAACACAGCTAACAAAATGCTTAGTTATTAATAATTGTTTTTATTGCATATTTGTGTCAAAACGAAATGCTGTTAGAGATGTTATTTGAATAGTTGTTGTTGTTTACTGTGTTTTTCTTCAAATTTGCTGGAGGTCTTTTTTCACAGGGGAAAAAGCTTACTAAGTATTAAGTTTAACTAATATGGAAAAGAGAAGCAGATACAAAATTTGTTGTGAAAATTGTGCATGATAAACTCACTGCTTTCCAGCCATAGTGTCAGAATTAGTTGCTGTGAATGTGATATTGCAGGGCAAACCATGTCAGAAGCCTTTTTTTTTAACCAAAACACTGGATAGAGTTTGTTTCTTACAGCAATGTAATCCAGGCTTACTTTTTACAAATTTAAAAATTTAGACCAAAATCCCCATCTTTCAGGACTTCAGCTGGTGTTAGAAAAAGAACAAATATTATGATTGTCAATATGATTGTCAGTACCTTCCTTTGGGAATGGGAAGAAAATGCATACTTTTCTAAACTCATGAAAATGTACTATTCATTAATGATAAAGCAAAAGATACTGCTGCTGTCCACATTTCTTTTCCTTGCAATCTGAACTTCATTAAAAATGAACAACAATATAAAATAAAATGAAAGCTCAGCACATATTCCATATTGTATTTTCATCATTTTACTATTTGAGAAATAAGTTCAGGACTGGATTCAGATTTCATATACTTAATAAAGTAACTGTCACAAAATTTGAAAATGTAAACAATATTTGGCATTTCACCCATTATTTGAATAAGGGCTGACATTAGCTTTGGAATGCTGATTTTCCCATATAGTCAAAGCTCTTCTTTTGAGATGCAAATTTCTTTTCAGTTTTACTTAGGTGTGAAATTTCCTTGACAGTCATGAACTCTCTCCTGTCTTTCAGAGCAGTCATATGAAAATGGATAAAAACTATGACCACTGGAAGAATGCACCAAATGGCAGTGAAACACCAGGCAAGACTTATATTAGAGTACAAACAATAACATAATCATCATTCTGGATGCAAGGTATTCTCTACTGCCAGTAGAGTCTATAAAGGTGGAGAACTATGAGGAGTTCTCCAAATTTGGACCACCAATGGTGCCCCATCCCAGCAATTTAATTGAATTTAAATTGCTTTTCAAATGTATTGAACAAGTGTAAATCATACTGACAAAATGATAGCTCTTTCTTAGTTAGGTTAACACACATCCAGTACCAATATATTTAAATTATATCTGGTTTTGAGATTTAAGTTCAACTAGGTAGTTTTAGTCATGTTCCTCAGAAATACCAAATTTAATTCCTAATTGCCAAATTCAAAGGAGACAACCTTCTTCAAATAGCTAATATCCTCTTTAGACAATTCTTTGATTCAAAGAATCATAAGGAGTATTAAGTGCATACTTCAAAGTGCTGAGTAAATGAATGAGGACTAAATATGAAATTTATCTAATAATATTATAGATGGTAAATTTGATGTACTTTGCTTCCCTATATCTTTAAAATTGAGAAAGTCAAGTATGTGATCGATTTATTTATGATTCAGTCTTGAACATACTGGAATAACTATAATTCGGTTAATTTCAGTCATTCTCTGATTTTACTAAAGGCTATTTGAAAGTCATTTCAGAAATTCCAGAGCAGAATTTTGGTCTGGACAACTTGGAAAAAGTGGCATAGATTCTTTTCTATGTTTAATAATTTAATGACGACTAATGCACAGGTAACCTGAACTTCAATGGAGCCTCTGCACAGTTGTGCAAAACAGCTATTACTGACAGGCCACCAAAAGTGCTTTAGGTGTTGTTCCAGTAGTTAAGAACAGGTGGTCAATAACATTTTCCACAGTTTCTAAACAAATTTAGTAGCTGCTGCTTGTGTAAAACACAAGTGTATCAAACACTGATATACTAGTTTATAAAATGACTTTGTGATGGCATAAGGACAAAAAATGATTAGGGGAAGAAACTGATCTTGGCAACATAATACTATTCCATTGAAGACATTAGGTACTCTGGATTTACAGCAGGATAGAAGATATCATTTAACCTACAATTCATAACTATTGATTTTGATTATTAAAGAGAATGAAGGTCTCAGTCCAGATGCTCCAGAAATATTCTCCACCATAATTTACATTCATAATCAACTTTTTCTGCATACTTTTGCTCCTGGTTCCTTCTCCCACCCACTTCACTAACAGCTGAGCTTGCATTGGTGAAGAAGAAATGCTGCAGACTTGCATAGATCTAGCTGTGCTTCTCAATTAGATCAATGCATTCTCACCCAATTAATTTTAGAGCTTTTGGTATCATTGGTACCTCCAGATACTACAGTGAGGCAGGTTCTGTGTGTTCCACATCTGTGAGTAAGTGACAAATTAAGGGAGATGTCTGCAGCAATGCTGAGTTTTGAAGAACTTGATTTTTAGTATCTTGTCTTTGTCACAGAATCTCTACATTCTCAGATTAGTGTAAAGTTGTTCAATGCAGGGTTATAGGAACCTGTATATTTAACATTTTCAAATTCTTAAACTACCCTTAAGAAATGCTTAAATAAAGCATGTCTATTTAAATAACTTTTTAATTTTTATCTGTAAATGCCTCCTTTTACACACAGATGTTGCATTTTTGTATTCTAAAAGCCAATGTCTATACATTTTCATTTGCAGAAAAAAAATGTTCTGTGCCTAGCAGCTCAGAAGATAGCAAATACAAAATTTGAGAGATGAGAGGGTATGAATCTTCAAGTACTTCATGGGCAGGTGGATGTGGGGAGAAACCTAGAGTTCTGTTTAATGGTTTGATTGCTATAGGAGAGGTTAAAAGGCTCTACAAGCAACATTCACAGCTGACTGCATTTCTTGATTCTGGCAGAATTCAGTGCAAATTTAGTCAGATTTTCATTTGGTATAGCTCTCTGCTTAAACCACTTCACTGGCTATTACAGACCTGAAACACCTAAGTTCATTAAGCAATTTAGTAATTAGAAAGTTGTGATTTCATTAGGCATTTCCTCAGCAGAATTTAGAACTATATATATGAGTGTCTTTTTGTAGTTTTGTCTGTGTTGCTTCATTGTCTAGGAAGAGCCTTCCAGAGGCCACTGTATGGAGATGAACTGGCAGCTGTAGCTCGTTCAGCTGTTAGTACACAAAACTGCAGCCAATACTTTCAAAGTAGGTGAGGCATATATAAGGAAAAAAAGTCCCATTGAGGTTCTGTAATCCAGGGTGGTTGTGACATTCTTCATTTCTTCCTCCAGGAAGATTCTGGGCAAAGGGTGGAAAGGGGAATTGAATTGGCTTTGTCTCTATTATGAGCTTATGACTTACTCTTTATTATGAGTATTGACAAATAAAAATGAGACTAAATGATGAAGTAAGGAGACGCCTCCCCTTCCCTTTTTTAAAAGAAAGCAAACAAAATTAATATTTAAAACTGGTTTTGGCTAAATATGGAGTATCAGTTGAGTCTGACACAAATTATCCACCCTTAGGAGCTCTGTACAGACTTAGTAAATCTTCAGTATCTAATGGCATCCAATCCATCAAAAGGATGGAGTGGTGTTAATGGCAATCATGATAATTACATCCAAGGGGTTAAAATCTATTTCAGTGATGCTTTCTGGTTAATGGAATTGATCTTGACCCTTCTCTTGCAGATATCCCTACACAGATTTCTATATAAAGTCAATGCTGTTCTCAGCATGTGTTTTGGTTAATTCTCCAGCAGAACATATACCCCTGCTGATATATTTGAAGCAGTACATGTATAGATAGGGAGTTCTAACACAATAAGCTGTGGTAAGACAAACATAAATTGCTTCTATGTGTGTCTGTATAAACCTCTGCCTTCTGTTTTTTCCAGTAAAATCTCTGAAACCCAAACCCACACAAATCTGCAACCCTCTGTGGAAGACACACCTGATTTAGAGCTAGTCCTTGTTGAGTAACACCTCATTTTTTCTATCACCTACATGATTTGTCTGTGGAATACCAAAGGCACCTTATACTATAGAACAAATATAACTTCTTCGTTGTACTCAACAACTGGGCTGTGTGCTGTATGCAAGTTCTTACTATTTTGTTCATTTCCATGGGTATAAAATAGTTGTGTACAAAAAATGGGGATTTTATCTTGGATGTAGTTGTTGGCAAAATATTTTTTTCCATGATAAAAAGCAAAGGGTCATCTCACAGGCTCTATCTTCTATTACTTTTGGCTTATTTTTTGATTTTAGACCATGTTTCTGATTCATGCCACATTTACTTAAGTACAGCTAAAAAACAATTGTTAAATACATCACACTGCAGGTGAAAAGGTAAAACAGTAAAGTGGTGCCTAATAAAACTAGTAGAGCAAGGTAAGGCTAACCTGTACATTGTGCACTAATAGAACTAAGAAAATGAGAAATATACACAGTGACATTTTTCTATTCATGATTTACTGTAGTATCTTTAATTTCATTTTAAGCTGATGGAGGCAAATCAAAGGAGAAAAATGTTGTTTCAGTCAAGCTAGGAAAGAGACCTAGGGACCCTGAAAATGTTGCGAGATTTGCAACAAACTCTTGTCTCAAAAAATATTTCACCTACCCCTTCAACTTCAAAAATATTTTTATTGTTCTATTTGTTGTGCAAAATGCATCACTGTTTTCAGTGACAGTGTTAAATAACAGTCTACAAAAACCATTTAGAACATGAATGTTAATGTGCTACTGTCATGACTCTGAATTATTGTGATCTTTCATTTTACTTATCTTATGTGTTGTTAGAATGCTTTAGTATAACCAAGACATAAAGAGTGCTGAAACCACATTGATTTCAAATGAAGGGATGGTGACAATTCCTGCAGCTATGAGTTACTTTTCTGCATGGGAGTTTCTAGCTGGTGAGCTGGAAAAAGAATATTACAAGTGATAAATAATGAGCCAGAGAACCACTCATCCATCACTATATTTTGCAGTGATAATTTTCTAATAAGTAGGAGTCTGTAATGCTTCTGAATTCTTCCCCAAGTTCCTTAAGACATCTAATTATTCAGTATGATACTTTATTCAGACACAGCTGAATTTAAATATGAAGATTTGTTTTGAGACTGTGAAATACAGTAATAATCTTATCCCTTAATTTTCTGAATTTCACTTCATTTACTTATTAGCTTCTTAAAAAAAAAAGGATTTTTAAACAGTCATTGTAATTATACATAATTTGAAAGCTGCAGTCAGAAAAGTAGTCCTTTGTAGTAGATAACACTGAAGTACAAAACTAAAACTAAGTCCAGAGACTTTTCATTATGAAATTCGAAGAGGAGGGAAAATAAAATAAGTAGAAGTGTCTGAAATATCGTAAGATCAAGATCTGAAAGAGGAGATATATATTTTTTTATTTTAGAAACTACTACATAATTCTAGTACAAAGAATTGTGATAACATTCTACACCTTGTGTATTGGAGCTGTTTTGAAGCTGGAGTTGATGCCCACTGCTTTCTCTATCCATCTTTTCCTGTCCTCTGGCCAGTGGAACATAGGAAGGGAGAGTAGAAACCAGAATCTAGGCAACAGACAGTTATCTTTCACAGCCTAGTAAATACAACTTTTGCCATTGTTAATTTAACAGGCTTTTTATTGACCTGACAGGACTTAGGTCTGAACTGATTTTAACTTCTTTCAACAATTTTCTAGAGTTGACTCTTGGTTATCTGCTTAAACTTAACCACATCTTTTTGATATCTGACACATGTAAAGGGAGTAAATTAACAGGTCTAGCATACCAGGTATTGTGGTAGTCCAGCAAACAGCCCTTTCTGCCAGCTGAGACAGTGGCAGGTTATTCTGCAGCTTTCAAAATTCATCTGAAAACCAGTGTGGATGGCATAAGAGAGGGGAAATACTGTGATTAGAAAATAATTAAAAACAGATTCAAGGGAATCCAAGAGTGAGGAGTAAAAGACCCTGTCAGCAGCATTGTGGTGCTCCTGGTGGACATTTATGAATTTTGGTAACTCACAGTGACATGCCAGAGGACAACTCTGCCTGGAGAAGACCAGGAGCCACCAATCTTCTTACTTAGAAGGATATTGGTAAGGAGACTATGACATGAGAGAAATTCGGTGGATAATATTTTTTCTTTCATTACAGTTTTAAGACCTTTTTATTATTATTATTAGACTTATTATTAGATCTTATTGTATCTAAATTAATGAGAAGTATTATACTTTGATTGAATAATTTATATGCTATCTGAGCTAACAGTAAATTTTTGGTTCCACTTAAAAAGTGTGTTCTGCTTTTACCAACAGTACTTAAACCATAAGAAACACTTTTGGTAAAGCCTTTGTGGAGACAATGTTATCCTGAGCCATGCTGAAAAATATTTCCCCCCCAATTTTTTTTCCCTTCCAAGGTTATGACTTGGGGAAAGCAGTGGGTATACCGGGCTGAGAAGAAGTGTGTGGTGTAAGAGATTCCAAAGTTAGAGAGAGACTTGGGTGCTGCAGTGATGTGAGGAACAGTTCTTGTTGTTAGACAAGCCTCCTGGTATGGACAGTGAGATTCAGACACATTTAAATTGCTCTAAGATACACAGAACGCCTGTGAAAATATGGTTTTGTAGAAGGTTGTACTTTGTATCCAGGAATTAGAGAAAACACAAGAGATTTTGGGGTAAGACATTGGAAGGCTGAGGAACAGGGTTGCATTGTTTTCATTCTTGGTTTGGGAAGATGCAGAAATGGGGCACAGGGAAGGCAGGAGAATGTAGTTTTATGCTATAGGGATTTGCACTGTAGTTACTAGAGCCTTGAAATTTGACCAGTTGAATGGCATAATTTTTTGCCCCCAACTGTTTTCTGGTTAAAAAAAATATTAACAAAAGTCACATTCATTTCTTTGCAAGTCTGGAAAACCAAAAAGTCTTTAAATGCTTGTACTCCACTTAGTTTATCTTTACATTTGTGTAGGAATCTGGGACTGAACACCTTTTGCTTGTTTCTTGCTACTCCTTCTACATGTGTAACAGTCCTTTGCTTTTGAACTTTTTGCATTTCTCAAAGGAGAATCCTACATTCACAGGTCTTTGTTCTAGGAATTCAAGCATGCCAAATTGCAGTTGTCAACCCTCTCCACACCACTACATTTTCTCCTGAATGTCTTTCATTTTCAGTGATGTAGTCAGCCCTGACTGGTAATCAGTGCTTTCCAGGTGGAAGGGGAGCAACACATCCAGCGGTCAGTATCACTTATCTCTTTAAAGTCCGTACAGCTCAATCACTTTCTGTTAAATTGTTCAAAGTAGCATTCTCAGGAGGATGCACCCAAGTCTGTGACTCCATCCACCATGAAATCTGAATGTACTCAGATACATGTGTACTGCAGACTGTACTTGGTTATCTGCCAGGAGCAAAATTTCATAGATGTACCTAAGATACTGTAATCACAATAAATACCCTTGAGCTGTGTGACTGTGAGGTGCTAGAAATCCATCTGCCTGGTTTGTGTACATGCAGGTATTTTGAATCTTTCTACCAAGGGAGCATTTAACATATGTTGTTTTAGGGACCTCTACCCTCCACTGAAATATTTTCAGATTTTCTTCCTAAGGGATCATCTCCAGGTACTACCATATGTAACCATCACACAGCTGGTCTTATGGATTAGTGGAAAGGAGCGTGTCATGGTAAACTCTTTATAATAGGGTTTAATTTGAATTTATTCAAATTGGTACGCTATTATTATTCATCATCTTTAGATGTGGAAAAGTTTGACATGGTAAGAATAGCTATGTAAAATTTAAAAACAGGCTTAGAAAATGTATCTCTTGTCAACATCTAACTTGGTTTAAAAACAGCTGTAGTCCAGCTGGATTGCTATATATTTTTAAAACATTGTGGTCTGGTATTGTTACATTTTGAACAACTGAACTGGACCAGAACTTAATTTTTTTGTTTGTTTGGATTTTTAAAAATTTTGTGTTATGAAAGATACTTTTAATGTAAGAGTCCTACATGAGACTTTCATTTCATGGAGATGTTGGAAGGTATAGAAGTCTTTTTTCACTGACTCACAAAACTCAAGTAACATATTCTTCCATGTCAGACCACCCCAGAGGACACAGAGCAATATGCCTTCCTGACTTCTTTGTGTACATTTGTCTCTTCAACAACAGTTTTCCTGAGCAGAAAATGCTCACATGAGCTCTTAAGATCCAGTTTTTAGTTATGGTGAAGAAATCTGAATCCCCATGAAATCTGAATTTGTGGATCTAGAATTCCTGAGTTCAAGTGGAATGAGAAAAGGCAACCATTTTAAATCAGTAAGTAGTTCAATAATGTACTTCCACTGACAGAAGTATGTGAAATAGGGTCCAGATCCTGTTAGATTGTTGCATCAGCAAAAATGAATTCTAGTTTTCTCATTGTATTTATTGAAATCCAGATACATATTTTCAACATTTCACTCTTGGAAAATACTTTTCTGGGGTTTTGCTCTCAGTTTTGACCCGAGTTGGATAGACATTTGTGTATACATAACTGCAGAGAAATTTTTGAACCTTAAACAATTCTTTAAAATAGTAACTATTAATTTTGCACTTCTGAAATTTTGCACTTCTGTAAGTTTTTTAGAACTATACTAAAACCAGCCCTATAAACACTTTCCAGAATGAAGGATCCAATGCAGAATTTCAGCCATGATTAAATCTTCTGGAAAGGAGTGTTTGTTATGGAAATGCTGACGCAACATTAACAGTAAAAGCGTGTGTAGACAAAATGAACAGTTTGATAATGGGACTTAAAATGAGTTACAAAGTTTTTTGTGCAGTAGCAGTGATGGTGGTGGCATTACTAATTTATTTAACCTTTATAACTGTCGATTAGCATGTACATTTGTTCAGCTGTTAAAATTCACTTACAATTGTTTTAGTTTTCTAAAATAAAATGTGTTTCTATTCCAAAGTTATAATGGGCCTGCTAATGGGGTATTGACTACTGCTTCTTGTCATCCATCTCCTGATAGAAAGGTGATCATTACTTTTCACTGAACAATTCTCAGTCTTCTACACATTCACATAAAATTCCTTTTACAAGGACTTAATTCCACTTGCATTTCAAGATAGCTCCAGCTAGTGTTTAATACTCATTTGCTGTATAGTATAAAAATATATTTTCAGGGATTTTCGAGGATTAAGAACTGTTTTCTTAACTTTTTCAGATTTGTGAACCATATGCATGTCTTCAGACTTGAAATTTGGGTGCTGTCAATTAAATTTCTTTTCAAATAAGGAAAATCTTATATAATATTGATTTTTAAAAATATGTTCTGGTGGAATGTTTCATTGAAATGAACTGTTGAGAAATTCTTGAGAAAGAGTGAAGTTGAAACTATACTTCTTTATTTGCATTTCTACATTCTTGAAATAGAAGCCAAAGAGAAGTTCCCAAGCATTTGGTTCTATCAAGCTCAGCACAAGAAGCAGAAAATGTAAGAAAACTTCATTTCCCCACTGTTTCAGTAGGTCCTTGGGATACTTTCTGCATTTATAAGGGGTCATATTGCCTTCTGTTTCCTGGACAATCTAAAAAATCTTGAAAAATCTACCCACCTTAAATGTATGTGCATGTGTATGGTTGAATCACCAATGACTAAAGTTACACTTTCTAAAGCTGCACTTTTTAAAATGATGCTTTAGGACTCCCTGGGGTTAAAATACTAATTCCCTGTAATTCTACTATTTTCCTGAGTTCAATTGCATAAAATCTCTGCTTCAGTTAGCAAAGAAGGGCTGAGCACAGAGACACAATTATTTTATAATATTTTTAGATCCTCATGATGTATACTGGAAGAGCATTGCCAGAAAATTTTAACAGTCCAGTTCATATTCTGCTTAAACTCCCCTTTAGCTTTTTGAGGAGCAGCTTTCAGCAGGGCTGTAAAAGAAAGGATGAGAATAGAGAGTAGAGGTTTTAAAGGTTCAGTTATAGAGAGAATCTGTTCAGTGTTCAGAAATTTTCCAGATTTCTAGACAGGGTGTAGAACCTGTAACCAAACCAAAGAAGACTCTCTGTCATGCAAGTTTAAAGTTAGCTTTATCTATGATCCTCCACTTAAAAACATTCCCGGTTCCTGACCTCAGTTCCCATGGCAATCCGTGGCAACTCCAAGTGAAGAGTTAAAAGCTTTGTGTGCACGCTTTAAACGTGAGTGTTCAGCTATGAGATACTCTTCATAGGGACTGGCCTTTATTTTGTTACAGTTCTCATCTTCTGAGTTTTCTCAGCAATTATGGATGTAAGAACTGGACATATTACATAAAAAGTGAACTTGCTAAATAGATATATTCTTTTTCTTCTCTTTTTTCTGTCTAGGGATTGTCTGAGACTTTGGTGTAGTCTTCCAGCCTGCCTCTATGGTAAGCTTTTACAGATTTCTTTTCCCCACTTAAGGAATTTCTTTCATGTCAGAATATAATGAAAGGAGTCATGATGTGGTGCAAATGATAGTTCCTTATGTTTAATCAGCTGTAATCAAGTAATTCTAGTCAATACTGAGAAACAGACTTAACAGTGGTTACCATGCACTACTACCTGAGAAACAGTGAAAAGATGCTAAAATCTGTATTCAAACCTTACCATGTAAGTAGACACTAATGTTATAATTTTCTGATTGTCTCTTCTTATGAGTCCACGTAATAAACACATGTAAATATAAAATTTAAGGCACAGACAATTATGGACAGCAAGAGCAAACAAAATTAGCCATCTACTAGAGAGTTTTTCAAAGACATTAATTTAGAATTGAGTAATTGATTTCTTGCAAAAGGTCATTGTGCCAGCAAGTTTATAATAACTGGGAAGATGAAATAGAAATTATCCAATGAATGAAATTTATTTTTAGATACACTTTTTTTTAAAAAAAGCCAAACTGCTAAAAATGTGGCATTTCACTTGCATTACATAAATCAAAGCTATTGATATATGTCTGATCTTTTACTCCCCCTGAGCAAAAGTCATCAGTACAGTACTTTGAAATTCACAGTGTGCTACTCTCTAAAGAGATCTTGTTGCAGAAAATCTAATATACCTCCTCCATATGAAATTATTTTCATAGCTAATTGCAAGACTCTCATTTGACCTCCTGAGATCAGTCAACCATTGGGGTGGGGTCTTAGTCAGCATCAGAGGTGGTAAAATTTCCTAGCACCCAAGTTTTCTGCTTTTAATCTGTCAGGGTACACCTGAAAAAAGGTGAGAGATTCTCAGGCATTAATTGTAAGTTGTGTGGTCCCATATACTCATGCAAGGCATAAGGAAACTGAAAGGAGCACAGCAAGAAAGGCAAAGGTTCTCCTACCTTATCTTGCCACTCTGGAGAGAGATCCAAGCAGGGGGAAACCCTGCAAAGCATGAACTGTGTGGGGATGTCTGGTTACCCTGTGCATTATTTCCCTAAGATTTATAATTCTTGTGGCAGTAGGCTTTACTACTCTAATAAGGTACAAGTTACTCTGTATAACTTATTTTGCTGCATGTTAAATACATCACCTACATCCCAAAATGACTCACCATACAGAACTATCTAACCATGAGGCAGATTCTGAAGAAATGTGGAAATGATTCAATTATCCTTGTCTGCTCTTGTATTAAGAACTTTTTATTCAATTACTCCAAAACTTGCTCTCTTTCTTGATTAACTTTTAAGAGCAAATGGTGCAGTAGAACAGCAGTGTCATCACAAAATTTATTCAAACCTTAGGGACTGAAGATGAAGATTTGATTTTATGGAAATAACTGAAAATGCTCTGTAAATGTTCCATGGACTACGATACTACAATGCTTCTACAGTATACACAGATTTTTAAATTAATCTTATTTTCTGTAAGAGGAAGAAAATTATCATTCCATTTACATTCTAGCAAAGAGAAGAATGTAGTAAGGTTCAATAATGCTGTGTATTTGCTCCCAACAAAAAGTGATGTAATTGCTCATTGGAATGTTAACAAAAATTATTATCACAGTTGTCATTTTTAATAGGAACAATATCTAGGTCTTTGATCTGTAACACAGAATAGAAAATATTGTTTGCTTACTCTGCTAGAAAAATTAATAATGCATGTTATGGCACAGCATGTAGTACTGCAGAAAGAGATTATTTTGACAACCATTTTGGTCATCTGCTTAAGTAGCTGCACTTTATGTTTTGATGATCCACCTTTGTCCATGGTCTTTTCCTGCGCATTGTTACCTGCAAGAGTTAAATCTTACTTGCTTTGATGCTTGTATTTTTCTCGGTCTCTACTAACCTGATTTTCACAAGCACTACAAATTTATGCTGTCTCTGGACAGAGCACTCCTTCTGCACCTCTGCTATCTTGTACCTGTACCCACAGTGATGCCTGAAGACAGCAGACCAGTTCTGCAGTGCAGAGGGCAGGACTCCATGGTACACTTGAGGGAAGCACTTCATCTTATACCACATAAGGTCCAGAAAAATCTGCTTTTTAAAATATAGTTCACATTCCCGCTGGGACTGCAGAACAAACAGATGTTGGAGTGTTTTATTTGTAGAAAACACGTTGAGTACCCAGAGAAATGTATATATATTCTCATAAACTTTATCATCTGCCTAGTGTTTTTCATCATTGTATATTATTCTTCAAACATTGGGAAAAACTTGTGCACTATTAAGAGAGAGCTAAGTTCCTTGAAGGTGGTCAGATGTTTGTAGCTTCCAGTATTGGCAAAAAAAAAAAAAAAGAGCAAGAACAATACCAGATCTGTAGATCAGTTTACTTCCCAAGCCTCAGGTACAGAGAGGAGTTTTAGACTGAATCTTTGTTTGAGAGGAAAATATTTATAATAACATCTAGTCTGTCATTCCTATTTCGTTAGTTCATCTGGATCTTTACACAGAAGGGCCTCTATGTGGTATAGGATTGTGTGGTTTACAGATAAAAATATGTTTGAAATTAAAGAAGGTGCAGCATATAGTATGATTGGGGAACACCTTTTACATTTATTTATAAGCAGTGTCATTTCAGTAGTCAATTATCTCCTGTGTATCAGAACTCTGAGGAACATAAATTGTATCAAATTTTATGAGGTTCAGTTTGGGAAGTCTCAGCCTGTTCCACCTGGCCGTGGAACAAAGGTTTTTAAAGCCACTACTTCAAAAATTTGGTTTATTGTGGTTATTCTTTTAAAGTGATTGTGGTGAGATGATGAAAATATCCAGACATTTCTATCAAAGAAATTATATGTGCCTTGTTGGTTCTGTGATGAGAGAAACAATGCAGGTCTGGGCAGATCAAACCGTTCTGAAGTCAGACTTTACACAAAGTCTTTGCACATTTCAAAGCAACAGGGAGATCATCTAAGTAAGATGTTGGGGCAGGAACAGACAAAGTATTGGTATAATCCTATAGAGTCCATGGAATATTTGCAAAGCATTTTCTCAGTTGTTTTGCATGAAAAACAAGCCTTCCTTCAGATCCTCCAATGTCAGTATTTCTGTAACTCTTGTGTTAGCACTGCTGCTCTAGTGCTCTCAAAATCTGGATAGTACAGCTTCATGACTGACAAGTGCAGAAGAAAGATGCCAGAGGCAAATTTCTTGCTGCTCAAAGAAGAAATTTGTGTTTCCACATTAGAACTGTCAGCCATGAGCTGTTAAGATACAGAAGAACCAGATACAACACTGCTGCACGTATCCTGTTCCTTTATAATACTTGAACAGATCATCCAGGCACCTAACCACTCACACAGCTTCCAGCTACCAGGGGAAGTAACCATACTCACCAGATAGATTGTTCAGACATCACAAGATATTAACACAATTTTACAATATATCTAAGCCATTATATATCTAAGCTGTTAATTGGCCACATAAGAAGTTTATTTAGATCCACAATGCGTGAAAACACTTTGCAACTTAGTAAAGAGCCAAAATTAAGGAAGTTGAATTTCTCTAGGGCTTGTGGTTTTGTATGTTCTGTATTTTATTTTATATGTTTAGAACTAAGTTGAATACTGAGAAAAATGTACAAATCCTACTGCTTACTTCCATCTAAGCATCACTGAGTTCTACCCACTATCATCACACAACCAGAATAATTTGAGCTCCTAGAAAATCTTGAGGAATCACTCTTGTAATCTGTACCTATGGATGAAGGTCTCCTGTTTCCTCTGAATAAGTAGAAGAAGGAATGCCAGGGTGAGGAAACCTGTCAAAGTGATCAAAAAGAGAAATAACATTTCAACACTGTGAGACAAAATTAAACTTAGAATATATGTGTCCCATGTGCTGGTAATTTAGTTTGGTTAGAATTACCCTGATGCTATTGAGTACTAAGAAGGATTTTATCTGACCAGAAATGTTCCCCTTCATGTTTTACAGTACCTGAGACAGCTTTGCATCTAATGTTATTGAGCTCAGAAGCACACAAAATTGTTACTGCTGTCATTACATGAGTTAGGGTGAGGCAATGATGGTTGTTTTATTTCTATTGTTAGAGGACATTGTATTAAAGGATATAGAAAAGTGTGTGAGTTTTTAATACAGTATTTTATTGATGTTTCATACAGCAAAGTCTGGTACCTGAACAGACTTTATAGAATTAGAAATCTAGAAAGCAGTCTTCCCTCATTCTCACTTTTATTTGTGTTCTATATATGTGGAGAGATTTCAGGCCAGCCTAATGCATTACTCACTGAAGAATCTTTCCAAGAAATAAATTCAATAATGAAGTAGTTGGAAGCCCTGTATATTCACATTCGTGAATGGGAAAAGTATCAGCAAAGGCATGTTGTTATTGATTTTGTAATAAGCTGCACTAATTAACTAACTAATAGGCCAGCTGGAAGTCAAAATGGAATTTTTTTTTCCCTGCACAGGTTGAGAGAAGCAACATTACCACTGGAAGTATTGGAATTTTGTTTTATTTCAAAGGCATGAGCTGGGAAAATAAATGAGTCCAAAGCAATTGTGTAGTGGGGTTTTCCAAAGAGGAAATAAATAAACTGAACCACTACAAAAAAACTTTTCTCTGAAAAAACATACATGTTTTTACCTGACTTGCTTAAATTAGTTTTGTTTACCGGGAGTGCCATCCATTATTTTGATATGTTTTATGGTGAGTGAGTATCCTTGATTGCAACTACATACCAAAAGAAGGCATTTTGCCACTTTTTAAAAAAACCATCTTCAGAAATGTCAGACACCATTTTAATGTCATTGCTTGAGAAAGTACTCCAAGAATGCTCCAAAATGAGCTTTTTTTGGGATGTCAGCTATTGAATTAATAATACTAACAATAATATTAGTCTAACCATATTGGAATCCCGTATTTACAAGTGTTCTTGTAGGCAAATAAGAAATATATTAGTCATGTGCTCAAAGCCAGTGTGCCCCATAAGTATGAACATTGGAACATTTCTCACAGAGAGAAATTCTTACTTCCAAGTAAGATTAATTGGACTGATTTCAGTTTGGCTGGTTTCTCATGGACAGAAAAATAGGACACAAGAATTGCTGTAGTCTCTTTGCTTCTTTTTACTGAAATTTCTAATAGAAAACTCTAGTACTCTGAAGCACAGGTGCTGAATCTCCATTACTTTGTAAAGTGTATAGTTTACTAGGCATTTTGGAAAAGTAACAGAAAATTACATGATTGTTTTGTATTGTGGTATGAATTCGTATATTATTCTGGAGACCTCAGCAAAATTTTAAATGTTTCTTTATTAGTGTTTAGGTGTTTCAGTTCATGAGTTTTGAGGTGAGATGTTGGAACCACCATGGTCATCCTGTTCCTTTGCACAGAAGCTATCGAACTTCTGTGTGTGATATCTGACTGGAAGATGCACAGTGTTCAGTAGTCATTGGTTGTAGATAAAAACCCCAAGCCTTGAATATCTTACTTTTAATGATAAACAATGCTTATTAAGTTATACCAATGGCTAATTTTGGTCTGTTATAAAGATGGCAAAATTTTCTATATTTAATTCATTAACCTTTAAGTCTACAAATTGTACACATCTCATTGTATCTTAATTTGGGAAACAGAGGAGATAGAATTAAAGGTCTGCTTTCTTTGTCTTTTATATCCAGGTTGTGTGCTCTTTTGCAATGTACTACATTGAATTCACTTCCTAACTTGCCTATTATTCAAAGATTATGATTCTTTGAATGTCTATGGAAGTTTATCTTTTTTTCCCGATTTATTGATATTCTTCGTAAAATCTGAAGGCCATACCTGGATATAATATTCTAATAGTGGTCATATCATTAGCACAGTATACCCAGAGATAATGTAATCTTTATTCTTCTGCCATGGCCTACATGATAATAAAGTGAGTAAATAATCTCAGGATGCAAACTCTTTGTGCCACAGCCCTGCAAGCTCACTCTGTGATGTGATGTCTTCAGAAGTGAAGAGTTGTGCCTCATAAATCCATTCCCTGTTTTTCAGAAAATTCACTTATATTCAGGAACCTGTGTTAGTGGACATTAAGATATTTCCTTCCTCCGAGACACTTAGATGAATCCTTCAAAATGCCCTGAGCCCTCCTCAAGCTCCCGAGAAATGGTGAGAGCAACAATTATAGGCAAGCAGCTGATCTTAAGGAAGCAATAGGCTTCCTGGTAGCACAGTGCAGAGATCCTCCAAGCTAGCTGGGGTTTTGTGCTTCAAGCCAATTCTATGAATATCTAAAATCATCAAAAGTATCTAAATCATGAGTAATTATATCTCAGTATCTAATATCTAAGTATCATATCATGAGTATCTAAATCACCAAAATACTCTGTGGCAAAATGATCTGCGCTGAAATGGTGATGTACTTGCAGAGCAGGGGCATCCACCTCCAGTCACAGCTCTGGCAGTGACGGCACAGTAGTGTCAGTTTGTTTTGTTTTGGTTTGTTTTTGTTTGTCCTTTTAAAATTATATTTAAAATTGAAATAGTCTAGCTATATCCTATGATACGGTATATCATAAGATGTAATCTATACATAATTAAGATGTAATCACTACCAAAGGGTAGTGAGCTGAATAAGAGAATTTCAAAAAGTCTCTAAACCTGACACTTTATTTTCTTAATTAATGTAATTTCTGGACTTCAAAGTTTTTTTAATAATCCCTATTATTACACCTCAGCATGAAATCAAAACCTGCCTGAAAAAAAATGTTTCTGACCATGCTTATATTTTATGCTGTTGGCACTTTCTCAGAGAGTGAGAGTGCATGTTGCTGTGTTAGACTTTGTAATTACTCACCTCATAGCAAGCAACAAACCTCCAACTGACGATGATGATTTATCTCTAATACTTTGTTGTTTTATTTTGGCTGGTGAATGTCATTTTTATATCTACACTTTGCTTCTATTTGACCCTACTCCAAATGTAGTGAAATCTGCTTACAATTTTCTGCTGCACAACAGAGCATGAAATATGAAATATATGTCAGGAGTTAAATATGAAGTGAAGAAAAATGTCTAATTGTTTTACAGGTCAAGACTCTGCATCATAGTGTTTACTTTTATTCCCACCATTATTGTAAACTCTGTTGCCTTTCTGCTTTGGGGATGACAAGGTAATAAGATGCAAGTGTTGACTTTTGCCTACCAAAATTTCCTATGCTGAAGTCCTGACAATATAAACTGAAAGTGATATAATGAAAGAACAGGAAAAATATGCCTTCTCTGGCAGAGGTTAATTGAATTTGTCCTTTCTGCTTTGCTCTATCTAGTTTTCCGTTTTGTGTTTCCTTCCTTCTTCCCAAGAAGGTAGGAGTATTTGTGGGCAGGCTGCAGTGCCATCCTTCATCATTTTTCAGAATACATTTTCATTTCACATGTTACTTCCATCTTGTGTGGTCTTTGTGTCCTGCAAGGGTGTGGAATGTTATTAGGGATTTCTGCATGCTTCATATTTCTTGAGAGTATATTTCTTCTGTATGAACTCTATTGTAGGCTTTATTGATCTTAATATTTTATCTTCAATAATTCAGCTGGAAAATATTAAGAAAGAATGAAAATTGCATTATAGGCAGAGCAATCCAACTTATCAGGTTTATAGTAAACTTCTTTTTCACAAAGTACTTTCAACTAATTTTTTCAGGATTTTCAATTTTTTTTTTAAATTTTATATATTTCTTTTTTGGTAATAAGAATCTCATAGCTTGAGTCAAGAATGTTTTCTTTCTGTGGGAAAACATTCCTTACTGCACTGGAGTTTAATTTGGCTTGGTTTGCAATATTTTATGATTCTACTGGCCAGAAAATTGGTATACCTACATCTTAGATGTGTTTTCAGAGGTGTTTAACACCACAGGTGTGTCAATAACTTTTTTCTCCCAGTTTAGATGTGTGTTATTACTGTACTTTTCATCATTTGTACAATCTCAAAACCACTCAGTAGTGCCTCTGAGTAGGTAAAGGAAACCTTCTAAGGATAAAGGGAAAACCCATCAACTTCTTGTAGAACAAGACTATAGTGAATTGTCAAACTGGATCTTGCAGTCTCTAAGTTAAACTGGTTGTAATTGTTACAGGTATATTGTCTTTAGAAAACACTTGATATCAGTTTTGCTCTTCTGATAACAAGGATGCTAAAGATGCTAAGACTTTTTGAGCTAGAGCTTGCAGCAAATACCTGTTTGCATGATGCCCAGTTCTCACAACACCAGCACACTTTACTGACATGACTCTGGCAATTACCTCACCATGTATGGTGTCAGTCATTCACCATAGACAGTTTTTAGCAGAAGGATGAAATGAAGCACTGACCCTACTTCCAGTTGCATAAAATCTGGGACAATTCAGATAATTTCCTTACCTTCTGTCCTTCCCTTCACATGCAAAATTTATATTTGTTCTCAGTCAGTACTAGATAAGTACAACAGTAAAAGCTGTGAATGTCTTTAGTCATTATTGTTTGAGTGTGTCAAAGGTTTACAGACCCTGCTGAGTGGTGATAGAATAAAAGATGGATCATTAATGTTCTTAATAATATATAACTTGTCATATTTGCTTTCTAAAGTTCAGCCAGTTTTCATCTGTCTTTTTGCTTTTCTGTCAGCTCTGACATAGTTCTGCATTCTTATGTCACTTTTCATTTTGTTATTCAGCTTGGCTATAATTTATAATTAAAAAGCCCCCCAGTATTGATTCACTGACTTATTGATCTGTTCACCAAATAGTTCAAATGAAGTCATTACCCTATTGACCTCTGCATTTGCTATTTGCTTTCTTTCATTTTAGTAGTCTGGATACTGCAAAGTTTTATTTTTAAGAGGTGTGAAAACAATAGGATTTGCAAATTGTAAGCATGCTTCTCATTTATGCATTTAAAATTTTTCTCCCTCCAGGATAGCTATGTTGGAAGAGATTGTTGATTTTGTACAAGTGATATAGTATCAAAGCTCTCCTAGAGATTAGTATCACACCAACTTTGTATAGGTGTTCAGCTCCTCTGTAGCAAAAATTTCCCTTTCATATTTGGAAGGTTGGCAAAGATTTTTTTTTCTTGTTTATATTGGTAGAAAGGTAATGAGGTAAATAATTCTATGTACTCCCTGACAAGGTAAAAAAAACTTTTTTTGTTTCTTTTTCTAAAGGAGAAACAAATATACTTCTTTGGTCTTCACTCATGTTTCTCCATCAGAAATGACCACAAGTCTGAGTTCTCAGTTTTGCCTGTTAGTCTTGGAAGAACGTAATTTCTTTCAGATGAAACTGCATGATAACCTGCAGTTTCTGAGCAAGCCCCTTTAGAACACCACAAGTCACTAATTGCTCTGCAAATATAGATCAAAATGAGACAAAATATAGATTTAAATCAGATTCTCTGACTAAAACAAGGAACAAAAAGGTACCTATTTATTATGACAGCAGTTTTAAAAAATAAGTGTAATTCTTTGTAAAAAATTGAATAATTTTGAAAACCAATGAGCTTAATTGGGACTTTTGCTTGCTTGCTAATATTTTTTAAATGTGAATACTGTACTTTTCCCAGTCTATTTTTTTGGAGGAAAAGTATGCTATAGTAAAATCTGTGAAAGAAATACAAATGAGAAATTACCAAAAAAAGAAATCTCTCCATATGCATAGATGTCAGATACTTTCTGAACTTTTATTACTTCTTGTCCATTTCACAGGGAAAAAGGATTTGACAAACCACTCCATCATATTTGCGTCAGTGCCTGAAGTTAGATACACACTGTTATTGTGTATCTGAAAATGCTAATACATCTACAAATGCTAGAGAGAGCAAGGAAAGATGGATGAAAATTTTTGAGGACCTTAGAGCATCCTGTTGTGCTTGTCAGGTTGTTTCAGCAGGAATTTTGATACCAGCAAATTATCAAGAAACTTATAGATATGTTTTTTAGCCCAGTATTAATGCAGCCCTGGGAGAGTTGGATGTGACATATGCGAGGAGATAATAATTTTAATACATTTCCTCAGGGCAGTAAAGACATAAACAACTCATAAGTCTGTCCATTGGGCTAGTGTGTCAGCAATCTTAGATAACACTTCGTAATTTGTAATGAAAGTGTCATTTGCCTTAAACCCAGTGTAAAGATTTGGCATTTCCTGGTCATTTGTTAACATACGTAGGAGAGAATATGTGGGTGTTTCTTTCACTTTCTGTTCTCCTAGGTCAGTTTTATAATTTTGTAGCCTAATTGACTAAAAAATAGTTATTTTTTATTTACAGCTCTGTTAGTCAAAGAACAATCAGTGTTGTAATTTTAATTTTTTAAAAATTATTTTTTAATTTAAGACTTCTTGTATCAGCATGATAAATCTGTAAGTGATTTGTGCTTGGGTATATGCACTGGGGAGAAAAGGGCTTGGCATTTTCAGAGGTGATTTGTAGTCTGGAGTAAATAAATCTAAGTCTCTGCATTGTCTAAAGTCCCGATGAGACCACATGGGAAGACGTAAAAAGTTAATACAGGGCCAACTTAAAATTTCAGATAAAGCACAGTGGGAGAACTGTAGCTCATTTGATTATTACTGGGGATGAGAACCCAGCAGGTTTCTCTATGATTTGAAAGGGTCAGATAAGAAATTACAGAAAAAAAAATTCATTGCTGATCACTGTACCAGTTGCCTGTGTGTGAGAAACAATGAGCATACAAAACTCTCCACAGAATAATCCTTTCCCCTTGATATGTACTCTATTCAAGTGCAAGGTGAAACTATATCATCTGTACAATTTTTTGTACAGACAGCCTGAAATGCTGAAAAGGAGTGATCTGGTTTCAACAGGGGTAGAATTAATTTCTTCTCAGTAGCTGCTGCAGTGTTGTGTTTTGGATTCAGAATGAGAATGGTGATAACATGCTGGTGTTTTGATTTTTGTTAAATCGTGTTTGTTCTAAATCAAGGATTTTTTTTTCCTTGTGTCATGGTGTGCAAGTGAGGAGGCACACAAAAAACCAACAAGGAACTCCAACAAAATAACCACCACCACCAAAAAAAACCCACCCTGAAAAAAACCTCGGGGGGGGGGGGGTTCATAGGTGGGACACATTACCTGAACTGATCAATGGGGTATTTCCCACCACAAAATATCATACCTGCTATATAAACCAGGGGAGTTACCTGGAAGGAGAAGCCAGGATTTGGGAAGCAGGGGGTCTGACATCAGTTAAAGGGTGGTGAGCAACTACATTGTGCATAATTGGAATTTAAAAATACATTATTTATTATTATCATTATTATTATTATTATAAATTATTATTGTATTTTGCCTTATTTTCAATTATTACTCTCTTCTAATCTCAACATACAAGTTTTACTTTGATTCTCCTCCCCATTCCATCAGAGTGTGGGGAAGAGCTTGAGTGAATGGCTGCATGTGTTTCATCTCCAGCTGGGTTTAAATCATGACAGGGAAAAGTATTTTTCTCAGTGCCACAGCTCTTGAAATTTAACTTGATTGTCTATACTGAAAGCAAGAAAACTGGTTGCCTTTCAGCTTCTGCAAGGAATCTGTCTTATGAGTTCTGTGTTTTGGCAAACTTTTCTGCCTTTAACAATGCATTATCAGGTGATATCTCATTTCCTACTTAAATACTTTCAGATATGTTTGACAGTGGAAGTAGTTTATAGTACTTATTACGTGCATGAATTATACCTTTAGCTGTACCTAGAAATCTAGATGCTTCTTTAATTAAAGTTTCTGTCAGGCTCAGGGCCAAGATTTGATTTGTATCACTAGTCTGCATCTTAGATGAATATCCTTCATGCCATGCAGTTGAATGTACTGGCATGAGTTGCTTTCAATCTATCCTTTATAATTAATTAAGTATCCATAGGTTCAAAGAGTAGCTCTACTTACCTGGAATATGCCAGAATCAACTAAATCCATACTCACCTGCTTCAGTGCAGATGCATGAATCTGAGCAGTCCTTGCTTTGGTTTGATGTATGTAGAGAGCTTGGTCTAAGCAGAAGCTCTTCCATGTAACAGTATACTTTTTTATTCCTTTTTAATTTTGCAGTGGAAAAAGGCACTTGTATTCAGGAAAGTTCCGTGTACCTGTAAGTACTGCTGTGCCACACTTGTAATTGTCAGTGATCAATAGCAGTTTTCCTTGCTTTGGTTTTGATGTCACAGATATGCTGACAAAAGCATTTGGTTATGTAAAAAGCAGAGAGGAAAGAAAACCATGGGAGTATATTCAAACCATGGTTAAGTTAGGCAGCTCTCCCTATCCTTCCTGCACCATTGGGGCTTGTTCTTCATTTCTCCAGATGTTCAAGACAGGAGATTCCTTTTTTTTTCTCTGAATTGCACAAACGATAGCCTTCTTTTCTCCAGGGTCTGCTATCTAAATCTAAGGAGACTATTATATTAGCTTCAGCCTAAGATAGATTGTTCAAGTTATAATATGTGAATATTCATAATGTCAATGTGTAAATTCCTCTTACTTTCTGTTTCAGTGCCTAGAAAACAGAAGACTTTAAAGGGGAATCAATATGTTACTCAACTATGGGCGGTAATGACCTATAAAATTACACATAAAAATATTTGTTCTTGGTAGGATACTTTTGGCTGACTTTGGGATATTTACCTGCCCCTATGTGAGGTGTTGAAATGCAAGATATATTTGTTTTTATTTGTTATATTTCATTCACCTTGAGTGACTGCTCATATAATTAAACAGAATGAAATCCTGTGTCTGATTAAATTTTGAGAATCTCATTTCATTTGGAAAATAATACTGCATTGGTTTACTCTGAGAAAAATGCAAGATTAAATCCTAACAGGTGTTTCCTTAAGGGGGAAGGTTTTGCAGCCCCGTTGAGTCCTCAGGTTATACAGAGCACTCTGTGTTTCTCAGGCAGAAATAATATTTTCTTTCCCACAGTAGAGGAAATCAAGTTTTTCAAACTCTCAAGTTTGTTTTAGTGTTTTAACTACTGAGCAGTGCTTTTTTCCAAAATATTTCTTTAAATTGAAGGGAGGTCAGGTATAGATGTAGTTTTATATGTTGAGATGTCTAAACTACCTGAAAATTTAGAAATTTTTATTTTATCATCATCCAGTTATTGAGACTATGCACAGACTTGGTCAAAATACAAGCAGTACAGGCGTTAAAACATTTAAAATAAATTATTGCATGGGAATTAGATTAGTGTGGATAGATAGAAGGTAGGAGAATAGAGATAGTGGTGAAGATAATCTCACCCCTAAGGAGTTACAGCTGCGCCAGCATTAAGAACAAGCCTGCCCTTAATAGGCCACAGCTGGATCCAATTAAGAGGGGTATTATAAAAGAGCAGGTTGGCTGGTCAAGATGGAGTTTGTTGGCTGTGCTGAGAAGAAGATAGAGTCAGTATGGTGAGGAGCTGCCCATGAGCTATCACTGAGAAGGTATGAAACCTTTGCAATAAGATGGCAACAATTGGTGACCCCGACGTGATCAAGGACCCAGAAGGGTGCTGGGTTCCCCCGAATGGCAATGTGTGCAGCAGGACACAAGCTGTGTGACAGAAGTGGCAAATGGCATGGCCACAGCAGCAGGGGGTGCCTCAGAACTATCATGGGCCCCAAGGAGTATGGGGGAAGGTTTGCGAAGTCACTGCAACACAAGCACTGGAACAACAGCAGCATGGAGCTCTGAGAGGCAGAGTCAGAGCTGCACAGATAACATGTAAGAAAAGCCTTCAAAAATTGTATAGTGGCCATCTCCACAGTAACCTGATGTGATTGGGAGTGGGTTGCAGGGCAAGGTGCAGCCGGAGATGGAGCCCAGCGTAGCAATTAGAGCAGCAGGGGAAGCTGCCTGGTCCAGACCTGACAGATTTTGACACCTGAAGTACAGGTGAGCTGCTGGAAACACAATGAGAAATAACATATCGAGTGCCGAACAGATTGTTTGATATAAGTGGAAAGAAATGTAAAAAAAGACTGTGAAATATAGTGTCAAAAAGGGGGCAAGGCAGCTGCAGATTGGGCTGCCACCTGGAAATCACTTTATAAGACTTTAAAAGAATGGAAAACAGAGCGAGACAAGAGACGCTTGTAATGATCAACTAATACAACAAAATCTGTAGAAGGAAGAAGAGAATTATTAAAACAGCAGTGGGGACTGGGTAAAGAGTAACTCTTATTTATTATGGTGTATTTGTTTGATGATGAAACATGTGCATTTTGTTTGTGAATTGCAACTATGAATCTTTGATTAGGCATAAGTTTAAAAGTTTATATTCCATAAGTGTAGGTACACTTGACAGATGCTGGATCAATACTGTTCAATGTTCTGTGGCTGTTGATAAAGTTATGTGGCTGTTGATTTGTTGCTATCTTTATAGGTAGCCTTTAACTTATTCTTGTGAGTTGCCTTATGAAATTGTATAGCTCTTGATATTGTCAATATTCTAGAGATATATGTATAAAGGTTACTGATAATATATAATGTAAATTTGGGTAATGATATGTAATGTAGGTTTGGGTAAGTATTTCAGAAGTATAAGGTTTTCTGATAATATGTAATGTAAGTTTGGGTAACAAATCAAGGTCAGCACAAACACATTCCAAAGTTAAATAGAAATTACTCAAAAGATGATTGTACTGGGTTTACTATCTTTTGCAAAGGGCCCTGCAAAAGATAGTAAACACAACATTAGTTTAATTCATTCTTGTGAGTTAATCTTTGATTAGGCAATTAGACATAGATCTAAAGATTTTGATGATAAGTACTCTGAATTTAGAGAATGAATCAAGTCTATACTGTGAAAAAGCAAAACTGAACTAGAATTTAGAAATGTATACTTTCACTGTGATATAGAAGTCTAAGCACAAGGGCTTTTGGTGATGAGCCTTAAGTTGATGTCCTAGATTTTGAAAAGCAAAACAAAATCAGAACTTAGAAACATATGTTTTTACTGTGGTATGTTGCCTGAACATTCATGTAACTGTTAGTCCCAGGTAATATATGTGAATATGTTATAGTGTCAGTTTACTTGAACATAACTTTCTAGAGATACTGCAACTTTGTAATTAAAAGAAAAGGGGGAATTGTGGATAGATAGAAGGTAGGATAATAGAGATAGTGGTGAAGGTAATCTCACCCCTAAGGAGTTACAGCTGTGCCAATTATCAAGCATTAAGAACAAGCCTGCCCTTAATAGGCCACAGCTGGATCCAATTAAGAGGGGTACTATAAAAGAGCAGGTTGGCTGCTCGAGATGTGAGATGGAGTTTGTTGGCTGTGCAGAGCAGGAGAAGAAGGAGTCAGTGCTGTGAGGAGCTGCCCATGAGATATCACTGAGAAGGTACGAAACCTTTGCAATAAGATAGCAACAGATTAGATTCCATGTCAGAAGATTTACTTACATATAAAATGGCATTTTAGTTAGAAAGCAGTAGAAATTTTATTGGGATCCAACACCAGTGCCACAAACAATTAACAAGCATTCTTCTTATTTCTGTAATTTACTTTTTGTGTGTTTATCCAGAATCATGAAACTCTCTAGGAAAATATTTCTGAGCAGAAGAGGGGTTATGTGTGCTTGTGTATGTGTGTTGGGAGGAATGAGAAGCTAGGAAAGGGGAGACAGGTGAAAATAGATGAGAACATCAGTATGGCTAGGGAGTGCTAAAGGATCTCATATCCATTTTTGCACTGTAAATGCCACACTGGACATTGTAAAAAGCTGCTCTATCTGCAAATACCTTAGCAAATGGTTCATTGAAATCCACTGTCCTTTGTAACTCTGCCTTGTTTGTAAGCTCCTATCATTTATCATGGGAGCAGCTGTCACAGCAGGGCTATAGGCTGAGACAACCTGAGATGCTGCTGGTTTATGCTTCTGTGAAATTTAGCTTAGATTTTTCATACCTGGTCAGGATGGAATCCATTCAGCATGGAAAATAGTGTTAACAAGAAGAAAGTGCTGGGAAAGGATCAACAATATATTTGTAAAACAAAGGGAAATGGATTCAGCAAATCAAGATTGTGTAGGACTTGGTGAAAGCCAGTGAAGTCTGAGAGGAATTGAATTTGCAGAGGAATTTCCATCTACAGTCCCTAGGTTTTACTGGAAAAGTCATCCTGATGTATGAAAGCAGGCAAAGTCAGCAATTTTTGCTTTGCAAAAAATAAGATACTTTAAAAAATTATGTCTATCCAAGACCCATCTTAAAAAAAAAATCTAATTCCTAGATTATAGACAGGGAATTTTGTTGTTGGTCATGTATGAGAGGAAGCTAGAACTTTTTAGACTGCCTCAGAACCACAGTCTCCCTGAAAGCATACAAGTTTGTCAGACAAACACTTTGGGTGTCAACTTCTCCTGAACCAACTAGCAAAAAACTATCATCTAGATTCAAATGCTTTTACTTAAATAAAAAGAATTAGTATAATTATGTTCTTTCCTGTAATAAGGTAAGTGTGCCTTTCTCCCTTCACGCTGTTACTTATCCTATTTCCTCTTTGCAAATTGTTTGAGGTAACACTAGCAAATGTGCAGTGGGAAGCAAAAAACCCAAAAGGAATAATGTTTATTTTGCAGAGCTTCACTGATTCAAATAGAGTGAAACCTGTGCTATCCTTTTTTTCTAGACATGTGCATTTTAAGTTCACCATAAATTAGTTGTTTTAAGACCAATGAGATATTTTAGGTTACTGATATGCAGCCAGTGTCATAAAAGATGCACAGAGTGAGGGGTCAGGGCATTTCTCCAATTCACCTCACAAGAGCTGGGAAGCAGTCTAGAGTGATGCAATTGGAAGCAATATTTTGATTGAGGTCCTTTTTTCATACAAACTCTTTAAAGCCACATGATCTCGCATAACAGCTGGAGGTAGTAACTAGGCCTGCTACTTTCACTAAAATGAAGAAATTGTCATTAGCTAAAAGATGTGTTTTGTGGAAAAAAATAGAATATAGGAGAAAGAATAGAAGACATAAATCTAGCATATGGGGTTTTGGTCACGTAATGGCTAGAACTAGTCCAAGAGCTAGCAGTGAATAGGATAGAAGTGAAGTAAATCAAAGAAGATGGTTGAAGTTACTACATTTGCAGTTATTTATAACCTTAGAAAATAGAGAACCTAAAAACTTGGCTGGAAATCTAGATGTATAGCTTAAGTTTTTAGTGTGATGTACCTCACCTCTGAAATCAATGTTTAACAGCTGATATTGTAGAATAAAATGATAGAGGTGGGAAAAATATTTGCAACTTCTCTGTGCCCAGGCTCTTAGTGAACTCTTGTCATATTAAAACTTGTTGTTGATTACGTGCATCAACGTATTTGTATTCATTGCTATATTTCCTTGCTGCAGGAAAACTGGTTATTAAACTAAAAAAAAAGTGCTCTACTAAGTATCAAATATTTCACTTATCGAAAACTCAAAAGTTATATATTTTCTAATATTTATTATTAAGTATAAAACTTGTACCTTTATAACCAGGGTTTTTTTTTGCTTTAAAGAATAGGTTAAAAAATATCTTTCTATGCACATGGGACTGGTAGTTTTAAAGCACAGTAGTTCAGTAGTATTACAAGCTTCTTAAAAGAATCTTCCATGTTTCTGTCACCTACAACCTGAGTGTTGTCTGTTGTGGAGTGCTCAGTGGGAAAGGAAATTTTACTCTTCCTTGCAAAGCCCTTCATTTTTCTGGCTGTACTATCTCTCTGCAGGTAAGAATCTTTATTTATATGCATCACAAAGCAGAAAAACATGATTTTGTAAATCTGAAAGGCTGATAAACTGAATGTCTAACTACACTTGTTCATCATGAGTTTTGAATGATTCAAAAGGGCAAGTGATTTTCCTCTACTGGCTTTAGTTTGTACTCTGGTCTTACTGAAATCTAAAGCTTCTCATCTAGTAAGCACAGACTCCACATTCAGTGGGGGTTTGGAAGAAAAGATTCGTTTGAACTGCCATCCTCCTTGACCAGTTGAGTTCTGGAGGGATGGAAAATGAGAAAATAATTTATGTAACCAGACTTTTCTAATTGACTTTTACAGCTCTACCATGGTAGAGGAAACAGTATGAGGCTCTTTTATCATCATTAATAGCAATAGCTCATCCTTCAGAGAAGATGGCTACAATCGAAACCATCTGTATCTTTTCACATTGCCAGGAGAAGCCAAATCCTAGACCGAGGAGGGCATATGCTCAGGAATCTCACACGGAGAAAATCATCTGCCTTTAAGTCAGTGGTGCAACTGTGAGTTTCTCCTAAATGCTATTACCTACAGATAATTACTAATTTGAATGAGCTGTCAGAGACCAAGGGGAGAGAAGACCAATATATGAGAAAAGATTTGTTAGGAAATAATGTCTTTGTTCTGTTCTGTCTTTCACCATAAAACTGACAAGAAAGGTATATGCTAAGATGAAAGTTTACTGAACATTTAGGAGGTGATTCTGTTTTGCTCTGCTTTGTTCTGGTGAGACCCCACCTGAATATTGCATCCATCTCTGGAGTCCCCAGCTTAGGAAGGACACTGACCTGTTGGAGCAAGTCTAGAGGAAGGCCAAAAAGACAATTAGAGGGATGAAGTACCACTCTTATGAGGAAAGGCTAAGGCAATTTAGAGTGTTCAGCCTGGGAAAGAGAAGACTTCAGGGTGACCTCATTGCAGTCTTCTAGTACCTGAAGGGAGCTGACAAGAAATAGAGATGATTTACAGGGGCCTGTAGTGAAAGAACTAGGGGAAATGGCTTCAAATGGAAAAAGAGGAGGTTTAGGTTAGATATTAGGAGGAAGCTCTTTACTGTGAGGGTGGTGAGGCTCTAGAACACTTTGCTCAGAGAAGGTATAGAAGGGTTCAGTGCCAGGTTGGATGCGGCCCTGGGCAACCTGGTTAAGTGAAAGATGCCCCTGTGCACAGCAAAGGGGTTAGAATTAGATGGTCTTTAAGGTACTTTCCAACCCAAGCCATTCTGTGATTCCATGATTTATGAGCTATTTATAAAAACATCCTAGCCAAAACCAGAAACAGTGGTTTGTATAGTTCTAAATATATAAACTGTTTGGATATTGTTTTCCCTTGTTCTTATGTCAGAAAGACATGGTCTTCTGTGATGCAAAAAAATTAAAATAGGGTAAAGAAAGGGCTTTCAAAAAGGTCAATAGATCATTTTGGTGGAAGATATGGCAGCAGAGAAGACAAGTATGACTTCTCAGTGACAATGCCTTGCCACAAGTACTGACAATGACACCTTTGCAGATGGCATTGATGGAGGAGTTTTCATGTGTTTCCAGATAGGTGGAGTACGCTGCCCTGTATGTAAAGGTACCTCTAGTGGTTTAGTTTAAAGCATTAGCTTTGTGGCAGCATGAGATTCTGTTTTGCCTAATTTTCCTTGCTAAGAAGACAGATGAATCTGAACTCAGTATTGTGCTGCAGCCGGTGCACACTGCTGAATAAGACATCCCTGGACTCTCTGCAGGACATCACACGTGCTGTAATCTTGTATTTTCCCTTCATCAGGCCTGGGCTGAATAACTTTGGGAATGCATACTGTTATTACTGTGTATGTGCATGCATGTGCAGATATGAAAGTATCACTGAGGCATTCCTTGTATGACTTGTCATAACTAGAAATGAAAGTCAGGACAAAAGTACTGGTTCAGCTGAAGCAATTCTTAGTTCATAGCAATAACACAGATGCTCTTTATTGCAGGATGTTAGGCTTAGGTCGTTGCTTTTAGCATTACCTGTGCACTTCCAGGTATTGTCAAATTTCACACAGACAATAGCATATTTCCTTTTCTTCCATTGATGTTACTCTGCAAACTTTTTACCCAGGATAACAGAATAAGAATACAATTGGAAGATGATTTGTCACTGCTGTTAGTGCAATTTTTGAGGGCTTTTGCAGTCATTCTGAAAAATTTGGGATAACAGCACTTTGGGATGGTTGGCCAAAGGTTAAAATTCATTGAAATATGTGTTGTTCTTATACAGCTCAAAAATGTCAACTATTGTTATAAGGAAAACATGCATGTGAGAATTTTTTATTGGCTCTTTTCCTATTTCAGCTTTCAACGCCTAGTAGTGAATTAGATCTATATTATGCCCAGCTGAGACTTTTAAAATTAAGTCTATAACTTGGTACACAATGTATTAGATATATTTATAATCTTAAGTCCTACTTATATATCAATGCAAAAACTTGACGTACCAATAGTAAAATAAAATATCATTAGTTCCAAGGGGAAGTGAGAGCAGTGTTTTTGATAATGTCTAAATAAAAATAGTACCAATTACTTATGAGAATATTGTTGTACAAGCTGTAAGAAAGCACCTCTTTACTTGAACTGTTATGTGTAGACTCTGTCCTATAAATATACATTTTATTTCCACTATATTCTTTGTAATAAGAAACCAGCAAATTTAACAAATTTTGCATCTTTGGGTTTGATATTTTTTCAGTTGAATTTGAAATGTGCATTAAAATGACACACTTTGTCTTAGAAAATTCCCTTTAAATTCTGACATAAAGTGAGGGAGTGCCATTCTAATCTCACAGTTCTTAATTATCTTTGGTGGATAAAAGAGAAGTGGAATTTATACCATATTTGAAATATGTGTATATAAATACACACACACATATATATATTTATATATATATAAATGCATGAAATTGCAGAAGATAGAAGCCAGCCTCACTCAGAAATTGCTGCTAAAGGAGTGGGATGAAATGCACTAAAAGTATTGTGCTTGGTCAAACAATTAAATGTCACAGTTTAGATGCAGGAAAACAGATGTGCAAGATGGGCTAGCCAAATGGTAACAGGTTCGTGAATATATTTTTTGGGAAGAAACCACAAAAATTCTCCCCAAATAAACAGCTTAATTTTTACTAAATATGTGCTATTTTTTATTTCCATGCCACCAATAGCAATAATTCTGTCTCCTACCCTGCTTCTTCCTGCAAGAATTTCCTTCAATTTCTACCAAAAGTTATTAATTTTCCAACCTGTATCTGATTAAGCAAATGGGGAGGAAAGAAACTAAGCTAGTAGACAAAAAATACTGTTCCGCATAAGGCTCTGTTTTTATTTGGATTTTCTGTTGAAATACCCAATGTTTGTCAACTTAGGCTACAAAATGTTTCAAGAGCCATTTTTCTCTTATGTGCCCTGGCCAGCTTTAAATTGTTTACCTGGCAACTATCTATCTATCATCTATCTTTCCTACCTTCTGTCTAGCTGTCTTAGCTAGAGAATGTACAGTATGGTGGTCTGCAAATAATTTTGTTGAGGTTTTACTTTCATTATGTCCAGTGAATGAAACACTTTTGGCTAATATTAGGGAGTTACCCAATGACTGGTTTGCACCCACATGAAAACAAAAAGCCATTTTCTAATGGTATGAATCTGATGCAACTTCCAAAAAAGTATTTATAATTTCAGCTCTGGTAACTCTCTCGCTGGCATAACTAGAAGGAAATAAATGAGTGTCCTTAATTTTACTTTTTTTTTTGAAGTGATCTTCAATGTATGCCATGTCATTGCCCTAGCTGGACAATCCACCTCAAACTGAGAGTTCACTTCTCAGATGAAGGCTAGAACATGAGAAATGTCACCCCATGAAATATTAGGAGCCTTCATGTGAGAAAACTGGAGAATATGCAAGTAAAGTTCCTAAGCCAGAGGCACAATAATAATTCTTAATAAAAAAAGGACCAAATAGAATAGTTAAAACAATTTATGATAGAATTGTCTATAAAAGAGCCATTAAATCTGGACAAAAAAACCCTCAGCTCAGAAGCCTGGGTTTACCCTAATAGAAGCACTAAATAATGACCTCCTCCACTGAAAAAAAAAAAGTGAACTTTTGGAAAAAGACTAGTATTAAAATGTTATATTGCAAATGCAAATACCTTTGATTTTATTCTTTAATAGCGGTATATCAGACAAGCCACGACAAATGACATTATCAGGAAAACAAAACAGATCATTAACAGGATAGTAACTTTGCCTTGTAAAGGACACTCTGGCAGTCTTTGGTACTGCTTGAACTCCAGCTGACATTGCTGCAGGAACTATTAAAAGGTTTTATACTCAGTACCATCTCTGCTACTGGAAGGAGATGATGGTAGTCAAGGCAATTCCCCTGCTTAGCCAGCCATAAGAACATTTCCTATCCCCTCAAGCCATGTATTTTGCATATGATCTGATGAAGATTTTTTTAAACTAGTTTCTGTCTTCTACCTTTATACATAGATTTATGAATTGCAGCCTCTGAAAGGATAAAATCATACTGCCATGCCACAAACTTATCCCATTTATTTTCGTTGATTCAATTCAAATATCAAGAAAAACTCTCATTAAATTCTGGAAGGACAAATGTCACTTAAGGTTTTCAAGCACAAGCTAAAAATTTTAAATCTGCAGCTGATTAAACTCCTTGTGAATTTAACTAAGTCCTTAACCCTTTTTTTTTTTTTTTTTTTTTTTTTTGTTAATACTGATACTTTCCTGGGATCAGGTTACTTGTATTGATTAAGGATGAGATCTGGTTTTTCATTATAGAGAAAAAAAAAGCCAGTAAGACTGGAAGATGATTTGCTTCATTCATTTAAGTATAAACATGGGAAATATAGTGACTTCTACACTTCTTCAGTATGGAGTAAGAGTTTTGCTTAAATCTGAATGTAGGAGAAAAATGTGTATCGTTTATTTGGTCTTCAGTGTTTCAGCTGAGACACCAGAAAGCAGTATCTGCTGTAATATCAATTTCTACTTTGTTTAGTCTTATGTGACATTATTGACACCTTTATGATACCTAGATGGTCCTGAATTCATAACAATGATAGAATTATTTAGAGTTTTACTTTAATGAATTGTGGCTGATACCAAAATAATTTCTCTGCAAGATACTTATTACTGTCAATCCCTTTTGCACTGAACTCTAGGATACCAAACATATAAAACCCTTTCAGCAGTTATCAAAAAGGCATTTAGTGAAATATGGGTCTCAAAATGCTAAATGTATCAGCGGGCCACAACCAAAGGGATCGGAAAGAAAATGTAGGAGAAGCCAAATTTTGTGGGGAATCATTGCCCCTTGAAAGAAAGAAAAAGAACAGTGTCAAAATTCAAGTATTCAGGGGCTTTTGAACACGTCTCTTTTTAATTTTTGTGGGTTTTTTCCCCCACTACTTCAAATATATGCAAAGACATCATAGATTTTCAAATAAACTAGCAAATATTCCTCAAGAGATAGTTTTCAAGTGCTGTAGACATCAGCTAGGATTAATGGTCTAGAAAGCAGCCTGCCCCTCTAGTAACTCTCTCCACTGATCTAAACTCTCTGGAATTAATTTTTTATGGTCAGATTAGAAAGATTAAAATAAAACAGAGCTGAGTGTTGAGTGGTATAATCATTGTAATATAAAAGAGAATATTTGAGCTCTTTCGTTTCCCTAAACCACCTATGCAAACACAGTTTTAATGGCAAATATGATAGAAGTGTTCTGTCCTTTTTGTAAAAGAATTCTGTCCTCCTAATGTAGAGCCTCAGTTCATCTGAGGCAGCTCTCAGACCTTTACTGAAAGGATTACCTCTTTGAATTTGCAGTCTCTTTCAGAGCTGGACTGGTTGTTACACAGCTGGCACTGTTATTGCACAGCCCCATTTTGGTAATCTGTAATAGCCATCTGTGCACTCTCAAAACCCTTCCAGATAAAACCCAAGCATTTCTACAGTCCAAAGGTGTATGCTAATATTTCAGGGTGGATTTAGGATGAGTATTTAATGGGAACATAAAATTATGCTATAAGGAGAATATTGATTGTTTCTATGTATTGAAAAAAAAGATCCAGACCTTCATATTAACCAATTTGGCCTTTTTTTAGTCCAAACAGATTTTATTTCGAACTGCTAAAAATCAGCCTATCCTTACATTGGAATGGCTTCTTGAGCCTCTTTAAAGAAGAGGCTTTATAATTTCTTATGGACTAAGATGATTCATTGGATAGTTAATTGAGCTTCAAGATATAGAAGTTTTAGAAGGAAATGGAAAGTTTTATCCTCTATGTCTTTTATAAACCTTTTTCTAAATGGAGATTGGGGGAGATATAATTGATAGCTGTTTACCACAAGTAATCTAGTTTATTTTCATTCAGGTATAAAAGATGAATCAGCAACAAGTATGGACTGAACTTACTGTTTGGGCTCTTTTTTTTTTTTCTTTTAGTCATTATTTTCTTTTCTAAACTAAAAGGAATTTTAACTTAAAAGGTGGGGGAAAAAAAAAAGGAACACATTTGCACAATTCTATTAAGCGTTGTGTATTTTGCTCATAGGTGAACTTTGTACTGTACACAATAAATTTCTATATTCTTTAATTTGGTTTGCAGGATAATGCTGAAAAATGGTATAAAATAGAGTTAGAGATGCTTGCTTCTTGTCACAAGCTAAACATTTGGAATAGAGGACTCTAGTGTGAAGTTGGTTATTTAGATTCTTTTATACACAAAAAAGTAAAAGAAATTCCATTGCAGATTTAACTTAAACAATTGCTGACCCAAATTTTACCTAAATTATGACTTTACTTGGAGACCAAGATCTGCTTTTGTTGCTCAGATCAGTGGGTAAATCTAAAACTGCATTCCCACTGAAAGCTGTCAAAGCCAATAAAAATGTTTTTTAGAACATTTTTCTGCAGTGGATGATGATAGCAAGCTTTGTACGAACAGTTTCCTCAGGGGAAGACAGTAAAAGGAGAGGGGAATTGTCCTTGCCCCTTCCCTGTGTTTTACTACCTCTTTGTCTCAGGCTATTCCAGCACAATTGCAGACTCTGCAGGGAGAGAACAGGATGGTAAGGGAAATATGAAGCGTCTTAGATCCTTCTACACTTGTTCATAAAGGAGGAATTTGGTTTTTTTTCCTCCAGACAGGTAGATGTGTTGTTACCTGCTGAAGCTTCTGTTTTCAGAGTGCTCTTTTCTGCATTTTCAGAATAGCAGGCCTTGAAGAAGTCTTTCCACATGTTATGCAAAGTAAACAACCCAGTCTATTTGAATCTGAGTGGTGGGTTATTTTAAAGTATTAGTTGAGTTCCAGAAATTCAGTAGTTCAGAAAGTAAAATATGATTGCTATATCTGGATGAAGTAGTCCTGAATCCTTTGCATGGTTTTTAATGTCTTTTCACATAGTAGTGAACCCAGAGAAGTTAATTTCTGTTGCACATCATATTGTGACAGTGTATCATGCACGTATGTTTGCTTCTATGGCTAAAGATCCAAATATCTATACATCATAGAAGTGACAACAAAGATTTTAATATTCATATCTACTTCTGTTTTCAGAAGTGAATGAACAATCAGTTCTTAAAATTCTCTTTTCTTGTAGCTTGACCATAAACCTAGAAAAAAATATTGGCAGCTAAAGATGTTATCGCAAACAGAAACTACTGAATCTGTTTTCTGAGCTTAGTTACATAATAGAACAGACAAGGTTTTCAGAGTAGACAACCCATATAGCTATATGGAAGCTCAGGTCAAGGAAAGCCTCAAAGATGTGTGAAGAGTCTAATTTCTTTTGGAAACTCTGATCCTGCCATTAAACCCTGTGACACTCTCAAATAATGTGATGTTGTAAAAGCCTTTCTTCCAATCACAGTAACAATGTTAGAGTGATAGTAACTTTCTGTGCAGTAATAAAAAGTCCTGTTTAATATATTTTTTAATCAGTCATTTGAAGTGTCATTTATTTTAATCCCTCTAAAAGATAACCCTATTTAAGGATTGCAACAGGATTGGAATAATATTCAGAGAGAGAAATGAAATTTCTATTTTACCATAAAATATTTGTTGCAACTCCTATTATACTATTTCAGTACCAAAATTAAAAAGTGACTCTGCCTATACTGGTTTGCTTGATTATAGATCTTTATGTATTTGAAATGAAAAGAAAATGAAATAGGGAATGAAATTTAACAAGATGAAAATTTATTAGCAATACACATCTTCATTAAGATTTCTGTATCAAAAGATTTGTGGTCCATATATTCAGTAAGAAGCTAGAAAAAATAAATCACTCTGTTTTCAGAACATTTTGATTTTACTGTTCTGGGAATTATCAGCCTTATTTATAGGTAGTATTCAATTTGATTTATATAATGATTCTACAAAGAATGTTTTACAGTGCAATAAAATCATAGAGCTTAACACTAAGGTGACCTTCATCTGAAATATGCATATGAAAATACTGAGGTCTTGTAAGGATAACTGTTATTATTTTTTAGCTACACTAAATAATCATTTCCATTTATACAGCAGATATTGCTGATCTGCCCCAATAACTTGCCCAATAGTTTGTTGTCTAACTTGGTGGTAAAATCAAAAATCTAAACCATGGAATGATTGTCATATGGCTTTAATGATTTGATGAATCAGTATTGAAACAGATGAGAAAAATAGTTTCCTGTCACTGAGATTGTCCTTCTGAAACTTCTAAGTTCTTTTTATTTCACTCTATTTTGCAATTTCATCTGGTTTTTTGCTGCCTATTTTGGACATATTTGGGAATGAATATATTATCTGATTTTTTTACATCACTACACAACAACAAAATTTATGATAATCATTAGCACTGAGAATTCCACTGTTATCTACTCTTCATTCATAAAATGGTAAGTCATGAAAAAGAAGTTTTTGGGGGAACTAGAGCATAAATCTTTAGATCTGGTGCTGTAGAGGTCAGGAAAACTGTGACAAAAGTCAATACTGTTATGTAACAAAATAAGTCCCAACAGAGAAAAGAGGAAAAAAAAAGTTGAGAAATAGCACGATGAATTGAAAAAAGAAAAAAAAGGGAGAAAAATCTATGAAAGAGTTTGGTATTCAAATCCTCAAATATTTCCTCTGGAGAAACACTGCTCTGAGTATCCCTTTGTCTTTTCCTGTGCTCTGAACTAGGTATCGTTGTAGGAACACTCCAACTTTACTTACCCTGAGGCAAATTACACAGGCTGGCAAAGACGGCTATTTTTGACTTTTATGCTTTATTGTTTGGAAATGCAAAGATCAGTTCCTACTATTATTTACATGTGCAAAATGTAGGTATTGCTTCATTTGCTTTAGAGAAAATGTATCTACAGATGTCCCTTCCAACCCTAACTATCCTTACTTATGATGTAATAGGCAATACTTTGATAAAGTCTGTGTTTTCACCCCTTGGAAAATGCTGAGGTACTGAACATAGAAATAATGACTGTTAATTAATTTTTTGTAGTGTCTTTTTTTCAAACAAGCCTTTCAACATAGGAAGATGCTGCACACTTTTTGAAAACATGCTCTCTTTTTGATGGAGACTGTAGGCAGAATGATAATATTTTTAGTGAGTGAATCAAAACATTTTATATCGTTAAAGTATGATTTTTAAAATCTCTATTCTTTTAGAGGCCTATTTTCACTTAGAGTAGATATGTATATTTATATACCTCTGAGCCTTATTTTCTGATTGTATAGGCTTTTAGTCTTTGTGCTAGTTTTTTTACAATGTAGTAGTGGCTTTCTAGTTTCACCACATTGATTATGAAAAGATGTCATCATTTCAGATACAAAGTAATTTCTATCAATTGTGCTGTAGGGAGATTTGACTCACCATGTACAAAGAATCTTTCTTTAGAATTTTATATGAAGATACTGGGAATGTTTGCCAGGTTAAAAAAAAGGGGGCCCAACAACCCACAAACAAAAAAACCCTCAAAATGCAACAAAAACTATTTTTTAAGGAACTGAAATCTCTCTTCAGTGGTTGTCAGGACAAATTGCTAGGCAGCACCTGGTCAGCATATTGCATATTGTTGGTATACACATGAGATCATATGGAAGCTTGTTAGTTCTACCTGTAGTGTAACATCAACATTGGGGACCCAGCAGAAGTAGAACCCTGGTGTTCTGCTTCTGGGCAGGAGGTTAATTCTTAGAAATGATGGAAATTTAGCCTATTTGTGCAGCATGGATTTATCAGCCACAAGCCTTGCTTCCAGGTTTCCATTTCTCTCATTCTTTCCCCTGCTCTGTGAGTATACATGAATTTACAAGAGTTCATAGATGGCTTTCTAGCAAAAGCTTCCTTTGTGAATAAGACTAGCAAGAACTTGTTTGGGCAGGGCACAAGGTACAGTAATAAGAGAAGGCAGCTATGTAAAGAGTGTAGGGTAAAGAAGGTCTCTTAATCAGTCTAAGTATTAATATAGAGCCAATTACAAATGCAGTAAGAACCTTCCAGTACTTGTACTCAACCTGGGATGCAACTGATAGCAACATCACTTTTTTCAATACTAAAATAAAGTGCTTATTTAATAGTTAATCAACATAGAGCTAGATTTAATAGGAAGCAATGAATCATGCTACAGTCAACACTTTAATACCTATAATTATTAAAGAAATAAAATTACTAAGTAAGTCAGAATCACTTCCCCCCCCTTAGCCTAATTAAATTCTTTCATTTATGTATAGAGAAAACTCTTCCAGAAATAGAATAGATTTGCCTTTGATCATACTATTGCATGAGAGAAAGCCCCAGTCAATGAAAACTGTAGAGAAAAGAGCATTGATAAAAATAGAGTCGAGCAACAATAAAATGTAAAGAATAAGAAAGAAATTGCCAAATATTTGTGTACCAGAAGTATTTTCTTTATGAACCCAGACAGTGAAGTAATTATAGGGAATAAAAATTGTATTAAGGCAAGAATTTTCTTGTGCACTCTGCTGTTGCAAAAAAGATGAATATTATATAACTTTGGCATGCCCATAATTTAAGACACTCATTCTCTTCTCATAATCTGCTGAAGCCTTATGTGCTCATCTTTTGCCTTCAATTCATTGTATTTGGGTTATTGTGTAATCCCAACAAATAACCAATTATATGAATTTGGTCTGTTATATTTTGTTTCCATTTAACATATTTTGGGCCTCTGGTGTCTAACTTTGCCAGCAGTAATCTCATTGCTTTGTTTAATTAATTTAATTTGTCATACTTTTATGAAAATAATTAAACAAGGATTTTGTGCATTCTCTATAGTATTTACTTTACCTTTCACTGAGCTGTTTAGACTTAGATTCAAAGTGCTCCATCTTTGCTTTCTTCTTATAATGAAAGAAATTTGAAGAAGTACTATTAGCACCTTCTTTTAGTGTAGTTGTTTTTAATTGGGGGTGACCTTTGCTAACTCAAGTAGGAGTCTATCTACTAGCAAACATTTTGCTTATAAGTATTTTGCTTATAGGACCTGTTTTAGGATCTCCAAATTCTACTTCTCTTTCACAGCTACCTTAAATATCTCAAGACTGTTGTTATAACCCAGTCTTATGCGTCCCAGAAATAAACGATGTTCTAACAGTCAATGAAAAATGTTATGTGGAGAAGTGTGCTAGCTCCTATAGAAGGCTGTAGAAAATCTCCTATAAGGATTTAGCACCTACAGAAGACTGGAAGAAACAGTGTATACCCAGTCATACCTAAACTGTGGCCCATGAAAAGAAAAAAAAATTGACAGATGTGTATGTAGGTTATGTGAATTGAAACTAGAATAATAGGAAATTTTACAGAATCACAGAATATTCTGAGATGGAAATTGCAATTCCAATTCTTATGTAGCCATCAGGAAGCTGAAAAAGATATTCTAGGCAATGCAGCTCAGGTACAGTGCCCATATCTCTTGACATTAGGGATTCCCATTCAGGAGACATTCCCACTCAGGATTAGGGAAGACTGGAAACATGGGAACATATGTGGGATACATATTGACTCAAATTTGGCCAGTTTAGTCACTGTACCTATCCAGTGTACCACAGCTTGTCCTGCTCTTTCTGTGCCAGCAGAACTGTAAACCTGGCAGAAGGTTTCATAGCTGTTTCAAAGACCAAGCACAGCTTTCCTACCCATGGAAACCAAGGCGAGAAAGGACACATTCAGAATTTTGATGTGTGTTTCTCCTGCCCAGCCATGCTGGGCTCTGTTTCTAAATATTTTATGTTAGACATAAATTTAAAATTATATAGAGGGAAGTCAACATTTTTATTATATGTTGAAAGATAACTCCATTTACTTTTAAGAATGGTTAAAATTTATTTTCAGCAGTTTTTAGCAAACACAAGAAGAATTTTCACAAAAAGTCATTACCTTTTAATTTAGGTCAGTAAAAATAGATGTGTTTGCATTACAGGACACATTAAAGACCCTGGAGAAGCAGTTCCTGTATACTGGAAAGCTATCACATATATTCAGTTTGACATTAAAATATTTTTTTAAATGCAGAGTCCAGCAGCATGCATCAGATTAAAAAGCAACAATCCAGATTACATATTTTAACCATATTAGTAACAATTTTCTCTTTTTTTGCAAAGTTTCAGAAGTCCAGAATGGAATCTGTTAGAATATTAAAACTTTGAGATAGTCAAGTCTGAAATTTTAAATTGACAATCAAAAGAGTTTCAAACAAAACCCATTTCCTCCTTTGTCAAGAACAATAGCAGTTTAATATGGGACCCTTATTTGTTCCTGTTACTGCACTAAAATAATTAAATGTGATTGTGGGCCATGGAGACTAGGTCTTTGCTGTTAATCCTCTAATGAGGGTGACATGATACCCTGCAAATCTTCCTTTCAGGAAAGAGAATGAAATCTTGAAATCAGAGAACAAAGTGTAACAAACACTCTGGCAAGGAGATATGATAAAATAAAATGCAATTGAAAAAACCCCGTAAAATTTGGAAATGGAGTGACTACAACCAAATGAACTGAGATGAAATGAGGTACAGTAAAAAGGACCAAAAGGAAGAAAGTAAACAGAGAGGAGAAGAAATTAAAGAAATTAAATGCTAAAAAAGAGAAAATTCTGAAATGAATTGCAAACAAGAAAAATGAATGGGATGACATGAAATGCGGGAAAATGGACTGAAGCTTGCCCAACTGATTCTCATTGAAATCACAAGATTTCATTCCCTTTCCTGAAAGAAATCAGAACAGTGTAGATTCACATAAATACACAGACTTGTGCAATGGGTTTTCAAAATAAAATACATAAAAAATATGACCCATAGAAATTCCTATTTGTCTAAATATATACCTGTGTTTCTAATTTTATTTTACATCTCTCTGAACTATTTCATTACAGAATTCTTTCTCAATCCAAGAACTTGCCATCAGAAAAAGATACTTTTGACATTGTGCCTATGTGAAATGCACTATATTGGTTGAAGCATTCTTTTTAAAACTTGTTTTATTTATCTTTTATTTATCTTTTTATTTATTTATCTTTTATTTATCTTTTTAAAACTCATTTTATTGCTGAAATAATAGTAAACATTTGTGATTGTACTAGCAGAAATAATAAAAGAAATATAAAAAATGAGATACAATTATTCCTTCTTGATTTATTTAAATCCTGCTGCCATAGTGATCTTCTAACCATGCTTCTGAGGTAGTTTTATTGCAGGCTCTTTCTGGATTTATTTGCTTTCAGGTTCTAGCTCTGCTGTTATGTTCTTTCCTTGTAAGCACCTGCAAAAACCCTGCAGTTATAAAGTGTTATTTGTTATTCATCCTGTTTTCTGGGGCAAGTGGGAGACAAGAAGGACCATAGGTCACCATAAACTTTTCAGGTCAAGCAGTTTGGATTTCAGAATCTCTCATAGCTGTCATTCTCCTGCTTTCTGAACAGCTAACACCATATCACAAAATGTCAGTAGTTTTGGTGTCAAGAAAGGAGTAAAAAAGCAAATCCAGAAAATAAATGTAATTCCTGTTTAATCTGAACAAAGGTCCTGAATATTGTTACAGTTCGGCAGGAGTTTCTGAAATTTATTTTCCAGTTGGCCTTTACAACAGTCTCTTAAGATATGTGGGGAGATCCTTGCTGACTAGAATGCAATACCATCGATGTTCAACAAAAAATGTTGCAGTTTATTGCCAGCTTGTATTTTGCCATGTGTTTTCATTGTATGTTTGTTTGTGAGTAGCATCCTTTACCTGTTTAGTGACTGCTCTCAAAGTCCACAAAAGCAAGAAAGAAAAGGAAACTGTAATAATTCTGAAAAATATCAAACACTAGATAGGCATTTCTAAGGTAAGGTGTAGAAGTAATTTGTAAAGGTAAAATCCTTCCTGCTGTATCTTCTGTCAGCCTTCATATGGATGAATTTTCGCTATTGTTAAGGACAGAGAGGTTCAACACAGAAAATAAGATTGCAGTGTAGGACTCTAAACTTGTTCATATTGGAGAGTTTTTTGTCAGTCTTCAGCAATGTGCCTTTTTTTCTGTACACCAATTTCAGCCACATTTTTTACATGATGTCCAAGCTAAAGCAGAAGTCTGTGAAATACCAGCTGCTGATATTTTTGCAGTTGCATGGGGGAATTTGAGCCTTTTGTAAAATGTGTCCAGCAGGTTATAGGAAAACTGGGGGAGAAAGGGCAGTTTTGAACAAAAATGCAAATATCTTGCTATTTTTCATGGCAGCTAACAGAGATCTAGTTTCTTTTGCCTTCAATGATAGATTCTACTTTAGTAGAATTTTAGAGCAGTAAATTAGCTTCTGGCATTTTGTATACTGGACAGCTGCAATGCTCAGAGCCACAGAGATGACAATTAGAAAAGAAATTTCATGAATAGCATGATAAACTGAAGGGGAGAGAAAGAGTTGTCTTAGTCCAGATCATTTTTTGCAGTTGAAAAGATTTCATCAGGCTAATGTCAAACAATGTTCAAAGGAAATGTGCTTTCTCTTTCCATGAAAAAACCCTTGCTGAATTTTCATCTGTTCTGGGCATATTTGCCCTATGTGCTATGTTTTCCATCTTATCCCAGGTTAAAGTAAATTAATCACCATTATTTATCGACTAAGGTAGAAAAGTAATTTTTTCTCCTGTAAACACTATAAGATGCTATAGCTTCTTGAAAGAAATTAATTTAAAAAGTAATTAAATTATGTGTTAGTGCTTTTTTTTAAAGTATCTTTAGGGAAAAAAAAATTTCTTATACAATTGCATGAACTGTTAAATCTATTATACCCTGAATTTGTTCATACTCTTTTAGAGAGGAATTTTTGGTTTGAGTTGTGGCACTGTATTATATAAACAGTGTTTTTGCACTACTACTTCTTTTTCTCCATTTGCTTTTGGAAAATTAGAAATGCTACTTCATTAGTCTTTAATGGTAAAAAAAGTAATTATTTCAATACTTCGATTTGACTTCAATTTCCAATAGATAGAGAATACGGCAAGAAAGAATGATTGCCTGGATATCTTTGATAATTATTGTACTGAAGAAGTCAGTTATTAGGCCAAAAAACCCATTTTTGCTTGACTTTCCTTCTGTTTCATTAAAACTGCACACTATTTCTTTACAGTGGTTTATGTCTCAGTTTCCATAAATTAGTTTGTGCAATCTGTCCCTGTGACCCCAGGAACGATTCTCCTTCTGTTTGTGTGAGGCTCATGAACAGGGATGCTGAGACTGGAAAACTTAGTAGAGCTGATAATTGATTATTTGCCCTGGAAAGTAAACATCAGCTGTGGCTAGCATTGAGTTGGATGGGTAACTTTCCTGTATCACAGCCTCAAACATCACCACACAGCAGGAGGGAAGGGAAACTTGTCAGCTGCTCACAGATTAGAGGAAAGAAGGGTTTTTTCTCCTTGTCAGACTAGCAAATTGTAATGAATTTCTAGCACTGAGTGTGAGATAGAGACTGATGTGCTCCTGTTGGTTCCTTCTGTAGCACTGACCTCCTAATATCAAACCAAATCTGAGAGAGCACACATGTATGGGAGTGAGGAAGGGTTGGTGATTAACATTACAGATTGTGGATACAACTAGAAAAGGAGATGTGAAAAGGTGATATAAGGAACAAAGATAGAGTGGGCTTCTTGAGTTACTTGAGGCTCTGCTCCCTTCCCTACTCTTACATTTTCACATATATTTATGTTACTTAATATCTACCTCGCCCTCATAACAGTTAATAAAATGCTTTTCAATGCACTTTGATAAACCTGAGATCTGCAGGAAGAGGCAAAAGCATAAACTGTAATTTTCCACAAGATTAAAGCAGAAGAGATCAGACATTCAAACATCAGTTCTATTCCTGCAATCCTTACCTTTGAGGTAAAAAGATGGCTAGGAAAGGCTTTCTGTTTGGCTCCATGATCCCTTGCCAGGTTTTCTCTAATTTGCAAAAAACGTGAGTGCTCCCTCCACAATTTAATTTCCATTTTAGAAGGTCTTTCTGTGAAGGCCAGGAAAGTACACTTCTTTTCTATTAAGTTATTACAAGCAGAATTTATTTTAGCATGACCATAGGCAGTTACTTTTCATAACTGAAATAATTCTTCTTTCATCTTAATATTTGTTCCTGTTCCTTCAATATTTGCAGACTTTATCAGCTTCCTTTTTATCTTTTACTTCTGTAAACTAAACAAGCCAGATTCTTTTAATCTATTTTTCAACTAAAGAAAAAAAATTCCAGTCATCTAATAATTTTATAAGTCCTGCTATGAAATCCATTCCAATTTAAATTAACATTTCTAGAAAAAAAAATAATAAAAAGGGACCAGAAACACATGCAATATTCTGAGGTTTTTCCAGTTTGGCAACTGATTCTCAGTTAATTTACCAGTAGCTTTAAAACACTAAGGGTCGTAGCCTTTCTTGTGTTTGTTAAGTTATGGAATTACCTCTAATTCCTTTCTTGGCATTTCATGTCATAAAAAAGTAATCACAAAAGCATTTGGTCCCCTATTATAATTAATTTTTGTTTTCTTTCATTTTGTGTGAGGTTTTTTTAATCTAATTTATAATAATAAATAACCCAACTGGTGTTGGCTTTGGTAAAAGGTGTCATCACATGCCATCACAACCAGAGAGTATATTATAGTGTAAATATAGTGTATAGTAAAAAAAACTTACTGTGAGCATAAATGTGGTATTTGCTTGTCTCCTTTTAAATATTACAAGTAACTTTGAAAATAAATGCCAAGGTTTCCTGTGTCTATAAAATGTGCTAAATGTTACATATAAACACAGCTGAGAATATGCTACTGCAATAAAATATTTTTCTTTGTTATCCAAATAGAGTAATGTTATACCAGTGGAATATTTATTTTAAAAAAATCAATACAGCTGGTATATCAAGTGTTTTATACTGATCTGATACTCCCTGTGGATTTAAGCATGTTGCCTGTGGCCATCCTGCAGCTTTAGAGGAAAATACCTAGAGGTTATAAAGCTGACTGTGATGCTGTACCTTTATTGAGTAAGACTGAGCAAACAAGAATGGGAAAGAGCAGATATTTGATCAAAGTAAGTTGAGCTTCTATTATACTTATTTTTCTTGCCAGTTTAAGAGTTAACAGAAGAAAAGCAATATAATGAAAACATGAACACATAAGGTAACAACGTATTCATAGACATTCTTGAAAGAAAAGATAACACATAACACAATGCAATTGCAGCAACTGTTAGAGAAAATGACATGGTATGTATAGAAGATAAGATGTAAACTCCAAGCTTAGGCTTTGATCATGTTTCCTTTGGGATCAGCAGTTCATTCCATGAGGCAGATACAAGTGGAAACGGGAGGGAGATATAAACCGTTTTCACCTATGAAGTATTTACTAGTCATGATGACAGGTTTCTTATTGCTACTGACAGGAACGCTTTTCAAGATATTGCTAATGCTTTCCTTTTGCTCCCCTGTCAAATACCAAGCCTGCCTATTTAAGCATTTTGTTTGATCATTGTTGTTGGATGCCCTTGGTCCTAGATTATCCCACTATATGAATTACCATGAAAAATCCTATATTTATTTTTCAGAAAAGTACATATCTAAATATACAGAGAGATAGATTGGCAGGGCGTGGTGGGCTGAAGAATTTTCATTTCTACAGAGGGTTATAAAAGACCACTTAGGTTATAGTGATATTTTGAGTGGGACTCAATTCATAGACTTTGTTGACCTGTTGAATTTTATTTAGGCAGTGCAGATCTGTAAAAAAAGGGTCAAGAACAACATAATTTAATATTAAGAAACCATACGCAGATACGATATGTTCAGTGGATCTTTGCTTCACCAGAAGAATTCCAGTGCCTAAAATACCAGGTTTAAATTCAGTCCCAAGCATTTGAATTGCAGTCTTATTTGTGTCAGAGAATCACAGAACCATTGGGCCTGTGTCTGTCATAGAATCACAGAATGATTTATGTTGGAAAGGACCTTAAAGATCATTTAGTTCCAACCCCCCACTACCATGGGAAGAGACACCTTCCATTAGACCAGGTTCCTTAATGACCCATTGAACTTGGCCTTGAGCATGTCCAGGGATGCAGCAATTTTCTGCTGCCTGTTGTGCTTCATATCCAGTCAGTTGTGTAAAAAAATAAATCCAGAAATGCTAATTAGCTGAAGGTAATGACAACAGAATGTGTCACTAACCACTGAAATATAGTCTGTGAATTAAAAAAAAAATCAATAAATCATCAGACTTTGTTAAATCAAATCAGTCACTATAATAAACCAATGACAATGCAGTGATGTATAGAAAATATTGAGTGCAAAATATCACCTATCATTGTACCCTAGACCATAATTCACCAGCAGTTAAGATAGAATGTAGTTTAATAAAGTCTGTCAGCAGGTGCCATTATACCGAAGAAGACTGACTTGATAGAGTCTATGCATCCAGTGAAACTCCTATTGCTTCTTGAGGCAATTGAATCTTTTGCTGCTTGCAGTCCTTTAATTGGAGTTTCCCTCCATTTTTGGGACTATCCCTGTTGAAAACTGAATTATGCAAAAAACAGGAATAGCTTTTTCTTAATATATTCTTTTGCAAATATGTAGATACTTTGGCTTCTAACATGATGCTTTTCCCCACCCCCACAATAGTCTGATAAATAACTCTTCAGTATTTTTAATTATCAGAATCAAATGTTGGTGGTTCTTCATTCACTATGGGTTTTGCCTATTTGTTTTGCTATTATTTGATTTTTTCCATGTACATAAAGAAAAAAATAATTTTTGAAATTGATTCATGACTAACTGCAATCATGACAGTGTAACTTTTATTTCTTCAGAATGGAGTGAATAACTGCTATATTACTTTTTAATTTACAAGCTGGATGTCCAGGGAGCACAAGGAGGTAAAACATATTTTAGAACTTAAACACTGGATGTTTATGAGTACAGTAATAATAGTAAGGTAAGAAATAATAAATCGGGTAAGGAACAATATAAATAACTCTAAATTTAACCTGAGGATGGTAAGACTATATGTGACAGGTCTAAGAATGCAACAGTCTTGCAAGCTGTTACTGCTGTGACAACATAGATTTTGTCAAGAACACAGCCAAACTAGGTGTTGTACACATTCATTAGCAGAACAAAAGTGGCTAATGTGTAATGCTTGTTTTTGTGACATCTGTGACACTGTTGGTGTCCCTTAGCAGTCTGCCTTGTACACAACAGGAAAGTATATTTGCAACAGAAGATCGAAAGATCACCTCTCCTGTCCTCCTGGAAATCTGTGTCCAACAAGGTAAGCCTGCAGTTTGGTCCTTTCCATTTTACTCTTATTTTGTGTCGAGGGATTTCCTATATTAAAAAAAAAAAGAAAAATATGTGAGTAATAAAATTGGGTACACTTCTATCAGCTCTGAAAAACCTGTGTTGGTTGAATTCAGTGCAGTGATTAATTTAAAAACAAAATGCAAATCAGGCAATGCTGCTCAGCTGTCTTCTGTAGAAATATTTCTGTAAGATCTAAAAAATATTTGTAGCATTTTTAAATTTCATAATGAGACAGGCAGTGGCATGGCAGCAAAGGGCAACTTCCAGCTATGATGTTCCTTTTCAGTGGTCATCTTAGTTCTGAAGGAATGAGGTGTAAGCCAGCAGTGCTGTCATGCTGTTGGGCCCCGCCAGCATGGGGGGGGAACATAGTTAAACAAGTGGCTGGTTTATGAGACCAGTGGGAGAGGTTGCTAAGCACTGAACTCTCTAGTTTAAGATAATAGTTTAGGTCTGGAAATTAACATGATGTGTCTTGGATTATTTTAATGTATAAATAACTAAAATGAGAATCCTCACTCTCTGCTGGCTCTTGCTGAAACTTGAAGCTCCTGATACTTCTTTCTGGATTTCTACTGTTTTGTTTAGTTTTGTTTTGTATGTGATAATCATCCTAAACAATGATGAGTCTGAATGGTTATTCTGGCTGCTTTGATTAGGTACCAACTACTACGAAGTTAATGTGTAATTTTATGGTTTGGTGTACTCTTGAGTATCCTTGCATCCAATAGGACTTTCCAATATTTCTACTATTTCTGTTTCTGACTGCAGGAGTTGGGTTTCTGTAAATATTCCTAGGAATCTGCCTATAACATAATTTTTCAGTGTAAGGGAAACACCTTTGTAGACTCATCCTGCATTTCTTGTCCATTCAGACTTTCAAAAGCATATGCTTTTGGTCCTGAAGTTCAATTGAAGAAATAGCATGACTAATATGAGGTATTTTGCTGTCTTCAATACCTTAAAAATAGTCACTCCTCTACCCTGACAGCACCGATTTACTGATTAATGGCCCATCATCTTGCCTTTGTATGAAGCAATTGCACTCAGCTCCTGCTGAATTACCAAAGGAGCTGTATAACAGCCTGCTGCACGCTATAAATGTTTCTATCATTCAAAACTCAGTGAGAACCACCAAATAATATTAGGACAGCAATTCCAGTCTCCTGATGTGCTCCTGAGGCAGTTGACCTATTGTTCCCAATAAGGACAATTTGGTAGCTTGAGACTGTACACATCAGTAGCCTCCACTGGACTGATCTGTGCCTCACTTATATAGTGTATTCACACTTTCAGCTTTCATTTCTGTTGTGGGGCCCCCACTGAGAAACCAGCTTAAAAGGATTTTCACAGCTCTTAGGCCCTCTTTATTTCCACTGAAACTCAAAGTAGATCTTAACTAGTGAGTAGTTAATTCAGTTGACCTAAATCAGTTGTCTGCAGGCCTGGTGTCTGGGACGGAGAAACTGTAAGTGTCTTGGAAATGGAGATGGCAGAATACAATTCTAGTTGCTACTGAAAGACTCCTAGAAGCAGGGTGGAAACATGAGGTTCTGGAGGTGTCATATCCTTTCCAAACCCTTCTGTTAGATCTGTAGTGTTCATGCCACCTTGGCTCTTGCGAGTATATTTGTTTTATGGACAAAGCATTCACTCATCACCTGAATTACCACAAGCTACAGTTGTTTGGAGTTTGTTTTCAAAGAATATTTTGTTCTTCTTTCCCTGCACTTTTTTTAGGTAGACAGCTGGTGCACCTTGCCCACCTGTTTCACTACGGCTGCCTTGGCTGTAAATTCCTCCTCTGATTTTTGCCTTCCTAAATTATAGTAGTTGTGGAGAATATAAGATGCTGCTTTCTATGTCTTCTGCAGCACTCTTAACTTTTTTTTTTTAAATTCTTCTCATTTGTATCCCAAAGGTAATAGCATTTGTTGGGAGGAAAGAATTCAAAGTGGAAGAATGACAAGGAGGATATTGGATTTACTCAAGTGACTTGTTGCTGGGAATGCTAAATCCTGGCACACAACAGTGAGCAACCATATATTATGCTTAGTGTTGCTTATCCTGTGTTTTGAGAAGTAGAATTTCTGTGTAGAGATAACATAGGTGTTCATAGAGTTTTGGAGGCCCTCTCCAACACATGCTTGAGCTTCCTGTCTTAGCAGTCAAAGCAGAGGTCATAAAAAGCACAGAGAAAATAATGGAGGTAAATTGTGCATGTGCCAGATCCTTTGATATGTTGAGGCTGGGGAATAAGTCACACATGCTTTATGCCCCTGCTAAGATGGAATGAGCTTTGCAGTGTATGTGCCCCAGCTTGCTCGTGAAATCCTCCAGCCAGCAAGGTGGTGGAATCAATCTATTCTTATCACTTCAGCTGTGGGTCAAGGTCACCTTGGTTATTTGCATCTATGTTCACACAGTATTATATTTTATAATTAATGTTGATAAATTCAATAGCACTTGTGGCTGATATCCAAAACTGTCTTTTCTTAAGGCTGGAGCTAGAAATTATCAAGTGTCTAGCTAGCTTTCTGACCCTGAAGTTTGTATTTCACTCCTGCCAGCACTGTGTTTCTTTATATGTGCACATGTCACCATTTGACATATAGCTTGTAAGGTCTTCAAGATATATGTCAACAAGTTAATCAGTTAGAGAGAAGGTTCATTAACTGAATAAGAACAGATGTGTGCATAAGGTAACTTATTCCTCATTAAAGGAGAATGTGTATGACCTTTGGAGCACTTAAGCCTCAAATAACTGATAGGTAGATGGTATGGAATATTATCTTTCTTTGAGGATTTTGTCTGAGCCATTTGGTGTTAGTTTATGTTACACATAGCAGCTAATGCTCAATAAATCTTTGTCATACTGTAAAGTGTGTGATAGATTCTGACAGAACCTAGCTGATATAAATAATATATTTGTTATAAGTAAATGGTTTACCATGTTTATCTTTTGAAATTTTTTATGGCCATGAAGTAGAGATTTAGAGGACTCCACTGCTACAACTATGCCTTAAATTAGCTTTTACTCTCACTATTAAATAGAGACTTGGATAAAGAGCAGGAATCAACAAGATTGGATTTGTTGGAAATTGTCCTCAGTGACTATTTGCCATTTGATTACTGACTGATGGTGATTTACCTGCCCTCTTCCTAGGCCACTTCTCAGCAAAACTGCAGATGAACACAGTCCCATTTTCCATGGATATTTTATTATTGAATGTTTGTTGAAGATAACTACCAGTAGGATTGTGTCCTGCAGTGGCAAATGCAAAAGTCTGGGCTGAAAAACATTGGGCTCTGACATTCATCATAAATTTTTTAGAGATTGCTTTTCTCAGCATCTCTACCCTTCTGGTTTGTTGTGCTTTCTTTACTGATAAAGATTCAGCACAGACTCTGAACATTCCCTACAATTATAATCCCAACAAATAAAATAGCTCCAGGCCATTTAGATAAAGATACAGCCTTTTAATCTTTCCTTTTTCAGTTTGCACCCTGTGGAGAAGGCCAATGAAAAAGGTTCACCACTTTCATTACCCTAGTTAGAGCTAATCAGAAGACTGTGAAATCAGATACCCTTTTGTCTGTGTGGTAGCGTATAATCATATTCTGCCTTAAATCTTCTTTGAGCTTACTAACCCAAGAGTTCTGTCAGCTTCAGTTCTCTTAGTTTCTTTCTTGCCCCATGTTAGACTCATAATCTATAAATCTATTCCAAGTTTCATCCAGATGTAAAAGAGAATAATTTTAAAAGCAAAACTCAAAAAGCAAACACACAGACTGCCAAAGGTATTAATGCTGTCCTCAAAACCTCATGATTTTTTAAAAATCTCTAGCATTCATGAATGTGTTTTTTCAGCATGTTAATAAGGATAGCAAATACCGTGCTGGTAACAATCTGAAGAAAAATTTTACTCTTTTCTTGCTGCAGTGCTTTAGAATTAATTTCATAATTATAAAACCATATTTCTTTTCTCTTGAATTTAAGAATTTACAGAAAGTTATCTGTAGTTAATTTGAAGCTTTATTGTAAAAATCTCTCTTAAAACCTCTGATACAGATTTTGAGACATATTTGTTTTATATGCCTACATTTTGTGCTTTGAATTTTGCCATTTAAGTGCTCATCACTCAGGTCTGGCCTCGAGTGTGATAAAAAAATATCAACAAAATATCCCTAATGTGACTCCAGTGTAAGTTTGTCTCAGAATAGGCATCTCAATTTTCATTCTGTAGTCGTAAATTTCACTCTAACACATTTTGCAACATCCTTGAGTTTATTCCAGAGAACTTTTTTTCTAATTCTTCCCAAATCTTACCCTGGGTCTGGAAATTACTTATCTATGGAGGGCTTTAGTTTTAACTACCAGTAGATCCACAGAAAATTGCCAGGGTTAGTTTAGGCAAACACGACTCCTATCAGTTGTAGTGTTACATTTCTTTATTTGCTGGATCTGAAGGTAAGGGCAATCTCACTCTATACTTCAACTTTACTTACTGTGAACAAGAGGTGATAGAATATAACAAGCATTCTACATAAAACATTATTTCAGTTGCTATGTACTAGACAAAAAAAAAGGCAAACATGCTGCAGATTTTTTCCTTAGAAATTAATGTCTTAACATCAGCTTTCCTCATTGTAGCTCCAAAATTAATCTATTTAGAGTGCACTTATAATAAAGAGGAAATGTTTTGTAGATGCAATTGTTCTGTTGCATGAAATCACATCCAAATAGTTGTTTTTCTGGGTTTAAAGTACTTTGTGTAACTGCAGTTGTGTAATGAAATGAAGATTAGTATACTGCATGTATGAGACTTGCAATGTAATTGCAAAGAAAAATTACTTTCCTTGCATTCAGCCTAACATTTTAGAAAATGTTAGGCTGAATGCAAGGAAATTCATTTGCATTTATGAAGTCAATCCCAAAAGGAGATTTTTTTTCTTTTTGGAAAATGTGAACCTAAAACTGAAACATGGAAATTAATTAAGGTGTACTGTGTTGAAGTGTATCTGGACAGGCAGAATCAAAAGTGCCAGCAAAATAAAGATTTTTTTCCATTTTTTTCCATTCTAAACTGAAAAGAGAGAACACAAGAGGCTAAAGAAAGGTTCCAGTGATAGTTAAATATATGACATAGTTCATAAATCTGTATCAGAGTGCTAATCTTCTGGTATTTAGATTAGTCAAAATTATTTAGCATATTTTATTTAGCAGAAAAATATTTTAAACAGTCATTGAGCTGATTTTATCACAGAACATGTGTTCATTGTTGAGTTAATCCTAGGGACAGAATGTATAATCTAAATTTTTATCCATTTGATGGTAGATCATCCATCATTAAGTTTCAGAATTCACCTGTCAGTGACAAAGAAATTTGATATGGTTGTTACTTGTTAATCACTCTAATATACTTTTTAGTTAAGGATATATGAGAACAAGAAAAACACTGAAGACAACTGAAAAAATCCCCTTACCTGCATAGTCATGTATTGATGTTTAATATACAAATATAAATTTAAACATGAATTAAAAACTGAGTTTAGGTTAGGGGCAGTCCAAGCGAAGTAATGTTAAACAGATGCAGGTCAGAGAGCACAGCTGACCCTAAGGAAAAAGCAGGCCAGGAGAGCAGTTAGAATGGAAAAAAATGTAGAATGCAGGAAGAAAGGTGCAGTTGTAGTTAATCTGCTAAATTAGTAAAACTAATTCCACTCCCTGAGAGGTGAGCAGGAATTTTACTTCTGATTTCAGTGGGAACAATTCAGCAAAGTTGGTCAAGACCCTGACTCAGTCCTATCCTACATCTTACAATTATTTGAACTCAGTGGTGGGCTGATTAGAATTTATGTATAACTTTTTTGCTAAACTTTGCCCTGTTCTTTTAGGAGAGTGCCAAGGCAGTAGGAAAGTGGTAAGAAAAGTACTTGTAATAGTAGCTGTTTAAAGTAATAGGCTAGTTCAATGTGATGATTGGAAAATATGTAAAAATCTTGAAGGACAATCACAGAGGTAGCTTGTTATAGTGCTTTGGTTTACTGTAATATTGATCCTAATTCTTGTACAGAAAAGTTGAATAATATTTAATGATGAATGTCTTGTGTGAAATGCTATAAAAGGCAGAAGCAAGTATAATAATTTTGTAATAACTCATAATAGTCAATCTTCTGTGCTCCATCCCCTTGCTCTAATTGGTGATCCCTGAACAGACAGCTTCTCTGGGAGCATTCCTTGCACCAGCTTCTAAGTGCTGTCATGACCTGGCACAACAGAGAAAAAGGGCTTCTGCTGGGTCCTAGTCCTGCTAAGTAAAGAGAAGGAGTGGATTACAGTAGCTTCTTCATGGTGAGACAATCCAGTCAGAAGATGGAGTAGATAGAATTATGAGTGTTTGCGGAAGATCCTCAGCATGTTTCATTCTAATGTGTGTTACCTCTTGGAAATGTTTCTTCTGATTTTGATTAACAAGAAAGTTGACAAACTCCTTTTATTTCTGACCTATTTTGCAGCTGTTCTCAAGTCTTCAGAAAATAGAAGAGGGACACAGAAATATCACTTCCTATGGGCAGGTAAGTATTGCCCTCCATTGTTTCCTCTCGAGTTGAAACATGGTATAGAAGTTCCAATTATTTAGTACACACATCTTGAAAACCCATCTCTAAATAATGTATGTTGACTGTATTCAGGCTGTAGCTTCAGTATTATGATCTATAGGATAATTGCAATGGATGTATATAATTCAGACAGATAACGGATAAAAGGGAACTGCAAAAGTATGCCTGGGTCTTTTATTGATTTCTGCCACAATAAGAAGCTATTTTTGCAATATAATTGCTGGTAATGTTTAAAGGTTTTGTTAATTTTGAGATTAACTAAAATTAGGACTTTTTCAGTAACCTGTGTGATTTTAACACATGGATCACTGTGAAACACACATGTAAAATTCTTAAAAGGCATTCATCAGTGTCCAAGGTTCTGCTTACAGATGAAAGGAATGATTCTCGAGTTCAGGAAAACAAAACAAAATTATTTAATGGAATGTCAAGGTCATTTAAATGACAGTGTTTGTAGAAAATAACAACTTGCTCCTTGCAGATTAAAAAACAACAGGGATCAAATTCTGAGATCCATCTAACAAGGGTTTTTCTATTGGCAGACTATATTTTTTCCAGTTTTCAAACAGGCTAGTTCCTGGGGTAAAAAATGAAAGAAAAAAAGTAATCAAAGATGTATGTTTCCCTCTGGTAAAACCAGGATAGAAAACAATAAAGAAAATCAAGATTTAATTGTTGAGGGTTTTAAACAAAAGTCTGTACTGATTCAAGTAAATTTTGAATTTATGGCTCACCAGTGAGTAAGGAACTCAATATGATAAAAGTGATTATATTTGTCACATATGTGACAAATATAAAAAAAAACCCAAAATCATGTTGGTATTGTTTTGCAAGAATGGAGTTGTTAGCACTCTGTTCCAATTCCGTTTTGGATCATTATTTTCTCCTTACTGAATTTCACCTGCCATTCAAAGTAGATGCAATTTGTGTTATAAAATATTGTGTAAAATCACTATAGCCCCTGAAAATTCACCTTAGACCTAGCTATGATTACTGGGCCTGAAAAGACTCCTGCATGGTGTATGTTCAATTTGGAAAGAACTTTGTGATCCTGGTAAAGTGATATGTGTACATGAATATATAACATCAGTAAATGTTAGGTAAAGTGTGAATTTCTAGCTAAAACAGTCAAATGGTACAAGATTAGCCAAACCTTTGATAGGAGGGAATGAATCTTTAGATCTTTTTCCCTCTTCATTTGCAGTTCTGTCAGTCACTCGATCAGAACAGTTTCTGTGGATGGAGATAGGAGATGAAAAGGAGAGAAGAACGCTGAAAGGAGAAATTATGTTTTAGCTTAATCCTCAGCTGAAAGAGCTGTAACATTCATGAAGTCAGATTGTACCACAATGGAGGAGCATATTCCTTCCATCACAAGAAACATCCCTCCTTCACATCTCTCATTCATCTCTCTCTTGTGTCTCAGTATGGGAATACTGCTCTTACAGCTGTGCTTTCCTTCCTAATGATAGACTGGCTCTTAATACAATCAGGAGATCTCTGAAAACCTGGGGCATTTCCTCCACTGGTAAGTGCATTAAGATGGGGAAAGAAGAAGGTGGAAAAAGTCTGACATGTGTCTGGGGCTACTGATGGCAGGTATCACTTTGACTTTATTATTTCTTCTTCTAAAAGCTTGTTGTCTTCCAAAATACACATAAAGACTCATTAAGAAATAGAATTTTTAAGCAATGAAAAAAATTACTTGTTTATTTTTTTTTCTTCTGTCCCAGTTATCATCTGGGATGCTTGACTTATTTTTCAAGCTTGAAAAAAGGTATTTTTAGATAAATCTCATTATTTTTCTCCCCACATGTGAAATTTAGCACTGAGAGGTGCATGACTTTTATCAGCAGAAAACATTTTTGCTATGTAATTTCCAGGTGCTTTTGCATTGGTCTTTTTTATAGGCTTCTATGATTTGAATATATTCTTTGAATTGAATACTTGATTTTGAAATTATGTAATGTTTATTTTTTTAAAAATCTTTTTTTTTTCCTTGTGCCATCTCCCTACAATTTTTCTTCTAATGCTGTACCTCCAACTATTAGAAGTGATTTGAAAAGTTGCCAACATGTCTTTGAAGCCTGAAAATTATTATGTAAGTTCTAGTGGTTAAGTCATAATGATACTTAGCTCCCTCAGCACAAAAATGTGCATCACTTAACAAGTTACATTTTTTAAAATCATTAAGCCAAGAATCCAAAATAAGATACTGAGAGCCAGTTCCATTATCCACTTAATAAAAAAAGGTCAGAGATTGTTAGTTGTTGATTGTTAACTGATCACTCGTTGATCTTGCTGAGAATCTGATGCCAATTTGCTTTTGCTTCTTTGTGAGTGAAGTGCATATTCCTTCATCAATATAGAAATTGTCAATACTTGTGGATTGTTTGTATTTTTTTTCTCTTAAAAGGGTGTAAATGACACTCCTTTATTCATTCCCTACTCAGATAAATGACAATATCACTACTATGTTCAAAACTCCCAAAAATCACACTTTTTAATGTTCCTTTAAGGAGCAATTAAGATAATTTCTGGTGACAAGTGTCTTGTGTTAGACATAGTGAATTCAACCCATATTCCCCCAATTCAAACTAAAGAAAACATAGAGATCAGATTTGGTGGTAGTAGGGTAGAAGATGTCTCAACAGTAAAAAGAGTAATTCTACAAAATGAATAGTTTCAAATGGCATATTTAATTTTCTATGAAATATATGTCATCTGCACAAATGTGCATTAAAGAGGTGCTGTCATGAATTTAAAATTTGCTGGAAAAGCAGAATTTTTCTTTTTATACTGTACAACCTAGAGAATAATAATAATAAAAAAGTGACATCAGGTGCTTTTAATGTTCCAACTTGTCAGTAAATGTTATAAGTAAAAAAAACCCACTAGTTATATCCAAGAAAATGAATGCCAGTTTCAAAATGAGATTATACATTTGCATGAATATTATGCAATTTGAGTAACAATTATAATGTCTCATTTTTTTCAGAGATTTTAATGTGCGTTACCAACATGTCTATTTCTAGATTTGGTCCAGAGATATGAAAAACAATTTTCAGAGGACCTTTCTGCATAGTTATAAATTATAAAAAAATCTCTGCTGCTATTTTCCTGTCTTGGATTTGCATAACTTATGTCCATGTAATTCTGTGGGGTTAGGTGTCTTTAAAGGCATCAGCTATTGAACAAAGATGTTTCCATTATTTTTGCTTCATAGGATTTCCCTTTTTAATGATAAATTTTTTTGCTTTCACATCTTTGGGTCATTATGACTATGCAGTAATTTCTAAAATGGCAGTTTGAGGGGTGCCAAAAAATGGTTGTCTGATGGGAAAAGACCCATAAAATTTTTAGTGCAGAGCCAAGGAGCACAGTGGAAGGCTCTGTCTCCAGTCTTGTTTAATTACCTATTTAGGAATTGTCCTGTGGATGTGATTAATACAATCAATAAACTGATTAATACAATCAGTAAACTGTCTCTACTAATACATGATATATTTCCATACTTTTATTTTATAGATAATTTCAAACGTGTTTCCTTTCTGACCTCAATTTTATGTGCATTGCAGAAACTTCTTTCTCATTTAATTAAATTTGATCATCAATTTGATAATCTGATAAATTTGATTGTCTAATTTCTTCAATGAAGATTGAGAATGATTGACCCCAAAATCTGTGTACAGCATGCTTTATGGAAAAAAAGCTAATTCCCTAGAAAATAGATTTATATTTTAGAATACTGTCTGAAGGACTGCTGTATTTCTGCAAAACTTATATACCTTATTTCTAGTGCATCCAAAAATGCATCTTTGTGCTTTCATAAAGACATTGGGCTTTCACACAAAAAAAAATCATACTAGAGAGCAAGGTGTATAATTTAAACTATTATTTTACAGTAATTATATAAAACCTGCATTATCAATATTACATATTTATAAAACATTTTAACCTGTATTCATTTAAAAAAATGGTTTCAAAGATCACATTAGAAGACAAAGATTGGAGTGACACATTTACAAAAAAACTTACTATAAAAGCCCATTGTTGCTTTAAATTTAAGTCCTCAAGACTCCAAATCTTCCTGTACTGCATTACCATCAAAGACAGTGACATCTATGATTTCCTTCTCATAAGAACATAGTGACCAACTGCTACTTTTTTTGCCTTCGTAGGCTTTTTTTGTAAACTATATGGTAAAGGAGGGGTAGCTTTTTATATTACTTGGCATGTTCCTTGAAAAGATGAAGATGATACACATCAGAATAGGGACACTGACAGATGAATTGCAGCAGCGGTGTCTTTAGCAAGCTGGATCAACTTGGCTGTAAATATGCCTGAGTCAGTGACTTCAATCATTGTAGTTTGTAGATAAACAATGAAATGTCAGACGTTCCTATTTATATGCTGATATCCTGGCTAGCTCACCATTCCTTTTCCCTTTTCCCTTTTCCCTTTTCCCTTTTCCCTTTTCCCTTTTCCCTTTTCCCTTTTCCCTTTTCCCTTTTCCCTTTTCCCTTTTCCCTTTTCCTTTTTTTCCTTTTCCTTTCCTTCCTCCCCTCCCCCCCACTTTGAAATTCCATCATCCAATGCCATTAGTCATTGCATTAAAGTCCACATAAAAAGCAATTTAATTTTTTTGGGGGTTTATTGGGGTTCCCATTACTTTGGTAACAAGGCACTTGCTTTGAATTTCCAGAAGGATTTCAGTTCTTTGTGCCCAATTTATGGCCATTTTTTTCTTCTGTCACAATATCCTAGATATGAAATTATATTTTTCTCTTTTTGATACAGTGACTCTTGATATGTCTGCAGAGGGCAATCATATCAAATCTTGGACTTTTGGCAGGCTAAAACTCGGTTCTTCTCTCCCTCGGTATCTATTTCTCTGTGATATCTATAGCTCTTTTCTGTATCTGTAGCAGGAATGATCAGAAGATTTGTGAAATTTTAAAGCCCTTTGAGCCTCCCGTGGTCACAGAAATGCTCCTTTCTCTCTGCAGGGGCTGAGAAGCCCTTGCTGAATTTGCTCAGACAGATCTTGTTCTCCCTGAGCATGGTGTGGGGTGCTGTGGTGCTGAACAAGGCAGGAACTCTGCCGTAGTCCCACAGCAAAGAAAATCTTGTAATTCTCATATGGTTGTGTTTGAGGATCCCAGGATGCGGGAAGAGATGAGAATCTTGACTCCATGTTTCAGAAGGCTGATTTATTATATTATGGTGTTATATTATATTAAAATGCTATACTAAAACTATACTAAAAAGAATAGAGAGAAAGGATCCTTCAGAAGGCTAGAAAGGAATTGAAAGGAATGATAACAAAAGCTTGTGACTCTCAGAGAGTCTCAGAGACTCTCAGAGACTCACAGCTCGATCTGTGATTGGTTATTAAGTAGAAACAATCCACATGGACCAATGGAAGATGCACCTGTTGCATTCCATAGCAGCAGATAGTTATTGTTTATATTTCTTTCCTGAGGGTCCTCAGCTTCTCAGGAGAAAATCCTGGCAAAAGAATTTTTCAGAAAATATCATGGTGACACTCTTATACCTGCGAAGTAATAACTGATAAATTTGGATGTTGGTAATCTGGCTCAAGTGCACAGTAAAAGGTGGTTTAGTTTATAACCTCATAATGCTGAGTATTCTGACCTGAAGTCCTGCTAGTGTGGGAGCATCCTGGTGCCTGTTTATTTTTGTGCAACTAAATTGCTGAGTTATAATTTGTAGGAAAACATGAGTTTTAGAATGCAAGTAGAAGATAAGTAGGTGTGATTAATTTTCAGTCTTGTACTGAGCATATTTCTTTTGCAGTTGCAGAAACCTGAGCTGCATAGGTTCAGGTTATAATTTGAACAGTTCATTCAAGTAGCAATGTGGTGAAAAATAAGGTCTCAGGAAGGTCTGCCAATGAAGACTGCCACTCAAAGACAGAAATATTTAACAAGTAGAGATAGAGATCTTTAGAAAGATATCTTTGAAATAATTTACAATGTAAAATGAAAATAATTAGCCTAATTTATGTAAATTGCATGTCATGCCACTCTGTGTAATGTATATGTTACACTGTTGAAGACTGTGGTCTCATCACTGCACTGAAAATTTTATAACTGATTAGAGTGAGATGAAGATTTTTTCAGTAGTCCAGTCTAAGCTCATTTACTGCTATTGTGAGACAAGAGATGCTCTTGTCCTTTCATTACTTTGAAACTCTCATCATGTGAGTATGATCAAATTGTTTGAAACTCACATGCTTATCCAGAGACAATAGAGGGTGGAATTCACTGAATAAATTCAGTGAATACAATGCAGATTTCTTATGTATCTATGTAAAAACACTTAAAAATATTGGTAAACAAATCTGTCTGAATGCAGTTTTCCATGTTTAATTTTTTAGACTAGCTTAGACCATGCAGAAAATTTTCAAAATTAATTCCTTAAAATATTTAAGGAATTAACATAAACATTAAAACATTAACATTAAAAATAAAATAGCATTTATGAAATGTTTTTTGTTTGTCTTTTGTTAAATTTTTTTAAGTTAACACTGAAAAAATGAGAAAACACCTCTGTCTTTTTAACCCCCACTAGAGTCTTTGAGATTACTTTGCCTACTTAAAAAAGAAAACTAAAATAAGCAATTAGATGATCTACATTTATTTATTTATATCAAAGCTTTATGATATTTCATTGAGGAAATAAGGCAGTGAGGCCACCTTATCAAACATTCAGAAATTCAGCATGACATAAAGTCAAAACTGTACCCACTTAAATATGAAAGTAAGAAAGATTTTGATTGTGTGTAATAACAGCTGCACAGGAAGATTGTTTCATTTTAGCTGATTTAAAATAGGATCTATAAAGAGAAAAGCTTTGTAATAGTGTTTGCTATTCTATTTTCTTCTGGCTTATTTTTAGAAAAACTGGCTTTTTTTGTAACACTTTGCAGGATACCTAAGTCTCTTACCAACAACTGATGCTTTCTTCTTCCATTTAAGAAAGGAACTGTAATTCGGAGATGATAATGACAAAAGATGTTGGGAAATTTGGTGCAATGGGGCTTGTCTTATGTCTTTTTTTTTTTTTTAATGGGGAAACCAATCTGGACATGTGTCAGCAAAATGTACAAACCTAAAGAAAGTAAACTTTTTGAAAACCAGATATATTCACAGAATGGGAAAGTTAGAAGGGACCACAGTGGGTCGGTTTGGTCCAGCCTCCCTGCACTATCAGGGTCATCCCGCAACACATGGCACAGGATTGGGTCCAGAGAATTTTTGAGTATCTTCAGTGAGGGAAACTCCACACCCTCTCTGGGCAACCTGTTCGAGTGCTCAGTCACTTCACTGTAGCAAACTTCTTCCTCGTGTTCAGGTGGAACTTCCTGTGCATCAGTTTCTGCCAGCTGCCTCTTGTTCCATTGCTCTGCACCACTGAGCAGAGCCTGGAAACATCTTGTCAGCCTCTTTTCAGACACTGATAGACAGTGATGAAGTCCCCTCTCAGTTGTCTCTTCTCAAGGCTGAACAGGTCTTTCCTAATTAGAGAGATGCTCCTGTCCCCAGTGATCCTTGCTGCCCTCCACTGGACCCAGATAAAAATGAATGATTTAATGGAAAAGGAAATAAAAGGCTGTAATGGCCATGTAGAAAATGCTTTAATGTTGTGCTAGCAAATAAGAAAGTAAGACTTTAAATTTACATTTCATTAAAATGAATCAGTGTATAAAAGCACACAATTTTGAAGAGTACGAAAATAGTGTTTTGAGCTGTCTGGTTAACCTTGTTTATCATAGGCATACTGTAATATCAGCCAATAACTGTGGAATGCATGATAATTTATTCTTCTATTCTTTATATTTATTTGGATATAACTTTTGAAAGTGAGGTCATAAATGTTTCCTTAACTTACTAAAAGACATTTCTTTGTTTTTATTCAATAACCATGCTGCCATTAAATCAATGAAAAGCCCAATATCTGCAAGGTATAGATGAATATGTACAATAAGGTATGCACTGGGAATTATAACTTACATACCAAACCTCTTTTCAGAAAAAAGTTTGGTTAAAACAGAGCCAAGGTAAAGACAAAATATATGAAGCACAGGTGAACTCGATACAGAAAAAAGAAATCATCCCAAAACAATTGTACCTGAAGGTGCTAGAATGAAATAACATAAAAAGTATTGCTTAGTAAAAAAGTGAAACATCACGTAAGCAAGAGAACATAGAGTTTATTACCTGTATGTTTTCATAGCAGGGTTGCTTGAAAGATACAATTGCTATTGATCTATTTCTGTTGAAAAAAGTAACATCACTCATCTATTCTAGATAAATTCAATCTCCTTTATTTTAGGAGTTGAGGTACTGGAGTGAGTGGACCAGAGGTCTAACTTGCTCCGTATTTTTATTCTGACCTTAGGAAGGATATTATTTACTGTATCTGTAGCAACAGAAGAAAAGATAATTTCTTGGTTGTTTAATTTAGAAAAATTTTCTCTTTTCTGTTTTTCTAGGTCTTAAACTTCTGCTGGATAGAAATCTCTGCTTTAATCCTGCAGTTTTGTACATATTCCAAAACAAAGATTATTGACACTTGTAAGAATTCTGGGTGTTAATTAGCGATATGTTACTTTTGGATCTCTAAGATTTTGGCCTCAATAGCTTCAAGGAACAGTGAATTCTGTTCTGCTATGTGGAAGAAAAGGTACTTATTATGAATTTAGCATCCTTTAATTTTTTCATACCTATTTATTACAAGAAATGGAGATGGGAAGCTCCCAATCATTTCCAGACTATCAGTGCATGTGTTTTTTTTTCTGACGTCCTTACATTAAAACAAAGAGTAAGATTTTTGTATCACCTTTTAAAGTAAAATGATTCCAACCTTACTGAATGTTTTTCCACTCATTTATTAATTTCTCTGGAACTTTTTTTTTTTCAGAAATTTGAGCTTCTTTTTCTGAACCTCTGCGGGTTTGACACTTTTTTTGAAACCCTGTGATCAATGCTGCACATAATATTCTGGAGGAGATGACATTTTAGATGGATATGTGGTAATTTCTTGACTGTGATGGCACATTGAGCAATTGATGTTTTTTATTTCCTCCTTTTCTCTATCTTCATTGTCAGTAAGTTTGAAAGGCACATGCCCTGTACATGAGTACCACACAGAAATTGAAAGGAGATATGATCACTCTTTTTATTCTCTTCCTTCGTATCACTGTTGAATTCAATTACTGCTGTCTTTGAAGTTTCTGGCTCAGAAAGAAATATCTACTTCTTCAGTGAGTGATTTGGTCTGGGGAGAAGTACTGGGATGGTGGCTGGGGTAAGGGCTCATGCTATTTTCCACTGAAAAAGCCATGCCTCTCAAGGCATCAGAGCTACCTGGGGAGCTGGTGAGGACAGATGCCAGCACAGCCTCTGGCTGCAGTCAATTTTAGACCTTTTAGAGGTCTAACCTGCATGAAGCAGCTTGGTGTGACAACCTAGTCCTCTCATGGCAAGGGGTTTACTGCTAGAGGATATTCATGGTCACTTCCAACACAACCCATTTTATGTTTTGAGGGAAAGGAGTTTTCCCTTTTGTCAGAATATTTTACTTGGTTGTGTTATATATTATCTTGTTTCAGGAAACATTGGGAGGTTTCATCAGAAAGTTACATCTTGTTGCAGAATTTCTAAACATAGGCAGTATCCTTCATCACTTCAGCCTTCCTCCTCTGCTGTGTTTTCATTTTAAAGGGTTTTGAACTTTTATACTAAGGGCTCCATTCCTTGGTCAGATGCTGAGGCATAATTTGTGCATTGAGGGATGTTTGATGTGGGTGGGACACTGAAGAGTTTCACACCATCTGTGTATCAGAGGTACTTCTAATTAACTTGGTGGAAGTAGCCTTATAGGAGCAGTGCTTTGCACTCTGAGATCCTAAGTGTGTGTGGAAGGGGAAGAGGGAAAAGAGGAAGAGGTCAAGAGAAGTTATAAGGAAAGGAAGGATGTGGAGTGAACATAACTGCATCCTTAAAGAGAGGTGTTTGCTGTATTTAGAGGGTGTGGCCTTAGACAGGAATGCAGACTCCCAACCTGTTCATTGATTTTGCTTCAAGTAGTTAGAACGTTTATCCCTCATTTATCCCAAAATGTATCCCTCTCCATAGGCTGTGTTCTAGGCTGCAGAGTGTCTTTTCCACTGTCTAATCCACTTGCTTTACTAACATTATATGGAGCAGGCTTGCAGCTATGCTGTGTGATTTTTGTGGGTTTTCAGACTCCTCCTTCTCCCTATACTTCGTAGGCTGAATTATAGGAAACTAAGTCAGAGGTATATACCTCATTAAAATGAACAAACAAGAAAAAATAGATATTTCAGTGCTGTAGATTTTAAATTTCTTTTAGATTTGGATCTAACATCTGTCTCAGATAGAAAGGCTTTTCCTAATAATGAATTATACATTAATAGTCATAATCAAAAGAAAACATCATGGGAAATTGTCCAAATCCCTGAAAAATGTCTAAATTTCTCTTCCATTTCACATTTATCCTACAAACTGGAGATTACCTAAAAATGAAATGTAAATTTTGGGCTGTTACATGGGTTCTTTCAAGCAGTTTCTTCACTCCTTTCTAATGTTGTATGGTATAAGTGAACTTGGAAAATACATTTCTTTTTCTTTTTGGTATTATTATTTTAACCTTTTTCTTTTTGAAGTACTAAGCTTATCATGAATTCTAAAATCGAATCTTCTGTAAGTGTTAGTAATGAGACAGCAGAGCAGAGAGGCATGGCTTCTTCCCATAAGGTTTTGCTTTCAGAATGAACTAAGTCGTATGAAGTGTGGAATCTGAGATAAGGCATGAAATTTTTAGATGGTGCCAGCTGGAATAGCTCCATTAAAATCAATGGAAAGACACCAGTTTTCACCACCAGCTTGTGACTCACTCCCAGGGGAAATAAAATGGTTGATATAAATGTTTCAGTCATGAGCCTCTTAAAGTGAACAATTGACATGGCAAGGGCAGATGCTGGTATTTAAAACTGAAGATAATTTGGGATATTGTATTCTGGATGTGGTAGAATCTGTTGGTTTTATCTCTATCACCCAGTATTGCTTTGAACCCCACTCATATTTGAGCTTTTTAGAAAGTAGCTGAATGATGTGAAGTTTCTTAGAGCTGTGGAGTAAACTGTGGGCTGCTGCACAGCATTAGGATGAATTCTTGCTTTTTATAAAGACTTAAGCAGAGAAGGAGAAAATCAAATCTTTTCATTCCTCACAAGGCACACACTGAATTGTACTACTGAGTCCTTTGCAACAATATGACTATTGACAGATACTGTTACTACTAAATTCAGTAAAACCATATTTATGCTGATACATATGCATGCAATTTTTTGTCTTTTACTGTAAGGTGGGTGTGGGATGCCATTTTCCAAGCTGAATGTGGCAATAGCAACAGCCAAACCCATGTGTGATGTTGCCTAATGGACTTGGAAAGAAGGGAAAGCAGTTTGGGGTTTTTCAAAAGTCACTTTCAGATTTTGTGATTCCTACTGTGAGCTCAGGAAGCCCCCAGGCAAGAAATATCTAGACTAAGAAGCAGAAACATAGATTATTTATTTGTTTTAACTTTACTGTTTAATAACATGAAGAAAACAGAGAAAAAGAAGCAGGTAAGAGGCAAGGCAGAAAGGTCCCTTCTCTGGGAAACAGTGATAGACTTTTATGAATCATGATTCTACAAGATGTGAATTCTACAAGATGTTTCATTTCATGGACAGCCTGGTTTCCCCATTTGCATTACCCTTGGATCAGTGCACAAGCAAGTTTCTCACTGTAGAGTTTTATTAATGAGGTTATTGTTAAGCAAGAAAGCTCAACTGCTTTCCTTCCAAATGAAAAAAGGAACATTTCCATGGGCTAAGATTTGCCCTCTAGCTAGGCTCTTGAAATCCCACCAAGTTAAAACTTATCCTCTACCCATTTTAACTGTTACAGTGACAATGAATGGACTTTTTCAAAATATGCCCCATTAACTTTAATATGTGCTAAACTTTGTAGCAGAATTTTAATTTTCTGCCTTTCAATACAGCTGTGCTTTTCTCTCTGATGAAGCTTTTGTGCTGAGGAGAATACTCACACTAGAACAATAATGATCTTATTTTTCCAGAATTCTTAAATTATTCAACTCACAAGTTAGGATCATAAGATATTTCAGACTGGAAAGGACCTCAGGTGACATCCTCATGCAGTTTCCTACTCAAAGCACTGTCAGCTGTGAGGTGAGAGCAGGATACTCAGGGCTTTATCCAACAACTCTTGAAAATGGTATTAAAAATTGTAAGAACAGAATAGAAATTGTAAGAACTTGTAAGTTCTTGAAATCAAAGAAATTATAAATTCACAATTACTAGATTTAAAATATTAGAAGGTGCCTTTTTGATTATTCACTGTAGTACCTGTTTATGGCCCTATTGTCTTTAACTTTGTCTGAGTTTTATTTATCTGTTGTCTTTAAGAGACTCCTGAGGCAATTTCAGAAGTTCACTAGCTACTGTACAAAAATATTTTCTTTTAAAAGCTTTTAACTGATATGATAATTTAATTAAGAGCTAGCTGTTTCTCTTTGGACTTATTCAATAAATAGTTCTGAGTTCACTCACCTTTGTGATTTTACAGACTTTCAAACATACCCCATCATCCTTCTGTTTGCATCAAACTATACCAGAATTTATTAGCTGTCCCTGTTAAGGTTATTACTCCATCTCCACACCTTCTTAGTGCCATGACATTTTTCTTGAGGTGCAAAAGTGCCCACAGCACTGAAGATGTTTGTGTGGGGGAGGCTGCTTAGCCATCCCTTGATACTTGAAGTCTGCCAGAGACAGATGTGTAAACCATAGCTTTTAAATTATATGGTAATGGAACAGAAAGGAACTGTACAGCTGTTGTGTAAGCAAAAAAGGAAATTCACTGTTGATCTTGTGGTGGTGGACATCCAGTTTATCTGGATGTCTTACTTGCTTTTGGGCTGAGTCTTTTCTTTGCTCTCTTCCACTGCATCACTGAGTGTGGTTGTATTGTGATAACTAATGAGTTTGTAAATGCCTACAAAGGTAAGCAATTAATATTTGTGACGCTGTTACAGTAAGTGTAAGGCAAAAGCTTCAGAAAAAAATGAAACCCAGAAAAGATTTTGTATAGATTTCTGGACATCAGAGAATGACCTAGAAATCAACCTTCACTGCTTATCAGGACTGCAGACCTAGCTGGGGTATGCTCATCAAACTCTTATACTTGTTTCTGTTCTGGGACAGGAGGATGTAGGCTAGGAGATATGGATGATGCTTCAGTGTGGCAGGGGGCTGGAAGAGGCTCTTAAGTCTGCTAGAAAAATGTTCCTGCCTGTCTTGTTCATGCTGCTCAGTTACCTGGCCAGAAGATACTCCTCATAAAAGAAAAAGGTTAGTAGACATAATTAAAATTGGTAATTTAACAGAGCAGTCAGAAATATTTTGTTTCTCCTCTTTCCTTGAGCCATCCAGTTTCCAAAAACTCAGCTAAATGGCTTTTTCTCTGACACCATCTCTGAGAGGTACTAGTCCTGGCTTTCAAGATTCATATCACCTCATCAAATAAATTTCTGTGCTACAATAGCTGAACAAAAGTTAAGGGAAATGAAATAATATGTAAAAGAAGTTTTGAAAGTTTAAAGCCAGATTTGATTCACGCAAGTAATACAAGTTTCCTCAGAAAGCAGTGACTTATTTTAACTGGAATTGGAAAATATTGTTTTTTAAAATGTAAACTGTCATACTTTATTTCCTGATATCAGCAGTGATTTTATTGACAACTGTTCAAAGAGGTTTTACTTTTAATCACATGCTCAGTCTTCACAAGGCTATTCACTAGAAAGGAGGACTAATTTTTTTCATGGCTCACATTTATTTTTGCTCAGTGATGGAATTAATGAATTGTTTTAATGAAAGATTAATGTCAAAATATGTGTTGTGGAAACAGAAATGTTTCTTATTCAGATCTCTCTGTATTCCTCTCAGAAAACATCCAGCTTTGGAAACTTTCCAGTCAGAAACTTTCCAAGTTGATACAACTATGAGCAACATGCTACTTTGATTTAAAAAAAAATATTAACTATAAGAACAATACTAAGTATTCTATTGTCAACAAGTCTACAGTCACAGGCAAGTAAAACTAAAAACATTATAGACAAAGTCATCACTACATAAAGGTCTTCTTGACTAACACTGGAAATTCAGGAGCTGGGTTATCCTTTCTTGGAAATTTTGCTCAGATTTTCTTCAAATTAGGTAAGATATGATTCAGTATACATTAGTTCCTATTTAACAAACATTTGATTAAGGTATTTACTTATGAAATTTGCTAAAGGGAAGCCTTTAGAGGTGCAGTATCTCACTTTCATTTCAGTCCTGAGGGACAGGAAGAAACTCATGCATAGTAACTATCATTTTCATAAAGCTAATGATTTCACACTGCTTGTACATAATAATTGTGTATCAAATGTGAAAATATGCAGTAGGTGATTACAAATTGTTAAAACAATGACAAGATGCCTGAGAGAGAAATATAATTTGTTTTTCTAAGCAACGTTTTCAAATTACTCTTTACTTCTTCTTTTAGGTGAATTATGAAATAGTAACATCACTGAGACAGTGGAATGTTATGATACATTAGCAGATTACAAAAATAAAATGAGGAAACAATCTCTAGATTATTTTGTGTAGTTTAGCATCCTCTTTTTTCCTGCATTTAGATTACATTTTCATCACTATTCTAATTCTTCCCTATGTGTAGTGGATACTTCTAACAAGACATTTTAAGCACAAAGTTTAAGTAATGCTATTTTAGTAAGAGTTATGAGAAGAGCTTAGAATTTTGACTCAGTTCTACTGTGGTTCTATTGCAAAGTCAAAATAAATTCAGAAACAGCTTCAACATATTTTGACTTTATGCAGTAGGGGCAAAGGTTTCATGCCAAGCCTCAGTTAGCTTATCTTGGTACCATCATAATATTGTCAGTCTCTAAGTGTATCCAAAGTATCATTACACAGACTGAAAGTCAGCCAGAGAGAAGTGGCACTCAGGCATGTCTGAGCCTTCAAGCCTTCACAAAAATGTCATTGCCACAAAGTGGATGTTGTAGTGACATCTCTGCCATCAATTGGTCATTAAGGGATCCCCTTAGCTGCTTATCCAGAGAAGTTTTATAAGTCCTTTGCACATTCCTACCATGCAGCATATCAGGATAAAGATCATAATGTTTTTCCAAAACAGTGCTTGAGCACTTTAAAATGGGCACTGGAAATATTTTCTCTAGTCATTATCTTCCCCTTTTGTCACAGAATACTGTAGTTCCACTACTGTAATGTAATAGTGTTTTATAATGCATTTAATATCTGAAACACTCTATCAATACATATTTTATGGGAAAAGCTCATATATGTAGCTCTTTTGCCTTGTAGAAGCAGGAAAAAGCCCCTATTTCAACATTTTAATCGGATTCCTAATCTTTAAATAAACTGCATTGTGTTTCAAAATACTAATAAAAATAACTTTTTTTACTCTGTAACCTCCTTGCAGCAGAAAAAAAAATCTGTGCTTGACAATACTAGTCATACAAAGACAAGGAAATCTTTAACAGGAAATTTAAATGTAATCATGTAAATGTGAGAAATATGGGATTGATATGTATCATGCATGTATGGAAAAATGCTTTCTCATGCAGCAGTTCACTGTTTGCATTAACTCTTGCAACCGACCTTCCTCCAATTCTTAGCAAGAATCTAGCCATAATCAGTGTCTTAGCAGGTTTTATTAGGGCCCTAAGTGCCTTCTGCCTGCCTTTGACTCAATAGCAAAATTTGTTTACCCAATGATTTAATAAGTTACTAAGTACCAGTATATCCATACAGTGAAACCCATTGTGCTGTGATTCACTTCATTTATTAACTTCATTTATTAACATTTATCAATTTGCAGTAGCACCTCATCAAACTCATAATGGAATTAAAAGAATAGGATTGGTGAGATCCAAAGAAATATTAGGGCACTAACTAATTATTGCTATAACTACACTAATCAAAACAAAAGTTAAAATCGAAGATGCTCACAGAGACGTTTCAATTTAAGAAAAAAAAATGTTTGATTTGCTGTACTTCTAGGGTTGCTTTAATTGAATATGAAGAATAAAAATGGCTAGAAATTATTTCACTTGCATTATTCTTGCCATGCACTAGAATCCTTGGTTTTTTTGACCGTGTCCTCTATTGAGCTGCTTTGACTTGTTACTTTTGGTGGTATTTAGAGTGGAGAAGATGAAAAACTAACAAAGAAAAATGGAAATCCAGAAAATGAAGACAAGGAAGACTCATATATAAGGCTTGATAGTGTTTTTAGACGTTTGGACTTGGCTAGATTTCAAAGCAATGATTTCTCTGTGGAAATAAATATTTGGAAGTCACAATCTTGCATACACCAAGTCCCTAATGATGGTTACCGTAAATTTATTTTATCTCATTGAATTGAGCACTGGTCCTGAATCATTTCCCTGGCAAAGAAGGTAAAATATCTCATTTGTGGCTACTTTCATTTGCTGTTATTGGTAATTTAGTGTGGGCTGAAGCAATCCTGAAAATCTTCTGTATAACTCTCCAAACTCTTGACTCACTTTATGGTTGGGGACCTAAACAACTGCTGCAGAGCAACTGTTTTTTCCCTTGTCAGTGCATAAGCCAAACTATAAATGAAAAGTTGGGCCATGAAATTGCATTTTTCTCTCAGAGTAGCCAGAAATGTTAAATGTTCAAATTCATATAATCATTATGTGTAATTTTAAATACAATAAAGCAGATGGCTCAGAACAGAACCAGCCTCTTTTGGCTGTTGACTTGCTAAAAGAAAAACGTCTATTGATATTAGTGCAGGAAAATTTTAGCTCTGAAATTGGGTTCCTTTGTTGCTTTACTCGTCTCTGCAATTAGGAAAATATATCAAAAAATTAAAAAGTTGTTTTGTAAGCTTTCTTGTATTTCAGCCAGCTGATATGTTCTTTGACTGTATGATGAACACATCCTTGTTTTTCTAGAGTACAGAAAACATTTTTTTAGAAAACTAGATGCCGGTAATAAATTATCCAGAAATGCTGATTCCAAGGCTGGCTTTTCTAGAGAGTGAATGTAGCTTGTCTGTATGTAAAACTATCTTTGGGCTTCAAATTTCATAAGAACATTATTAGTAAATAATTTTGCTTGCATTTCATCCTGGAATATCATTGTTCAGCATGTTAATCTGGAAATTTAGCAACAGCTTCAATTTTGATTTTCCTTTTTCTTAGTTGTGTTATAATCACTGTACATATCTATTAGCAAGAATATCCAGGTTTAGGCTTCTTGTGATTTTAGAAAGAATGTAACATTGCAGCTGTAGCTTGTGACCTATTAAGTATTGAAATAAAAGTGCATGGCCTCATCCAAGGACTTCTAAAACCAGTATCTTTCTTTGGATTCCTCCCCTGCCATTTGATGATGTCTTGTTGATGAAACTGTGCTCCCTTGTTCCACATGCTACAGAGTGGTGGATTGGTGTCTTTCAATTACTAAGAAAAAGCCTTGGAAAAGGTCATAAGTATTTGATTTTTTTTTTTGTTGGTTGTGATTTGTTTTACTTTGTTTGTTTTTGTGTGCATATATTTCTGTGAGTAGAATAACTGAATTTTAATTTACTTAAATAATAATGATGACACATAGGACTTAAAAGTATTTTGTGGTTTATGGCATTTTTCTCTCGTCATTTCATAATTAAGCAAAAATATGGTGGGTTGATTTGCAGATATCACTCTAGAAGTTAGTGATACTTGTGCAAAAAATAATCCAAGCTGTGCATATACTGTAGAACACACTAAGAGAAAAGCAATGAGAGGCTAGAATATCTTGTAACTTCTTTTATTCATTGAGCCACATATGTGCTTTCAGAAATATTATATATAAATCTGATACCTTCATGGAGTTTCAGCTCCATGGACTACAGGAAGAGAAGAGGACAGAAAAATTAAGAGTAACATGTCTATTTGATTTCATGTCAGTTGTCCAGATAGCTACTTAGGAATGTTGAGACACATATAGACATATGAATCTCTCATTCCTAAGAGAACTTAATTGAGGAGAGTGTCAACATACCATAAACAATTAAATAGCCCAATTTTACCTGCTTTCAATCATCACTTCTTGAGCACAGAGCTAGTTTCAACAGACCAGCTGAAAGCAACATGTCCCAGGGGAGAAAGTTGAGGCAACTCAATGTCTGAGAGCGCATAAATAGATAAATAAATAGAAAAGAAAGAAAACTGGAAGTTTCACTGTGTAGAATTGAGATGTGTTTTCCCTTCTCTTCAGACATAAAGGAACAACAGAACTCTGCATTATTTCTGGGAGTGTCAATGCATTTATCTTTGCATTTTACAGCCAAAACAATACAATCCTTCTTATTGTATTATATTAACATACTCCTTGAGGAAAAACCAGTGCTCTGTTAGATCACTCAGGAATGCAGCAAGGGGAATGAATGTGCGGTAAAACTCATCTGTCCTGCTTCGGACCCACAGGGTCTCTGCAGCTCTCACCCTGCAGCAGACATGAGAAACCTTGTCTCATCTAGAGGCTGCACAAGGTGGAGCCACATGAGTGCTTGTCTTTGATGAGACTTATTTATATGAGAACATTTTTCTCCTTTCACTCTTCCCCCCCATCTAATCAAATGTAGCTCAGGCAGCTCTTTCTGAATTTCATGGTGATTTTCTTTGTTTTAGAATAGCCTTTAGAAAATCAGAATGGAGGGTGCTGACAAGTGAAACCTTCGCAGACCTTTTGCAAAGAGTGAGGTGCTGTAGGCCAGGTATTTGTTTCACCACATGGTGTTAGTCCACAGGGCTGTTTCCAGCTGAGCCAACAACAATCAGGTCAGTGCCTGCCTTTCAGTGCTGATTGGGGAGAGCAATCAAAGAGAGTTCCTGGAGAGTTCTGGATAATGGGAACCTGAGTTCTTGGCAAAATTGTAGGACTGGTAGCACACATATGCAGGAACATGGGTGTGGAAGGTAACTATGGCTAGCAGCCATGCATTCTGGTGGCTTGCAGCTTGCCACTGAGGACTTGCAATTTAAAGAATTTCATATTAGATTGAATGAAATTTCTTCACAATATGGAGTGGATCGAGCTTACCAGACATGCTGGTGCTACTGGGACACCAAAGTCTGCTAAGAATATCTGAGGTTAGTCTTATGGCCTGTGTCTTTAGCACAGAGACACAAGGAGACAGGTTAAGCACAAAGATATGTTTGTTTTTTTTTTTTTCTGGAAATGTTCAATGAAAATATTTATAGTTCTGTTTCTCATCTTTCTACATGTGTTGGCAGACTGATTTAGAGAATGCTGAGGAGGCTTGTATCTATGACAAAGAAAAACAACCAAGGGGCTTTTTACTCATTAATAAATCAGGTGAGCTAAAACAGAAACTCAGGACTTGAGAATTAAATGTGTTTGACTTATTTAGTTATAACAACCTATGTCTTTGAAAGCTGAGAGATAATATTACATTTATTTTAAAATATCTGAATATTATATCTAAAATGCCTTGTTGTGTAATAGTGAAGGGAAATTAACTGGAAGAAAATCACTCATAAAAGGGTACTTCTAAAAATATATATCTGTAACTTCAGCAGAGAAAGAAAATCTGGGTATTTAGCAAAGGAGAAAGAGTGGGATGGGGAACGGACTCCTACAGTGAGAATTAATAAGTGAAGTTATACAATGGACTGATTTTTATGGCTCAGACATAAACCTTTAAATGCAAAGGTTTATAAAGTAAATGCTGACACTCTCTTAAACATTGTAAAACATTCTGTAATGGTACCAGATTTCTAGTATTTCTTTATAAATATATATATATATTTTAGTAGCTAAACCTTTTGAGAAGAAGCAGTACAGATTATAGTAAGAACTACAGATAAAGGTATCTTTTTCTTTGCTCCAGTATAATAGGTGTCAGTGGCTTTCCAGCAACATACTATGAGTAACCACAGTAAAATTCCTGACCTTCTGCCGCTCAGTTAAAACCTTCAATGTGAATTACACTTTTAAAAATATAAGCTACTTACTCAGTTATTTGAAATAATTCTGCTGACTATTGATTTTTTTTTCTCATTATATTCACATTCTTCACTCACAAGAAATGACTTCTTGGTTCAGAAATGAAATACCCCTTAGTACTGCATTTCTTAAAGATGAGTTAGTGTGCTTTTAGATAACCATAATCATTCCATCCAGGCACCAAACTTGTAATATTACTTACACTTCTTACTTATTGTAAATAATAATAATACTAAATAATAATACTTACACTAATTACTTATTACTTATTGTAAATTCATAATTTTGAGCCAGAAGTTACAGAAATACTAGTTTATTGTTATGGGCCTGATTTAATCTTATCTTTGAAAAAAAAAATAAATCTTCCTGGTAGGTAAGGATTTTAAAATAGAAAGTCATATTAAATTGCTGGTTTGTTTTGTTGTTGTTTTTGTTTGTTTATTTCTAAGTTTTGGACATTTTTTTCTACTACTATTTTATCATTTTCAAGTTATAATTTAAAAACCTCTGTTATGGTCTATTATGAATAACATGTATTTGTCAAGTTTAAACTTGTCCTCACCTGCAAAGTTGAATCTTTCTAGAGGTTGGGAACTGTAATCTGTAAAAGGAGGAGTAACTTCTGATTCATGACAGCCTTAAGCCTTCCTGTAGGTAATGTGGGAATTGATTGTATTTAGAAAAAAATAATTATTATCATCAGCCCTTCCCATTCTTCCACAGAAATGGCTGAATATACCCAGGCTGGGAGGAGCATATAACACCTTTTAAAAAGCAAGATGCCTCCCTTAAGAAAAGGAACTAGAACCTAGTAGTCACTGAAGTAGGTATACACTGAAAATGATGAAGGTGAAAGCACTACATATGCTTCAAAATGAGCTATTTGCCTTTTCCTCCAAACCCTTGTGTCATAAGATGGTGATGAGTAACTACTGCAATGACTATTTGAGTTTTAGGGGACAGGAGTTTCTGCTCTGACTGTTGGAGGCTGTCCTTTCTCAGGAATCTAGTATCATCAATTCCAGACCATGAGTGCCATCAGCCTTTACACACAAGGCTGTTAAAAACCTCTTGTGATATGACTTCAGCAGCATTTGTGTGCTAGGTTGAACACAGGAAATTGTTTAAGCAGAATAATTTTTATATTGAATGTAAGGGATACATTTTTTTTTAGCTACATGCTTGTGTGGTACAGCATCTAGGAGATGAATAAAGAATGTTGAATAAAAATTAAGGGATTTCTTCACTGTAATGTAAACATTACAAGATTAAGCAATGTTGATCAAAGTTTTAGAGTAGTGGAAAATAAGGTTGACCAAGAGAATGTGTATCTAACAATTTTGCTGTCTTGGAACTAGTGACCCCTTTGGAACTGGCTTCTCTGGAGCCACAGAAGGGGAAGCCAGGAGAGAATGATTCAATTCCTTAGTATGGTGTCAAGTTTGAAAAATATATTTTTATGGTTTTTGACTGTTTCTAAATGTCTGCTTTCATAAGAGACCTTTGCATGTATCTGTATAGACATTCCATTCTTTTTATCTGTTAACTGGCTGTGAATGTTTATTCCCACAAGAATTTCCACATACATAAAAAAATTTACTTTGTTTTTCCCCTCTTGAAATTTGATTTCCTACTGCTGCTTCCATGAATCTTATGAAAAGACACTTAGCTTGTTGCAAAGACCCCCAGGGTATTTTCTGATTTTTCTGTGTTTATGTCATCAAAACCTTTTTGCATTTGTTTTTTTTCAACCCGATTTTAAAGTTAAAAACATTTCATCTTAATATTAAATGTCTAATCTAGATTCACATTTCTATTTCCAAGACAGAAATGTGTGCATGAAATATTGTTGCAACATTCTCTCCTTATTTAAGCCACATGATACTTGGGGCTGATGTTATTACCAGAGAGAAAATAAAGGGATTTTGTGGTTAATCAGGTGAAGTCCACAAGTAATTTTTGCTTTAGCTCCTGGAACTTTAGCCTACCGTAGGATATATTGAAGTTTAGAAAATAGTGTACGAAGAAAAATAGACACACCCAGAATCTTCCCCTGTTTTTAAGGACTAATCTAAGAGAAGTGGCACTCTAAAAAATTCTATAAATTGAAAGTGAAAACACATCCCAGTGGCTTGCAACAACACCAATATCATTCAAGATTAATTCTGTAATGTATCAGTTACAACTTATGACGCCCTTGTTATCTTTGCACTATTTTTATATCCCCGTAAAAGAAGACTAGTCCATTTTCTCTTAATATCATGTAGAGAAAATTACTTTGTGTGACACAAGGGTGGCTGTGGAATTTGTACCCCTTGAAATTTTTTTCAAAATGAAATCACCTCAGATTCGCCTTTCTGTCTTCATAGAGTCTTGGCACTGTTGAGATGCAAACCAGGTTACGTATTACAAAGCAGGTCACATTTTGTGTTACAGTTTTAGTTAGTGCTAAAATGTACTCACCAATTAGAACAGTTTATTTTGCCATCCTATTTGAAATTCTTTTTCAGTTAACAAGGTGATGAACAATAAAGGCATTATTTGTATGTTTTTGATAAAACTGAAATTTACCTTACTCTTGCAACTCAAAATAATTTTGTGTTGCCACTGTTCTTTTTCCTTAGGCAGAACACTCTGAGTACTTTATTTCTGGTGATACAAACCAATGCATTTGGAACTTTTCTACTGTTAATGTGTTTTTTTTTTATTTAGCTGTTCTAAACAGCAAATTCTAAAGCAGTAATTAAATTTATAATCTAAATTCAGTCCTTAGCTGCAGGAACCACTTTGAAATTTGGGACCACTACAAGGGTTCTTCTGTATTTCTTTTAGTGTTGTGCTAATAATTCACATGCTGTATTCTCTATTATAACAGTATTCTGAGGAATGATTTTTCTTAAAATATTTTTAAATGTAATATCTATTAATACAACACCATGCCATTTCATTAGGTTTGTAGCTGGTGCAGAATTAAAATGTCTGGTTGATTGAGGAGAAGATTGAACTTCTGCAAAAGGTGACTGCCCATTCAATGACACTTAAGCTTCTTCAATCCATTGAAGATGTGGTTTGATAATTTATCCATTAGCTGTAAGCAAATCTAAAGTGTAATTTTCTCTTCTTCTCATTCTCAAAGAAAAACTTTGAAGTAACCTGCCTTTGTCTGTGAGAACAGAAACTAAGGTTGTAATTTTCAGAAATCTTTCCTGTAACAGAATTTTTTTCATTCCTAATTCTAACTAAAAGACATGTGGAGGTTCCAAACACCTTTGCAAACATGCTGGAAGTGACATTCATGCCAAGTTAATGAATGTAAAAGCGGTACAGTGTGATCCAGAGTTGTGACTCAGAGGTTATCAACTGCCAGAAAAGTGGAAGAAGCCCGAAGCAAGTACTGGAATTGTCAGAAAAGGTAAGCAAGTCATATTGCCTGTATTAATTCAGTCACCGAGGATGCAGGGGAGAAAGTGACCATGGATGGTGGTCTGTGCAAAATGCTGGGGAACAAACAGATTGTTTGCTCCCAAGTTTGCTTGTGGACTACATGTCAGACACAGAGAAAAAATGCAAAGTATGCAGATCCAACAACATTTGCCCTGCTCAAAATCATGTTGACATAAATATGTTTTCTTATTAACTGAATTGTATGAAACTTGCAATTAGTGTACTCATGTTGGGGTTTACACTTTTTTGTTATTACAGGCTATGTATAGGCTGTATTTATACAGACAGTAAAAATACAGGACAGGATCTTTCTGAACAAATCACTGCTGAGCAAAAAAGGGATACATGGACCAGAGGAACTGTTTGTGACTACTGAAAATGGGAAGAGACAGCTGTGTGTGTGATTGTGTTGATTTGGTAGCTACATATCACTTTCCTAAATATCAGGGTGCTGTGTTCTCATTTTTAATCTGCCATCTTTGATGAAAGGCAAACAGGTTGTACATTAGCTAGCACTGTATCTTCAGTATAAAAGTAATATCAGATCTCTAGTCCCAGCTTCCACCAGAGTTTGCAGGGTTTTACTTATGTATAAGTATGCATAGAGAGAGAGAGGAAGAGCACATCCTTGTCGCCAGGATTTGTTCCTTTAAGAACTGCTAAACACATATTTGACAACTAATTTATATTTGCTACACAGTTATACCCCTGCAGACTGTGGAATGGCTCCCAAGCTCAGGGTCTCATCATATCCCACTCTGCTTCTCAAATTGTATCTCCTTCTATTTCCTTGTTTGTGAAGGCTCTGTGGGTTTCTGCTCCCTACACACTAAAAAAGCTTAGTGAAAAACCAAGAAAGAGGTAATATTGTGTGTTCTCTCTGTGGTTTGGATTAGCCTCCTCAGGAGAGGTTGGCCACAGAGTCTTGAGTTACACTGACAAATAATGAATGATGCTAAGCTTTTTATCAAAGTTGTATCCATTTAGGGACAGAGGCTGTAGATGATGTCCCTTGTCTAATCACTGTCTTGTTTTGCAACTGGCAAGCACTGAAACTTGGTAAAATTGTAAAATGTGCTCTGAATTTATACACTCCAGATTTTCCTATGAGCTTCATTTTTAAAGAATTTATCACTAAGTATTTTAACCACTCGTATGAAGAGTGAACTACATATTGCTTTGAGTATTGATGTAACTTTCTGAAATGACAGACAACAGAGATAAATGAAAAATGCAGATATTTATTGTTAAGATGTATGTGTTTTGGTTTGGTGGCTTTTGTTTATTTTGGTTTTTTAAATTACAAATCTGAACAAAAGGTCAGCTCATAGACCACATTGTCTTCTATGGAGTTTCCAGATATTTTAACAACTGATGTGGAATTTTTTAGTTTGTTGGAAATGCCTGCAGTGAATGACAATAGCTTATGCCCCAAGCTGCAAGGCTACCAGGCTGCCTGAGAACACCAGGAACCAATTAACCCAGGAACTGGGAACCTAAAACAAGCTGACACCTAGCACTTGCTTTGGAATTTCTTTCTGAGACACTGACAGTTGACTTGTTTGGAATTTACTGCTAAAAGGGCACTCAGTCACCATCTCTGAAACCCAGTTAATTAATCCTTGTCGGGCGAGCTTTGCCCTGAATGCCTAATGTCTTGTTATGCTGACCTTTAAAGTAACACTTGCAGTTGAGATATCTACCTAAGAGCACCCTGTCTGCTGAATGCTGGGTTTCAAAAACAGGCACAGCAGGGTCCTCACACTCTTTTCCTTTTGTTCAAGACTGTCATACTCATCCTGCTTTTATTCAAAACTTTTCATCTAGCCATGGTGCAGACACAGCTGTGGCTGAGAACACTTATGCTTTTCATGTTCCCTATGGCCCCTTGCAGACATAGCCAATACCTTCTCCAAGGACTTTGCTGTGCTTGTAATTGCATTGTCATCTTTAAAAAGTTTCTTCTGGCTGAAATGAATTTCTCACTGCTCATAAAACTTTCACCTGATATAACAGTTTATAGCTATAGTCTCATAAAACTGATTCACAAGGCATGCATAAAAAACAGATATGTAATTTTTGATTTGCTTTTAGTGCAGACCATTCATAAGATAGAAACGTGAGGTTTGGTTTTCAGATCATCCAAACATCTCCTGTCTACCTTTCACCAGGCAGTGGATAAGCAACAAGTCAGGTCCCTCAGCAGCTCAGACATAAACAAGCTGTCACAAAACTGGCATCATCAAGGTTACCAGGCTTTCTATATCTGCCACTACCCGGGCATTAAGACTTCTCACAAGGCAGCTTTCTGTGCCCTGGGGTTCAGAGTTTGCTTCTGCAGGCTGCAGCTGCCTGTGCAGCTGACGAGCCAAATGGTGTGGCTGGGAGCTGTGAGAGCAGGCAGGTCCGCTCTTCAGCAGCACCCTGCTGCTTCTCCTGCTTGGCACAGGGTGGGAAACACTGGAAGCCATGTCTTCCCCAAACACCATGAAAGAAATCGTTGGGAGTCCATGAAGTCAAGGAGCTCCATGTTTTGGGACTGTTTCTAGCATGAGGAGGTTGGTGGCTGGCAAGATGTCAGTCAGCCTTGCTTCAAAAACTGGAAAGCAGCTGATTCCAGTTTTGCTGAATCAGCATTTCCAGAGGAGAGTTGTTAGGTCAGAAGATTTTTGCACCTAATACCATGAGCAGAACAGTAAAAGCAGCATATATTGCAGGAGGAGATTTTGGAAAGGTCATTGACTAAGTATTCATTTTCCATTGGGGATTACAAACATATTTCAAGAGAAGAATGATGCCCAAGTGCTAAATTGTCTTTGTAAAGTTACATTTTTTTTTTGTCTGTATGGCCCAGCCTGAATGGCTGAATGTCTGCTGCCTACATAAAAAGTCCCCTACATGTGGTTTGTACAATTTGTTCAATAATTTAAAGTTCACTCTTTTTTCTCTTTTTCTGCCCATAACACTTTAAAATTCTTAAATCACTGTATTTTAGAAAAATAATTTTATGTTATTCTGATTTATATGAAGGCAATAGAGAAAAATCACCAGCTTAAAATACAATTTGACTTCTCTAGGGGCATGAATCTGACACTGTCCCTCAGAAAGTGTGGACTTTCTGCCAAGGCACTAGAGTCACCCAGTCACCTGCCTGCACAACTAGACAAAAAGGAGAGCTATTTTATACATATTTTAAAAACACACTTTACAACTAAACAATAAAAGTGCACTTCAAAATACAGTGATGTTAGGAATGACATTTTATGATTTCAACAAGGACAGTAATTGTTTCTTAAACAAATGGGGGCCAAAACAAGAAAATAGAAACATTGTTAATCTGAAAAGAAAAGAAAAAAAAAACAAAGAAAGATTTTTGCAGGCATTCTTCCTGGCACACTGGCACACACACACATAAATGGGGAAAAAAGAATAGAAATAAAAGAATCCAGAAAAATTTGCTTTACCTATTGTATTTTACCATGCTGTAACACAATAACATATAACTAAAGGTAAACAATTAGTGCTAGAGAAAGGTTGATCATACCTCCCCTATGCCCCCTGTACATTCTTTGACAACAAAGAAAGTGATGCTTTGTATTGTGCTGCACAATGTCACATTTCCTTGACTATTTAAGTCAAAATTAGAAGGAATCAGCAAACCTAATAAATACTAAAATGGAAAACAGTAGAATTCTATTTTTCTTATTGCATGGCAGAATTTGCCCTCATCTCTTCCTTTCTCTGTATTCAGTTATTGATAGCAAATTAATGAGATGATACACAAGTGATTATTATCTGCCATTTTGTATTGGACATCCTCTATTCACAAGCAATAAATGAGATGAAGTCTTTTGCAGTGACAGAAATATATATTAACCATTTTTAAATTAAAAAGCAGCATATAGCACAATTTTAATTATAGTTAGAACTAAAATTTTTGAAGCATGAATTTCACCCTAGATATTTAAGTAGTTATTTGTTACTGCAAATGGGATTGTGCTTGGTGCTAGATAAATTCATTGCTTGGTATAGATAGATCTTTTTTGGTGTGATACAAAAATTGTAGTTGCTGAAAGACCTTTCACTGACTCCAGATGTTTTGGGTGAAGTCTTTAGTTACTATGCCTTTCAGGGTTATTTTTAGAAACATGCTGTACTGTATTCTAGGAAGCACTTACAGAGCACTCCCTGTTAGGGAGGAGCAGGGCATGAAACAGGAGTTTGCAGCTTCTTACTCTAGGAGCCAAGATGTATAGTTTGTTCTCAATTGCCTTAAAAATATTGGAAAAAACCAAGCCAACACTCAGTCAATATTTTGTTTGTTTCATTTTGCAATATGTCTGCGCTCTCTACCCAAACCCAAATAACAGAAGGATTGCATTTGAGCTGTAGTATATCATGTTTCTGAAAAAGAGAGAGCTAAGGGGCATGGAAATTGAATAGTTAGAAGCCTTAAAGGGTTATTCTGAAGTGGAGGATAGAAGCAAAAGGAGGATAAAGACAGTAAATCCCTAGAGACAGATTTATAAAATCATCCATGGGCAGTTCTTTATGAAATCCCTCAAGTAAACCAATATTCTCTGCCTTATGCACTTTCTCACAAAAGCACGTTTTCCAATATCTGTGTCCTTACAAATATTTTTATGTTTTTGTAGCCACTGTTGTAGTACCAGTGCAGTACAAAAATCAAATGATCTGCACTACTTTTAGTTCATATAAAGAGGTATGATTTTATTCTCAAAATGATAAAAAGCAACAAGAAGGTGTAGTTTTTAAAGAACTGCAATGTGATTCTGTTAATCATATTTCATCAGAAGAAAACAGCCACCTTTGTCTGATGTAATACATGAGAGAAGCTGTAAAAGGGATGAGTCTGGAATGGGCTAGTAATAACTGGAGACAAGTGTCCATTTGGTGGAATGCTCTTTAGGCAACAACGATGTGTAGACAGATACATATTTTCCGTTTGTTTTTGGGATTGTTTTTTTCCCAAAAGTAGAGCTGTCAGTGGTTCAATTAGTGGCTCATAGACCTTAACATTGTGAACTTCTCTATTTGGTGCTTATAGCAAACTGTTTACAACAAATTAATTTATTTATAATTGTTTATTAATTGCAAACTTCTGCTCAGTAGGCAAATATGCAGTAGCTGGCACATCTTTTCATCCTTGATGCTGTAAAAGATGATGAATGTTTCTGTGTTTTACAGAAAGATTTGTCTCTTCTGAAACTGAAATTCGTAGATGTTTTACTATATTGGTCTTGTCATGTGAAAACACCAGTCAATGCTAACTTAGGAAAAAATACTGTAAATGTTGGTCCTCTAACAGAATTCACATAGTGTCCCTCTTCAAATCAAGTTTTTTCTTTGGATGTATCTCATGTTCAGGCCTGTGCATGGATTTTTTCTTGAATATGCAACAAATGTGAGAACTTTTACAGTTTGGAAAAGACAGAAGGTCCAAGATAAGGTTCCTGAGGAATCATCATTTTTTCTGTTTTGAGTATGCCAATAATATTTTTGCTACAAAGAAATCTTTTGCAAATAACTTTTTAATAGTTGTACTGATGAATAGGTGGGCAAATATCAGGCTGTTGAGGTTTCTGAAACAGTAATAATTTATGGTATCACCATATATGTTGCAGTTCTATAAATTTCACCGATCTAAGATCAATTCATATTGAGCTCAACATCTTCATCTGTTATAAATAAAATTATTTTGATTGTACAGATGTTTGTGTAGTTGCAACAAAATAAGAAACCAAACACAGAAATGCATCCAAAGCTGAAATATTTATGGATAATAATAATAATAATAGGAAATTGAATCTTAAATAATTTGAATCTTAATTCTGTTCTAGGGACAGAATAGACTTTTTCTTTAGAAATAGGATAGTTTAAAAGAAAAACAAAATTAAAAATTATTTGAGCTGGCTGCTTCCACCTATAGTAAACTTCTGCTCATACTTAGAGATAATAAGCCACATCAAGCCAGAATGGAAGTGAAATTCTTATTGAAAGTATTACAGCCTTCCACATGTTTATATGCTGGCTGAGTTTGATCTTACATAATCCAAACGTAAGGAAAATAATCTTAGTGTAGGATTCAGAGTCTTTTATGCTGAACTATAATTTCCAATACAGTATTTTAAAAGCTTCCAGGGTCATTGTACTTATTTTACATGTATTCTAGGCCATTCATCTTGCTAGCCTTTCTCTGCAGTGTTAAGACATAGTTTTGATTTTTCTCAACCCAAAATAAATAAATAATGTCTCTCAGTTTCTATTTAGAAAAATAACTTACACTATAACAGCAAGAAATCCATAGACAAGCTCATGGGAACAGTGTAACTTGCAGGAACAGGATCAGAAAAACACTTATTCAAGGTGATAAAGCAGTACTGCAGTGACCAAAAGGAATGATTTAGCTTCTACAAGGTGAGTTATTTTCAGAGAGCTACAGAAACACTGTTATCAAAAGCTTCCACAAGATCCAGAAACATTACATTACATACGTGACAGATGTTTTAGGAATCTTCTGGCCTAAGTTGTACCAGCTGTGGGATGTTCCCAGTTGATTTCTGACAAGCTGAAGTCCCCCCTAAGGACAAGAGCATCTCCTGACTTGACTTGGAAGCATCTCCTGATTCCTCAAAAAATAATTTTTTGACATCATCATTCTGAATTGGAGAGCTGTAGTAGGCTACCACTATGACATCCACATTATTTGTTTGCCCCTTGGTTCTTACCCAGTGGCTCTCAACTGTGCCAATCTCTGCTTTGAGATCCACACATTCTGTGCCTTCCATTACACACAGTGCCATGCCTCCCTTTATTCTGTCCCATGTGTCCCTCCAGAACAGCCCGCAACAATCCAGCATGGTGCTCTGATCACAGAACGCACCCATCAGGTTTCTCTCATGCAGTTGATATATAAAATATCTGGGACTGGGCCAAAGTTTGGAGCTTGTCTTTTTTGTTTCTCACTCTGCCTGCATTAGTGTAGAAACATTTCAGGTGGTTCTTTGCAGCTACAGCATCTCCAGAAGCAGATTAAAGGATTCCATTATTGATCATTTCCTCAAGTTTAGGCACAACATCCTCTTGCTCATCACTAGCAAGCCAGGTCTTTTCTTTTTCTCCCTTCCCAACTAGTTAATGACACTCCTTTAGCAGAGCTTTTGTAGCTGTATCTCATGATTGTTGAATTCTTTAACATTTATTTTCTCTAAGATAAAGTTACAAGTGAAGATTTCTGTAATGTATAAAAGAATAATTATTTAGGTGATAAAGTTCCTGTGATAGCCACTGTCTGCACTGTGAATCAATGTATTTTATAAGAACTCTCCAAAGTTACAAAAAAAGAAAAAACTAAATATCATCATATTTCCCACTTATATCAACAATAAGTCTTTTGCCTTTTTCCTAGTTACAACAGGGGTTGCATACTTACAAGAATCATGGCGACTTCCTGGACAAAGCATAGCTGTTTCTTCTGTAGGGAATTCTGAAAAATACATTAATTACTATTTTTTTTTCCAAAAAGTCCAGATGAATTTGTGTTTTTATATAGCACACAAAATTTCAGTAGGTTTTTTTAAACTGAAAATTGTTTAATACATTTAAAAATGATATGTTTTAAACTCTGGGAAGTGTAACATCTTCTTTAAGTGTTGCTCTTCTCAGTCCTATCAGCATTTTACTTATTCCTAAGGTCTTTACGAGAACAAATTTTCAGTTATGCCAAAAAAAAAAATCAGTGAAGTCCTTTATAAAATATTTTGTTTTAGTCTATAATTCTATGAATTGAAACCTAAAGTTGGATTTCCTTAGAGTATGAAAGTTGTCACATAACTTTAAATCTAGATATAATTACTCACCCAAATCTAGATATAATTACTCACCCAAATCCTAACCCAAAACCCAAGCTTTGCTTTGAATGTTATTGTGGGTTTAGGGATACTTCTCACCACAAATCTGATGTAGCAGCTCGTGCTTTGTGAAGAGAATGGTTTTGTGCTTTGTGCAGTGAAACAGATTAATGGAAATGTTCTAATAGGTCTCTGTGTGGGGGCTGAAATAATTCATGTTACATTATTGATCATCTTCTATACTGGGCATTATTGTAAGTGTGGAAGAGAAATTTATTCTGTCTTTGACTAAATTCCTTAAATTTTAATTTACTGTTCATGGAATATAGGTAGCTCAGAGACAGATTGTCGTGGTACAAATATGCTGATACTTCTTTCTGTTTCAAAGAAACATAAAATTTAGTTTTCAGTGAAATAATGTTTTTACCAGAAATTTATCCCTCTGGGCCACGTACTGTCACAATTATGAAGAGTAGTCCCATTGCACTGAAGAATGAATTCTCAATATTTCACAGGGCTGTGAAACAATGCAAGAGCTCTTGAGGTGGATCAAAACAGTAGTGTCTAATATAATTTATTTGCAATCATTCCATGTCTACAGTTTTCAGCAGTAAAACTGCTCTCAATTCAGTCAGTTATTCAAGCATTGTTGAGAGAGCACTCCCTAGAAACAAAAAGTGGGCAGAAACTTTAATTAGCTCTTTCTGGTTTTTAATGAGTTATGAGAGTTGGTCAGCTGTACAGTATACGTAGGGCACAATTTATGCAGTGCGTATATTGTGAACTAAATTGCTCAACTGTACAACACTTCGGCTCCTTTAGAGCACAGAACCTGGCAAGGGGCCAACACATCTAAAGGAGTTTATGCATGTACTGACCTCCTAAAACAAACATTGCTCACTGATGTTTCCATTTGTGAGGTATCTCTTTCTGACCTGGAGTGTGCACGAGCCCTGATATGCTCTGTATGCAGGTCCAAAACTGCTGCCCTCTGAAGAATGAGACCCAACAGCTACCCAAAGCCTGCCCAGAGAAGGACTGCAGTAGCTTGAGAAACCAAATCTAATAAGTGTTTTCCAAATGAGATAGATGCACCAGCAGCTGCCACATAATCTGTGAGTGGTGCAGTGCTGTGGTATGGTCCCACCTACGGGGTGTGACTGGTGCAGCTGCAGGGTACTGTGCTGCAGCATCTCCTCACTCAGAAGTTCAGGAGCGACTCAGCATGGAGCGGTGATTTCACTCAAAGTGAACAGAGGCACCACATCTAAGGCAGGGTAGGAAGTTAGATACATGCATGGGTTTATAATTCTCCATCCAGACTGCTTTCCTCCCTTTCTCCTCACAGCTAGTGCATTAGGATTATTCTCAGCAGGTGGCTAATTTCTTTCCATGCTGCTTATAGGAAGCCAAGTAGGTCTCCGAGTTCTCTGGGTTAGGATCAGCAAGTGTGCTTTTGGTTTTATATGTGTGATCTGTGCTTCAGAAGTATAGCTCTGCCAAAGGTAAAAGAGGTTTTTTTTGAAGAGAATTTGGAGAGGTTGGTGAAATAAATGCAAAGCAACCTTTTGAATTACATGTCATGCTGCATGTCTCTGACTGAGTTGTAGAGAACATCAGTGCTGAGGTTATCAGTCTGCTGTTTCCACCCACTGAGAGAATGTTTAAAATCTGGTGACAGATTATGAAATAGGTACTGAAATTTCTCTAAGGCTAGGGCTTCTGAAAAAGGAAAAAAAAAAAGAAATAAGAGAATTTTGTAAGACAGAAAATGTCCTATGCTTTGCATACTGTACAATCGGACAGGTGTTTTCTGAGGAATCCCCAGGGAATGTCTGCATTGATGTAAACAGGAAGGAGTTTTCATTTAATGAATCACTAGATTGTCAGTGATGCATTATAGCTTATCACAGATATTATGGAGCAAAAATGAGGCATTACCCTGAGTTTTATACCCTCATGACTAGAAAATTTGAACCAAGGGATTTGTATATTTTAACTGTAATCAATGGCATTTTTTTCAACTGCAATTATGAGTATTTTTGAGACACTTTTTCTTTGTAAATTTTCTAACTGGATATAGCAATTAATCCTTTAACATTTTCCCAATGATAGCTCCTCTCTTCTGTCAAAAGCAAAATATGACACTACTGAATATCAAGCAATTGCTTTGTGAAAAAATACTATAACATATTAGTATAAAAATTTGTGAGTTGATCTCTGAATAGTGATAGATAAAATAGCCCTAAAATATACACTGTGTATAATAGTAGGTGTACTGGAGAGCCAGGCATTTATGAGTGACACTATGAAGCAGGAAACACTTTTGTACCTCTCATCATAATCAATGAAACATGTTGGTAGAAACTGGTGGAGAAAGCTGAGATAGCCAAGGTAATGGCAAATGCTTACCCTTCCTAGGTGAGAGGATCAGAAGACTAGAGGAATACTCATATAAGGCAGAGAAAATAGCATTTTTCAACAGTGCTGAATACTGCTCTAGAAAGAGTGTGGGATTGTTGGTGTTTGGCATTTTTTACCCCATATCAGTGGTTTTTAATTTCACTGGGAGAGATATATGAGTGACAGATCTACTTGTGAAAGATTTGAGGAAATGGTACTGGACTTAGAAAAATTAAAATTATGTTCGTGGCTATTTGTAAAGTTCTTTTTGTTTGGAATTCTTTCCTTTCCTCCCAAAAGTCTCTCACTGAAGACAGTGTGTCAATCTGGTGTTCACAACTTGATACATTACCTTGAACTTTAAGGATAAACCTGTTGTAAACTTTTTGCTTGGGGTCTTTGTACCACTAGCTAAACATAATGTATCTACTCCTTTAAAATGAGTGTATTATTTCTGGATATATTGCATAAAAGGAATATGCAAATGAACTTGGAGTTATTCACTTTTGTGTGGTAGAATTTTGCCTTTGACTGTTCCCAGCTGTTACCACTTTGTGGGAGTCATTCAATAAGGGCAGAAAATATAGCTATCACCTTTGCAAAAAATATTTTTGACCTTGGGAAATTCCAAAATTTCATTCCATTAATTTGAAAGCTTAGATTTAATGTAGTGAACATCAGGCAATCTGTAGCACTTAATCTACTAACTCAGCAAAACACCAAATTAATTCAAATTTGAAAAGGCCTCTCCATCTGTAGCAAAAGCATGTTATCAATTACATATTGAATTAAATAAGAGATAGGAATATTTTTGAAGGCTTGAAATTTATGGTTTCATTAGACTGAAAAATTAAACCTAAAAATGTGTAAAAATCCACATTAATAATTTAGTTTTAGCACATAAATGCAAATGGCTTGGAACTGAGCTTCATTTCAGACTGTAAGTGGTAATTACCTAGTGACACCTCATGATGTTCATTAGAACCCTGCTTTTAATAGGAGTGGGGAGCACTAGGGATCTGCACAAATATGGTATTCAATCAGCACAAAGTGATAATGATAAAACTTCATTAGATGGGATTTCAAATATGAAATCCAAGAAGACAATCAAATATGAGTGAGTTAAATGATAATTTAAAAGTATTTTATTTAGTGAGTTCTCTTTTCTTCTGTTCATGAATGGGTTGCTTTGTATAAATTATTTTTTTGCTTGAAGCAATGATATTCAACAATTAGTTGATGGAAAATTCTTTCTTCCAAAGTGTTGATCTTACACAAGGCTAGTCTACAACTGAGTTTAGTTATTCATTAGTATTTTAGTATTTTTTATCCATCATTTTTGATATCTAATAACTACTTCTATACAAAATTATTTCTGGTCCTTTTCTGGCCTATTAACCACAATATGCATGTTCATATACAAATATAGACAAATATACAAATATAATATATGAGAATTTATATTATGGTGGAAGTAATCATACAGAGTCTCCTCTTGACTGTAATTTTACATTGGTTTGAATTAGTATTTAAAAGACAAGAACATGACAGTGTTTTAGAGTGTATGCATGCTGTATATAGAGATTGAAGTACAAAATGAAAATGAAAAGAGAAAGATCTACTTCTCTCTCTGCAAAGCAGATTTTAGATAAGAGGAATCTCTTCTGCTGTTCAATTTTGTAAATGTAATGCCAGTAAGTAAAATGGTTAAATAATTTTCTATTCTTTCTTTTCTGTCTTGCACCAGTGAACTCAGGTTCTGTTTTGCTGATGTTTTATTTGCAATCACTACTAAATATGTTGCAAATACTCTGCCTGTATGTGTGTGAGGGAAATTCTTCTGATGACAGTTTTGTGAGCTTGTCTAGAATCCAACACAGTATTCAGGACCTCATGATCTACTGTGACATTATATTCAGGTAGAAAAAATATACATCTACTACTCTTACAAAGCACTGAGGCCTTAAATTTTTTTCCATTCTTTGTTTTATGCCCTCCTCATGTTCTCATACACTGTCTTTTTGTTTATAACATAAAATTTTATGTCTTATTCCATTGCTTTGTCAGTTGGCTGTATCTCATGATATCCTCACCACTGCAGCTTTATCATCCGTGAGTTTATAACTATGCCAAGCATTACCCTTCCAGATTCCTCTTTCATCTGTTCCTGTGAAGATCCAAATGTTCTCTTCTTTTTATTTAGTTGTGAAAAACTTATGCTTGTACAAATTGGAAGGTTCACTAAATAAAGGTGATTAAATAGTTTGGATAACTTCACAGATGGCCTACACAAGATGCAATTCAGAAAGCCTATGTAATTATTGCACATCAGCAATTGTCTTTTTAGTCACCACAAATGTCCAATTGCATGTCTTGAACCTGCTGATCTTTATATTAATTTGATGATTGAGGGCTGTTTCAGAAGAAAATAATTTTAAAGTTACATATTTAAAGCACATAAGGTTTAAAAGCCCAAGTTTAAATGCATAAGTTTAAAATGCCCAAGCAATATTGAAAATCAAGGATGACTCCTGGAGAATGCTTATTCTGGTTGGGCAGATGGAATTTTATATTATTTCATATATTTTCTCAGTAAAAGCCAGAATTTTAAGTCATTATGCTACTCTAATATGTAATCTAGAGTAATTATATTACTCTAATATGTAATCTAGATAGTCTCAGCAATAATATATTTATGAATCTGTTTTAACTTTTATTTTCCTCTTTTACACCACAAGTTTCACTGGCTTTTGTATTCTGAAATTCCCACTTTTCCTCTTATACTGTATAACAATTCCTATACCATGTGGATCTTAACCAACACATTTATTTTAAAATGCAGTACTTTACCCAGTGGTCATTACACCATGCAGTTATAGCCTTAACAAAGTGTTAGTGCCAGTAGCTTTTCTCATTAAATTTCTCCTAAAGATGGATTTCTTTCATCACAATTGCCGCTTCATTGCATAAAAAAAGTCTTTACTCTTCTATAATTTTTATATAACTTGCTCTGTAGTTTCTCATTAACCTGTTTTTCCCAGAAAGGTTATAATCCCTTCCAGTCCTATTGTGTTTAATTCACAGATTTCTCAGAATGTCATTTCTATAGCATCCAAATTCTTCGTACTTAGACTTGAAGAAAAGTAACATTAAGATCAAAATGCTTAGGTCTGTGCTGTCTCATCAGCAACTGACCTCAGAGAAGATATTTTTATTTAATTCAATAGCAAATCGGACAGATCATAGAAGAATTTGGGTTGAAAGCAGCCTTTAATCTAAAACAACCCCCCTGCAGTGAGCAGGGACATCTTCAACTAGATCATGTTGCTCAGAGCCCTATCTGGTCTGACTGAATGTTCTTAAGGTGAAGACATCTATCACCTCTCTGGGAATCTGTGGGAGTTTTTCACCACCCTCATTGTAAAAATTTTTCTCCTTACAGGTAGCCTGAATCTACCCTGCTTTAGTTTAAAACCATTAACCTTTGAAACAGAGTGTGCTGAAATGTTTCTACCTATCTCTTTATGAGCCCCCTTTAGATGCTGTAAGGCTACAATAAGATCTTCCTGGAACTTTGTCTTCTCTCTCAGCCTTTCCTCATGGAACAAGTGCTCCATCCCTCTAATCATCTCGATGTTTCTGCTCTGGACATGCTCCAACAGATCCATGTCCTCCCTGTGCTGGGAGCCTCAGAGCTGGATGCAGCATTGCAGGTGGAGTCTCACCAGAGCAGAGCAGAGGTTCAGAATCTCCTCCCTCCCCTGCTGCCCATGCTGCTTTGGATACAGCCCAGGGAATGGTTGGCTTTCTGGCTGCAAGATCCGTCTAGAACAGAAAGAGTGTGTCTGTATCCTTTTTTCAAGCACTCCAATCATTCATAAAATCTTTGAGATCAGATTGTGTAAAAAAACTTCCTGTTGATCTCACATTACTTTTATTTCTTTGAAACCTTTTCTGACTTAGTAAATTGTTCACAACTGTGGTTACACTGAGAGGAAGTTGAAAACTCTCATTATGTCACAAAGTAATTGTAATATCTTTATCTTCTTTGATATTAAGTGGCCTGTAGGTGATTCCAAGCTCATTTGTTGCTGCAGTAGTTTGTAGGACTGTCCCTAAAATCTGAACCTGTCCATCATAAGAATTTTTGCTGTCTAAGAAACATGCCTCCAGGCTTTCAGCTGTTTCATTTTCCAGCCATTGTCTAGACTGAAATACAAAAAAAAATATACAACTTACAGCATCTGTATAATTTAGTACTAGAACTGTTAATGACTGAAGGTCAAAGTCAAAAAAATCCCAAAACTCAAAGCCTTTCTGGTTATAAATTGCTGTTTAGTTAGATTCAAACTATCTAATGTTACACTTATGTAATAAAATATTTTATTAATATTAATGCTTTAGAAATGACTACTCTTTTCATGTTTGAAGTATGAATACTCAGGAAATATATATGAAAATCTCAGGACTGACCCTGAAACTGAAAACAAACAAGCTAAGTTAATTTAATAATGAATGCCCAACAAATGCATAATTAAAAAGAAAGATAAATAACTGCATTATCTAGTGGGACAGTTATGTATTATCTATGCTGAACATAAGTGACCCTTTGCAATCTCTAGTTGCATCTGACAGATATTCTCAAAATAGCTGACTCAATATTTCTGAGTTTGCAGTCAGATGCATTGTTCCAGATGCAGCTCAGCTGGTTAAAAAGTTGGTTCATAGCTTCTTCTGTGATGTCATCATCTGTGAGAGTTATCACCTGTGAGAGTTATCATCACTTACTTGCAACCTAGGAGCACACCCACTAATTGGCTTCTGTAAAATTATCATGGTTAAAATTAGCTTGTGCTAGTGCTGATCCCCAGGTTAAGCCAACAAATCTGACGGGATGTTGATGGGAATGGAAGGAAAGAATGACGAAGAGTGGAGAACAGTACACTCCTAACCAAGAAGTGCTACAGCCTAAAAAATCACAGCAAACCATTGTCTGGTATGATCTCAAGGATATTCTTATACTACACTGGTCCCTTAAGCACAATAATGCTGGATGGCCCATGAGATGCCTAGTTAGTAAAATAACTTGTGAGTAAATTGCTTGCATAAGATTTATTCTAATTCACATATTGCTTCACTTGACATTTGGTAGTCAAGAAAATCACCCCCACCCCCCAAAAAAAAGAGAAAAGTCAGATGCATGTGATCACTTTGGATGGCTGGCATATTTGATCAGAGTGATACAGTTAATTTGGATTACTGCTGAGGAACAAGAATAAGGTAGAGGAGATTCTATGCAAATTTGGTATTTGTAATTAATGACAGTGTACAGATAATTTTAGACATGAATTGAAATATGTTCTTTTGTGCCCCAGAAGTAAAAAAAAATCTGTTGAGGCTCTGAGCTAGGAAATATTATTCTATAGATGATGTAGCAAAGGGTTGTGTTTTATGCCTTATTAATAAATCTCCAAAGTTAAGAAACACTGGAACCAAATTTATACTGATTCTAAGATGTGACTCTGACATTTTTTAGCGCATTTAACCCTATTAATGTAACTGATATTACCAGGATATTTATCAGATTGCAGTTATATAAACACAGAGTGTAAATCAAGAGAAGATTTAAACATATTACCCTTTAAAGCTACCAACTTCTGGCTTAAATAAATTTTGCTTACTTTGGAAAGATTTAATTCTATATTTCTAAACAGTTAAAATACCATCCAGCCTAATGCAGTTTTTTTTTAGAATAATCACAAAAATTAATTCTGTTCAATTTTTATTTTTTAATTCCACTACCTGTGGCAATTCAATGCTAACAGAATGTAAGCAGCACCATAACATGAAAATTCTTGTGATTAATTGTCGCTACAATGACCCTTGGCATAATAAATATGTAAATATTGGATATTTCTTCAGTATGATGGCGTTTACTCATATTACAGAAATAATAAGATAAAGATCAGTTTAAACATACATTGGTAGAAAACAAGAAAGTTTTAATGCTTTAATTTGGAATAGGCTGTGCAATTAAAACCAGACAGCTGTTGTGGAAACCTTAAGGTTTAATGGGAAAAGTTATAAATCATGATTTATGGTGAGAGAATGCAATTTCTTGGAATGGATCAGGCCTGAATTAAACCTGTTCCAAAAGTGTACTTTATAAGTTTTTTATATAAGTTTATATGATCTGCAAAATGTCACTTAAATGGTAGCCAGGGATATAATTTGTGCTTCCCACGAGAAAACAGAAAAAAAATTAAAGCTAAAGAGAGTGTAAAGCAATTGCATGTTCCAATCATCAGTTTATCCTCACAGTATCTCTACAAAGTCCCTTTTTACTGCAGTTATTTTTTATTTTACACTAACATTGGACAGTTTATGATATGTCTGAGGTCTTTGACCTTCATGGGATCATAGATCTAGGATGCAATTTGTACCCCAAACTAGCAAACAACAGAACAGCATTATTTCAGAGTTCATCTTCAGAGCAGGAATGTACATGAAGGTGCAGAGAGATGTTGATGTGGGGGAAAGCACTGGGTTTACCAGCACAGCCTTAGATTGCCAGCCCCTCCTCTTGCTGACGGGGTTGAGCAGCAAGTAGCTGTTAGAGAACATGACTGAAGCTATGGATGTGATAATGACTGAATATGTTAATTATCCCTGTTGCAAAAAAATTTATATAGGGACATTTGTCATTTGACATAATAGGATATTTGGACATATAGGATATTTGTCAAGGGATAAATCATAGGGACAGATCACCAATATCTGACCTTGTCCCACAGTAGAGGAATGTTAAATTGTCAGTGGAATGTCAATGGATGGGAAAATCGTGGGCAATAGCCTCTTAGCCTTGTCATGAAATGGTAGAAGCAGAACTTCTGACAGATTTTTTATTTCCTGATGCTTTCAGTGTCCTGTTTGATGGCAGTGTGTCTTCATTTCTAGAAGGCCCAAGATACAGGACTTCAACATCTCCTTTTTCTTCCACTTTGCTGGAGTAAGAAAGATATTCAACAATGTCACAGAGATGATTTTCTTTTATGTATTCCAGAAATGGTGATAACCAGCAGAGGAGACTGAGATTGGTACCTGTATTTCCTTCAGTTGCCAGAGGCTTCACAGAAGGTAAGCTATTACTCAAAAGAGGAGCTTACACAGGTAAGAAAATATCCATTCTATTGGAAATTATTGTTTAAGTCAAAACCAAGCTGCATGCTGTTTTCAGTGCCAGTTGTCTGTGTCAAAACCTGACTGAACAAGCCTATTGTGGGATTTATTTTGATGCTGACAAACATGCAGTATTACCACTGGTGCTACAGAGAGAAGCAAAAGGCACATGGGTGCTGCCATTTTCAGAGCTATTAGCATTCCAGAAACTGAGAAAGCACAGAAAAAAATAACCCAAAATATGTAAACACATAAAAATTATTCAATTTTAGGAAATGATTTAAGCAAACAAGCAACAGAAATAAAAACCAGAGACCAAATATTGAGCAGCATACTCAATTTCCTAATCTATTTTCATAGCCTATTAGGCCTGTAAATCCACAGTAGGAGACACACACTCATGCACATTTTAAAATTTAGTTACACTAGGTTAGGACTGTAGTATTCCACAAAATGGATAAACCCAGAAATGTTACAGTTTTTATCCTCATTTTCTGAGCTGTAAAATGATAAGCATGGAGAGATGCTGTATAACTACTGTTTAGTTCTTTTAGGAAATTGAAGCATTCTGGTTGTGTTTAGAAAAAGGAGATTGTTGATTGCTCAAATGAAGATTTGAGTTTTCATTTAGAAATAATTATCAGAACCATGGATGAGGGGAACCTGTGTGTGAAAGTACACGTGCACATATATATACAGGAAAACTATATTTAAGAAAGACAAATGGCTCATTTTGTTTCATTTTTTTTCTATAAACCCAATATTTGAATCATGCTTTTCTGTGCATTTGGAGTTTCTTGTTCTACATTGTGGAGGGTTGTCAAACATCTACTTGACCTATTGCTTACTCCCTCTCCTCAACAGGGTAGAGGGGAGAAAAGAGGAAGAGTATGGAGAAAGTTCAAGGGTCAGGATGAAGGCAGGGAGATTGCTTATCAGTTACTGTCACAAGCAAAGCAGGCTTAACTGGGAAAAGACAATGCAACCACTCATAATTAAAATAGATATTGATTAATTTATTAATTTATTAATTTATTAATTTATTAATTTATTAATTTGAGTAGTGGAAACCAGAAAAAAACTGTTAAAGCTTTCCTCTCAAGTCTTCCCTGACCCCCTTTCCTATGCTCTACATCATTCTTTCATTTCTGACTCTTCTAACCCTGCTCCAAGTGGTGCAGGAGTTCACATCAGCATCTGGCTGATGTAAATTTTCTCTGCTCCTGTGTACTTTGCTCCTGTGTACTGTTCCTTCCTCCCTGCACTTCTGTGCTGCAGCATGGACCCCTCACAACCTGCAGGGGAGACATCAGTTCTTCCATGGAGCTCCTCCTTCTCTGATATCAATTTTCTCTCTCTTGTTTCTCACTCCTTTTTTCCCCTCCTCCTCTCGCTGTCTGGCATTTTATGAATTTTTTAAAATATGTTTTCATGGAGGTGTCATCAGCTTGGCTGATGTGTTCATTTGTGTCCTGTTGTGGGTCCATTGGAGCTGATTACACCTGAGCAACCCCTGGCTCCTCCCACTGAGACCTTCCACAGCCCCACCTGGATACCTTCCAGCTTTCCAAGAGCTGGAAAATTTTGTAAAATTTTAATCATATAGGAAATCCAGTTACTTCCCAATTTTTTTTTTTTGTTTCTTCCTCTCTGATGTACATCACAGGAGACCACTTACTCTGAATTGAGTATGAAAGTTGAAACTGCAAAAGCAGTGGTTAAAAGTTAAAAAAACATGGTCCAGAATACCAGCTGTATTGCTAAGTATTTGATTTCAGGAAACATAATTTCTTTTGTTCCTTAGCACTCAAAAATTAAATTGCCATCTTTCCTCTCCCCACCAAAATAATTCTGAAATGTAGCATTGGTTAAGAAGAAAAAGTATAGTACCTCTGCAAAATTTAGCCTTAAAGCTTTTAATTTTCAATAACTGAGATGCAATTAGCCAATTACTTTTATTGTCTAATTCTTAGACTTTAACACCTTTTAAAAATTCTGCTATAAACATCAGTTGTTTATGATCCTGCAGTTGTAAGACAATGCTATTTGCAGCTTGGCAGGTGTTTAATCTCTGGTGACTGTGAGATAGGTCATTTATCTCTGCCTGAAAGCTCTTTGGTAGTATTTTGTATTTCCTGCCATTAGCAGTGAAGCTGCAGGTCTACTCATATCCATTTGGGCATAGAAGTCTGTTCTTGTTCACCTTTGCAGGAGCTATTAGAATGAAAGATATCTTGGGTTTTAGTCAGTGCACTAAGAATTTTTTAAGGATTAGTAATCACAGTTCTGGCATGCTAATAAGAGAAACACAAAGACTGAAAGACTGGGTGTTTGACCTTTTATGACAGGAACTTGCAAATCATACTGTTACAAGCTTTGCTTGCCTACAGCTTCAAAGTAAATAGCTACAAAATGTTCTGCTATAGTGCTGAACTTTTAAAAGAAATTAGTAGAGAGAGATTCAACTGCTGACAAAAGAGAAAATACTTCACAAAGGGGGCATAGAGAAAAGCACAGTACAGAAAAGAAGCAATCAGAGAGGAAAGCTTATGCAGGAACGAAGTAAGAAGACTGCTTTATGTGCTGGATATGATAAAGGCTGGACAAAAAATTAATCACCTTCATTTGAGTAGCCTACTTTTTAATGAAGTACAAAGCTGTCAACAAAAGCGAAAATGTCACCAAATGTCAGCAACAGAATAAGCACAATATAAATCAGAATATATTCCTTCAGATAAAAGTTGCATAAACTCCATGAAACTTTCCCAATCAAGTTCTAAAAGAAGAAGAAAAAATCTTTACATAGAAAATTGTAAATGCCAATACAGTTAAACAGAAAACTACACTATTGGGGCAGAATGAAAAATAAAATTATCTGAAGTGACATCAAACTACAGAATGTACATGAGCCTCCAATTTTAGAGAAAATAAAAATTTTGTAATAAAACACCAGGCAGTGAATTGTTTTATGAAAAGTTAAATGTTTTGTGGTAGTGTATAAGTGAGTTCTGTGTAGTGTAACTTGGGTGCTTAGTAGTCTTCTCTTCTTCTACTGTAAAGAAATAATGCTCTTTTGCATCTTTCCTGCATTTAGATGCTTTAGTTCTTCTTTGGCAATTAAGAATAAGTTCAGTCACTTAATAGAGAAAGAGCATCTTGGGTTCAGGTACCTGGAGAGCATAACCTTGTTTTCCATTTTCCAGTGCCTAAAGGACATTTTCACCTTCTTTTTTTTTTTTTTCCCCCAAACACCCCTCTTGTGTGTTTAGGGGAAAATGTCCTCATTAACATCTCCTGACATTTTTGTCCTTTGTATGAAATCAAGACCTGTTAGTAAAAAAACTATGAAAAATCCATAATCTATAATGGATAATCAACCTATGGACAATTTTGGGTTTTACTTACACTATATATACTGTATGCAATAGGGAGAAGAAAAAAACAAAGAAAGATGTAGGTAAAGGGGAATTCGGTAGAAGAAATACATTACCTTGAAACAAATACAAGATTTTTTTCTGTCAAAAAGGAAAGAAAACAACTTAGATAAATGAAATAAGTGTAATTCTATTGTCACAGAAACACTGGAAAGACCACAAGTCTCTAGGACTTAGGTCTACTATGAGTTTAATAGCAGGTTTGCTGCAGCATCATCAGCATCTAAACAATGCATTATGTGCTTCTGCTGGCTCTGCAACTGCCAAGCTACATTCTGAGGATTTAAAAAAAAAAAAAAAAGAAGGTCGTGTAAGAAAAAGAAAGAGAAACAGAGAAAGTAAGAACCAAGTGCTCTGCATCAATGTAACTCTTGAAATAAGAAATATCTGTATTTTCTTGCCGGTCATTACAGCAGGAGTAACTAACCTAAAATTTCATGACTGCTTTTACTGAATTTGGCTGGGATAGATTTAATTGTCTTCATAATAGCCAATATGAAACTGTGTTTTAAGTTTGGACAATAATGTTTTAGTTATGGTAAACAGTACTTACCATCATATTCCACACACTTGAAAGAGTGTATGTCTCCTCATCCTCTTTCCCCTCCTGCACTGCTGTATGCTGCAAGAGAAGGGCTCCACTAGGCCCTCTTATGCCCAGTATGGTAGTTCAAAAAGTCACTAATGGAATGGCAGGTGATCAAACAAAACAAAGCTGACAAAATTGCATATATACACGTGTGTGTGTGTGTATGCCTGCACATATATATCCACACACAGGAAATCCTTTAAAAGAAAAGATGCTTAGATAAATAATACCTTAGAAGCAAAAAACCCCAAGCAATGCACAAGGTTCTTTGTTCAAGAAATACATTACTGTCTGGAAAAGAAGCCTACATTTCTTTATAGAAACAGCTGCTACTGATTAGTGTCCTGATTTAGGTACTCAAGACATACAAGACCCTCAGTCATCACTTCCTCTTGATCAGCCAGACACTGGGTTTTTTGGTTCCTGTTCCTAGACTTTCTTTCTATAAACTGAACGGTTGAGATAGGTCATGGGGGACTGTGAGCCCTACGAGATGACAAAGTACTTAAACCAAAGTCACTAGCACCTCTGAAGACACCCTCCCTCCAAGCTTTATGTGTGTATTGACAATGAACAGTGACATCAGAACAGTGAACAAGTACCCTTCTCATTATTTCCCCTACCTTTGACTGCTGAAAGATCCAATTCTCAAAGAGTTATGCTCTGTGAGTATAGTCCTACTGAATTCAACATCAGAATTTATGTCTGTGTTTATTCAATATATGGCCCCTTCAGGCTTTTTACCCATGGACAAATACAGCCAAATAAAAACAACCAGAATCACAGAGGTCTTGCTCTTTGTGACAGTTTTCTGCAGTGTTTTTTTTTTTTATTCCAGCTCTCCCATTCTTATTTTATTTCCATTAAAATTACTTGGTAATTTAAAGGATGTATTTAAGGCCTGTTATTCATTGTGAGATTAGTGTGGACATTCAGACTCTGATCAACAAAGTACTCGCCTAGGGATATAGGAAAGTTTATGAGCTCTAAGGGTCTTGTTCAGTAGATGGGAGGAATGTTAGCTGGTGCTACAGTAATTAATGGTTAAATTACCCTTGGGTAGTAGGTAGTAGGTAGCATAACTTTACAATCTGGTAGCTTTAAATTTCACTACTAATTGTAGCAGTGGGAGTTAGAATGCAGGTTGAAGACATAATGAAATTACCATAGGGAGGAACAGACTAATGAACTGAAGTCCAACAAAAGTTATGGCTACATTACTGTCAACTTGAAAATCTGTAAATAACAACTTTGAAAACCATTGAGGGCACTAGACAATGGGTTTTATGTGTATATAAGTATGAAATGTGGATTGGGAGGAATAATTGAGTTTGCTAGATTGTCAAGTACGTACTTGGAAAAAAAATCACTTGGTCATCATTTAATCTTCTTTGCACACCTTTTTCATCTTATTTGCATTTTTAATGCAAACCCCCACAGAATATCTCTTCAATCATACTGAATTGGTTTGTGTCAAGCAGTTAATGCATATACAACTTTGCAAGTCTTTCAATTCCTCAGCAAAAAACTTAGAGGAAAACATAATAAACTTTTTATGTTTTTGGTACTTGGAAATTCAAAGTCAAACTTTCCCAGTTTTATTAAGAATTCTGAAATCTTGGTTTATTGAATAGTAATTCTAAACCAGCTTTTTAATGAACTTGACTGTTTCAAACTAAATTATTTTCAGATAATAAAATATAGATGAGTGTATCCAGTGCTTTAGGAAATGGGGCTGAAAAATGATCCCTATGGATGTCTTTTCTTCCAGGTATTTTAATGTGAATTTACAGGTTTATTTTTTAAGTTCCTGTTCTTTGGAAATGTCATCTGAAAATCAGGTGTGTTGCTTTACCTGCTGCAGAAGTTTGAAAGAATGTAATTTGACCTTCCAAAGGATGTCACAGCCTGTATTTATTGTAGAAGCTTAGACGTATTTGATGGGACTCTTCATCTATAACATCATTTTCCTATGTATTGTGAGGTTTTTTCATGGATTACCATTTGTATCAGCTATATCGGCTGTATCAGTTTCACCTATATCAACAATATTCTTTTCAGCTTTATGCAGACCTAGGTATTGCCTAGCCTGTGAATTGTTCCAATAGTGGAAATTCCATGAGTCTACTGCTCAACCTGTGCTATCACATCAGTCCTTCTAATCTAAATTATTTCCTAATGTCCTGCCTTTTCTACTGTGAGGCCTGTTTATTCTTGTCCTGTATGTCCTGTAATGCAGGGATAACTTATTTTCCCTTTGTCCCACAGCTTTTAACATAATTAAAATCTATCCCCCATTCACATTCAGTTTTGTCTTTATGTTAAAAACATGTCCAGTCTTCTCTTTCCATGTTTTCAGTACCTCTGACCACCTATTGATACATCTCTAAGCTGTATCCAGTTAATTCCCATCTTTCTTAGACTGCAGTAACCAAGGCTGCTTGATTCATGAAGGCTCTGTCCCTAAAAATTAGAGCAAGGACAGGTACTTGGTCTCAGATCTGCTACCTAGGTGGTTATTCTGTATGTTGTCCCCTTTATCCTATATCTGTTTGGCTGTTGGACAACTGGAATGTCTTGCACAAATTTCTAGTTTTTCACCTGTACATGGTCCTGTGATTTAGGTGCCATCTCCCTTACCTTTGTGCAGGTTCACCAAGTATCCATGTCATTAATGAAGTCATTTAATGGATCCTAGCTAAATATAGGCTTCTGTATATCCCCCCAAGCCCTCTGAATTTCATTATGCTAACTGCTCTCTAGCTACAGTGATCTACGATTATCCAAGGTGTTTTGCACCTACCATCTAGAAATTAAATTGATTTGAGCTTTCTGGCTCTTTATGGGCCTATGTTATGACATTGAAGTATATGATCTGTATTGCCTCTGCAATATTTGTTAATGGTTTGCTCAGATTTTTCTCAGAACTAAGCACAACCTGGTTATAGTTCTTTAGTTGCTTGTTTTTTAGCTTTTTTTTTTCTTTCTTATAAGCATGATATATTCTTCATTTGCTAACACTATTAATTTCCATCCTTTTGGCATTTAAATCCACCTTCATCATTTCACAAAGAGAATGATTCTATGAATTTTCAGATCATCCTTTAAGCATCTCAGGTAGAAGTCCATCATGTCTCATGGTTTTGAAAATTTGTTATGTAGATGTTACCTTATAAACTTTTCCTTCCCTTTTCTGGGCTGACACCATACTAGTTTCTTTGTTACCCATAATTAAACTACCTTTAATCAGGAAGTTACCTGCTTCCATTTAACTGAAGACTGATGCAAGAAACATTTCAGCTTTCTCAACATCCCCTGTCACTTTTTCTTCCTCCACTTATTACCAAATTAGTACTTTGCCTGGGGTTTTTCTAACTATGAATACCTTTTGTAGCTTCACATATCAACCACTCATCCCTGAATTTTGCCAAAACTAGTATGACCAGATTGAGGCTGTTTTCTCAAAAAGTAGTTAGTAGGTGTAGTGGGAAGATATTCAGAACTGGATAATAATAAATTTTCTTACTAATACATTACAGTGGTGAATCATACAAAACATGGTTAATAATTTCTGCTTCATTTTCAATTTGAGTTTTTCCAATTTGAGCTTCCATTCATTAATCCTCTCTTTGGTACACCTCCTTTGCTGGATTAACTGCCAGCTTTTTCTTTCTGTAAATGCACTTGTAAGCTGTGATGAGTTCAATTTGCATTTCACATCTAAGAAAAGAGTCTGAATTCTCCTTGCAAATGTCTATCTCCAACAGTATATATATAAACCCACCTGGTTTTATTCAGTTTCCTACTGATGTATGTCCTAGGATATAATTAATCAGTTCTGTGATGGCTGTTAAAGGGGTGATCAAGGTGGTAAAATGTGTATGTACAGGGTTAAAAAGAGCTGACTAGATCAAGGTATGGTGTTCGGAGCTAGGAGGTACTAAAATGTGAGAGCAAAAATGAGGAGAGGCGTAAAGAAATGGGAATTTCTATGTTGAGTGTAAATAGTGTAAAGATTTTTTTTTCTTTTTAAATATCTGGATAGAATGAATTTTTTATTTTGTAGGTAATACTTGTTAAAAATTCAAATTTTATTAACAGTGTAATGATTTACAAATGAAGTGTTTTCTTGTTTCCATTTAATTCTCAGAATGTTACTGAGCTTGTCTGAAGACTTTGTTTTGACACATATGCCTGAAATACAAAAATATTCCATTTCTGTGTTTATGGTTTAATTAATAAAATATATAGTACAAAAGCATACAGATATAGGTGGCAAGTATATAAAAGCATAAACTAAGGTTGAAATTTAAATTCCTACACTTCAAAAATAGGATGATATTATGATTTTAAAGGGATTATTTTAATTCTTTCCTACAACGTTCTTTGTAATATATACATTTAGGTATTGTGTACAGTTGATATGACAAAAATTTTGATTTCAGGTAAATTTAGAAAAAATGTAGGGCCATAATTCAGGACCAAGTAAATATTAAGAAATTAAAGAAAATAACAATATCCCCTCCTCAACTTCTTATTCATTATCAGAGTCATAGCTGTCTCTCAGTATTAACTCAAGCATTTGAATATTTGAATTAGCATCTCAAGTCACCTTAGCTGCAATGCAAATGCTCAGAGTGCAAAAATACACATGGAACTACAGCTGATGGCTCAATTAGTACCAGAACACAGTTGCACCATCCTCTTGAAGTACATGGGACTCCTGTTCTGTACTAGGTTAATCAGGAACTTGCAGCTGTCAGTATTTTCATGCTGGCATATCCTTTTTGAATTTAAAGTCCTATTTAACCTGAGTTGGAAACTTATGTATGTACATGAGAATGGAGTTCTCAATGAGGTATAACTCTTTCTGCTTCTGAGACCAGCATTGCACTGAAAGCAAGAGCACAAAGCAGTCAAGCACTTCACTAATACTTACACCTCCATTGGCCCTCAATTTCTGTTTTACTTTATTCTACCATCAACCTTCTTCATACAATAAAATGCATAATCAAAGCAGGAAGCTAAGATAAAAGTGAAAAAAAGCACTAGAATCTCCACTTTGTGTAGGCTTTTTTTTCCTAACAAGCTTAGTCTTTGATCATTTTCCATTTGATCAAAGAGAGCTTTGATGCTCTTTGAAGAAGTACTGAATTATTGGAATAAAGATATAGAATTTGACTCACATTTTCATCTGAAGAAAAGAAGCAAAAGAACTGGACTAGTAGTTTGCAGCAGATACGTCTAAGGATATACAAATAATTGGAAAAAACCCCCCACAAATATAAAGAAAAAAGGAGTATAATCTGCTTACAAGCAAAAGTTAACAGTAGGAAAGAAAGCCAAATGTATAGCATGTTTTTTCTAGAAAATGTGTCTCTAACTGCCAGTCAAGCTGTGATAAATGTCTTCAGCTTGGAAGGAAATGTATGCTTATGAATATCAAAGTGCAAAATGTATTGCAGATTCATGCCTGAGCAATATTTACCACAGCTGGAACGCTTTACTCTAAGGAATGCTAGAAAAGAAGGAATAAAATTCTAAGAAAAATCAAGTATACTTTTAGCTCTCTATGTTTTATGTAGTGTTGCATAGTAAGTGAGGTGAGTTTTTTTTCTGGTGGGTTTTTGTTGTTTGATGGCAGAAGTGGAAGAGTTCATACTTGTTTTGAAAGTCATCAAAATGTATATATGTAAAGTCCATAATCTGGGTTTAAATTCATGTTTTCTGGCCTTTAACAAAATATTCAGCTTCATTTTGAAGGGTGGATGGTCAAAGGCAGCCAAAAAACCAAGCCAAATTTCAAAGTACATAATCTTTTGTTGTTGTTGGGTTTTTTGTAGTTTTTTTTTCCTTCAGCTTTCTCTATTGCCCTCATTCCTAGCCCAGTTCTTGGAAGTGCCAGCAACATCAGATAGAAAGACTGGAAAGACTGAAAGCTATATTTAGTCTAGAAAGGAAAAGACTGCTATTCATATACATTTTGGTCAAATCACTTTTATTGTGATATTAATGCTTTGTCTCACTTGTAAATATTGATTTAAAGATGTAGAAACTTTAGAAGTTAGTAACTAATTATTCCTGTTTTCAGGAGAATGGTTATAGTGTTGGAGCTGTGTCTACCTTAAAGCAGCTTTAATGATAGTCATATTTTAGATCTCTGTGATTTAATTGAATTAATGTTAGTCAAAGTTCTGGTACTCAATCTATGCAGCAAAATCCCTTCCTTCAATAGGGATTTTAATGATTTTCATTAAAAATAGTCTTCATAAATGCAAGCTGATGTTTATTGTAGATGGTAGAATGAGAGTCATGTAAGACAGCTTGTCAGGTTAATTTGGCTCTGACAGTAAATAACCTGGTAAAACCAGGCATGGAGAGAGGCAAATGAGATCCATGCTAAACAACAAAAAAAAACAAAACCCAAAAACAAACCAAAAACAAGAAAAAGAAAAAGCAAATTTGGGACAGAAATTCCAAACAAACAAAAACCAGACGACCAGGTCTTGAACATGAAAATTACTTCAACCACAGAGTATACACCTGGAGAAAGGAGGAGAAAGATGCTTCATATTCAAGGGAGGGGGCATTTTAAAACTTATTTTATTTGTCCCACCAGTGCATAGAGTAGAAGAGCTTAAGAAACAAAGAAAAATAAAGCTGAATCTACTCCATCTGCCTAACAGAAAACAGAAGCAGCCTCAGATGATGATTTGGACAATTTTTAGGGCTTTTTGATCTCCCCAGAAAATTACTTGACTTCCTAACTCACTGAAGTCATCTTTACCGCCCTAACGTTTTTAAAGAACTATTGGAATAACAGGGACATTACAGAAATTTGGAAAAATGCTAAGTTTTGAATTAGGTGGATCATGTGCAATTGCCTCACTCTAGATTCACATTAGCACATTAACAAATTAGAAATATTGTAATATGAACATATGCCAAGTAAAGCATTTAAGAATAAGGACCACTGAGGATGTTAGAGTGAGGAAAGCTGCAACACTGAGAAAAATCTAGGAATTATTAAGAGAAGTAAATGGAAAAAAACTACAATGCAGGGCTCTGTCTAAAAGGGCTAATATAATTCCTACATATTTAAAGGGAGTAAGTCTGAGAAGCCATTCTCTATCTGTCTACACACTGGTGTAATCAAGAGCAGGATGTTCCATACAGTGTGATAGACTTAAAAGAGGTCTGTCTTTGAAAGAGCTCAGTTTGAGGGATGATACCTGCAGAGCTTGTCCATCAGAACTTCAATCCATATTAATTCTGAAATTAATTATTAAATCATGGTAAATTTCTGTGTTTTTAGTATTTTCCACTGTTATTTTAGTTGAGTAATTCCTACTTTTCAAATTATAATAGGAATCTTTGTTGATATCCACTGGTAAAGAGCTTATGCAAGTTGAACTTCTCTCTGTTTTCGGTAACTTTTTTTCCTTCTGTGGCTTTGCCTCTGAAGGCAATGCTCTGGTTTCTTTGAGGACTTGCTTTTCCATTGTCATAGAATAGATGTGAAAATGCTCCAAATGATTTCTTGTTTAGCTATATTTGATGAAGAGTGAACTATCTTTTTTGTTTTGTAATTTAAAAAAGAAATGAACAAAAATCTAGCTGGCTAGACTCAGGGAATATGAAATGAAAAGAAAAATCAATAGCAAATGTAAAATATTAGATTGAAGCAGTGGGGAAAAAACTGCATGCAGAAGAATATGGTGCTTTCATAGAAAATATTTGTTACCTCTTGCGGGTACTTTACTGACATGGTAATGACTTTTGCTACTTTTAAAAAAAACTACAAACATTTTATATATGAAAATAAATTTTAGGAAAAGAAACCAGATTCACCTGAGATTTCAAATGCCAAAGAAAACGTTAATAAAACTGAAAACTTTCTGGAAAGATATTTTACATGAGAAATTACTGAACAATATAGTTAAAATTACAGGAAAACATAAAAGATGCAGATTTTTAACTTGCAGTACATATACATTACCATATAAATGTGTTTGATGTAATTGGGGCTTTTTAATTATTGTATGGTGAATATTCCTTGTCTTTGATGCAAATCTCACCAGAGTCTATTTCCAGTTACTTCAAAGGATTCAGGCTAAACTGCAAGCCTCTGGCCTGCATCAGATCAACAATGATAAAAGAAAAACTTACTGTAGATAGATCACTTGTTAAGGATCAAGAAATAGATGAGAGAATAGTCTTGGACCAATGGAATCTGCTTAAAGGCTAGAAAGCATGGATATGGAGTGTTCTCAAAACCAATGACAAAATGTACAGCTGCAGAAAATCATTTACTTTCCAGATTTTGAGAATCACAGCTGCTTTTAATAGAATCACTCACATTTACATGGTTTACTGTGGTATTCTGGTCACCTTTGTAACAGAATAGAAATAACATGCATATTCACATATAGATGTCCTAAATTGCTATGATGGGTCTTGTCTGCTACAGAAAATCCATACATAAGAACAATGTCCATATTCTTATTACAGTGCAAATTTATTTCCAATTTACAAAATTATTTCTTTTGTGAAAGAGAAAATAAGTATTTTTTTTTTGTGAAACAAACCTTACAGTTCCTCAAGGTTACAGTCATATAACTGTTCTTGCAGTTGTGTATATATGAAGCAACACTGTCATGTTGAAAGTAGATCTATTGTTTCTTCTGATATATGTCTGCAAAAGTGTCAAGTATTTGACTCTTCTGCTGTATTAGAAGTTTTCGTAGAGCTAAATTCTGAAGGCTCCAACTTCTTGTTACTGTCCAGTCCAATTTATCAAGCACGTTGAAATGAAAAGTGCAAGACAAAAAGTTTTTGTTGCCCTTGGGCTGGCAAAAGCAGTCTGGTCATCTGAAAATCAGAATAAGGTTTGTAGCTGGATATTACAGTTTCATTTGGTGATTTTTTTTAAATCGGTGAATTGTTTTGCACGCAGTTTGATCCATAAGCAGAAAAACAATTTAAGGCTGGAAAAGGAAGGAAGGTCTGTTGCGGTGTGATGTCATGGATTGCCTCAGTTCCCTTGGTTTCACCCTGAAATTTCCTTCCCCAGGTGGGCTGTCAATCACCCTTCCTTTCCCCACCCTTGACCTCTGCTGGGCACTGTCTATCAACCCAGAAATTCCAAGACAGCATTGAGATTGAGTGATTGGAAGGTTCAAAGGATGCTCTCCACCCCCTGGGGGGCCATTGGCCCACCCAGGTGTCCCTGTCACCAGAGATCCCCTCCCCCTGTGCCTGGTTGGTGTTCCCTGTGTTCCCTCCCCTGCCTCTCTGCCTGGGTAAAAGGACAAGCAGACCACGCGGTCTGGGTTCTGGTGGGGGAGTTCAGTGGATTGTTGCAAGATTCAGAGGCCATGCTACCAAAATAAAACTCTGGATTACAAACTCTCCATCAGGACCCGCTCCTTTCTTCACCTTGCCTCAAAGCTTTCTCCAGCTCAGGGAGGCCTGAGGAGTGATCCCCTCAGCAGCAAGCTCCTCCCGCAAGCTCTGGAGCTCGGGGCATGCCCGGACTTGTCTCCACATGCCCAGTTTGACCACAGGTACTGAATAGTGTCTCTGGGGAGAAAACTCCACAGGTGCTGCTATTTGGTCAGTAGCCGAAGCCAGACAGACCAAGGCAGTCCCAACAGTAATATTGGTAAACCCCAATAAAGGTCCTAGTATATTCTGAATGAAGATATATGGGTTCAGTTCAGGACTCTGTATGCATCACAGACATAAATATTCTTGGTTAGAAAACACAAAAACCATTTTATTCTTCTTAGGATGTCTTCAGGTCTCAGGCCAAGTAGGTACAGAAACAGGATTATGTGGTTAACCATAGGAGTAAAGGAGAATAATAATTGCCAGGTTGGTTCAGTGCCTCTGTTCTCTTTGATGGTGGGTAGAACTTGTGAAAAGAGAATAAAGCTAAAAGAACTGAATGTTTTAAAATAGGTTGTATACGTTCTGGGCTGAAATAGCAAATGTATATATTTTAGCCCCTATATTAATGAAGTGGCTGAGGTAACACACCTGTTTCTTTTTGAAGGTAAATCCTGCTTCAGCTACAAAAAAGGCACAAAGCAAGGCTCAGAGCATGATCAGGTAAGTGCTTGAGTACCTGATATGCTGGCTTTGAAAGTTCAGCTAAGCCATGTAATTAAGTGTGTGATTCTGCTGCAGTGGAAATTAAAATAGAGGACATTTTTTGGTGAATCTGTGTACAAAAGTACATTCCAGGTTTTAGAGATATAGGATTCTCCTTTTTTATTTGAGGAAAATGTTATCACAGAATTATGGAATGGTTTGGGTTGGAGACCAAAGATAATTTAGTTCCAAACCTCCTGCCATGGGCAAGGACACTTTCTGCTGAGCTAGGTTGCTCTAAGCCCTATCCAACCTGGCCGTGCACATTTCCAAGGATGGGACAGCTTCAGCTTCTCTCGGTAGCATGCTCCAGAGTGTCATAGTCGGCATAGTGAAGAATTTCTTAATCTGTAATCAAAATCTACCTGCTTTCAGTTGATAACTATTAGCCCTCATCCTGTCCTATCACTACCCTCCTTGATAAAGATCCACTGATAAAAAATGTTTGTGGCTTTTCCTGCATAAGGAGTTTTATTATTCCCCAGGATGGGATACCCAATGGGCACACTGCAGAGCATTTGATGACTGAGTTCTCTTTTCTTTCTCTTCCCTTTTCCTTGCTGCATATCTGAGTGGAAAAGTCCACATGCCAAGCTCAAACACTGAAACTAGCAAAGTAAGAGTAAGAAAGGTAGCAAGATGAGAAAAATTGGTGATTAATTCCCCTCTGGAGTTTAAAAAGAATTAGGGACATAGCTGTGCTCTTACATAATTTTCTGCCTGTTCTGTTCCCATGGTAGTAGAGCTTTTTTGCCATCTCTTGCTACTGACTGCTGAGGGAATTTTAAATCTGAGTGTACATTGTTGAATCTCACCAGCAGAGGTTTGGCGTTTATAACAGAAGCCCGCATACTTCCAAGTGATGTGTATTGCATACACATACAAATGAATTACAGTAGAAATAAAAATAATTCAAACGTTTTTAAGATGTCTGTAATTTGAAGCTCAGAATGGGCATAATAAAATTGTGGGTCTCCTTTGTAAAGAAAACACCCAGATGGGCTCACCATCTCCACTCCATATGGCACTTAGTCTCTGCTCTGCATCCCGCTGTGCTCACAGTGTAATCCATATGGACCTTACTTGATTGGTTTCCTGTTCCTGCAACACTGCCTGTCTGTTCATGGCTTTCCATCAAACATGCACTTACTGCTGAGAGAACACATTATTATGTGATGATTTCCTAGATTGCTGGAAATGTGAAAGCACCCATTTTTTGTGTTTTAATCTATGCTGTGGCTTTTGCCATTAGTGGTGAGGTAGAGTGCAGGCATATAAAGCCAATCTGCAGAATCTTAGCCAAGTTATGAGTGTTTATATGCACCCTCTAAAGACAACTAACAAACATTTCTCTGTTCAAGCAGCTTGCTCCTAGGGTGTGCAAGCCATGAAAAGGAGGGCCAGGAATTTGGAGGAAGGTCATGAACAGGTATCAAGTGGCTTTAGCTCTGAATGGGGTATAGAATGTAAGGGGAACTCTACAATTGCTAACGTGTCAATTGTATGTTCGTAGGTTAGAGACAAAAAGGGCAAAGGAAGTGCAAGTGACACTCTGTCAAGGTTTTCAATTTTCAAGGTGAATTAGCAGTGCTTGTACACTGCAAGCTGAAAACATGTGATGCGACTCTAAAATAGGGTTTACACCTGAAGATCCCAGGTCATAGAAATTCCAGCTTTGATGCTCACTAGATGTGTGCATAAAAAACCCGCAAGCATCTCATTAAGTATTGACACAAATTGTAGGAGTTGATCTTACAATCATATCTTGCTAGTGTTCATAAGAAAGGGGTTCAACTTTGATGTTATCAAGTTGTTTTGAAAGCTACATTCAGTTCTGATTGTCCTGATTCTAAAGAGATCCTCTAAGTAAGAGGATGCAATGTTGTATGATGAAAGACCATAAGAAAATGGCAGACAGACTACAAAGATAAAAATGTGGAAAAAGGGAAAGGAGAAGTTGGCCTAATGACTGTATGGTAGAGATTAAAAAGAATAAAGAGAAGGAAAAGGCTTTTTTGATGTATCTTTTGTTGTAGTGAACCATGCTAAAAAGCATTCTTTTGAACATATTGCAATTATCCTGTGGAACTCTGTCATTAAGTATTTCTATAGCAAAGAAAGTTGTGGTATTCAGTAAAGAATCGGATAATTGAACTGATGATGAAAACATTCAGAAATTTGTTACATGTTACATAAGTTATCTATAACTATGCATTTATTTGTTACATGTTACATAAATTATAACTATGCATTTAAAATTTTTTTAATGTGAAAGTATATGTCTGTATCTTATAGAAATTTACCTAGCTGATGGCCAGTAAGATTTAGGATTATGCTTGTCATATATATATATATATATATAGTGCTCACATACATACATTTGCATATATATATATATATATACACAAAATATATATGTATATTCATCTCACAAAAAACTCTCAGAGATTTTGGCATCTTCCTTGAACTGTGGATAGTAAAAAGCAGCATAAATGAAGCCTCGGGATTGGTGACACAACTAAAAATTCATAAAATATAGGCATGCTGAAGAACAAAGGGAGAAATCAGCATCTTTTTTACAGTCAGTATCTCTTCTACATGGTAATGTGTATATAAGGGAAAATACTTGTAATAAAATATACCCTATTATATCCTTTATTTTTATTGCTGTCATAACAGCTGATAAACTAAAACTGCTGATTGTGTCTGGTTTAGTGACAACTTGTAACAATTTCTCTTTCTTTTCCTGCATTTTGCCTTTACCCTTTTCTGCAAATCCAAGAAAAATTTAAACAAATTACTACTATAATTTACATCACAGTTTTGCACTATAATTATTTTCAGATATAATATATTCATACCTATAGATTTACAGATGTAGGTATGTTTTTTTCAGGCATCAAATTTGCTTGTGCTCTGCACACAGTACTAGATTCACCCTGGCAGCCAATGTATAATCACCATTGTTACTGTTCCACAGAAACACACATCAGGTGAGGTTGGCACCTTTGGATCATCTGACTGAAATTCCATCTCAAGGCAGGGACACCTAGGGCTGCTTGCTCAGGGTTGTATCTGATCAGGTTTTGAATATTGCTAAGGAGGCAAAATTCCATACCCTCTCTGGGCAACTTGTTGGGGAAAAAAAAAAGTTTTTCTTGTGCTTAAACATATTTTTCTGTGTCCAAGTTTGTGCCTTCTTGTCTAGTCATTGAGTCCCATGAGGAAAAGTTTGGCTCCATTTTCTTTTCTTCTCCCATTAGGTATTTACACATTTTAAAAACATCTCCTCTGGGCCATTACTTCAGTTTAAGCAGTCCCAGCACTTTCAGTCTCTCTTTATATGACAGATGTTCCAGTCCCTAATCATCTTTGCTGCCTTTTGCTGGCCCCTCTCCAATATATCCCTGTCTTCTGTTGGAGACCAGACCTAGGCACAGTCCTCTAGGTGCATCTCACTAGGCTGAGCAGCCCTCCCACTTCTGGCAATGTTCTTCCTAATACAGTCCAGGAGGTTCTTGGCCTTCTGCAGCACAAGGGCACATCAACCTTGGTTGATTTTCAACTTGTCTAACAGGACCCCAAGATCCTTTTTGGCAAAACAGTTTTCCAACCAGTCTTAAGGATGTACTGGTACGTGGGTTATTGTTTTGCAGGTGCAGGAATTTATTTTTCTGTTTGCTGTACTTCATGAGATTCCTGTCAGCCCATTTTTTCAGCTTGTTGAGATCTCTTTGAATATCAGCACCACTTTGTGGTTTATCAATTGCTTCTTTCAGTTTTTTTAATCATGTTCAAATTTTATGAACATCTAATGCTGTCGCATTAATTAATTAATTAAGATGTTAAACAGTATTTGCTCTAGTATTGACCCTTTGAGTACACTACTTACATGTCTTGGAGTGCTGCTGCTCTCCTGTGTTGTTTCTCCAGGAGATACTGAGGTTATTCAAGTTTCCCATGAGTATCATGGCTTGAAAAAATGAAATTATGTGAAGTTTTTGTCTGCATTTTCCTGATCAGGTGTCCTATAGTAGGCGCACACAGTTGTACCAACCACTTCGGTCTGACCTCTATTCCTGACCCCTAAGATCTCAGCTAGCTCATCATTCATCAGAAGGAAGATCTTCATGTATTCCATCGTGTATTCATTCCCATAAAATGATTCTTCCTTTGTGCCATCCTGACCTGTACTTAAGTGTTCCTAAAGTGGGACACGCCTCCATCCACTGCAGCACTTGAGTTGTATGAATTCTTACCACACCTCTAAGATGCTTTCACAGCCTTGCAGCTACACACTGACCTCTATTTCTTCATTTGTTCCCCCATTTCATGTGTTGCTATAGAGGCACTTCAGAGAGGCACCCAGCCATGCTCATTTTCTAGAAAAGGTGAAAAGGTATGAGTGTGTTCCCCATGATACTGTCTTTGCTTGTAGGTACTCTATTTCTGTACCTGTGTTTAAATGGACCCCTTTCAACTTTTTTAAAATTTCTTTTTTTCATAATAAGGATATTCACACCCGTCACCCTGGAACCCTTGCTTGCCAACCTAGTCCACCATTTCCTCATTTATTTACTGGCTGTGGATTTTGTCCCATTGTTCCCCTGCTTTAATCTTCCCACTTGCTTGCACAGCCTGATGACAAAGATGATTTTTTCCCCTTTGCAAGGTGGGTCCTGTCTCTTTCCAGCAGTTCTCAATCCTTGAATAGTCCCGTGGTCACAGTAAAGCTGGTTGTTGACCCACAGAATCAGTGATTCCTTGTCAGGATCAGGGAGACAAATTGACAGTGTGCTGGTGTCTTGTCCCTGCTTGTTTACTTGGCAAGACAGACCTTCTGCCAGTGCACTCCTCTTGCTGCCCCAGCCTCAGTAAGAGAGCCCAGGCATCCCTGCAGCCCCAGACCTGAGGAGATGCATCTGTACTCGAGCTGAGGCCCCAGATGTGCTGGGGAATTGCTCCGGTGGGGTGGGGACTGAGCCCCGCAGTGTGTCTCCACTGCTGCTGAGCAGCACATGTGCTGCTCTCCCCAGAGTTTCTGCCCCCACTGTGTGCCCTTCTGTATGAGCTGCTGCCTCTGTTACACAACAACCCATCGCCACAGCAAATGAATTTCTAGTCTGAACTAGCTGGTACCTAGATATTCTTTGTAACTCTGCAGTGGTTTGCTTCACCCTGCTTTAATACAGTGTCAGAAAAAAGCTTTGTGGTTTAACAGCAGGGAACTGTATTGTTTATTCAACAATAGATTAGGCCTGGAGAAGGGAAGGTGTGAGGGCAGGAATGGGTACACATAATCTCAAATACCAGCAGAATGTCAGACTTTTAATAACTTCATCAAAGCCAGAGATGTGTATTAACCTGTTCCATACTCAGGGAGATATGACCTGGGCAGAGAATAATTGAAAAGGGGTTAGCAAAAACCAAACAATATCTCTGGGGTTTTTGTTGGGTTTTTTCCTTGCTTTTTTTTTTTTCTTAGGCTATACAGACTTGCATTTTAGTTCTATGGTGTTTTCCTTTACTGTAATTTGAGATGCAAAGTCTTCCTTTACAAGTGGAGAAATAGTTTTTAAAATGTCATTTTGCTACAGGCATGAAGAAGTATTTATACACACAGATTAGCAGTCACTGTCTTTTTAATGAGAAAGGGGATGTCATTTTTCATGGTAGCAGATTCTGCTGTCATTGTTCTGCACTTTATTTTTTGCAACTCCGTAATAAATAACTGAATACAACAAAGCTGGATTGCTCTGAAATGAGGAAATCTTCAAAAACCTTCACCAAACCTCCAAAATGGTTATCTCTAAGGAATAGAGAGCTACTCTTTTTTTTTTCCCCCCTACATATATTCTCTTTCAGTAACACCTAGTAACACCATATTAACAAAATTTATTAGATTCTAAATAATGATTTTAAATGCTAACATTGCATTTAAAAATGAAAAAAATTGTAGATCTATGCAGGTGGTGGGGAGGGACAAAGTTCCATGAATGTGGAATCATTTTACATGTTATATAGTCCCAAGTGCTACCAGAAACAATGAGTGAAGCCTGAAGTCCCAGAGTAATTTTTTTCCTCACAAGTACATTTAGGCTCCTTCATTCTAGTTAACACATCATGGTTCCAGCTGTCTTTGAAGTACATGTGAATTCAGACATTGATGCTAATAGAAGCACTGCTGGACCCTGCGTAACTGAAATAATCTGGAAAACTACATTCCTCACAATGAATATTGCCTGAAAGTAAATGACCTGGACAAAATTTCTATGGAGTGGACACTGTATTGGATTTGCAGTAAAATGGGATGATAGTAGCAAGTCTAGTCTAGTCATGTCTGGTGCAGCACAGCTCTTGCCATTAGAGTTTGTCACAGACTATTTATGCTCCTACAAAGGAGTGGACTGTTCCTTTGTTTACCTGGGCACCAGGTAGAACTGTGACCTGATGGTGACCCTTGTGAAGTAAGAAAGGACTGGTTTTTGGGCTTTTATGACCTTTGAGTTTGTTTGTGGTTTCCTTCCCCCCTCTCTCCACATTTCCATACCAACAAGGTTTTGAACGAATTACTTCATCATTAAAAGAAAAATTTCAGAGAGCAGGAAAGATAAATAGTACTGAATTCCAGAAATCTGGTGTTCACGACAAATACTGAAAATTTATGAGGAACCACATTAGTATTTCATAAGTTTACTTTATAATCTCTTTTGTATACGTGAAGGGAATGTGTTGTTGTTTAAATGATACAATATTTATGTTTTATCTTCTTTATTGTGAAGACCTATATATATTATAAATTTTGATGGGTCACAATTCTGATATACACCACAGTTAGACACATCATTATGCCTATTGAAACTCAGTGGGATGAAAGATTAGGTCAAATATCACTCTGAAGTGGAATTTTTATATTAACCTCTGTTCTAATTTTCAGACTTTCAAAAAAGGTCTAAGTGGATGTGGATTCATGTTCTTGCAGTATGCATGTTTTGGCAAATGGGAATTTATTTACTTTTACCTTATTTTACAGAGACAAATATCATGGATATACATTTACTTGATATATATTTGTTTCTATGTGTAAGCTTCAGAATTTTCGTGTTTTCTGCATAGTAAAAGTTGTTGCATGTAATGTTACTATACAAGGTTCCTGAAGATTAAAAGGGGAAAATGAAGAAAGTATTTTAAGCACTTTTAGTGAGCATTGTAAAAATATGTAAGGTAACTTACATATTTATACATGTAAAATTCTACATTTTTACATATAAAATATGTAAGGTAACTGTGCCAGTTAACAGATGCCATTAGTTGCTATTGAAAGAGGTGAGCCAGAGCTGCAGTAAATGCAGGAAGTTCTGCTTGGAAACAAGAAACCACTCATCAAAACAGAACTTTCCTTAGCTTTAGTGCCATCATGACAGAACTTCAGTTGTGCTATTAAGAATTATTTGTATGTTCAAGCTAAGCATACCAAGCTAAAAGGTAAAGTGGAATGAACGAATAATATTTAGGTACAGATCATAATGTTTTCCAACCTTGTGACTGGTCTGGAACTCCCCTTATTTGAAAGGAAGCTTCTGCCATGGGAGAGTAGATTTTCTTGCTATGGGCTCTTCAATATTCAAAGTTAGTAGGCTTTTCCTCCCAGCTGTTGAGAGCATCAGACAGGAATGCAGAGATTGTTATCACTTCAGGTTCTTTCTTGAGACATTTGAGAAGCTGGGCACACTGAAAGAAGCCCTGGACATGCAGAAGGATGAACACAACCAAACCATAGCAGTCATGATGCTGATAGGGTGCTCCATATTTGGTAAAATGTGATAGAAGTCCCATTATGGGGCCTCCCCTCAGCCCTGTGCAGTCAGCATTCTTTGTAACATTAGAAGAGTTTTCATAGTGTGATAAAATGTAATTAAGCAACACTGAGTTTGAAATTAATTTGGCAACAACTCAGATGTTTCTCAATACTTTGTGTTGTTCATTAGTGTGAAAAACTGCGGCCTTTACCACATTTACATTCATCTGAGGAGTATGTAATGAGGGAAAGTAGCAAGAAAACATATAAAAACTGTCTGTATAGCAATGCAATAGCAGTTAAGAAATATAATAAAATGAACACAACCACCTAGAATTAAATGCTAATTAGAATGATGTATTGTGGCCATTCACAGAGTTTGATGTAAGTTCTTGATTACTGGTGAGCACAGACTGTTCAGCAACAGGCAGAGAAACTTTCTAGATCCATCTGTCTTCCAAAGTGGTCCTATTCAAAGTGCTTTCCTATATGATATTCAACTGATTATCTGAATCAAACATTTTAATTAATGTTTCAGCACCAAAATATGTGTTTTATTTACTGACCATGGGGATTCCTCATCCCTCTCATTTGCAATAATGACCCTGTGAAAAAATGTTATTTTATTTTTCTGTGTAGGAACAGAGTCAGGAAGAATTTAGCCATTGGGCTGTTGATTCCAGTGCTTCACAGCTGTAGGCAAGCATTAAATACAGTGGTTTCCAATCCCTTCTAGCAAAGTAATACAACTAGAAAAAAAGTTTAATTTTTTAGTTTTTTAATTTTGACTTGGTTTGTTTTTTCCTCTTCATCATACAGACAAAATCAAAATATTTTATTGTCATTGCTTCTGAAAATCTTTGACTCCCTGTTCTGTTGTGGAACTAATCACAGTCTACTTTAACCTTACTGACTTCAGAGGTATTGTTTGGAGTTATGGTATTATTGCATGGTGCAGTAGTTCAGACCACAGCTGACATACCATTAGAATATTTTTGTCTGCAGTTTAAGAAATCTGCAGCGTAATACTGTGTTTCACAGGGATTTTGCAATAGCTTATAGCACTTATACAATTCTGCAAGGAAAAAGAAAAGGAGAGAAAAATGGGCTGGAAACCTTAAAAGAGTCTGTCTTTAATTAGTGCTATTTAATTTATTCTTTTTATTTTTCTGAATCATCTGCCACCCTGAAGCATAGACACCTTCATTAAAGTGTTTTTCTCCCTCCAGAAGGAACTTTCAATCTATTTTATTTGACAACTAACTAAAGTGTATAGTTTTCCTTTCTTCACTTTCATGGCCTATTAATTTCCCTTATAAGGCCAATCAATTTTGTTACCATTAACCAATGCTACCACATTAGATCAAGAAGTAGAAGCTGTTCCCAAGCTACATCTCTGTGACTTCTGTTGCTAAAATGGTCTTCCTCAATGCTGATTAGGTCCAAAACACTGTGACCTTGGAGACTTGCATTCACCTAAAGCAAAGAAAAATCAAGTAATTTTGCCAACAAGCAATGTAGTGTGAACAGCCAAAGGTAACTGACAGCTTTTTGAGAATGGCTGTCAGGTTTGTGAACCTTGCATGCAGTGAGAAGCTCCCCAGTGCCAAACTGGTTCCAAGGACTGCACATTACACTGAGGGTGCTGTGAATTTGCCAGCAGTGCCCAGTATACTATTTCAGGATTAAGACATTTGCACAATGCAAGGACCAATGCTGTATGCAGTCTCCATCAGAAGACTGGGATGTGGGATAATGTAGGTGATAACGAGAAAAAATGGTGTCAGCTTCATTGCAGTGGGAACAGGGGAAGCTCCTCAAAAGCAGGATGAAGACTACATTTTTTAGTAGTATTCAAAGTCACAGAATGATTTACAAAGAAAGAGAAATTGATTTAGGATCTCAGTGTAGTCTTAAGGATCAGTCATAACTGGGAGGTAATTACAGAGGTGAAAGTAATGCTATGATTTAAGAAATAAATATGAGCTCTTTCCTGGAGAGGAGTGGTGGAAATCTCCCCATCCTGGGCGATGATGTCTGTTAAAAAAGAGGGGAACACGGAAATAAGGTTCCTATGAAGGACACAAAATTGAGAATTTTCTAGGAAAACATTTTGTTGCTTAAGAAAAAAAAACCTCTGTGTCAGTAATTTCTGTGTTATCTATGTAACAGGCCTGGGTGGACAAGAAATGAGGAGAGGAGTGAAGACTCAGACTCGCCTGCCAGTTAATGCAGTGATGCCCACAGTGTTTACTTGGTAGGTGAGAGAATCACACACAGTGTCATGCTTTGCTCACAATAGCAGATTAAATCTCTTTCATCTGTCTCAAGTAAATACTTTTATTAGTTTACAGATCACGACAGAATAAAATTTGCTCTTTCAGCTTTGCTGGTGATTTTTTCGCGTTTGGTAATTCAATATACAATAAAGCCCTGAATTTCCAACTTCCCCAAATCAGGTGGAGGAACTGCACTCTTGTTAACCCTCTCTTCTGATTCTTCTTCCTGTCTTCCCTCATTTCTGTTTTGAAAGTTTCCTTTCACAGAGACAGGAAGCAATTTTAAATAATAAAAATTCTTTCCTAGCTTGCTCTGGCAGGCATGATATTTAGGTTTTTTATTTTTTTTTCCCCTTAGATTTATGTATCTCTTAGGCTGTGCAAAGTAAGATAGGTCTTTGAATGTCTGTTCAAAATATATACCCAGGAATTCTATGGTCCAGGAATTGCATGACAAAATGAGTGGACACATCAATGGAATTTTCTCAAATGATAAAATTTACGCATTTACTGATCTGGAGCTGAGATTTAAATAAAATGGTTTGATACCTAACAGGTAATTTTTGACAGACAGATCTCTCTGGCTTTAGAAATGCCAAGGATTAGAATTAGAAACTCCAGCTTTAAGGTAAAAGAACAATTTCTACTGGTATTGAGGTGATACATAGAAGTAAAGTCCAGAGCATATAGAAAAAGGTTAAATTTAGAGGATTTTTACCTTGACTAAGGTATAAGAAGAATTTAGATCATTAGTATTTTTTATAAGGTCTAATTTATATATGACTAGGCAAGTAACCTACCTTTATTTGCTCAATTTTGTGATAAAAATTCAGGGAAAGTCCTTTTGTTCACACAAGTATTTAGGGCTTCTGTGTGTGTGTGAGTGAGGCTATGGACCATGAATGGCTTTGGGGTTTTTTGGGTGGATTTTTTATTTTTTTTTAATTTTTTTTTTATTTTTTTTAATTTTTTTTTTTTTTGGGCAGACAAGGGTATTCATGCTGAAATTTTTTAACTATCTCCATAATATAAAAATGCTTTTTGCATCTATGAGTTATGGGTTAGCAACCAGAGGGAGACAAAAACTGTTTTAAAACAAGAAATAAATAAGCTTTGGTGTTAATTAATGTGAGCAGAAAAAATTGAATTTCAGGATCATATTAGTAATAGCAAAAAAATAATCACTGAAAGATCAGGTCTGTGCTCCTGGGACAAATTACTACTCTGGAAGATTTGGCTGATCAGCCTCACCTCAGTCCCTGGGAAGGTGATTGAAAACCCAATCCTGGAAGCCATTTCTAGGTGCATGAAGGACAAGAAAACAGGAGTAGTCAGCATAGACCCACCAAGGAGAAGTAATGTTTAGACAGCATGAAAATATTGTGCAGTAAAATGGTTGTCTTGATAAATGAGGGGGGAGCAGTAGATGCTGTTTCCTAGATTTCAGTAATTATCTCACTCTTGTTTCCCGTAAGAGTCTCGCACAGAAGTTGTTGAAGCATGGACTGGATTGAAAACTGGCTGAATAGCCTGGACTAGGCATGGCAATCAGTGGTACAAAGCCTGGTTGCAGGCTGGCAATCAGCAGTGTTCCCCAGGGGTCTGTAGTTGTTCCAGTCCCTTACTAAACCTTCAGAAATGGTCTGGATGGTGGGGCAGAGTGTACTCTCAGCAGGCCTGCTGATGACCCTGACCTGAGAGCTGTGGCTGATATGCAGGAGGGTTGAGCTGCCATCCAGAGGGACTGTGACAGGCTGGAGAAAGGGAGAAAAGAGACAGACTAACTTGCTTGCATTTACATTAGTCTTCAACTAGGATGCCTGTGGGATCTGCACTCTATGTGTGGATTTGAACTTCCTTCTTTGAGCTAATGCCCCCTTTATGCCCACATTTTAGGAGAGATCTACAGTAATTTCTAATCACGTCATGGCCTCTAACATGAACATAATGAACACAGATGAAGGTCTATATGATTTTTTCACTGCTGTTCTTAGTTGAGCTGTCCTTTCCATACTGACTGTCACACTGAAAAATAATACAGGTTGTATAAAAGTAGACCTGTTCTCTAAGCTTGGTATATACAATTTCCAGGTGAATATGAATATTTATTAATTGATCTGTAAATTTTTACTAAGGCATTTAAGATTATACATTTCTGAACCTATAAAATGTACAATATAGTACTCAAGATGAAGGTGTTGGAATCTCTTGCATACTTGTCACAATCCAGGTATTCTCATGCTGTTTCAGTTTGTCCATGTTGCAAAATGCATTATGGATAAATTTACATTTCCTAGAGGTGTTTCATATGTATTGAGGCCTAGGTGAAACAAATATTGTAGAGCACATGAGCAGATTTCCAGAGGCTTTAGTAGTGTACATAATTCTCCTGACTCATCATCAAAATTAGTGCAAATTGATGTAATATTTCTTTAGAAAACTTGCACTTTTTTACAGCTGAAATCAAAATTGGAGTGAAATTTGGCAGGGATCAATGAGAGTCAGCAGAGAGAATAAAGTAAGCCAAACAGCATAAATAAAGTAAGCCAAGCTGAGACAGCCAAACAAAGTAGCCTGGTTGTTCAACAGGCAGGGCAAGAAAATCTGATCCAGTGGCATGACTGCCTGTCTGGAGTCAGGTGCAGCTATGTAATGTCCTGGTAGTCACCAGCAGCCAAAGCGCAGCAGAAGCAGTAATTCTTAAGGAGCTGAAAGAGGAAAATAATCAGATTCAAAAACTCAAGACCTTATTTGCCTAAAAAATGAGTTCTCTAAGGTAGTTGATAAGATTACACAATAAATGCACTAATGTAGGTAAGAACAATGTGACATAACTGCCTGAAAGAAGACGCAACAAAACTGCAAGGGAACAGAGACTGTTTCCTGTCTCTTTGCTTGTAAATTATGCAATCTTCATTCCTTGTAACTCAACACAGATGGACTAGATGTTTGTTACTTATGTGTCTGACTTCCTGATTATGTGATTCAGTCACTAAAAATGTCAGTACAGATTCCTTTTTTGAAACACTACCACAGGTCCACTAAATGTTTTAGAAATGCTGGATGAATCTTTCCTGAATTCCATCTGTACTCCTGTGAAACACCCCTGTTTCAGCTCCTTTTCAGTCTTTTCTACTGTTTCTTTGGGGGTCACTGTAGAATTGGGGTAGGGGCTGTCTGCAAATTCTACCCATCTGCTCACTGCTAAGAATTGATTTTTACCTACTTCTTGTTTTCCTCAACACCTCACCTTCAGGATTCTGTACTTCCCAGAAATGAGGAGTAACTTTTCTCATAGCTGTAGTCTTTTAAATTTCATGATTTATCTATGTAGAAATGAACTAGACCTCCACTTTATAATGGATTTCATACTTCTGAATCCCTGTTATACCATGCATTTTTATGTGTCTTTATCACTTTTTCTTGCTGCATGTTACAATTTGTTCTATTCTCTGCTGCTGTTCTGCTAAACTGGGAATTTGCTCTCTCCTGCTGAACACAATTCCAATAGTGATGTAGTATGCTGTAAAGGCAATGCCCTTAGGTTCAGCTGAACTAAATCCTTCCAACCTCTGTAGCCTTTTGAATTATCTCTTAACTGCCTCAATTCCTTTTCATCAAACTGTTCAATCAGTGATGCCTGTGATGTTAAGTGCTGAAATACAGACTCACCTGAAAAAGAAGCTTAAGCAGTCTGCATTAGACTTTGTTTCTTTTGTTCATTAAGCTGCAAACCACTACCAGAGAAAAATATTCTGGAGTTTCATGTCCTGTTAGTACAGATTTAGTGTACATTTATGACAGGTTACACTATTCCTCTTAACTCTATTACAAACATGCTCTAAGACTTTCATGTTTGATTATCCACAGAATCATACAGAATCCATAGAGTCATAGAAACGTTGAAGTTGGAAGAGCCCTTTAAGATTGTTCAGCCCAACCATCCACCCAGCAGAAACACCATTAACTCCTAAACCACATCGCCCTCACCAGATCCAGACACCTCTTAAACACTTCAAGGCATGGTGACACCACCACCTCTATGGGAAACCTATTCCAATGCCTGACTACCCTCAAAAATGAAGGGTTTTTACTAATATCTCTGAATCTCCCCTGGCTCAGCTTCAGGCCATTTTCTCTGGTCCTCACTGCAGGCATGGTGGAAGAGACTGACCCTCTTTTGGGTGATTGTGGAGAGCAATAAGGTTCCCCCTGAGCTTCCTTTTCTCCAGGCTAAACAATCCAGCTCCCTTAGCTGTTTCTCATAGAACATGTTTCTACAACCTTCACAAGCCTTGTTGCCCTTCCCAGGACATGCTCCAGCATCTCAATGACCTTTTGGAAGTTAGGGGTCCAGAACTGAATGCAGTACCTGACGTAAACTCAAACAAGTATTAATAATACATCAAACTGTTTTATAAAGTATCTCTAATTATGGCCTAATTTCTCATATGTCTTGCAGCTTCGTGATCTTTGTCTTTTGAATTTAACCTGCTTGTAAATCCTTAGTATATGTATGGGCTTAGCAATTTAAACAAATGTAACCAGTTTAATTTTCACTTTTGTTTTTCAGTTTAAGATTAATTTATTCTTCCAGAAGAACTATTTTTCCTCTTGATGTTATTTTGGTGGGGACTTCAGTGACTTCATTTTATCACTGAAAACCTCAAGCTACATTTTACTGTCTAATATTCAATTTGATATCAATAGCCAATCTATAATTCAGAAGTGTTCCCTCTGTGTAGGGCAAGATGCCAGCCTCTGTAATCCCTGCATTCAGCTTTTGAAGACCTAGGCTCTCTCTAGAAGTCCTTTTCAGCTTTTTGTTTGTTTGTTTTGTCTTGGTTTGTTTTTTTTTTCTTTTTTTCTTTTTTTTTGCAACTATTTCTTTTCATGCAGAGCACTGATATGTTGAATTTAATATGGTTAAATTGAAAATTATTGTCAAATTGCTGTGTTAATGGTGTCTAAGTATGGGTATTGGATGCTTGGATCTGTACATGTTTTTACATTAATGCACTTCTTGCCCATCACAGCTTATTCTGGTTCTATGATTTTTCTAACTTATTATTGTCTTTCCATTTTTTAATATCCCCTTGTGATAATCGGTTTGTCCAGTGTTACTGCATCTCAGTTTCCTTCTAATGTCTTTTTGACATGTTCTTATTGCTTCTCCTGATTTAGATTTCTATTTTGTAGCTGTCATTCCAGTAGCATTATATCTTTGATTCCAGTCACTATTTGATCTCTTCTAATGGAATCAGTCAGTATGCCATAATTACATGGTGGACTTGTTAAGTGACTGTCAGTCAAAGATTCCTCAAATTTAGAGAAATGAAAGAAATTCTGTTCTTTGAGAGGTGCATGTGATGACAATGATGTCCTTCAAAAGTTTCCCTTTTCTTAGGAGCACAGTATTTTTGCTGCACATTTTCAGAAACAGGTTTTTCATTCTCTATTAGAACCAAGCTAAGAAGTAAATGGAGAATTTCAGGTACTGCTATGTTCAAAAAATAGCATCACCTTTTTGCGATTGCTTTTGAGCCAAGTTTGTCTTGGACAGGTTCAAAACCCTGCATAAATCTTCTCTGATTCTGCAGCTTTCTCAAAGAAAATCAGTTGCTGCTCACTCTCAATAGTATTCTTCTCTCTGTTTCAGTTTCTTTGGAAACTTATTTTTTCAAAAGCTTATTTCAGTATAATGCAACAGCTGTAGGATGTCTGGTTAGAGAGCAGCCATTGAGAAATTACAAACATTGTTTCTGTGTGATCTAAATTTCTTTGCTTATGTAAAAAATAACCAACACACACCAAAACTTTTAAGAAACTATAGAGAAGGTAACTGACTTCTTGCCATTTAGAGTTTTAAGTGTTGAACTGTCTTTTTTAATCAGACTTGTCTTGACACAGGTGTTTTGGGGTTTTAAAAATTTATTCTTTATTTTGCCACTCTGCCTTGCCCCTCTGTCTTTTGTCCTCTGTGTTCCAGGACCACAGTCTTTCTAGGATGCTGGTTTATGTCTGTATATACCAAAATGACAAGGTTGTTTACTGCACAAGAAGATCACACTTCAAGGTCACACTGGCTTAAGGTGCACCACCAGCTTAGGCTGCAAGGGAAAGTTCATGCAGGGAAACCTCGTGGCCTTCATTTGGGATGGTAAGGTGTGCTGTGTTGTCTCCATCCCTATTTTTAGTGCAGATATTTAGTGAACCCTATACAGTCAAAATTAAATATTTGAGAAAAAGCTAATAAAAATTCATAAATAATGGTGGGGTTACTGTTGTATAGGAGTGGATGTTTCAGCTCAGTTTGCTGTTTTGGCTCTACTGTGCAGAATTGTGTTAAGATCACATTAAGGATTCCCACATGACTTACAGAGTAAGGTCTTCTTGCTGAGCTGAAGTGAAAAGAATCATCACCACATGATAGAGTTTGAAAACTGCTATCAAAATATCAAAAAAGTCATTAGTTAGGCCATCATTGTCTTCTTTCACCTTTCCCCTGAAACCCTCAGAGATCCTCATGTCTAACCCTTCATTTATGTAGCTAAGATTTTCAGTCTGCTGCAATGCTGAATTTAAGAGTGTGTGGAGAGACAAATAGTCTACTTTTGTTTTCTGAAGCAAACATGATGAATATGTCTGAAGAAGGTTTGGAAGCTAATAAGATGACCTAGAGGGGATTAAAAATGAAGTATGGAAATGTGTTCATTGTTTGAAAGGACAGATTGAGCTTACCACAGAAAGCCTATCATATGTTTTAATAAAAATACGGCTCAGTCACGTTCAGGGTAGGAATAGTTCATTTGGGTGAGAAGATATTATCAGCATTGCCAGCAATGTTAAATAGGATTTTGTCATCAGCTTGTCATAGCTTCAGTTTCATTGCCTCTTGCATCCTCCTCAACATTCCATGGTGGACCAGCAGTAGTCTGGTACAGAGGTTACCTGGGAGATTCCATGCAAGCAAAACCTCCTGTGCCTCTGTGATCCTATGCTACCCATAGGCACTATGATGAGGAACTTGAACAGTCTGTACTTTGTCCTTTTCATATAACTTTCTGTAGGCACTGTTGAGCAGATTATAGGGCTTGATGAACCTTTTGGTAGGCTTAGTACAGTTCTTTGTTTTGTTTTATCTCTCTTTAGAGAGAAGAGGGAAGGTGAGTATCAAGTTGTCCCTTGAAAATTTTAAGTTGCTTTCATATTAGTTTCCCCCTTTGTAACAGGAGAGCTCAGTGCATAACTCCTGAAACATCTTAAGTATGTTGTGTGATGTGAGTCCGCCTTCCCTCTGATGCACCAAATTGCGCAGCTCTGTCATTTGCTCTGTCTGAATTATTAATTCATAAATTAATAATTTTGTCCTAATGAACTTCTAACCCCAGGATTAAATTATTTAAGAAGAAAAAGAGGGATATTTGAATGATAGCAACTCATCCATGTTGGCTACAGGCACTCAAACCATCCTTAGGAAACTACTCCTGTTGCAGAACTATTGCAATGTTGCATACCATGGTTGCATGACGCATCTTCTCATCTCAGGACTTACTATACGTCCAGATGCTGATGGAGAAAGCAGTTAAAGATGGGCCTGTATCTTTGTCTGTGAGATTGTATGATATCTGGATAAATATGAAGTTCTGAAGCTATAAAGTAAAACTTAGGGAAAAACAGGGAAGTTATGCAGGTAATTTAGGGAATACATAAAATGGCTATTGGTTACCTTTGCAATTTATGATCTTGACAAGCTATTCTGTGAAAACAGTAAGGAAACTGTAGGAAATTTAACAAACATTTTATCTGAATACAGCAACAGTGAAATACTCTATCATCCATCTGTTGATTCCCCCATCTATTCATTTGGTGATTACTGTAGCATTTCCTTTGTCACAAAACATGCATCACAGAGTAGACTTCTTGCTGAGGGAGTCATTTTAAAATGGCAGCCCATACTGAGAGACATCAGAACAATTCACAGCTGGGCAGATGTCGAAACAGTGCTGGTATAATACAGCATTTTTAAAAGGCACCATAGTGATTCATTTGCGGATTCAGCCTTTATAGCTACAACATTTATCCCAGAGTATTCCAGTGAATTGCCCTTAGTTAGGAATCTAAACATGTCTACCCATGTTGTGAGAACACTTGACTGGAGTGTCTGGGTGTTAAGTAATGATCTCAGACATACCACTAATACCTCTTTCCTCTTCTGAGATAGAGCATCTATTACATTGGAATATAAATAAAAGTTATTAGTTTGGATTTCCAAAGCAATCCATTTTTGCAATGAACATGTCTATGAAAAGCTATATTAGGCTTCTTTTACCTTCTATCTCTTGGAAAAAAAAAGTAAACTTTTCTGAATGACTCTTCAGGCTGAGATTTTTGTGGGAAGATCATGACATCCACCGGTTAGGATACAACTTTAGGATACAAAGTGTGAAACCCTCACAAGTAACCAGAATTGGAACAGTTTGTCTCTTCTGCCTCAATTCTGGATGTGCTTTTCCTCTTGCATCTCTCCTGCGCAGTTCCAGGAATGTTGTGTAGATCCTCTTGAGTGCATTTTTTGAATGGAGGAAGTAATACTGACCACGGATATATATTCTTGTCTTATGGCAAGTCTAATAGCATAGCCAAGTTTCCTCATATTTACTGTAAGCTTGAAGTAAATGCCTGTGGGTTAATGTGGATTAAAAGACACTTGGTAATTTGTTCAGTCATGGGAATGTGATTTTGTGCTTGATGTATGTTTCAGTTCAGCCAAGAATGTAATGCACCATGGCATGTACACCAGAAAAATCTGAGAGGCCTAATGGTGCCTTGCAGCAAGCTTTCAGGAAGGATGCTCAGGTTCTTAAGCAGTAATTATTTTGTGAGTCATCCTATGTAAGGAAAGAATTTTTGTGTATAAATCAAATCCAGTTTTTAAGGATTACACTTTGCCTATCAACCACTGATATCCCAAAGTAGATGAATATCCAACTTGGTGGATAGATACTCAGTAGGATCATTCTGGGTCCCTATACAGTAAATGGTAGATGAAAAATAAATACGATGTCTAAGATAAGGAGTGTAGGTTTTTGATCTCTGATGTGCCATAAAAGAAGAGGAAGTTTGTGGGCTGTGTATGTTATTGAGTGTACAGCACTACTGCAATATGAGTGACTGCAAAGCTGGTTATATAGTTTTGTGGAAGATTACTTGCTAAATCACCTGCCAGGATACACATATAAGGGTCTTGTGAGACCCATCTCATATTAAGGACTTGAAAGAGGAAAAATTGCAAAAATTTCACTGCAAAATGCAACCTTTGGTGCTTCTAGGAAATTCTGTGTGAGTCATATACTGGCAGTAGTAAAAGCTAGAAATTAGCACAGCAAAGGATGTCAGTCAGGGGTTATAATATAGGACAATTTTTCAATTTTTGCTTTGGAAATTGCCTGTGTTATGCACTAACTGCTTATTTGACATGTTGCTGTCTAAGTGAAGGCAGTGCTAATGCTGTTTGTTTTCAGAAATATGCTGCTTATTCCATTAACATGTAACAAAACAATTTAATTTCAGCATTTATTAAATTGTTAGTATATAAAAGTAAATAAATAATAAGACCTATAGGAAAGACTTTAGGAAGAAAGGATTAAAAATATTATTTGGATGATGATGTAAATATAAAAGAGCACAAGCATGTGATATATTGTGGGAAGCCTATCACCAAGACTGAAAGTATATTTACATGTGTATGAAAGTCTCTGAAAAGTTTGAATAAATTTTCTTCTACTTGTGAAAAGACCAAAAAAATTGTATTGCTTACTTATAGAACACAGTTTAATTTAAGTTACACTGAGAAATATGCTGCTGGCCTAACTTCAATTTTTATAGTAATTTAGTTGGAACATTAGACCAAGAAAGCAATTCAGGCCACCAGCTTTCTTTTGTCACTTACCTGGGAAACTCCTAATACTGTTTCTATTCTAGATTTTTTATTTTTCTATGTGTCTGGGATTAAGTATCTCTGTGTAGTGTAGAGTTTGAACAGCTATGTGTTCAGATGACAGCTAAACTCCATTACAGTTCAGAGATGCAGTGCCTGAAATGCTAAATTCTTCAGAGATTTTCTGCCTTCAGGAATTGCCAGAGTGGGCACTTTACCAAGGGACCAGAGGTGAGGTAGAGGCATCAGAGTTTAGTTCAGGTTAGCATCTGAATTTTTATCTTTTTTAAAACAAGAGGGTACATCTCAAGATACTGAAATATTAGTTTTAGTCCATCTCTGCTCAAAAGCTGCTTCTGCCCCTGAGATTGCTGTAATCACTGAGTTGAAATGAAATGCTTTAATTTTGCTGTTGAACTTACAGTGCTTGGCAGCAACAACATGATTCTTAGAATGGAGAGAGTCTGGGGAAGACAAGATATCACCTGGGAGCAGGAAAAGAAATTGTCCTGTTCATGTTCTATATTAATGCAATCTTCTGGTTTATTCAATTTGCTTGTGAGTTAGAAGTATGTGTATGAGGCAGAGAGACAGGGGAGGATATATAAGTATTGTACCCAGGATTGTCAGGGAGTTTTAAAGTCAATCACTTCTGATACATTTTCCCCAAACTGATCTTTAGTAAAATTCTTTCCCCGCCTTGAGATTATGTCACTTTTATATAGTTGTATAAAATGCATAATGTGAGAAGGGCTGCATTGGTTTTGCCACTGGGAGCCTGAGACTAGTGTTGTCTCAAAGGTAATAAAAATCTGTATGACGAATGTTCATTTAGCATGAAATAGTCTCAGTATTTAAAAAAAATTAATTGTTATTCAATGTAACTATTTCAGTGCATACACTATTTCAGTAATCTGAAAAGTGTTTATTTTATCTAATATTCTATTTTAGAAAGATGATTTTCACACTGTAAATATCATAATTTCTGAACAGTTAACAGCATTCAATGCTATCTATACCTTAAATTATCATCTGCAGTCAGGGGAAACAGATTAACTTCAATTGTATAAGGCCGAATAATTCTACTGTATTTAAAGTCATGAATGACAGTAAAGATTTTAAGTGTGTGCTTAAATATATCTATATTAACACCAAGCATTAACAATTAAATCCTGATCTCATCATAGAATCACAGAGTATCCTGCATTGGAAGGGACTCACAAGAACCTTCAAAGTCCAACTCCTGGCCTTGCAGAGCACCATCCCCAAGAGTCACACCCTGTGCCTGAAATACTTGTCTAAATGCCTCTTGAGCTCTGTCAGGCTTGGTGCTGTGACCACTGCCCTAGGGAGCTGTTCCAGTGCCCAAACACCCTCTGGATCAGGAAGCTTTTCTTAATATCCAACCTAAACCTCCCCTGACACAACTTCATGGCATTCCCTCAGGTCCTGTCATTTGTCACCACAGAGGAGAGATCAGTGCCTGCCCCTCTGCTTCCCCTCATGATTGTATTAATCTAGTATAGCTGTCAGCATGTATGTCTCTATTATGTATGTAATTTTAAACTTTTAAAAGTAATAAGAAATATGATAGATACCCTTCATCTGCTAAAATGGTAGAAGCCATGAAGACAGAAAATAATAAAAGTTTCTGCTGAGATTACAGGTCTCTAAAGCTCTGTATTTTGAAAAACTATGCAATGTGCATAATTTATGTTTTTTGATCCTTTAATAATTAGAATCTGGATTCTTGGTGTAATTATTAATCTCTATAAACAGTCAAGCAAGACACCTCCAAAGAGTAAATTATAATGCTTAAAAGATCTCATCTTTCAGGCTATGGCATACAGTGTTTGAATAGCACGGTGTGGGTAACCTTTTTGTTTGCAGGAAACAGGTGAACCCCAGCATTAGGGAACAGCGCAGACATCCCAAATTTGTCTGGAGAACTGGCAAAACCCTCTGACCCTGCAGGTTTCAGAATGGCAGCAGGCACTGAATACGCAGCTTCAGCACCTCCCTATCCACCTCCTGGCTGCACGGTGGATTAAACACCTTCCTGTCATGGAGAATGTTCTGATTGTGTGGAGCTACATTCAGGGATGTAGGTTAATTCATTATCCAGTACAGAGGCAATGAATATATTTAGATGACTGACAGAACTGATAGGATTATGCAGTAAGTGGTCTAAATTATTGCATTGAATTTGAGAAAAATACCTATAAACCAAGGAGGAGTAACTAGGACTTGCATCTATACTAAGAAAACAAATAGGAATGAGGCTGGGGAGAAGGAGTGCTCAAGCAGAGTAAAAAAGATGAATAAATGATCCACATAAGTCTTCAGTTGTAGACATATGAAAAGGGATTTCCACTAGGTGTCCTCTCACCCTATCAGCATTTGCATCACCAGCTTCATTATCTTCAGACTGCTCCACTCCCTCTCACACGAAGTTTTCTCTTACGTTGATATATAGCTTGTATAGCATTATAACAAGAGAGTTCATTCAAATTTCTTTAAAGTTTATCTGCATCAGACATGACCTTTATCCATTACTGTTAATATAAGGTATTGTAATGTATTTCCTATGTATATGTACACATATACTGTAATGTATTTCCTATGTATTGATGGAAATTCAGTCTGTTCAGATTGACTGGAATTTACAAATCTGGAAGTTTAGCTGTAATACAGTTATGTCAGACATCTGTAGAATTACTAAGATGCATGATTTTTAGGTATTTCATGAGTTTTCTTAAACAAAACTATTTTCAATTTTTTGTAATATCAAGAAGATTTGAAATATGTCAGCATCAGAACAGACTAGATTTATTACCTGGAAAGGTTATCTCAGTTTTACTCCTCAGTTATTTCAGCGACTTGCATGAAAACAACAAGAATGTGCATAGTTTGAGCTTAGATGATGGATTCCAAAGATAATTTCATATAAGCAGTTAATTTTCCATTAATAGATTGATGTCTGACTTGAGTGATTAGTTAACAAATGCAAAGCCTTTCCCATTATTTAGGTCTGAAATATGAGGAAAGAGAAAGGTTGCAAGGGAGAAAAGCAATGAAGGGTATGTGTCAGACCAAAAGCTAAAGCTAATCTAACTATCTAATAGTTGGTTGGCACTAGGGGGTCACAAAATGTCTCTGTCAGGGTGGCAGAAATCCCTCCCCAGCAGAGCTGATTTGATATCTTTGACAGTGTGATGGATAGCTTTGCAACAGGCTATGTCCTGGTTTGCCAGGACATGATGTGAACCTCTTTGAGCAGTTTGTGCCCTGTTTCATGCCAGACGTTGGCTGGAATGGTTCATTAGCTAAGGAGCCCTCCTGGTGTATTTCACTGCCTTACAGACACAGCCAGTCTATTTTCTCATGCAATAGATATGAGGAAATAGCTGCTCTGTTGTTTTGTTTCCGATTTGTACACTAGTGTAGCAGCAGGCAGAAGCTCAAACTATAAAGCTGGGAAAAGATCCATAACTGGCAATTAGCAGTAATTGTGATAGCTATAACACATTCATATCACACTGGTTTCAAAATGTAGTTCTTGACACTTGAGTACATTTAAGGAAACCACAAATTATTTTTCTACTGTTATCCGATTTCAGTACTGTAGCAGTATTTGGAGGATATGAACAAACTCCATTTGCAGCGAGAACATTTCCCTAGAGAGCTGTCCCCCAGCTTCCCCTGTAGGTTTCGTGTTACTGGAAAATGAGAAAAAAGAAAAAAAACCGCATGGGCAGCATTCAGGGATTCTGGATTACTGTGGATTCTTGTGTGAGGAGCTCTAAAGCAGTGTAACTTCTTTTTCTTTTTTTTTTTTTCCTTTCTTTCTTTTTCTTTCTCTTTCTTTTTCCCTCTTTTTATATCTGCTTTTTTTTTTCCTATTACTTTAAGCTTCATGTTCCATGTTGCACCTATCTCCCCTTTACCATGGAACCAGGCATTCAGATCAGCTTACAACAGGAAATAACAGAATATCTTTAGCTGATAATCTCTTACAAAGCATTTGCAGCTAACCAGAACCTCATGTTACCAGCACATTGAGTAAAGGTATTGCTGAGCCCTGCTGCCTTTTAATTTATTTTTTCTATTAATGGCATCTAATCTCCTGCATAAATCACAAATATCTAATTAACTTTAGAAACATCAGTGTCTGTAATTAGTAATATATTAACTTTCAAAATCTAAGAACTTTCTTTGATTAATTTTTAACATGATTGATATTTTATAATTTTTTAACAAAGAAACAAATTCTGTTAAATATTTCTGCTAATAACACTGCCAATGCCAGTGAAGTGACCATGATTAGTTATGAAATTACTAACAAATTAGAAATTAACTGTATATATTTTTTAAAAAATCTAATGTTTGAATAATTTATAATCCTGGAATTCAAATTATTATTATTTTTGAATAGTTAAATCCCTGTGTGATTCTCTGAAGAATTTTTCTATTTAATCTCTCAAGTCATTTTTATACTAGTCTGGGGATTTTTTTACTTACCAATTTTTCTTGGTAGGGTATTTTATATGAAGCTTTTTAACATAGATATGTGCTTAGTATTTGTTGAAAAGCACAGGAAAAGCACAGAGCAATGTTTGGGGTATTTTTTGTACTTTGGTTTGTTCTCATTTTCTTGTTTTCCAAGATTATTCATCCTTTTCCTAAAAGAAAAAAATACTTCTATCTTGTTATTCCCTCATTAGGAAGTTAGTCTCTAAAAAATATTTTTCAGCAACAGATGTTTCTTCCACGAATGTATCAAGGGAATGTAAATATTGGCTGCTCAACAAGCTGTTTTGAACCAAATCTACTTGGACCATGAGGAAGTCCAAGGACCAGAGTTACAGAATATTTGCTGATGCAGAGTCATTTTGTCTTGCATACGCAAGTTTAGTCTTCAATTTAGATCTGGCAAATATTGCAGTAAAATAATTATTTTCCAGTGATATGAAAAAGCTTAATATATAAACAAATGAAATAAAATTCAAACATTGGTTTCCAATGTAAAATTAATTTCAAGAGCATTTCCTTACTGACAAGACATAAAGTATTAAAGCTTATCCTGAACTCACAAGGTCCCTGATAGAAATTCAAACCTAAAAACCAGCCTTAATTCTTAAGAAAGCTTCAGCACGAGGCAGAGGAAATTTTGACCCATCTGTAATGAACATAATATGATATCAGCCAAGTAAGAATCCTTCTCTTGTTAATTTTCTTTTGTTTGTATGATGGTTGTCTCTCAGATCATTGCTGTTTCCTGCTGAACTAATTTAAAAGTTAGGTTTTGGGCAAACTTCTCTTTTTTGGGTTTGTAATAGAAAGGCTTCCTATTAAACTCTTCAGATAATATTTTTGGGGAGTCAGTGCCCCAAGAAATATTTGATGGGTAAAAACTACAGTAAATGATAAAATTCAAGTGTTGATTTAAGGTTTATTTAACTTGGGCAGGTTGTTAACCAAGATGGTGCTCTACTCTCCCATGCTGAAACTTGACTGTGACAAGAAATCAAACTACTGATTTAGCAGCTGAGAAAATCATGCACTTTAGCTAATAATTCTACATATGGAATAGATGTGAAACAATTTATTATTAAAAGAGTTCAGTTGTGGAGATTAACAAATCTGAGGGAGTATTATGGATCTGACACAGAAATGAAGGAATGAAATATGGTATTTATATGGTACCTGCAAATATGCTGCTACTAAAGGGACCTGAAGAAAAAAAAAAAGCAATGGGAAAAAGCAATGAAGAATGTCAGAATATCAGTCTATTTAAAACCTGTTTTGACCACAGTTGGGATTTCATTCATGTCTTGGTAAAAGACTGCATTTTATCACTTAGATTGTCAGCTGATGATTTATCTGAATAATGCCTTATCCCTTCACATCTTAGGACTGATGGTGGAGGTGATGAGATGCTGGAGTGGAGATAACACTGCAGTTCATACCTTCCTGCATGCTGGAGTGTCCTCCTGATTACTTTTAATCACATAAAAATTTCTCTGTGTCTCTTGCTTTTCCAGCTGACTGTCAGCCTGGAGGCAGCAGTATTTTGCTTTATATGCTTATCACAATACAGCCTTGTTATCCATTTATTGTAAAATTCCAGTTCCTTCAATCCAGATATTTTTTTGTAGTTTTTTGCCTAGAATATCAAAAATAGGCAAACAGTTAGGAGTATAAAAAGCATAGAGCTATAAAAAAATTGCTTGAAACAAGAGCAAACTAGAAGAGTTCTCTTCCTTTCTTTGTTCAGATGATTTTTTTCTTTCTCTCCTCACAAAACATTTGTCAAGGTTTCTTCTTTGAGTGTATATTATAATTCCACCCGCATCTTTTAGAGTGTTAACCTTTCTAATCTTCACCACAGAGCACTCCTAGAGGGTACCTCCTTCTGGTGTCTCTGTACACCTTTATAGACCACTACTTTTTCAAAATTTTCCAGACTTCAATAAGATTAATTCTTTCTATTTAAAATTCATCCAGGGGACAGTTTAGCTGTTCTTCCTCAAAATAAACTGCATTTCTCTGTTTCCAACAGTGCCTTGACAGAGGTGCCATCAAGTATTTTAGGTGTTTTTGGATGTCTGACCCAGCCTCTAAAAAATGACCCAGGAGGGCACAGGTTCTCTGTAATTCCTAAGAGATGGCAAGACCTGTGTGGTTGTCTTGGATACCTCAGAGCACTGGATTAAGCTCAAATTAAGACTTCTAGCTTTTCTGGTTCATTGTTTTATTTTGCCTGAAACTAGATGTGATTATAAATGTGAAGCAGCAGCAACTTTTGAGTAACTGATTCCCCAGTAATTTGTCTTAAGCATATTATAAGAAAACTGCACATAAATGTGGCACAGATAAATAAATTTAAAGGGTTTAGGTAAACAGTCTTTCACATCTCAGAAACAAGGAGCTCTTTATTAAGCAGAAACCATGGAAGTATCTGGGTAAAATATGAAAGAAAAAGTCTGCAATGATTTTTTCTTTTTTAGAAAAATTAAATTGCTATGTGCCTTACACATGTCCATCAATGTACTCTCAGAGGCTTCCAATTAATTTGCAAAGCATACTGTGAACTGTCTGAATAACTATCTGAATAACTGATTTCTATGGAAAATGAATTTCCAGGACATGTTGGAAGTGTTAATTGTAGCTGAATACATAATGTCCCTCTTTATAATTTCTTTTCTGGAAATGACTTCTTCATCTTCTAAAACTCAGAACATCATCCATCTTTGCTCACTAGTTATTGCTGCAGTGTAAGTTTCTCTCATGCTTAGAAAGATTATTATTTCAATTGTTCAGTCTGATTCCTACTGAAAATCCCCCTACAACTTGTCTACTACTCTGAAAGGCAGAACATTTAAGAAAACTGAATTTACTTGACAACATTTCATGGTCTCACTGGTGGAAGGTGAGTTGCAAAGCTACCAGTTTTTTTCACAGTCTGCATTTATCCAGCCAGCGTGTACTTTAGAGAAGAGGTTGCTTCTCTCTGTGGCTTTCTCACTGTGGGAAAGATGTTCCTGCAAATACGTGTTTTGCAGGCCTCATGAAAGGTGCCCTAGCTAGCTTTTAACAGCTAGCTCAGGTAATAATAAGAGATTAATTGTGGTATTAATCTCACCTAATTTTAGACTAGTACTGTGCAGATCTGAAATAATCAGCATAAGCTATTTTTACAGTCCAAAAGAGAATTAGGCAGTTGCAGGCAGATTTTAATTTATCTGACATTTTGAACATTCTTTTTAGGGTGAATTATATTCTAAATTTGTCTCCACTAGTTAAGAAGGGAAAGCAGATGACAAGCAAGATATAAACATCTTATTATAGAGGTCTGCATTTGATCACATTTAAATGTTTACCTCGGTCACGCCCAAGTTTTGAATACTGTATTTTAATTTTCAGTTTGATCCATCTGTGTGTTATTAGTCATCTTCCCTGGCTATTTGAAGGCCAGCTCTCATTGACCTATGCGCCTGCAGAGCAGTAATCCATAAGCACAGTGCCCATAATTGATTTCCTTTCCCATCTCCATCATATCCTTAAATCAATACCAGTCAAACTAAAGCCACATGCATAATTTTTATGCTTCAAGCAATGTTGCATCATGTCACAAAACCAGATTAGGAATATTCATACTTCTTATCCTGTGTATAAAGATCTCATCTCTTCAGATGTTAAATAATCCCTTTTTTCATTTCTTCTGTTGAAATATAATCGCACATGTTGCACTTGTATTCAAGTTATATTGTGTAGCAAGATCCCAGAAAAACAAATGTAAAATAGGAGTCTGGAATGGAAAAAAAGTAATTTATTTCTATCTGATTTAACTTAGAAAATGTATTACTAGTGCAACTACTTAAAACCAAGGTGTGAAAACAAAAAGGCCAGATTTCAATCTGATGTAGATCAAGGTATATGCATCAGAAACAGTGAAGGAACTAATTAAAGCTATGGCCATTGTGTGGAAGTATTCTAATTTTTTTGGTTTTGTTTTGTTTTGTGAACAGTTGCAATGTGGGAATAGGAAATCAAAGTAACATTTTAAAATCTTAAAGTTAGGTTTTATAAAGCTGATATTTTCTTCTGTTTCCATTGCAGTTGCGTAAACTCCCTAGGTGAGGACTCAGCATATGAAAGGTTTTCCATTGTCTCATATTTTCATTTGATCTGAAAGAAAGCCTGGGGTAAAAGTCTTCTGTGTTATGGTTAGAAAAGTGAAGATTCAGAATGTGGGGTTCATCTTACTCTGGCTTTGCTCTGTTGTAGCTGTTGATTGCCACTCTGTTCTGATTGTCATACTGACTTCTGATCAGCCAGCTGTTGCCTGCTTTTTTCTTTGATAGGCAGGGACAGCAGGGACTGAAAAATGTGTCTCCATATAAGGGAGAGTTAAAATAGAAAAATCTCAGTCAGAAGGAGGAAAAGAGCTTTACTTATTTTCTCCTTGATACTGTATTCCATTAGACAGACAGAAGATAGACAGACACACGGAGTGAGAGACTCCTGACAGGTATATTGGTCTCTAATGCTTAGGCTCCTTTGGGAGTCTATCCTTGTGTTTGTTCAAAAGTATATCCTATGGTTCCTTTACATTTCCACAGGTTTTTTTTTGACACCCAATATGTCCCTGTCTTTGAGAGCTATCAGGAAAAGAAGTGACTATGCTTTAATGTTGTTTTTTTATAGATTTAAAATTATAATATCTGCTAAAAGCTGTGTGTGGGGGGGAGTTTGTCTGTTTGTTTGGTTCTTTGGTTTGTTGGGGTTTTATTCCCCAGGCTTAATAAACCCCTTTCCCCAGTATTTTCTATCAGATTATATATTTTTTAATTGTTTTTTTTTTCATATGGTCATTGTCTATCAAAATCACATTTTTTCCTCAATTAGAGTACCCAGCACTTAATGGTATGTTTGCATCCAGGTTAAATTGATAGTGAACAGAAAGCAAGATTACCTAAATGACAATTTGTTTTTATATCCTCTTATAATTATGCCAATTTGGGCAACAATTAGACACTCATGACTTAATGTCTTACTGATTCTGATGTTCTTGAGCACTTTGTTGCTGGTGCACAGATGCTGATGGAACCTAATTGCATTAGAATCTTTTGGACTATGGGGTGCATAGTTGTGTCAGACTAAGTAAAAGTACACATTTTTTTTCCCTTTTATGTAAAGATAGGTCTTAAAAGGGTATAAAATGAGGTAGGCCATATGGCTTTATGTCTTATGGGATGCAAAAGAGGAAGAAATGTTTTTCCCTCCTTGCTATGGCAACTTGCCTTTGGTTTTCTCAAGTGAGATGCTGAAATGGGAAAGAAAACAGCTCCACTGATGACTTCTCTACTAGGCACATGGGTGAGAGCATTGCTCCACATTCATGTACAGAAGAGGGTTGCTCCACTGCACTTTGCCTCTGCTGATACATCTGTTATGCTTGTCCCTGTTCTGTGCTGCAGAAGGAAAATACAACTAGCTTACCTCAGAGAATTTACCTCACAAACAAAAGAGCAGATTTCCAAGGCATTTGTGAATTTGAATCTCAAAATGGGAAAAAAAGTGATTATATTCAAGATACTGTGAACAGTATGAATTTTTACTTTAATTTTTTTTTTTTAAACCCTCAGAACAATATTAACAAATCCTTATAGATAAAAGATATCCTCCATAAAAATTCAAGATTCCTTTGGAAGAAGTTCTAGCAATTTCTGTCTGAAATTTGTTTTTGGAATATGTAGGTATTCAGTATGTAAGACTCAGCTGGTTGGTTGCAGAGAATCAAGATCTCAGTTCCAATTAGATTAAATCCTCATGTGGTCATATTGACATCACGTCTGTGCATCCAAAACGTGAAGAGCTTTCTTTAACAAGAGCAAGTAATATAATTTGCACTGTTTTGATTGGTACTAATCTGATCCAAATAAATGTTTGCATTTATGCTGCTGAGGCAGATAACACTTTTCTCATATTTATCCGTTATTTTAACAGTTTGGGGATTAAATTTATGATTCCAGGAAACAACTGTTGTAAGACTTTGATGCAGAGTATTAAAAAAGACATTAGGGGAAATTAATAAAAGTCAAATAAAACAAACACATAATAATTTTTCCAATCTTGTACTTTTCAATCCTTAATATGAGAAATTAATCCTTATTTTTCTGTAAAAACTTATCTATTAACCCCAGAATCAGTGGAGAAACAGTTTCTACAAGAAACTACTCCCTGGCAAAAAAGCTTAAGTGCTGGGCAAGTGGATCTTTTACAGTGTGGCTCTCCTTAGATAAAATGGTTGGCATTTTTACTTCCAGGATAGGATTCTGTGCATGCATGTGGTGTGACACAGGTACTGTAGATCTAATTTGTCTGAGTTACTCCTGATCATGGCACACTTCTGGATAATACATTCACTATATAAATTTTAAAGGATGTTGAATGCATCAAATTATTTTGTTGTGCTCTCCAATTTTCATGTCATTTATTATTCATTCTCTCCAGAAATCCAGGAATCAAATCAAGGTGCAAAATGTCCCTAGAGACTAGAAAATGCAAATGCAACAAGTTTTCAAATTCTGTTCAGAAAAAGTATTCTGCATGACAGGAAAAAAAACACAACAAAATCTTGCCTGGCCTTACTCATCAGAAAAAAACATTTAAAGGCTATATAAAAATCAAACAAACATGTATTACTGCTACAAGATAGGATATTCTATTTTTTTTTTTTTTTTGGAAACTCTTGTCAGAAATTTTGCATGGCTGAACTTAAAAGTTCAGTTTCTTGAACGTCTATGTACTGTCTTTTTCACACAGCTTTGTCATAGGAAAAAAAAACCTTAGTTACTTATATTTTGTCATGCCTCAGGAAAGTTAGTAATAACCTTTGAAAATGTATTAATAAACAGGTAATATTTTAACCTATATTGCAGCACAGATAATTACAGTAGAAGTAACATAATATTCCATTGTAATATTCATTATCCATTTATCTTTCCTATGTATTTCACAGCAGCTTGTAAACCTCTGAATTTTTAAAAGCTTGCCTTAGAGAAAGAAATGCATTTTAAAGTTATAGTCTCAGATTAATCAAGAAAGTAGAGGCAAAGAATCACATGAAAATAAAAAAACCCCTTAATCTCTCTCGAATTTTTGTACTTGTGAGTTATATATGGGAACTTTAAAATAATTTACTTTCAATATTTTACATTCTTTTACTGTCACTGAGAACAAATGGCTTAGATAAAAAGGGCTTAACAGAAAAAAGATAAATATTTATTTTTTCTGCTTTATCATTAAACTAGGAAACATAAAAATAAAACTAAAGTCTCAGGCTTTTCCCAAGACTAACATTTTTCATTAAAATGCTACACAAATTTCAGTTTAGCCTTTTTGTATGCCTGAGGCACCTGCTGAAGAACTCTGAATTTTGAGGCTTTTCAGACCTACAGCTAGAAAGAATGATGTAAAGTATTTTGTGCTATTTTGTGGCTCATAGGCAGACACAATTTTTTTTTCTTTGATCCCTTTGTGTTTAACAATCATTTATTTCTTTTAAATTGTGGTATTTTTTTGTTTGTCAGGACTGTTCTGCTCCTCAGCACCTGGCATCACTTGGTGACCGCCCTGAAGTTGAACACAAAAGAAATTGTTGGATTTCAAAAGCAAAGATCTGTCCTCTGCTTGCAGAATGCATCTTTCTAAATGAAGAGTCACCAAATGAGAAAGGGGTGGTTTATGTACAAGTTACCCTCCATCAATTTTGAGCAAGTTATAAGGAGTAGCAGCTTCCATAAGGTAAGCATAGTTCTGATCTGTCAGCAGCTCCCTGCAACTAAATTTTTCTAATGCTTAGCAATAGAATGACAAGATTTTTAAAATTCTTTTGAAGCTGTCTAATTTGACAGCAGAAATGGATGAAAGCATTTTCCATTGCTGGTATCTTGCTTTCCACTCAAACATCATCACTGAATATCAACAGCAAAATGCTCATGTCCTGCTTGTGCAAACAGGCTGCTGAGGTAGCCAGGGCTACCTGCAGCATGCAGCAAACTAAAAGACAAAATTGAAAAAAAAAATACCAACAAAAACAAATAAAAACCAGAAAGAAAACCAACAAAAAAAAAGAAAATTTAAATCTAAACTGAGCAGTATTCAATATTGCAATTACCAGTACGAAGCTGCCAAAGTCTAATTAGAGAGTCATGTGCAGGTTTTCCTGATTGTGATCTAGAAGGCTGTACCAGAAAGGACTGAAATATTCTGGAAAAAAAGTTTTTAATGCCTACAGCTTAATGCCTACAGCTTATTTCCCATGGTATGAATTTTAAATCCATTTTGGATACCTTAATTTTCATCAGAGAACCAGGTACTAAACAGGGATCCAGGCAACCCTGATAAAATCTTGATCTTAAGATAACAAACTAAGTGTTCATTACCACATTGTTATCTTGAGATAACCAAGTTATCTGAAGCTAACCAAGTTAACTGCAGGGGGTTCTGGTTAAAGGCCCAGTGCAATAAAGATGAGTGACAGAGTTTTCTCTGATTTCTCTAAGGGTCATACTGCCACAATTTCCATTCTATTTACCAATGTCATGACGCTCTGTGCCTCAGAAAATCAAGCATAAAAACACACTCAAAAAACAATGCAATTACAAGACATGTCTGATCTGAAGAATTTTAGCGTTATTTGCCTGGATAGATTTTGAAAATAATTTTTGAGGAGGAAGCTGTTATATGACATTTAAAAATGCAAGCATAAAAAAGATATAATGCCTGTAAGGGGAAATATAAATGGTAAACTGAAAGAAGATTAAATGAGTAACTCATAAAGTCTATAAGCTATGGAAAAGAGAGAAGATAAATGGCTAACTCAATTTGATGTTACAGCTGGAAGTCTAGGTTTACAGAGAGGCTCCTTCTGTTGCTTTTACATAGAGTCTTTATTCTCATCAGGTGATGAATGCTTAGGGAGGTTAGGTTATGGGCATAATAAATGTTCAGAACTCTTCCAAAATGCGTGCAAATTACAAAGCTGAGAGTACATGCCTAAGAATAATTTATAATCCCCATATCAGTCTGAACAATGTAACAGCAGCACAAGTTATTTTTGCACAGGAACAGACCAGAATCTGACAGCTTTCCACTACAGTTTAACGGAAAAGAAATGTCCTGGTATCTCTCAAGTAAATGCTCTCAATGATACTCCTGCTGGCAAGCTGTAAGTTAACACACACAATTTCCCCGAGCTTCGTCTTTGCAAAGAAAGAATAAGACAGCTGAAAATATACTGATATTGCAGTGTTAATTTTCAAATAATTTTTTGTACCTTTTAATGATCACAAATCTAGTATCCCCAGAAGGGGACATTTTCTTAATAGGTACCCTGTTGGTGTTAAAGGAAGAGCCTGGCAACATGAAAATATTGTAATAGTTTAACAACAGGAACAAATTAAGGGTTTTGGTTTCCTACCTGGTGAGTAGTGGCAAGTTTTTTTAAAATTTTTGCATGCATGTAAGATCTATGGAAAACCATACATAACGGTTGGTAAAGCAGCTCACATGAGAGTTCTTATGGTTCTTTGAGATGACATTCAAATTTCAATAAAACTATGTGATTTAGGTGGATGAAATATTTAAGGGACAGCAAACAGAGTACTGGCTGATTGTGGTTTAGATCTGTTTATTTGCTATTGAATAAGGTGTGCAAACTCAGGCATAGCTGTGCAGGCATCAAGAAAGACATGAAGACAATTTGTCCCAAATGCTTGTAGGGTCATGTTAGATTTCAACACAGTGAAAACAAATAAAGATGCTTAATTTATCCTGAGTGTAAATTCTTAAATAATGTAAATACTCTGCTGCCAGCCACAAAAGTATGTGGGTAAAGAAAATTGAAAAAATCATTGGAGGTTCTGAAATGTTTCATTTGCAAAGGCAGACACTTAATGGGTCACATTTTCATTTTCTGTGCAACTTTGGTCCTGAATGAGGCAATAGCCTGTGGTGAATATATGTGATCCTGTAGCTGAAGGTCATGTCATAAACATAATGACAAAGGAATTACAATTGTCCAAGGAAATGTAAATCTTTCATGTCTTAACATTTGTGACTTTCTACCTAAATAACCCTCATTTAATCTATTTTTATATAAAGATTATGTAATTGATTAAGATTTACATTTAATGCAAAGCAAGTAAAAAAGCTATGAATGTGTTTTCTCCAATGTAATGTGGAACTAAATTAAATTTACAAGATCTTAACATCTGGGGGTAATCACAGAATTGCTGTGCTATGTTTATTGATGCGTTACCATTTTTGTGTTGCTGTGTAATTGTCACATTAAAGCATCAGGTTTTATTCTCTACTTTTTCAGAAATACATGCACAGAAGGACGTTGCATTTTATAATACACAGGAAACTAAACACCTTTTCCACTGGGAAAGTGAGGGGAGGGAGGTGCTTTCTTATCCTGAAGGTTTTCTCCTGTCAATGTTCACAGGCTTTGTGCAACTTAGAAGGAAATGGACATATTAGATCTTCTTGGAAACATCCTGTAAGCTTTTCATTTACTATAGGAAAAAATGGCTTTTTAGAATTTCAGAGCAGAAAATACAGAAAACCTTGTGAAATATAGAGAGTAGACAATAGAGTCCTGATCTGGTCTGTCTAATCTGTTTTTTTTTTTTTTTTTTTTTGCAATGTTCTTAACTTCTTTGGCTCTCTCTTAGCAATCTCTGTTATTTTGATTTCAGAAGTGGTTATTTTGATTCAGAAAGTATGATCATTGCTGACAGTATAGACTGCTGGGTAACAGCAACAATTTTATGATTTCTTTCCTCATGGATGTGATCCCTTGTGAGAGTCTTGGTGGTTGGGGGAGAGCAGAAGACAGGCTCCATCACCTCAGCCAACCTTGCCTGAAGGGAAAATGTTGTTTTCTTTCCTATTTCAGCACTGGAACTAGTGCTAAACCTGTGCATAACATGAATGGAGATGTCTGAGTCAATCCTTAGTCCTAAACTGCACTTCCAATGATTCACATAAAAAAACAAACAGTGGTTTAATCACAGAGCCTGTAGTTACACACTGTGACAAATCTAAAAGTCCCTTCTCTCATACATTGGGGCTCTACATTAATGATAGGACAAGCCTCAACAGTTCTTGCCAATTGGTAACAGCTTACAATACATCAGAAAATTTCAGCTATGTACAGGTTTGTAAAAGTCATTATATTATAACATGACAAGAGAGAACATTTCTTTATTTGATGATGTTCAACCATAACTGATGATACATACAGTTTATGTTACCAAAATACTTGTATTTTTGTTTTGAATCACAAAAATGATAAAATTATAACCATTTTCTGATTTAGGTCTAGCTGATCATTAGACATTCTTTGTTTAAAATATCTTGAGCGTGTTTTAAAATATCAACTGTGCAGTGCTCTAAATATTTCTAACTTTATACTTCTGTGAACTACACAATTAATTTTTATTCCAATTTATCAGCATAACTCTCAATTAAGTTTTCAATTTGATTTCTAGCTGCTTGTTTAGCAAGGACCCAGGCCTTGCTGAAAACTTCCCACCCAGAATTTAGTTAGAAGGACAAAAATATGCTCAATGGAAAATCTTTTTTGCTTTCCGGATATAAAAATTACTTTGAAAGTGAGGCTAGCAGGCAAACTATCTATCTTTCTGATCTTGTAGTTCTGAACCTAGAGTTGAGACTGTTGTTTTTAAGGATGTATTCTCTTCCTTTCAGATGTTTTGCTTTGTAACTTATAGTGTAAATCTTGGTTCCCTTAATTCTTCCTCCTAGGTCTTTTAATTATACCTTGAACAAAGATTTTTATGTAGTATCTCCAGTTACAGCTCCAACCTTGTCCAACATTGGAATTTTATATAAAAATAAATTATGTATATGACACAGCATTAATTGTTCTACTCAGTCTGTCGTGTTCTTCCTCAACTCCCCAAACTCACATCCTATCACTCCTGCTCAGAAACAGAATTTTGCTTGTCCAACTCAGTAGATCTCTGCAGCCAGCACAAGGCAGTAACACACAGTGTTATGTTACAGCAGCAGTAAATAGGGTCACTGGATTTTAAAAGCCAAAGCAGACACCAAAGGCATAATCATGACAGGAAACATCCTTCTTGCATCTTATATGGTGAGAAAAGTATCTTACTAAATGTGCCAAATAAAACAGCATTCCAGTGTTCCTTGCCTCAGAAGTCTGAATTTTTGGATTGTTTCAATACAGAGTAATTTTACTCTGCCTTCCAGGCCATAACAAGTTTATGCCCAGCTCACTTGGTGCTCACATAAAGAAATTAAATTCTCTCTGCTTGCAAATATATATGTTGACTGTATCCTGAATTGTTTCCTTCTCTGAGGGGCCTTCTAGGGAGGAAACAAGACCAGAATCATAGTGACTGTTCTCTCACATGCCAAACATTCACCTGCAAGCTTTCTACTGTGCTTTTGCCCTGGGAAATGTGTCATAATGTGCATATTCTTTGGGGAAGCTCACAGAATATTTGTTTTGCCATACTGGGATCTACTTCTACATCCTTTGAAGAGGTTGTAATTAGGTGTGCACTGTTTTCTCCTTTACTTCTATTAAAATAGGGCTATACACATCTTTCTGAGTATGAATCTTGCAATATTTTGTACTTCATCTCAGGATCCTAATTTTACATCTCATCTATGAAAAGGTCATTGTAAATATTTTATTTATTCTCTTGTGAATTGATAACAATATCAGTAACAACACAAATATCTCCTGGCATTTCTTTATCTGGCTTTACAGAAAAAGTCCAATGAGTATTTTTTCCAAGAACTTATGCACGTGCTTCTATTGTTTTTCTCCTTTCCATTAGGAGAATGTTTGTATTAGGTGAATGTTTGTAGAATTTATTGTGTCATAAAGAGATACAATCAATTCATGATGACTTGCTTCTGCATTTACAAGATATGGGCTGAACTCTGAGTCTAGAGCTGTTGGGTGCTGAAGATGACAGCTCTGGAGACAGCTGAGGAGCAGTCTCCACTACAGCTGGTTAGAAACATACACACCAGGACTTACTCCTTTTGGATCCCTTATACCTTCTACTTTCCACATCTCTTCTTTTTGTTCTTGTTGTAGTTAAAGTAATGCTTTTTTTGGCATCCACTGAAGAATTTGGGCATTTTTAATGACAAAGCTCTTAAGGAGAGATTAGACTGACTTCATTCACTCTTCAGCCAGTCATCCTTGAAATAAAACATGACAAAATAAACTTTTACCTTTTAAATTAGGGTAAGACTAACATGGAATTCTCTTTATGTGTTCAGATGCTAAGGAAACAAAACCTTCCTAATGTATCAAGCAGCAAAATGAGCTCAATACTTCTGTGGCATTTTTGCCACTACATCAGGAAATGGTTGCTATGGAGTGAAGGTTGCTGCTAAGGTGACTGTAAGGTAGTGTTTCTTTCTTCCTTCTTTCTTTTCTTGAAAGACCTTACGTTTTGCACTTGTTGAAATGGTAACATTTTGCTTTTCTTAAGGAACAAGAAGTATCCCAAAACATGCACTGGATTTGATTCAATGAGAATATCAACCAGCAAGAACTACCTTATTGAAAACTTATGCAAAAATTTCTCATTAATTTGTAATTTCCAATTAAGTTATGGAGTGTCCTTTCCTCAGTATTTCCTCCTAATTCTGCTATGCTTTCTGCTTTGTTTGACGTCCTAATTGCCTAAAGATAAAAGTGTTCTTCCTTTCATTTGTTGATCTTTCCTTTCAGTATTATTAAGTATAATTGCTTATATCCAGCTCCTATTGACTGATGTTGTTATATGCAATGAAGATGACTTCACTGTTTGCTGCTGTACTTAGACCTTTGCAGTGAAATATGCTGCAGATATGTAAAACTTGTTACTACTCAGAATTCTTATTATTCTGTTTTGCTTTCTTTTTCTGTCAAACTTTCTGTTGGAAAGAGATAAGTCTTACTAGGGTTTTAATTTAATGTATGTGCATTTTTCATATTGCTAATAATTAATACTTAAATATGCCTTAGTATATGTAGAAAAAAATATGAACCGATTAGAGGTGATTATTAATTTGTAATTAATCAAATTAAATCCTCTAATGGATTTATTTCAGCAGAAAATCTACACATTTCTAATCCTTTCAGTTTTTAAAAGACTAATTTAAAAGAATAAGTCTGTACTCTGATGTGCTTGCTTTCATGGCTCATGCCATGGAAAAAAAACAGATTAAAAAAAAAACAGAAGGAAACTTCTAAGGCAAAGAGTAAAAACTTAAATTTCCTAGAAGTGTTCTTCTAGATAGGTTGGTGCACCTAGTAATATGTTTAAAGATGAATGAATGAAACGAAATTCTAATAAAGGAAGGTTTTACTTCCTTATATGCTTATCTCTTTGTTCTCCCTGGTTGCTCTGAGTTACAGGGTGTCAGGAAATTTATACAACAGATATATCCATTTATATATCAGAATCTAAGGAAGCTGCCACAGCTGGAATTCAGTAGTCATTGAAAAGAAATTCTTAATTACCTGAATAAAAAAAATCAAGGTAATAGATGCTCAAGGAGTATTTATCATCTTTCCATTTTTCAAATTGCTTTTCTAAATTTGTTTTTCCTTAGAATAATGGTGCTATTTGGAAATGTAAAACTGGATGAACACTAGGAAAGCCAGTGGTGTAAGATGGTTGGCGTAGGGTAAGCAAAACTACCCATCCCTATCAGAAAGCATGGTTCTGACTCCATAGAGGTGCTTTGTTTTGAGCAGGTATGTGGAATATGGGTACAGAAACAGGGGGTGAATACCATTCTGTCTTAAAAGGTTGTAAGCAAAATATTTCATTTCTTATTAGTTCCACAATATTGTTGAAAAAAAATCTTATTTTAGGGATAGATCAATTTTTATTTGCATTATGGACTAACCAGACAGAAAAAAAATAATACTCAAGTTTACATTACTCTGTCTGATCCATTGCTAGAACTCCAAACCCAGAGTTCACACTGTTGCCATAATTTGCTTAACATGTTTTAAAAAAAAATAATTGCATATTAAGCTGAAGTGTAGGATTGTATCAATTTTCTAAAAAAATTATTTACCATACAGAATGTTTCTGTAATGATGGGATGTATATCTGCGTGTATGCACACATAGCATTTGTGTGTATGAGAATGCATGTATGTTCTGTGGTCTACACATAAATTTCTTCAAGAAATAAAAAAAATTAAAATCTGGAAAAAATACAAATCTAAACTAAACAAAATATAAGTCTTAGTGCTTCTATGACCCCTTAAAATGTATTTACATTATTAAACAAGATATTCATGTTAAACTTAGCAAAAATGAGCTGTGACTATTCTACAAATACTGCACACTTGTTAACACCTGCTTGCCCTTTATAACCCTGTTACTGATATCTATCTCATCTTGTAGTCCAGATGTCATTAAGTGACTTCAGAAAATATTTTCATGAAACAGAGGCAAATGAATAACTTGTGACTTTTTCAAAGTAGTGGAAAGATTTGCTGAAATTTATTTTGTCCTTTTTATGAATTTGTTATATATGAAATAAAAGAATAGATAGCCTTCAAAATATTTCTGGATAGCTCCCTGATTTTAGACCGCCATCATACTCTCTGATTTTAAAACCTAAACTGCAAGCTACAATACAAATATGTATACATATATGATATTTATATTTGTCTCAATATGGAGAAAATGTAAAAATTTAATCAAGATAGACATATGAATAAAAAACCCCCCAAAACTGTACCTTTGCTTCTTCTCATGGATCGAAAACATTGTGATAGCTCTCATCACCAATACATTTGTCTTATTTTTAATATCTTTTTTCCACAACATTTTGGAAGTCTTATTGCTAATCTATCCTTATAACTTAAATATTTGAGAAAAGGGGGAAATGTCATGAATCCTATTTCATTTTACATTTTCACAACTCAGCACTTACTGCCTTTTAGGAAAACTCCAACATCCTATTGCTTTTTCCTGCATTCCTCCTTCCAATCTCATCTCCCTTCTACATCTGAAAGTCAAAGTCTGTGTGTTCATTGGCAGAGAGGAGCATAACTGAATCTTCAGTTTCCTCTGATTTTTATGAGACAAGTTACAACCAACTGAAAGGTACAGGTGAAGGTGTCGAGATAAATTTCAGCATTTTTGTTTCACTTTATGTCTTGTGAATATTTCTTGGTAAAATGCAGTCCCCAAATTTGTAATGGAGAATTCTGAGGATACAGTTGGAATGTCATCTTTGCTTTCTGTAGTCCCTTGGGTGAAATCCTGGGGAATGTTGTGATAGTCAAAAACTCTTAACCTTCAGATCTTTCTACGCTCTTTTCCTTTGAAATATCTAACTGTGAAATTAGGGTGTACACTGCTGGGTTAATTTTCTTTATGCGGTGCATCTGAGACGCTCCCTGATATGCTAGTTTGGCTAGCTTATCTTTCTTTGCACACTCCTTTGCATCTCATTGTCCATCCATGTCAGCAAAGTCTCAGAAACTCCTTCATGGAATAATTTGATTATGCTGTAGAATTTACAGTTTTAAAATCCTTGCAAGTTTTCATGCCTGCGTAGTTGAAATTTGCCTTTTAGAATAATACACTTGTACATCAAAAGTCTTTTTCAAACCAGATTTTGGATATAATGTCTTTATTTTGTTCATGACCTGTGTGTTCTATTTATGAAATAAAAAGGAAAAGTAGATGCTTGAAGATTGAAAGGAAACAAACAGGTCAGCTTCCCAAGTGAAAGTAGCTGCTTTACCTTCTGGTAAAATTGATTCTTAAAAAATGTCAAATAATTATAAATATATAAACTTAATAAATTTAAGTAAATTATAAAAAAACCCTTAAAAAATAGTTTCTAATTTACTGTAATTTATGTAGGAATTTATATTTACTATAATGCAGTTTTTTAAACATTAGTGTTGCAAAGCTAATTAGTTTCTTCTTTTTGCTATACTTTAATTCCCATAGAATCCTGCCTCAATGGACCAAAAATAACTTGTCAAGATCAGAGCAAGTCATCTGTCACAGGTGAATGAAAAATCATTTTAGCTGGTCAACTGGCAAGGAGATCTATTGTAGACGTTTGTTTTATTTATAAGTAAAGCTGCTTTATTCTTGTCCCTGCTTCTGCCTCCGTAAATGACACAAGGTATTCAGGAACAGTTCAAATCTCTGTGGTGCTGTTTCAACCAGCCTTGCTCCGAGTCAGAGCTGCAGGGAAGCAGATTATCCCTTTAGTCCTTAGCTGCTTGTGCTGGTGGTTGCTGGGCTGTGGTTAATTTTCTTTGCAGCAGCCTCTGTATGGGGCTGTGTTATGGATTTGTGCTGGAGACAGTGTTGATAATCCAGGTACGTTTTAATTGTTGCTGAACCACGTTTACACAGAGCCAAGGCCTTTTCTGCCCCTCACCCCACCCCAACAGTCAGGAGGCTGGGGTGCACAAGAAATTGGGCAAGGACACAGCTGAGACAGCTGACCCCAAGTGACCAAAGGGATATCCCACACCATATGGCCTCTGCTCAGCAAGTAAAAACAGGGCATGAAGGAAGGGAGGAACATTTGAAATGGTGATGTTTGCACTCCCAAGTAACCCTCGTGTGAGATGGAGCCCTGCATTCCTAGGGGTGGCTGAACATCTGCCTGCCCATCAGAAGTGGTGAATGAATTCCTTGTTTTGCTTTGCATATATGAGCGTGGCTTTTACTTTCCCTATTAAAATGTCTTTATCTCAACCCATGAGTTTTTTCACTTTTACCCTCCAGATTCTCTCCCCATTCCTGGAATGAAACCACAACACTTCTCCACTGAGATTACTGTCTGCAGGTCTTGTGTGTAATGCTGCCCACTGCAAGTTGAATACATATGAAATGATTTTCTGTATCTGTCTCACAGTTCACTAAACCACCATGAAATGAAATTAGTTTTTCTTCATTACTAACTCAAACCATATTCAAGTGAGAATATTACAGAAAATCATTCCTGATTATCAATTTTCTGACCCATGTACCATAGTCCAATTTGGAGCTTTTATGCAGTTGATTTTGGGTTGTTTGTTTAGGTTTTGTTTTGGTTTTCTTGTTTTGTTTTAAAACAATTTCTGATTCAAGTGCACAGCACCTGGGAAAAACCTCAAAAACTTCTGATATGTCTCCTTTATTTAGTGATAAAAAACTGAGTCTTTGTAAGTGCCTACTCTTTAGCCATTATTTTATATTTCTTTGTTCTTACCTATCTTCCATACCTTCCACAAACCATCAGGTTTCCTTTTCCAGTGTATCATTTTCATTATGAACGAGTTAAATGCAGGAGAGCTTGTTAAGACAAAATGTTTCCTCTTTTTTTACCTCTTTTCCTGTCTTTTAATTTATTTAGGTATTTAATCTATATTTTCCATTTTCCCAGAGAATACTTAAAAAAAAATCCTGTTGTCTGGCATACTAAAGGGTGTAGCAAATGATGATGTTGCATGAAGGCCTTTTAGGTTTCAAATAAACAGGCAGTGACATTTCACTCACTGGTGTTTATTTTTTACTTTATTTCAGGTGCCAGCAAAAAAGTAAGGGAGAATAATTCTTTCATTGGCTGAATATTGCACCAAGAAGGGATTTGTGTAAATAATGTATCTTGCATAGAAAACAAGGCACTGATATCAATCTCAAATACATATAGCCTTCTAACATCAACCATCAAAACTTTTGCATTTTTCTAGAGGAACACATATGAACATAGGGACAGATTAGCTTGTGGATGGATGGAGAAATTAGTAGAAAATGGATGATTTATATAGTACCCAGTTGAGTTTTGCCAGAAATTATATTTTTTTTGTGATTGGTGATTTATTAATTTTATGAAAAAAACCCCAAAAAACCAAGACAGGTAGGTATAGCTTGCTGTATTTCCAAAGCAAAACCCTGCTCAGTTTCAAATTGGAAGTGTACTGTACATCCACATGTTTCAGGACCTGGGAGAGAAATTCTTAGGTAAGATTCCCATGCCAGGTGCAGGAGCCCAGGAGTTGACAGAAGGAGCTTCAGGGGTGGCCTCTGAGAGGAAAGGCTGAGGGCTACCGCATGCCAGGCGCAGCCCATCCCAGCCACTTGGAGCCAACTCAGGCACAGCTGAGCCTTTCGGTCCCACTCATGGCACTTTTTGGAAGGAGTATCCGTGAAAGGGCACAAAACTCCAGAAAGACAGAGGTGGAGGGAACCAAAAATAAGTGTGATGAAGGTCAGCTTCAGATGAGGGGAAAGTGTTGACACTACAGACCAAAAAATTAATTTAAATTTCTCCAGGTCGAGCCTGTGCTGAACACAGCAAGAGCTGGTAAGTATTTCCCCTGTCTTTATCCTGACCAGAGGATTTCTCCTTCATGTTCTGTTTTCAACCCTCTCACAGAGAGTGGAGAGTGAATGGGTTAGGTGGGTACTTGGCTGGTAGCCTTGGTGGTCGTGGACTCAAGCTAGGGTACAATGTGGAGCAAAAGCAGTTGCAGAAATATATGAGAGCAGCAAAAGGAGCTGGAATTTGCCCCATTTCCTCTTTCTGCGTGGATCAACAATACAACTCATCAATTGCAGTTCAGCAGATTTACAGGTTCTTACTGACTTTTTTGGGATTAAAAAAATAGGATTGATAGATATCACGACTAGATAAGATCATGTACACAGTTTTGTCCTCTGGAGAACTTCTTAGTAATTTTGGTGTACTGGCCAAGCCAAATATTTTTGGCAGATCAAAGAATGGTTAGCAGATCAACTGAATGCCAGTTCTAGATGTCATTATTACTACAAACCTATTGATCCCCCAGGAGGCCACGGGGGGAGTTTAAGCTGCCTTAACACCTCTACACCACTCTCAGCTTCCACCTTTCCACATTGTGTTGATTAGTGAACACCATCTCTCTAGGATTTTATGGTAATAGGTAAGTTTATAACAGTATTTTGTCAGGTAAGACACCAAAAATAGTGCAATTAATGTAAATGTCATGATATTTTAGTCACTACTTTTTTAAAAATATTGGTGCAATAGAGTTTAATTTCTCTGTAATAGATCAAATGCAATTATGCTGCAAATTTTTAGATTCAATTAATAAAAGCTATAAAAATAAGTTAAGTAAACATATGGTTCTTTTCAGCTCTCTTCCATGCAAATAGCAAGCAGAAATATTTATTTGTTTTCCCAGATATCAAATTTCTCTTGGCCAAATTGTGCCTATGGGTATAACCATGCTGAGGTTGTTTAAAGTATGTTTTTATTTTCTGTAACGATTGATGTGTTAGGGAATCTTGGGAAACTTGCCTGAAGGAATTTTTCTCTACAGTGATAGGAACAGACCTCTATTCATTGAAAAGATAAGCCACAATAATTTTCAGGTTCTAATGAACATTATAAATTAATGGAACTCCTAAAGAGGGATCAGAGTTATTTTGTTTCAAAAAGTATTTGCTTGGATTTCTCATTAATTAAATATGATTTCAAGTGTGAAAGTAGATAAAATTGATTCTGTACTAATCAACACATATTGCCTGCCTATGGCACTAATATTATGCTGATGCACTCAGTGAGAGTGGTCTGAAATCAATATAAAAGCCCTTAAAGCAATGTTCATAGCTTTCAGCTGTGATGTTTTCAGGCTGTTTGCTTTATAATTAACAAAGCTAACAAATTGTATGAAGAGAAAATATTAAACCAGATTCTCTAAGAAGGAAAATAGAGTATTTTATTAAGACTGAAGGTTTTTGTTCTTCATCTCTTATGGCAAATTACATTTTTTGTGCAAGAAGATAATTGTGGAAACCACTTATGTTTCTTGGGTTCATACATTAGGGGTATACTTAATTTGGAAATTGATTTGATTTTCTTGTAAACATAAACATTCGGATTGATAATTTTTTGTTTGATTGTTTACCAATTTTGGACATAATTATTTTTATTTAGACTATAAGGCTTCTATGATCAGCATCTTGCCTTCACATATTTTTGCATTATCACAATTTTATATGGATAAGAACTTCTGAATTCACTTGTAAGACCTTACTGGGTAAGAACAATTACACAGTAATTCTAGTGTCTCTTAGAAAAGTCTTGAATTCCTGTTACCTGGGAAAGACTTTGTATGTTACATTTTAACCTCAACAGAAAAATAAGGTGATGTATAACACAAATGCTAATAATTTAAGTGGTGCTACTTTAAACACTGGAAATACTTGTAAAAGTCTAACTTCTTGAGGAGTATTTGATGCTCTTGAGGAGGTGATGCTCTCTGATTCATAAATGTTTAAATTTATTGGAAAAAATCTCAATAAACCCGCCCCAAAAAAATGACTCACCATGCAATAACACTTCAGTACCCAACAGTTAAGTAATTTATTGTAATTGACTTTTCTTGAGAAGAAATTAAATTATTCCAGAACATATTACATTTGAAATTACTAAGAAATAGCTATACCCCAAAACCCCAAAAAGAGTTAGAGCTGATGCAGCCTTTTGTCAGGACCCAGAACTGTGCAGAACAATTACACACCTTTGTGTTTACCCTTCAAAATGTTAACAGGCTTGACTGGGATTTAAATATTTGGAGTAGAAATTAAATTTTTATAGTACCTGTGGGGACTGTGGGGAAACAAGAAATAGCAATCTTACAGTACAACCAGCTTTAGAAGACAAATGACATTTAGTTCATACGAGGCAGTAGATGCTTTGTCTCCTTTCTTCAGCTGTGGAAATACCCAGGCTTTGGCTCTGTTCCTACAGGGTGATGGCTATCCTTAACTCCAAGTCCTCTCCTTGTTTACTGACAAGTAATTCTGGAGATATCTCATTTGTCAGGACAATTGCCACTGATTCTCATCATTGCAGGGTAGCAGAATTGGGCATTTACAGTTCAGTGCAGGGTCCTTCAAAAGATGTAGCATGAAACTCTGTATTTGCCATATGCTTGAAACAGCAAACTCCCATCAAAGAAAGCAGCACTCATCTTTGTAATTTTTTTCCCGATATAATTGCTGAATCTTGTAATTGTTTTCTCCCTCTTGTGCGATAACTTGCCTATTTAGATCAAAAACTGTGTAAAATATGAGAAATAGGCATATGAATGCTGGAGTGAGAACATGTCAAAGCGTACAGCTGCATGGCTCACACCAACCATGACTTGTTTTTGAAGGCAAGGCCTCCTGGAGCTCATTTGTCTGCAAGGCTGTGCACAAACTGACACCTGACAGTGGGGTGCAGAGCTGTCCCTCAGCACAATCTCTCTTCCTAGCTCTAGCTTTACCAGTGTGCTACCCCTTACTCTACATTTTGGAACAGTAGTCAGCCTCAGAGGGGCTAAGGGGTTGAAGCATGAATTCTGTCTGGCCCATATGCTGGAAAAAAAAGTCAGGAAAAAAAGACAGATGGAATGTTATTCCCAGTACCTGAAATAAGCCAGCCAGGCATACTGCAGTGTTAAGGTGGTTTCTTCGTTAAACTAAAGATTACTGACTCATAAAGAACAAATTTACTACAAAATTACAATTTTTTTTCTTGCTGAATTTGCAAAATGTTGCTTAAGCATACCAATTATCAGAAACATGTAAATAAATCATAATACTCTAGGGGATTACTTTGGTTTCCAAGTTCTCTTAAGCCTCTCAAGTATCTAATATTATTAGCAGTTTTGTTAAACATGTTCATATTTTCAGTTAATGTGGTTACTTTTATCCTTAAAAGTAACATCATGACTGCTAAGTATCATCAGACAGAGATCATTGCTACCTACAGCTGCCATTAACAATCTGGTTAAATATCAAGAGGCAAATTCTATCAAGTGTTTAGTCACTCAGGCTTTTGAGTAGGGACAATTTGGGACTTGTGCTTCTGTGGAGTATGGTGTTGGAGTAGGGTTACCATTTCTGCCAATGTCTGCAAAAGTTATTTATCATTTCTAGAAATATTTTATTGTCAAGAAAACAGAAAAATAAGTATTGTGTTGATCTTTGTGGACATAAGCGCTCTATGAACATTGCAGACTTATTGCATAGAATCCACACACACAGGAGCATTGACAGCTGCTCCTTCTCAAGAAGTGAGAACTGAGGCATCTATTGACAAAGGCCAAAACTATTGAGTGGCATCCAAACTTTCCGTGCTTAGTTTAATAAACCTGCTCTTGTGTTGCTGAGCACTGGGGGCTTTTTCCTTGGGTTTTAACTTTTTTCTCCCCTGTGAGGTTGATAAATCTGCAGTATTGTGCATGTTCAAAATTGGCTCTGTTTGCATTTGGATGCTGTCATGAATACTCACTAATTCTGCAAATGTAGTTCCAGTTATCCTATACTGGGCATATAGGAAAGGAGGAAGACATGGCTATTGATAAAAATCCTTGTTCCACTTGCTCAGCATCTTGCTCATGGATAAGATTTCTTTCAAGTTGTCTGCAGTAATATTTCCCTAATTGCAAAATAGTCTCATTTGTTCCTGTATTGTGAATTCTCTGTTTTTCAGTCACAGAAATGACTGAAGCAGAGCTTAGATAATTTTCTAGTGCATAACATACATTCATAGAATTCTGTTTTTATGAACTCATATCTGAGTATTTAAATTGGAATTAAATCTTTAGAGATAGCCAAGATTGCAATTGAAAATAATTTCTCAAAAATGGTATATAAATGATATAAAAAAGACCATTATAATCTAGAAAATTATATGATAAGCTGGAAAGAAGGACCAGAGGAAACAAACAAACAAGGTATTAAAGAACAGATGAAGGAAATAACAATTACAACTCATTCTTTAACAACTTTTTAAAGACTTAATTGACTGATGGAAAATAAGCACTTTCTGTGCTGTATGTTAGCATTTAATGGGCATCATCAATTTGTATTTAGGCAGCTTTATTCTATGGCAGAGGTTGAAGCTAGCTGCAAATAAAGAAGCAAACAAATACAGTTAACTAAGGGATTTGAATAATGTCATTATTTATCAAATAATTTATTTGACAAATAGTATTTTGACTTCTGCAGAATTGGTTGACTATCATAAGCAGTATTTGTTGAATAAATTAGTCAATGAAAAATGACAAAGATTCAATGAATAATGTATTTGATAAATAATATTTAGCAAGCTCAACTGTACATATAAGTTTATTTTCTGAATCCTGTATTAAGCAGAAAGTATTCAAATTTATTTCCCTCCCTCCCCCAACTCCCACCTCTCCTGTGGCCAGGTGGGAACTTCAGGTTTTGGTTCTAGCAATACTGCCCCTCAAGTTGTACAGGAATGAAACTGAAAATTAGGTACTTCTCCTAGAAAAACCATATTTGATAGAGATAATGACATTAAAGACAAGAAACCCTTACTAATTTTTTAAAGGTATGGCAAATTTTTGTAGTGCTCCACATTTAAACATAAAGGAAGTTTCTCCTTAAAACTAAAATCCAATTTTATTTGCACCACTTCTGCCTTTCTCTTTGGTATAATAATAACTGGAGAAATGCTTTACTAAAAGCATTATTTCTTATCAAAGATGCCGATACAAACTAGAAGCAAGGATTACACACACACACACAAAATCCTGATATTTAAATGTCACTTTACTTGAAATTAACATTTTTAATATCTCTAATGCAGTAGAGTTTTGAGCCACTTCAATTGAGTAAATTATGAACTTCCATTACATTGTTCTGTGTATTTATCCTTTCTTCCTCTAACTGACAATAACAGCCTGTAATTATTTCAAGTTTTTTAGGAGCAACTCAAGAAAAAATAAATCCAAAATGAAGATGATGATGGTTATTTGAAATCACATGTCATCTTTTTTTCTTTCTCTGTGAGATATTTCAAAGATTTCTTAAAGATATTTCAAAATCAACTCCAAAGGAACACTATTTAATGCCCTTATGTCAGGGGTCAGCATATCTGGCCAATATTTTTCTTTCCTTACCAGTCAGATGTCCTAGTTAGTGTCTGCAGACATGAAAGACATGAATTCAGGAAGAGATGTAGATGAGAAGAAGAAAACAAATGCCAAGGCTGGGAAGCTGCCTGGCCCTGCAGAACTTGAAAGGAAAGTGCTGGCACAGCAGCAGCGATTCTGTCTGTATGGGGCCTTGGGCACCAGCCCTTCCTTGGTGTCTGCTCCACCTCACCTCTTCCTCATATTTTAATTTTTCTGAATATTTAAATACTTGCTAAAGTATTTTTACCTGATAGAGAGGCTTTTGATATTTCTAAGGAAGGATGACACAGCAGGGGTTAGAGATGAAAAGGTGTTTTTTAGGCCTTTGCCTGCGTGTGTGTCTGGCTTATCCTGCAGCTCCCTGTGGGCTGCTTGAGATCCTGCAGGATTTTCTATCTTGCTTTTCATTCTCATCTGTTTAGGAAACAATTGCATGTGTAGGATCATGTAATGGTACCACTGGATTTAATATGTATGACATGGTGATAGTTTCCAGAGGAGTAAACAGTTTGTGTCACATTATACAGAAGATGTTCAGTTCAGACATTAACTGTAAAGAGTGAAATTGTATAAAAAACAATTGACAAAAAAATAAGAGTGATATTGCTGTACTGTAGTGATATGAACAGGGTGAAATACTGTCTTTGTTGCAGTCAATGAGAGATTTATGCTTGCTTTAGTAGTCAGGAGGTCATCACTCACAGAAAGAAAGAAGATGTTAAAATAAACTTTTGTCCTTTGGTTTCAGCAAATATTCTCAGTCATCTAAGTCAGATTAAAAATTTGGTAGCATGTATTTAAACATCTGCTTGGGTTGTTTAACTGTTAGTACATGATCATGTTTTAGTATTCCAGAGTAGTGAATATGGAGTGAAAAATCGCAATAGCAACAAGTCTAATTTTTTTGTTATACATTGAACTATATTTTACCAGTTTCTTTTCGCTAGCTTAACCAAAAAAGTGAACAGAAAAAACCAACAAAACCAGACATTCAAATGCAATAACCCAAAATCATCTATTAAAGCTTTACCTTTAATCCTTAAACTATGCTGCTTCAGGAAGCAGTTAACAGACCAGGTGCCATTAGCCTGTGTGCGTTGTTACATCTTAGCAATACTGGTATATCAATCTTGAGAACAAAAAAGAGACACCACAGTTTTACTTTGCTTTGTTCTTTTTGTTGAAGCTGCAGGGTTAAGATGCCTGTTTTGGTGAAGAATTTAGGGATTTAAAATAAAACCTCCTTAAATTTGGTGTCTTAATAACTGCGTGCATTCACATGCCATCTATAATTTAACCACAGGTAGTCTGCCTTCTAACTGCCATGTTGTGCTTTTAGCATAAGGTATAAGAATTTTGACAAGTATGTTTTCCTCATGTTCAACTGCAGTCTTACTGAAATTTAAAAACAAAGTAATAGATGCAAGCCTTTGCAAGCTATTTTACCTGTGTATATATATTGTGTATATATATAGATATGTGTGTGTGTGTATATATATGTATACACACCTATATATGTCACTTGCCACTTCCAGACAGCAGGTCATATGTTTCCATAGGCTTGTCACAAACACACACACAAACATAAAATAGACATTAGTTTTCACAATGAATCGAGGACTTTTCCTGTTAAAGTCTATGTCAAAACTTCTAATAAATTAGGTTCTATCAGAGCAGAACACTGATACAGCTCCAGAACAAATATCAACATTTTGTTCTTTCTGTAGAATTTTTCTCCTCATGATTCTGCACCTTTGATTACAAAGATCCACTGACGTTTTCTCTCAGTTGGATCAGAAAATCATCCTGTTAATGAGAACAGTAGTTTTGAGCTGTTCAAGCATAGTTTTCAGCAATACTGTTCTGACCTTTTTAAAATTATGCTCTTAGAGTTTCTGCCCTTACTGTGCTCTGCCACATAGAACTCAATTTGTTTTACGCACAGGGTGATGAGGGAGCATTAAGAAGCAGATATGAAAGTTTGTGAGTGTCAAGACCAAAAAAAGAGAGAGAAAAGTGAGTGGTCTAATTCAGGAAGGTTTGAAGTAGTGAAGGGCAAAGCATAGACTTAAGCAAATGGAAAGAGCAAGAAAAAATAGGAGAGGATTATGGAAGTCAGAGAGGCTACATTTAATTTAAGCTGACAAATTAGCTCTCACTGTACATTTAGACAGCATAAAATTTCCATATAAATATTTTACTGCATGTAAATACATGTATTAATTAATATTTAAAGAAATAAGTGCACACAAATGTAAGTAAAAATATTGACTTTAAAATATTTACACTGGCAACTTTGTGCAAGAAGAGGAGAAAGAGTGAGTGGCACGTAGCATACCTCACAGCTGTCAAGTGAAGATGAGCAGAGGGGTGCACATTTTCAGGGTATCTGTTGATATCCATGCAAAAAGGTTGTTTCATAGGAACAAATGAGAAACATGAAATAACTGTGATTCTGGGACAGTCCAAGGGTTGATTTAACCCCATTGCAATAGAAAATTGAAGAACCAATTCAATATGATTGCCCTGTTATTTCAAGGCAAAACCCCTAGACTTTATTACCTGAAAAGAAAATAATGCCAGGGTAGTTGTGCTGGTAAACAGAACGCTTTCTGGAGTATCTGCTGCCACTCTGACTGAACAACATGAACTCCCCTGTAGATTAAAATGTAAATTTTATTGAGCAAAACCAGCAATATACAAAAATGGAGTCTTTCTACTTTCTGCAGAAAGCTAGCAATGAATCTCAATACCTTCAAGTATCAATCCTTTTCTTACCTACCCATAAAACATCAGCCCTTTCCAATGTGAGTTTCTGAACTGGAGATGCCTTCTTCATACTGTCAATTGTTGGTCAAAGGGATTTTGATAAGTTTAATTCAAACCTATCATCCTAAAACATCCTGAGTTCAGTGCACTGGTTGTGGCCAGAGTAGAGTCAATTTTCTTCACAGTGACTGGCATGGAGCTGTGTTTTGGATTTGTGCTGAACCGAGTTGATAACATAGACGTGTTCTTGTTATTGCTGAGCAGGGCTTACAGAGAGCCAAGGCTGTTTCTGCTTTTTACGGCCAGGCTGGTGAGGAATTTGTCGTTGCATGGCAGGTTGAGAGGAGACACAGCCAGGACAGGTGACCCCAGCTGACCAAAGGGACATTCCCACACCATGTGACAACATGCTTAGTATATAATGGGGGGGGGGGGGGGGGTGGGGAAGAAGGAGGAAGGGGAAGATATTTGGAGTGACGGTGTTTGTCTGCCCAAGTAACCCTTACATGTGATGGGGCCCTTCTCTCCTAGAGGTGGCTGAACACCTGCCTTCCCCTGGGAAGCAGTGAATTCATTCCTTGTTCTCCTTTGATTGTGTGTCTTAATCTCAGCCCATGAGTCCTCTACCTTTTACCCTTCCAATTCTCTCCCAATTCCTACTGGTAGGGCAGTGATCAAGTGGCTGTGCGGGGCTAGGCTGCTGGCTGGGGTTAAATCATGGCAGCTGGGCAGACCTACTCATTAGCTACTAACAAGAGAATGGATCTGGTTTGTGGTCTTTGAAATCTATATCTAAAGAGAAAAGCTTGTGCAATCACTGTGATATCTTAAGATTTAAGAAATATAGATACGTTGACAGCTTTCTTAGGTGTGTTTAGAATCACAGAGAGATTAATCTGCTACTTCAAGTAACTTGTACAATAACCACAAGGTATGTGTATAAAGTTTATGAAAGCATATTTTTTGCATTTGAAGCTGAAAGTGCTCCTGTTGTTTCTGGTGGAATTTATTCTAGTGGTAAGGGATTTTAAATAGTTTATTAATATAAGCATGAAACATAGACCTTTTGAATTAATGCAGATTGTCACATTCAGATATATATTATGACAGTTGTAGGTTTTTTCTGTTTTATTCATCTTACCCAAGGCAGTTTAGACCATTTTAATTCTGAATACGAAGAGCTAGCAGAACAGAGGTGACTAATGTATTTCTTAGCTAATCTAGTGAGGTGCTGCAAACATGATATCCAGTATTTTGTTTTCTTGCATAGTATCTCCAGGCTAGACTAGGAGATGTCATAACTACCGAGCTAAGATATGTGTTTATGCTCCCTAGGTTCCCTCTAAAAGCAACTGGAGAGAGGAAGATCCTTTAGAAGTTAATCCAAGGAAGATTATATGTAAATTCCTTAATAGCATTGTAAGTATCTCAAATGAATTGAAAAACACTAGGAAAAGAAACCTTTTTAGTTTGGGTGCCCAAACTAAAGTCAGATGATATGAAAGCCCTTGTATTATACCATTTTAAAACATTGTTACTGCTTCCCTTTTAAGACATGGGCAACAAAAACACAGCTACAAATGCAATTTGTTGTTGTGATACTCCATGTGATCTTAATAGCAGTATCTCTCTCCTCCAGCTCCAACTGTGTTTCTATAATTTTGCTAAGGACTATTCCAAACTTTGAACTGCGTATTGATGTTGGAGATATTCAAAAGACATCTGGACATGGTCCATCATCTCCTCTCCAGGTGAGCCTTCTTGAATGGGGGATTTAAGAGTTGGACAAGTTGACTCCCAGAGGTCTCTTTCAACCTCATACATTTTGATATTCTCTGATTCTTGATTTCATGGAAGTGCTTCTGGTGCAATTTTAGATGTTAATAATAGCAATTTGGATTAAATATAAAAAAAAATGGCGTGAAGACTCATGAAGGTCTCCTCTGGAGTCTAAAAGACTGAAAAAAGGTTTTAGAGCATTGTTTCCACCTATATTTTGCTGCTAACTGCAGTACATTAAGGATAGATAATGTCCCCATCTACTGAAGGGCAATGAACTGCAGTTATATCTTGATTGCTTCTAATTTGTAGAGATATGTGCTTTATCCTGTTGTGCAGCATAACTGGAGTGCTTTCAGTGGCAAAAAAATGTTCATATTGAAGATTTGGAGGCAAAATCAGTACTGGTAGGAAGATCTTGCTTTTACCATTTTAATTATCATACCTTCAGCAAAAAGTTAGAGCTCTGACTAACAGAATTATTGTGAGAATGGCAGCTACCACTGGAAAGAGCAGTCAAATGTCCAATAAAAGCTTTAGCTTTTATTTTCTGCACTCTTAAATGCAGAATATCTGCCTATTATTCATAGTTAGAGACTGTAAGGTACAATAGAAATATGTTTTTGATGAATTAGATTCAGACTTCTAGCAAGGACGAAAAAGTGCATGGGGCCAGTCCTTTCCTAACTGAGATTTGAGAGTTTTGCCAGCAGATTGCAATGATATTGCAATGTCATAAAATATCATTGCAACATCATCAATGAAATCTCATCAAAAACATCATCATGTCAAAAAGTATCATTGCAAATTTTCTCTTGTACTGTAAAAAAAAGGGAATAAAGCAGAGGAAAGGCTCTTGAGGGAGATCAAACGTTGCATCTCTGTGTAGCTTTGAATCCATCCATTCTGACAAGTCAGACTCCCTCCGTTCATGCAAAACTAGTAAAACACCAAATCTCTGCTGCCTTAACTCCTGCATTTTTTTTCCTATTCTGAAAGGAAACATGTATTTTTCAGCTTTGCAGAAAAATATGCAAATCTCTTTATGAAAATTAATTCTTCTGGTTGATCTACCAGTATTTATTGAAGAGATTTGCTAGAAAAAAACCAAAACATTGCTTGAATTTCTGTCATCTCTGATTTAACAAACAGCCTGTGACACTTCCAGGCATTACTTACCCTTAAAAGAGAAACTTGTAAAATAATGGTTTTTTTCTTAATTATTTAAGGATTAATATTTTAATTTTATAAATAAGCAGCTTTGTTTTCCAATGTGCCTTATAGTAAGTAGAAATCCACTCAAAAATATGTAACAAATTGGTTATAAATAGAAACTTTTTTTATCTTTTGCTATCCCTTTGGCTGTTATTGTGACTTTACTTGTATCTTCTTATTTAGGGCCACACTTTCACTAAATATCAAACATATAGGAAATGAGAGTCCTGAACAAAGTATTTTGAGCTATAATATGAAGTAGAAAAACATATCTTTTGAAAGGTTGAACATAACCCTTAAAGATTGTTAACTCCTTTCTTAAACTGTAGGAAACTTAGGCTGGCCGGAGGATAGTGGAATTAAAAAAGATAGAGAGATACAAAGAGATTTTCTTTCACTTGCAGAAGGATGGACCAGCTTGGCTTTTCACCTCTCTTATTTAAGGCCGACATAAGTCTAATTTGATGCAGAAAGTGGAGCCATGAACATCAGAATAATGTTGACTCCAGATATATAGAAGCAAAGTTCCTCCATTGGCTACAAGGAAAGCTGAATCAATGTCAGAACTTTCTTGTACTGTTTCTGCACTTTGGGGAGATTCCAAATCCCTGCTTTGGTCTTTCCTGTTTTTTTGACTGTCCACAATCTGATGTTGTATATAGTCAAAAAACCTCTGATGCCCCTGAAAATACAGATACTACAGGACACATCAAGACAAGAAGTACAGGGACAAAACAGAGGCAGCATGGTTCAGTAGTGCTTTCTTAGCTCTGGCTTAGCACAAGACATGTAAGTCACAAGCTGGCACTTGCAAAGCCATGTAGGTGTTTCTGCACTGTGTTTCTGGCAGTCTCAGTGCTGGGGAGGCTGACCAGTTCCAGCTGTCAGTTCCAGATCAGTTCTTACCACAGCACTTCTGCCCTTCCAATGAGTTGAACTGAATGTTGTGAAAAAAGCTTGAGAGGTTTTTTTTTTTTCTTTTAGAGACAGTGAAGATTTACCTAGGCTTATTAAAGGGAAACTGATGTGTTCACATTATTTATATTGATATTTCTGTAGGTACTTTATGTCTATCCAAGAATATAACTCAAAATTCAGTACAACAGGAAGGGCAACACAAAGCTGCTGTTAGGATATATCATTGTGATGAGATACAGGGAGGAGGAAATTCTGTGAAGCATTGTGGAATTTTTGGTTGGCTTTTTTGATTCCTAGCTGAAAACCAAACCAAATCAGAAAATAAATAAACTCAAAACCAACTAAACACCCCTCCCCAAACTCACAATAAAAAACACCATAAAGTTTTTTCGCAGAATATTTTTTTATTATAGCATCTTCCTAACTTTTCACGTAAGTTGAATTTTGGTGTAAACTACAATTGTATAATCTTTTGGCTAATATTTCTCAAAAAGAAGTCTTCATAAACAAATGAAAACAGACTTAATATCTCACCTGTAAATTTTGGAACTGGTGATAACTACTCACTGGCAACACAAAATATTTCAGGATACCCTGTCAAGCACTTCAAATTCTTGTCTTCCCTATCTGACATGGTATGTGCCCTATTTAAATAGGAATACACAAGTTTCTCAGACAATGTGAATTAACACAGATCCAAGTAAGTCAAAGCTAGATGAGAATGCAAATTAGCAGAGATAACCTTAATCTTATTGAAGTTTTAAATAGTTTATTTATAATTTTTTATCTACATTCCTTGTGAATTTTATTTATAACCAAAATAGGAAACTGTCAATGAATCACACAGTACTCCATCAGATAATCTCCTGTTTCTGTTAGTTATTTATTCAAGTGCTGTGGCAGACATAGAATCTGCCTGGGTTTTTTTGTCCCTTGCTTGTCTCAGCATCTTTTTTTTCCTTGCCATATCTCTTCTCATATCTTATATCCTGTATCCTGTGGTATCTGAGGGGGAAAAACAGCCTTTTTTTTTCTTTTTTTTAGAGTGGGAACTAAGGAAAATATGTTGATAATGATGCAGAGCTACAGCAAGTCTGAAGGATGAGGGAGACACCAATTGTGACAAAGAAAGAGGTCACTTTTTCTCTTGAATGATAATCTTAAATGATACCCTGGTGAAACACTGTAGAGTAACTTGGTTAAGACCTGGTGGCTACTGAGCTGCTGTGTAAATGGAAGGAGTTTATATTTGAGAAGCTTATGGAAACATCTCCAAGAACACAGAAAATTGAGGAAAAGGGTACTCATAAAAAGATTAGCTGCTGATATAACACATGTAGTATAAATGATGAGTTTGCAGGTAAAATATAAAAAGAAAAATAATAAGTAGAGGAAGAAAATAACAGCTAGTGTTGCAAAGGGGAAGAAAAGGATGATGTGAGACAGCTACAGCTGAAGAAACAGTTTGAAAAATGAGACCAAGTTAGATGAAAGAGGAAAGAGCAGCAGGAGTTTATTTGAGGCTGAATAAGAGCCAAAGGTGAACACAGTGGAATCTGCTATTCATCCATCATTATAGATTTGACAGATTCCTTCTAAAGTATCAAGAATATGCCAAACTGTGAGGCCAATGAATTATAATAGTAAAGGGTTTCAAGTGTTATTTTTCTTATATTCTTTCCACATAAAAAAAAAATCCAAAACAAAAAATGTAGGTGGAAGGACTGAATAAACCGTGAAAATAGATAGATGATTGCAAAGATAAGATAACATTATATTTTCAAGATACTCTACTATAGACAGGTGTTCAGAAACACAACGCAGTGACTGGATGGAGTCCACTTTAGACAAAAACCAATTTTTAGTTTACTATGACTGCAAAATTCGGAAAATTAAAGGGAAAAAATTTGCCCTCACTAAGCAATTGCCATTCCTACTTCTAACAAACAAAGAAAAGGGGCAAAAGAAATTCACATGACATGTTGCAATAGATAAATGATCAGGAGGGAGGCATATTTAATAATAACACAATATCAAAGTTTAACTTTGATACTTAACAGTATAACTGTTCATGGAAGAGTTGAGCATAGATAGTTGAATATAGTCAAAAAGAAATAATTGTAAAGTTTATAAAGTCCAAAGAGAGAAGATCAATAAACAGAAGGAAAAGGACTGCATGTGCAAAAGAGGGTATTACACACGTATTTGAAACCTGGTGGACTAATCACTAACAATGGAAGTGGATTACTAAAATTTAAAAATTCAAGAAGCAATATAAAAGTATCCAAGGAGGAACAAGCATTAAAGAGATGAAAAAATCCACAGGAAAAAAAAGCAAAGGAAATATACTAATTGCAGAATTTGTATGGTCCAAATTATTTTTTTTAAAGGTAGACAAATTATAAAAGCTGTAGTAGGGTTTTTAAAATTCTATTACTCACATTATTGAACCAGTAAGAGATGACTCTATCAGATTCAGTTTTGGTAGAAGTTAACTGAGATGGGGTGGTTGAAGATAACATGGGTTTAGTCACAGTAAAGCAATTAATTTTTAAATTCAATGAATGGAAAAAACATGTGATATAAGGTCTTCAAATTCAAAAGATAATTTGAGTGCTCAAGAAACTGCAAATTACTTTAGGCTAAAGAAATTGTATAGAATAAAAAAAATTTATATGCCTGGCAATCTTAATAAAGGTGCATTATACTGCCTGTAGTGAGTTTTAATTTTAAAATAATGTTTTATTCAAGTATTATTTTTATTCCTTTTAACCTCGAAATAAGCATTTCAGATCTTATCTGAGTCTGTACTGAAAATTCATTATATGACTCAACACTTTCTTCACTTAGTACATTCTTGGTAGTTAGCTATTGTCAGTATAACTTCAGACTTCTTCTAATTATTTAGAAAAGCATGCAGTTGTTATAAATGCTAACTACATATAATTTCTCACTATTCTTAAGTGGGACCAATTTCTATGACATTTCAGGATAATCATACCTTAAGCCTTTTTGAGGTAAACTTGAATTTTAGTTAAGGACTCAAAACCATGGACTTTCCAATACACAGACTGAGAGCTTTAGATTTAATGCACTTATTTGATGCTGAAAGGTGTGAGAGGGTCAGGAATGAAAATGCAGATACTGTGCTAATGCTGGCAGTTTCAATTCTGCATCTGTTGCCATCTCCGTATTGGAGATGAACTCCAATAAATTGTACCAATTCATAATTTTAAAACAGTCTCATGGGTATCTTTTTATTGTGCATTTTAGTATGCATCTGCAGTGACACAGTTCTGCGCTTCCCTTTACATAGCAAATGCAGCAGACAATTTTCACTGTAATTGTCATGTTGTACCATGAGTGCTGCATCAGGATTTAAGAAAAGGCTGTTAAGAGTATCCCTCATGATAGTTTTCAGCTAATGTATACTTTGATTCTGAAAGTTCAGGCAGGATGTGTAACAAGGCAGAGACTTATTTTATTTGTTTTGCACAAATTCATAGGAAAAACCCTGACAAATATCTTAAAAGGTCAGTTCTTCTACTCATCTCAATGACAGAGAGGATATATAGAAGATTCCATGCAAATGAACACATGGATAAAATTCTATATAATATAATTTATAATAAACTCTCTGATGATAATTTTCACAGAAGGATCAAGATGTGCAAGAAATAATATTTAAGAGGAAATATTAATGTTAAGTAAAACAAGGTCTTTTGTACAGTTTTAAAAACTACTATTTTCCTTGGTCTAAAGCTCTTCTTGCTAGCTTTGATTATATTTTATGAGAAAGAGTCCGTCTTTTTCAGTATTACATGATTCAGTATTTTCAATGTGAAGTATTTAACAAAAAATACAAATTTTTAAGTATAGAGAGAGTTTTGAGGTCTTATATTGTTTTAATTGGGTGGTGTTGAATAAGAACCCAATATAAAATAAATTACTGGAAGCTTTCTTCTATGTGTATATATTTATTTATGAAGAACACATTTAAGTTTACACCAGCGTAAAATATAATCCTAAAGTCATTTAGGATAATTGTCAGTGGATCTTTCAGATTTTAAATGTTGATGAATATGAACCCATCCATATACATGCCTTAAAGAAATATGCCATATTGGATACCACAAAATTGACCTGTCTATTATAAAGAATATACTTCATTCTATATTAATATTCATAATTATTCATGTCACATCAGAGTTTATGATGGAATTAAGTGATATTTATGTATTTATTGCTGTGCTATTTCATTATACATCATTGAGTTTTATGACATTTCTAAGCAAATTAATTATACATGTTCTCCCTGTTCCCCAGTCTGAACACTTATAACCAGGGGCCATTTGAATAAATATCTGTATATATCCTGAACTGGAAAGTTGGATTTGAGATACTTTTGCATAATTTTGTAATTCCATTAAAATATCAACAAAAAAATGAGGGAAGAACTTCTGAAATAAAAAGAAGTAGGAACAGATTTAATCATGTTGCATTATACATAAACTAGTATTGAATTTATGTATCTTGAATTTATGTTCCATATGATAATGAAACAGAACATCTTAAAGTATTCGTTCTGACCAGTGTTAAATGTTGTGTTAAACACAGTTATGAAATATTTACTTAAACCACTATTTTTTGATACCAAAATATGACATGTTTGTAATATGTGAGTTACCACCACATAGTATTTTTAAATAATACTCATGTAGGAATTAATTTATCCTTAAAATAATTATAGCTCATATTAAAGTGATTCTGTGATAAGTGACATTATACAATAAAAATCATATTAAGAATAATTAGATGGGTGTTGCAATGAAAAATGAATGTTACTTTTTAATCCTTCCCTGCATTTGACTAACTTATAAGGGGAAACATTTCAGTAGTAATGAGAGTATTGCAGTAACAGTAATAAGGATGTATAATAGTTGGAAAAAGTAACAACTATAAAGAGGATATGCTGGTGCACAAATGTATGAACATTTGACGTAGCATGAGCATCAAAGACAACACTGAGCATCTCTTCTTCTCTCAAAACTGATTTTAATAGATAAAAATGTAACAGAATGGTTATATTAAACCAATGGTTATATTATTAACAAGGGTCATATTAAATACCACCTGACAGTTTATTGCACGCCTGGGTTGTTTGCAAAAAAAAATAGTATTTAATGAAAAGAAATATTTGGTTTCATATTTGCTGAACAGCTTAATATTCTATAAAGGCTTCTGCTCAGCCACTTTCAAGTTTCTAGAACAGTCTTTCTATGAAAATAAATCAGAAAAATTGTGACCAGCTTTCAGCAAGGAGTTGACCCTCCATGGCTGTTAGCACTTCTGTGTGGAATGTTGGTAAATAGGATGAGCTATAAGGATCTGAACAAGTACTTCCTTTCTACTATAATATTTGGTGTGGAAAATTACAACTGTCTCCAATTTTAAAAATGACATCTTGTTTTTCTTGTTTTTCTTGTTTTTGTTGTTAGCATTGTGCAAGTTTTTTAAGAGAGAAAAAATAGGGTGAGATTGTGGGAATAGAGGGATTGATTTTATTTATCATATAAATGTATACAATTGTGCTTGTCTGTGTACTGCTTTTATTCCTAGCATTAAAAAAACAGATGGAGATGGTGCTAGAAATAATAAGTTTCCATTAATAATTAATCACATAAAGGTAGGTTCAAAATTGCATACTTTCATTTAAAAACAAAAATGGAAAAAATTCTATACTGCCAGTAAAATTTCTTCTATATTTTCAATACTGTTGAAGTCTGTTACATGCCCAGATAGTAACAGTGGACTAAATATATGAAATGTCCTCTTCTGGGGAGTATAACAGATATAAATATATTGCATTAAACTGATATTGATACTAATTTGCACTATCAGCCACTAGTACTTACATGAGCACAAACACAGTCCTGGCTGTGAAGTTCTACATCAAGAGCTACATCTCCTCTACACCAAGATAATTTCCTAGATGTGAGATCAGACTAAGTGCTGGGTTTCGTGTTTTACTTCTGTTTTGTCACAGAAATCTGACAGAGGAAATGTAAGTGTTGAAGGGTAAGGTTAAAAAGTAACATTATTCACAACACTCAAAATGAATCTCTGCACAATGACTTGGTAACCATGGACACAAAAATCTCATCTGAATGTTATCTGGAAGATGAAAGATTACATCTAGGAAATTTTTCAATGTGTTATTTGTTCATGGGGAGCTAAAGATGGATCTCCTCAAAATTTGGGTTTGATATGATGCCTTAAGTTTTAGCTTTCATATTTTCCAGATTCTGTACTGCATCAGTACGTGACTCTGAACTTCATATAAAGTGTTTACGAGTTCTCTTCACAGTTTAGTTAGACAAAACAATCCTTTTCCAGCCTGAGAACTAAGGACACTGTTGCAGCTTCAGGCCTAAAAGGTAGAAACAGCAGCAAATTGAGGAGAGCAATCTGGGAGGATGGGACTTCATAACCTGAATCTGTAATTGGACAATGAACCCCAATATGTAAATGGACCAAAACTTATAAAAGTGTGAAATCTCATGACTTGGTGTCCATCTTGGGTGGAGGCACGGCTGGACTCTTGTACTGCCCAAGGTGTATCCTTTGAAGTCTTTTTAATAAATACCTACTTTATTCCTTAACACTGTCTAGCCTCTGTTCTAGGTAGCCTCTCAAGGCATCGGATAAATAGAAGACTGAGTGTCACAGCAATTACATGCATAACTAGATGTGACAACATCCATGCCTTCATTGATGTAAACTGCTGCTTTAGTAATTTTGCAGTACTAAGGAGAGTGAATTGGTCACAGTCTGCCAAGCGCAAGGTAATATCTTTTGTAAAATGAGAATTTAATTTGATGCATTTAAAATTTTAAATTTTCAGATGAATTGTGAAGAAATATCAATATTGATGAGGCAAACTTATAATTCTGCAATATGGTTACTTTGGAAGATGTAATACTTTTATAAAATTGATAGGTGTTTTATAGGCTGATAAGGATTTGACAAACAAGGTGCTGTTTTGATGTGCAATTTATTGTCATGATCAGTGTAGAAGATATGCAAATGGAGCTCAATTCAAATGTAATCTCCAGATTCATGTGCCAGAATATGGTCTAAAATGTCCATTTGTTCATATATTTGCTGTAAGCACTAAAAATCTCATGTCTTGCAACAGAATTTGTATTCAAATTTCATTAGCCAAGATAGTTCTTAAATTTTAAAAGGGCAATATTTGAACCTCATGGTTATTATGACAGTAATGGGGTGAAATCCCCAGAAAGCTTAGGTAGGTAAACAGTGGAAGCTGTTTAGGCAGAAATTTCCCATTCTCCATTACTTCTTCCTTACATAGATATGGTACCACAAGGATCATGACATCTTCCTAGGACATTGAGAGTATTTTGCAAGATATATGTTTAGCACATTATGTAAAATACTGATCCTTAACATTTTCAACACAATAGTCAAGGAGCCTCTACATCAAACACAGTCAAAATGTGAAAAGTTCCTTTTTCCCCCTTTTTTTTGTCATTTGAATAAATCATTTTGATTTTCAAACATAAAATAAGCCTAAAACTATGGCTAAATAGCTTTGTGGTTCTGCCTTGAACAGACCAAAAGAAAAAAAACCCACAAACTTACTTACCTTTGCATCTCTCAGTGCTAAGATAAAATATGGAAAGAATTTCAGGCAAAAATAAAACACAAATTGGTTATTTTTATATCATCAACCCTACATATCATCACAATGCACCAGACACAGAATTAAACAGAAGTTGCAGAGCACACTAAGGTTTTCAGGTAAGATTTAAATGGAGAAACTGGCAATGCAGTGCAAATTAGAAGGAGAATTTTATATTCACTGGACATCACTTTTTTATAGAACTTTGCACTTAAAAAATAAATCATTGCTTACTAATAGCTGGGAGCTGAGTTTAAATTAAATAGCAGTGATAATTTTAGGGACTTAAAAAGAAATTAGATTTAGTGGAGGCTGGAATAGGAAAATATGTACTCTTATATGTATACATATTTTTGCAACATATGAGTGGCAAAGGTTCTTGTGCAACTGGGACTCATTTTTCTATAGAATAAACCAGCTTAAAATAATAATGAGCTCAACAAGTAATGACTAAGTCTTTGAGGATGACAAGACTTATTGCTTCAGGCACAAGCTTGAGCTCTAAAAGGAAAAGAGATTTGTCTGTTGTTTTTTTCCACTGTTTGTTTTTTCCTGCAGTGCATGAGGAAAACAGAAACATTAGTATGACAAGTATGACTGTACCTTTCTAGGAGAAATTCTACTTGCTTAACAGAGCACAAGGAAATGCACCATTTGTGGTAAAAAAAAAAGAAAAAAGAAAAGGTCCTAAGTAGGTTCAGAGGCATGATTTATAAAACAATAAAAAATCTTCTGGAAAAAGCTATGCCAGAATTTGGGTAAACGTGCTAAAGAACAAAGGAAAAACTACTTTCAGCTATAAAGTATATATAAATATTTCCCAATATGAATTATGACAATATTTGCCAAAGGAATAAATATGTATGCAATATTATTTTAAAATATTTTTCTCCCATAATTATGAGAGGTGTATTAGACACTGGAGAATCTCTCATAAAAGGAGAGGCTGAGACCAAGGACTTGTTAGCCCAAAGAAGGGAAGGTTTAGGAGCACCTTATCAATGTGTGCAAATGCCTAATAGGGTCAGAGAATACAGGAGCCAGATCCAGACTTTTCTTAGTGATATCTACATGAAAGGATGAAAGGCATAAATTGAAATGTCGGAATTTCAAAGGAAAAATACTTTCTTTTTTTAAGGGTGATTGAACACTGGAATGGGTTACCTAGGTTGGTTGTGGAATCTCCATCCTTAAGTCTGTTTAATACCTGACTGGACATGGCCCGGAGCAACCTGCATTTGGGCCTTGCTCCTCACAGAAGGATGAAGTAGAAAATCTCCTTTCCAGTTTCAGCGATTCCATGACACATTTTGTATTACTGTTTATGAATAAGCATTCTGAAAAAGAAATTGTTCTGGCAGAAAAATGTAGAATTTACTAGTCTCCATTTGTTATACTTGCCAGTTAGATGGGTTGCTTATATTCTTTTTTTTCTCTTGCCTGATATTGGCCTTGCCCTGCCAGTGATTGCCATAGCAATGAATTTGTTTGACATATCATTTGATTTACTCTTGCAATAAGCATACACAAAATGTTGTACTCTTTGCACAATAAACTGTGTCTCTTTTGGGAGTTTTGCATAGCTAAAACATTTGTCAAGGGACTTCAAACTGTTAGAAAAAAGTGTTGTACTGGAAGACATGCTTTTCTTCTGGACACAATCCTCCTATGAACAGTCTGTTCAACAAAACCATAGCTTTATACATATATGAAAAATTTGGATCTCCTCCAAGAAAGGTCTCCATCTTATCTAGAATTTTGATTGGAAGAAAGGAGTGGTTATTCTGACACAACCTGCTAAACCATGATAAAGCTAGGGATTCATTGACTATCAGGAATAGCATGCTATACAAAAAATAAGATGTAAGAATGCTTTTTAAATATCTGAGGTTGACTTTGTGTTCAATGTTTATGCACTCAGTTTTTATCACTGTTCAGTCTTAATTCAAGAATACATTTGCATTAAGGAAGGCATTTATAAACATTGAGTAAGTTTAGCCCTAACACAGAAGAAAAGTAGTTTATAACATAGAGTGAGCATAAACTACTAGGCTAGACAAGGAAAACATGATATTTAGATGAAAGAAATACTTTTGTTTGACACAGACTGAGAAAGAATGAAAGCAGACATTCTAGTCATTCTGGAGACACAAACCTGATTCAGATTTTCTAGCAGACCTGGATTCATATGTGTGTATGTGATGGGTAGGAAATCACATATTCCTTCACATAGCACTTTGCCTGGTGCATCTCTCCCATTGTTTTGCAGGTCAATGTGTGATAGTGTGTCTTATGTCAAGAGAAGTGCTTATATAAAGTAAATGGTTACAATTCAAGGTAATGTTTAGCAGAAAAGGCTACTTTATCCAAGCAAATGTGACAAGGCCATGGCATATGCCCAGCACATAAATGTTTGTTCTGTTGCATTTTTAAAATAGTGGCTGATACAGGTCAGCTAAGACTATCAGTATCAAACAATTCTTGTTTTCTGGCACAGGAGATACATCTTAAGGTAGAGAATGCTGCCACTGAACAGTATAGCCAAAGCCATGTAATTTTTCTAAGCTGCCACTCTCTTCCCCACACAGGTCTCAGCATAGGCTGCCCAACATTGCACTGCTGCACCCGTCATGCCTTCATCACTCTGGACACAGTGTCCTACTGTGAAAGAACCCAATTCCCAAGATCTCCAGAACCTCACCCTTCTCTTTCAGGTGAGCTGCCCTAAGTGTTTCAAATTGAAACAGAGACCCAACTTGGTGGTAGAATGACCTGGTTGCTCACGACCTTGCAAAGGCTCCCCTTCTTGATCCTCCCTGTTCTGAGGTTAATATTGTCCTGTAGAAGCATGTGGCCTTTGAAGGATGAAAGGGACGGTGTTGCAAAACTGCCATCTTCTACGCTGTGGCTACCATCACCCATTCTGATGAGCCTTGCAATGGGGTCAGCCCACAAGCCCAGCTCTGTAAGAAAAAAGTGCTTTAAAGCATGCTTCTGGGAAGGTGCTGGGTTAAAGCAAAAAGATAAGGATACCCGCAAGATCTCCTCACAAAATGCCTTTTAAAGACAAACTTTAAAATTCTAATTCTAAAGTAGTTTAGATTGTAGCAACGGAATTACATTAAGGATTGATTTATTATAGTTTAAATTCTGGCTGCCAGAGGATGGAAGAGCTACTTTTCACTGAAAAAGCAAGAATTTGCTTTTATATTTTACCTGAATGATGTAATAAGAATGACTTAATAACTACAGACTGAGAAAATGATATATGTTGGCTATGACCTAGCCAGGTTATTCTGTTAACTGAATTAAACCCTGTGTTAAAATGGATCCCTTTTCAGTTCCTTTTACATTATAGAAGTATTCTGAGCATTCTATAAGTGCCCATTCATTACATTTACTGTCAATTGTTCCATGTGAATAATTTACAGCAAATGATCTCCAAAAAATCAATACCAGACTTCTGAATTTACGGAGCTTTTGGATATGGAGGAGCAAAGCTTTTATATTAACTAAAAATAGATCTAACTTTTCCCCTGCACTGTAGAAAATAAATCCCAAAGATAAGAAATCTTTCTGAGTCTAAATACTTGTATGTACTTACCAGTTATTTACTAAAATTTAGTGTGCTGTCCTAGCATTGTCACTGGCATTCATGTCCTGAAGAGTATCCTGAGGTGTGGTGCGTAGGCATTTTCAGGGTCCTTTGCTGCATTCTTATGATGTCTCCTAGTGGGTACACAGTTAAAGATGCATGGATAAAATGGGAAAATACAATGTTTCTTTTCCATAATGATATGTAAAATGCTGCCTCCATGCGCAAATAAGCACTTACAGCCATGGCCTTGAATGCAGGCCACGTAACTCTCTTGCTTACTGGGAGTCACTCAGTAACACTGCAACTCAATTGTAATTATTTAAAGAAAAAAAGTTGGTTATATTACTTCTTTTATCCATTTGTTATTTTTAAATAATACCCTTGAGTAAGTATTCCCTTTTTTCTTCCCATTGCTTGAAGCTTTCCTCGTATTATTAGCTCCAGCTACCATTGGTGTTACCTCAATGATTTATGTCTTCACTGCTCAGTGCTTAGCAAGGCACAAGATTTTTGGCCCATGTCATCCAGCATTTTCCGGCCTCAGGCTGGAGCTATAACACTGGCCAAGGAAGTCCCACAGCAGACATCAAAGACAAGCTTGTTACAGGTTTGTCTTTTTCTCTGTCAGACAGAATTTCCAGCACGAGCTGAGGAGGCCTTGTGTTCTCCACCCTCCTCACATGTGTGGCCTGTGGGGTCACACACCCACCAACTTCATGACCCACTTTTCAGAATCTGCCTGTAGTGCCCTTCCATTATTTCATAGGCCTTGAATTAAGCACACAGACACATACAGACACACACACAAGTGATTATCGTCTGTGAGGAGAAGTGCAGGAAATCAGGTACTAGATAGGTGAAATTCAGCCAAGTCTCCACAGCTTGTCCTCAGAGCCTAAGAGCCAGAGGCTCCCAGCCATGTGTAGTCTACCATCTTTTTTTGGTCACCTAATTCCTGTTGCCATTAGTGCCTAGTGGCACTTGTTTAAAAAATATTTTTTCACCCTTATACTTAAATTCTTGCAGGAAATTCCTCCCTGAGGAGGAAGAATTTTTAGTTTAGAGAATGGCATCCAGTTCTCATACAGCACTTACAAGTGAGCCCTTCAACAGTGGCATGCCAAAACCAGCATCGTGCTGCTAAGCTCAGTTCATTGAATTTACCAAGGGAGAGAGGCCAGGGTGGGGAGACTTTACAGGCACTCAAACACACACTGTGCGTGCCATATTATTGTACCATAGTATATACTGGATTTGGTAAACAACAGCTTAATTAAGACCTTTTTTTAGTACTTAGAATACCTATAAAAAGGGGAGAATACCTATAAAAAGGGGAGAATAATAGAATCTGCTATTTTGGGTCTGTTGTGCCAATCTTAACGATTTGTTTCATAAATATGTATTCATCCACTCATGCACAACTATTTAAATATATATTAAAAAAAAAAATCTTTCTAGTGACTCACAGCCATAAAGATGAATACCCATTTAGTTTGTTTATTGTCAGGGATGTTAACGCCAGCACTCCTTTCCTCCAAGCTCTTTGTTTCTACATTACGTTTGAAGTATTTTTCATTTAGAATATAAGTTCCTGCAGAAATTAACTGTAACCTCTTGCATATTATAAGAAGAAAAGTGTGGATTTTTTCATCCTCGCTTCTACCTTGAGACAATAACAACATAAATTTCAATTTAAGCTGTTGTCTAAGAAGGGCCCAGATATCCCACTGATTGGAAGGCTATTAGATATTTTGTAGCATGGGGCCTCCAACATAATGTTGGATGTTTTAAAGGATAAAACTTGTTCTGCTCACCATTTCAGAAGCTACACCACCACAATATGACATCTAAGAAGTAGCTGAATAGCTGCCAGTATTTCTGGAGTCATAATGAAGCTGTAACAAGTCATTCAGACACTGCTATACTTAATATCTTGCACTGGCCAACTATTTTCAAATCATTAACTGAAATTTGCTGCCAGAGGCAATAGTTCCCAGCTGTGTAACTGATTCCCAGGAATCAGATACAGACAAAAGTAACTCTGTGTTAAAAAAATCACTTTGGCCATTATCATATTGATTATATATTTTATATTTATCTCTCTATCTAAAATGATATATCTGTCTAATTCTTACCAAAAAGTTAATGAATTATAAAGAGAAGCTGAGGAGTACCCCTCTTAGGATAGTATAAATTGTACATCAACAGTAACACATAAAAGGAATCACTTCTACTTCTACAGTTACAACCTTCACAAGCATTCCTGGGAGCTTTAAAAACAAAGAAAATTCAAGATAGGAGAAATGTTAATCTAGTATTTACTCTTTCTCTACCTGTCATGTACTAAGCAGAATAAGAATTCTGTGTATCATCTGCAGTTAAATAGTTTCATTTTTTTGTATTTGAATGAGCTCATTCTTAGAAAAGCAGCTTTTTCTTTCATGCCTGCAACAAGAAGGAACATATTATGCAAGCATGTAATGAAATGTCTTTATCATCTAAGGCTATTCATGTTAGAACAAATAAAATATTGCAGTTGTCTTCAGTGAAAACTCAGCTGACCCTTTGCTAGCATAACATCTATTATGCAGCTCCCAATTAGGTTTCTGTAGACTTGATTAGGCTTTTTATTTCAAATAATAGCAATAAAAAACTTAGCTTTCACATGTGAAAATTCTTCATTAATCAACTCTTTTTTCTAATAATTCATTTGCTACTTACATAAGCATTTATCGGCTAAAAAGCAATGTTTTGGTCGCTGGTGTTATTTCACCCTTTGTGGAGAACTGTTCCCCTGAGTCATGCAGTATTAATTCTGATATGTGTGAATGCAACAATATAAAAAATGATGTAACAAGAAAAATAATTAGTACTTTATGCCCCGTTTGAATAGTCAGGGTGTAAAAATTTAACCAGGGAATGGAAAAAAAACCAAACATTAATGAGGCAATTGTAACAAGCAACAGCGAGCCAAAGTCACTGTTCTTATTTATGTATCAGTTTCCATTACCCAAGCAGTACTAGAAAAGAGAGATTTGCCAGTGTGAATTAATTAGATATATATAACGCTATTTGTAATAGAGAAAAATAGATGTATTTAGAGAAGATTGAGAAAAAATTAGATGACATGTATACTAGGATACATAAGAAGGCTGATTCTTCCAGAAGAAATTAATGGAAGTGAAGACGATTGTCCAGTACAGTATAATAGGTGTGATTAATCTGTAGGCATAAGAGACTGGAAAGAAACAGTCACTGCAATATTTAAGAAATTTAAAGGAAATATTTGAAAGGAACTAAATGGCAATAGTATTTGGAATCATCTTTGGGTGTAAAACAAATTTACTTAAGCAGGGTTGTGAATATATTAGCAGGAAGGAAAACAAAACACATATTTGCATTGAATTAGAAGCCAGTTTTTAACTAAACCAAGACCCATGGTCAGAAAAATATAATCATTGTACAATAGAAAAAGAAGTGGTCTTGATGGGAAGGTATTGGACGTTTTAGGTGGGGAAATGATGCCTTAAGTTTTAACTTCCGTATTTTTCAGATTCTGTGCTGCCTAGACCTGTAGCTCTGAGCTTCATTTTAAGTGTTAGTAGGTTCTCTTCACAGGGTGGGTAGACAAAACAATCCTTTTCCAGCTTGAGACCAAGGACAGCAACCGTTATATGTTTCAGGACAAAAGGTATAAACAATGGTGAATTGAAGAGAGAAAAGGAAGGAGGATAGGACTTCATAATATAAAGCTATTATTGGACAATTAACTCCAATATGAAAATGGACCAAAACTTATAAAAGTGTGAGACCTTGTGACTGGTCGTCCATTTTGTGACCATTTTGTATCCATCCTGGGTGCAGCCCTGGCCAGGGTCTTGTACTGCTCAAGGTGTATCCATTGAGGCCTTTTAACAAATACCTACTATATTCTCTAGTCTCTGTTCCAGGTCAGACTCTCAATCAGTTTGATTATGAATGTTCTCAAGAAGAACTAAATGATCAAAAATGCAGAATAAATATTCAGGTTGACATACAAATGGTTACTTCCATGCATGCTAAGAAATGTAGAAAATTAAATCTAAAATGGCAAATATTCCTACTCCTCTTCCCTCCTCCCTTACATAATATTCTCTACATTATTTTCATCAATTACGCAACTGTGAGCAGATGAATAAGTGTTACTATTTTCTCACTGGGAACTCTGATCTCTGAAAGGTGGAGGGACACCACCAGCCGGCAGGTTGAGGGAAGGGATTCTGCACCTCTGCTCTGTTCTGCTCTTCTCTGGTGAGACTTCACATGCATTGCTACATCTATTTCTGTCATACCCAGTGCAGGACAGCCATGGAGAGTTAGAGTGAGTCTAACTCTACCTGTTAGAGTGAGTCCAGAGCAGGGTCACAGAAACAGTCAGAGGGCTTTTCTCCTATGAGAAAAGGTTGAGAGAGCTGGAGTTGCTCAACCTGGAGAAAACTCTGGGGTGACATTACAGCAGCCTTCCAGTATTTAAATGGGGCTTATAAGAAAGATGGAGACAGATTTTTTAGCAGGGCCTTCAGGAACAGGACAAGGGGTAATGGTTTTAAACTAAAGATGGGTAGCCTCAGACTAATAAGGAAAAAATGTTTTACAATGAGGGTGCTGAAGCACTGGCAGAGGTTGCTTGGAGAGATTGTAGATGCCCCATCCCTGGAAACTTTCAAAGTCAGTTTAGATGAGGCTCTGAGCAACCAGATTGAGTTGAAGATATCCCATGTCATTGCAGAGAACTGGTTCTAGATGACCTTTAAATGTCCCTTCCATTCCAAACCATTCTATGATTTTATGGCAGAGTGCCTAGAAAGTGAGTGGTAACCTTTACTCCAGTCCAAGCAACTGTTCTTAATATTCTGCCTATGACTGGTGTTATAGACATGGGTATAATAATTTTAACAACCAAAATCCTCCTATTAATTTTTTTTTATTGACTGCACAGTCTTCTATGTGGGGTTTTTTAGTGGAGAATATTTTAACTTATTTTGATAGTGGTTTTTTTTTTGGTCTTAATATTCTTCTCTATATTGTCAGGGGTACCCTGATTATATCTGAATAGTAACTGTAGTTAATATTTGTGTCTTTAAGCCGAAACCTGAATTAAGCATTGCCTAATTTCAAAGCTGTTAATATTTTTTGTGATCTGACAAGTTTAAGTTTACAGGTGAAAGAAATGACATGCTACAGTCTGGATCACATAAAGTTTTCATGCAATCACATTGTCTCACATTATATTTTATTTGTAAATGAAAGTGGTTTTGCACAATGATTACTCTCTCTGAGTGATTTCAGCTAAAGAAAAATAGAAATAGGTATTGTGTTGATACAACTCCACTGAAGCATGCAGTGATTTGAGACAATTGAAGGTGCAACTGGGAGACTGCATTCAAATTCACTTGAAGTGCAGTCAATGTAGCCTTGAGGCTGATGAATATGGACAGTATATAGGCCACAGGACACAGTAAATTTGCATCGTTTAACTGCCTTCTGAATCCTGACAATATATAATTCATTCATTACTGAGTTGCAAAAGATCTGTTTATTCAAATATTAAGAGCAATTATACAAAAACTCAACAGGCAGGAGATTACATTGACATCCACTTCATTGTGCCACTGGCTTAATGCCACTGGCTTAACACTACCTTAAATACAGTCTGATTGAAATTTTATTGACTATATCAATGACTTTCATTCCAGCATGATTTTGTATTGCTGATACATTTTCATATTGTATTGAAATTACCTTTTAGAAGCTGGATGAACAGATGCAACCACCTCCACTAGACTGGTGGGGGAATGATTGCAATTAGCTTCACATTTGCACTACTCCAAAAACTGTGCATTTCTAAAATTCATGGGGGGCTATATTTGACAGAAAGATTGAAGCAATGACTGCTCATGTATGTTCTACTGTCTTATTTATGTTCTCAATAGAAAACAATATATTTGGGCTTTTAGGGAACACGAGGCAGAGAAGAATAACAAGGGCAGGGAAAGGCAAGAAGGAGCTCCTTTCCTTCACCTCCTCTGCCCCCCAGTAGCTGGCTCAACCAGTACAGTTATAAGCTCAAATAAGTCAGCAGAGCTTGTCTATGCTAATATGTGACCAAACAGCCTAACCATGAGGCCAAGCTGTATTCCAGGGTAAATTTCTCTCCTGTGTAAAATGCTGCTTTTCAATTAAGAGGCTTTAGTGTTCATTGGAGCAAGAACTGGAGCCTGCACATGAATCAACCTTTTGTTTCTTCCCTCTCCTTTCTCTTTGTCCCAGTGATTATTTCATTACTTTCTGCTAGGGTAATTAATTGAAAACCTTCAGCTGGAGAAACTCAGAGCAAGAGAGATATGTCCCTGACTATCTGGTAACATTGCAATTAGGGCGCTCTGCTGAGATGGAAAATACTTCCATCAAAATGCAATCAGATATGGAAGAGACATTAACTGAGTCCTGGCTGAGCACCCTGTCAGCTCTGCAGCTGTGCTCTGTGGCAGAAGTGGACAATTGTGGGGTTTTTTTCGCAAAGGCTTCAGATTGCTTTGAGCTCATCTACAAGGTCCTACCCTAGACGTCTAATCTCTGTATCCCGCTGTCACTGAGATGCATCATAGAAAAAGGGCAGCTTTACTGTAGGCATTTCTGTCACCCTGAACAGCAGAAATGTAGGCACTTCAGAGCTTTGCTGGGTGTTTCGATGCTATAAATTCTGGTGACTTCATCCGGGGTGTGCCAATGCATCTTGCTGAGCTAGAGGAGGAGCTGTGGTAATATTCTCTCTCACAGCACACAGCAATGTGCTGGGCATCATCCTCCTCCCCATACAGAGCTGCAATTCAATGCTTTCTCTGAGATTCCAAGGTTTACTACACAGCATACCACTGTAGACAGCCATTTCCTATTTCATTAACAAGTTACTGAGCTGTGTGGCCAAGTTCAATGGGTAATCTTATACTTAGGGTGACAATTAGATTTGTCATTACTTATCTGTTTTGGGGAAAACGATTCATTCTGTGTCTCAATAGGACACCAGGCACAGATGCCTATGAGACATGTGTAATTCAGAAAAAAATTATGCTGTCAGAAAATTCAAAACAACTCCTGTTCAATCTGTATCAAACAGACTTATCAAGTGTCTCATTATATATTTAAAGGGAAAGAAAGAAAAATTAGGTCAGAAGCTATGATACCTAGTCAGAACAATCTGCAGAATCACTGTAAAATGCATATGTGAAAAGCACAAGTGAATCATGGCCTGGGGAGCCTGATTAAGCTTTTATAAGTCTGTTTAATGCACTGGTGACCTGGTAGTTTGTAGATCCTCCATTTTCCTTGATGTTTAGCAACTTTGTATTTAAAAAAATCTGAATAAAATAAAATAAATCTTTATGGAAAAGACCAGCCCATAAGATTGCTTTTTCAGTTTCTCCCTGAAGGACTCTTTCCACGTCAGTGTGCTTTCATGCTTGTCAGTACATGACTGTCTGAAGGGCTCCTGCAGTGCTGAAAGTGACAAACATACATCTCCATAACTAAACCTCACTGCTGGTCAGAATATATCATTTCTTTTCCTGTCTGTCATTTTTGTGCCCTATGCCTTAGAAACACTTTGAAAGCCACACCTTGTCTCTCTGCACCAAGGGGCTTCCAAAATGTTTCTTGCAAATTTATATCATTCAAATGAAATGAGAATGAGCCTATACATAACCACTGAGATTATACACAGATAAATTATAATTTTCCATAGATTTTGTTTCAGATCTTTTTCTGTAGATATTGTCAATCAGACTTAGACAGAATCTGGCTACATAATGGAGCCCTGTATTGACATAGGAAGTAAATAAGAAGCAGATTGGTCAGCTGTGAGGCTTTTATAATTTGTCTTTTATACCTTATAAAAGTACATTTTTCTTGGAGGTTATAAAACCCACCACCAAAAGAAAATCTGTTCAATGTTATCAGAAACCTGTCACGACTGCTGAAAGCATTTTATTTCTCTACTATAGTCCTCTTTTCTTTAAGTCCTTTTTATGTTTTATCTTTTCCATAAACTCACAGAGACCAGAACTTTCCTCAGGAGAACTTTCTGTACTTTTAATTTAATTTAGTCTAATATTATTGGCTTAGAGATGATAGCTTTTTTTGTACTTTACAGAGAAACAATGGCTCCAAACTTTTCTAAGCCTAAATTGCCCACAGGATCCTGTCCCAGATAGGTGAGTAATTGCATAACCCTGTGTTTCACAAAACATCAAATTTTTAACTGTGATGAAGAACACAAAATACCATTTGAAGATCAAGAAAAGCAAGGTAGAATCAAAGGAAAAAGCACTGTTTTGAACATTTTTCAAACCCTAGGTACCTACCAGACAATGTCTCAAAGAAAATTGATCACGAAGAAGATAATCACTTATATAATTCTTAAATGTCATTAGATAGGTGTTACATATTTGCATTTGAACTACATTAAATATCTATAAATGCATGAAGTTGCCATCACCTTTTGGATTTAAAAATTTAATGTATTAGAACTCTTTGAAAGATGTAAACTCCAAATTTTGTTAATGGGATAAACAACACATGTAGGCTCGTGCTGCTGCATACACCAGTGGTCATTTACATATGCCAAAATTGAACACAATAATAATTTTTGATTTTTTTTCTTTCTGTAAGGTTTAAAAAAATCATAATCTCTTTTGTCTCCATCTTCCTCAGGACTGTATCCCTAAACATGAACATGCCAAGAATTAATACACTCTAGGACTGACAGTTTGAATAGTTAATATTAGTGCAGTGGAAAGAGCATTAATATAGTAGTTAATAGCCTTGAAGAAAAAGTACTAGACCATTAATCTCTTCAATAGTTTAATCTACTCTACACTTATCAATAGCTAGGAATAATTGTCCCATGTTAACAGGTCTTACTAAAAGCCGTGTCTTTGATTGAGGAAAGCTTTCCTACCCATTCAATTCTTAATCGTTGTTTTCAAGCATTTCATTAATATTTTAATTTCCTGTGTTTTAGAGGTGTTTCAAAATCAACATGAACATATTTAAATACAAAGTAGTCCCAAGGCAGTTTCACAGAACTGACCCAGGCTTAATGCATGTGTCAGTTTGATAAAGAAGCAGAAGTTTTTCAAAATGATGTCTTAATCCTTAGTCAGACCAATGTTGTATGCATTATATTTTTCTAGTAACCCTTCCAATAATCTCTTATGACACGTGTGTGTCTCATTCACAGAGAAAATCTTATTTTCTATTATTTTCATTTTTCAGGAAGAAAAACTTATGCTTAAAACAACTCAGGATTTAGAAGATGCAAGTTTAAAAGGGAAAAAAATACTTCGTAAAAATCAAATTCCAATACCATCTGCTCTTGAAGTGCTCTGAGACTAGAGGAGTCAAGCAGTGCTGGCAATCAAAGTCTATCCTGCAAGTGACTACATCAACACTGCGAATAGAGCAGAGTGCTGAAGCAACAGTCAGAAGCAAGTGCAGGCCCTAAAGAAAGAGGTAATGAAACCTTCTGTGGCATTGCACTTGTATAACTGAACCACAGACCTGATCTATAATTCTAAATAGAGGTAAAAAGTAATATCTGATCACTATAAAAGAACAATATTTCTATGTAGTATTATACCTCCACATGTCTCTTGTGAGAGGGAATTGTGACCACACTAGGAATTGGTTTATCATTGCCTTTCTTTAGGATGGCTGCTTAAAGTTGCTAATTACTTTCAGGAAATCCATTTAGGACAGATTTCTTGTTAAGAAGTACCAAGTACAATTCTACAATAGAAATTAACATTAACAATAGAATCCTTTTAAATATTATTCATACTGAGAAAAAAGTAAATTGACAATGCTTTCAGTCAGAAAAAATATTTTCTGTCCATGGCTCTAAAGTATTTTATCAGAAAATCCCTCTGACATATGACATAGAGGACAAGAAAAATCCCTATTCCACAATCCAGACTAGCTTGAAAAATATGATTCTCTGGGCATGGAACTGTGCAGTTATGCCTGAGATAGAGCAGGCCTGTGTGCAGGCTTCCTGTCCAGAACCATACAGAATGGGTCGGAGATCACTCCTACCATCCTTCCACCCCGTGGCCTTTTGTATCTCACATCCCTTAACAGAGAATTCTTTTGAACATCTGAGGACATTATTGCTAACTATTCAAAGGAAAAATATGTCCTAAATGTAAGCCTCAGAACAAGTCCACATTAGTGCATAAAATCCTTGGCATTATTTACAAATCACGTGCAATGAAATAGAGTTGTAGTCAGACCATTAAATACTTTGGAATATTTGCAATATTTGTGATTGTTTTATTGCAGTTGCTTTGGTTTTCTTTTTCCTTGAAATTGAACAATAAAGTTTGAAAAAAATTATTTTAGTGTTGGAAAAATACCCCATTTCATGATTCACTTACTATTTCTGCAAACCTGAAATCTCAGGAGACTACAAGAAAGATTATTTTGATTAACTCAGACACACAGTGGCAAAATGTAATTTTTTAATATTATATTTAAAATTATACTAATATACTAAAACAACCCCAATAGAATTACTGTGATGGAGGCAGCTTTCTATATCTCTGTGGTCTTTTTTCAATTCTTTAATGTCACAGTGTGTCCTTGCTAGATCTACTGATACGCATTTGAATACTTCAGGAGGAACACTACATGTTAGCTCAGTTTCAAAGGTTTTCCTGAATAGATGCATTCCCCGCCCTCTGCTTTGGGAACATTATTAAATTGAGTAAAATATAAATTGTCTTGTGGTTTTTTATAGAAATGTCATCCTAATCCACCTAAAGAAGAAAGAAAAACAACCATTATTTCAGCTGAATACTTTGTGTTAGAATACCAGAAAAGAGATAAAATAACTTATAACAAAGGGGAAATACAAAACAAACAAAACAATAAAGAAGTGAAATACTAAATAAGGCATATGGAAGACAAATGGAGATTAAACTAGTTTGGTTGATTCCTGGTGTGCTATCCTGAAAACTGAAAGAAATAGGATAATGAAGAGAGATGTGGTAATCTCAGAAGTAATTTCTTGAAAAGAGGTAAATATCTGAAAGAAGAATTTTCTTAAAAGTGCAGCATGAACAAATTGATACGTCAAAAATAAATGTGTCAATCACTACCTGTCAGAAGCGAACGGGGCTTAAGAACACAATTTCTTAACAAAAATACCAAAAGAAAACCAAGGGAGTACACAAGAGAGATGCTGCTTGCAAACCAGAATATCTATCTGGGAGATCACAAAGTTAGAAAATAGCAATAGAAGGCACCTAAAAATGCTATCTAAGCCATTTCTGCATCAAAATATATGGTCCACTAAATCAAAATTGTTCCTGAGAGATAAGTTTTTAATCTCCTCTTAAAAGTGTCCCAGAATCCTAAGGTCTGAGAAAACTGTCTTGAAAAATAGACAAAAATCCTATGCCATTTACAACAGTCAGCTTAATAATATCCCAATCAATTACAAAAGCTATCATCAGAGTTAAGGCTTAAATTTGAGAAGGACCAAGGGATACATACCAACGTGCTTTTCACAATAAGTTTTTGTAGTCTAATTTATTTCCATTTTTCCTTTAATTACTTTGATTAATTAATCCTCTAGATTAATTAATTATTTAATTATTTTGAAAAAATTGAGTTGCAAGTACATAATTTTTTTAGAAGCAGCAACACAGAAATAATGTTTCTAATAAAGATATTAGCAAATTTTTATTTTTTGTTTATATAGTTGTACAATTGTGTTTGTAAAATATGTTGGCACACTAGAATTTCACTCAAAGATTATTATTTTTGCTATAAGATCACTTATATCCTGCTCATTTATTGGGGATGTTATAGACACAGCCGACACTCCTTTTCTATTTTTGCAGCACTATTTATCCATGATGATGTGGTTTTATTATCAAAAATGGGTATTTGTATATCATGATCATTATCTGAAGATTATATTTTTTAATGTTTATTTACAGTCTGTCAAGATATTTTCCAATACCAAACTTGTATTTTGATATAAAAATGACAATTTCATATAACAAGCAAACTAGATCACTTGATATTACAGCATATCCCTTGAACTATTTAAACTCTGGGTTCAGCTCAAAAGTGTTCTTTTTTCTCTCCTGTGTTGTAAGATTTACCATATCACTTTCTAGCACTTCAATTTTTTTTTTCTGAACAAATGTACAAATCTGAAGATGCCACAATTTGAGCATTATCTGATCGAAGCACAAGGAAAAAGAAGAGTTACTGTTGTTTCCCATAGAAACTGTATTTTCCCAATTTAACCAAAATGCCAGCCCATTTTCTCTAGAAATTAGTTCTAAGTCTCAAACAAACAAACCAAATGAAAAATTTTTCAAGTCAAAATCTCTCAGATATCTGACTCAAACACAGAGCTTAAATTTTGTTGCTTATTTCTGTTTTTAATTGTAAAGCCCAGTGTTTTAAAAAAAACAAAGGACAAAACACTTATAGATTACTAATAGGAGGGTTCCTTGGAGATGCATTTGTTTGCAATTTGCTGATGCCATTCTGCTTTATCATTAGAGGAATTTTATAGCAGAACATACTCCTGTTAAACAAATACTGGAACATTTGGTTTCTTGCCTTTAGAAGAAGGTACCAGGCAGCAAATTCCTTGCTCCCATCTTCAAATCATGAATTTGTGGAGAAATTTAGAACCTTGTGGAATTCGACAGAGGACAAGTTAAGAAAGAATGTTTGGGTTTTATATGGGTAAAGAACTTAATAGAATGTGAAAACTAGATTATGGCTCTTGAAAATGAAAAAATCAAGTAATAAAACAATGGTGTCTAAAATAAAGCAGATAAGCAATTTATGAGAAAAGGACAGAGATATAATAAAAAAAACCAGCTGGGTGACAAGCTAGAAGATAAATGAAGAAAACCCAGAAACTGAAAGAAGCAATTGATAAAATACTGGAAATTCACAAGAAAATGATTAGGCAGTACAGATGAAAAGGTGAGTGTACCTGGGGGGAAGCTGAGAAAAAACCCATAATCATCTGCTGTACACACTTCAAAATCTTTGCTGGAGGAAGATGTCCTGTTAATTTTGAGATCTGTATTTATTAATATAATTGACATAGAGAGGCCTAAAGGAACAACTAACTACCCTGCTGATGTGCAGGTTGCTTGTTGATGCCTTGCAGTTGTTTCTCTCAACATGTAACACTGGGGAACCGGTTCTGCAAAGTGCTCCTAACACGTAAGTTCAGCACTTCACTCCAGCTTCTTCTGCAGATATTAATGTTACAAAATGCCTCCTTCATCATTTCACTACTGAGCCAAGCAATAAAGTTTCACCTTTCTGCTGATTGGATCAATGCTACAGATCAGCTGTGGAGAAAACAGGCTGCATGGAAGGAGAAAGAATCAGTCTCTGTGGCATCTGAAGCTTTTTCCCTTGTTCTGTTAGTGCAATACTAATGTTAGGATGAGAATACTGAAGGCCCTAAGGACAACATGGACATTATGGGAAGGATAAATCCTCCTCATAGATCCTCTTCCCAGGGCACAGAGCAGCCATCTGGACAGTTGCTGTGTTAGTCTTTATTCAGAGATGCTGTATGTACCTCAGGCTCTGTATAACCATGAGGGTTTACTGATTACAGAACATTTTCTGATATTAAATACTGTACTTAGAGTGACATAGCAATTAATGACAAACACAACTGAGAATATGGATTCCATTGGGCATGGGAAGCCATGGTTTTCAAATCAGTTGCCGATTCTGTAATCGCTGACTTGAAAGTCCAGCTGTGATATGCAACTGTAGAGCACTATAATCATTTGAAAGCTATTTGAACACACGGACCATGAAAAATAAATGCTAATGAGCTATTCATCTCATCAATACATTTTGTTGTCCTTTTCACTGACAGCTATCACCAGGATTGCTATGGTATGTCTTTCAGAATAGTAAATACTGTTTTATTTGCTATGTGGGTCAGAGAGAAAGAGCCCCATAAATAAAAAGCTTGTACTTGACACAGAAGGGTCGTTAAGCATTGTGGTATCTCCTTTGCAGTGTGAAAGATAAAATGATTCCATTTTATTGGGGAAATAATTGAATTTGGTAAAAAGAATCATCTCCACTTTCAAAATTATTTACTCTCAATTTTCTGAAACAATGCATTCCTGTAGGAACTAAAAAGAAACTTGACCAAATTTCCTTATTTTTCAGATAACCGTAACAAGCAAAACACAGTGATGCCTGGAATGATCAAGTCTATCTACATATACATAGGAAAAAAAGAATGTTTTGAGTGGGTATTTTAAGTACCTTTAGGTGATTGATTTGAGTAGAAGTGATTATTTAAACAACCTTAGACAGCTGGCTGAACATACTTCCTGATTTCTCCTGGAAAACTTGGCATCTGAGTCAGAAAGAAAATAGCCATGGGAGATGAGGTATAACAAAGAAAAACTTTATCTTCTTTGCCCACCCTTCTTTCCTGACTCTGGTAAGTAGGCTGGTTTCAGTGAATGATCTCTGTTCACCCCACTGCAGTGAGGGGTGAATCTGGTGTGCACTTTGAATAACATGAGATAGTGAATGCTCCCCAGAAAAGTGCTCCCTTTACTTTTAAGTTGATGGAAAATGATCACAAATGAGAGCTGAGAACAACTTCATTTTAGTATTACCTAAACAATGAAAAATTGTCATTCTTTACTCAATGGTATCATGTTCCTGTGAATTTCTAAGAAAATTAGAAAGAAAGCATAGTAGGTAATCTTTGAGTTTATGACTGCATTTGAAATATCAGTGACGAGTCCTTTATTTCTACAAAAAGCTGTTAAAATATTCCCTCAATGCATTTTTTTTGACATTTGGAAAATGGTGGGAGTAGTTATTCTTTACTATTATTTCAAATGTATTGTTCAGTACGTACAATTGTCATCTTACATCTATCGAAATAGAGTGGAATCTTATATCAACTGCCTTCTGCTAATTTTTTTTTGTTTGCTGGAAGAGTTCAGTTTTTAAGGCTAAATTGGGAAATCAAACCAATATTTTCCTTCATATATTAGCCTTATATTTATTTTCACTATTAATAATGTGTCTATTATACATATTTTCTTTTGGAATTATACTTTAAAATTGGGGTACTGTAATTTAGAATAATGTAGAAAGTACTTTGGTGCATTCTCACTGAAAGAGATAAGGCTGATAATAATAATAATGTTTTTTGAAAGGCATTGTTAAGGAAGAAGTATCAGTTCCCCTTATATAATTCAAAGTTTTCCACAGCTCTGTTTTGAACAGTTGTGAACTTTACTTCTGAACTTTCAAACTTCGAGCTGGACACCTTCCAGCAACATAGGTAACACTGAAGTTTTCCATAGACTGATTTTGCCTGTAATGGAGTTATTTTTCTTCATGGCAGCCTGTATGGTGGTGTGTTTTTGAATTTGTGATTGAAACAGGGTTGATAACAAACCAATTTTGGGGCTGTTGATGAGCAGTGCTTGCACAGCATCAAGGCATTTTCTCTTTCCTGCTCTATCTCCCTCAAAGATTGTAGGGTGGGAGTGGGCAAGAAGCTGGCAGTGGACACGGAGAGCTGACCCAAGCTGGCCAAAGGGAGGTGCCACTCCATATGACATTGTGCTCATCTATAAAAGGAAAGCAGGAGGAAGTGGGATCATTTATGGTAATGGCTTTCATTTTCCCCAGTAAATCTTCCACATGCTGGGTTTTTTCCTGAACTGCCTGGACATCTGCTTGCCAAAGACAAGAAAAATCATTTATTTGCTTTGTCTGTGCACATATTTTACTTCACTTATTAAGCTGCCTTTATCTGAATCCATGAGTTTCTCTGAGTTTTGCCCTTCCAAGACTTTATTCTAGTCAGCTGGGAGGGGAGTAAGTAGGGGGTTGGGGTCTTATGATCAGTGTCAGTGTCACAAATGCCATTTGTCTGATAATGTGGAAAAACAAGGCTGCCCATTTGGTCAGTCAGACTTCGGAGAAGTGAGATCAGCTGGGGACGCCAGAAAAAGTGAATAAGGCTGTATTTGAGCTACATATACAAAAAAGGGAGAATAAAGGGTCTTTTTTTTTCTGTTTGTGTCTAATGTTGGTGATTAGTATTAGGTAAGCGTGGTGGGGGTTGGGGAGCAGGGTGGGTGTGCTGGTTCCTTAGGCAAGCCAGGGTTTGATGATGAGACAGTGGATGAGAACAGACACTTTTTTTAAGCTTTCTTGTGAGTCCCTCCAGATCAACATCATCAGCAACAGAGAATACTGCAAGGAAGAGGCAAGAGGTGATGGTCTGGGCTACACTCACTGCTAAAAGACCTAGTTCCCAGTTTCTTTAGAAGAGGCAAAACAAGCAGAGGTGTTTATTTACAGGGCCAATAGTTTTTCCTATTTATGAAAATTATTTTTTTTAAAAATTTATCTTCCTCAATACTGAGAAATGATTTATCAGAATAAAGCTATGCAAATGTACTAGTGTTACCAGGTAGATTTTGTTTGTGTGGGCTTGTGTTTTGGTTTTTTGTTTTTATTACAACTATCCTGCTTTGCAGAGATGCATATTGAAAATAGAGAAAAGGAAATATAATGATGAAAAAAGTAGACCATTACCCAAAGCTCAAAGAAAGGAAATGCTCTAAGCCATGAAAAATTCAAGAGTACCATTTCTCTGAGTTAGGCAAACTGAGACCTGAATAAGTCTTGTATAAAGTACAGACAAATAAACGTCTGGACCAAACTATGGAATGCTCCACCACAGTTGTTTTCATTTTAAAATGGAGTAAAGTCCTGAAAGCTTGGGTGTCATCCATACAAATTTTGATAGCACTATATTTTTTTCCACAGTATTATTATCTTATGAATTCATGTAATTTCAGATGTATTTTTTTTTAAAGCAAGTGAAATGTCCAATATTCAAAAAGGGTAATGATTAACATTTACAGCAAGATGTTAGAAGGAATTCAGGGAAAGGAAAGAAAAAATCTGAGTGTTAGAGGTATGTAGACAACGTCTTGCAAGGGTGATATGCATTGAATTTACTAGATTTCAGTTAAAACTTTGTGGATATTATTTCTGGTTTTTCCTTTTTATTCTATTCCCTTGATGATACATTTTACAGTAGGCAGACACACACTCACAGTGCATTGGAATAAGCTTTTAGCCTGCCTTCCAAAATACTTACTCTTCTGTATTTTTCAGGTGGTATGCATAATTTTTAATTTTTATAAAGTATAGGAAAACTATTAGTACATCCAAATGCGGCTTGGCATTCAATAAATTTAAATCTTATGAAAATTCAAGCCTGCACTACGGTGAATGTCATTTCTGTATGCAGAGAAATTTCTTGGCCAGATACACAGCAAAGATCTATGCAAAAATATGTCTAATTTAGCTGCTTCATGCATAGATCATAGGTGGTTGGCTCTGGCACACTCATAAGTATCCAATTTAAGGTCTCCCCATGCAGTTCAAACCTGGATGGACCTAAAACCATTGTGGCCATATTGGACACACATGAGCTCTTTCTTTATAGTTAGAAAGCTGTTAACAAAGAGTCCAACATAATGTATGTTGTCTCTCATTGTAAGCTCATTTATCAGAAAGATAAAGGAATCCTCTTGCTCATCAATGTCCAGCAAAAGGCCAATGGACCCCTGGAAGGACCTACTGCCTTAATTCCTCCATATAGTTCTTTATGCTTATCTTCAGTCCTCACTGAATTTTAATTTAATGAGTTAAATCTGTTTCTCTGATCTATCAAGAATGCTGTGAATTCTAATCCTATCCTCCAAAGTTCTTCCAAACATTCGCATCAGATTTTATACTGAAATAATTTATTCCATAAAGAAAAACATTATTGGAGATATTTTCCACTGTCTTGTCCACTACACATCACTGCAAAACTCCCCTAATGTGGCCTGAGTGTATGTTATGAATCAGGAAAGTCACTGTCAAAAATTAGTGACTACACGTAATAAATTCCACAGTCATTTGGCCATGTGTCACCTTGTTATTCTTTTCAATCAAATTCTCATCTTTCAAAATTGATTCAGCAATTTTGCTTATAGTAACTCTTTAATCCAAGTAACTTCACACAGAAAATAATACTCTCAAGTGATTTTTCCATTCTTTTTTTTTTTTTTCTGGAAATTGTAACTGGATATGTTAATAATTTCACTGTTTTTAAGATTTAGAAGTGATTCAAACTATCAGACTTGTGTCTTAAGGGTGTGCTGTATCCTTTTTTTGACTACATGAATTTTCATTGGTTTGAGACAGGCAGACAGACAGTGTAAATTTATTTCCAGGTACTTGAAACTATAACCTACTGAATTTCTCTCATAGAAACAGCCTTCACTGACACATCTAACCTGTTACTTGGCAACCTTGACACATTAGGTATTATCTGCCATTGATGTCACTTTCTCCCCTTAAAAAAAAAAAAAAGGAAAAAAAAGAAAAGAAAAGAAGAAGAAGGACTGTAGCTTTAAACAGGAAAACCACAGCTGAGGTCTGTCTTTCTGAACCAGTGAAACAATTTCTGTTTTGACAGTTCATTCTGTCAAAGCCTATACTATTAACAGTTATTCAAATATACAGAGACTATACTTCTGATATCAAGTCAATAAATAGAGAATTATCCAGCAGCAGACACAGTAGAATTTTATATTTCATATTGCAATTAATGTTCAGTAACAACTTTTAATGTTGTCTTTTTCTGCACCTTCCTTTTCTTTGGAAGGACTAAAGAAAACGATCAATCTCCAAAGGCTGTCTCTATCATATTGGTATGAAGAGTGAACTATATATTGAAGTTCAAATAAGTATCATAGAATCTAGGAGAGAGGACTATAATATTTAAGCAATAAGTCTGAATTCTTAATGATGCTAATGAGTATTTTGTGCCTAACAACTCCAGCACATGCTGCAGCTCCAATTTATGTCACCTACTGCCAGGCAATTTACAGCTTCTATTCAATCCAAGGACCTCAAAGGTAGGTTTTATTTTCTTTTTCTTGGTACTGGAGTCATTAGGAAACCTGTCATTCAAATTTCAGCAGCCGGACTGCAGAAAGTATTTATAATCTAAATATTCACGTTTGATTTTCCTTATCAAGCCACTAATGATGCCTTGACTTGATATATATCACATGTGCCCAGATGAAGATGGTGGGATAGAGCAAACCCATGATTTTTGCCGCTTTCCTCATCTCCTCACTCGTTCAGCTGGATGACCTACTTTAGTTCAGGCAGTTCCACTGGCATTTATGGCAGTTTTATAAATCTCCCTGAATCTTATAATTGAATTGTGATATTACAGTTTTTCCTGAGATGAGAGGTACAAGAGCAGAAGAGAATACCCTAAAAGGTATAGGAAGCTGATATGATGCAAATTTTCAACTAGAGCTGGTATGATGTGTAGAAAACAAATTACAGAGGTAAGGCTTAAAAGAAATGTAATGACAGAAAAAAAAAGTGAGAACCTACCTTTGAAACAATGAAAATGAAAGCTTTTATGTACTAAATCAGTTGGACCCATAAGAGGATACTGCCATAGAGAGTGCGAAAAAAGTTGTATAATTTGTGTACAGTCAAAGAAGAAATGAAAATCTGAATACATGGGAAATGATTAAACAGAAAGATCAAGAGCTAGCACAAGTACAAAACTTTTCACAGGAAGAAGTCAAGACGAATTAGGAGTGTTGTGTTCAAATGATACCAGAAAGTGTTTTTTTGTCTATAGGAAAGATCCTCAGTTCTTCTACTTTATTATCTGCTGAGCCAAATAAGAAAACTGATTTACTTTATCTAACACCCACTGTATCACTGAAAAAGTAGGTACAAAATCTACCACTATCAAAGCTTTGGTGAATGAAGAAATGCTTGATACAGTAATGTTGGCAGTATTGAGGGATGGTCTAATATTGCTTCTGTATGTGATATGGAAGCACAAAGCAATGCTGAATGAGTAACTGGCTACTGGAATAATTGTGAGGTGTCAAAATCAAGGATAGATATCTACAGATTTAATGAAGGACTGACTGAACAATATTTGGACCAGAAGATCAGGTTTGCTGTAAAGAAAAAGAAGAATAATTGTCCTAGATTAATTCAGAGGTCATCTAATGCCAGCTGTGAAGAATACTGTCAAGAAAATGAATATTGATCTTGTAATTTTATCAAGAGGAATGACATCAAAACTCTCTATGTAACAGAGAAAATGCCCTTTAAAACTGGTTAAAATCTTCATATTCAGAATGGCTATTGACAAGGAACATGATCCTGTTCCTACAGGAAAAAAAATGCAGTAGAGAAAAACTACCCTGTCATTTTGAGATCATCAGATCAGATAAATCCAGAGCTTGCAGCTAATGTTTTTAAGAAATACTGTATTTTAGATTCCATGGACAGAACACATATTGCTATGAATACAAAGAAGAATCTGAAAATAGGGAAGACACTGAAAGTGAGGAATAGATTGAATAGAGTGAAGAGAATGGCTATAATTTTAGAATACAAAAACTGAGAATGTAAAAATTAGTATTAGTATAGCATGTAAGAAGAGTACAGATTAACTTGAGACAAACTTAGAGAAAATATTTTTATACTAATTATAGCTTTGAAATAATAACATTTCTATGTATAAAATTCATTTGAAGATCAATTTAAACTCCATATGCTCCTCCTTTCTGGTTGGCATGGTGCACTTACTTTTGATGGTGTGATTGATAGATTTAGATCTTGCCTACCTCTGTCACTTACATCCACTGTTGTGGAGCATCTGTGGCACTGTGGTCTGTGCTTATGTAACACTGAACTAAAACACTCTATTGAACTGGGTTATAAGACCAATGAAAAGAAGACCAAATGGTTTTGGTGTTGAATTTGCAACCAGCTGAATCATCATAGTTGAGAGGCCCTTGGGGCATAATGGAAAAAATTACATCTTGAATTAAAGGAAAGGAATCCATGAGCCAGTTTAACTACTAGAGCAGCATTGCATGTACATGTTGCCAATCAGTACTACTTTTTTCTTTTTATCTTTTTCTTTTTATATCATTCTTATCATATTCTAATTGCAGTTTCAAGTTATGCATGAAAACACTGATTATTTCTGTCACCAACTATTTCCACCATATATCTTTCATCAAATGCAATACCGGTGTTTAGAGATCATTCTCTCCAATTCAGAGTTCACTGATCATCATCACTCAACCTAGAATGCAAGAGTGGCACTGTTGCATTACTGGAGTTACTCTGCATGAGAACAGAGCAGTAGACAGAGGCACCAGACCCAAAGTAAATAATGGAAAGACTTTAGACAGGTGAAACAGTGAAATGTGTTACAGAATCAATATATTCAACCCATCTTATCAAATAGTTTAATTAGGATTTTTATTTCTTTTCAGAATATTATCAATATTCCAACTGCTTTTTCTTTGATCTAAGAAACAGTGAGTCTTTTTCAGCCTCATCCCAGTACAGATCTGACATCACTAAGCCTCAATAAAGAGAATCTGTCAGGTCCTGCAGCACTGAACCACAGCTTGTGCAGTGGTTCAGTCACATTTTTTAGCTATAGTCCCACAGACTAGCTATTCAAAAAGCAGGATAAGCCATTCATTAACCAACCACCAAGTTTAGGGGTTGTGACTTTAAGGGTGAACAGCTTTTGATTCATTTTCTTGTAAATAAGAACTAATGGTGTGGAATGCAAACTTAATTACAGGTTTGGTTAAAGAGCTGATAGGATAGTTTTAGTCTTTGTCAGAGTATGCTATCTGAACACTGGTATTTATTTTTACACAATATTTATGTGAATTCCATTGTGAGGGGATAAAAGTCAATATATTCTAAATTATTTTTAATTTAAATTTATGATTTATTTTCTTTTGATTTCTTTCATTTTGTGGACTGAAATTTCTTTTTAGAAGAATTAGAAGATGAAATTATTTTACCCTTACAAATGTTGCTTCCTAAAGAGACCTTAACCAATTTCAATATTAATCAAAATGATAATTTTTAAGTCCCTAGTTTGCTATAAAATTTTCTTTGATCAGACAAATCACCGCTATGATATTCTTTGCACACAACTTTTTTTTTTTTTATAAAAGCATTCACATGAAAATAAAATTAATCCAAGTTCTTCCAAAGCACAACATCTGTTGAAGTTTTACACTAACATGACAGAAATAGTTCACTGCAATACCTGGTTTTATAGGAAAGATTTATCTCCCTCCTAGGCAAACTAATTAATGAATGAATTACAATATACTTTCTGGCAAAAGTGGTCACAGTTATTGTTTGTTCTGAAAAGCTTTAAATTCAGGTTCATGCTCTAGAACTCTGTATATTTTAAACTAATTCACACATCATTTTTTTTAAGTTAAAAAACTAAAATAGTAATCTTCCTTCTATCTTTCAATAATTTGCTTGTATTAGAGTCCCTGAGAGGGATAATACTGTGTATATTGTTTGTTATCTTCTCATCTAACCATTTTCAAACAATTTTTTTAAAAGTCATGAATATGACAAAAAAAAAATGAAAAAAGTTTCTGGTTTTGATCTGATCCAACTCTAAGGAAAGTATTTTTCAGTTCATATTAAATGGATCAACTACTATACAGTGCAATTAATGCAACAGTTCCATGAAAGCCACAGGTGAGGAAAGACAAGGAATTAAAGCTTTTCAGACAAATAGGTTTCGGTGTAAAGCTTTGACATATCAGTTGCTAAAAATCAATTATTACATATTAATTACTGTGGCAATTCAAATAGCAAACTCTTTACAAAACTAGTTAACTGAAATACTCACCATGGAAAACCTTATTGTTTCCTCCTTCAAAGGAGTGGATTACAATAGGGTGACCTAGCGAAAGACAATGTAGGAAGATTATGAAATTAAATTCAGTAGAATAAGATTTTTGGCATGAAGAGGGTGGATTGAGATAAAAAACTCAACACTGTGATGATCACACTTGACAGATTCAGAAAGAGACTCATAAAATTTCTAGCTAATAGGAGCCAGGTTAAAAATAGAAAAAGATGTCTCTTTTTTAACAGATTTTTGAAACAGCATGCTCTGGATTTAACAAGTCTAGAGGGTTTTAGTGAAGCTACAGAAAAGATTGAAAGGATAAACCATGAGTTGCTAAAGAGATCTACCATACCTGAGCTGAGCAATTCTTTCACATGAAAGAAGTAGTTAAATCCTCAGAGGATGTTTCAGGGCATGTTTCTATAACTTGGTCCTGTTTCAAGTCCTCTGGTCTGCACATTTACTTTGGTTCACTGCTGGAAAAATAATGTTAGGTAGTAATGACTCTAGATCTTGGCCAGTGAAACCATTCATATATTCTTCAAGCCTACCCAAACTATTGACTTTGAAGGACTGTGGATCATGTGGATCAAGTGCTGCAGTGAAAAAAGGAAGTACAGATTCTGCAGTCAATGGGCATCCTTAAATTTGTGCGCAATTATGCACCTAGGTATAATTGAGCACAAGCTCTTATCATACTCTTTATGAAGGAGTGGAACTGCTCTTAAGACAGACAGAGTTTCCTATAAGGATTCTGTAAGTTGTGATGTGATAAGGACTATGAAACAAATCCAGTTTTTCACTGGAATATGAACAATGACTAGACTTAGAATAAATCAGAACTGTCATCTCTTCTGGTATACTCTGGCATATTTGTCAGTTATTTCAAGAAACACATTTTTTCACACAATTTTCTGTTGTACCTGACAATACTTACCATATCACAGCTAAAAACAAGGCCAGCATCTCACTGCTTAAAGAATAAAAGATAATAATAAAAGCAAAGGAGCAGTCTTCCAGGTTATGGAAAGCACCATAATTCTACTATGCCTGCAGTGAACTGAATGAAAGGGCAGAAATTTTGTTTTCCAAAGACTTATCCTTCCTGCCCAGTCCTACTGATTCATGAAACCACACTGGCAGCTGGGATAATGTCACTTAAACCCTAAGATTAGTTTCATACTTAAAAAATGTACTGAAGTGCTTTTCTGGACCTGGGCCAGATGCTCAGCAACTTCCAGAATCAAGTTCATATTTATGAGTGCTTCATAAGTGAGGAAAATCATAAAATTGAATGGCTTTGTTCCCATAAAAAAGGAAATATAAAGCCCTTAATGCAAAGTAACCATGTGTTAAGTAGTCATAGAACATTTTTTCCTTTGTTAATTAAGCAAAATTTTCATATGGGTGGGGCATTTCCTGGCAGCTGATGTTGAGGCAAGAGCCGTGAGTTTTAATTGCCACTTAAATCTAGTGCATTTCATTGAACAAACAGGTGGAGCATATCCACTCTGAATGTATGGAAACAGCTTGCCTTATCATAGAGAGGAGAATGAGTTTTCTGATTGATTAGTTCCTTTTTATTCTAAGTAGGTTGTGGCCAATTGCAGTAACTGCAGATTTTCTGCATTGAATGTTAACGCAGTTTGCATAGAAAACTAATTCAAAGAGAACACTTAAGAGTTTTAAAATCTGTACTAAAGTGAAAAAAAAAGCAACCAAGCAAGCATATTTCATTTATAGCTCCTAGAAATTGGAGTTATTAATTGAATTATGTGGCTGAAAAGGAAAAGAATCTATTTAACTGTGACAAGTCTCACTAGCTCTGAACAAGCAGCTATTTCTAGGCTGACACTTTGTAGGGTATAAGATTTAGCTAGGAACCAGATGTTAAAGTACATTAAACCAGTTACCAAGTTACATTCTGCGATCTGGAAAACAACTCAGTGGTTTATATATATTTAACATAGAGAGAAGGGGAAAATGCATTTGTGAAATGTGTTCCATTTTATTCTAGTAATAAGTGGTTAGCATTTGAGAAAGATTTCTTTCCTCTGAAAGAATCTTTTCCTCTTTCAGCTGCCAAGACAAAGGTAACTCATATAAACACCTCTCAGAGACAACAGATAAATTTGTTATATTTTCAGAGGTTTAGCTAAAGTGGTAGTAGATATATGACTTTTGTCCTCTATTTAGATGCATAATGGCAAGGCTGAAGAGCACTTCAGAGCTAAGTAGCTGTACAGTGGATCGAAGTCTTCATCGTTTCAGGATTAGTTTATACTTTTGATGTTCAGTAATTGAAGCCCTTGATTCCAGCATCAGTGTGTTAACATATGAAAAGATGGAATCTGACTCTCAGCTTGGTGTTGTACTTTGTGACATTCATTACTTTATTCACCTGAACCAGATGCAAATTTGCAGATTAGCCTACAAAGGCTAATAAGTCTTTATTTATTTTTTTATGTCTAAGGTAAAAAAAAATTGCAAAAATTTTTACTACTGTCTACATTTTTTTTCTGCATACTTTTTCTATATTCTGTATTTCTTCAATAATAATTGAGAGCTAAAATAGGAGGATGAAATACCTCTTTGTGTTAGACTAGAATATTCAAGGGATGCTATTTCTTGAGAGTAAAATGATCTAGTTTTTGCATGGTTAAATCTGCACTGGGCTTGTTTTGAAGACAATGTTAACCATAAGAACTGATGTGTGAACTAATGCCTAAACCACAAAAAAAAAAAAAAAAAAGGAAATATGAGGACCAAATGAGTTGTGGTTTAAAAACAGGCCAAAGTAATAGAAAATTCATGTACTGCAACCCAGAGTGCCAAGGTAAGAGCATAGTTAGAGGTCAGATAGATGGCCAGCTAAATGGAGAATCAGAGCAAGGAGTAGCTCCTGGGAGATTAAGTAAAAAAGAAGAAGGGGATGTAAATGGATTTTGAGTACAAATTATTCCAGGAAGGGCATGAAGCAAAGAGCTCAAATGATATGGGAAACGAGTATCAGTGAAGGAAGGGCTGTTCTCCATGAAGTCTGTGGCTTCTAAAAGACCCTTGCCAAGACATCAACTTAGAAAGTTTGGTGTGGAATGGGGTTGATTTTTATGCGTAAAAACCAAAAGACAAAACCAGATGCTTTACAGACAGTGGAAGTGCTTTTATGTGGGTAATGTGCACATGCCAAAAAAATAGATGCTGATCTAGTGTATTTATTTCAGGTAACACATAGCAATCAGCTGTGATAAGCACAACATAACTCAATATTGCCTGAAAAATATTCTGACTTGCATTTTCTTAAAATCTAACCACACTTCATAGCTGTAGGTTAGAAAACAGAGTAATAGAATTTAGAAAGGTGATCATAGTGATCACAGTCTAGAATTGCCAGTAGAAAACATATCTTTATTTAGTACTGTGTCTCTGAGATGAGCTTTAACATTACCTTTCTTCCATTATATGTCCTCCTTAAAGAGTTATTTTAATAATTTTGTAGTATATTTTAATAGGATTTTTTTCTCAGTAAGACCTTTTTCTTCAGAGCCCGTACTTAAAGGTGGCTATGGCAGTTTTCAGTGAGAGCAGATAAAAACAGATCAAGAGGAACTACTCTTAGGACACAGTGATTAAAGCATTAAAAAAAAGGAAGAGATAAGCACATCTGCATATTAATTTTATACAGAAAGTTAAAATGTTCGAAAAAAATTTGATCAGTTGCAAGCTTGGAAAGCTATCTTACATTTTTCACTTTAAAGCATCTACAGTCATTAAGGTAGTGGTGAATTTTTCATTAAGAAAATAAATATTGAGATCTTTAAAACTATTATTACTCCTTAGGACATAAATCTCTTCTTCAGGAAACGGAATATTTACTCTGTTATTTATTGAAATATAAAGGAGTCAATTGGGCCTTTGCTTTTGAGGCATTAATTTTAGCTAAAACAGTGAAATTGTAAAATATTATATAGGTTTTTAGTCTTTGTGTATGCAGAACACAAGAAACAATTTTAAATAGCCAGAAATGGTGTTTTAAACCATGAGCTTTACTGAAGCTCACATACTGGTGTTACAATGATTTTGCTGATATCATATTTAAAGAATGGTTTCCACAGAATGAGACTGGGGTAAAGATGCTACCATGGTGTATTAAGACCATTTGATGAAAACATTTTTTGATGGCTAATACTCAGCTATTTAAAAGAACACCACTTCCATAATAAGAAGCTGAATTATCTCATTTCATCACACCAATGGACTATGCCTGATAAAAGTCAGTCCTTCCAAATCTTCAAAGGAAGTGGTGAAAATAATTGAGTAGAAAAATGAAAATATGGGACAGAATAATCCATTTCTGCAAAAAGTGTTTCACAGTAAAAGTTTTATACATCTTTCTTCCTTTAAAAGACTTCGGTATTGGCTTATGTTAGCAATCGAAGAATTAAATGTTTCATCTAAGAAACTGTTTGTCCAGAACATGGGAGAAAAATGAACTGGTGAGAAACATTACACTGCCTGTACAATTTCCACTGGGATGAAATGATCTGGCTAATCAGTTGAGATGAAAAGGTTTTTTAAAATTTAATTTACAATCAATATCTAACAAGATTTCAAAGTTGATGACTTGATCAAATATTCATCTCTGTATGTGTTCAAGGCCAGGCTGGATGTAGCTCTGAACAACCTCTTCTAGTGAAATGTGTCCCAGCCCATGGGGGGCAGCTGGAACTAGATGATTTTAAAGGTTGCGTCCAACCCAAACCATTCAATGATTCGCTGAGTTATTTCAAGTCAATCTCACTACTGCTTTCACTCCTTGTACTTTAAAGTCTTATCTTTATCACATGTTGAAAGAGAGGCTATAAAGAGTTCTGGAAGACAAGGTGACAGACCTGTACCCAGAAAAAGTCTCTGCCTCTTTACTGCCTCACACAGGTGACCTCTTTTCATTTAATGTTTCCCCTGTGCCTAAATGAAATTGCATTCAATATTTAAGGTCTGAGGTTTAAATGATATTTATTTAGTATTTAAGTACTTTTCATCAAGAATAACTGCTTTTTTTCTGCTATGAGCTCTTTTGGTGATGGGGTTTTTAATGTTTTTCAGCTTAATTTCATTACTGGCAGTGTGGAACTCTTGTAACAGGCAAAAATAGGTCGACCATGACCTTCCTTTAATGCTTAAAGTTCTAGTCTTTAGCAGGTTTCAAGCGTCTGTCTCTTTTTGTGGCATTATTATGTAATACTTCCATCCAAAATTTATCTTTCTTTAAAGCATGCCCTTATACTTCTCTTTACAAGAGTAATAGGCACTTGCAGGTCTACTTACCTTTTCCCATTTTGGATACTTCTCAAAGAGAGTGGCTTATCTCTATGAAATACATAGGAATTAGCTTCAGACAACATCCTTAACTTTTTGATGGTTAACCTTTTCTAACCTTTCTTTCTGGAAAGCTCTAGCTTTTTTTTTCTTTTTTTTTTTTCTTTTTTTTTTTTTTTGGTTGGGGTTTTTCCTTTTTGTCTTTCTTTTCCCAATTATCTATGCACTTTTTTTCTCTACAAGTTATTTTTACTACACCGTTCTAGATAATTGTCTTGAAAGAAATTGAGGATCTTTATTTCCTGATGCTTTCCTGCCAGATATTTGGCATATGTTACCCTTTACTTTTGCAGCACTGCATTTAACAGCTGTCTAAAGAGATATAACCAACATTAGAAGACAAAGAGCAATAAGATTCTTGAGAATGCTTTTGCTTCTAATGATATTCCCATGGATTTGGGTGGATATTACTTTTAATGATAAAGTATTTTGAGAGCAGTTTTTATTATATCATTAAAAAAAAATCTTCTTTATATGGAGAACTCTTAAAATAATCTAGGTCTTTCAGTAATGGAGGTCTGCTAGAAGATTAAAATTATTGTATTTGTTAAGGAATAAGATAGGGACATATTTGAACCATGCCAATATTATTATATATGTATCTAAATGTTTTTTTAATGACATTTTCCAGTGCTTATTTAGTTATAACACTAGAAAATTTTAGGCATATAAAGTAATTTTAACCCTATTATTTTTATTATTTTTTATTGTTATAGTTTCAGGCATTTCTTTCTCATTATGCTTATTCTTACTCTTACTACAAACATATGCCTCAAAAATCATGTTTAAAAAGACAAAATACCTATGACATAATTAAAAATATGTCAAAACAAGAAAAAAGTCATTAAATTTGATATCTCATTTCTGAGGCTCTGTAAAACAATTTCCTTTTACTGCTTGGTAATTGTCAGCTCCACGTTTCTTTTTAGATTAGAATAAAGTGATTTATGGAAATTTTAATGTTTATAAATATAGCAAAAATTATCTATATTATCAGTAGTCTGCAGCATCACCTATTTGTTTGTTGGGGTGCTAAACTGTGATATGTAAGAATGAAAACAGAATCCTAATGCAATTAAAAGGCAAATATTTTCTGGAGAATTTCACCTAATATGTTTTTACTTGGACTACGAAGTTTTAATTTGTAAGATTTCACTTAAATTAATTCACTTATTATAAGGCAAAAAGGGAAGCTTTAATTCAGCTAAGAAATTCTAGGAATTTCTCTGAGCAGAGAATAATTTTTTTATAAGAAAGACATCAGGTGTTTGATAGGATTTGGTCAGGAATACGTTACGTGTTATAGAGGAAAGGAAATGGTGAGATAGAAGTGAGAACTGACACAAGGGTAGTGGATGTTAATTCAGCTGGGAGATGGTATCATGCAATAGAATTCTTGATAGATCCATGAGGAGGGGGAGCACAAAGACTAAAAAGTTCCACAGACATTGACAGTGAATTAAGAGCTGTTCCCAAATAAACAGGAGCATGGACTGAACAGCCTGGGGAAGCCCTGGAATGAGTTGTTTTGCTTATATGTTGCATCAAAAGAGGAAATAGAAAACCAGATTGATGAGAAATAGAGAGCAAAAAGAAATTATTCTGTATGAACAAGGAAGGAGGAGTCTGGCAGAGAAACAAAGCAAAGGTGATCAAGCAAAAAGGTGAAGGAAATGAGAGAATTTATAGGGACGAATGAATTGGACATGAAATGAGTAGCCTGAAGAAATGAATACTGTAACACACATTCATACACATTCATATTAGGTAAGATTATAATAAATAAGGTGTAGATTAGTAAGGGGATTTAGTGTTGTTTCTGGAAGCGTACTAAAGCAAAATAAAATACTAATAATTTGGAAAAAAAAAAAGACTGTACTCTATGCTGGAAGCTTCAGCATCAGGTAACTGAAGAGTGAGCTTAGGATGAGGATCAGGGTGGGGTGAAAGTCAGAGTAAGATTGACTGCCGGGTGTGTAGAGCGTGCTGTGTTTGGGCAATGCATTCATCAGAGTTTGTGCTTTTGAAACATTGGAACCGTAGAATAAAAGCCATCAGAAAACAAGTATAGACAATATATTTTTTAATATAAGCTTTGGTAATACGTAGTAAATTAGGAGGTGATCAAGATTTAGGAAAAAAACCCACACAGATACCTCCCCCCCCCCCCAACAACTTGTCTAGAAAACTACAGCTCTGTGTATAGTTTCTTGAGTTTGATTTTCTATCAAGCATGCTATTGCATGAAACCATCTCACAGCTCACCAATGAATTCCAGAATTTCCTAACTTTGAAACAATATTCTGAAAGCACTTCTAATATTATATTAAAATGTTTTTATATGAGCAGCATTTAAAGTAGATCTATTTCTCTAATACTAATAGGAGCCAGAATTGACTAGGCTTTGTTCTCTTATCTAGGAAGATGTAATCTTCTGATACAGCACTCATAATTCAAGGCTTTAGTCCTGTGAACAGCCCTTCTGGGATTTTTCTAGTTTAAAGACTGAGGGGTCTACTGCCTCCTACAATTGCTAAAGAGCATAAGATATATAGTCAGAGATCACCTTCCGAACAGTCAGCACCAGTCTAAGCCTCTAATAGAGCTATTCTGAAGCAGCAACTTCAGAAACAGTTGGGTCAGCATGGTTCCTTGGGGAATCACATAGATTTCTGGATGCCCAAAAGAAAAATTGCCAGTGATAGAAGCTGGCAGTGTTTAGCAGAGCTAAGCTGTGAAACAATTGAGCTGTACTCAGCCACAGTAATGCAGTAAGACTGGCTTTGACTTTGTCAATTCTCCTAACTAGGTTAGTTTTGTCTCTTGAAACCAGAAATTAATTTTCATATTGAAATGAATTAAATATATAGAACTTAACATTAAACATTCAGTTCTCTAAATGTATAGTAACTAAGCTTTTTATTTTTTTTTCTCTGAGGAAACTGTGATCTATTTCAAGGGCAAAGAAATAAGTTTCACCTGCACCATTTTCTTCATTTTCTTATCTATGTCCACATTTCCTTTTCTCAGTGTTATTTAGTTAAAAAAAAAAAGAAAAGAAAAGGAACAACAAAACCCATCCTCTTCCAGAAACATCAAACCATCATTGCCCAATGTTCCAAGACATCAGAAAAAATCAGGCAGGGAACCTTCTCAGTAGTTAAAATTTATCTAAATCTCAGAGAATATTTGATCTCATTTAGATCCCTAGACCTTGAATTGAATAAAAATTCATAAATTTCAAGTTCTGACCGGAGGAAATTCTGAGCTTATGTGCCATTTTGTCTTGGTTTGATCTGAGGTTTTTTGGCTTGTAAATCCAGAAAATTAAGCCACTGTGTTGTCTTTGACTGTTTAGACAGAATAATAAGAAAATAACCTATTCAGCATTAGATGAGAAAACGAATAAAATCTGTCTCTTATCATGAAGCTAGATAAATGCTCCCTGCCTGTGAAATTCTGTGAGCAGGCCCTATCTGGATAGGAAACTGTTAGTCCAGGATAAAAGTGGGGACCAACATCTTACACATGCATGTGGGGCTTCAGAGAAGGGTTTTCTATAATCGAAGAAAATTATTAAATAAGAATAATAATTTGATTGTGGGGAGGCACAAGACACCATTAAAAAAAAACTACAAAAAGAATATGCTAAAAAGCATTTCAGCATGTATTCAACAAAAACATTAAGCAAAAGAAATAGCACAAGCATTTATGGGTTTCCATTATATTGCAGAATATCTGTTGTCTTCTTATTTATATTATACTTTTTAATGATTGCATGTCTTTTGTGAAGGAACATAGAAACAATAATGACATTTTAAGTGGTACTCATTTACGAAAGTGAGAAATAGACAGTTAGGGTAGAGACTTCCCACAGTGCTGCACCTATATTTTCTGTGTAGCCAGGTGCATAATTAAAGCCATTAAAGTACAGACAATCCCACAGCTGTCTTTTTAACTGAATACAAGTTATTTTCAAAAAATTCTCTGTTAACCTCTTCTAATGAATCAAATTGACTTTTGAGATTGCTTATTTGAAAATATCCTGAATTATTCTGAACCTGTAAATGTTTTAAAAACTCTAATTAATCTGCAGAAGATCTGAGTGATTAGCAAAAAAAAGAGAAGATTTTTCTTTTGGACGCTTCAAGACTTATTTTTTATTAACCAAGAGCTAAACACACCCTAAAAGCAAATTCTTCAATAGCCAAATTCTTCATTAGTCACCTATGTTATCAGGAACATGATTGGTTTCTATCACAAAGCAAATGACTTGACATGATACCACTAGTGTTCAAAATTGCAGAGAATATCCTGACTATTTTTTCTTAGAAGCAGTTTGGGACTGAAACAAGAGTGATACATGCTGGACTTAGATTAGATTTTCAAGTTATGTGGATGACTATCAATCTACAAACTTTCAAAAAAAACTTCAAAATAGTCAGCAAATTGGGGAGCTGAAGCTATATACAAAGATAATATTATTCTTATTCTTATTAATATTACTTTAGATATCAAAAGTATAAAGAAAAGTGTCTATAATTTCTTGGGCTGTTACAATCACCAAAGTCTCCTTTTGCCAACACAACTTCAGTTCCTACAGGCTGACTTAGCTATTTGACAGATCTGTAGGGAGGGCAGATGCAGTACCTGGTGAGCCTCAATAAAAACAAGTTTTACAAGTCTGTCCTACCGAACTAATTAAAACATTGGTTTAGTGTCTTTAATCAGAAATTATGAGTAGGCTGAGGATTTTAATGTACCCACAATAATGATTAGATTTTTCAGATTATAATATTTTATAAATAGATACTTAAGAAAGTCAATAAGAAGGTAGCCTTTAAGATTTCTTTTGGCTAAGAGACTACTTCTTAATCATGCTCCTGACTTGAGATACTTTGGCTCAGATTTGCTAAAGTTTTCAAGTAAAATAAAAATCTAAAGCTGTCATAATCTGCACTTGACAGAAGGAGAAATAAGTATGGAAGTTCACCAAAATGAGCAGATGGGAGAAATTCATGCCATAATTCCCCCTCTCCTAGGTTCACTCCTGGGTTCACAGAGCTATTTTACTTTTATCTCCGTCCTGAGATTTTACTGAGTGCAATACATTTAGTTTCTTCATTCTAGAAGCTGCAAATGTTTACTTATTTGCTTTAAAGTAAAACATCTTAAAAAAATGAAGCAGATTTGGGAGTGATGTTTCAGGAGACTCCAGGAGGTTATGCTGTTTTGCATCAAAAAAAACTCAAACAATAGCAAAAGCAATTCTAGCCACACATTGTTTCCATTTCCTGACATCTGCAAGGAAACCTAAGCAACTTGTATGATAGATTTTTCAGATGTCATTTGAATTGGTCATAAAATGAATATTTTTGAATAATTTCCTTGTTGCAGAGTTATAACCCACCAGAGTGATTAGATCAATTAACACAGAATGTTAGGCTAAAGTACAATAAACATTGTCTTTTGAAAGGTTTGACACTGAAAACAGATGCACTTAGTATCTCAGAGTTAATAAATTAAGTCTTTTTAAAAGTGTGCTGTTACAGGCATATTGAGCTCTACTGTTGCTATCAATGTGGTTGCATTTCTAGGGCTGAAATGTTACAGTCTGCATTCCCAGTTAGCACTGCCAGAGAGAAACTGAAGACAATTTCAGATATGCCCTGTCAAAGCTCCGGTGGGTTTGGTTACTTGATGCTGCAGGAGAGAGCTTGCACATACACTGGTTTCATCAGTTCTCACTCAGTCATTGCACAAACTAGTTGTTTTCCTCTCTAGGCGGAGACCTGTCTGTTACTCTGATTTAAAGTGGACATCTACAAATAGAAAAACTTGATCTAGAGGGAAGTTATAAAATCCTTTCAGTACCCAACCTATCAAACTCTTAATCATTCATATTTCAGCTCCTCTGCCCTTTGTGCAGTATTTCATTTAACCAGCATAAACATTTCTTATGATAGAGAAGATTGGGAAAAAAGAGCCTGAAATTCTTAGTTATGACTGCATGGAGGTTGCACACTGTTCCATAACCATTGCTTTTCATTTTTATCAGTATAAACTCAATGGTTTTCTATTCCCCACAGTATGTTTTTAGTAAATTATTCTCTTTCCATTCAGCCTTATACTACTAACTCCTTAGGACAGCCAAAAGCCTTTGAACTTCTTCTTCTGCATTGTTTAATCTATGAGCTACTGCTGAGACCACTGAAATGTGTTGCAGCAGAAATTTTCAAATTAATTATTCCTACCATATTACACTGTGTATCTAAATGCAATCTTCTTTACAAAAAGAAAAGAAAAATACATACTTTCTTTAAAGAAGGATTTGGGAAACATTTTTAAGCTTTCTTATGCATTTTTGGGATTGGGAAACAAAAAAGTATTTTTGTAATGTAGTTAATACATTTTTTATCCATATATCTAATTAAAATCTTGGTGATTATAGAAATTACTATATCGGGGCTAAGTAGGCCATAAAAGTAACATACCTCGTTCTTATCCCTCAGTGGCCTCATTTTACGTTCTGATGTGTCTTTGTGAAGTGTCACAATCTCAGCTTGCTGCATGCAGGCTCATGGTAGTTTCTACATCTTCAGTTATGTCAAAAAGGAAACAGTTTGAAAATGTCAGCTAGTCATAATATTAGAACAACAGAAAGACTTTGCAAAGACACAAGCTTTTTAAATTTCAGCCCAAATCACAAAAGTTATCACGGTACTTGAGGAAAACGTACTGTTACTTTGGGTTATCCATACATACACATTTTATGTGTCAGAAGGGCTTTTCTTTGTCAGAGTTGATGTTACTGCATTCCAACAGATTCTGTCTCCAGGAACATCACTAAGGACATGTCTAGCAGACAGTAACACATTGTACAGACTTGGAAAAAAGGAGAAGCACTGTGTGTGATGTGATTACTAATCTCTACTATTGAAATACATGTTTATACATATGTACAATAGCCAAGATCAAGACGACTGGCTGTGGCTTACATCATCTTGTCATTTTTATGACAGAAAGACACCTAAAGCAAGCAGATGACTGAGGTGGCTCCCACTGACTTTAACCAGAGTCATTCCAGCATTGTCATACATTTTTTTGGGGACTTAATAAAAACAGCAGTTACAAGACTTAACTGCAGGATACATAATTTATAGCAAATTTGGCCTGTTTAAATTTTACTTCTGAAGATGCAGAAAATATTGGTTTAATCATCATTATCTCCCATAGGTTTCTGTTTCTTGTTAGTTTGTAAATCCTTCCATATGGATTTCTTAAACTTAAAGACTGAGCAGACAAGTCCCCTGAAAACTACAGATTCTCCTTGCATAATGTTTCTTCTTTTCCCACAATACTTTCAAGATTTCATCACTATAGGAAACTTATGGGTGTGTTATTTAAACTTCTGTATGATTAGTTTTCCTCTTTTTCCCCTTTGTTCAGCATCACCTGCCTAATCTTCAGTGTCTTTTCAAAGCCCTGCTCTTTACTGCCCACTGACCCCACTATATCACAATATCAATATGGGTGATTGATAAATGTGTACATGAATCTCTGAGCATGCCATCAGAGTGGCCAGCTTTGGGAACATGCATTATGAGTTGCTCTAAGGTCAACAGGCAGTAAAGTCTTCTGAGCATTCTCCACCTCAGATTAGAATCAATTCCTTGACTGAATAAATACGCAGCCAAACTGCAGCTGACAGACAGAAGCTGTAAAATGTGAGAGTGAAGGTCAGCACCCTGGATGAAATCTTTTACATGGTGATCAGACAGACCTCATGAGGAAATAACCAACTATGACAGATAAGGTGGCCTGAGCAGGAGCACTGGCAGTGAGTGATTCCTGTGTCAGAGCCTGTACCTGCCCGGAGGGGAAAATCAAAGTGGGGTCTCTGCTTCGTTTTTCTAATTGAAACAGGCATTGGTAAGGAAGAAGCAAAAACTTGTTCTTTTTGAAATCTAAGGGTCAAACAATGAATATTTGTTAACTATAGAACTTGTTTGGAAAACTGAAATAAAATGTCCTGCAATAACTTTTAGCAATAATATGACAGTATTTAGAAACCATAAAATATGAAAACAGTAAAATAAACTTGAAGTAAACCTGGTGAAGAGAATAGAATTGAATTTTTCTTCATTGACAGCAACAATTAGCATATTTGGAGAGAATTTCTGAAAGTAGATAAACTATTGGACTCAAATACATTTCTTTTCACATTAGAAAATATTTTCTTTAATAATCTCGATTTTATTTCATTTCACTGGCAATTTTACAAACCTTATAATATGCTGGTGGTATAGGAAGGCCTTCTTCTGAGAGTTTTGCCAGAAAAGCACTTAGTTTTTCTTACACATATAGAATCAGGGAGCTCCCAGCTTTTGCTTCTGTAGGACCCAGAATAAAAAATTTATCCCAGTGGAACACAATTTTTCAACAAAGCAAACTGTGAAATCTAAAAAAAAAAAAAAAAATAATTAAAAATTAAAAATCATAACGTATTGTGATCTCAGACACATTATTAAAAAATGCTAGTCAAAAGAATTAATACACATTTGTATTTTTAAACAGTGTAGAGGAACAGATAGTAAAATTTCCAACTGCTTCAACTGTTCAATCAAAAAAGCATGTTCAACAGAAGAGACCATTATATTTGTGTCTCTTTCTTCTGTTCTTAATTAAGATTATAAGCATTCTAAACATTGTGGGAAAATTATATAAAAATCAGTAATATACTTGGATTATATTTATGTATAAACATATATATCTGCAGCAGGTTGTTAGACTCCTAAGGTTAAATTCTAGGAAAACACCTTCTACCTCAGAAGACAGCCCAGAAACATGTCCCAGATGAAGTGTAAATATTTTTTAGTTGTAAACAATGTAACCTAAAGTTCATAATTTCTCATCTACATCTTATAAATGCCACTACTTAAACTTTTCTTTCTCACTGTACCTATTTCTCTTTTCTTTCTGATTTCAGTTATATGTGGGTGTTCAGATTTCTTAATATACTTAATCTTTTTTATATATCCTTTTAAAATTTACCTCTCTCTTTCTTGCGGACTTTCTAATGATTTTTCAAATTAAAGTACCCTCAAAGTCCATTAGATACATCAGGTTGCCTATTTGAAATCATATTAATGAGTAACAATTTTGTCACTTCAAACTTTTCTTTTTTTAAAATTCATTCTTTTCACACAGAACTTCAGCTTCCTTACATAGGATCTATTTTATAACTACAAGAATTAGGTGGAAAATTACTCTGTGAAATTAAAGTTTTTTCAAAGCAAATATTATACAAGCAATGTGTTAGAATTACAATGTAGGAACGATTCTACTATTTAGCTCTGGATCTCAGATTGACCACACCTCATAAATCACAAGGATTTTTTTTTCATTGTTTTTTTTTTTCCTTGTGTTTATTTCCAAATGCAGGTCACATCTGGTTCAGAAGGTAAGGCATGATCTGATTATTTAAGGATTCCCTGATAAGGATGACTAACTACATCCCTCTGGACAGCGCTACAGTCTTTCCTTTGGAGTTATTATTTATAGAGAGAGTATAGATCCTAGTCAAACTAAGATGTTTTTCTCTAGTCAATGAAAATGTTTAGAATCAAACCAGAATTGCCTTTGTTTCTCTTTGACTGTTCCTCCTTTGGAGATCTTTACCTAAGTTAGCCCCCATCAGAATGGATTTTCTTGGAAGCATCTTCTCTTTTCACCTTGAAAGAATTCAAAAAAGACTTTTCTTGTAAACTCTGACATCAGACATGATGATAAAAAAAACAATCTAATTTTCCCCCTAAAGATGTTTAACTCCTTTGGCACAGTTTTTTTGTTTATCCTTCCAACCTGTCCTCAGCTTGTCCAGACCTTTGCCTGATCTTCCAAGCCATCCTAAGCACTTGGCTATCCTGGCTCCTTGTAAATCACTTAGCTGGAACAGTCTGTATCCTGGCTAATCCTCCTAAGATTCTCATCCTAACATATTAATCATAATAATAAATCCTTGCTCCTTTTTGCTGCTTTGTTTACCAGAAAGACAATCAAAGGAGTAAGATCCCTCTCTTCCCAGAATCTTTTGCTATGATTCATTTGTTCTGAACATGAGAGACCTTGGATTCTTTATAGCTGCATAAGTGAAACATAACTAGTCTGCATGCCCTGTTCTCATGCTTTTTCCTAGGCTGGTTTTTAAGGCTATGCAGAGGCTGTTTTGTTTGACAATGCTAGGTCTAAATGGCTTAAAACTGACAAACACCAAAGCACAAATAAAAGCAGGACTTTGTCATTGTAATCCTCAGCATTGTGGACTCCTAGAAATGGACAGCTATCTCTGAGAAAGACAGTGGCAATGATATTATATGCTTATTTGTGCTACAGAAATGACAGTCAAGAAAGGTACTTAACCTGGACTGGTAATCACAGGAATCAGCACTGACTAGAGTCTGTCTGCAGGAAATACCAGTATAAGGATGTGAGTGAAACACTGTTCTTCACTACAAGGGGGTGAGTAATTCTGTGTAGAGCTTAAAGACAGATGTATTGCTCAGAAAGAAGTTGCCTCATGCTTTTTCTTAAAGTGGTGGTGGTGCTTTTGCTGCCTAATCTCATCCTTGTCTAGGTGATTAGGATATTTGGCTGTGAAGGATGATTATCTTCATGTGTGAATTTAATGTCTAATGAGTCTCTCTATTGTTTCTTGTTAGTTCTCATGACTCAGGCAATCTGGGCTACACACACCTGCATCTTCTTCAAACTGAGGAGCAGGATGACTTACATCTAAGGAACCTCTTACCATGATCCTGTCACACATATTTTTGTTGAAAATGCAAAACCAAAGCTTGACAAGATACTGAAGTTACAAGATCAAGCTTCTTTTATAGAACTTTGAGTCACTTCCTATAGTGTATATCAATTATGCTTCAAGAACACTATGATAATTCAGACTCTGGATATTATTAAGCATGGTAAAGATCTGCTTCTGGTTTTTAAAGAGAATCAGACAACCATATTCTGTCTTTTCAACTAGCTATCTCAAATCAATAACATTTCTAGCCGAGTATATAAAGCTCTGAGTTTTTTTCGTAAGGAAATGTCCTTTTTTTTTCCTCCCCTTCAAAAATGTAGATATTTCATAGTCTCTCTTAAATCTGAAACAGCTTAAGAGGACGTAGGACCTGAGGTTTCTGCCTTCCATAAATGTATATCTTTGAATTACTCTCCTAGTGAGCTTTGACTTGGGAAAGGCAATAGCTAGAACTACATTTGGGAAAAAAAATCCATTAACAACTGACAGATACATCTGCAAAAGAAAACAATCTCCCAGCAGTCCTCCCAAAATATAATTGGAATAAATTAGTCTTCTGTTTATAGTCATTTCATGATCATCAGAAAGGAGGGGGGAAAAAAAGAAGGAAGGTAAAATACAATATGGTTATGTTATCTGAAGGAAATTATATGGTTATTTACATTAGTCTGTTATGCAAACATTTAGGAAAACATACTTCTGAAATATAAGGAATATATGTCATATATGGTAATGCAGGTTTTTTATTTTGCAGCGTGATAAAATTGCTTAACAGTTGTAGGCATGTATAACAGATGTTGCCATGCACTGTCCTTGATTTACATGATGGGCAAATTCCCTGAGCAAAGCACATATGTGTCATGTCCAGTGGAGAGGAAAATACCCCTGTAGCTTGCTCCAGATTAGGAAGAAAACAGATTTAAAAGAAATTTGCATTTTTCTTTTTTTCATTTCAGATTTTTACTGCTACACACTTACCAGAAGCACTGATATTATGAGACCTTGTTATTTATTAGAAAAATGTACCTAAATATATATTGGAGAGTTTTGTTGGTATTGCATTATTCTACTGTATGCTTTATTATATTAAGTGCAATTAATTTTCATATAAACTGTTTTGACATAATCTCACTTTTGAAAATTACTTGTAAATTTTCCTGTCAGTGCTTACATGATTATTTATTACTTAGTGGAATACATAATGTCTGTCAAAACTTTTACCTTCCTAATAATTATATTGGTATAAAGATGTGACAGAGAAAATAGATTAAAGACAATTATTAAAGTCTTGTTATTTTTAGGTGGTTGTTCAGGTCCCGTTTTCAGATTTTCATTTATTCTCCAGTAAGGAGCTCAGAAAAAGAAACCTAGTATTTAATGTAATTTTTTTTTACCATGAAACTGGCAATCAAGACACCACATATAGAAAATAATAGAATATCTCAAACTGGAAGGTACTCATAAGGACCACAGAGTTCAACTTTTTGATTCTCATAGGACTACCTAAAGAATAAACACTAATATATCATTATTATAAACAAAATTTCAGTGGAGTAGGGCCTATGAAGTAATAGAAAAAGAAATTGCATTACACATGAAAAATAAAATAACCAGTTCTGTATCAAATTTTCCAGATTCTCCTTCCTTGTCTAACCACCAACCACATATAAAAAGGCAGTTTGCAACACACACACTCAACTACAGCACAGAGGTACAACACACAAGACAGTAATAACTTGATAGTCCTTCATGTACCTTTTACATCCCTTTCTGATTTTCTAGAGTGTTTTCAGAGAACACACCTAAATATTTCAGAAACAATTCTTCAAAATTTCTCTTTTCAGTCATAACATCACATATATTTGCTTTTCCTCTTGTGCTTTAGAGATATTGTAGTGATAGAATAGTTTGAAAGGAACTTTATTCTTAGATTTCTTTATGTGGAGAAAGTGAAGTGCTTCCTGGTAGAATGTTTTACTGAATCACAATTTTTATTACACATGTATTCTGTCTGACTTCTGTATCTTTAACAGATTTCTAGATATATACTATATATCATTACTAGATCTCTAGAAACTGAGAGATCCCTGAGGATTAAAGTCTTCAAAGCAATATGCAAGAGGTTGCTAACACAACAGCTTTAAAAAGAATGCTTAGGAATTCCTGTAAAAGGCATTCCTCATCTGTATTTCCTTATGGTAGCACTATGCAGCTTAACGTATGGCCAAAACATCTTAAGAACTCAATCCCAAAAAACCCACAAGCTATGTTAGGCAATATTTTCAGTCCTTAAGTCTTTTTTGTTTGGTTTTTTTTTTAATTGATAAACAAATGGGGGTTTTATGAGATAAATTAAACTTAATTTAGCTGTAATTTTGGGGATTGCCATATGGTACCAATAAATAATTTCTCAGTAAGGTACTGCTATCCCTTAAAATAGATGAACATATGTCAGTGTGTTGGGTTTGCATGGCAAGAATTTGGTAACAGGGGGGCTGCAGGAGTGGCTTCTGTGAGAAGCTGCCAGAAGCTCCCCCACATCTGATGGAGCCAACTCCAGCTGGTGCCAAATCAGACCCACTGCTGGCCAAGGCTGAGCTCAGCAGCGATGGTGGCAGCACCTCTGGGATAACACAGTTATGAAGGGGAAAAAACCTGCAGCACAAGAGCAGCCAGGAGAGAGGGGTGAGAGTGTGAAACTGCCCGGCAGACACCAAGACCAGAGCAGAAGGAGGGGCAGGAGGTGTTCCAGACACTAGAGCTGAAATTCCACTGCAGCCCATGAGGACGACCATGCTGAGGCAGGATGTGCCCCTACAGTCCATGGAGATCTACCAGGGAGCAGAGATCACCTGCAGCCTGTGGAAGAATGCCTCGCTGTGCAGCCCACACTTCACAGGTGGCTCTAACCTGAGGGAAGCCAATACTGGAGTATGCATCTGGAAGGGAGGGACCTGTGGCCCTGTGGAGACAGGAGCCTAAACTGGGGCAGTTTTGCTGGCAGGACAATTCCCCATGTGGGGAACTCATGCTGGAGCAGTCTGTTCCTGAAGGACTGCACCCGATGGAGGGGACGCACACTGGAGCAGTTTGTGAAAAATTGTAGCCTGAGGGAAGACCTCACATTGGAGAAGTTCACAGAGGACCATCTCCTGTAGGAGTGGCCTAGTGGTCAGGGGAAGAGCATGAGGAGTTCTCCCCATGAGGAGAAAGGAGCAGCAGAGTCAATGTGTGATGAACTGACTGCAGCTCCCATTGCCCATTTCCCTGTGCTGCTGTGAGGAGGACCTAGAGAAAATTGGGAGAGAAGCTGCGCCTGGGAATAAAGAGATAGGGGGAAGGTGTTTTTAATATTTGGGTCTATTTCTTATTATCCTAGTCTGGTTTGATTGTCAGTAAATTAAATTGACTTGTCCTCAAGTTGAAGTTATTCTACCTGTGATAGTAATCCCCAAGTGACCTTTCCCTGTCCTTATCTTACCCACAAGCCTTTTATTACATTTTCTCTTTCCTATCCATTTGAGGAGGGGAGTGACAAAGCAGCTTTGGTGGGCAACAGTCACCCAGCCAAGGCCAACCCACCACAGTCAGGTACTCATAATTAAATCCATATCATTTCACTAGGAAATATATCCATAACAATTAACCACCTTGAGCTGACTGGTGATGGCTTCATCACATGGCTGATTATATATGCATAGCTATATCCTGCTATTACATTAATGAAAATTTTCCTACCTACACGAGAGTCCAGCTTTTTAGACTTCAAGATTATTCCTCATTCCAGTGAAGGTCTTTTGCTCACAGCAGATGTCCACAGCAACATTAGTCATCCTTAGTGAAATGGCTCTTGGAAAAAATTTTAAAAATCATTTCACTTTACCATAACACAGAAAAACAAATCATTTTAATAGCACTTTCATTCTTCAAAACTTTTAGAATCTGAGAAGGGGGATGTTATTTTGCTGAAAAAGTTTTGTCAGGTTATCCTTTTATTTGGATTTATAATCCAGCTGGAGAAGACTTAACACACTTTGAAGACAGTTCATTTTACTTTTGAGCCTTTGTAAGTCATCCCTGGCTGAGAATACTTGAACAAGTGTGTCCAGAGCTTTTTCTCAGAGTGGATGTAAAGCAAACATAATTTCAACTTCAGCTGCACTATCCATTCCATGAAACAATCAATGACAAGGTGAGAGATGGAATTAGAATTCAAGTCCACTTCCAGAGTCTCTTTCTCTGAGCATCAATCTCCAACTCTTTGATGCTATACATAAGCCTCAGCATAGGCTAGTAGCAGTGAACCTGTTGTGGTGGCTTATGACAAATTGAACAGCTTGGATATGATTTCAGAATGGGAACTTCTTTTTATAACTGTGCCTTCTTTTTCATGTCTACTGTGGCAGCACAGAGTGAACCTTTGCATAAGAAATCACATAATTTCAGTAAACCTACAATTTTTTACACAACCTTTATGCTCAATACTTATTTTAGTTTCAGTATCTAACATTGCTGTTATTGATTTCTAGTACTGGAAAGTTATTAGCTGGTTTTTGTTTGTTTTTAGGTCTTTTTATCCCTGCTGGCCCACTGGGAACACTGTATTTTACCATCTAAATTCTGTTCCATGTACAACTATAGCTTATGGCTTCCTATAAAGAATTACTTTCTACACTTAGGGGAAGAGATAGGTCAGATGCACTTCAGTGAAACAAGAGCTTAGAAAAAGACACTTTGTAGGGTCAGAAAAGAAAACACTGCAATCAGCATACTACTGCTATTGCTGTACATCTGACCTCTACCAAACTTGCAGCACCCAGCTGAAAACTCTGCATCCTAAAATATTTATTCTCCACACTGACTTTATTTTCAGTTTAAGTACTGAAATTGATTTTAATTTTTTTCCAGAAGTGTGAGAAATGTGATATTTAACACTTTAATGTCTAACACATTCTAAGTTAAATGTTGAAAATGTAATGCTAGCTAGACTCAAATCCCCCTTTTTTATGAGCTATCCCATGTTAGTAAACTTTATGCAGAGTTCTCTAAACTGTGATCATTAAAAAGCCAGCATCAGAGGCAAGGAGATCGGGAATAGAATCATGTATATGTACCTACAACGCTTCAATGCAACTGGTCACTTTTAATCATAGAATCACAGAATTGCAGAAGCACAGATTGGTTTGGTTTGGAAGACACCTTCAAGGTCATCTAGTTCAAATCCCCCTGCTGTGGACCTGATTCACCAGATCAGCTTGCTCAGAGCTCCATCCAGCCTGGCTTTAAACGCTCCCAGTGGTGGACATATGCTCTGGGTAACCTGTTCTAGTGTCTCATCACCCTCAGAGTAAAAAAATGTCTTTCTAATATCTAAACTAAACCTATCCTCTTTCATTTTGAAGCTGTTCGCCCTTGTCCCATTACTACCTACTGTTGTAAAAAACCTCTTTCCATCTTTCTTGTCTCCATCTTGACCTTCAGATACTGGAAGGTCACAATTAGGTCATCCCAAAGCCTTCAGTTTTTCAGGCTGAACAAACCCAATTCTCTTAACCTTTCCTTTAAATATATTTTAAGTCCAGGATTCCCACATTTTAATCAATGTGCAGAATTGCTGTTCCCTACTGATGACTGGCTGTTCTATTAGGAGTGGATATGCTACTGCAGAAAGCACTTACAAATGCTGATTAAGGTGTTGCTGTACCCTTTACTATAACTGAAACACTTCTAAGAAGGAGACATGTCCCTGCAGCTGCTGTAATAAATCTATTCACGATGACATGTTAGCTCTATTTGCATTTATCAGCATCAAAGATCTTTTCATTGTTATGTTCATAGTACCAACGCTAAATCACGTTTTTCATCTGCTCTTATATAGATTTAGATTTGCATCAACATTTAAAATGCTTAAAAGTGGAAGAAGGCATTTAAATTGTCATCACCATCTATCATCTAACAGAAAGCCTGCAGTAAGGGTGGAGTATGACATAATTATTTCAAGCAAACTCCTCAAAAGAACCAACATACAGTTTTATCCGAAGGTTATTCCTGTCTTGAAGAAAAACTTACCTGCTTGGATAAACTTTGGAACCTTTCTGGACAAGATAAGTCTTCAAGACGATTTAATCTAAAATCTACTCTTTACTATACAAGCTTTCAAAAGGCTGTCAAAATTTATAGCTCACAGAAATAGGATGTAGCAGGACTTCTATTAACATATCCAGCAGAGAGCAAATTGAGTGACCCAAACACCATCGCAGGGCAGACTGAAAAACACATTCTAGTTCTCTGTATTTTGATAGAAAAAAATAATAAAATGTTCTATAACTCTCTTGGTCATCTTCATCTTTCCTGAGGAAAAAAGTATCTATGGGTGAAAACTGATTGCATTTATACTTCCTTGGAGAGAAGGAAGAAGAGTGTTAGTGACACCACTGTCATTCCATACTAATCTCCAGCTCCATGTTAATCGACCTTTTCTGTGGTACAGTAGTTGCCATGGTAAAGCCTATCTGAATCCCTGTTACCCAAACCCCTTCTCTTTCTGTTTCTCCTTTCTTTCACTTTTCTACAAAATATCAGTAATCTCTGATTTTTTCTTTATCTTTGAAAATGGAAAAAAATGATGATAAATGAAAAAAAATCTCACTTTTGTTCAAAGTTTTGGGTATATGCACAATGCTACATGCTGTAACTTCTGGAACCACTCTTGCCTAGTCATGAGATGCAGACCAGTATCTCCTGTAACACATGTAATTACTTTTGGGTCATTTTTTAAATGAGTTCTTCCGTTTTTCACAAGTAATAAAAGATTTATATAGTGACATGAAAATTGTCATGCAGAGTGAGGACTCCTCGTAGGGAGTCTTAGCACAGAAATTAACAGTAATGTAAACAATATTCAGACTGACAGAAAAAGAATACATTTTATTTATTTCATTTAACTTATTCTGCTTCTGTCTGCAACAATGACTTGAGATGATTTTGATAATTGAGCCTTTTTGTAGTGAGCGTCTATCAGTGACTGTTCTCCCAAGCTGTGCATGACTAGTTACCTCCAAGTCTCATTTCAAGCTGTAACCATGTTTAAATTATTTAAAGGGAGACATATTCTAGAATATTAGTATGTATTAAACTGCCAAAAAATAAAAAAGAAAGTAAATATATTCTTTCCTTCCCAGTATCTTTGTAGCCCTGCTTTGGATGTTTTACAATAGCTTTATATCTTTCTTATGTTGTGGTGCCCAAACCTACACAGAACATCGAAGGTGAGGCCACACCATCGAGCAGAGAGGGACAATTCCCTCCCTCAACCAGACAGTGAGGCTGTGCATGAAACATCCTAGAATAAGGACTGTATTTTTTAAGGAAGACCTTGTGAAATTAGCCTGAAGTATAAGTTAAAAAGACTGTATTTTACAGAGTGCTGTGTTGAATGATATAAATAGAAATATTGATTTTTGGTCTGCTTAGGAATTTCTGTTTTGGATATCAATATATTTTATAGAAGATGAACAAATTTGATGAGGCAGGTGATAAAAACACAACTGTGATATTTTAAAATATTGTCTTCCACTACCATATTCATAACCTGTAACCTCGACAATTTTGCATGACAGCAGGTTTATAAACTTTCTTCCAGCTGAGTGGTGGTGCTAAAACCTTCAAATGAGGGGCCAATCCAAACTGTGGCTGGTTAACACCTTTTACTGGCTCAGGATGTTATATAGTGGATCAAATTTTTGTGAGATTACAAGAAATTTACTGAAAAATGAAGGTAAAAATGTGATTGTTTAATATTTTGATCAAGAAACACCCTTTTTCAAAATATTTTTTGAACTGTGTGAGAAATTCTACCCCTTTTAAAGCAAATGAGAGGTGTACCCTGACTTTATTCACTGAACATCTTCTGATATAAAAGGCAGGGAAGGAAGAAAAGTACAAATGCAAACTATGTATCACAGACATGACAGTTTGGGATAATATTCATTGTTTATTATTTTTAATTGGAAACCACTGTTCCCTGTTAATTAACTTTTAACATTTTATTTTTATGAATATGCATCCTTTACAAATCTTTATGATTTCCTCCATTCTCCTCGTATGCTACTTTAAATGCTTTTTTTGGTTGTCTTGTTTTTCTCTTGACTTATTCATGAAAGTCTGACACTGAAATTAATTTAAATCATCTAAAATATATGCTGTTCCAGGCATTGTAACAGCATGGAGATAAATACTGTGTTTGAATTAGCATAGGGATAAACTATTAAACTCTAGCAAACTACTTAAAATATGCAATGAAGATTTTTCCAAAAATCAAAGGAAAGGAAAATGGAGGAAAATGCTGTTTCATACCTTGTCATTTCAACCAGAAAACTTCAATCACTGATCAAAGTCACTGATGCTATAACGTAGGTGGTACAGGTTGCACAGAAGTATGACAATTTTACAGCTAAGAAACATTCTTTAAAAAACATATTCTTTGCAACATGATACGTAATTCCTTCTTTTCTCTTTCTCCTATGGTATGTTTCCAATACCTCACTTCATTCTAATCTGCTAGGAAAGCAGAGTTATTCTTTTAAAAGCAGGAAGTAATGACTGGAATAATAAGCAGACTGAGTAGTGGTGTAAGAAAATTAAAAAATCAAATTAAGCATTCCAGCACAGAGATACTTGTCATCATCTTAAATGTTTCTGTTACTCCTGCAAAAAGTACTAAAGAAGGAATCCATCCTTAGAAGATGGATTTGTTCACTACAAGCTTCTTCCAGTCTGAAGAAATGACCATGAGTGAAACTTTTTGGAATTTTCCCAAGTCCAAGCTAAGTTCATGCAAGAAATTACATCTGCAGTATGAAACAGATATTTAGTTAAATGTTTTTGCAAATATTAAATTATGAATGTAATCTATATAATAATAATTATACTATAAATTTTTATACATGTATCTAAATATATAACATTTATATTAAAATATATATACATTTCATACATATATAAAATAGTGAATATATTACTAGTCATACAGAGAGTTTGGTTGCAAATGAAGCTGAACTCAAGTTCACATGTAATACTAGTACCAATATGAAACCTGCTGCAGTCTGTTATTCTGCTCTTTAGGGCTGAATTCTGCTTTTTTTTATTATTCCACATACATATCACTTTAAATTTAAAAGCCCACAAAGAAATTTACCCTGTTTTTGGATGCATTTTTATCTTTGAATTTAGAAGTATTTTTACAAAAAATCAGGAAAATTTCTATAGCACTTAGCTTTATATCCTGGACTAAAAATTACATTAGAATATATACTTACTAAGTATGTTGTTCATTGATTTGTCTAGTATTTTCCAAAGCATCTGTTAATATGTAAAAAAATTAGAAAACAAAATAGATTCTAAGTCTCCCTCAAGTACTGATTATGAGAGGTTGCTAAGCCTCTTTGGAAGTGTCATCCACACAGTCATGTTTGATAGTCACTGAGAGGATTTCATACTTCTCAGCCCCTATATTTTCTGACTTTTACTGCACCCTAAGACAATAAATCCTACAGCTTGACTTCGTGTTATATGAGACAATAATTCCATTGTTTTTGAACTTTACTCCTTGTTGCATATATTTTACCATGCAAAACTCCATTGCTACCTTCCTTATTCATCGCAGGCTTGACACATTTTGGGAATAAGTCTTAAGTGGGAGAAAAATAGGAGCATGAATGTATTTTTCTATTTCTATAAATGTTATGTATAGTAAAAATTATATTATAAGATTAATGATATTGCTTATGTTTGTTATCAAGCTCATAGTGCAACCTAGAATCTTTAGATAATTATTCTTATCTATAAAAATTGATTTCTGATAAATATTATTTATGTCAGAGATATTAGGAGAATAAATATTGGAATTTCTAGGAGTTGTGGCAAAGATTATCAACATAAAATCATTTGGACAGCTTTCTATAATTTTGCTTTTCAACAAGAACAAACATCATGAAGTACAAGCACACACTGTACATAGGTCACTGTAAAAGTATCATATACATACAATTTTTAAGGACTAGCTAGAGTCATTGTTTACCACATTCACCTGTTCATGTTAAATTAAAAGTATTGTGAAATAAGGATTCTGGGTTATTGTAAGTCTTCAAAGTACTTTTATTCCACAGAGGCAGTAGCTGTTAAAGTGACACCTGAAAACATTCACAGGATGCAAAATAAATTGTCATTCAGATGAAAATATTAATTTTGAACCTGCACTAACAAGATTCCTTTGACTTACACCATCCCTAACGTTTAAAGACATTTACAATAAAGTTTGGTTGATTGTATTTCCAGTGCAGCATATTACATAGGATTTTTGTTAATGTCCAGTTATTTGTTAAAAAAACAAAGTAGTCAGTCTTCTGTTTTTATGTATGTATACATGTGTGTGTAGCAAACTAAAGGATGATACAAATATTCATCTGAAGCATATTTTACTGGATGAATTAATATATTTGTTGATACACAAGTCTATTTGTCAATTTCTGTGTAAAAATATGGATGCCTGTGCATATATTATAAATAACTAATATATTTTTAAAGCATATGCACAGATTTATAACAAGAAAGAGAAATATTTCTTTCTAGGGCAGTTCACCACCACAAATATTCTTTTATTACTCGGCATGAAATATTCTTTTGTCACAGGGAATAATGCATATTTTTAGGTAAAAATGATGTTTCTTTAAAAGGAATATAACTTCACTCTTGCAAAGTACAGAGTAGTCTGAATACAGGTGAAAATACCCTCAACATTCCCTCCTTCTCCCTTCAACACCCCCTCCCTCTCCCAGTCCAAACAAAACAGAAACCTCTCATAAAAGAAGCACTCAGTAAAAGTAAATAAAATCAAAGTGATATGTCTGCCATGGGATGAAAGAGAGGGTGTAATAGTAGTTAAAGCATAATATGTTTAAGCCTGGGGATAAAGTGAAGTGCAGATGTGTCATTCCTTGAATAAAAATAAACTAATAGCTCAGCTATATAACCATAGCTGCAAGGATTTTAGAAGCAGGTAAGAACACATCAGTTTTTATGTGCCATCCTAGGTCTTATATCATAGTCTCTGGCTGATCCTTCTTCCAAGTGTAGGCCTTGTTTTTCTATTAAGAAATATGATTTTTGAAGCTTCTGTGTGTTTGTTTGGAGTTTTTTTGTTTTGGGGTTTTTTTGTTGTTGGGGTTTTTTTTCGTTTTTGGTTTGTTTTTTTTTTGGGGGTGTTTGTTTTGTTTGGTTTTTTTTGTTTTGTTTTGCTTTTTGGTTTTTTTAAAATTTGCTTATGTTTTTAACTCACACAGGGCCAGACACAGTGGTATATCTTATGTATCATATATTTTATATATCTTCAGTATCATCCCTTCCTGTTGGAAAACATTCATCCTATTCTTGCTTAAGTACCCAGCAATCAATATTTTGCATTCTCTCAAAATGTATTATTACCTTTTCAGAAAAGGTAATGAGGGAAACCATTGTGCCACAAAGATAACTACTGTAGTGTTATAGATGTCATATGGGAAAGCTCAGATATGGCCATGCCACAGATTTCCTGAGCTATGTGGAACATATGGATAGAGACAGTATTGTATTTATAGGTTTCCCCAGAGCAAGTAGCAACCGTTACAGCTTTAGGGCATGGAGCCTTTCACTGCATTTTACCAGGAGTTAAAATCTCCTGACCCCAGACTGCTGGAGAAAAGAAAAACACTACCTACTCTTAAGTGAACTAATCCAGAAGAAACTTTCACAGAAAATTACTCTCTCACTAAAAGCAGCTTGTATACACTTACACATTTCTCCTGAGTGAGCACAAAAGATGTGTCAGAGCTTGTGAGATAGGCAACTGTTCTTTCACTCTCTCCACACATTCACTGTCTTATGTTCTTTGACCTCTTCTAGTTGAAGAGATACTTTTCATTAAGTTTAAAGTAATGATCCTCTACTTCGTAATATTTTTTCAAGTTAAGTGTTAGTAAAACACACGTCTGCATGTGTAGTCAGGTAGAATGCTTTTAGTCTGTGCTTGTACCATTTACACTATATTATGCTGCTATAGTAGGCTGTTAGCAGCCATCTCAAAATCATGAATTTGAATAAAAATAGCATAGGATGAGAAAGACACTTTATAGTAATGAAATGCATTCTGTTTTCTAGACATGTTTTAGGGTTTTTACAGAACAAAATATTACAGCAGAAATCTGTTAGGCATTGTGTCATGAGAGAGAACAGCATATTCTATGAAGAACCTGACAAGGAAAATTTGCAAGAAGAAAATAATATGTTAAATCAAAATACTTTTTCTCCTCTTTTCAAAGTGATACTTATTTAAAATAATTTTATTCTTGTTGTGACATTAGCTATAGAAACAAAAAAAAAACAAACAACTGTTAATCAGGAAGAGCTGGAGGCTTAATTTTAATGCTTATAACAAATGATGTTAGATAAAGCTGAAAATCTCTGTGATCCAGTGATAATATTATAGAACATTCAAGAGCTATACACATGATTTAAAAAGACAGAAAACTGTAATTTATCTCAATACTTTCGCTATTAATATGCAAATTATGCATTGACAATATATTTAACAGCTCTTACTGTTTCTGCTTCTGGAAGAAATTATTGTGTTTCTGCTGTAGAGGTGGAGCTTTTCCAAATCATTGTCTATGATTTTCCTTAAGAACTAAGTAAATCATTGTAACATAATAAATAATAGAATCTAATGATAGACACATACTGTAATTTTCAAACCAGGTTTCATCATCAATTTTGAACATAAAGCATTATGAATTTTATATGAAAATTACACAGCCACAAAAAAAAAAAATATGTACAGTGAAAAATATACCCCTTGGCTGCCCTATTTCAGACCCTCTTGATGATTTAGAAAGCAATCACAAAGAGATTCTTCTGTTCACCCACCTTATATACAATTGCATTCACCTTGTCTGCTACTGGCAATTTATTCTCTTTTGCCTCAAGGGAACTCGAGCACCTTGATTCCTGGAGAGACACCAACTCCCATTCAGAGGTAGAAGAAAAAATGATGAGTTTCTCCTCATTATTCTTCTTTTCTCCTCCCTGACTCCTTTTCTTTTGCTTTGTTATATACAGCTTCAATAGCACTGGAGTCATCCAGCTACAGAACATTTTCTGATCTACAAGACATGAAACATATTGCTGAGACAGATTTATAATTTCTACTTGTTTTAGGAAATTAATCTGTGAAGAAAAGAGCATGCTCTGAAGAACCACTTGTTATCAATGGACTGTATCTTAATATACAATGAAATGCAAGCCTTTGAAATGTTTTACTTTTCCAATAAATTTTATCTCCAACAGTTTTAATAGCAACAAGAACTCAACTCAGTTTTTCCTTCCTCTATTTCTTATCTCTTATAACTATAGCCTGCCAGTCATTTTACATGAAGACTGTTCCATGAAGCAACTGAAATTCTCTTTACCATTCAACTAAACTATTCTGTAGAACCATGTAAAGGAGTAATTTATGCCAAACATTTGCAATTCAGTGAACTCCTGTAAGTAACAATCTTTAAGAATACATCAAATAAAAATTAAAAGGAAAAGAATGTTGTTTATGAATTTATAGCAAGATTACTTTTCTTAGTCTAGATGGTGTTAGATCTTTATCCATCTAGATTAGTACAATTTTGTTGAATTGTCTATGTTTCTTTAGTTTTGCTTTGTGGGTTTGGGTTATTGTGTTCGTGTTTCATCAACAGTGAAATTACATTCTTGCCTGAGATTCTGAGCTTTACAAAATGCTCCTTTTTTCTGAGTGCTCCCATCACTGTCAGGTAGTGCTATTGACTGCTTCTGTAAAGGGTTTAATCTGTAGGAAGAGAAGTGGCAAGAGCACAAAACAAGCAAAGCACTCAAAACTGCAAAGGACATGTTGGAAAGGGGATTATCAATGTAACATTTGATAAAAGGCTCACAAAATAGCATGACAAAGGATACAAATATACGAGGAAACCAAAGAAATAAAAGCATACAGTATTAATCCTTCATTAGAAAACCTGCCCAGACATCTCAATTTTAATTGTTTGATAAATGTCTTAGAAATTATTTTCACAAAGGAAGAGAGTTTTAAGGCTAGTGTATGCAAAAATACCACCGCCATAAAATCAGGCTTAGTTTAACCAGAAGCTAAAATGATTTTGAAACATTTGACTAACTACATTTTATTAGTAACACATGTCCTCCCAGTAATTTAAATCAAGCCTTGTCCAATAATTAAAAGGTATCCTAATGTAATTTTAAGACAATTGAAGATTAAATTTAAACAAATCAATAAAAATACATCAAGTATCCACCCTGAAATATACAGTGTTTCAATCCATAGTGGACAACTGTACTTGCTCACTTGACCATCTTTGCTAAAATTTTTGTCTGTGTTCCCAAGTTCCTCTCTTAAGGAGAGGCTGCTCCAACAGAGCCCTTTGGAAAAGAAGGCTGTGCCTGTCATCAGGGAATTCCTGAGTGTATGCAGGATAGGAAAGGTTGCTGACCTGGCAAGCAAGACCCAGCCTGAAGGCTGGAGCGTGTGTAGAGGTTAAGGGACAGCAGAGAGGATGAGTCTCGTAGCAAAGACAAACACAGAGGGAAGGGCTTCTCTGGGACAGAGGGGAAAGGATCAAAGTCTGCTCCTGTTCAGAGAGTATCAAGCTAATGGAACTGAAACACAAAGGAAAGTTCCAGTCTACAGGGACAAAATGGGCAGCATATAAAACTCTCCATTTTTGTTATCTTTATTCATTGCTTTGACTTCTTTTCATTTTGAAAGTCAATACACTTGGACTTCTACTTTGGAATAAAATTTATTTTTGAATCTAAAGCCTTTTGATCTCTTTGGGGAGTTTCTCCAGGAGGAAGTTTAAGCACATCTGTTCTGCAGCAGAGGCCAAAACATATTCATGGTTAATATGTGCACAGATACAGAGCAAGGCTACAGATGCAGCAATGTGCTCAAAAAAGGATTAGAAAAACAACCTGTCCCTTATTAAATAATGACAATGAAGAGAGAATATCAAAATGCTTCTGTAGGGGATGAAATGCTCAGGTGAAATGACAATTGCACCTCACTGCCACAGAAACTAGGAGATAAGTAAAAATCAACTTCACACTGTATTCTATTGCTTCCATCACATTTATGTTATTTCCCAGGTAGCTAAAATAGAATTTATTCTGTTTTCCTACTTGTCATACTGGAAATATCACTGTTAACTTTTTCATTGCCCTGCAAATATATTTTTAACAATGCTCACTCTGACATGGTAAATCCTACAATATTAGTTATTTTACTACGTTACTAATTGATTTACATTTTTTAAGCAGATATACTTCTTCAGATTTTTAGACCTATTTTTTTTTCTAAGCTTACTAACCTCACTTTCTTTGGTTTTGTTTAATTTCCATTATTTTCCTTCTTACCCTTTTCCAATAACTTCATTTCACATTCAATGAAGTTGCTAAGCCTGGATCATACTGTTTCCTGTTTGTTTTTTGTTCACAGTAAAATTCTTTGTTATCCATCAATTTCCTGCTGTATTTTCCCCAACAAACACAATGTCATTTTTACCTGTGTTTCCTCTCTGTGCACAAATATAAATAATGCAGAATTTGGTTTAACAACAAAGACATGAATAAAATATATTAAAAAAAAGTCACCAGCTGCTGTGTACATCCAATGTTCTTGATTTCAGTCTACATTTTTACCTTATCATTCAAAATTTTTTCTGTCTCCTAAAAATACTGAAATATGCATGGATCAACTGAGCTTCCTGCCACTTCTTTTTAGAGAATTAAGGAAAATCTTTTCTCCATTTTCTTTTTGAAGAGAGATCTTACTTTGGACTGCTGACCTCTGCAGGGAAAAATCTCCCTCTCCTTTATTTCTTTTCAAATTTTCAGGAATATTCTACTGAGAACACAAAACCAAGTCATCCCCAATCAACTAACATAGGTGACCAATCTTTTGGTATTCAACACTGCACTTTCTCTATGAAAATAGAGAAACTTTCATAATTTTGCTAATTAAATTTTTTATGTTAAGAATCTAAAAAATTACCACGGCATAATTCTCCAATGATGTGGTTTACTGTTTTCCTGTGGCAAGACTATTTTGACTCTTTGTTCCTTCTGTAAAGGTGAGATTAGGGCATCATTTCCTTGTTGATGAAAGGTGATGAACTCTTCCTTGTAGGAAAAATTACCAATTGCCAGCACCCCACCATTGTTCTGTCAGATGCAGAACAGGGAAATGCCAGAAGCAGAGAGCATTGCCCATTAGCTTTTCAAAGCACAGTCATGGCACATTATAAAGGAGTACAAACTGTTGTCTTCAACTGTGCCAACAAATATGTGTCCTCCTCATACTTCTAATAATGACATGCCTTTCTCTAGCTGAGGCTTCTTCCTCTTTTATTTTGGTTTGTGTGTTAAAATGACATCTGGCAATTGAGAGCTTAGCAAGTTCCTGTTTTACACATGCTTGTACTTTTCTTTCAGTATCCTTAGAATAATTTATCCCCAGTCAAATTTTTGCATTCAAATAATGTTTTTTTGCTAGATGACTTTTTTAATTGGTATCCTTACTTCCATATTAGAGTTTGGTGTAAATGTATCAGCTTTATTCAATCCAGCTAAATGCTTAATTTCTTGATTGGCTTTTAGGTTTGTACCTTTAATAACAATATCAAGTACAGCTGTATTTACTGTGATCTACCTTTCTTTTTCCTTTTATTTGAGATTATTATTTTATATACTTTCACCATAACATCTCAGGACAACTTCTGTAGTAAGACTAGAACTGAAACTAAATCAAATGTAATTTGGAATTCCACAAATCTCCAACTTTTTCTACTAGAGTAGCAGCCAAAGAGAGCCATTACTTTAAGTTGCACAAGTGAAAATGGGAGGGAGAGAAAGTACTTAGTAATCTTTTCAGTAAAGGCTGTTCAGAGAGGCAGTAATTAGACAGCAGGTAAGTGGTTGAATGTGCTGAAAAAAAAAATAAAGTTTCTAAACATAAAAATAAAAAAACACAACCAAAGTACAGCTAAGTTTCTATACTCTTTTCCAAAGAAAACAATAACCAAATGCTGTGCACAAAGGTGTTGGGTACAAGGTTATACCTTGGACTCACAGACAAAAAAATAACTGCAGGTAAACAAGAGTTGTAAACATTCATTTTAAATTATTGATTTTAAAATGTTTTGTGGATTTTTCTTATGCTATTCTGACTAATGGACTTAATAATTAAAATATACTTTTTATTAAAAAATAATGAGAGCACAAATTTAATAGAAATTGGCAGCTGAGAGGTGAGTCTATTAACAGCAACTTGAACAAATTGGAAAAAGAAGCAATTGAGCTTAAAAAGAGATTTTAAACTTGTCAGAAATCTGTCCTGGGGAGGCACCCTACTACTTTTATTTCAGTGAAGTCTGGCAGAGTTTATAACCCTTTTTTTTTGATTTATGATTAAATCTAAGTTTCAATCTAAGATTCTTCTATATTATCTAAGATTTTTCTATATGATCCATTATATTAATAACTAATTTTCAATCCATGATGCTAAAAAAATTTAAATTCTAAGTGTGCAGAGTTTCCTCTGCAGTTTAAAGTCTACTGCTGGGCCAGTGATGAACCCTGGGAGTCACCATTTCTGACAGACTTCTACCTAGACCCAGTGGGAATACAACCCTCTAGGGTCTCCCATTCATTTTTCCTCCAAAGTAATAAAAAATTCTTAAAAACAAGAGTAAATATTTAAAGGGTGTGTGAATACCACAAATAATACACTTTCATGTCCCTGAAGGTTTAGAGATATTTGGTTGCACCTCTGGTCTCCACATTCCTGAATTGTTAGTGTTGTTGTGGCTACCTTGTAGTATTTTCCATAAAAATCAGATCTTGTATTTAATTCCATGGAAGTGTTGGAGGCATTACTTTTTTCACAGAAGAATACCCTTACTTTCTATTCACTTATTTTTTCTTTAAACTACAGAAATTAAAAAAGGAATTATAAGTTTTTTATAGAAAAAGTAAAGACATAGAGCACACGTAAGCTATTTTAACATGAACATTGACACTAAAGGTTTTTTTAATACTATATTTTTTAAAAAATACAACAGAGCATAAAACCTCTATTATTCTTGTACTTTTATTTTTTTAAATCTCATCCAGCAGAGCAGTGAAATGATTTGAACTCAAGTCTGTTGAGTGCAAAATGTGTTGTGGATTTTTTAAAAATATAAATCCCAGAGTATGAAAAATGGGAAGAAGAATTTGAAATGATTGCTTAACAAAAAATGCTGTCTACTTTTGTTCACTGATCCTCTGCTGTCTCCAGGTTCACTTTGAGTCCCATTTGGGTTTGGAGCTCACAGGCTACATTGATGTCAGAGGTGTTTGTTTTTTTCTTCTCAGCTGTAAAGAGTGTGATTGCTTTCACAGAGGAAAAAAAGGTATTTGAGTAAAACAACCCATTACAGAGTGAAGAGATCAGAGCTTTTGTTTCAGTGAATGTTACTACATTCTACATTTTATAGCAAGTGTATCAACCGGTGAACACTTCCAGTGAATACTGAATGGATAGAAGATGCATATGTTGAGGATATAAAATCCACAAATAAAGTTCTTCTTATCACAAAGGTCAGAGTTTTAAGAAAATAGCAAGCTGATCTAAAGTCATGAGTGAGTGTCCCTTCACTCCAGTGTTGCTCAGAAAACAGACAGGGGATGCCATATAGAAACAACAGTGTCTTGGATCATTTTTGCTGAAACCACATAGCACTAATTATAGAGGTCTTCCTTGTTTAATTCAGACTAATTTCCTTTGAGTCTTATGTGATTTTACTTACAACTATAGCCCCCACATAGTTGAAAGTGCCAAATAAAGTAAAGTAAATGACAATATCATAGTCACTCCTTTCTTCTAGGAAATCTGAGAAGAATTAAAATTGCAATACAAAAATCTAGAAACAAAGAATATCTAAAGGCCTGGGTGAACACACAGTGATATCAATAGAAAAATATAAATTTATGTTAATGACCCTTAATCTATATCTGACTTCAACACTTCAGGAAAAAAAATGAAAAGAACATTTAATGCTATTTACATTGATACAAACTGACCTGAAAAAACCCAGATTCTGTGCCAAACAATAATTCAAAATGCAAGCTAATTGAAAAGTATTGGTATAAAAGGATTTGAAACAGGAAATGCCAAGATTAGGAAAAGCGTCCTATTATTTTTATGAGCAGATTTGGGGTAGTAAGAACCAAGCTCATGAGGGAGAAAAAACACAGGAAACCCTTTCAGGAATGGATTAGCAGTTCAGAAATAGGCCTTTGAAAACTCCAAATCCTGCAGGGTGATTAATTATTCTGTAGTTCACCATGAAGTATTTTTAGCTACTTTTACAAAGAGAAAATTGCTGCCTTGACTACTGAGTGCTGTAAGAAAATGAAGATTATGAAATGTTTCTAAAGTACATAATTTCAGAAATGCTTGAAGTAACCAGCCATTGCTTTTACTATGCTACTTGGATTTCTGGACCGAGATTAACCTTTTATATACACGACTCCATGGCATTAGATGTCTCCTTTCTTGTCATTATAAATTTAAAAGAAGCTCATCTTCTCTTTCACTTTAATACCTGTGGGTTTATGAAGAGGAAAAGGATCATTAGGAGAGAGTTTTTAATTTTTGCTCACAGACTACCATGGCTATCATGAAAGGTCTCTTCCACAAGTAAAAATTCTTTTTAGCTCTCTGTTATATTCCAAAGACGTGCAGACACAATTTTTCTACAGAGTTCAATCCAAAGCATAGAGCTTAAACTCACAGAAAATGCACAAGAGATTTTTTTCAAACTTGCAGCCTGAATCTTGGCCTAAGGACCTTATTCTTTTAAAATGGCCTTAAAAAAATAGATTTTTACAGGAACCAGTATAGAACCAGACATAAGTATTTCTGTAAAATTCTAGGGAACCAGTTCATTTACTTATAATAAAATAGAAACCCTTCAGTTGGAAGGGATCTACAATTATCTAGTCAAAACACATTCATTTAATTATCTTTAAAATGCAAGTAAACTCATCCTATTAAGAACATAATGCCTGCCTAATATGAGGAAAATGCAACAAAATCAGTGGAACTGAATAGTACTTGAAGCGAGGCAGGTGTAGAGGTCCACTCTGCTTGGCTTGTATCACAAAGAGAAAAAAACCTCTGTAATTAAGAGATAATTTTCATGTAATGTAAAACTGTCATTAAGTGATCTGATAAAAGTTTGAATATGTATGTAATACCAGGTTATAAATGGTAGAAGTATTTATCAGGGTTTTGAATACACCATAAGAAATGATAATTAGGTAAACAAGGTTATAGAGAACAATAAGCTTAAAATAAATGCTTGATTCTAACCTCTAACAATCATACTCAGAAATTGCAGTTCCAGTGTCTTTAGTGAAAGAAAGGTTTTGTGATTACTTCACCAGAAAAATGTAATGACCCCTGAAAATATTCTGTGCTAACTTCCTAATATTTATTGTTACTTTTATTTTACAATTTCTTAAATACCAGGAAACATATTACACTCCTTCTAAAACATGAATAAATGATCTTTTCAGAAGGCCCACTCCATTAGTCATGAATTCTACAATGCTCTAAGAATTGATCCACTATACAGAACTAATATAAATAGCTATTTAACAGAAAGAAGACACTTAAAGAAACTTGTAATGGATCTGGCAATGAGTTTCTTTTGTTGAATAGAAAATCTCTTAGATTTTTATATAAGGTCAATATTATGACACTAATTGCATATGTGTCATGGCACAGATCCCATGTACAGTCCTATTATTGCTTTGACAATAAGTCATTGGCAGGTCAAAGAGAATGCTAAAAATGAGATTAAACCAACATAGGGAAGCTACTTTAGAAACTGAAAAAGGAAGACATATATCTCAGATAAAACAGAAATTAGAAAATAACCTTTTAGAAAAATAAACTGTTACTAAACTGGACTAAATCTATTACTGCTTAAGGGGTCCATGGTGTAGGAAGACTGATGGGGTCTTAGGAGAGGAGAAAAGGAAGTAAATTAAAAGAAAGAAAAAGCAACACAACAGTACAAACTACTTAACCTTGAAACAAAATACTTAACCTTGAAACATTGAAACAAAATACTTAACCTTGAAACATTGAAACAAAATACTTAACCTTGAAACAATCTCTTAAAGAAACCAGAAGAAATTATATAATTTTCAGTATTTGATTAACACACTTCAATGAAAGTACTCCTCCTTTCTCCTTCCCCTTGAATGAAAATAGAAGTAAGCCAACCTGCTTTCCTGTCTCCAGCAGCTATTATTTTGCTCTGTTAAAATGTCCCAAGGCCTAGTAGTAATATTAGAAACTAGTAGACTGGAGAAATTAGATGAAAAAAAAAAAAGAGAATAATAAATTATAAGAAGAAGCTGCTATTATATGTCAGATACCCATTACATCCATCAGCAATGTTTCAGGCAAGAATAAACACTTCCAATATTTCAGACATACAAATTTCCGGTATAAAACTCGTTGGCAGTTATCAGAGACACTGAAAAGAGAGAGAATTCCTGCAGTATACTGTTATTTTTGAGTGCCTGAAGCACAGAGAGCAAAGCGCAATGAATACATGCTGATTACTTAACTACCTTTTTCCCTTTTGTAAGTAAAGTCTCTACTGGTATATTGTAATGCAGCTTATTCACTAACAATTCACATAAATGAGTCAAAGGTGATTATTCTCACAAGGTCCAAAGGACAAAAAAATACACATGAAGCAGAACTTGGCTTCTCAAGCCTGTCAAGACATACCTGCAATGAGCATACCACCAAGAAAACTAACTTAGAGCAGCAGGAACAGGTGTATTTAGCAGTAACATAGAAGAAATGTCAAATAGAAAACTTCTTATGACTGTTCCCAACCCAGTTGTCACCACTAGCCATTAAAGCACCTGTTTACATAAAAAAGTGATAGCAGGAAAGTATTTTTAGCTGTCTTAGGGGATAGAGCAATGAGAAACAACAGAACCAACACTATAAGGCATGTCAATTCTCCGTGGTGTACCATCTTGTACAGTGTCAAACTGCCACCACACCTGTTTGAGAACCGTTGCTGTACAAAAGAATGCTTTACTGTAGGCAGAATTTCTTCTTAGCTTATGTCTTTTATATCTGATTTTCAATTACACTTACTGCTAGTATTTCAGTTACATCTTGGTTTAGTTGAACTGCAACCTGTCATAGCACCAGTGAGATATGACTGCTAATGTCAGACCTCTTACAGCTCATTAGTTCTTCCCTATTCTAAACTACCTTCATTTATGAAAAAAAAAAAAAAATTCAGGTAATTTTATTTCTTTTGAATGTTATTTCCACCAAAATGTTCTGGCAGTGCTTCTTGTGGTTGCAGAGATGGTCTCTCTTTACTAAATTTTGGGGTGACAAAACTCCTTCCTGATTTGTGAGGGTTGAGTACACAAAAAATTTTTGACCCTCTGTAAATGGTATCATGCCCCAGGCAACAGTCATAAAGGCAGTAAGGAAATAATAGAAGACTCTATAAACTTACACTGATATGTGATTATTACTGACATTTTACATTATTTTTTTGTCACTTGGATTGTTCATCTATGATATTTCCCTGTAATTGTCTAATTATTCCTATATAGAGGCTCTTCTATGTTCTTTTTAATTGCCTCCAATAAAAATCAATTTTCATTCTGTGACCAATTTCCATTTTGACTTAATATCTTCTTAAATAATTAAAACACCCCTCAGTTCAGGAAGTACTTATAAAGCTGCATATACAAATATAAGCCCTGAGAAAGATCACCACTGACAGGAGTTAAACTACACTTATTTTAAAAGTCACATAAAACTGAGATGTTAGTCTTTTAAGACTAAGTCCTTTACAATTCTTTTCAAGTAAAGGGGTGTGCTGCAAGATAGTGTGGTAACCCATGGTGTCTTGTAACTTAGATTAAGACAAGGCATAGCAGAAATTTTTAAAAAAAAAGGTTGTCAGCCATAAGACTAATTTTTCTTAAATAGTGAGGCAGAAATCTCTGAAATCAATAACAATTTTTCGTGTGTCAAATGCATTGTCATATCTGCATAGAGCAAAGAATGGCATAAAACAAGGGATTACACGATCATGAGAAAGAATTGTTTAGGACTGCACACTTTAATAGGCAACAATATTTGAATATGCTGAATTTGGATAATTATGACATCCCAAAAGTTCTGGACTTCTGAGAGGTATTAGATATAAACTCTTTGAGATGTACAAGAAATGTTGTTGTTGAAAAGTGAATTGATGTACCAGACATGAAGGCAGGGAAAAGTATTAAGTAAAGCTTAATATTGCAAGATCATATGACAGTACATCGTGTTAGGTCAACATTTTGTACCTGAGTGCTGCTTGATGCATTTCTGGATTTGAGGATTAATAGCTAAATGAAATTGGAGTGCTTTCTGCTTGTGTCTTGAAATCACTTTGCAAATCACTTGAAAAATAAATGTTTATCAAAAAAGATAGCGTAATCCGCACTTTGCTTAGCTGGCCAAATACTAAGAGGAGTAAGAATGTTATAAAAAGGTAAAAACAGCAAATGAAAATATCGATGTAATACAAAAATATTTCTCATGACAAATTTTTTTGTAGTAACAGTTACAATAAAATGATATAAAGTATTTTCAAGTGTTATGCTTCCCTTTAAATCTAAATCAATAATATTTTGTTCACTATTATTTTGCCCCCGTAAGGTCCTGTGATAGCCTCAAGAGACTCAAAAATGAATGTGCTCTCTTTTAGGTGATACAACTCGTTAGTTCCTTTGCTTCACAGAAGTGTTTTCCTGTACAAAGTAAACCCCTGAAGATATTTCTAACCTCATTTAATCCTTTCAATAACTTGATAACCCACCCTGCAGTATTTTATCTTTATAACAGTCATGGAAGAAAGTGCTTTGGTCTGCAACCTTTCATGGGAACAAAATTGCACCTCAGACTTGTGGTATAAGACATGACACAGTAATGCATGAACTATGAATTATTGAAGTAAAGGAATCCTGAAACAGAATCTCTTTTCTGAAGGCAAAAGTTCAGCCCAGGTTTGCAGGCTGGATACCCTAAACATCAAAGCCAGCCAAAACATGACCTACAGGGAGATGAGTCAGGATATCTCAGGTCACATCCTGGCAATCAAGATTTGTACTGAGTCCAACTGTAACATGAATTTTTCACTGAGATAACAAAACAGATAGTTGCACCTCCATGTTTAACACCTTTAAATAACTCTCCCTTTCCTACCACCACTCAAAATATGATCCAAGCTAATAATAGTGGGAAAAAAACAAAAAAAACCCACGCCCCCCAAGAGTACACAAAACTCTGCATTCCTAAACTCACACACTCCCTGAAAAAAAAAAAAAAAGACTAAAAATCGCTCCTGGGAGAAAATTATCACAGACCTTACATTTGGAAATATTAAGATTACTAGGTAAACTTAGATTATTTGATATACATGTAATATGTAACCAAACCCAGTGGATTGATCCATCCCCTCTAGAGCTGACTGAGAGGATCTGCTCCAGTCCCATTTCCAGGCCTCACCAGGAATCAGGAATGATGCTGAGCAGTATCCCCTTATGGGCACACACAAGGTCTCTGCAGACACAGCTGCTTGCAAACAGACAGACAGACAGAACAGGATTGGCACCCACTTAAAACAGGAGCTGCATGAATAACCCCCCAGTCTTGGGACTCTTTGGGAAAAACACCTTCCCAGATGTCACCAGAATTTGATTCCCAGGTGCTCCATCTCTCTGGGCTCCTGCTGTCAGATCTAAAGTCTCCAGCTAAGCAGCTCCAAGACCCCTGGCATCCCCATTAACCAAGATTTTTCCAGCTTGCCAGGTAGTCTGCCTTGAAGTTTGCTCCTGGGTCATGAGCAGACTGCACATTATTGCTTCTCTGATCACTGGTTGCTCCTTAAGTCCATTTTGAATAGCAATTAGTCAGATATCCTTTCTTTGGTCAGCATTTCTCCACTGAACAGTGGAGTGCAGGCAGCCTAATTTCATGGGCTTCTCTCTTACTAAATTCCTTTATGTTTTATATAGTGAGGTTTAAAACCAAACTCCCTCAAAATGCATGATTCTTTCAGGCTTTCTATAAACTACCTAACAGATAACAGTAACAAATTAGTGAAAGAAAAAAATACATAATTCAAATAGCATGTAAATAGTATTAGGGACTTCAAAGACTAAAAATCTATCCATTTAATCTGAAACAAGCTGAAACAAATAATTGCAACACTTACCAAATAATAGTTATTTAATGAACTCAAAACAACAAAACTTTCTTGAGACAATTGTAATTTTAAATTTGTTATAGCAACTAACAAAGTTTGATACTATATCACACATATCACAGTGAGCAAACAACTAATGTAAAGGGATTTTTTCTCCTTTTTATCATTTTAAACATCTTTTTTACTGATATCATGCTTCTGACCCAGAGATTATGAGCTTACTTCAGATTTATTGTCCCAGATTCATGTATTTGCGAGTAATAGAAGAAAGCACTGTTGTTAAGTGCCTTAATTTGCATGGAAGATACTAAAGGGATTTCTACATTTTATCTAAACCCTGAAGTTCAGAACAAGAATGAGAAAGAAACTGATGCTAAAGTAAAATCAAAGGCAGCCTTTTAAACCTTTTTCCTATAACTTTCTTACTTTTACCTTGAGATGGATTTTTTATGTATTCCGTTACCTAACTGTAAGGATAACTGCTCCTAATACTTTTCAAGAACAAAGTGAGCAGTCTCTTTTCAAAAAAAGAAAAAAAGAAAAAAAAGGAACCATCTTATAAATGCCATTATAATTTCTCCTTTTTTCCTGCTAAAATTATAATCTTAAATCTTTCCTATGTTTTCCTGAAAGGAAAAAAATTGTAATTTTTTCAAACATACTGAAACCACAGGTTTTTACGTTTTTTTTTTAGCACAACAGTACTTTTCTCAAATGTTTAATACTGATTCTTCTATATCAGGCCCATAAGCTCAAGTGCTTTTTTGATTTTCCAAAGTGACCCTTGGAAATGCTGAATGAGTGCCTATACATAACTCAAGAAGAAGACTTCAATTACTATTAAGACTGGCTTCCAACTCTAAAATGATAGAAAATGTGGGGGCTTAAGCAATGCCTTAAAAATTGACATTTTCTCTGTTATCTTTATGAAATGACATTATAAGATGGGAGCAGATTGGAAAATACATACCAATTGCAAACCTACCTGCATATTCTTACTGTACTTTAACCTCAATGTTCCTGTTGGGCCTCTATGGAATTCTAATCATGTGGCTACAGGGGAAAAAAAAAATTAATTATGTGCTTATAAAAGTTACCAATTAGCTTTTGCTTTTCAAAACAAGTACTTTTGATATATTCTGGCTTTGTTTAGTTTGCAGGGGGTCATTTTGAGTTCTTTTATGCTGGAATGCCCTTAATTGAAAGCTATAGAGGGTTGGATTGTAAGTAACCAAGAAAAAGTGTGACCATTTGTAAGAAGGCTACAGCCATGAAACCAGTATGACCTTCTGTTTTCCTACTACCTTTCTCCTAATTCTCACTTGCTGAGACTAGAGGTGCCATTCAGTGAATTCCAGCTCATCCATGTAAGAAGGGATGAAAAATATAATTTAAAAAATTTCTATGTATTTATGGAAGAAGAGTCGAGAATATGAAAATAAATGAAAGGTTGGAAAATTCCCAAACAGCTGTATTTTTGAAGGAGATGCAAATATTCCTGCATTGTGAACTCTTTTAGTACAGTATTGTCTGTTACTAAAAGAACATATTAAGTTGTTTTTTTTTTTTTAAGATTTCCATCAAAAGATGTAGAAAGGAAAGAAAACAGTTTCTTTAATTAAGGTATGTGCTTTCTACTCATGAAATGCATGAAAATTTGGAATGCTTATCCTCAAATACCATCTCTAAATTTAGATTTTTGTTTGTATTTTTTTTCTTTAATGGAACTATAGGTTCTGCCATGCTGAAGAGATCTCTCATGAAGGTACCACACTGTGGTTTTTGTGAACCCAGCATGGACAGTGCCTTCAGATGCTGTGAAATTCTGGCAGCCTTTGTTGGCCCAAGTGTTCAGGGCTATTTTCACCCATGAAGCACAGTTTGCCACCTTGGCTTCAATGCTGCTGCCAACAGAAGATACTTTAAAGAAGATAAAAGAGAAAGGCAAGCCTGCCTTCCCCTCTGCAGCACCATGGACTTATTTCAACTCAATTAAAAGGTGTCAGGTACACCTGGAGTAACATAGAACTATTGCTCAGTCTCTCAAAAAATCTGCTTTGAAGCCGATCCCAGCTCACACAGGAAGAGGGGTAAGAAAGAGAAACCAGAGGGGGGAAAAAAGTTACCTAGTATGATTAAAAACTTTCCAGAAGAGTGGTTAAAATGTATTTCAGGGATACTTGTTCAGTGTTGAGTCCTTATTTCAAAATGTTAAGTATTTAAAAATAACACAACATAACATTCTGGAGAATATTATGTATACAAATAGTACAAATATAGGTGTACAAAAGTAAATACCAACTGTGGCATTTGGTAGAATACCCTATTGACATAAATATTTGAAGAAATCTTTTAAGTAGTTCCTCAAAATGCCTATCCATCACCACATATTTCCTCACATCAAAATTGAGTTGAACACTTGCAATAGCCTCTATATCAATTATTAGTAGTGGATATGGATTTTTCATGTGGAGTGTTGCACAGTGCTTTTAAAAATCAGATCTCGAGTCAAGCAAGTAACAGCTTGCTCACATATAGGGACAAAAAAAGACACAAAATTTGTGCACAAAGCTACTAACAAGAAATTCAGCAAGTTCACAAAATTTTTATGCAATGTTATCACCGATGAAATTAGATTATGGCATATGTCCCTTCAATGTATTTAAAAAAATCTGCCCTCAAACTCTAAAAAATTAAATAAATTTCAGAAAATACTTTTACAACATTATTATTTTATTAATAAATAAACATAAAAAGAGAGACACAATATTTGCCCTAGTTTTCTTCAGCAGTGCATGTTATTGACTGTGTTTTAAATATACAAATTTTTTTTTTTGTATTTTGCAATTGTTTGGGTGTTTTCTTATTCCCTTTCTTTTTAGAAATCCTCATTTAAAACATGTGTCCATTGACAACAAGAAAAGCATAAATGCAATCCTCTTGTCCAGAATTTTTAAACCAATCCTAAGATCTTACAGAATCTTTTCACTATCTGCACTTCTATTGTTATGCCTCAGTTCTCAGGGGACATTTGTAAAAATAAACAAACCTGACATTTTTTTCCTTAAGTCTCATTTTAGCTGCAAGAAATCTGGTATACTGCTAATAATGCTAACAAGTAGTCTGTTATCAGAATGTTCCACTTGCATTAGTACTTTGCAGGTTTTCTAGCACTGACCTAAGCAAACAAGAAGAATAAATACAGTTCAAATCCCGATTATAATACAATTTATCACACCTTAATGCATCCTTCATCTGAATGCCATGAAATTTTACCACACATAATTATGATGGTGATATTTCAGGGCTTCAAGCTTTCCCCATTTCATTTTTCCTTTCTGAAGGTGAATAAATAAACAAAATGCCTTGTTCAACCCATAAATGAAGTTTTGGGGTCCCCAAAACCATTTAGAGAAGTGAAAAATTTAATGTAAAGGAGAGAAAATCTCTACCAAAACAATTGAGTGATTTAGATTATATCAGCTGGTTAGAGTGATGTGCTAATAATGCCAAGGTTGTGGGTTTGATCCCATTCATTTAAGGGTTGGACTGGATGATCCTTGTGGGTCCCTTCCTGCTCAGAGTATTCTGTGATTCTGAGGGTGCTCATTTCTGTGTGGTTTTGTGTCTTATATCTAAGAGCAACATCAAACTCGCCTGAAATAGTCAGAGGGAATAACAAGAGCTTGCTAACAATTATTCCTATTGCAGTACCATCCAGGATATGGAAGCAATAACCAGACTGCACAACTCTAAGCTAACTACACCTATGACAGCAGTGAGGATTATTTTCCATTTGAAAACTCAGCTTTCTTGAAGACCACAGGACTACTACCTATTCAAGGAAAAACATAACTGTCACATAAGATATTGTGTATAGTTTCATTGTCAAGAGAGACACTACTTACACTAATTCTGTCCCTTTCTGTTGTGAGCAATCCTTTGACAGACAGATTACCTAAATATGAGACAGCATTAACAGTTGACTTTCCTGGTGTGACAGGATTCACGTTGCACAGACCTAATTGCTTTGGACTTGTTAAAGGGAGAGAACTGCGGATGGTAGATAGTGTACTGCTAATGATGCATGTCATGTGAATGAATGGACAGGTTAAGCTACATGTGCTTGCCAAATTTCTATTCCTTCAGACAATTAATACAAGATGTTCAGGAAACAGATGGCCAGGTATCTAAAAGTCAAATCAGAATATCTTTTATGGTCTGTGGGGAACAGTTACTGGCAGGTGAATTGAAGGTGATTAGCATGTTGTTGACAGTCTGTTCAATCTTCTGTATCATTTATTTAAAAGAAGTAATTCTTCTCTGCAAGAGACCTGACTTACCTTTCCATCTTACTAGTACAGCTGTGCCTGAGAGAAGACCATGCATTTTCTGTCACACTGAGTTTAGACCTCTCTGAAACAGAAGAAGGTACAATAATAATGTTTTCAGTCTCAGAATATAAATAATGTGAACCCAAAGCCCTTCTCAGGAGTTCAGATTGTTTCATCAGGCTGTTCAACTTAACTTTAATGCGGAGAACACCATCATATTCCCTGTAATTATAAGCTGGATAACTCAATGGGAAGTTATCAAGGTTATGGGTTTTGTCACTTTTTTTAGTAAACTTTAACTTTTACCTATCTTTGCAACTCTCAGATTTTTTTCTGTTCCTTTTCTCAGGAGGCCTTTCAGTTTGGTTTTTCTTTTGGCAGTAGGGCAAATCATAGTGTAGTGTAGGACAGGTGTAGTTCTATCTGAATGCTTTATAAGAACTATTAACATTTGCCATGTGATGCATCTCATAAAAACCTACCATTTTCTTTACTGATCCTCTTTTACTTTGCCTGAAAAATGACCCCCAAGAGATGCTGTTGATCTCACGAGTAATTTGGACAGGTAAATAAAGTCTGAATTTTTTTCCTCACTGTATTTCAATGGAACATCATTGCTTTGTACATATGCAGTACATATTTCAGAATGATGTTCTGATTTTTCCTGCCACACAAATTTAAAAGGATTAGCCTGGACATGCACTCACTTCTTCTTGATTCCTTTTATATCCAAACTCTTGGTAAATTCAATACAGCATGAAAAGCTCAGACCACAACAATTTTGTACCCCATTATGTTCAAACTTTTTGCCATTGTATTTTGATAAAGCGTAATCAAATAATGCAATGAAATTCACATAAATAAAAATCACAGTGGATGCTCCTTCTACCTTAAACTACAATTGCTTTTTTATTCATAATAAAGACATTATTTTTTAGCTTTTTTGCACATTATATGATTCTATGATCACACATATTATATGCTAGTCAGTCCACTACACCTCCTGGTAAAGTGACAATTTCAAAGAAGGTCTATAGAATAAGATTTGATTCTAATGACTTGTGAGGAAGGACAAAGTTTTGTATGTTGTTGAACAATAGACAGCTGTAAAGCAATATCAGAAATATATCCTGTACTTCATTGAGAGACAAGAAGTCTTTCCATTAGCCGTAGGGATTTTGAAGTCAACATTTTTTGCTTATTAGTAATAGAATTAAGCCTAGTCCTGAAAGAGTTCTAACCAAGAACATTTTAGAGTTTAGTGAATAGGCAGAATTTCTTTCTAGGTGAAATTTCATCTATATATTTATCTATACTCATTCCATGAATGAGTAACTTTTGAATAATATTAGACCACAGAGAAAATCACCCAACAAAACAAATCTGATGAGTGTTATCAATGCAAAAGTATATGTTTAGCCCAATCGATATTATCGTTCTATACAAATAACTCAATCTTCCATTTCTAATTTACTCACACTGACACTAATATATTCCAATCAGGTAACAGCTGAGGAAAGCTGGACTAAATTGCTCATATGGGCCAATCTTGTAAAAATCTCATTTTTGTGGTACTGATTTTAATAACTGTGTCACTATTGTTATAAAGCAATTTAAAAATATTTATGTGGAGTAAAGGTAGGTATGTAATTGATTTGTTTCTCCTTTGATATCTGCAGTAGAGAGAGACAGGACTAAATGCAGATATTTAAAGTTTTTTTTCTTTTTCACTTGAATGTTGATATCTTCTTGAACACATTGCACAATAAAACAATTATAAACCAGAACTACTAATGGTACACTAGTCTTGTATATCTGAGATGTTGAAACAGAAATGCAGAAAGCCCACAGCTCACAGGCATCTCGAGAAAAAATTGTAAATTATTGCACAACTCTGTGGAGAAGTCTGTGGCTCTCAATTTGATATCTAGTAGTTATACACAGGAGTTTTATAATGTAAATAATAGTTTCTAATCACATTGAGTTTGGCACAGATTTTTTATTTTCATATGTGAAAGAAATGTCTATTCTTCATTCCTGTTCCCATCTGACAGTCCTGATAGCTTGATGACAATTTACAGTATGATTTTAAAAGGTTTTTTCCCAACCTAAAGTATTCTGTAATATTAGAAGTGATTTGTAAAACTTTATTCTACAACATGATCCAACTTTAAAGTCTCACGTAATCATAGTGAAATAGAAATCATATGAAATAGACTTTTGTATGACTAAATTCCAGTGATGCACTGACATAAGACATAAGCAACAAAACTGACAGAAAACTTGTGTATGCTCATTGCCTTTTTTCCCTTCCAGTAATTATGAACATTCTGACATTTCCCAGCATCGATCACGCATTAACAGACAGAAATTCTTACTTTTGATATATCAAAACTGAAGACATAATTACAGCCCCAAATTAGCTTTTGAAAACAGTTGAAAGATATCCAAGTTAGTAGGATATGTCACCCAAATGTTTGTTCTTGAGCTCACTATTGTCTCAAACATTTGAAAAAATCACTTTGACACCAAGCTGGTGATATCTAGATTCTTTATTTCACATTTTTTATGAAGTGAACATATGTTGACTCTTTACCACTATCATTTCCCTCTTTATTTCTCATCCCTACACCCTCCCTATTTGGTAAGGTATTTAATATGTATGCCTAGATAGATAGATACCACAGATAGATATATGTAGATACCTATAGATATCTATATATACCTACAGAAATCTTTCATGATTCTATAGTTTGCATTTGATTTAGCAGTTGTTATAGGAAATTTTTATGCTCTTAGAGCGGAAGATTTAGATTGGTTAGCACTGTAATGGAATAATTTTTTTAACTGAAATTTAATTTTTTTAATTGAAAGCTTCAATTTACAAAGTCTAAGAAGAGTATACAATTCAATTAGGGCTGCTATTCTACTTTAGTTTCTCATTTTACGTGGTGTTGCTTCTTTGACTCCAGGCTAATTTCTATCTCAGAATATCAAAAACTTATAAATTACAGATGACTCACAAAAAAGTTTCAAGGTAAGTATTCTTATTGAGACCCACATGCTGATTATAATGATTGACACTAAGAAAGGTCTCAAATCAGTGTGGCATCCTGCAGACTTTTTCACAGGTATAGCCATCTTTACTGTGCAGATCCTCAAGTGACTTCAAAGTTGCTTATAAGTAAGCCTTCACAAATCTTAGCCCTGCTTACTGGAATATTAATTTTAATCTCCTTAATCTTTTATTTATCAGTTAAACATATGGAACTCATTTGACACTAAATAGAGAATATGTAAAGGCAATAATTCCCATAATTTTAAAAGGGTGGAAATGAAACTGGAAGACAGAAAATTATCCTGAAGGACTGTTCTAAATTTTATGCTCAATTCATTTCAGTACTGATCCTTAACCTCGGTTTTCCTTCTTTCTATATGCAGGCCTACATAAAAGATTTCTGAGTTTAGACCAAAATAAAATTAATAGCAATGATTTTTCTATTTAAAAACCATCATGACTATTCAAGAAGCACAGACCTGAGGGAAAAATTTGAATCTGTCACCAAGGCTACATAATCCTTTCTAAAACAATCATAACCTGCTTTAAAATTAGACAATATCTTTTTTCCATTCCTTCTATTGTGGTAAGAAACTGTCTTCCCTTTTTCGACTATCTAAATTAGCAAGAAGTTTACACCCCGTGTTCTGATGTCTGTATATTTTTAGATGATTTTCCCCAAGTTGCTGTTAACTATCATATTTTTTTACTATATTTATATATCACTCTAATTTTTTTATTAACCTATTTCAGCCAAACTTATCTATTTTACTGTTATTAAATATATTCCCTATTCCCCTGTTTATCCTGAAAATAAAGATTTCTTGTACATAACATTCCAGAGGAAGTCTCATGAGTGTTTTATGCAAGAACAGTAACTCCATCTTAAAAATACTTGACTGATGTTTTCTAAGGCTGAATAACCATTTCTTAAAACTGTTTTGGTTTTGTGATTTCAAGTAATTATAGAATATGTTGGGCTGGGAGGTAAATTTAAAATCGTCTAAGTCCAACATTCCTGCCTTGATCAGGGATGCCTTCCATTAAACCAAGTTGGTCAAAGCCCTATTTAACCTGACCAACCCATAGCAAACTTGGACATCCCAAAAGTTTTCTTTGTTTCTACCACTAGTGTTTCCATTATATAGCCTAAACCACTGATATAAGTACTATTTGAATTTCAAATCAGAGAATTTTGCTCTACTTCTATTAATTATGACATCTAATTCTTACTCCACCTTCATCCTTTTCTGCAATGATTGCCAGCTTCATCACATCAGCAAACTTCTACTGTACAGGTGAATACATTGGCGAAAACTACAAAAACTAATAAACAAGATTTTCCCCATTACTTATTTTAGAGTTTCACTACCAAACTTCAACAAATTCAACAATTGTCGCACTAACAAAACTTCATTAAGCATCTGGCATCTTTGACTTTCTTTATATGGGATTATATAAAATCTTTTACTTAAATCAGATAAAAACTGAATTTCCCTGTCTAGACAATCAATCTGTTCTCTTATCAAAGGCAGATACAAGGTTAGTCTAACACAATCTACTTTTGATGAACTGATGCATTATTTTCCAACATGTCTTCATTTACAGTCATGACTTGAACATTTTGACTATTTATTCATAAATTGTGTGCGACTGAGGATAGACTAATCAGCTTGCAGCTGCATGTTTTTCTCTCCTATAAGCTAGATATTATATTTTCCCATCATATGGTGCCACTCCAACTTGGCAAATTCATTAGAAATTCCTACTAATAACTGCCAATTTCACAGGCCAGCTGTTTTGAACTTCCTGTGAATAAAGAACATACATTTCATACAATATTCAAGCAGAACATTTTTGTCATCTTTCTCTAAAATATTTTTTTTAATCAAACAGTTCTTTTTTATCTACCACTTACTCATTGTCCACTACTATTATTACTCAATCAGTAATACTCTTTTAGAGCCATTCTGTTCTCCATTATCTTTTATTTCTTTGCTGACTGGACAATCTACTTCATCAGTGACAGGCATAAGCTTTAAGCACTCATACTTAACCTGTTACTGGAAAGAAGATTTTCATTCTGGAAAAATCCTTTCCTCAGTGTTTAAGTACCACACTCTCAGAGACTCTGGTGCTGACAGGTGGATGAAAAAGGAAAATTTATTAAACTAACATATACCTCCAGAATTTTAGAAATTAAACCCAAAACAACAAAATCTGATAAGAACTTTTCTTTCAGGAAATAGAATTAATTATTTTCCATTTAAAATGTGGTTCTGTTTAAGCACCTTCACAAACCTTCAATATAGCAACTTTATTTTTTTTAAAAAGTATCATCCCTACAAACAGGAATGCATACCTTTTGATTTTGTTATATGGTAATCAATTTCATAACTTTAATTCTCTAATATAAGGCTGAGTTGCAATGAACACATTTCAGCTCCTAGAACTCAAAAAATTTTCCTCTGGGCAGCTTATTTTTTCACTGCATGGTAAAGTGCAACTATGTTTTGTTACTTTCCTCTCCTTCTCCCTCCTTCCCCTATAGCCTTCACAGTGGGTTGATACACTGAGAATAAATCTTTTACCAGCTTTGAAATGTCAATAGTTGTTAATTTTGTGTAATTCCACAATAGCTTATACTTTTATTGCAGGTTATACTGTGCTTTGGCAATCTGAAGAATGAACACAAATTTTGTGATACAAAAATATAAAAAAAAATTTCCTTTTTTTTGTTGTTATTCAAGACCCAGTAAAGCAAACAAATTTCTTTTGGCAGACCATGCTTACTGTTCCAATATTTGCAATTCCACTTTTACATTTAAAACTAAAGGGTATCAGCCTGTATAAAGTGACTTTTGTACATTTTTCATTTAAGATTTGAACTTCATGAGCATTAAGAAAATATTATTTTAAGGTCCATATTTATTGACAGCAATTTGTTCTCATATAATGTCCTGAATATAGCTGAACTTCAATACTGTCAAAGCTAACACATATGATTATGTTTCAAGTGACTTTACCTCCATAAATGTGTCACAAATATTTTCTTCTTAAGTTGGAATTACTTTAATTGACTTGGCATTTGACTCTGTTAATCAACATCCATTTTATCTCAGTTGAAGTAATTTAACCTGAGTTCAATTAAATTAATTCTCAGTCTCATTATTAGAAAATTGTATTCACAATTATAGTCTGTACAAGACTATTTAAATTGCCCAGAATGAGAAGTGAAATATTTAAATATCTGCTTATGGCCCTAAATAAAAATTACCTCTGATTTCCTTAACAATTCCTTTACAATTGATATTTGTGACCCAGGTGTTCACCCTTCTTACAATTTTGCTCTATTGCATGAATTTCCTTTGTTCTGGTTTCCTTAGCAGTGACTTAGAAGGAAGAAATGCTCAGTCTCTTTTCTCTTGGAGAAAGAGGAAACAAGAGAGTGCAAAGCAAGCCAAGAGAAGGCAGGTGCCTAAGTTACCTCTCCCCTCTACAGAGTGGTGTTTGCTACAGGATGTTTTGAATGGCCTGAAAAAGTAATTTGACATAATAATTTCAAATACCTGGAGAAAAGACACATCAGTGACTGTTAAATACAGAAATGCCAGATCTGTCTGAAAAAGATTCTGAACCTGAAACAGTAGGTATTCCTTGGAAGTATCACTTCACATTTTGACTGTTTACATTCCCTCTCCTGGATATCAATAATTGGATGGTAAATGCTGCTATATATCATTACAGATCAATGTGATCTAAGTATTCAGATATTCTATGTTATAATGATGTGTTTGTTTAATGACATCCAATAAAGATATTTTCCACTTGCACAAGATTGCTTAAAGGAGCTAATATCTTTCCCATAAGAAAATTGGTATAAGTTCATGCTGTGACTACAAAATATCCTCAATAAATTAGGCAGTTACACCTTTTGTTAAATATCACCTCTGTAGGGGACTTTTTAGGGTAATTTGTATTTCTGTCTTTTGATTTTTCAGGGGTATTGGCTTGGGTTTTTTAAGAAATTGATCCAAAAGTATACTGAAGCTGTCAACTTGTTATTGCTAAATGTTATTCAATAGGAATTTTGCTTACTTTATCATGATTTATAATAATAGAATATTTCAAATAGCTTCATATTATTGCTTTGTGACAACATTTACTGATGTATACTTATACACTATGCTCTACATGTTATTTTATATATAAATATATATCTATATATATAATCTTTTGTTTGATTTAGAGATGGGAAATTATTTTACATTCAGTTCAATTTTTGTCATCGTAGAAACAACACAGAATATTCCTTTTGTTTTCTAAATTTTTAACTCTCTTTCCACAGAAATCACTTATGTACATTCCCCAAATTTGAAAGAAAACCAAAATCTGTATCATTTTATACAAACAATAACATTAAGAGAAAAGAAAAGCCTATCTCACATTGGTTGTTAAGAAAATATGTGGGTTTGCTACTTGCTTTGCTTATTCTCTTATATATCTTTCCTGGGGTATTAAAAGTAATCTTAAATCTTAAGATATCTTTATCATTAAAAAACCCTTAATTATTTTATTAAAAATACATGTAAGGATTCCTTTCTCAGGCCACAATCCAAGCTGAGTAAAACCCATCCCACTAACTGCTCTATTCAAGAATTTTTCCTCTTAAGATGTGAAATGTTTAAAAGAACATTAACAGCAATTCAATAAGCACATTTCACTAAAATCAGTCTGTTCATTGCTTGAGCTCCTTTGATAATCTGGTCTTTGGGTTGTGATGGGTTATTAACAAAGACTAATTTTAAGCTGGTTTTCTAAGGCTCTCTCTACTAGTAGCAAAAAGAGACATTCTTTTAGAGGACAAATTGGAGGACACAAATCATCCTCTAGTAAGGGCTTTCTACTTCTTGATATATAGGGAAAATATAGGGAGACAAATCTCCTGGGCAGATAAGGAGACCACTAAAATCAGGGAGTTTGGAAATCCGAACATTTTTTGAATTGAGCAATTTTCTTTCCCAACAGTTTAAGCAAGGTAACATGCTACAGTAGGAAAAATGAACATCACTAAATCATATTAATGCAGAACAAAAGATGTTGAGAAGTATCACTTCAAATTTAATATCTCCTTTTAAATTAAGTCTATCATCTTCTGGAGGAAAGTAAGAAGATGTTTTAATAATTCAAGAACTCAGTTATTCAGGGAAGCTTGATCTATTTGACTACTAACGCACTGATGACAAGGGTGTCTATACTTCTCTTTTTCATCTCCTGCTTTTTACCTCTGCCTTGACAAGCCCATACATGACTTAGTTCAAAATGATACTGTGAATTTGAAAACTACAGTTCTGATCACAAACTCTTTCCTACTGCTGGAGGTAAGTTTGGTTCACATGACAATTTACTAAAAAAAAATTTACCCCCATTTCAGCTGGTTAATATTCCTAATTTTTACTGCACATACAGCCAGTGGTTTCTGTTCCAAATTGGGCAGGGCAGGGAGGGGGGAAGGGGGAGGCAGAATTAAAAAAAAGTATAGTTGTAAATACTTAAATGGTATAAACAGGATCTCAACTCGGTGAATCTACCACTCTGCTACTAAAGGAAACACCAAATTTCCCAAAAACCCCACCCCATGCTAAAATTCTATACTTATGGCAGTCATTTAGATGTATGTTTATGTAGTTTCAAACTACCCCAAATCAGAAACTCCAAACATAAGAATACTTCTATGACATTACTGCAACTGATTAGTTCAGGAAAAATGGCATTAACAATTCAGACTTCTACCACACATTCAATATTACTCTTGTATGTGGCTTTATTTTGTGGAAAATCTGAAAAAACTAATGACTAGTAATGGAATGTCTTTTCTGCCATATGAAAACACAGATTTCTGTCAAGTACATCTCTCCAACAGACACTAATTGTGAAAAATGACATTATGATAAAAAAAAATTATGTTTAAATTTGAATTAGTAACTATTGTGGTCTACAATAAAAATACTGCATATTCCTGTTCAGTTCTGCTTTTGTGCTGTTATCAGATGTCAACACGTTGCAGTGAAAACAATTTTCACAGGATTGAGGTATTTGGACAACTTACTATTCACGAAACATAATTCTGTTAATAGCCTATCTTGAAGAACAGTAATAAATTTTAGACTGCTTGCAAAACCTCCCCTCTGTTAGTTAACAGCACTGAAACTCTTATCTAGACTTTCCTACAGTAAAGCAGACCCACTTTCAACAGTCAATGGCACCAATTGTGATACAAAGTAATTTTGGTCACGTCTTCCATACTTTGCTTTGATATATGATATTACAGTATGTAAAAGCAAAATATTACACTAAGTATACCACAGCTTTTAGGGTAGAGTAAGATTAAAATCTCTATAGGATTTTAAGTGAGAACAAAAGCTATTTCTTATTTAGTTAGTTTGGTCCACTCTTGCAATAAGTCTGTATATCTAAAATAGAACATATATTGAAAAGTATATTTATGAACTCTCATCCATCTATTGAGAATTTCAAATGTCCTTTAAAATTTAAAATTACTCTCATTTAAGATTAAACATTAATATAGCTTTTTTTATATATATAAATGTATCCAGCATTAGTTTCTGAGGAACAGATTAATGCATCATGCTCAGGAAAGACTGAATTCAGATGTAAAAGACAGGTCATGATAACATTGCCTCTTAAACTTTAGCTCAAAATCAGCCAAAACATTCTAGTAGTTTTTCTAATATTTTTCTCCTTTTTCCAATATTATTTTTGAATGTGGGCATTAAAACTTGTTATGCCCATCACAGTATGAACCTCAATAGCATTGCAAATTATTGACCATAGTAGGACTATTTTCTCCAAGAATTCAATAATCGTATAATCTAATTTTTAGCCACTGCATTTCTCAGATGTTCTCAATTAATTTTTCATCCACTGGAGATTAATTAATTCTTCTTAATTAATTCATTTTTCATCCAACAAGAATTATTTTTAAAAATTGGTATTCAACATGAAAGTATGAATTGTAATCTTCAGATACATTTGTGATCCTGATATTTTGGTGATATTGGTTCATAATATAGATATTGGTTCATAATGTAAGCTGTCTGAAACCAGATTACTCTGTAGAACTCATTTTTCTAATTAACATGTATTCCAACACTTATAAGCATAAGTTTTATGGCTTTTAATTTATTACAGTATGGACTAAGTCACTTAGCCTGGTACTCATTTTAACCTGGGTCAAATTTGAATTAATGTAGTTCTCTGAAATATTTCCCATCTTTGTACTACTACCTGCAACACACAAGCTACCAAAGCTTGTATATATCAAAATACTGGAGTTTCCTGATGACAAAATGTTTTTAAAAAACCTCCAAAACCAAACAACGGCATCATCTCCCCCACAAGAAAATAAAAATCCAAACACCAACAAACCAACCAAAATAACAAAAAGCCAAAGAAACAACTAAACCAAACAAAAAACCCCAAAAAATCCAAACAAAACCAAAATAAACTCCAAAAAACCATCAGCCCCAAACTCAAACTTATGAGAGAAAAAAGAAAGTGACTTAAGAAGTGAGAGAATACTTATTTTAAAAAGGAATTGTAACCTTTGAATCACTGAGGAGAATTGTGATGTGTGAATGTGAACCAGTATATAAAAAGGACATGTTAATCGAGGGCCAACCAATTGACTTTGAACTTTCAATGTACTACTTTCAATAACTCTTTTACTCCAGTAAATTAATAAAAGAGTTTCAAAAGAGAACGTCAAAACAGAACTTTAAATATAAATTAAGGCAATATTTTCATTTCTTATTCATGTCTTCAGAAGTCCAGAAGAAATTTTCCCTATGGTTATTATGACCTCATATGCAAGCAGATTTATGACAGACACATAAGTAAAAATGGCTTAACTATCCAAATTAACAATAGGGGAAATATGATTTGGAAACAATTGTAACTCATGAGATATTTTATTTAATTATTAGTCTTAAACTACACTTTAAGGTTGTTTTCTTTATCCTCAGAAATTTATCTGTAATTAGAGCACAAAAAGGAGGGGCTGTGGACTCAGTGATTACTGTGAGTCCCTTCTGATTCCAAATATTCTGTGATTTTGTGATTCTGTCAAAAAGTGAGTCAAAATTCTAGCACGACATATTCTGTCAGGGAATGACATCTTGTTTAATATCTATTTAATATATGTTAATATATGTTAGGAGAGCAGACAGAGTTATCAGTAATGAAGGAACAAGGAAAATAGAGATATGGATGACCTGGATAAGAGTAAATATTAAAAGAAAGGAGCTATGAAGGAAAAGGAGCCAAGTCAGGTGAAGGATGAGGAGTAAAAATAGCTAAACTACTAAATAAAGTTGTTGAAGAAATTATCTACAGCAAAATACCTCTGCAGTAATTACAGTGCAGTTATTTGGGGTAAAATATGCATCCAGGATGTAGGCATGTGAAGCTGCACACCTATATAGGTACCTAAAGAGATACATTAAAATACCAAGGAATGAACAATTCCAATTTATAGTTTGGTCCTTATAGAATACTACTGCCACATCTATAAAGGCTCTTTGTCACCAAGGAAGCTCTGCTTCATTATCAGATTGCTTCTGCAGGGTTCCCTCCAAGGCTATAAACAGAGCAGCCAACTCTGTTGTTGAAGGTTTCAACATCTGGGAACTGGACACAATCACTGAGAAGCCTTCAGCAATATTTACACAGCTGAGAACTTTGAAACAGTTTGTTTGTGCTAGTAGAGTTTGAAAACACTCAACACATTTGTTGAAGAAGCTCAGACTCCTGTACCATTTAAATTCACGTTTACCTGCAAAGCATGGTGGATTTGCATGCTTTCCTTTGGAACCAATAAAAAAAAATGCTTGCTTTGAAACAACATCTGAATTCAGTGTCCCACAACAACCTGGAGTGAATATTTGGCCCTAGCATTTCCCTAGGAGCTGCCTGCAGTCAACTATTTGACTGCTTGAGTAGGACCAAACTAGCACACATGAAGAGTCACATCAGTGACTTACTGAAGACACAATTTATGTCACACACTTCACAAAGCCAAAGCAGGAAGAGGAACGAGTGCTTCTGGAAGTTTTTTACTGCCTCAGAGAATGTGTTATGCTGGTCTTTGTCCTCCTACTGTCCCACTTAACTCTGTGCCCTGAGCACAGCTCTTATGTTGGCTCTGTGTTTTATGTCCCACATGCCCAACCAATACTGGAGCTTGTGTAAAGCCAGGGCATTCACATGAATTGCAAGTGGTCTCTGCAGCTGCTGCTTCTTTTGAGAACCCTTGAGATGTCATATTTTGCTCCTATATTGGTATCATCAAAAGAAAGATTAACTTTTAAAAATACTTATTGAAATAAGCATATATTTCAATATAGAGGTCTCACCAATTCAATAGCATTGATTTCAAAAAAGGACTGAACGCCAAGGGGAAACCTTAAGTCACTTCACTACTTTCAAAACTCAAGAGACATAAATGCAATATTATGCAAACTTTATGAACTAAAGAACAATGCCATGACATATCCTATAACATTAACTGTTAATGATGTTATGTAAAAGATACTTACATGTGGTTAAATATCTTCACTATTTCATAACAGGGAATTCTGAGATGGGCTAATGGCTCTTTCTTGAGGCAAAGGGATGTCAATGTCAGAAGCACAATTAAAATTTTTTCACAGGCTTACAGATCCTACTCCTACACTATTAGCTCACACTTATATCTAAGGTGTCAAGAGCAAAATGACATCTTACTGCCATTCATTAACATAAAAGCCTTCCAAAGCAGTACAGTTGGTTTGTAATATCATCTATTTATCAAAGTGACCTAAATCACACTATAATGTTCAGTTTCTACAGAGAATTATTAAAGATATCAAGAATCAAGGCTTAAACTTTTGCTGCTGCTTGACTAAAAAGAAAAAAAAAAGTGATGCAAGGAATTAAATCAAAGATCTGTTTGCCTCCTGAAATAGAAATCCTGATTTACCACTTCAAAATATTGTAGAGAGCATACACTAAGACAGCAGAATTAGTGACACAACTGCCAAAGTAACTGAAAAGTCGATTCTCCTGAAATGATGCATATGAAGAACATCCCTGTGTAACAGCAGGATCTAAATACTAAACAATAATAATAATAATGCTGTAGATTGAGGGGAAAAAAGGCATGCTGCAGTCTTGTTTTCTCAAGTGTCAAATAAGCACCTTGGAAAGATATCAGCAACCTCTTCTCAATTTTTAAGAAAAAGAGTTCTTTAGATGCCTGAAGGAATGCAGAAGTCTATACACTTAGTCCTGACACCAGTGTCAGGATGAACCCTGCTGAGCTCCAATTTAATGTTTATGCCCAGACTGAAAAATGAACTGATCAGCTTTAACTTCTGCAGATTACATGCTCTTGGTTGATTACAATTTGAAAAATTGCAATGTAAAAATGACACTTTCTTCTACTCTAATTTTCTGTTTATGACACTTCCCAAGTGTAAAGTGACTACTATGCAAATAACAGAGCATCCTTTGTGTTTGCACTTGTATCTGTAGTGTACATCCCTTTAATAGCTATGGCATTCATAGCAAACAGGAAATACAGAGGGGTGTTCATGTTTATGTATAAGCATGCATACATATGCACATAAGCATGTGAATATATGTGTGTAACACAGCTGTTCCCTCGGGATTTATCATTTTCACAGGCTTTTTCTTATGGTTCCAAGAGACATCAAAAAAGAAGAGGCATCTTCTTTCATTTCCTCTCAGCCATCTTGTTCCCTCTTTTTATAAATAAGTAATGCTGCATAGTTAGTTTAAAAGTTACAAAAAAAGATTAGAAAAAAAAAGGGGAAATAATAAGGATTCTTTTCCTTAATTTAAAAATCTATATAATAATACAATAAATTAAAAAAATATATATTTTTGGTATAAGACGTTTAAGGCTAGAAGAGGTTGAAAAAATCCCACATGCTCAGAACATGTTATCTATTAGTGCACATAATAATGTTAATATGAAAACATGGGTACAAGCATATCTGTTTTGCTCTCTTTTTTCAGCTAAAAGAGAACATGCTCGATATGGAAAATCTCACACGATAAAAAATATATTTTAACTGGATCTGAGTAATGGTGAGGTTGGAACTAGAGCGCAGACATCAATATAGCTTATTAAAAAGCAAAGAACTCTGTTAGTATGCTGATGATACACCTGATTTCTTTGGCATTATTCTCTTCCCCCTGTTTCTTTATTTATTGAAAGTAACTGGCTTGCCATCAATTTAAAATAAATAGAGCATTTGTTCCTACAGTATGTTAAGTGATATAGAGATTCTAAATCCTTTTCAAATCTTAGATAATGTGTACACATTAACTTCCCATAATTAAAGAAAAAAAAAAAAAGAAAATGAGCTCAGCACCCTTAATCCAATCAAATAATTGTCCTTTGTCTGTACCTTGTAGTAATTAGGATTTTGATTCACCTTCAAATAAAATAGCTTTGATAGATAAACCCAGTTAAGGAAACTAAGAGATAACAGAAAGTGTGTTTTTTCAAAAGAACACTCTCTGTGAAATGAGTCCCTGTTTGTTATCTCAAGCATTATTTCATTGGCACATTTATTCTGTTTTCAGTTGTAATAAAATGAGAAAAGATCACTTTTTTCTCTTTTGACTTTTCCCCTGGTACAGTTATATCAGTCAAGGCTCCAGAAAATCCTGTTTGTGAAACTGCTTACTTAGAGGACCCATTTGCAATGAAGAGATTTTGCAGTTCTTTTAGTACACTATTAATTATCTGCTCATGCCTAGAATCAATTAATGATGAAGTTCCTGAATTTTAAGACATTCCAACAAATTTTAGTCAACTAGGTAAAATACCTTATCTCGAGGAAGTTCCTTGTACTTCTTACATATCTCTTTCTGGTATATAATAATATTACTATTACTAGTAATAATAGTAATAGTAGTAATAATAATAATAACACTATCAACAATAATAAATAGTAATATTAATAAATAATAATTTTCTTAATACACACTGGGTCCTGTTTGCCAGTTTCAGGAAGGCATGTTAGCTGAAAATTTACTGAGTTTACATCTGCTAAACAGTATCAATATCTAATTAAAATAGCTAATAAAATAAATAGATCCAAATTAGCAATGTCTTCTTGTAATCTTCCATTGCATTTGTCTCAAATAAAATATCTTTATTCTGTGACTACTTTTACATCCTTGAATGACCCTTATCATTATCATGAAGACATGATAATCACATAAATCTGTTTTTATCTAACTAGTTAGATATTTAGTTTCACTACTGCTTGGCCTACATAGCTTTTCAGCAGGATATTCAGAGATCCCATGTCCTCCTATACAGGTAAAAATCTTATAAATAAATCTATCTCCAAATGGTTCAAAAGTAGTTAAGAAAACAATGATATTTTTGCCCTGCTCTCTAATGATGACACCCTAACAGAATACCTCCATCACCAGAAGTTTAACACTGGAATGGTAGTATTTGAGTTGAATTCTGGATATCATTTTGAAAAATGTTTAACTCTAACATTTGCTCATCAATATATTTCCAGAAAATAAGGAGTAAAGTTCTGTTGAGTCCTAAACTACAGATCAGTTTCCTTTGCTGTTGAGATAACATAATTTATACTCCAACAGCATTTTGAATGTTGCTACTCAATAAATTAGTTGCTTCATATCTCACAAAAACAAACCAAACAAGCAAAAAAAAATCCCAAACAACCCACCAATTAATCCACCCACTCACCCAAGATGTAAGATTTAAAAAAAAATACGAGAATTTTTTCAGCTGAAACTCCTAGCTCAGAAAATCCAAACTTGCCCTTCATAGCCCCCTAACCCACTCTGCTTTCTCAGTCCACACTGCTAGCTCAATATAGTCATAGTGAGAGAGGAAATATATTACACAAGTTTTCAGCACATGGAAACCAGTCTCAGTAAGTACATTACAATGTGAAAGAGTGGAAGAAGATGTTTTCTAACTCTTTAATGTTTCTTGACTTAAAATCTGACTTCTCTGTGCAAAAGGAAATGAAGTCTCACACACTTTTTTTCAGGAATTGGTCAAGACCACTGTGTTCTCTATGTTTATTGCTACTTATTGCATTTTGTTGTATAAAAAGAAACTTCATGCCTGTGAAATTAATATTGGAACAGTAGATATTTCAGCATAAGTTAATCAACTGGCAATGAGTGTTCTGGCAAAGAATGGACAAAACTACTTACGTTCTCCAACCACACAATAATGGGTCACTCTTATGAAGGATTAGCTTCCTTTTCTCTTTCATGAAAGAAGTACTTGAGCAAAATAAAATTATGATATAAGGAAAATAAAGAAAATAATGCAAATTGCGTCTCTTCCTGACATTGCAGCCTCTGGGTGTACCTTTACCACTCCTGCAAAAGAGGAAAAAACCCATCAGCTATCTGAATTGAGGGCTATTATCAATCTCTGTGTTAGTTAATAGTCACTAGTTCCCTAAGGTCAAATTTATGAATATTTAAGAGTAAATAGAAGTGCTAATTGTGTTTGAGAAACACAGAGTTAGACAAATATATTCTGCGCAGCCATTATAGTAACATAAATTATTATAATTGTGGAGTTTTAAGTGCTTGAAGAGAGAAAAACCATAAAAAGGGCCAACTAATTTTGTCCAAAGCAGGAAAAATACAAACAAGAATGGTGACTGATTGGGGTCTTGTTACACAAAGTGCTTTCTTTGTATCATGTGCCCAGGAGAAAAGAGCAGCTCTAGGACAGGAAGAGCTTTTATAATCCAGGCCTGGCCATGTATTCTGAAAATGCTCCACAGCTTCACTGAACCACTTAGGTATCCAGCCCTTGTCAATAAGGATAAAAATCCATTGAATCATTGCTAACCTTCTTTATGCTGGTGGGAAAATGCACAAGTGAGATGCCTATGACAGAATGGCAATCATTTACAAATACCAAAGGGACTGACTTTTGACATCATTCCGCATTTACCTCAAAGTAACTGGAGAAATGTCATGCTGCACACAGTTTAAATTTGAAATTGTGACACATAATTCACTGTTTTCTGCTTTATGTTAAAGAATTATTTCAGAAATGCTTTGGCCATAAATTGATCATTTTCATTTATATTAAAATATCAAAATCATCTCAGTAAAATATACTTTATTATCACTTCTTTATATTTTGCCTACACAATAATGGCCGCAGAAGTACTAATGGATTTTTTAATGTTTTATATTATAGTATATATATTAATATTTATAAGAAAAAGCACACAAGCATGTGCATTATTACAAGTCTGTCAAGAAGCATGAAAAATACTGGGCTCGAGTACTGCTGTGATTTAAGATAATTTGGGAGTGACATCAATGGGTATTAACTTTTAGAACTTTTCAGTTGGAAGTTTATTTATTTATGATATTAAAAATAATTATACTGTCTTCAGTCATGCAGGTTTGCAACCCAAATATTGGCTGAAGTAATTTATTGCATTTGAGTGCTTTAACTGACTTTACATGACCCCAGCTCTGAATATGTCTGACTATTTTAGAGGAGTTTAAGCAACATTCTGCTCTCAGTTAAGCACCCTTCCTCCTACTAATGCAAATCTATAATTAACTTGATGTGTGCTCCTACATTTGAAGAAACTTTGGGATTCCCTGTTGTGTTATACAACATTTTACATAGCTCTGGATACTTGAACACCTATGGCACTAACTCAGAAAATGAAAAGAGAAACCACAAACATTCGGACTGCAAGCACACTGAGAGAAAAACTGAAGGTAACACATTAGTCCATAAAAATTACTGAATTTAGAAATGTCAAATTAAATTTGAAATTTTACATTTGAACTTGTTTTCTCAAAACTCCTAGTTTTTCACATTAAATCTGTCCTTTTACACTATTTTCCATAAGTTTAAGGCTTACAGGAAAAAAAAAAATCTATTTTTTTCATATCTTCAAACTATTTCACAAGCCCTACATAATAAATACATTTTAGTAGCCATATTTTGTTGAGGAAATGAAAATTTATTCATTGCATATGAATTTTCTCAAAATGGCTTATTTATATTTTCATTTACTCTGTCAGATTTTAATTGTTTACTCACATTCTATTATGTCAATTTATGAAATTTGCTCTCAAAAAATTCACTGAATATGAAAAAATTACTTTTAATTTAGCAAATCAGCAGAATGGAGCCTTGCTATAAAATAGACAAAGTAATTAATTAAGTCTGGCCCTTATGAAAAATACCAAACAACTTGCCACATAGATTATAGCACCTTAAACACATTGAAAAGTTAAATAAATAGATAAATCTGAGATAATAAGACAATGTTATATTTTCCTCATTTATGCCATCATAGGTGCTGCCAGTCGACTTCACCTTTGATCAGTTGACAAAGTCATTCATTGCTCATGCAGTCAGCATTCAGTGTCTTGTACTGAATTGAAAAAACCAGGTACATGTCATGAAAAGTTATAAAGTAACACTCAAGATGGTAAAACCATTTGAAACCCTGGTCCATATAAACAAGATCATTGAGCAAATACTAATACGAGCAAGAGTAGTTAACTCTATATGTAATTGTAGTGAGCACCAGAAAGAAATAGAGGAGTAGCTAAATTCTTTGTTCATGACTGATTGAAAATGCCAAGCTATTAAAACAGTAATTTCAGGGCAAATGTAGTTTATTCAGGGGATTACCTTTCTTTTGTACTTTTATTCTTCATCATGTGTGACAAGAGTAGCAATGCTGTCTCCCCAGGCTTGAATAAGATGAAGGCATTAGTCTTTAATCTTTTTAAAAGGCAATCTATAGAGATGAATAAGGCTTTTATGTAGAGATAATCATAACCTTTTATGGCTATACAGGTGCAATCTGTTACAAAGGGATGTACCAAAGTGGGGCAAAACAGCTACATGGCTTCTCTGAATTAAGTGGTTCTGCTGAAGGAGGCAAACAACATTGCTTTTATTTCTTCACTGAGTTATGGACATAATTACTGCTGATTTTATAAATAGTTTGAAAGCATGTCTCACAACAGGGCGTGGTAGTTGGCTATTGCTGTGACTAAATCATCACAAATTCTTCTTCCAGTGAATTGACCATAACAATACTTCAGTAGAAAATAGATCTTTACTAAATGTTCAAACAGATATAATTAGAGACTATTCCTAATGAGTCATTTTAATGCAAATGCATGGTTGCTTCCTTGTTTAAAAAGTGACCACATGTAGATGCATGGTGAAATACAATAAATTTAATCCCTGTGAAGATTAACACACAAATCTAGAGTTTTGCCCTCGAAGAAAAGGACAAAAATTTCAGATGCTGTTTATAGAGGGAAACAAGAGCACAGTGAGACTATGCAGGGTCATTTCAGAGTAGATTACAACACCTGAAGTGTTTAATGAACTGCATTCCCACAGCATAAACCCAAAAGCCTGGTTCCACAGGGACTGCATGGGAGGGAGCAACCAGTGCACAGTAAATTCTCACATAGTCCTTGCAATATAACAACAGCAAATTCTTCAACTGTTCCTTTTTGAAACATTCCTTGAAATTTACTAAGTATAAAAAAAATTCTTCACAGTAGAAATGGGCATAGTAACCTATGCCATATATGAAAAATGTGTTCTAGAAATTTGCAGACTACTGCATGAGACAATGTAATTTTCTATGTGCTATGAGATGCATATCATATTCACAAGTGCTTTTTTTCCAAAAAATGATTAGATTTTAAGAATTATGCTCTCAGCAGCAAGTATGGAAAAAAAATATCCCATTGGTATAAGTGGGAACTGCATGACTGATTCTCAGCACATGCTCATGGGAGATGCTGCTCCCACAGCAGATTGCTCATGGGAGATGTTGGTCTACAACAACCTTTACAAGCATCCAGAAGAGATCTTCTGTAAAGACAAAATTTCCACTGAAAAGATTTAACTCTTTCTTCCACAGCTGCAAATGCTGCAGAACAGCTGGGGCCAATATCACTGATAAGTTATGCAGAATGTTTAAAGTAGTATCAAACAAGACAACTCTGAAGTTCCTACAAAGGCAGCTATGGAAGTTCAACAGAAACTACTTCACTAAAAAAGCAGGAAAAACTAGCAGGGAAATAAATATTATAGAAGGCTGAAATGAGTAATATGAAGAAAATGCCCAGGAAATAGTAAATTGAAACAATTGGTTTGCATCTGTATATGGAAGCACAGTGTGTACTCAGCATGTGAATGCATGAGCGACATGTACCACAGAGCACTAGACCTGGCATAATTTTACAGAACTACAGAGATATATCTCTGCTGGGTTTAGCAGCTGCAATTCATCTATTACACAATTTCACTGTTTATTGACATTTAGAAAAGCCACAAAAATTGCTATATGGAGAATATTTTTGAAACCACTTTCAACTTTTTTTTTCTCATTCTATTTACCATATACATGACAGACCAAGCTCAGCTTTTTTGGGCTTTGTACAATAACACAATTGTGACTTGTGCCAGCAATATCAAAGTATTTGGGTTTATTGACTCTTCTATTGCAGTTTAATTTGTCTTTTGTTATCTTGCTGAATTAATGATAACTTGAGGTGGAAGAACAGCCATCTACTGAAATATTTCCTATTTATCATGTACGACAGAAGTTAAGAAAAATCTGTGGGGGAAAACTGGGATTTATTGTTTAATTGCCGCATTATAACTAGCAAAATCTGAATAGAATATTAGTTTAACATATCAGTACAAATGCTTTTAATGGGTAATGAGGGGAGAAAAAGGAGAACACTGGAAAAGCTGTCATTTAGTACATAAAGTAGATAAAGAGCTGACAAAGTTATTCACATTCAGATAGGGAGTTCACTGCAGCAGTAATTCTCTATTACAGAGATACTAAAGAAGAGACTCAAACCTAGATTTTACTGTTGATGCCCTCTTTTGTTCTGCCTGGTGCTTTATTTTCAGCTGCAGTAAGGAAAACTGATTCTTTGTAAAGGAAATGGCTTTTGGGAAGTAGAGGGAATTTTTTTTTCTTAAAGAGCAGCAAATGAGGAAAAAACTCCCAGCTGCAACTCCCTTCCAACCCAAACCATTCTATGATTTTATGCTTGTTTGCTGCAATTGTTATTGGAAGAAATAGTACAAATGGACCTGCTGATTTCCTTAAAAGAAAAAAAGTGTTTCACAGCAGGTGGAGGGAGGATAAAGCAACAGAATTTTCTGCTCTACAAACTATCCTTAAAACAGCCAGAACACTTCTTAAAATTCCTCTTCTTTTAGCAATATCTCAAAAGTGGAAGGATGGGTGAAATAGCTCTGTCACCATCAAGCCTTCCCATGGTCATTTGTATTAGAGGAAAGGGCAGACACTGAGGCAGAGCAAAAAAAAATAGCTCTTCTTATTTTGTGGATGAACAGTAAAAGTGATCAAAGTGTCTGGATTTAATAAAAGAAAAAGTTCAATTGAGAAAAATTATAATCTCCTTGCTCTAATAATTTCAAGCATTTGGGTAACCCTTAAATCTTTCTCTGCTTTGAAAAGGTTGAGTTAACATGCGGAATAAGGGTGCTATGGTCCCTCTTTTAATAACAGTTCAAAGTTGCACTTCAATAGAAACTAAACTTTAATTGCAAAAAATAATAAAAAATCACATCCTTCTCCTTTCAGTTAGACAAAATACCAAAATCCCCTTCAGCTGAAAAAAGACAGGATTGTTCTAGAAATGTTTGACAGTAGGAATTTCGACATTATATTCAGAAACATAAATTTGTATAACTTCTTTATTACTATCATACACATATACATACGGATTCAAAGGCATGGAGAACAGAAATTATTGTAAAAAAATAATTAAGAAAGAAAGTTTGGATTTCAAGAATAAAATTTACTCCCGTATGAGCATGATTAGAAGTCTTTTTCTCAAGCCTGCCCTTTCCTGACAAGATCCTATGTCATTCCTTGTACAGTCTTGTTTAAACAAATTAAAATGATTTTTTTTCGTAAAAAGCTTTTTTTTTTTTTTACTACAAATTGAAAAAATAGAAATGAATGCAAGTGGGTTAGAATCCAGCACTATGTAAATGCAGAATTTTACCATTGAAGATTTATCATAATTAGCTATCTTCTTTGTTACATTTAGCTCCTGGAGTCTGCTAATACATCAAAGGATTTTATCACATCATGTCATGTAACATATAAATCTAGTAATACTTCCCTTTAGCTTGCCTAACATTAAATAGTATCTATATTTTAGTTAATGTATGGCTTTAATCAGCACTGAAAATCACTTTTCTGAGCTTAACAGGATCTTCTGCGACTTTTCAAAATTTTTTTTTCCTATGGGTGTTCTGTTTGAGGTTGTTGCTGTGACACTGTACAAAATAACATGAATTGAAACACTTTTCCATGCATTGTTCTCCTAAGAATTTTACAGATTTCTCTATTTGTCCTACCAGGGAAAGTGATTTGCTTTAAAATTCTTCAGGGAAAGACTAGCATTCAGCTAGCATACAATTCACCAAATTTCCACCGATTACAGCATAGAAACTTATGTGTTTGTGACCACAGAAACTTAATATTTTTAGAAAAATTGAATTATAATATCATTCTTATGTTTTTGATGGCATTACTACTTATGAATATAGTTTTATTATTCAAAAGAGACTTATACCCTAATTATTACCTGAATTGGTTTAGACAAAAATGAATATGTCAGCATCAAAAAGAGAAAGTTGTTAACAGCACTGTAGATGATGTTGCTAACCGTGTCTGTGAGATAGATCACTATAGAAAAAACATGGACACATCACTTCAAATAAGTCATCAGTGTAGTTCAATATATTGCACTGAAAATAGGCAGCAATTTGGAGGAAAGTTAAATAATTTTCTGAAAGCTCCATTTCTCACAGTAATTTTAGTTCCTGCCACTTTGTACCAAAATCATTGCACATACCAAAGTAAGCCTTTATTCTTTAATTTAATCAGTTGGTAACATCAGAATAATCATTATGCTTGATGTAATGGCCTTGTCATGAAAAAACATACTTACTTCTTATAACAGGGTCTCAAATCCATACCTATTATCCTCCCAGGGTATGTATTCACCATTAAAGTAACACATTTGTAGCAAATCTGTATCCTGCGTAGCTAACCCAGAAACCTTATTTTCCCATAGAAGTAGAAGCACACTCTGCAGGCTTTGACAATACTGATTTCTGAACCCAAACATAAGCACACAGACATAGCAAAACTATTTTATACTTTTCTGTGTGTGGGGGGGGTGGGTATACAAGTGCCTTTTGAAAGCATTACAGAAACTGTCACTAAGAGGTGAGAAGCTCTACACTGGCATGTTTGCAGGTCACAGTGCAAGGTGCTGACATGCAGTTTTTCATCAGCTTGTCACGAGACCTGGCTGTGTGAGCCCAAACCTGACACCAGATGTCTCCTGTTGTGACACACACTTAACTGCAGGATAACAGCAGGGGATTTGGAAATGTGGGCACAGCTTGCAAGTAGAGGCCCCAACACCAGTGGTCATCTGTGGGTCATTGAAGAAGGCCAGCCTTGAGAACTGGGACGGGATTGGGGTTTGTTAAAGAAGCAGAAGCTCAACAAGGGAAAATAACAGTCAAGAAACAGCACAAAAAACTGCCCTGAAAAAGTAACACCCCTGAAAATACCTAGTCCAGGGACACAGACCAAGAGCTGTGATCTGCAGTGAAACTCAGCTGTCTTTCCAATAGCTAGATTTCAGATGTTTGGGGAGAAAAAGCAGATGCCTGATTTGGCTTCTGATCATCTGAGTGAAAGCTCTGAAATATGTCTACCTTGATGATTACAATTAGCAAAGACCACTCCCATCAGAACGAATGAAATATCAGTTCTGTGGTATCATACACTAATTTAGGTCCATTTCCCAAATGTTCCTGTCACAGTGATCTCTAATTTCTTCTTCTTCATCATCATCTCCTTCTTCTACCTCCTACTCTTCCTCTTCCCCCTCTTCTTCTTCCTCTTACTGTACTTCTTGTTCTTTGTGGAGATGGCAGGGAGCTGAGCTATCACTGAGAAATATCTATCTGAATTTTCTTTTCTTTAATGAGTAATCCTAATGATAGATGAAATGATACTCAAGAACATTTAGAAAATTGCCAGTACTGTTGCCAGCATTCTTCTGCCATGGCCAGCTTTACATTATACCCATGATCACACTAAAGTTAATTCTGCTAAATTCTCCTGGCATTCCTCAAATTATCATCTTAGTTCTCTTACATATGATCAAAAATTAGCCTATTTTAGCCTATTTAATGTCTTTTCCAAATCATTATTGCAAACAGTCCTTTAAACCTCTTTCAATACTCAAACATACCACTACATTTTACACTTTGCAAAACTGAGGAATTATTCAGGCTCTTTGCTTTCTGTTTCTGATCTGGCTTTTGACCTGTGAGACAACATTGGTTCTCCCCTTAAGACTGATCATTTTTTATGGCTTCTTGTGAAAGACTAGGAAAAGTATTTTTTTTAATTGAGATAAACATGTCTGTCTATCTATGTAACTCACCATTCCATTGACATCTTTAAGGAATTGTACTGTATAAAATTAGAGGCTCATGTTTTCCCTTTATGAAGGTAAATTTCCTTGTAAAATTATGATCCATTAATTAATTATCAATTTTACTAATTGATACTTCAACTAAATTTTTTACTGAAGATCAGCGTGTTCTGGGATCTCATAGAGGTAGCTAAAACATTTTCTGCTATTGAAGCTCATTGTAATGAATTGCTGAATTTGGGAGTTTTTGGTTGTTGTCTTGTGTGTTTTATAGGATTTCAACCACCTTCACTATGTTTTTTCTGAGCTTTTTGGTGTGTCCTGATATTTAAGTTGTGGCTTGTTAACAGTTTTTAAGCTTGAAAAATAAAACCACTGCTTTTGATACTTTAATTTCTAGTAGTGTCCATCTTTAATGATTGAGAAATGGATACAAATGGTCTCAAAAATAAAGATGAATACTTAGAGAGGATGCATTTATCAGACATTCATTACCAAGTGGTGTTATTCTCTCAGATTAGGTAAAGACATTTCTATTTGCTGGCAAAAAAAAAAGTGACAGCATTTCCTTTTAAACTTTTCCAATTCCCTGACAATAAGCCTTCAATTTCCTTTTAAAAGGGTTTAACAAAAATGAAGACAAGCATTGTTGTGGTATTTCTTTTGGAAAATATTGGTAGTATATCTCTGAGGACTGCAGGTATTGTTAGATTAACTGTAAAAACTGCATGTGTCACTAAGTACCTGGATCACTGGGGAGAAAAAAGCCAGTATTCAGTATTTCAACTGTGTGAGCAGATTAATTTTCTTAAACAATCTTTAAAAATGGCTTCTTTTTTTTTTCTCATGAGCACTAGTGAAATTAGTTGGAAAGAGGAAAAGCAACTTTCATATTCCTATTGAAAGCAATTCATGAACCCAATTACTGGAGTGCCAGAACATATCTACCTTTTGAAGTTTTTCTTGTCACATGCTGAATATTTCATAACATCCAGACCACTGTATCCATATTTATTTCAAAATGGTCTAGGAATATTATGTCCTGTTAAAATTGTGTTAATTCCAACAATAATTATGCTACATATCAGCAAGAAAAATATCATATTTTTTAGAATAGGAAAAGAAGAATGTTTTAAACATGAAAAATTCTTGTTAAGGATTTGCACTTATCCATTACTAAATTACAAATTATTTAATAATGAATGAACAATTCATCACTTCTGCTATCTTGAATATACTGGCACAGTGATCTCACCTATGAGCCTTATAGATCAGTTTAAAGAATACTGTGGAAATGACAAAGATGAGGGGTTCTTTAAGAAATTTCATATCTGAAATAAGTTTGAAAATTTTTGCAACATTCAGGACCTGGCAATCCAATATCTGACTTTGCTAAAACAAAAAACACTATGAAACAAGCAATTTGGCAGTAAAATGCTGCAGATTATGTCAATGATGAAAACATATTTTAAAATTTAAAAAAGTGTTTCTCTCTTTCTTTGGACATGCAGAAAGTGTTGCTAGAAGAAAAAGAGATTTATAAGGGCATTTAAAGTAAACATACACAAATATGCTTCTTAGAAGAGAAAATCCATTATTGTGATTTGCATTTCCGTGCATTTTACTTTATTTTGTACAATTTAGTGCCTATTATTGAAAACTTCTGCTTCTTAAAGCAGAATTTTTGGTTAAGTATTTTTGCTATGTTGTAGAGAAATTCAATGAGGTTATTATTAAAATTCTGGTAGACTTTAATTTTTTATAAATCAGAATTTAGAATGCTGCAGGAAAAGTAGCACAGCTAAGATGAAGGGAAAGCAGATGGAAGTAGATATTTGTAGATTTGTAGAAAACAATCTGTCAGCTCTTGCAGCCTAATAGAAAATAACTTACCAGCTACTTACAAAAGGAAGAAGTTTTAAAGGAAATCTTCACAGTATAAGAGATACATGCACACAATCTCAGCTCTCATCTCTCTAAAACCTTTCAGTGATTCTTGGAGTGGAATACAACTCTGGAGGTTTTTTTGACAGGTGTTGAAGCGTTTTCTCTGTTGCTTTTTAAGATGTCAAAGATTCAATTTTTAAGGCTTCTACTCAAGCTCCTTTGGTTTTGTTCAAACTCCTTTCTTTAACAAGAAAATTGCAGTTCCACCTCATATATTTTTAAATACTACTTGTTTTTTTAGAATAATTTTTTTAAGGAACACTAATTTACCATGTTTTTAATTTAGTGAAGCAGACAGGCTTCTACATGTTTCTTAACAACTTAAATGAAAGACAGTTCATACTCAGACTATGTTAAGCCATATGGCCTTAAAATTATATCATAGATGAATAAAATAAAAATCACTGAAATGTAACTAAAAGCTACATTTCCTCTCAGTTGTAGAGACACCGATCTGTTCTGCAGCTCATTTGGATTGTGCCAGTAGGCAGGAAGGTGAGCCAGTCCATCAAGGAGTTCTCTGGAGTTCTTGGGACATGAGGTAACATCAAAGTTCAAATCCTATTTCCGTTTTGAATTCTCCCCAGACTTCCTGATAATTGAAATGCAAACTTTAGTCTTGTATCAGCCCAAGTTACCAAAATAAACTGGAGCAAGGCCTTGTGTCAAAAGTCTGAGAGATCTGCTTCACTGGAGAGTCACAAGTGAAAGAACAACCAAGTGCCCTGGCACATGTCCAAAAAAACACTTACATGAATGTTTCAATCAAAACTCCTGAATCCTCTCAATCAAGACCTTAATTTTTTTTTCACTTTTCTATGGCTTTATGCATGTCCATAAGACTGGGAAGGCTTTAGTTTTAACTAGTCTTTATTATCTAGTTTGAATTCTGAAAAACCACTAAATAAAAACTACAAAAGTCTCTGTGACCTGCTAATTAAAGCAGTGAATTACACTGTAGATGTGGATAAATACAAAAAGGAAAAATCATGTAGCTTCACTAGTTTTAAAATGAAAATATATACATCTACACATCTCTTCCTTGAGGGACAGTTCCCTCAAAACTAACTTCAGTATTTTCTCTAGTTAGTCAAATTCATTGTTTACAGGACTGTTACATTTTACCTGCATTTGATTTTTAACCACTTAAATATGCACTCATGCTTCAAGTCACTTCATCCACCAATCATTCCTAGAAATGGTGGCTACAAAGATAACTGTTATATGCTTCTGTTGAAATTACATAGGATATTTTTAATAACTGCAAAAAATTCTGAAAGTTAACAGACCAACAGTTTTTCATATCTTGGGTCTGCACAAATACAAGAACAGACAACCACAACAAAAATAGTAGCATTCTGTTTCCCCTCTGCGTTTGTTTATATTGAATACACAGCACTTCAGAGGAAAATTAACTGAAAAAAGCAAACTGACAGGAGATAAATAGTAATTTAGATGTTATTCAAATGCACATTTTCTTTACTTTTTGTTATTACTTGAAGAATTTTCTTTCTCCTTAATCTTCCAAACAACATCTTTAACACGTCAGTGAGTCAATTACTGAACAAAAACTCATACTCCTTTTGCTATTTTATGTGTTTCATAAAATAAAGTACTTGCTAGACTGCCAATCACATAAAATCTATTCAGCAAGTGGAAACTGATCCGAGCCACAAAAATCAGATGTCTGACAGCAAAGGTTTTTCTTGAGCCTACCTGAGGTTCAAGCAGAATTCAAACCTGCAATGTGCAATGAACAAAAACCACAAGGACTCAAAAGCTCACAGAAATGTGCCATCCTGATTCAGTGGTCCAAAATATCTTCAAATATATACTTTGGATGAGTTTGGGCAGTCTGTCCCAACTATTTTCATCTATCAGTAATACGTACTGTTACTTATCATTATTTTAAACACCACTTTTGCTGGGAATCTGTCTATCTTCAGAAATTCAGGTTTACATTTCATGTATGGTCCTCAAGGAAACACTTGTTGGAACATGCTTGACTTCTCTGAGCTACCTGAGTAGGGATCTGGTTGTACTATCAATGAAGCAAGCAAAGACAAAGAATTTTCTTGTACCCTCTTTCATATATCATTTCTACTGGGCTAGTTGTAAGAAATAACTGATAAAGGACAGATACAACAACTCACAAGTGGATAATATTATTTCCTGGGCTTCCTTTGAAGTACATGACAGGCTTTTAAAGGAAATGATTGTCAAAGAGGCAAGAGTGTATTCCCTTTCAGTTGAGGGAGGCAGTTCATAGCACCTCTGTGCATCTTACTGAGGCATCTATTCAACACCTTCTGGAAATTCTGGGCATGCTGGAGAGGAATGTAATTTAGAATAATAAGAATTTGAAGCAACTGTATGAAATATCTTGGCAAAATAAATGAGTTTCCCAGCCCTTATGGGTCAAAAATATTTGTACTTTTCATTTTAAAGAGCTACTTTCAAAAGTGGCTACTTTGCTTGAAATGCTGAAATATCTCATTATAGGAGTATGACATTTCAAAGTTATCAATGTGAGAAAAATTGCTGGATGTCTGTCTACTTCCCAAGTACACTGCCTTTCCAATATATTCAATGAGAAACAAGGCAAAAATAGAGATGTGTATTGTCTCAGTTTGGCAGAGGGATATTCACAGCTGCCTGATTTCCAACCCTGTATCTATGACTTGTGAATTCATATCCTTTATCCATATACAGGGGTATTTGCTCCACAGGTTTTGGATTTGTAACAAGTCCTAAAATACCAAATGAGAAATTTAAATTAATACTTAGAAGTACTTCATGCTTTTTTTTGCATTAAGTTGGACTCTTGGTTTTCAAAACTGCCATTGCAAATAAATTCTAGCTAGTAAGTAGTAATGTTCCTCAAGGTTTCATATTGGAGCTGATACGGTTTAAAATCTTCATTGATACCCTGGATAATATAACAAAAGGGTCCTGCATCATGTTTGCAAATGACATCAGGCTGGGTGGATAGGTCCACAGTGGAGAGATGCTGAATGGATTAAAAAAGTGGATTGAATATAGAAAGGACTCTTATGAAGGTCAACAAAGGCAAATGAAAAGCCTCACATCTGTGATGATATAAACCCTTATGATTTTACAGTCTGGGAACCACATGGTTAGAAAAGTGGCTTTGTTCAGAATAACCTGGTAGCATACTGTAGGCAACAAGCTGAGCACAAACCACCCTCACACCCTTTCAACGATGGAGGCTGATCACACCCAGGACTGCACCAGGCATCAATTGCAAGGAGGTGACCACTGGAGCTGACTGTCATGGAGCATCGGGACCAAGGCTCCTACACACTGGAGGATGAGCTACAGCTGACCTTGGCACAGATGGGGGTAGGGACTTCAACACCAGTGCAGTGCCACAGGACCAAGCAGGATTGGTGGCAGCAACCTGCTCAGCCCAGTGATCATCCGGCAAATGTGATGTGACAGTCGGGACAGAGGTTAAATCATACATCCAACAACCACATCAGGACCCAGAGGAAATCAGTTTGGCGCAGGGATACATTTTCATAGGTCAGACAAGAACTAGGGACACAACCTGAGCTTAAGCAAAGCTTCTGGACCAAAAGGCAGAGTATAAATTGGTGCACTATGACTGGTCAGGACAATTAGTGCTTGTGGGAATACTCAGGGCCTTGACACCCTGAGAGCTGAGTTCTTCACAGTAACCAAGTCTTTCCAGATTTAATCAGTTCTTTCCTAGTGCATTTCTACTCATGTCTCTATCAGTCTGTCTATTCATGTTCTCAGATCAGATTAGAACATTTCTTATGTCATGTAAAGTAATTAATTTGATTGTACTTTTAAGTCGTATGCTGCTGTTGTAAAACTTATATGCCTTGATTTATTCTTGCAATAGCTTATGATCATAAGATCATTTGAAAATACTCAGGTGTTTATTTATAAAATTTATCTATTTGTATTTGATATAATTTAGCTAGTAATATTTTAGTAATTAATGCCTTATTTGAAAAACTGCACCATGAGAGTATAACAAATATAAAGAAGTGTGGTAGTTTTGACTCACAACAGAAAAAGGACTATTCTGTTATTGTAACTGCAGAAAGAAAACCATGCTTTTCTTGATGTGTTAAACAGTAATTAACAATTGATTTTCAACTATATAGTCTTTTTCTTTAAAACAATAATCATCCTGTTACAGTTTTGGAAACTACAGAAAAAAAAGAATTGATGCTTAAAAATACCATTTTTTCACATGAACTTGAGAGAGGGGTAAACATGAAACAAAGTAATTTAGGACAAATTGGGACAAACCACTCTACATCAACGCCAGGGATCAATATTTAATCTGAACAAGATATACAAAATATTTTTAACTTTTCAGAATAAAGCCACTTTCTCAGACTCAATGACAAAGGCCTTCTTCAAAACAGTCAATCAAGTTTTGGACATATCCACCCATCAATATATTCCACTGTTGCTGTCCTATTGCAAAGGTTTCGTACCTTCTCAGTGATATCTCACGTGGAGCTCCTCACAGCACTGACTCCTTCTTCTCAGCACAGCCAACAAACTCCATCTCACACCTCTCGACCAACCAACCCGCTCTTTTATAATACCCCCAATTGGATCCAGCTGTGGCTTATTAAGGGCAGGCTTGTTCTTAATGCTTGATAATTGGCACAGCTGTAACTCTTTAGGGGTGAGATTACTTTCACCACTATCTCTATTATCCTACCTTCTATCTATCCACATTCCACATTTTGTGTATCATAATTCTTGGGTTCTTATTTTACCCATCAACTTTTTTAACTCCTTCTCTCTCTTCATTAGAGTATTTATCCCACCACCTTTGCTCAGCTTTTTTTTTTGCATCATTGCAGTCTTAGTAGTTACTAAATATAGCCCCAGAAACAAATTTATGCATCACAGTAAGAAATGTGACACAGCAGCATTAATTTCGAGATGACTTGCTCTCTAGTACATAACACAGTCCCCCAAATCCAGTGCCAGGTTTCTAGACTCTGTTTATAGAAATTTTAAAAAACAAAGAAGCAGTCAGCAGCCAGTCACCAAAGTTAACCAATGCAGAACACCAAGCTCTTGTGGGAAAGGCCACCCATTAAAAGGGATGCCTTCTAATACATTGTTCCAGCAATTATCGTCTAAACATTTAAGATCCAAGTAGCATTCATTACTCTGCCCAAATACCATGTGAGCTCTTCAGTTTCTATGGCAGTGAAGGCCCTGTAGCCAGGCAGCTCCTCTTCTTCAAGCTGTTCCAATGTTAATGGACACTCTAGCAATCTTCAGTATCAACATGAGTCCCAATTTAGCAGTAGGGCACTGTTTCTCTACTAAATATGTAAGATCAATTAGTTCCCTGGATATTGTTATATTTTTATTTCATAATCTTTTGTGTGTTAGAACCCAATTCTCCTCTGTTTACCAGATGATTTTAATCTATTACCAACTCAGATCTAATCACTATTTAAGAATACCCTATGAAAAAAAAAGCCTCAACAGGCTTCATATCATCAGTATGTCTGCCACAAAATATGCTGGTTCCTCAGCATCTCCAACAGTCATTATGCACAAAAAAAAAAAATCAAAAAGAGACTAATTTGTCAAGCTGCAGGAGGAGATGTGTGTGAGTAGTTTGAAATGGGGAATTAAGGGGCTAGGGGGATAACAGACAAAAAAATAAAATCCTGAAAGATAATGGCCAGATAATGAACATGTCTTCTCAGAGAAACAGCAGAGAAAGAGAAAAATTCAACAACTAGCAGTCAGAAATATCTAAGACTTTGGGGAAAGAAAACTGACAGTACATGAACAAAATTATTTGTGTGAGAAGGGGCAAAGAAATAAAAAGCTTAGGGATGTCTATGGAATAGATAGGAGAGACATCTTCACTATTAGGTTTGACATTCTTACTAAACAGCAAGAAAGAAAATGAACATTTCTGTCTGTGAAAGAAAGAGATAAGCTAAAAGAGCATTTAGAGGCAACAGCAGAGGCAAAAAAAAAAAAAGCCAGAAGGTAACACTTTGTATTCGGCATAAGAAAGAGCAGGTTATGCTGAGTGCCTGAGAGTGTGGAGCTGAACTTTTGCTGCAGCTCTGCTGGACAAGAAAAAGCTGCATTACTCCTAAAGCTGTAGTTTCTATTTCCTTGTAGGCTGTCAGAAAAAACAGTAGGCAATAAAGGCCCTTTATTAAACTTCCTACTGTTTTCACAAAACATCAGACCTACATCAATTAAAGTATGAAAAAGAAAATAAAGACAATGTCTGAGAAATATCCTGGGGGCCAGAAAATCCTAATCCTTTCTAAGGAGTGGAAGCCCTGTTGTTTTCGACTTTAAGAACAATTCTGGACAAAATACTTGAAAATGCACAATAAAGAACATTTGTGCAGTGGCAGGAGATTAACAGTGATCTAATAGGTGTCTTTCCCCTCTAGCTTCTATCATTCTGGTTTAAATTGCTCTTTAAATTTAGAGAGTTAAAATTAAATAAAAACAAGCTGTCGCACCAGTATAAGTCTTTGAAAAATCTATTAAATGCATTCATCTGTGTTACAGCTCTCTCCATGGGCCAAATTCTTCCTTCACTTGTACTCACGTAGTGTTGTTGAAATCAGCATGAGAAATCTGAGTAACTACTTATTCCCATTCAGGAGATGTAGCTTGTTTGGTAGTCAACTATCCTGAGTGTTTTAAAATCCAAGAACATCTGAGGGCTTACTGTTGAATATTCTGTATTTTGGTGTCTAGCAACATAAAATAATACAGCTTAAAATTTATTTTAAATCTGTGTGGGCCATATACTGCTTTCAAATCCAGTAACATAAAATAACTGAATTTACTTTGAGCTGTCATTGGCAATTAATGGTAAAAGCAATGAAAACAACAGTAAGCAGAGTTGCCCTGAAAAAAAAAAATACAACCAGACATTGTTACTTTTGTGATGTCTCTCTAACCCTAAGAATGCTATTAGAGCAATGGCTGGTTTCTCAAATGGGTCTGTGAGCTGATCTCACTTCTGAGTTTCATTTAATGTGTGTCTTTATCACAGATCAAGTAAGGTTAGAAGAGACCTTTGGAGATAAGCTGGTCCAACTAACCTTCTCAAGCAGGGCTACTTAAAGCCAATTGACCAAAGCCAATTTTGATATATGCCCAAGGAGGAAGACTCCACAACCCTACTGGGAAACTGGTGCCAGTGCTCACAATTTAAAAACAACAGTGTTTTCTGAAATTCAGATGGAGCCTCCTGTGTTTTCTCTTTGTGCCCATTTTTCCTTGTGTCCTGAAAGTGAGCCTAACAGAAGACCCTTGCTCCATCATCTTTGCATCTTCCAGTGAGGTGTTTATATACACTGATGAGATGTTACCCTGAGCCTTCTCTCTCTCTTCCAGGCTGAACAGTGCCAGCTCCCTCAGCTTTGTCCACAGGAGAGATGCTCCAGGCCCCCTTATCATCAGCCCTTTGCTGGATTCTGTACCGAATGTCCATGTCTCACTTGTGCTGAGGAACTGCAAATCATTCTCATTTATAGTTATTCTCCCATCTATGTTAACAGGCTGAATGTTCATGCACTACATGCACAGCAATAATAGCTTTGTGAGTCTTCTGACAAGTTCAAATGAGTTTAGAAAAAGCCTCCTTTCTAAATAAATGAGGCTTTGATTCCCTGAGTAAATGAAAAAATTAGCCCTATTATCCCTTTATTTATCTATACAGAATATTTCTTTTGACTAGAACTTAAATTTGTTGTCACAAGCTTCTGGGTTTCCTTTATTATTTGTGTAATTTTTAAAGATTTGATTGGAAAAAAGCTCATGTAATAATCACTTAGAACAGATAAAAGCTTTTTATTCCTTGCCTTGCAACTGCAGTGATGTCAATTATGTCCCAGAGAGGGGCATATTATCAACCATAAAGCTGTAAGTGACCTCTGTATCCCACTCATGAACTAAGCAACAATAAGAATGTTAGACAAAAAAACTCTTTGGCAGAAGATTAAACCATTTTAGCTAGCAGCATGGTTACTCAGTGTGGGGACCATTTCTAGTGCAGGACTAACTGTTGTCAATTTCTAATGCATTCACAAAGATTAGAATACATAATAGCAGTCACAGCAAGACCTCTTTAATAATTATTTTAGTGGTAGGGAAATAGATTTCTTTTTGTGGCAAACAAGAAACCGCTGCTTGCCCTCAAGAAAGGTCCACATCTCAATCCAGCTTATTTCTTAGTCACATATCTAACTATAAATACATAAGTGACCTCATTGTACTAAATAATAAGTGTGTAGAAAATTTTATAAAATTAAAAAGGCTCTGGCTAATTATGTGTACCCAAAATCAACTCATACCATTCTGTCTTTATCTTGACCAGTGTAAAGAATACCTGATAATATATAAAATAATGTGGTAGCCAAATCATGCTGGCACCAAATCATGCTTACTTCTTTAACAGTAAAAGTGACATGGTATTCCTTCCCTTCTTTCATTGAGGCACTAGCAATTTGTCTGTCAGCATGTGCTGATACAAAACCTGGTCCTAGAGGAACAGGTTAACATACTTTTTTGCCTGAGTCCTTAAATACATGGCTTCCCATGGGGCAAAAAAATATGTCACATTTATTTAAAAGTACTGTAACTTCCATTGTAAAGCTGATTCCTTTTTTGCGCTGCTTGGCAGTAAGTCTGCAGCTACAGGTAAGTGGGACACTGTCATGTCTAACAAGTGGTCTTCCACATCCACAAATATACCTGCTGTGCCTCTTCCAACCATAATTCACCTCCTATCACAACAGTGGGCACTGGGTATGGAGTTAACATTAGCTGCAACATAAACATATTAAGATTGATTTTGTAATGTCCAAAACAGGCCACAGCATGACTGGATTTTCTTGTGTGTGGAGAGAAAAATGCTAAACATGAAGCTTTTATGCAAATCTAAACATCCCAAACACTGCTCTCCTTCTCACAACCAGACACAATTTCTCTGTGGAAATACACAAGTGTGAGGCAGCTATAACTATTTTCATATTCCACACTTTTCTGTGGAATATGAAATTTCTGTGATGTAAGGAGTTGTCATACTGTATAGAACTGAGTATCATGAACAATCTGTCTGAGTCTGGACCAGACAGGGAAGATACATGCCTTGGTGCAACTCAAGACCTTCCTTTGAGGCCATCCGAAGTAATCAGGGAATGGGGACAATAAGAAGCAATTTCAAAGGCAAAAAGAGCAATATAGGTCTACCTGTGACTAAATTGCTGGTTCAGTGTTCAGTCTTTAATGGAGTCAAATATTGCTGGATGGTTTTTCTTGCTTTACTTGTATTTTACTTGTTCTGTATCTCAGCCTTGTTTTCACAGACTCTGATAATCATGAAATATTCTGCTATATCATCACCTTCTGAAAAATGAAATTACCAAAAATGATGATGAGCACTGAAACACAGTAGACATTAAAAATCTATAATCAGTACTGCAAAAGGGAGGATATATACTATAATCAGTACTGCAAAAGTATCAGGATTTTTTTTTCAAGCTACTGCATTAGTAGAATGATGAAAATAAAATTAAAATGAACCTATTACTATGGTCATTGGAGGTCCAAGACAACATGTTCAACATCTAATCTCACTGGATTAATAGGATATCCAAAATATATTTTCTGGTTTTTTATGAGCTTCTCTTCTCAGCATTATCATGGCACAGTTAATTTTCAGTGGGATTTTGAATTTAATGAGGTTCTTTAATAAGGAAGACTATTAACATTCACACTTGGGAATTAAAAGGGCAACCCAGTCTATGAGCAAATAAATCTTTTTCCCTTTGGAAACTATTACAAAACCTGTGTATATCTCTTATTGGTGATCATTGTGCCTGCACTATAAGATGTTCAGAAAATTCGGTGTTTCTGCAAACAAGATTTGCCACACCTCATGAGGATTTACCTCCTCAATTTTCTCCTTTGTTTTACCATAAGGAGCTGCTGTTTCTTCAGCTGTATTGAGAGACTGTGCCTCCAATCCAGTGTCTTTAGCTTTACGCTTTAAACTGGTGGGATTTCAACAATCTAAAGAAAAAGTACTAGATATGTGAATGGGTGTATATGTTAAAGAACACACATGCCTATCGTATGAGAGGTTTAAGAAAAACCAGATAAAATATAATCTGTCTCGGTTATTAATTAGTATAACCATTCTAACAAGATAAGACTATTTTGCTTCTACATGTTGGAAATCAGAAGTGATAATCATTACTTTGTAAAAGGCAGCCTAAATTTCTTTCTCATGCCTTCATTCAGATTCGGCTCTTTGAGCTTGGGAATAACCAGCAAAACCCCACTGAGGAGTACTGTGCAGTACAAGTGTCTTTCATGCATTGATTGAACTTGTTTTTCAACTAAAAAAAACACACAAACCCCAATATTTTGCTCATGGTTGTTCAAAAAAAGAAGTTGAAAGCATGAAGCTATTAGAAAAATTGTCAGCATTCTGTGAAAAAAAGCCAGTACAGGCAGGGTTTTGGGACCCTCTAATCTTCTGCACCTGACAAGAGTGCAGTCTGCCACAGTTGTTCTATGCCAGTCCCCATGATCTTTGGCAGAGCTGCAGAAACTCTTGCTGAAGGCAACTAGGCAAGAACAATGTACATCCTGCTTGAACACATTACTCATGTCTTGGTTATATGTAGGGGTGCATTAGTTTTAAGTTGGTTTATTCCTGTACCCCCCATTCTGTTTATGGTTCTGCCCGGGCTTTCTCTCTCTCCCTCTTCTGAATTGTCCCGTCAGCTACACTTTATCTTTCCTAAATTCCTCCCTAACTGCCTGTCTGTTATTCAGGGTCCTTGCCCACTCATCCAGAACATTCTGGCCTGGACATTGAATGATTGGTTTAGAGGTCAGGATTCAACCCCTAATTTATTTACACTGGACATCTGAGCTGTTTGTTATGCGTTATTCCCTCCTCTCAAAATTTTAGATTGGTCGCTGTGTTCTAGTTATAAGACCTTGCCGAGCAAGCTTTTTTGTCCGCGCCCGACGCTCCTTCAATAAACATCTCCCTTTTCCCTGTCCGCGCGGTCCTGTCTTTCTCCTGCGAGACGCAGACTGACTACACTGCAGACAGCTCCGGGAATTCTCGCTCTCCTAAAGGCTTTTCGCCTTAAGCGCTCTCCCCAGGAAATCTTTCCGCGGGAGAGTGCCCTTCCCGCTTCGGTACTGCCGGCGGCACTGCCCACAGCAGCCGGGGACCCAGAGGCCAGTCGTAGCCGCTGCAGTTATACTGTCATAGAATCACAGCATTTTTAAGGTTGGAGAGGACCTTTAAGATCATCAAGTCCAACCATCTATCTAGCACAAACACCAAACTCACCACTAAACCATCTCCTCAAGTTCCATATCCACATGGATTTTTTTAAAACTTCCAGGGATGGTGAATCCACCATTTCCCTGGGCAGCATATTCCCATGCTTTACAACCCTCTCCATGAACAAATGCTACTAAATATCTAATCTAAACATCCCCTTGCACAACTTGAGGCCATTTCCTCTTGTCCTATCATTTTCTAGCTGGTAGAACAGGTTGAGCCCCACCTGGCTACACCCTCCTTTCAGGTAGTTGCACAGAGTGATAAGGTCTCCCCCGAGCCTTCATTTCTCCAGACTAAATAATCCTAGCTCCCCCATTCATTCCTCATAACAATTTGAAAAATAATTTCCCAGTGGAAGTAAAGCTAATGGAACAAGAGGTACAGCTGGAGAAACAAAAAAGCAGCAAGATCTGGGGAAAGAACTGGGGAATAGATTGCTTGTAGTCTGCTCATCAGAGAGGTATGACTGATTTCCCTGGAGTTTGTTGCCTACAGTCCTGATTAGGGTTCTTTAAACATCAGGGTCCTGAGGCTTAAGTCACAGCATCTCAGAGCATTCTGAGTTGGAAGGGACCCAGAAGGATCAGCAATCCAACTCTTATGTGATTGACCCACAGAGGGATTGAACACAAAACCTTGGTGTTTCAGGCTCAAACGGGAATGGCACCCCATTTCAGTGTGGGTGAAACCATATCCAAAGTCCTTAAGAATGAAATAGTTGTTAAATTCAAAGATAAAGCTGGATGTGAAGAGGAAAAATTAGAGATAATGGATTTTGTTAACTTTCTGAAAAATCCCAAGCAATATGGGAATCTGGGAGCAAAAATTCCAAAGAAGGCAATTCTGACAGGTCTTCCAGGTACTGGGGAAATACTTCTAGCTAAAGCAACAGCTGGAGAAGCTAATCACCATTTTATCACAATCAAGGGCTCAGAGTTCTTACAGGTACTTGTTGATGTGGGTCCAGCTCAAGTTAGATATGTATTCACTCTTGCTTGGAAAAATGCCTTGTGCATTCTTTCATTGAAGAAATAGATGCAATAGGTAGGAAGAGAAAGGGAAAATCTGGAGGACAAAGAGTGCACTCAATCAGTTCATAGTAAAAAGATGTATTTAATACAACGACTAATGGAGCAATTTTGGCAGGTACTAACATGCCAGACATATTTGAGACCAGAACACTTTGACAGGCAGATTTAAAAAGAATTCCCAGATATAGAAGGAAGCGCATCTATTTTCAAAGTTCACCTTAAGCCTCTGAAATTAAACATTATTCCAAATAAATATAACCTAGCAAGAAAATTCACATCATTAACACCTAGCTTTTCTGGTGCTGATACTGCCATGTAAATGTTGGGACAAGCAATTGTGTTGTCTGCAATTAGAAGTGGAAGATAATGAGATACAAAGGTTTTAATATGGTTGGAAATTTCTAGTGAGGGAATACTCTGACAAACCCAAAGTAAGAACTTATGCTCTAACTGATCCTTTTTCCCTCCTAAGAATTTTCTTTATAGTTAGATTGTACGTTTTTGTTTAGATATGGCTAATGTTTTGTTTGTGTGTTTGGGGGTTTAAATGAAGGGTTTTGTGTTGTTCTGGGAAGTTATGTGTTGCCCTTCAGATTTTCAAAATCCCTTCAGTAATTTTAGCTAAGAAAACAGTGGTTGCCTTTAGGAATAACACAGTTTTCCCTTTTTTTTCCTCAGATTTTTACTGCTCAACACCAATGACTTTTTACAATATCTTGCATAATCTTTGCATACAACCTTAGAGAATTGTAGAATCACAGAATGGTTATGGTTTGAAGGGACATTAAAGGTCATCTAGTTCCAACCTTTCTAACACAGGCAGGAAACCTTCCCTCATTTAAAAACATCAGATATGTTCAGTAGTCCAGAAAGCATTCATGAGTAAAAAAATGGCTGAAAAGATTATATAAAAAAATCAAGAAATAAACATCGAAAGGGCAAGACACATAAAGAATGAGAGGAAGACTGGCATAGGAAAAAAGGGAAAAAGAAAAATGAACACGACTTGGTCTGAATATTTAAGAAAGGTCTGGAGGAAAACAATCAGGATGTCAGCACACCAGGCACATTTTTCTGCCTTCCAAAACTCAGTTTAGAGTCAATTCCATGATCTCTAAACTCTTTGCAACATTTCTCCCTGTGGACTGTAGCCTGTCTCTCTGAGGACATTTGTTTTTTGTTTGGTTTTTTTTTTTTTTTTTTTTTCCCCCATAATCCATACCGCTTTCTCTCTACCTTATTTCATCTGACAGGTTTCTCTTTTCAGTCATCCACTTTTGCTTTTCTCTCTCCTAACTTTGTGCTTTGACTCTAATAGCTTCCCTTTCTGGTATGTGGCAGTCAAACACACTTCTGCTCTCTCTGAGAGGACTTGTCATATTAATTTAAGCTTTACCTTGACAAACACATAAATACAGGCATAAATTTAGGTTTGAACTTAAATGAGATAAAACACATTTAATTACTTGCTTAAAGCAGAACCTCAGTTTCATACTTCTAATCTATGTTCTTTCAAGATGTGCACATATTGATTAATATATTTATAAGTTATTAATCATGCTGAAATTTTTATTTGCACACAAAAGCAATAGTTACGTAAAATGTAATGAGTTGAAAACATCCAGTCTCTGTCAGAATACTGCTGTGTTTGAAAATGTCTGTATGCTATTTCTCTGTGTGTGCTCACTGTCTACAAGCAAATTTTTACATTGCACCAGGCATTACAATTTATGTTCTTTTCAAAAAGAATCCAAAAGAATCCTGAATAGATTTACATAGAAAAACATTTATTAAGCCTTTCCTTGCACTACCACCACTAACCAATGTTTCCATTAAGAAAAGCAGAGCATGGAAGATGAAAGATAATTTTAGCAGCAGTTCACGTTGTGTGCTACTTCTGCTCCCGTTATGCAGTGTATATGTTTTCAGATGCCTTCTTTCCCACTTCAAGGCTTTTGCTATCAAAATGAATGCATGAACATATGTAAATAAAATAATGTGGGGTACTGGTCCAGAGTCTGAGCATCATTCCATTGGCTTAAATCTAGAATAGCTATTATTTTCAGTAGGACTGTGTGTATTTATACCAGTGTAAGAAAATTTTGGTAAGAGGAACAGCTATTTTAATTCTCCTCTGAAATGGGGTTTTTGTTTTGATCTTTAACAGTTGAGACTCTGTACAAGAAGAAAGCATTAGAATTCTAAATCACTAATGTTTCAATCAATATGTTAAAATTATCAAATTATAGACTTTTCTGAATATGAGTATCACAGCCTTTCTTTCTCTACCTCACTAAAACACCTGACTTAAAAGAAACTATCACAATGCTGTGAATTGAACTCGCATTTAGCATCTTTTCAGGCATGGAATCTACAGACACTCTCAGCAGAAAGAAAATCAAACTTTTGCATTTTCTTACTAAACTAGTCTACTTATTTACCATGCCCCATTTCTAAGACAAGACATATTTCTGAAGCATGCAAGATTTTGTTGCACTGCATAGAATGCATTTGCTTACAGAGCTCTAACTAAAAGACTCAGCCTTTGGCAGGTTAGGTTCTAGTCGTGGAACAGAAATTCATGCCATGTATTAGTGCAAGTAATGCAAGAAATGTACTTAATACAGCCATTCTCTGTAATTTTCCCCAGCTCTGACTCCTCCAAAGATGGAAAAAGCAACTTCAAGATTCTTTCTGAAGAACCAGTCCAGTAACCTATTGAAGGTATATATTATGTGTGTGACAGAATGATAATCACGGGGTTTTTTTAAACTATTTTATTAAGCAGAAAATATAAACTAGTAGCAGTAAATCTTTAGAAGACTAAAGATTCCTTAACATGTCTAAGGTGTGTAACACTGGGAGATATTTTCTGCAGTTTGTACAGCATAGCTTTCTAGGCTGTTAATATTCACAAATTAAAACATATATTTGTTTTTACTTCTTTTATGTAGTGAATAAAAATATTAATTATATAACACAGCATGCATCAGAAATCTTAAAGAACCAAAATGAAAACAAAACAAATTGAGTAACAAAAGTATCAAATTAAAAATGTTAGTCTCATTATAATCACACAATAGATCTTTTTACTGTTAGGCTTTTGCAGAATATTTTAATGAGGAAAAGTATAATTGTAATTTCTATTATGAAATCAATGATTTTTGCAGTACCTGGGAGCTATCACAATACAATTTAGTTAAGCTTTTTTATGCTCCATGCGTGAAAATCCTTTATATGAGTTTTCACCAATGAAAAGGGAAAAAACATATGTATAATTCAATTTCAAGATGTAAAGAAAATATGCTACACTCTCAGAAAAAGTTTTTAATCAAATTAATAAAAAGGTGCCTCATAAAATCAAAAACATATGTGAAATATTCTAAACTATAAATGTATTTATAGATGTATTACACATGTAAATCTGTGTGATGTAATTCATGTGCAGTACATGTATAAACTAATATATTTTAAATATAAATCATGTACATGCAATGCATTCCATTTCTTCTAAATCATGGAAGTAAAAATTAATAAAATGTCAAGTCAAACACAGTCCAGTGGAAAAAAACTTTAAAAAAAACCATTTGGGGAAGATAATAAATTACAGTAATTCTACAGACACAATTTCAGCTTTGAAAACATCAACATCTAAAACAGTGTGAATAATTACAACAGGAGTGGTAGCAAAAATTTCAATATCAAATATTTCTCTTTAGTGGACACCTCTCAGAATAACTCACAAACAGGATAGCAAAATACATTTAAGAGATCTCTTGTACAAACCTAGTCTCCAAATGCATTTTACTCCATGATATCTAGTAATACTAGAATATAACAGATGGCATGGGACTGAATTCAAGGAAACAATCCACTGCAGCATTCTGGCATAGTTATAAAACTCATCAATACAATCAAATGTGGAGCAGAATATAAGTGAGATTTTTTTTTTTTTGCAAACAAAAGATTTCTGCAGAGAAATTATACACTTAATTAATATTTTCATTGTATTTAATTTAATTAATAATCTGAGAAGTACATAGTAAATATTACTGCTTTTTCCATAATGTTGGGGCAAAATTTTAAGATTCAGATACTTTTTTACTCTTGATTAAAAATGTGACAATTATTACATTGACATTGAACAAACTGTAGGACTAACACTGCAAGACAACATTTGTACCAATTTCCCATATTAATTTCTAAACTCAGATCTCATTATAAAACCTTAGTGTACTAAACCCAAGGAGCAACACACTGGGAAGTAGTTGACCTTTACACTGTTGTGATGCTGGAGGTTAAGGGTGCAAAAAAGCCCCAAGCAAGAAAAAGATTTTTTGGTGCCCTGGTTTTGTTCATGACACTCAAAACACAGTCTATGCATTGCTAAATATGTCTACATCTAGTTGTTTTGGGTGTTTTTTAGCCAGAAAATATGGTATGTTTTGAATGAAAGCTATTCAAGATATTTTCATTCCTCTAACTTAATAAACAAACACATGATGACAACATAAAATATTTACTACTAATTCTTAACTTGAAAACAAAATGTTTTAAAATACTCATTAATTGCAAATACACATTCACTTACAGGAGTTTCTCTTGATTCTCCTAGGTTAATTCTCTTCTCTGCTCATGATAAAGAGTAGACTAATGAAGGATCTGTTAGAGAAAATTCTCATGAGTGTGAATTAACAGGAATGTTTCTGAAAATAGAATCTCCAGCTATACTTCTTTCTTTTTTTTTTTTTTTTCTTTTATGCAAAGTATAATAAATAGGATTTTTATTCAGGATAGAGGGGAAACTTCTGAACTCAGTAGTTTTAGGTCAATGTATGCAACGTTAGAACTTGGAATATTCCCTCCACTGTGGCAACAGTAAATAAGCCATACTGTGTATATGTCTCATTGTCACACAAAAACCCTCGAACAATGAACCTGGTTTGTATCTTTCCCCATTTCACAACTAAAATAGCTCCAGCAGGACTAACGATGCATTGCCAAGAACTCCAAAAAGCAGTAAATTGAGAAGTTGTTCATCAAGGCTGTTAACGAAGAAGGCAATTGAGAAAACACATACAGTCTTGCAGTTTAGTAGTTGTTTGGATTTGTTTGGTTTTGTTGTTTTGTTTTTGTTGGTTTTTTTGGGGGCATGTTTCATTTTGTTTTAATATGAAATGAAATATCAGAAACCTTGCCATACTAGAAAAAAGGTCTGTGGGAACTTCAATTTTCACTTAATTTTTCCCTGAAAACTTTTAAAGCTAGCCACAGACTTCAATACCCTTCACCTGACGTTTGAGACTGCCAGTCAGCTAAGGATTACCTTCACTAAGGATTTATTAATTTCTGTCAATGCTGGTAGTTTCAATTGAATTTTCCAGTATATTCTTAAGAACTAAAAAAACTCCAAATCTCACCACTCCAAAATCAGGCACATTGAGAACTCCATTGTGACAGAAACCTTTGTCAAACTCTAAGGAAAATAAGTAACAGGGATAATATCACCTTCTTTCAGAGTCTGTAGAATATTGTGAACTCTTGCACTAATATCCCAAGCATGAAAACTTCAGTATTTACCAACAGATTAGAGCAATCAGAAAACAAAGTAATCATTATTTCACACAGATTTCCCTACTGTTTAATAACCTTTATAATTTCACTAACATAAGAAAATAGTGGCAAATTTCATTTCACTTAATTTGGTACTAGGAAGGGGGAAGAAGTGACCTTTGGCAGAAAAGGCAGAAATACAAGTACCTGCAGTGATCATTCTGACAAGAAACACAAGCTAGTAAGTAGGAGAGACTCACTCCAAATACATATCTTCAAAAATGTGACCTAAGGGCTTGTTTTCATTGATTTCTGTTCTGTGATAAAAAGAAAAAAACCCAAATCCCAAACTCTCATATTGTAAAAAGGTCCCACTTTATGTCTGATGTGAAAAGTTTTATTCTCTAAATACACTTGAATTCTGTCATTCCAGAATTTTGTGTGGTAAAATGCCCTTCTACTTTCTATATATTCCCACTTTAGTCATTGTGAAGAAGAAATGTATGAAGCAAAAGAGGTTATGGCGGCCCTCTGAAAGATGAGAGACAGAGTTCTAATTTTTTCCTCTGATCTCAGTTTTTTGCATTTGCTGTTATGTCCTTTACTCCCTTAGAAAAACCTGAAATAATCTGGATGTAACCCATTGAACCTTCTGTTCCATACAATCACTGGTTGGTTTCAGAGAAAAAATAACCAAAAAAGCCTCTCAAATTACATGCTGTATTTCTTTGGTTTGTCAAACTTAGAGTAATCAGCGTGGCCTGATCTGATGTGTTTTAAAAACCATGCTGGGTTGTGAAGGTATTGTGTAAAGTGTTATCTGGTGGTATTTCAACAGTGATTTGAGACCACAGAGCTTGTGACAGAGGCCTACACTATACTACTGATTCGTATTTGGGGTGTTCTTTCTAGTATTTATCTTTTCAACAGAGGGTGACCTGATAGCTTTCTGTTAAACAAGTGCATAGGGAAATGGTTTCCAGCTACAGAAGGTTCTTTACCTGGTACAGAGTGACATCAGAAGATTTCAAGTTAAATATTAAGAGTTATGAATGAAGAGACTGCTTTTTAGTATGGGTTTTCATGTTTGGGGGTCCTTCACCTGTGAGGTTTCATCTGATAAAGATTACCATAAATTTAGAATAGCAAATCTGGGTTTTCACCTAGCTGTCAGTGTTTAAAAAATAGAATCAAATTTACATGTGAAATACTCCATTTGAAAAAATATCAAATACTTGAAAAATAAATGTTGTGTTTGATTGTTTGTTTTATTAAAACCAGTTATAGGAAAGACAGCAAAATGTTGAATCCAGACTAGAACTGGAAACCAGGGATAAAGACATAACTTGATGCTATAATTTGCAAGTGTCCAATGTGCACATACAAGTTAACAAAGTGAAAACTGGTTGTTTTGAAGATTAGTCTTTCACCCAAACCTGAATGATTTGCTTAGAGACACAGATGTTAAGATTTAGTAATAACAATATTCAATAACGTGAACTACATAAGGCGCACACTGTTCATGCAATTCTAGTCTCACAGCCAAGGGAACCTAACATTAACCACAAATATAGAATTATGACTTAAATGGAACCTCTCTCTCTTAAATCTTTCCTCCTAAATATCTTTCTGATCATCCATTTAATTAAGATCTACAGTGAATATTGTGAAAATCAAACTCTTAAAGGTCATTATGACCTATGAAAAACAAGTGCATTTCTCTAGTGGATCAGTAAACACTGATGAAGTTTAGGCCAGCAGCAGTGGAATAAGGAAAGCAATACACTGCAGTCCCAAGAGAGACAGACACTGTCTGCTACACCCTTATCTGCATTTTCTAATGATTAATTGTTGATCCTGATTTTTTTCCCTTCACCAGCTTCTTTTATAACTCACACTAAATTATACAGGATATGAGGCAGGCTATTCAAGTCACAAGTTTATTATCAGTTTCTTCTGTCTGATTAGCCAAAACCTTCCTTGTAATACACCAGGGGCTTCATTATGCCTCTGTTGGAGTTTAACTCTTAGATATGTTCCAAATAATCTCTTCAATTTGAAATTTGACTGCCTTGCTTTGCATAAGCAGATCAATTTTATTTCCAGGTCAGTATAATTAAGAATAGTTTCAGCTATAGGTAAATCTATTATTTTACTTTTTAGAAAGATTTTCCAGGCTTAAAAAAAAAAAAAAAGTGTAAGTCAAAGATTTACTAAGTAAAAAATCGTGGAACCTCATCCTGCTTTTAATCTCTTTCATCTCTAAAATCTATAAAGAAGACAGGAGAATTCAGGAAAGGGTTATATTGATATAATCCACTTTCTAAGAATTGGTAGCTTTCCTGCTACCATTTCTGGAGGCAGAAAATACAATTTCTGCACCAACATATCCTGCAAGATACCTTCATTCTATTAACACCATATCCTAATGAGCAACAATATTAATTGTACTTACATAAAACCGTTTAGGAATGCTGAGAAGTTTTCAAGTATATTTATTATACTTTCAAATGCTTACTTAACACTAATGAATTCAAGCTACTACTGTTAAGCATCATTTTGAAACTTTATATATTGAATTCAGCATTTATTAAGCACAGCCATACAACACTGCAGAAGACAAATTTTTGATTAGAAGCTATAAAAATCTAAATTCTATCTTCTATGAAGTCCTAGTAATTCATATCTCTGAAGCAGCAACAATATGCAGAGAGCAGCAAAATTAATCAGGAGAGCCAGAGTTTTGGGGAAAAGTGCCTATTATTTCTAATGAACTCTCTTTACCATTTGAGAGATTCCAGTGCAATTGCTTTTCTGTGCAGACATAATACATTTTATTATGTAATATTTTCTAGACCATTATGGCTACTAAACTGTTTAAATCAATAAACAGCTCCTGAAGACTCACTTCTGTTTCACTAGGGCAAAATCAATTCCCTTGTGTGTTTTAAACATCTTCTTTGACTGGTAAATAATCTCTAATAAGGTAAAACATTTTCTTCTTTTGGATGAATAGGTAAGTAAAGCCTGAGAACATACATTTTATAAAACAATAAAATCTGTGGGTTTTTTGTTTTGGTTTGGGGTTTTTTTGTTTTGTTTTTGGGGGCTTTGTGTGTTTTTGTTTTGGGGTGGGGTTTTTTGTTTGTTTTGTTTTTTTTTTTTTTATCTAGACTTGCTTTGATATTGACAAATACCAAAATGCCAAGTGAAATTGGAAAGACAACATGTTGCTAGCTAGAAGGAAGACTAAATGAAAGGCAAAGTAATTCTAGCCTAGTGTTAAAATATGAACCAGACACCTGAACAAAACCATAGCTGCAAATATCTAAAGCCACTTTTGTGTTTCATGCACCTGACTGGAATATTTGGCCTCAAGGATATTTGCTGATTCTCACAGGTTATACATGATTGATACCTGGTGCATGAATAGAAGGGCTACTGTTCCTGTTAAAATTTGGTTCCTAAACACAATGGCTGTGGAGTGAGCAAAATTATGCTTTAATTTAGTGTTGCAAAGGCAGCCCTAGAAATTTCCTGGTGTTTTAATAAGAGACATTGCATATTTGGAGGGATCCCTGTAGTAGCTGTCAAAAGAAATCTTGCACGTAACAGGTTTTAAGGTGAATGATTACCTTTACAGAATACTGTTAAGGAAGCACAAAATACAACAACAAAAAAACCAAACATCTATCTGTACCACTACACTGAAATGGAAATAATGGGTTAATCAACTTTTTTTTTTTTTACCAAACACTAATGGAAAAAATCCTTCATGTCAGTAAACAAACACAGCCCTTTTTGGACTCCTTAAGACAAGACGTTAAGTTTGCCATATCTACAATTAATTTACAAACCAGTTACCTCACATAATGCAAGCATAAACAGAAAGTCAATAATTTTGTCTTGAATGAGCTTACTTTGCTTACTTTGCCTGAAATACTTGATTTTTCAGGAGTCATTAAAATTTCCTCCTACATCTTTTGGGGGCTCACTCTGTGTAACACCCTATCACATTAATAGCTATGAATAATATTAGCATACTCCATTAGTATAGTAATATTAATATACATTCCCCAGCTTCATTTTAGGACTTTCACATTACACAGGTCTCTTTTTCTCAGGCCAGAAATTACATCCAAGCTATTGGGAATAACTGCTGTTCTCCATCCATTATTGTTGTAAAAGCTCTTTGAGCTCCTTTACAGAAACAATTGTAGCTTAAGAGTCTGCTGAAATGATCTTTGGCTGTTGTTTTGAGAGGGAAGTGTAGCAATATATTTAATGGAGGAAAGTACAATTACAGTAGCTTCAAAATACAGGTAGATGAAAGAGGAAGATTTATGTGTCCAAACACATGTTGTTTCAGCCAAACTCAAGCAAAAGAAGCTTAACTACTGAATATTAATTCAATTATTTCAAATTACATCCTTTAAAATAGTAAGGGCATCCATTTGTTAAATAAATTTACTGGTACCTTAAGATAACGGGGAAAAATATTAATTGTAGCTTCTGGATCAGAAGGTTCTGGTCTGTGGTCCTTTCTTCATTCTAGACTCAAATATTTGCAATTTAGCAGAATTATTGTTAGGGTTCTAGATATCATGACAGGTTCCTCCTGAAATTTTGGATCAAGATATATTGGCATAACAATAATAATACTCTCTTACATCTAATGGTAGCTGTGACAGATAACAGACATTAATTTCTCATTTTTAAATAATGAGAGTAAATAGTTTTAAATCCTTGAAACAATTCTCTGTCTTTTAATCCTTAGAAACAGTTCTCTTGGAATGACTTCGAAATTATGGAGTGTCTAATAACCCAGAATTATAGAATCACTGAGAATGAAAATTCTAGTTTGAAACACCCTATGCATTTCCAAAGTTTGTATTACACTAGGGAAAATTCTTTGCCTTTTTTTTAAAGTTGGAAAAATGACAATTTCTTCCCTTCAAGTGCTTCAATGAGAATGTTGTGAAAAGCACGACCAAAACATTGCTAGTAAATGTACAAGAAAGAAACTTGACTAAAAAGTGGAGGAGTACCATACAAGTCCAGAAACAGACAAGTCCCTGGTTGTCTCTTACCCTTAAAGCTGCTGCCCTCCTGGATCAGAGCAGTGACTTTGCCTTGCACCTCTGCAGGCCAAGTCCATTTTCCTAGGCTGTGAGTAACTGGTGTGGGAAGAAGTCCCACAGAAAACTCAAACTTTCATCCAAGAAAAAAAATCCCATTAAATTGAGGCACTCACCACAAACAATTTTCATTTCAATTAGCCACATCTTTAGAAACTATTATGTAAAACTAATTATGATAAGCAATACAAACTATGTTCATAATCTTTTTTCAGGGCAGGGTAACCTAATGTTACAATATATTTGGATCTCCAAGGTCTTTTGAGAAAACAACAAACTCCATCTTTCATGTGCCATTGAACAACTTAGGTATCCAATATATCACCATGGGAATTATTTGAATCATAAAAATACTGGGATACTGGCCTGCCTTCTCTGAGAGCTGTCTCCTGTATAGCCCTAGCCACAGCATGGCTGAAAAATCTGAGTGATGGTTGCGGGGAGGAAGCTTGGAGGTAAAAGAGCTTGCCATCCTGATTTTTGTTAGTTTGGAGGATGTAAAACTTCAGTCACAATACAGTTTATACCCCTATATTATGATTCCTCCATAGGATTTTATTTTTCTTACTTCTCACAGCTTTAAAAGAGGAGGATGACCAGAAGTTCATATGTATTCACAGATGTATATATCTATGAATATGTTTAGTATATTTTTTATATACACATATATATATTCAAACCCACACATATATATACTCTCACACTCCTATATATGTAAGTATAAAATAGTTGTTACTTGTGAAGAGCATTTATCCACAGGCAGTTGCAGACATACTAAGTTAGAGGAGGCTGACACTGCATTCAGACAGTATGTACTGAAAGAAATTAGATAAACAAGGATGCCTCATAATGAAATCTGCTTTGTTGATAAGAGAACAAGCTATCTGATTGCTGAATTCAGCTCGCTTCCTGTTGTTGCAGAAATGTATTGTGTAGAGAGATAGCAACGCAACAGTCATTTCAAAATTGAAATTGAAGATGCAGTCATCGTGAAACCAGGAGCTGATTTGAAAAAACTACAAATGCCTCCTTCACCTCCCACTTGGATTTAAACCAGAAACACTTTTATTACAGAGTTACAGATGGCACGTGTCATTTGGGATCTATAATTTTGACACATAATTCTATAAATATGCATTTAAAAATGTAAAAAGGAAGTTTATATTTAGGATATATATTTTGTGATGGGATAGTGACTACACCTGGAAAATCGCTAGTTTACTTTTTTTGGAAAACAGATATGCAAATGAAGTGGTTTTTTTAATGTTGATGTCACAAAAGCCTCTGCCATTTTACAAATTCATTGAACCCCATGGAGGAAAAAACAAAAAAATAAATGATGTAAATATTTTTCCACTTTCAGCACTATATAAGACACCCAAAGTGTCTTGCAATTCTCTAGAATGTGTAGTTGCTTAAAATACAGTATAATAGAAGTACATAAAATTAGAGGATCTGTAGCCTTATTTGCAAACATTTGTATAATTTCCTCTTTAACGGGTTAATATGTACTTGCAGTGAAATTTTGTAATCATTTTGAATCAATGTGTTATGGTGTGCCACAATTTCTAAATATCACCCTATATGAGCATTATTCTTCATGAGAGAGTGGAAGAAATCAGTCTAAATAAATCCTACTCTACAGTTAAAGCAAATGTATATAAGCAAGAGCCAAAGTGTAAATCACTTCCTTTCCTGTGGCATTTGTTTAAAGAACTTGAGCTCATTTCTCCTTTGACATGTCAAAGAAATCTGTAGACATAACCAGCAGAGATATGAAAGTATGCTAAAAAAAAAAAAAAGATAAATTAACAGAAAGTAAGGAGACAGGGAGGGAGGAAAGAAGGAAGGAAAGAATGAAAGAGGGAGTATTTAGGAAATCAGCTACCCAAAAGCAGAATTACATACACACTGAGTCCTTAGGGGAATTTCTGAGTTTGTTAAATTGACACCGTCATTCTTAAAGAAGGTAGCATTTATTCACAAAAGAATGAATTTTTTTTTTGCCTCCTGCTGCCACAGTGAGTCTCCTCATATCAATAATTTCACTTTTATCTTCTTTTAATAAGAAAACTATCAACAAGATAAAGATTGTATTTCTATATTTTTGGCGATACTATGACATTCTGAGACTTCTCTGTCTCTCTACATCCAGATTTCCAATGCAGTAATACCATATTAGTAGTAGTCTCACACTTCAATTATTTTTTTAAAATCATCAAGAAAGCAGGACTCATTTTTGTGTCTTTAGATCTCTCAGAAGCCTTTGATATACATGATGTATGAGGGTACAGACATGAGAGACAAAGCTTAACGTACTGCATTATTATCTTTCCTCTGAGTGTAGCAAAGTCTAGAGTTATGCATCATGTGTTCCAAGTCTCCGTCATATAAAAAAATGAAATGTTTTAATTTGCTCCTATTCTGGGGACATAGAAATGTCCACATACAAATGTTTGAGATACTGTAGAAAATTGACATCTTAAGATTGTATCTAAGAAAGCATAGCCTTTTTGGTCTATATATTTAGATGCAGGGAGTATAATCACTCATGTTGGTAAGACTACATCCATTCTCTGCTTTCCCTACATAGACTCCCAATACACATATGAGGACAGAGCTATTTTTTTTCCATAAAAATATTGAGTGCATACCTGAAATCCGTTTAGTCTTTCAGAACTCAAAACATTAAAACCGGGAATCAACTTTTATATTTTCTCTTTCTTTCAGGGAAGAAATTGGAAGAACTGCTGAAAAGTGCTTGCTCACTAACTGAAGGTGGTGTAAAGCTACTGGGGAGTACTGGAAACAATGGATTCTCATCTGAAGGAAGAGGTACATCAATAGTGAACAAAGCTTATGCTGGGAGCATCATTAGACCACCAACTACTTCGCATACAAGGCTTCAAGCTACTGTTGAGAAATACGGCCTCTGTGCTCCAGCAATGATTTATTGCATTACACATGCATTACTTAGAGCTGTCTCTATCCACCTTGCACGAAATATTCAATCACTTTCTGCTTGACCTTCTTCTTATTCAATTATTAGAATAAATTCTGACCGTTTCTCACGCCAAGAGATACCTACTTATAAATATTCTTCTGCTAATTTTTGGTTTGAAGACCATACATAATCACAGAAGGGTTAAAGTGATCTTCCAAAGCACGTATGTTTTCCATGTCATATTAATTGCCATATATCTTGTTAAGTAAAGCTGAGCATTCTGGAATTTTTGCTCATTGCGATATAACAACTCTTTTGAAATAAAAAACTCTGGAAATAAGCATACTCTGGCACAGTACACAAGAACTAAGTCCATCACATTTAACTGAACTGATCCCCATCCCATAGTGATTTCTGAACTATGAATCTGTGCTATCTTACACACAGGACCTCCTATACCTATCAGTATTTTGCTATATATAATCAGACAGTATTTCTGTGTAGCTTCAGTAGTTGACTTCTCAGCTAGGTCTCTCTCTAAACTGTCTCCCAGCCTCCACTCATCTTTTCCATTGAAAACAATACTAATCTTTGACATGCCTTTGTTTGTCTTCGTTCCATCCTTTATACTTCACTTTCAACTCTCCTGGCCTAGTGCAAGTCTCTTGGAAAATGTAACTTTTTAAATCATTCTTACCTAAAAATAGATGATAGGAAATTATTTTTCCTTTCATCTGTAAGATAAACTCTATTATTTGTACTTTAAAATTGATTATATCATGAGACAATCAGAAGCAAATTTCAAATAAAAATTATTGTACTCAATAAATAACTGGCAGAAATAAAGCCCAAAAAATCCTCACTAAATAAAAGATATACAAAGTTATCACGGGACAACTACTTAACTAATATAACTTAACCAATTATGCAGCCAATTGTAGTGAGCAGGCATTTGATTAATTTTTTTGGAATGTCACACAATAAAATATCTTTGAATATAAGGGAGTGGGATTTTTTCATTATTTTTGTTTCCCAAAATGAAATTATTTTCCTAACAGGTTTGTTTAAGGCTACTGCCATTTCATAAGATCAGTCATAACAGCACAACTTAAGCAATTAAATAAGCGACAAAACAATTAATTAATGCCAGTGTATACAGAGAAAGAGCAGATTGATTTGCATCAGTACAACGTCACAGTCCCAAATTTTCATTACCATGAGATGAGAGAGAGCTTGATGCACATTAGACAGTAAAAGTGCAACAGTGATTCAGCAAGGGACATTAAGAACATTAATGAACAAATGCAACAGTCTGAAAATAAAGCACTTAAGAATGCAGAACAGTTCTCTGTAAAAATAAACCCAGGAAACCGTAACAGTTTAAAATACAGGCATTCCCAAAAGATGCATGCAATGCAACTGAAAGCAGAAATTCTTCAAAAAGAGTTGTTAATTTAGAGTAGAACTGAGTCCTGCACAAAACCTAGCAAGAGCATATTGTTAATTGAAGTCAAAGCTGTGAATTAATCTCAAAACAAACATTTGATGCTGTCAAATTCCATGGAATATACATTAAATTAGTCTAGTTGTGGATACGAGAGATGCTGCATTCATCCTCTCACAGCTGGAAAAGTTTCTCATGGTGGAGGCATTTTCTGAACCAAATTACTTTCATCAGCAATAGTCACACATTTTTGGTTGCTCCTGCTCCCAGCATTTCCTTCAATACCAGCAAGCTTGCTTGGCATTTTGTCCCCCACAGAAGATTTAAAGGTGACTGTGTCTGCCTACACTCTGAGGCCATACTGTGACTGCTGTGAGCAGCAGACATTCATTACTTTTAAGTGCTAAATCAGACAGCAGATGGTGGATGCCTGACTGATATTTTTTAGCACTCTGTGCCATGTATGACCGTCTGAAGGATTTCCACATTAAGGAATAATCATAACAATTTCTGAAAATGTTTAAAAAAGCTAAAAGCTTTATAGTTGAAGCTCTGCAGTGCTACAGGTCTAGAATAAACCTTTTTCTTCAAAGGACCTCTGGAGAATATTTGTTTGCATATCTCTTTTCATATAATCAGAAGTACACTCTTTTGGATGCTTCAATAATCACTGTGCTTATTCAGAATCTATGCTGTACATGACATCCCAGGGTCAGCTGGGAGAATACTGCTAAAGCCAATTTCTTAGAAGTAAAATTGAGCCACAGAATGTATATATAAAATGGATTATTACTTTACTTAAAAGGGAAAAAAAGTGTGATTCTGTAACACAAAACACAACTTGAGCCATTAAATAAACATTTCACGAAGTTCCTAATGCTTTCCTTAATTATCACCTTATTTTTTTCAAACTTCATCCTTCCTTTTTTTTAACTTTAATAAAGCTCAAACATAATCTGACAAAAATAAATTGATAGAGGTCTAAGATTAATAGTGGTTGAAGAGGTACATGGGCAATTAACTTTCTATAATTAGCCTTGTTGTTAACTAGAAACACTTAAAATTATAGGAAGAAAAAACCCAACCAAATTTTAGAGATATCTGATGAAAGCTACCACAAGAGGGAGAAGAGTTGGAAATTTATTTTCCACCAGTTGCTCCTTCACACCATTTTTTAATTGATTCTTTCCACTAGTTGCTCTTTTATGCCATTTTTAAACTGGCAGAAGAATCTTGGCCTAGGAGTACTGCCAGTCTAACAGATGGCTGTAAGTGCTGCTAGTCAGGAGAAATCAAAATGTGCATCAATTCTGAAGATTGGGATTATATTCTTATCCAAGGACTATCAAAGTAAAAGCCTGAGCCAGATTTCCTTCTCAGGTATAAAGATGTAAAGGTATACAAATGAAAAACTCAATTCCTTTTTTTACAGTCTTAATATCAGAGAATGGAAACTTTCAGTCTTTAATAAATGACCATCAGTAATAAATCCCGTTTTAGATCTATTTAGATCTGCATATTTAGAGATTGCTTCTAAGTCTGATTTCATTAGTCAGTCTTACAAGAATCACTGTGCACTTCTCTTGATCATGATTTCTGTGAGTAGATCTGTAACTTGGAGCCTGGTACTCTATTAAGGTTCAAAACTCATACGTTTTCCACACACCCTTTACAGTGGCTCGTTTTCTTTCTCAGGTCTTAATCCTATTAGGAAAACAGAAGGAAAATAAATGGATTGACAATAACCCAGACTGTTTCTTACAAGCAATCTGGATACAACCCACTTAATAGATACTTTTAGTATAGTTAATAAAAGATAAGAAGTCACTACAAACACAGGGTTTGGGTTTTATTTATCTGCTCTGACCATTTGTGGTGTTGGTCTAGTACCCCGTATCTTACTGTATATTATACCAGTCAGACCAGATTTGGATGTCTTACTTTATTTTCCTTTAAAGCCTCTGCAAGAGTAAGTGTCTCAAAGCAACATCTTTTATTTGATATTATAATACCTAAAAATCATCTGTCTCACTTGATCTAGTGAGACAGCTTGGTGAGATAGTCTTTCCTCCAGCCACAAAACTGAACAAATAAAATTTTTCGAATTCAGTTTTTCTGTTTTCTGCTGGATTAATGTGCTTTGCTTGCTCTGAGAACACTGGAGTTATTGATGCTACTTAGACATTGTATCCTAATGGTTTTTAGGTCCTACCACTCATTGGAGAACACACACATTTTGTTGTCACCTGCGAAAACTTAGAAGGAATGGGTTTTTTTATTTCTACAGTACTGAATTCAGACTTTTAGAAATAGACCTGAAAAGAAACCAGTGAACAAAAAAACCCTAAACCCCCTGCATCTTAAGAGACTACACATTTTTTGCATAAAAATTTAGAAAATTATATATTGATAAGATTAGAATTGTTACATGAGAGTCAATTAATCACATAAATTAGGGACAATATATACATCATGATCTCAAGACTTGTTCACTTTTACAAATCTATGGAAAAGTGCATTTTTTCTTTTGAACCAGTTCTTCTGAACACCTTACTTTTGTAATATTAGATCTAATGCTTTGTCAGCATCTTTAAATGTCAAGAAAAATAAAATAATCTCGTAAAATTATTTTCAAATAGCAGTTGTTTGAAATACACAATTTGCTTTCATTTTGTTTTAAACTGTGTACAACTAGTCCCATATAGCTTTATAAATTCCTGTGGTGTTATTGCTGAAACTTTGCATTACCTTCTAATCAAAACAAATAAAACTAGGGGGAAAAAATCCAGTGCAAGCAGATGTGATTTATATCTAGGAAAACTGAGCTAGAGGTCAGATCAAATGGCTTAGACACCTGTAAGCAATGGTAGAGAAAGAAAAGAATTTGATAGGGAACCATAACCTATATTTATAGCTTGGACATGAGTGTACATCTTCTGTCAACTGCCTCCTGGGCCCAGCTGATTGCTATCACTCTTACACCAGGAGCTATTGCTCCTGGTGGCTTTGCTACTTATGGGTCTCCTATTAAGTCAAAATGATTTAACTTAGCAAAGATCTGATCCTGGCTTTGTTTAAGCTAGTATTTTCTGCTTTGTCAAATAAATTAGGAATTTTTTTGGAGAGGGTAGAAAACTGGTTAAAGAATGTCACTCTTTGATCTTTGTATTGGTTGTGATCAGCAAATAATCTGTATGAAGGATACTGTTCTTTGTATGTTAATACAAGTCTTTGTGCTTACAGTGTCTTCATTTACATTTAACTAAGCAACTTGGACTGATGCCTTAGTGTTATTTGCTTATGGCTGTATTTTCTCAAAACATATAGACACAGTTGATAAAGGTTATTTCATGAAACTTCATCACCCACTAAGTACAGTATAAATTAAAAATGTCTGACACTTTAAAATTCTGAGTTACCTGCATTTACTCAGGCTCCAGATCTGATAATGTTGATAAATGATAACAATAACTGAAAATTTTGGTTCCAGCATCAAGGTTTCAAAGTAAGTCCTGACTCTGTCAATGGGTCTCATTACCCCTTTCTATGACCTCTGGTGCTCTTAAAGATGTCACCTGCTACAGAGAGGGAGAATATCTGAGAAAAGATGTAGATCTGCATCTGTTACCACCTAAAGGGTGATGACATTTGCCTGCAACTCTGACAGAGGAGACATGTTCACTCTTCTTGCTGTAGAAAAGCTACTAAACTTTAGTTAAAGAACTTTAAAGCTAAAGAACTAATCCTGCAGGATATTTTAATCCTAAATTTTGATATCTTTGTGTTGAAAAATATACTTAAAGCACATTTCTAGGTCAAAGAATTCAAAGGAAAATCACAATGAAGTATGCTATTTACTTTTGTCACTGTTTTTGAAAGTAATTTACAGGTAATATTTACAATGAGGGACAAAAATTTAAATTTAATTAGGATCTAAATATTAACTTATTGTTTCAAAAATATTAATGGAACATTCCCCACCAATTTAGTGAAAAATCTGTCTCATTATGATAGCATACATACAAATCCTTCCATTTTAAATTTAAGTCAGCATTTCATACACATATTGTTATTGGTTTATATGAACACAATAATAAAAACTTCTTTGATTTTAATAGGCAATCATGTAGACATGTAATCAATATTCTTTTTTTAGTCTATATTTTCCATGTTAAGCTTGAAGAATTGTTGAGAATTAGATAGTGATTTCACCTTGCATACTGCTTCTAATTATCAAAGATACCTTTATATATGTTTAACATATGAAAGAAACACTTTTTTCTCCCAGTTGACTATTGATATAAAGGGAACCAGGCAGTCCAATAACTACATAAGATGTCTTCAAATATAACCTCTGGACTGTAGAAACAATGAAATGTGAAGGCACTAATGTTTAATTAACACTATTTTGCTATTGTTATTCAGAAGTATGGACTATATCAGGGGATGGTAATTGCTGTGCTTATTTTGCCATTAAATTCTTGACAAAGTACATCTATTATTCCACCAGAGATTTTAATTTAATTAACCCTGTGGTGAATGGGATACTGTGCACTTTCACTCAAATTTCCAGTGAAGTTTCCACTACTTCTCTCTCCACCTCCCACATTGTAAAAATAATTTCAGACTCATGAACTATATTTTTTCATCAGTGCTCTTTTTAAAGGTGGAGAACCACTCTTTGTGTCTGATTTGGATTCAGAATCATATAAGTCTGGCCAGGATTGGTCTACCCTTTGTTCAATACCTCGTATACCCACTGACCCTTTCAAAGGGGAATGCCAAAGCAAAAGGCAACTCAGAACTCTGCTGCCTGATGATGCCATTTAGGTAAAACAAACATAATAATGGATTAATAAAAATCAAAGCCATGTCTCTTGCTTTTGATCACTCCTACTTTTTATTCACTTCCTAAAAAGAAACAGAGAAGTTATGACCCTATTAATATTGTCAATAAAAAGTACCTTTTTTTACTAATGACAGTTTTTACCTATAAATTTACCATTCCTTTCATAGTATTTTAATTCACATGCCCAAAACTGCAAAGCATTGTTCAAGATACACACTTGTTCAAATTGTTAGAAATCTTTACAGAAAGTACAGCTTTGGAAGAAGTTTTCAATGGAATCTGTTTATGAAGTAGCATTAATGAACAGGTTATAGAGGTAGGAGCTTTTAAATTTGGAAATTTTCTTTATGTTCATAAGCTTCCAAAAACGAAACATGCAAAACCAAAACTTGAATGAAAGAATATGGATACTGAAAAAATATCTGAAAACTCTTTAAAGCTGTCAGCAGCATTTTAAGTATATTTATAATTCATATGCTACCTAGTTACAATATACAACAACCTGTTCACAACATTTGATGCCTTTTATGTGTATACTTTATGTGTAGGGGTGTCCAGAGAAAAGGAAAAGTGTGTAAGAACACATATTTAGCCAGGCTATCTTCTTAACTAGTATTCAGAGTGAAAGTGAACATACCCTGGAAATTAAAGATTTCAGTTGCTGCTGCATATTTTCCCTGCTTTGTTAATGCTATACCAGTGAATGACAGTTCGTTCCAATTCTGGTCTACATTACCAATAAAGTCCTCGTTTTGAAGAGTCTGAAAAATCAATTAATTGTAAAAATTAATCTGAAACATGGTCTACATTGCAGGCTCAATTATATATTGTTTTCAGGTCAATAAATAAGTAACTTATGAATTTCTGCTGCTCATACCTGACCTGTCCCTAGACTAAAATGCACAATACATTTCCAGTTTGGAAAATAACAAAAGAAGACAGACCTTTTTAAGTGGACACACTGGTCCATTAAATATAATGATGGATTTGCTCTCCTGTACCAGCCCAATAACAATAAAACTTTCCTCTCAAGCAAACAAACTGTTTATGAAAGCTGCGTTAATGTTCACCACTGTATTTCTAAGGATTCCAAAACATTGAGTTTCACAAAACTTTCCCCAGAGGAATGAGGAACCAGCACAAAAATAAGGACAACAAAAATAATTACCTCTATTTTCCCCAATCCTGTCTTTTAGTGAATGTAATTCAAGACATTTTTTCAGCCATAGGACAGAAACAAAGGTTGTTGCTGCATTGCATGATGAAATGCCATGTATCTAAGCAGAGATGACAGATTATCCCTAACAGCAGGCTGATAGCACAGCTGTACTCCACTCCTTTTGGTTGTTTCTGTGACAATACAAATATTCCTGCACACCATAACACATTATGGGCATGCCAAATGTCCTCTCTGGATAATGCATACAGCACATGATTTCACTTTTAAAACCAAGACAAATCTAAAACTCGATTCAGTCATTTGCTAATAACACTAAATGAAAGTACCCCAACTAAAGCAAACATTAGTAACCAAACTGAAATAATTTTTCCTGACAGTTACCTAGCATGATTAGGTTGAAAGCAGCCAATTATTGAGGAATATGTATTTTGACCTAAAGCATGTAGTACATATGAACAGGATTTTATTTTGTTTTATGGTATCATATTAGATAACATAAAACAAAATAAAAAAGCAACCTTTAAAACCTCCTTAAATGTTCTGTATTCTAGACAGTGAGATTTTTTTTTTAACTACAAGGAAAAGAACTCCACCCAAATCTTCTAATTTAGAGGTATGGGGAAGCATACAAATAAAAGTTATGTTTATTGCTTGATGCCTTTATTTTTCTGTATAAAGTCTATATTATCTGTAGTGATGTGACGTGAATCATCCTCAAATTTCCTATGGATGAATAATCCCATGCACCAGTAAATGCTGGCTTCCCAGAGAAGTTGTGCTGTCTCAATCTGTGTGTTTAATCAACACCCAGCAGGACATTATCCTGGACAACCAGCTGTAGCTGATCCTGTTTGATCAGGGTAGTTGGACCAGATGATCTCAAGAGATCTCTTCTATACCAAAATCTGTGATGTCAGAAGATGTCAGCATGTCAGAATACCTCACTGAATGCAGAATGTAACATTTAATTTACTTAGCTGTGTCTTAATAGGTTTATGTGCTTTGACTGACATTTTTAGAATAAGCCCAGCAGCTGAACATTATTTTTTGATACCGTTGTCTTTACTGTGCATTTAAATGAAACCACAGAGTTAGTTTAAGTTTGTGCAAGGGAAAAATGGCTCAAGCAAAGCAAAATGAGAGAAAATGTTTTTCTTTTTCAGTGCTTACCAACTCTCAGTGGACAGAGGAAAAACTTTTGCAATGTCAAAAGTTGCAGTTTGCTTGTTTCCTACTAATTGACACTATGCCACGAGAATCCAACTTGCAGCACTGAGTAATTAAAAATTAGTTGCCTGCTATTTAAAGTTCCCAGTGGGAAACACACAGACATATCTGTAAAATGTACTAAGAAAAGTCAAGCCTTTGGGCTGCATTCAGTGTTTGGATTGTGTTTCAGCGGCTAAAAACACAAAAAAGCTTTAATAGAGTTAAATTTGCTATTGACATAAATGAGGGTTATTGGGACTTCAAAACAGACATCATCATTTTCCCCTTCTTACTAGTGAAATAAAGGTGAGCAGAAAATTAAAATCTTATGCAGAAATAAAGTCAATCTGTCTTCCTTTCTATGGGAAGAATTTTGGTAAGTATAGAAATGATACTGAGAAGCCACTCCTAACACTCAAGTTGCCACTCTTTTTAAATGTCATGAAGCATATGCTATCTAAAAGCAGTTCTGATTTATTGATTAGGAACTTAAGGTCATGTTATCTCATGGGCTTGTGCAGAAAGAAGGAGTTAGGAATACCATTATATACAGGAGCTATTTTTCATACAAGAAGATTACCTCTTTTACCGTAATCTAAAGGAAAAATGTATCATCTGATTTTCAAAATGCAAAAATGATTGAAGGCTGGAAGACTAACCCCAAAAATATTCTTTTGAAACCTTCTCTCGGAATGTTAATTTAGATTATTTGAAACCTGCTCTCAGATATTTTAAGCATGTTCATTTAGACTATATATATGCAGATTAGTCCCATTCAGAAGTGGTCAGGTGGTCAAGAGATTTCTGAAGTACATAAAATCCATGGGAATTGATATTATACAAATTTGGTGGCATTTTGTTCCTAACAGTTTTTTAAAAGCAGCTATTTAGAATCACAGAATATCCTGATTTGGAAGGGGACCCACAAGCACCAGAATCATGTGTCTCCTTACTTTGCACATGTGGAAAAATTAAAAGAATTGTGATCTTTACAATAAATTGATAACTTAACTTTTAAGAAAGCTAACGTTTGAAAACACATGGATATTTTCAATTTTCCTAAATGACTGTTACTTCCTCAAAACCATGCATTCTCAAAACAAGCTTTTGAATATATACATTTCTCGCAGAAGTAGTTATAGTTTAAGTCCAGAAGGATACATTAAAAGTCTTTTTCCATGATATATCAGATATTTCATACAACAGATTTTTCTTTGTTTTGAAACAGCTTTTAGGAGCCTTAATTAATTTCCTTCTGGATTCTGAAACTTAGGTATCCATTTCTGTCTTTTGACCTGAACTCATCTTGACGTTAGAAGACAAAAAAAAAAAAAAGCCGATGAGAACAGATTGGGTACGAATAGTTTTCTTCCAAGTCATGAAAGCAGGTTATGAATTAATTAACATTGCAGCTGAGCAGCAAGTGACAGTGCATTTTGACATAATGCAATAATAGGAAAAGGTTGAAACTGTGTTTCCTCAGAAAGCCAAAATCTAAGTGAGACATATGACTTGCAAGTTATGTGACAAATTTGTATATATAAAAGTCACATACTTTTATATATGTTATATAAAAGCCACATACATAAATGTGTTTAAACAGAGAGACAGTTCTTGGATGCAAATACAATCACTATGAGGATGCCTTCAGTTTGGAGTCTACACATGTACTAGATGTCTAATTTCTACTAGTGCTATAAAAATCAAACACCAGTAAGCTCTAGGTACCAGACTTTAGTTCCAGCCAAAAACTGAGATTCCCATCCCTTTCTACATGCCCTGTTGAGGGGCTCTACCAAACCACTTCATGTATGCAAAGAAACACACGTCGTTCATGGTTTCAGAGAATGAAACCCATTACTGTCTTCAAGGTTTTTCTTTACGTTGTACTGTTAATCCTACATAATGTCTGGAGTAGGTCGGAGTGTTTAGAAAAGCTCAACGTTGGCTCATACCTACTCCCTTAGAAATCAGTTTAAAAACCTTGCTCTGGCAAAAGGAGAAGCACAGAATTTTACCAGAATAAACCTTAAGTTTAACTACAGCAGTAGGCCTGGGACAGTATTGTTGAATTAGGCATAAATCAACACCTGCTAACTGCCAAGTCTCTTAGTTTGTCCATCTGTGCTGTGTGGCTAGATAAATATCCTAAGTCATTCTCAATATTTTAGGCTGACACAATGATTTATGACAATGAAGATTAAGGACCAACATGTAAGGGAAGAGCTAGAAAAAGATACGCATTGCATTTGTGTAGATCTCAACTTGAAACAAAAATACAAATACAAAAATAAATATATTATCCTTTTCTTATTTTATAATAGTTTTGTTTTCCTTTAAACACTAAGATTTTAAATCATGTTTGAAGTCATCGAATCGACTTGGTTTATACTTTGTTAGAAGGTCTCAGACAATGTAATTTTAAAGAGATTGTTATACTGATGTTCTTCACTTAGAAGCTTTACACATTTTTGGAATTCTTCTCCTTCAGAGAGGGGTCAGCGAAGGGGTGATGTGTGAAACCATTGGTACCTGTTGTGAGAGCTAATCTACTGAAATACCTCTATTTTTAGCACAGATTTATTGTCTTGTATGGATAATACTCTAATGTAATTTACTAGGAATTAATTCTAATCTCAATTTCTCTCTGCCTCCAGATTTACTGGCTAAAAGGGGACTTGGTGGAACATAAAAGGAATTCCACACCATCTATGAGCTTAGAGGAAATGTCAGATGAATATTGTCAGTATCATTACATTCTTTCCTTGCATTTAGTTTGTGCCTGACCTTCCAGTAACATCCTCACTGGATAGTGGAATTGGTCAATGGACACAAATTAAAAACCAGGTGTGCCCAGAGAAGTTGTGGATTCTCCTGTTTTGGAGATATTCAAAGACCAACTGGATGCATCCAAGACAATCTCATCCTCTGACCCTACTTGAGAAGTGAAAGACACGGTGATCTCAAGAGGTCCCTTCCAAACTTCCTAAATTCTGTAATTCTGTGAATTTCCTCGTGTTAGTATGAGAGATTTAAAATCCTCAGAATACATGCTCATGTTCGAATACAAACAATTGTACGTTTTTCTATGGCACATAACATTTGAGTTTCAATACAGAAACTCAGAGGTTAAGTAGATCTCACATTGAATGAAAGTGAAAAATTTAAAATGTTGAAAATAACCAAAGCCACAAAAAACTTAACAATGAATACAAGAATGAGGAACTCTGAACTCCTATGAACTCCTTCCTTCCTTTGCAATCTTGGCTGTGCATCACTTCTGTGAAAAAGGCAAAACTTAGGAGATGCAATTTTAGTTGTAATGATTTGAATGAGTGGCATTTGAGCTTCCACTGTGTTCAGTCTTTTAAAAAGAATAAGAAGTACTCTCTATGTGTGAATAGCTATGACCTAAAAAGGAAGTGTCTCTTCTAAATCAGTCCAGGCAAAGTTACCTGTTTTGCATTCTATGTAATTCCTGGCAATGAATTTTTCTTATGACACAAATTTTGGTTTTCTTCTTCTATAGAGACATCCTAAACAAGTGAAATACCAGACATTAATTAGGTCACTTGAAATAATTTTACTGATTTTAGTAAAATAAAGGAGCTGCATTCTAACTGCTTAGGACTAAGCATTTTTTGGGGACACAGAAATGGTCTAGCCAGATTTTTCCTTTACTCACTGAGGCATAGCAAGTGGACCATGAATGTTGGGATCGTGCCTATTTTTTAGTATTTAAGATCAGAATAAATTGTTTTAAGAATAGAGCTTTTTCAAACCTTTCTATCCAACGTGGTCTGTTACACAGCACACCAATTAACAGAAAAAAACCCCAAACCCATTTCTTCCTATGTGGAGAGAGTGAGTCATAACTGTGATGGATTACGTGTATGTTTTTAATAAGAATTGGTTCAATTAATACCTTCTGTGCTACTTTCAAAACTACAAATAATTTTTTAAAACCAGCTTTAACTCTTCCTTGCAAAAAACTTATCGAAAACACAATAATAAGCTATGAATCATTAGCTAAACTAATACCTAAAAATCAGCTGAGAATATTTGTTACTGATATTTAGCATTGTGGACCAACATTTTACCTTACATGCATGAAAACACCAAATTCATAAATGTCATGGAGGTTCCATAGAGTCTAGCAACACAGGGGCCAAACAAAAAGAAAAACACCTACAATTAATATTTTTCCATATTAACTGAGCAAGTATAGAAGCTATTGAAGATGGAAAGGTTAAAATATTAGATTTACAACTGCATATCAGGAACACAGAGGATGTACTTCCAGAAGTACAGTTTTCTTCAAATTTTGCCTTAAAGTTGTGATTTGACACAATAATGCTAAAAAACAGAACAAGAGAAGAGAAGTTTGGATAGCAGTAAATAGGGAACAGTGTAATGAGGGGTCAGTTCTAAGAAGAGTAAAACCCCTGGAAAGTAAAAGGAATTGATGATAACTAATATATGATATGAAATTGGAAGACAAATAACACTTTCTCTATCAGTACACTACACCTGAATAATATATACATACTTTAGACCTAATCCCATCTTCTATATATCATCCAGCTACAGTAATAAATAAAATGCTAAGAACAAAAGGGGAATGATTGTTCCACACACTGCTGCATATAGTATGTATTTTTGTTTTAAACAAAGAAAAAAAAAAGTAAAACAATTATTTCAACTGGAAAGATGAAAATTAGAAAAAAATATGCACTTTTAAAATCTTCCTACAAAGACAGAAACCTGCTGGGCAACAGTAAAAAGGATGTACATGGATGAAATATGTCAGAACCTAAGTAAAAACTAGGTAACAGTTACTCCAGTTAGAGATCATGAATAAGACAGTAGTAGTTAAGGCCCAGAGAAAAAAACTATACAGATGGAACAAAAAACCCAAAAAATTAGGCACCTAGGAGTAGAGCTGAAAAAAATGTGACTGAAGGAAGATGTGACAGATATAGATGTGGGTAAAAGAAACAATATAATTGAGAAAGATGTGAAAGTAATCCCAATGTGAAACTGAAACTGTACTTTAAAACTGAAGTAAAATAATAAAAGGGGTATAGAAAAGCATTTTCTGTAAGATGCCATTTAAATAACTGAAGTCAATAAAAGTAGCATTAAAAATAAGGAGATTAGTAATGTCAGTTTCAAGAAGCAATGGAAATTGGGAATATGAACATTTTTACTCATCTCTGTAGGCTGTCTCTTAGGTTTGACCTATAAATCAATAGATGGCAGTCTGATTCATCACTAGAAACTGGAGCTAATCAGATATTTTCCACATTTCTTTCAGTTGAACCAGCGGCATTCTTACACCTGCAGATAGGAATGAAGATCTATCAGGCTAGAGAGAAAGCACAGAAATGAATGTGGTTTCATGGCTTTCAGCTAAGGTACTTCCAACCTAAGTAAGTGAAAGATACATGTTGTGGTCCCTGCCACAAGCAATGTTTGACCTTTGAAAAAAATTACTTTATACCAGATGAGCAAGAGATCGTAGAGAAGCAATTTAATGGCTACAGCTATTCTACCCTCAAAGATCCACTGTGTAAAATTTCCCTTGACTTTTTTTCTGCCTTGGACTGCAAGGTCTGAGAGAGAAAATTTGAATAAGACACTGATGTGGTTTTACCACATCCAACAATTAAGACCCTTCCATTCCCCTCCTCTGCCCCACTGGGATGGGAAGCAGGATTGTGAAAAGGGAAAGTTCATGTGTTGTGATAAGAAGAGTTAAATAATTGGAATAAGGTAATATTATGATGATGAGAGCAGGGAGGGGAAGGAGGAAAAAATAACATCCCATAACAATACAACTGCTCACCACCCACTGACCAATGCCCATCCCAACCCTGAGCTGCTCCTGGCCCACTCCCCCAGCTTATACACTGAGCATGATGCCCTGTGGTATGGAATATCCCTTTGGCCAGTGCAAATCAGTTGTCTCAGCTATGCTCCCTCACCACTTCTTGTGCACCTCCTCACTGGCAGAGCGTGAGTCAGTGAAAAGTCTTTGACTTAAGGTAAACACTACTGAGCAACATCTAGAATATCATTATCAACAATACTCCCAAGCTAAATCCAAAAAAAATGGCATTGTTCCAGTTACTTTGAAGAAAATTAACTCTATCCCAGCCAAAACCAGAACAGAAACCATATAAACATGAAATATTTATTTAATTCTGATTATCAAAATAATCGGAGTACAAAGAAAAACTGCATTAATTTATAAGCAGAATTTTGCTTCTCTGTCACTTTTTGGAGAATCATGTAAAGAGTTTTGAATAATTTTCTTCTTTATTAATCAGTGGCTTTTATGACTGGCTCAGCATCTATAAGTCACAACTATAATAATCATTCTCTATGTCTGATGAAACAAACCTATCAGAAACTTCAGCCTCAATTTTTTAAAGTAAACTGATTTACTAAAGAGGACGAAGAGAAAGATGATCCCATCTAATCTCTGTACATGTGCATTCTTATCCTTCTTGATCACACCTGGAAAACTAGCCTTGAGTTCATCGGTATGTCCCTTACAGTGTGACAATTATTCTATTTTTAACAGTTGCCTCATTGTCATAATCCACAAACCTTGAAAAGCCATGAGGTGGTCTGGAGAAAACAATGTTTGATTAGGTTTACCAGCAGCTTAGTTATGTTATGGAATCTAATAATAAGCAAATAATGATGTAAGAAAGAAAAATTCAATTTTCTTGTTTGTATTCATTTTCTTTATTATTTTATTTACTTCTTCACTATGTATATATATCTCCTTGTCACCACTTAAGACATTTTTGAGAAGGGATTATCACTTTGTCCTGTGATCCAGAACACTCAGAGCAATATATTGTTTTCATTCTGTAAACTTATTTTTAATACAAAGGCACATTATTAAAACAGAATTACAACAGCCAAGAAGGAAACCAACAAAGCACTAAAAAACCCACAAAACCTCAACCCATTCTCAATATCAATATTAGTGTGGTGTTCCAAAGTATAGTCCTTACAAAATTCAGAATTACTCTCAGATTAAGAAAGTACATACTATAAAAATTTATTTAGGGATTACTGATATAGTCTTTGTTCTCTCTCTAAACTTTTAGGTTTTGGTTTTGTTTTTTTTTTAATCATTCTCATATGATTACATGAGTACCATTTCATTTCCAGTACTTAAAGTGAATTTGTTCTTCTCTATTCAATCAACCATTCTTCAAACATGAATTTTTTTAGTGTGTTTTTTCTCTGAACACTTCCAGGCATTAATATAATTTTTTATTTCCTGTATTTTTTATTTATAACCTAAACAGTTTTCTGAGTGTGAAAAACGTTTGTTTCATTTTTTGAGAAAAGACTTTTATTCATACATCTCACAGACTGCAATCATGGCTGTCCTCAGCTTTGGGGAATCTTGCTGACAATGGTCTAACTTTTGACCCAGACACATGTTCCCACTTTGCAACAAGAGTTATTTTAAATGCCATTTCTGCTTTTCTGAAAGAGGTCACTCAATCCAAAAAGCTGGATTGAGCGATTTGCATGTGGCTAAAAGATAAACACAGTTTGAATCACCTGGGAATAAAAAGTTTTCTCCTGTAGCCTCTCTTGAGCTGGAGGACTGAATCCAATTTTGGTTTTACATTGCTATAAGATAAATGTGTTTTGATAGCCATTTAAGTTAAAGAGAAGTAGTTTGGGGGTTTTTTTTGTAAAAAAAACAACTGTGCTCTTCTTTCAGCAGCAACTCATTTTCTTAAGAGGTCTCACTTCTCAGAATCAGCATGTAATAAAGATTCCTCTGTGCTGATAATATTACTGTAAGAACATTTGAAACTCAATGCAAATTCTTTTTAAGCTTTTTTTTAATAAACTGTTCTGGTTTTATAAGAAAAACCTGTTTCTTTTCCCATTATTTTTTCTTTGTTTTTTACTTATTTCCCCATCGTGGAACAGTGAATTTTCTCCAACAAGAAAGAACTATTTCCTAGTAAAAGAAAACAGCTTCCTGTCATTTCAACATACAAAAGAAACAATTTTTGTAAGAATTTGTTCTATGCTGTTTAGCAAGAGCCTAATCCTGTCTAGAAGAGCAAACACATTTCACAGAGGCCAATTCAACATCTGAGATATTATCAACTGAATTTTTAGGAATAATAGCATTTAAGAAGCTGATTCGTTTCATCATGAGTATTCCATAAGCTTTTCCTTTCCTTAAACTCAGTACTATAAGTACAGTTTTTTCCATTAATATAACTTCCACTGTCTTGTTTCAAAAATAATTGTGCTGTTCCATTAGCTAGGTATTAATATACAAGGCAAGTGGGTGAGGGGTGAAGAATCAAAAGGGTAAAAGTGAGAAAACTTGTGGGTTAAGACCAAGGCAGTACAATAATAATACCCATTATTGTTATAGCAACTTGCAATGAAAAAAGAAAATATCATAGAGAGAGAAAATGAAAGCTAGAAAGACAAGTGATGAAAATGAAAAAAATTTCCTCACCACCAAGCAACTCATGTCCAGCCAGACCCTGAGCAGCAGGACCCCACTAATTTCCCTTGTTTTATTGCTCAGAAAAATGCCATAGGTATGGAATATTCCTTTGGTCAGTGGGTTTCAGCTGCCCACTTGTGTCCTCTCCCAGCTTTTTATGTCCCTTACTCCTTACTGATGGGGGGCAGTGAGGGACAGAAAAGGCCTTGGACCCATATGAACATTGCTCAGCAGTAACAAAACCATCTCTGTATTACCAACAGTTTCCCCCATAGCAGCTACTGTGAATAAAATAAACTCTATCCCAGCCAAAACTAGCACAATACCAGTATTTGTACATAGCCTTCACAAGCCAGGCTTCCACATTGATACACTGAAATTCTTTCTACCATTTGACTGAATTGCACCAAGTAATTTCTCTGAAGTAAATAAGTCATACCAAACAAATCTGACCCCTAATATTTCCATTTTTATCCATTCTTTGTGCCTCTTGCTCCTCCACTTCATAGGTGACTGTTCTGAGACCACCATGACTGAATAAGAATTGCAAGGTTACAATTTTTTGTGAAGCACCTTACTGGGTCAGGGTCAAGATCAAGGAGGTAGCATGAAAAGCAAAGAACACACAACAAGCCATACCCACTTCAAAGTTCATTGAGTGCCTTTTAACTCTTACTTGTTCTCAGACAACACAAAGAAAATTAGGTAACAAAGTTGCATGCTGCAAATTGCTCCAGGCACTTTAAGTCCCAAGCCTCTCACTGAGGTCAAACTTCAGTACAGTGGCATGCACACCTATCTCATCTCTGCATCATATTTATCTTTTTTTATACCTTTAAAGTTGGTTTTATGCAACCAAACATCTACTTTCTGGCACCTTATCAAATCTGTTTGCAGGCAAAAGTAATTTAGAATGCTGTTCACTTCATATAACAATCTTAAAAGTTTATATCTGAGTTTAAGATTCCCAACATAAATTTTTTTTAGGGCTTGATGACAAATATATTTCCCTTCTGTAAGGCTCTCTGTTAAGCAGAAAGCTCAGAATTATATGAAGATAAACAGGTTTCTGACCACAGAAATGTTACCCTGGTGTTGTAACTGAATGGTGCAATTTGATAAAGAAATTATCAGTGGACAGTTACTTTTTGATGCATACATAGATGTTGGGGTTTTTTGTGCCTAAAGATTGAAGTGCTCTCTCTGCTCCTCTGTCACCTGTTTAGCACTGACAGTTAAAATCAGTTGTCCCACAGCTCATTACCTGTTATTGCCACCTACCTGACTGATTACACATGCAGCGTCTACAATTTTGCAAAGCACCCTACCTACCTACAACAGTCCCTCTTGTAAGGCAAATCAATCATTCACATTCTGCTCATTTATTATCTGCAGCTTCAGCTGACAGAAGCTTCAGCTGCCCATCTCTTCTAGGACTCCCATATATTTCTTTCTATAACGTTATCGAGACTTTTTTTTTTGTCATTCCAAGACCTGTTTTAGGCTTGCAAAATACATTTGGCAAAACACTCAGCATTTAAAAAGGTATAGTAAAGGTTCATTATAATTTCAGACATAGTCATTTTACAGTTGTAAAACTTGCTCACACAGATATAGAATTTCAAATTTGTAATTCCAAAATTCATACTCCATGTCCAGTATTTTGGAATTAAACTTGAAACATCTGTTTTTCCTCAAACATTTCTAGGACATGGAGTTAGATTTTTTTACTTCTTACCCACAGACCTTACTATCCACGATGTGTGTACAAAATCTGCGTAAACTTCTGAAGGAAGAAATATAAAGGATTTGTTCCATTAGTAAAGCTTAAAATTCCAACCAAACAACAACAGAACCAATGACTGAATCACTCAGGCACTGGGAATATTTCAATCATATTAAACAAAATTTTTAACTGACTGAATCACTGAGCCATTGGGAATACTTCAATCATATTAGACAAAAGTTTTAATGGACTTCTTTGTTTAATGCTTCACAACTAATTCGCTCTGTCTGTGCATTGCAGCATTTAAAATTTCAAGGAGAAAATCAAACAAGCAAACAATCCGTTCTATTTCAGTACACAAGATTCAATAACAGAAGATTGATTTGTATGTTTCCCAGAATTAGATCATCTTTGAGCGTACAGCACGTGTAACAAAGTTATCTGAGTATAACTTCTAGGACATGAAAATATTGTAGCAGCCTACCCAGGTCTCAGTGGGAAAGGTTTTACTCTGCTTACCAGGACAAGAATAATTGTTGGGAAACTTGGGAAACTGTGGAGCCCAGAGAGCAATTGGAGGTATGGATGGGCAGCCCTGGGGACTGAGACAGCTACATAAGACATCCACAGTGACCAAGAGTAACAAAACCAGAGATGAATGAAACAGCAGCTGTCACACAGTTGTGTGTCTTGGCAAAAGCAAATAAACAGTAACCACTCAAGATTTTATTTTAACGTTTCTGCTATTTTTAGCTGGAGAGAGCAAGTATTTAATGGTATGATCTCAGACACTTAATAATTTTTTTATTCCCAAGAAACATTTTGCTTAATATAAAAATAAAAAACACAAGCTCACAATAGGGCTCCTTACAGATATTAATAACTCCAAACTTCCCTTCAGCTCCTTTCAGAATGGCTGAAAATTATAACAATCATAGCCTGTGTAAAATTCATGAGCCTATACTGCAAGCATCTTATTCTTTCCAGATTTTTTTCCCTAACTTCATATTACCAATCCTCTACACTATACGAGTTCAAAATTCTAACAGCAAATACTAACTCTTGATTCCAGAAATGAGTTGATTTTCTTGTAGATCTGATCAGGAAGATGACAAGGACTAGCTACAACCTTTTCTCTGTTTACAGAATGACAGTGGTGTAAGAAATCAGACAAGATATACTTTTCAGATTTCACGCTGAGTATGAGGAGCTTTCCTTCAACTTCATAATGTCTTCTGATAGAGTCAGTTAGCAAAAAATAAGGAAAATTAAGACTTTAGTCCCAGTCTAGCAACAATAAGTAGATATCAACACACTACAATGTGCTCCTCTTCAACAGCACTTTGTTAAAATTTGCCTATGGAAAGAGGTCTAACTGCTTTGCAAGATCCTCAACAGAAAAGAGTAGAGTGGAGTAGAATATTGCAGTTGGAAGGACATGTTTTTAAGGACATTATCTAATAAAAAACAACATTCAAAGTTTGCAATCCCTTTTTCTGATTATCCAAAACATGATTCATAGGTGTTTCTAGATTAGTATTTCTACTCATAGCTACCATACCTTTCCGTGAATCAACAAACCATCTTTCTACATATGAAAGCAATCCTTTTCTTCAAAGCTATTCTGTTTGCAACTGTTTTTCGAAAGCAAGTGCCACTGTTCTCCAACCTTCCTGAAACTGGTCATGGAACATCTCTAACACATATTTTTCTCACAGACATTAGAGATAGTGTTTGCCTTTACAAAGAATAGGATACACAAAGTAGTTTTAAGGATTCTAAGCCTCAAAATATTTGTTCTATTTCATAGATGCTTTGACTGATCTGTATGCAGTTTTAATTTCAAAAGGACTAACAAGGTGTGAAGTGTTTGCAACTGCAATAAAAATCAGGAAAGACTCGGTGTGCTCATGACTGAGGCAATAGCTACTTGACTGCTGTAAGATTTTTAGTCCTCCAAAGTAAAATCATTCCATAGTGTTGTTTTCCCTTTTCTTCCTTATTTTTGTTCTTAAATAGCAAGCTGGTATTAATGTTGTCCTTGTTAAGATTAATGTGAAAACATCCAAGTTTTGTCCTTAGTGGAGAACAGAATCTGTCCCACACAGTACAGGAAGGAGAGAACAATAAAACAGAAGAGTTTTTTTAGTTATTAGAAACAAAATTACTATTAACTCATAGAGACTTAATATATAACTGATAACAATTTCTGAGTGAAAGAAATTAGTTATTTTCCCCCATTTCATTATTTCCTTTATTTTTGCCTGTTCTATTTGACATATTGATGAGCATCTCTTCTGTATGGCCTCTATCCCCCAAACACAACTTAATCTGGTGCTTCTAAAATATAAGTAGACTTAGGGACATTGACTAAAAACTGGGACAACTTCCACTCCATAAACTTATGAATAAAAGATAACACTCATACAAACATATACTCCAGTTCTATTGAACTGTTTGTATTTGTGAGTTTGCTCAAAATATAGAGAGTACTTTGAAAGGTAAGTTTAGCTCTCTTCTGAATACGTAAATTTGTTCACAAGAACTTCACCTGTGAACTGGCAATAAAATCTCTTATTCTTCCTCAGCAGTAGCCTGTCAGTTTGGGAACTGCACAGCACAACCTGCACAGCATTTACAAGGTTATTAGAAAGAGCTGTGAAGAGACACACAAACAGTGAAAGTTTTTAACTTCAGAGAAGGTGGTTAACTGTAGATCAATTAAATATGCAGCTGTAAGTTTTGCATAGATGTGACAAAAAGTGTGACAGGAAAGCTTTATTCCCAACACTTGTATAGACCCTAATTTAAGTAGAAATGGGATCAATAACTGTATTTTCTTGATTGCAGTCAGTAGACTCTAAGAGTAACTTATAAAAATATTGTTTTCATATTAGACAATCACTGTTTCTGAAGCTGACTGCAGGCTAGTGCATAGCTCATGTTTTCTCCCCATTATCCACTTCATCACATAAAGCAAGTGAAGGCCTCTCAAAGCTTTCCTAGTATTGTCTATACATGCATTTTAAAGTACTAATTTGGTGCACTATACTCTTGATGATAAGACATGCCTTCAGCTGGCTGAAAACTCCAAACTTTGCCAGGAGCCAAATAGTTCAGAGCTGCTAAAGCATTTTCCCCAACAGGGGCTTTTCAAACTCAGGAACCAAGTTACTTTCACTGGCTGTATTGAATTACATCACTTTTGAAGCTGGTCACCAGCATTTCAAACATAAATGAGCACCTAAGTCTGCCTTTCTCTTAAGAACAGGCCTAAGTAACTGGTTGAGTTGCACGGCACAGCATTAAGATGCTGCCTTTAAAAGAAAGAATCTTAATAGTCCAGGACAGCTGTATGTGTGAACCAGAGATATCACAGTTTACTGCTCACAGCAGGGCTCAGATGCTGCCTGGTTAAGTAAAAGTCTTAGCTGCACATTCTGCTGCAAATCAACCAAATGCTGCTTTCACTGCAGCAGGCATATAATCTTGCAAATGAGGATGGGATGCCAGTTTTGGTGCACTGTTTATGGGTCTTTTTGCAATAGATGGAGATCATACATCATTTTCTACATGTCACTCAGATTCTGTTAAAAACATAAATTACTACTTATCCATAAAACAAAAGAAGGAAATCTATTTTATTATTCCCCTGGAAAATATAAACAAATTATGCAACATCACACTTCCACCTAGTAGAAAGCAATAAATTATGTATGTAGACAAGGAAATAAGAGTGGAAGTATCAAAGGAGGGCAGAATATATCATAAAAATGCTGTTCACACTACAAGATATAAGGCTTTATCAGTTTTTCCATTCTGATCCATTATGCTCTGGGGATCATCTCAGTCTCAGAGTAATTCTTTTCAGTTAATGCATAACTCTAAAGTGGATGTGCTGTGGGGGTTTCTTTTATTTTGTCCATCCTGGACAAAAAAAAATTGGACAAAAAGGAAATTATAAATGTCACTGGAAAGGTACTTGTATTGGTGAGATACAATGGTCAATTTCTTCACATAAAATCTCCAGCACGAAAATGTATTTAAACTAAGCCATAAAAGGCAGCATCACCAGATACTTAGGGTTTGAATAAAGCTACTGAGTAGAGACTGGGAATTACTTCAAGATGCCCAGAATTGCTTCAAGTACAGAATATCAACTGCAGAATTGAAAATTTCCAAGCGAGGGAGTGACAAAATTAACTGACCAAATTACTTTGTCAGGGAAAGAGGTAGCTAGTCACAGATTTCATATTACTTTTTGATACCCAAACAGCTCAAATTCCTCTGTTAGATGTATCAGGAATTCAGGACTGTGGGATTGCGGGGGAGGGGGGGGTTTCTGAAAGGGGAGAAAAAATAAAGGATATTTCAAAACATTGGCCTAAGTCAGTAGTGCCTGTCTTTATTTTTCTCTTTTGTCTAAAACTGCTTGAGAAGAACCCAGTTTTTCACAGGGTACAAGGAACTTTCATTCTTCATATTCCTGAGAGGAAGTTCATACACGATGCCAGCCTCTATAGCTTTGTGGATAATCTGAAATCATTTGTTAATGGACGTTCAAAGCTGTTTCTCATTTTGCAGAAACATTCCTTGGCTGCATCAGACACCCCAACAAAGGTGTGGCTATCAGCTAAGAACTGTACAGTAGCTTATTGCAGTGGGGGACTACAATGGGACTGTTGTGCCAAATAACAGGGTGTAAAGGAGACCTGAGTCATTTGGCTCATGCCCACTGTCACAGCAGCTTTCATCTGTCCAGACTCATCTGTTTCTTGCACAGCATTCTGAAACTCTTCAAGCTTAATGCTGTTTACCATTAATTGCATTACGAGAAAGCTGCAAAAATACCACATTCACTTTTCACTCTTGGGTAATTTGCTGCAATAGCAAGGCAGAAAGCAGGCTGTTAATCATGCTAAAACACCTCTATACTGAGACAGCTTTGGCTAATGCAGACAATGCAATTTTTTACCTAATGGGGAGCTACACCTTACAAGAAAGAAGGATATAGGAGAATTCTCATGTTTTAGCATTTAGGGTAATAAAGTCTGTTAACAGAGGATTTTTTTTTTGTTACCTTTATGTTTGTGAGTTTTTTTCACAGAACATCCAATCCCAATTTCCTATAGGTTGCACATTTTCCTCTATAATATGTCAAAAAACAAATTAACATTAAAAAGTATTTTTAATTTGTTAATTTGTTGATTTGTTGATTATTTCCCTTTGATTCACACATCCTTCAATTTTTAATTTATTTACAGAAATTTCTCAATTAAAGACCGTGTTGCCTCATCCAGATTTCCCTATAATTTATCATAAACCAGTTATTAAAGGCATTAAAAATTAGAATCATAAATGCATATCACCATCTCTCTAAGTTCTCTACTTCTGTAATCCCCCTTTCCTATCTTGTTCCATCTACCTAGAGGAAATTATATGATAGACACAGTATATGTGCTCTCAGTTTGTCCTTTAGGTTTCTCTGAAAAGAGTGACTGGGTTAAAAGAATTTCCTTGAGGCTTGGTTTTGCTTTAGGTAGGAGCTAAGACCTTGGGAATAGAAGATTCAGAGGTTACAGAGTGTAGTAAGTGAACAGGAAGCCTCCAGCAGAGAAAAAAAAAAAAGAAAAGAAAGAAAAAAGGACTTACAGCCCACTGTTAGAACAGGACAGAAGGAACCTTCCTGTGTGCTGGAGGTGAGGACTGAGTGTGCTGTAATACAGAGGATGAGGGAACTGGTTCAAATCAATCCCTGAAAGAAGTTGCACTTCTGTAAGCAAACTGTGGGCACACCATCCTGTGTATAATTTCTTACAGTTACTTAACACTGAACATGCATGGCAAAGCACATGTGGATATTTTCACAGTATGTGGAAATATCTACATAGAGAATATCAACTAAATAACTGTTAAATTAACTGTCATGCAATGTACCTATAATAATTCCCCATTCCATTTACTCCAAACTCATACAATCAAATGGGATTTGATTGGGGTTTTTTAAAATAATTTCTTTTGTTTCCTCCTAATCTAACAAGATTAGTTTACTTGGTTACAGCATGGTGCTAATAATACCAAACCTGGGGTTCAATCTCTGTATGGGCCATTCTCTTAAGAGCTGGAATTGATGACCCTTGTAGGTCCCTTCTAATTCAAAATATTCTGTGATCTGGAAATAAATTCCTAACTGCCACTATTCTGGAGACAGAGAGGAAAGCATACTTTTTTTTTTAAACAAAGTAATTAATGAAAAAAGCTATCAGTCTTTCCTTTAATAATTTATTCCTTATCATGAATCAGACCAGAACCATTAAGAAAAAGACGAGAAGTCTTCAGGTGTTATGAACTTCTGTTAATCCTTGCATCAAGATAAGATAAACAAAGATAAAGAAATAAACCTTGAAAGAGGAAAACTGCTGTTCTCATACCACAAAACATTAATGGCATAGCTAGCTACACTAGCTAACAAACTATATTTCTGCTGGTTTTTGCAAGAGCTGAAGAAAGTAAAAAAGAGGATTTCTGGAGAAATATGTCCAAAATGAATTGTGTTTGCACTGGGATAAAAATTCATAGCTTGAAGCACACCAAAAATAAACAGTCCAGCAGAACTAATATTAAATCTAATATTGGGACAGGCTCCTGTGAGCTATTTGCTACTCTGTTGACATGTAATAGTCTGTTCAGCATTGGAACATACATTTTTGTACTACAAATGTGAGCACAACAACTGATATAAGTAAGAAAAAAAAATTTAAAATAATTCCAAAAATATTGTTTCTTTTCTTTAAACAGTGTGGTGATTTGTAGCTTAAACAAGCAAATCTTGATTGTGATATTGTCAAAAAAATTTCTATCTTTTTGGGTGTTTGTCATCTAGCTTCCTGAACTTCTTGTACTTGGAAAAATTTTTGTTAGAGGGAAAAATTTCAGTGTATATTTCTTTTCTTTAGATTTTCAGAATCCACAGCAAAGGAAGATTACAGGAGCATCTGAAGGTTAGTTACAAAAAAGCCCTATAACAAAACCTTCAGAACAATTCAATAATTACTATTTGGCACACATTTATTCATGCTCCAATGCACTCAAATCAACTTATTCATCTTTTATTTAGGCTCAAATTAACTTCTCAAATGGATAAAGTAATAGAGTTTACAGTACACAGAAGGCAGCACCTCCTTCTAAAAGGCATTAAACAGAATTAATACCATTGGCTTAGCCTAAGGATGATCCCTTTTGAAAAATTGATTAATAAACAATAAATTCCTTATGTGTGGTGTCTGAGTTGCTGAGATTGGCTCACATTTGCCCAAGTTCTTTACAGTTGCTTGAGGCAATCAGTCCATGGCAAAGGAAACTCTACAATTAAAATAAATTACTGTGTTCAGGACAAAAAGGCATAATATTTTATATGAACATAGAGAGTGAGGGGACATAATTGATATGAACAATGACGGGGAAAAAATAGTGGGTATTGTTCTTGTAACGGGTTTTGAAATACACTTTGCTTTCAGAATTTGGCAAGTCTTCCATTTCTTTTTTGAAGTAAGTAATTGGCTTAAGAAAAACAGGTTGGCTTAAGAAAGCAGGTTGTCACAGACTTTGGAAGTTTTCAAGCTGCATGCTGATACCCAGGGTTCTAAATAAGTGCATGTCATCACCCTGAAACATATGCTGAAAAGCTTCTTTTTGCTTACCAATAGCCCAGAGAATTAGGCAATATTCGACTTATTCTACATTAATCAATTCTTCTATCTATTTTTACTAGGTAGGTTAGATCTGTTAATGTCTTGGTGCAACAAAATATAATGCCCTCCAGTCATTATAGGCAGGTGTAATATGACATATAACATTTGCTCCTGAAACTGAGGTTGATGAGGAAGAGGGGAGAGCTATAATCCTATTTGTAACTTGACTTCATGAATCCTGGAAATTCCTCTGATTTCTGCCACTAACACCTATAAGCTGCCATAAGTAAATCCAAGCTATATAGCATGACAAGAACTCACAGACACTGGTAAATAAATCGTGTCAAAACACCTTCTATAAACAGCTTCATAAAAATACATAAAATTGTCAGATTTTGTACTGCTCCTATAGAGAAAATGTCTTCAATGAATCTCATGGATTTGATGACATCTCAGACTTAAGAAACTAAGATGTAACATTAGTCTTAAGATGCCAAGTTTCTTAATTTTTAACACTATCTGATTGATTTTATGTTTTATCCTCCACAGTAATAACATGAATATATATAACTAGGAAAGTTTATACATTTTCTCAAGGAAAAGTAATTGAACACTTCATTGGAGTTCATGGTCATCTAGTCATCTTCCATAGTTCACTAGGTCATCTTCTTTACTTAGCAGGTGTCATGAGGCATGGTAAAAAGTTTTTAAATTATTTAATCCACATTTGGAGCAAGTTGTATAGACAGAGTGAGAAAGGTTCATCATACGTTAGAGAGACCTGCCACATTGATTCACTTTCCACTTATATGATATTGTCTGCTGAGAACATCTGTATCAAACACCATGGATACACTCATTCTGACACTTAGGAGGAGAGAGCTGCTGTTTTCCTTTGAACAAGTCACTGATGTGAGAACTGGTGACAGACTAAGCTGAGTTTCTGTGCTTTTAACTCTACTAAGAACATGGTCCAAGCCTCCCCTACAAATTTTTTTTCCAATAGAAGAACATTAGTAATCTTTACTGTGTAACATCCCCTCTCACTCCAAACTTTCTCACATATACACATTATCATTATTCATTATAAAGCAGACAAAAATGGGATTGGTTTTACTGCCAGGTACTCCTGTATTTTTCTTATAATAACTTTCAACTTTGATTTATTTATTAATCTCAAAAGCAAATTTTATTTTCTGGAATAAACACTGAACTTAGTAAATTTCTACTGTGGAACAAAACCAAAAGTTAAAATTCATTAGAACCATGGATTACTACTGCTACTTGCAACCTTGCAACTCTAGAGCTTATTGTAATATCTTTCCTATCAGTCCATTTTAAGAGAACTTAGAGAAATAAACAAAAATCTCAAAACAAACAAGAAAAAAACCCCACACATTATGATTCTAAAAATATTAATTTAACAGGATCAAAGTTTATTTACTTTCCAATTCTCTCCATCCTTACATATATATATATATACAAAAGGTCAACCATGTAGTTGTTGTCAACTCCTGGATGAAAGGAACAATATTTTAGACCAAGAGTGGGAGTGGAAGGGCTGACAAATAGGTGCTTAGGACTTGAAATTAAGTTTCACTGAAGATGCTTAGCAGAGGGGGGAAAGCAGACAAAATTTAAGTCTATTTCATACCTACCTCCTCAATCCTACCTTACCCTCCCACAAAATTACAACAGAAAAAATATCCAGGGGCATAATAATTGCTATAGGGCACTAACTGCTATCCTTCACTGGTTAAACAGAACTTGAAAAAGAAACTGCTTAGAAGAACCAAGAAGCATAAATCTAACAAAACAGCCCCATAAAGCAGTTCAGGAAGATGCTACTTCACCTGAGGGAAAGAAATAAAGAACTGGTTTGAGATCAACCCCTTAAAAACAACCTTTAGAGAAGCAGTGGATAGGGGAGGCCTTATACAGTGCAGAGTAAGACCTATACAGATTCACCTCACCCTGACCACATAAATTTAGCAAAGAGAGAGTGACTGAGAATCTCAAATTGCTAGAATAGCAACACGAAATAATTCAAGCAAGGTTCAACAACATCTGCCATTTTTGCCTTCTGAATCTTCCCCTCTCCATTTTGTCCGCTAGCTACAATTCCTCTCCTTTGCTTCTCACATTCTAAGCTTTTGTCTTTTCTTGCTTTGTTTTTTTTTTTTAATTTTTTTTTTCCTTTTTCATGTTTTAGCCCTGTAAATGTTACTTCAGTCAGCTGAACAAAATCTTGCTTTTCCTGTTTTTTTTTAAACTTCAAACTAGAAGCCTTGGGATACGATACCAAACAACAATCTGAAAATCACTGATTTCCAAATAAAATTTTACTAAAGGTATGCCTCTCAACAAAGCCATGTGGTAGGCCATGCAGAATGCTCTGCTGTCAAGGTCAAACAGCAAAGCCTGACAATCCTCTTCAGAGCCTTCTCCCCCATCTCAACCACTCAGGTATTCCCACTGCTTGGTTATTCACATATGCCTCAGCCTGCTTCATTCTCTTAATTTATTTTTCTGTTTATCATAAGGAGTTTAAACATCAGTTAATTTTGAGTCATTCATACTGAAGGCTTAATACCCTCTAAATCTAATTTTATTGAATCTCCAGGCAGTTGCAAAACTCCACCCAAAACATTATAACATCACTCACAACTCCAGACCTTTTTTACACCCAAAACTGTGAGGAAAGCACAGTTTCTCTCCAGCTAGGAGTCAGTCTGTTGTTTTCTCTTTACCTTAACCGGATTCTGTCTTTTATATACCTGTGTTGATATATTTTATATCAAGCAACCTTTGCCATACTTTTCCTCCATTCTCTCACCACCAAAACCTCCTAATGCAAAACACATATAGTTTAACCCACACTTGACATGAACAACCTGTTTGCATCTCTATTTCTTACAATCTTTTTCATGTTTTTAATATTAACATTTTGAAAGAGGGATTTTTCCTAAACTTGAAAAGTTCCATACATGTTTAAATTTTAAATACAACCATGCTGTCTAAATAATAACAGTACTAAAATAGAAAAGTTATCTTTCTGTCCACATCCGACAGTCCTATAAAATGCTGCTGAGAAAAATCTATTATATATCTTGATTTTTCCATTTAGCTGCCATGTTACATTAATAAAAATACTGATGTCTGAGATGCGAGATTATAGAAATTACTTAAACCTCTCATACAATAATTTTAAGTGAATAAAGGAAGTAACTTTCAACCATTCCTTCCAGCTTTTGTTAACATCATTATGAAATGATAGCTACACACCTTGGATATGTACAGCACAATAATAATTTTCTACTGGAGAAACAAAAAAATTACCCTAGTACTACAACAGTACTGCAAATAAGCAGAAACCTGGATACTTCTACAGGTTTTTTTAACAGAGATCTGTACAGAATACAAAGACTAACAGGCATTGAGTGCAGCTTACGAGCTGGATTTCACTTATTCTGAAACTTCCCCATCCTATTTTCTGAAGGAGATTGGAGCAGATTGGTAGTTCCCTTTGCACAACACTTTTCCCTATTTAATATCTGCCATTAGCTACATTGCTTCCATTTTTTAGGGTGGAATGTAATTGATAATAAGCACCGAGTCCAAAAGGAGTCAAAAACCTAACTGGAAAGTTCTGAAGTCTTTTATAGAAAAGGGCATCTCTAAGCAGGACATTTTATTCCAATAAAAAGCTTACTCTGCAGTCCTGTGCAATATATCTAGTAATAGTAAAAAGTCCTCTCTAATCTATATAGTACAATTAAGGCCTATTTGAAATTCACTCTCACTTTTCACAAAGGAACATTTTGTGAGGCACCTTAACCTATTTTGAAATTTGAAATTACACAGATTCTCCTCCTATACAAAATATACTTTGTATTTAAGATTTTCGGTGGCAGTGCCACCATGCTGCAAAAAGATAAGGAGAATTGCCAGTAGGAAAACTGTTGAAATTCCAGCAATATAACTAATTCCTAGAACACACCAATATTTTTAATGACTACTTTTATGTGTTTTCTCTTTACACAAAGGAAACATTATTTTAAATCTCCTGACAGCTATTGTACTTTGACAGCACATTAGGTAAAAAAGCTGAAGGAGTAAATTTTGGTTCATCATTATATTTTACTGTTTTAGAGCCGTATGTGGTTTTCTTATTTGGAGTCACTAGTAGCCTTTTGCTGTCCATAGTATGGGGGAAAATAGATAAGAAAAGTATTTTTTTCTAGAGAGAAAGAAAAAAAATTAAGCACTTCTCTCTGAATACTTACATGTCAACAAAAGTCTAATAAAAAACAGCTTTTAACTTTTCTCTTGCTGATAATAGATTGAAAAATTTTCATTAAGATTCTTATTTTATTTTAGCCTCTCACTTTGAAAGAAATATATGTTTAATAATTTACTACTCACCATTTAGCACTGAAAAATACACAGTAAAGACAGTTAAAAATAGATCTGCTCAGCTGCTTCTCGTCATAGAGAAGTGAATTAAATTTAGTTGGTGGTTGGCTCTTGTGTATTCAGAGTCTCTTCAGCAATATGGGTCATCAAGCATTCAATAGGGTTTATCATAGATAGCATGCAAAAACAACAGTGTAAGGGAAGTTTATATGGAATAAGACGTGGAAGGAACATCCTTCTGCTTTCTTTCCACAAGATATACTGGAAGAGTTTTATGAGACAAAAAATTGTATTTTACAGTCAAACATTTCTCTATCCATTAATAAACCCATAACCCTGTGAAAAATAAAAATAAATTTATCCAATGCATTTAGAGAGCAGTATTTAAAGGAAATGAATCTTGTAATCAAAGCAATTCAAAATGGTGACATTTCAGCTTTGAACTGCAAGCTTACTTTTTATTAGAAATTTTGAGGCACTGCAGCTGCACTGGGATATCTTATGGTTAACCTCAGGAGGCCAATAGGAGATTTGCAAACAATGTTGAGGGCACATACACTCAGTGAAAATCTGGAAACCTGTGTTAGATCCCCAGAAACTCCCAGAAGAAAGTGACACAAATCATCCAGTCAGTAAGGGCCAGAAGCTACACCAGGACAATAAATATCCCTAACCACAGCATCAGTGCCCGGCCAAAGGAAGTGGCTGTCCTGCTCTGCACTGCTGTGGCCTCACCTTGAGCACTGTGTGCAGTTTTGGGCACTGCAATATAAAAAAGACACTATTAAAGAACGTCCAAAAGATAGCTGTAAAGGTGGTGAAGGCTCTGGGGGGGAAACTGTGTGAGGAATTCTGAAGTCACTTGGCCTGTTCAATCTGGAGGAGACTGAGGGGAAACCTCATCGCTGTCTACATCTTCCTCCTGAGGGCAAGAGGGATTGGCAGTGACCTCTTCTTGCTCATGACCAGGGACAAGATTCAAAGAAAAATCATGAAGTTGTGTGAAGGGAGGTTTTGGTTGGATATCAGGACAAGGCTCTTCACTCAGGGGATGGTTGGGCACCAGATCAGGCTCCCCAAGGAATAAGTCACAGCTACAAGCCAGAGTTCAAGAAGCATTTGGACAATGCTCTTAGGCACATGGTGTGATTCTGCTCGGGGCCAGGAGTTGGATTTGATGATCCTGATGGGTCCCTTCCAACTCAGCATATTCTATGATTCTGAGTGTGCAGCTCCTTACTTATTCAGAGGACTAATGGAGGAAATACACAAAATAGAATTTGTCTTAGCTCAAGCAATGTTATCAGACTTATTTCATGTCTCTTATCATTCGGTATCTGCATTCAGGAGCAGTCTCCTAAAAATGAAGATGACAGCATAACTTCTTTTTTCCTTCCCAATAAAAAAACCCACTAATGTAAGGTTTTTCAAGAACAAAGAGAAACTACTTTGAAAGTACTGTATATTTTATCCTCTGTTATAATACATTTGTTTTAAGTATACCAGATCAAATAATTATTAAAATAATTTGGGGAAAATTGATGTTATTCTAACTGAAAATAGATTTATTGTGCAGATTGCTACTTTTTCAGAGAAAGAAGAAGAGGTGAGGGAGGGTAGATGAGGCTTATTTTTTGAGCAGTTTCCAGTTTCTTTTGGTTTCCCTGGCTAGACTCACTTGTCTCACTGGAATGAATGGCAACCTATAAAGAGCTGGATAACAACATGAAAGAGTAAAGAGGGTCAAGACACTTAAAATTACCAAGTGCAAGATTAAGTAGTGAATCGATCTCAGTCTGTGAGTATCTACAGCAGGACAAAACTTTTATAATGACTTCTTTGGTCCAGCACACAAAGACACAACAAGGATGTAAGAGCAGGAAAACAAAGCCATACAAATTCAAACTAGCAACACAGTGCACACTTTTTATCATAAGAAACTAATCATAGAAACAATTTAGCAGGGTTTGCAATGGATTTTCTGTCACTGTCATTGCTAACATCATCTGATAGGATAGCTTTTTCCATTTGTGAAAACCAATATTGCTGCTCAGGGATGCACAGAAGCCCTATTTAGTGTGCCTTAGAGTAGCTAGGATCATATTGTTTCCTCCTTGCTCAATCACATATGAGTAGTTATATCAGATACCACTAAAACAAACACACATTAAGAGTTTCCAGCCACAAACCAAATTTTTCACTTGAAGTATAAGTGATGGCTTAGATTGCCTTGCCTTGAGGACAATAAAATTCCTAGAAATCTTGAAATTAGTCAGGTTATGATTTGGAAAGAAGCAGGTATCCCTAAAGTACAATAAAAACTTCATGTACATTTATTTTTATTCTTTCTGTTAAGGGACTACACAGTTCCAATGATTCCCTAAAGAAATACTCCATGTTTCTGTTTACTTGTCACCCACAGCCACTACTCTTCTGTAAAATGGTTTCTTCAAACAGCAGAATCTGACTCTCTCTTCATGTATAAATCAGCTGCAAGATATGGGCTTCAGGCTGGAACTACAAAGCAAAGTTCTGCACTCCCTAATTATTCAGTTCAAGCTAGTAATATATCAATTAAAGGGGCAAATATAAAGCCACAAGTATAAAACACTGTTGTTCACTAAATGTCTAGAGTTTATGTATTTACTACTTACTTTTTCTTACTGTATATTTTTTCCCCTTCATTTATATACTTAGTTTCTCTTGGGTGTCAAAATACACTGTTATCTAAGGGAAATCAGTGTTTGTGAAATACTATGATGCCAAAGTCAGGTGCATTTCAGCAGCAGTTCATCACACTTTCTTATGCTCCATCCTTCCAATATCATGGTAATGGCAACTAAATTCCAACACAATACACAGACTTCATTTTTAATGTCTCCAGGGTAATTTTTCTTTACCTGAGAGCTTTATGACTTTACATTCTTCCTTGCATCCCAGAACTAGCTAAGTTTCCTATGAGCATAAATTTGGAAAGAAGTGACTGTAAAATGTGTTAAACAAATGAAAATTTTAATACTGATGATTTTTCTGTCATATGCTCTATCATCCAGCAGACTTGTTCAGCTAGCAGCTGCATATTTTAAGAACTGTCTTTTAATATGGTTTTAAAATTGGTATGGACTGTACTTCCTAAAGGTCAGACCTGAAGGTATTGTGCTCTTCACTTCTATTTCCCTTCTTCTCTTCTTGAGTGTCAAAACCAGTCAATGAATACAAGGGCATACACCTTGAAAGAAAGGTTACCCAAAGTGGATTACATTTTGCTAAATTGCCTTGTATTTATCATGTTTGGTTCAGGTAGAGCTAACCATAAGTTGGCATTTTTTGGGTGGGGTGTGGAAATTCCTATTGAGTATTAGTTGTGAAAACTGTCTTGTCTTTATTACATGAAGGTCAAGTAAAATAAAACTAGGTTTTTGTTTACTGGTTTATGATTGCTACTTTTTATTTAAGGCATTTAATGATTTCCTCCCCCACAAAAATGAAAAAAAACCAAAAACAAAACCAAGAAACAACAGATTCTTGTGACTAGGAAAATAAACTAGGAAAATAAACATGAAGCAATTTCCATAGGAAATAGAAAAGGTTAGTTTCTCATCTTAAGGATGGAATGAAGAAAAGAAAAAATCCTTTCTGCATATCAATATCCCCAAACCATTTGATTTTATTTAAGGCTTGTGATATGGGAAAAGTGAGTCATGTTATATCTAGCCCATAAAAAAGTTCCATTGAAAGATGAAATTCAGGGCAAATTTTTTTATGTGGAGCACTCCATACACATTTGATGGAAGTGCAAAAAATGGAAATCAATGCTGATCTTAACCCAAGAACACTGGTTGAAAATAATAGCAGACTAGGACTGGATAAGAAATGAACAGCAGATCAAGCGTGAAAGATTTCCTGCAGACTGTGCTTGTGCAGAGCTTTACCTTTAGCTCAAGAAACAGACCAGGGTATTGATCAGTCAAGGGTTTCTCTTTCAGTCCCATAGAGGATTTTTTTCCACATAAATTACTTTTAATTGCCCATTTATTTTTGTATAGGACTAGAAGCAGGTATATATGACAGCCTCTAGTCATACTTATATAGAAAAGGTTAAACTACAAATGTTTTATTTCGCAAGTTCAGAAAGAGTCAATAATTCATATGTGGTGTAACCACAGGCAAAATTCCCAGGTATTTCTACACATACCAACTAAAATCTAGCCACGGCATACTCTCTACTGTATTTATGTGGGAGCTTCTTTTCACATTTCCTAGTTATTCTCTCTTGCACTGAATATAATTCCTTTGTCCTTTCTGTGTCCCTAAGGTTCTAGTTACTGAGATTGCAATTACATTTGTTGAGAGCCCACTTGCTGCAATTCATTCTTCGTAGTTCATTAACTGAGAACATTGCAATTTAAAAAAAAAAACAAAAACAAAAAAACAAACAAAAAAAAAACAACAAAAAAAACCAAAAAAAAAACCAAAAAAAACCAACCAAACCCAGCAGGTAAGTATTGAGGCTACTTTGAAATTCCATTCTGATTCAGAAATACTGCAAAAAATACAGAGACATCTGGGAAAGGAGTGCTCTAAAATGTATAATTTACAATATTGATCCTGCAAACAAATGCATTGTTGTGAGCAACCACTGGCAAACATCATCATCTTTACTGGCTTTGATTGGTTGGGCTGTATATGTGGTAAAAACTTCTGATTTATATATTTTTTTTAATTTCCTGAAAAGTAATTTTACAATGATGCCTAAAGCATGTGAGAGACCTTTACCTTTGTCATAAATCTAAACAAATAAATTATAATAGCAATGGTACTTTCCTCATGGATAAAACTCTTACTTTGTGCTATAAAAAAAGGAGGAAAAGAAGAGGTAATTCCATTTTTCATAGCATCAATTTAGAATCAATTTAACTTAGCTACAAAATGAAAATTAAATGAGAGAATCATGCACATTTAAGTGTCAAGAAGATATATACGTTAAAACACTGTTATCTTCAGTTACTATGATGTTTTTCATTTTTATATCGTTAAATTCTTTACTTTTACAATCATCATTTGCATTAGAAAGATAACTGTAGATATCTTACAGAGTACCATCTGCAAACATAGAATAAAACAATGTAAATATGCCCACAGAAAACAGCACTAAAAAAAAGTATTTCAACAAGAACGCCCCAAAATACATTGGAAATTTACACTGCTCATAATTTCTACTCCTATCTAAAGATAGATCTATAAGATCCTAAATCTTTATATTGTAAAACAGTATCTGTACTGAGAAGACTTGGATTTTAGAATACCCCTGAAATTAAGTATTATAGACAGATTAAATAAGTCATGTCAGACGTCATAATACAAAATAATAGGTACAAGGAGCCATATCTGGACAAGAACTTAAGGGTATGGCTCATTATAAAGATAAAAATTGTACCAAGAACTGACGTATTACAGATAAATTGAAATAAAAGGAAAAAGTCATGCATAATAAAAACTACCTGGAAGTACAAACCAGAAATAGTTCTGTTCAGTACCCATCTATTTTTAAAATTTGAAAAAATTTAGAAGTTCCAATTGTGTACATCTTGGTGACCCATATTAAGATGTGGGGTTGCTGATTCATGCACATCTCTGACAGATTCTTGGTTATTCAGTTTCTCCAAATTTCCATTTCACAGATTTTGAGGGTGACATGAAACTTTCAGATATCTGTTGGGGTAACAGTTACACAGTGACGATGATACACCAGAATCTTTGAATGAAGATTTGTCCACAATAAAACAATAACCAAAGTAATTTTAAAATCCAGCACATTAAAGAAATGTTCAAAAATAATAAAATTGTCATTCAATTTTATATGACAAAAAATAAAACAGATATAGCAAAATAAATATAAAACTATGGTAAAGGAGATGATACTTAGAGGTGAAACATGAAAAAGGCATAAAATAAAATGTTTTCAAGCACAGAAATAGGATGACCGTAGTGTCAGTGGGGCCAGCAGATTATCAAAGCACAAAAGCCAGACTAAAGAAAGGGAAGACCACTGCAGAAATCACAAGGGAATCCTTTCATCACTGTTCACTATGGAGAAGGTCAGGAAGGTTCCCTTCTTCACAAGGCATGAGATTGAGAAACTATTTTTTTAAGAAGCATCAATAGAAGATATTTTAGCACAAATTAATAAAATGAACAGTAACAGTTGTCAGGACCAGACAATTCGTTCAAGAGTGAGGGAAGTCTAGTATGAAGTTGTTGAGTTACTAACTGGAGCATATAAATTATTGCTCTAAGACTCTGTGTCTAGAAGAATAAAAAAGCAGAATGAAAGAGATAAAACTCTTGAGAAAGGACTCATGCAAAGATTTAGGGAAATAGAGAATAGCAAATTGGATAGCCAACAGGAAAATTAGTAAGAATTACTATTCCAGAATTAATTGATGGTAGATAAGTATGAAATATTTGATAAAACTCCACATGGCTTTTATAGATTTTTGGGAGGACTACTGCCTATCATATCACTTTGAAGGTGTTAACAAACTTAGATTAACTGATATAACTAATCTGGATCTTCAAAAAGCTTTTGACAAGTTTGAATTCTCAAATATTTCACGCATGCTGTTCTTCCTTTTTTCACTCCTTTTATTACTTCTTATTTTATTAAATGCATTCTTTTTAGGTTAAGTATGTCAATGTAATTTCATACTCTACTCTTTATTCTTTTTTCCAGCTGCTATAGTTTTAAGTTACCAAAAAATTGAAAATCAGAAAAAGCTTTGATGAACATTTATAGAAAGCTATCTAGGCTATCGATCAGCCAATTTTTAGAATTTCCTAAGGTTCTTTCACAATGAAATTCTGATACTGCTCACTCTTAATTTAATGATAAATGCATCTCCTGGGATAATACACACACAACTCAATTTTTAGCCTAGTGTTTTTTCTCTTCAAAATGTAATTAATATCAAGTTAACAAGAAACACTGTCAACTTTCAGAGGTGAATATCCTGTACCATACAGAAAAATGAACTGAAGTCAATAAATTTTTCTGAAAGGTGGGCAGAACTCTCCTTGTATTATTCTGAAAAAGCAAGATAAGAAAATATTTTTGTAAGAAATCCAGAGAAGGAACAGCTTCCAAATACTGAATTTTGATGTCCTACTTCTAATATCCTTTCAAATAGTCTTTTTTTTTAAAGTTAAGATGTATTAGGAGCCATATTTGGACTTAGCCATAGATGGTGGTAATTGTTTATTTTTTTAAATTACTTTTTGCAGAACTGCAGGTGTATAAATCAAATAAGAATATAGTTGAGATAGACAATGTAGCTATGATTGCAATTCAGAGTTTGATATCAGCTGTGAACTCTGTGTTTTAATCATGCAAAGGATTAAATTCTTTCTCTTTATAACAAAAGAAACACGCCTCTGTTAGCCCTGTTTCAATCCTCTGTTATTCAATTAGAGTATTTAAATTGAATTTGTTTTATGCAAGGAAACTCAATTAAACCTTACAAGGAAATGTCTCCCAGGTTCCTTTACAAGAGCTTTGTCTGTGGAGGATAGAAATTTACCCTTTGAGTGGCATCTACAGCATTCAGCAATTTCATATACAGCACACAACTACCCACTTCGTTTTATAACTTATTACTGTTTTCTTTTTTTTGGGGTGCAACTAAAGATTGAAGAAGCAAAAACAGAGAACACAATGTTTAACAAATACCAAGAGGAAGCTATCCAAGCCTTAGATCAATTTGTTGTTACTGCTCACCATTTTGCTTTAGTTATTGCATATTTTATCTGTGTTTAATTATTTTCTTTAGTTACCACCAAAAATTATCATATAAACTAGAGAAAGGGGAAAAAAATATGCCTGTCTCCCCCTGTTCCCACAATAAATAAAAAAAAATAAAGCCTCCAAGCCAGCAAAAATCTACCATATGCTACAGTGTGGAAAAGATTATATAGACTCATATCTAAAACTTTAAAATATTGCCAGGTAGTCTCTTTACTATAATTAAAAATATCCCTACCAAACGCATAATACTCTGCAAAAAAGATTATCTTGGCCTCTGCAACGTCAGTTTTGTTCATTTGAGCTATACCTGACGTTAGCACAGGACTACAGAGCACAGCCTTTGAAAGCAAAAGTAAGGACAACAATTAGCTTTGAATCATCATTAGTCTGAAAAGTTAAAACTATCAAAGTTTTAATTAAAGACTAAAACAAAGTTTAAACTAAAGACTATCAAAAAAATTATTAGTGGTAGCTCAATATGACACAGCAAATAATGAGTGACTAACCACTTGTCTATAATCAATAAAATTAGCCACAAAATGAAAAATGATAGTGTTAATTCTTCAATTTACATTAAAAAGTTATATAATCCAAAGTGCCATTTGTAGAAGCATTATAGGGCCAAACAGTTGTAGACATCCAATAAAAATGCTCAAGGTTCATGTAATATATCATATGTGAACACCTCCACTATAAATCACCACAGTTTTATTGTTCTGAAAATTCTGAACTGAATGAATTTATTCTTAACAGCCACGTGAAAAAATTCCAATAACTATTTAAAAATTTCAGTGGGAGTTTTGAGGCTATTTTGGTTGGTTGGTTGTTGTTTCTTAACTTCTGCACTGTAGTTCTATTACCACAGAATTGCAAAGTGGTTTTTGCTCCTAAGAGAAGTCTCCCATTAGATTCTAGCCAGGAGTGGGATCACACAAAATTCCAAGTCACATCAAAAGCAACCAATCAAAAGGCAAGGAATGAGATGCCTTTTTTTAGGATACAGTACATATTTTCAAAGAACCCTCCCACTGGTGATGGCTTTGTGTTAGTGGCTACAAAGACACATAGCTCAGATCAACAGAGGCTGACACATTTTGCATTTTCTCTTCTTCTATAAAAAAAGCTTGTCAAGAACTTTTGAAAAACTATTTCTGTTTTGGGGGCAGTTGCTACCAAACTAGTTGCAAATTTTGCCATTTCATTCATGCATTTGTTTACTCCAAATTAAAAAAAATGTCCTACTAACCTTCAGAAATGTGGCTCATCACATGAATTCGTATAAGTTACATGCTTAGTAACATATGTGCATAATCCAAAACAGTACAATAATTGCTCTTTCCAAATATATTTCAAAATTATGTCATAAGCATTTTGAGGATTTTTTTGGTCTTTACAGCAAGATATGTGATGCAGAAAAATGCATATTTCTATTGCTAATGTTATTTAGCAATTGAAATGGAGAAAGAATATAGGAAAATGGAGAGAGAAAAGCAGAGATATATTTTTAAAAGTCAAGGGAGTAGGCAGAAAATTAATACATGTAATTAAAAAAAATGGGAACATGATAAATGAAAATTCAGAGATAAAAGAACCCAGGAAATGAGATGACATATTTTTAGCAAGTCCAAATTTTATCTGCATTAAGGAGCACTAAACAGAAAAAAGTTTAACCATCTTTCTTGAAAATGAGAAAAAACTCAGAGAATGGGACTGCAAGGAAACCAACAGAAAAGTCTGACAATTGAAGACATAGCCAGTCTTAGGGCTTTTTTTTATACAATGTGCTCTATCCCCTGCAGTCAAAGGAAAAAAGGATGTAGTTGTAGTGAAGAGGGATATGAATAACACTTTAAATAATTCCTTAAATGATTCTTTTGTACCATGAAAATTTATTTCTGAAGTCAGTATAAGAGTACTTGTAGCTACACTTATCTAAAAAGATGGAGGAAATATTTGTCTGCTTGGTGGTTACTCCTAGGTGGAACTACTTTTGGTGTTGCTACTCAACCTGCCTAAGAGGATGAAACATGCTTGCAAGGAACAGGGACATATCATCACTATTCCATAAGAAGCTACTAAGAAATTACTCAGTGTGCACTTCTGTTAGGATCTGAGATGACCTGAGGTTGATCCTTTAAGGTGAAAGGAAGGTTAGGAAATTAACTGCTATAACTTCCAAAACTGAATTTTACACTGTGATAATACAAAATATCACTTTAATGTCAGTTGTAATACTAAATGGGTGGTTTTAATGAGAAGATAGGCGGAAACCATGCATAACCTCTGGCAACATGGAAAGGGATTTCTTAATCCACTATCTGCTTTCTAGTTGATTGGCAGCACACAATGTAAGAAGGCAAAAAGTAAATTCCAACCCATTCATGGCAGAGACTTAAAAAGCCACAATTCCCACCTGTTCCTTGCCACAACACACTCATCAATTTTTCTAATTATTATGATCATATACAGTTTTCAACAGTCTAATTAATTCTGCTAATTATGTGACATCATTGGGATATGATCAATTAGCCTTCAGCATGCCTTGCACTTGTGTTAGACCTGTGGATTACTTTATAATTATCAGATCTGCTATTTGCCACACTCAGACACTGGAAAAAATCATGGTTACTAATTACAAAACATGTGCTTTGGATCTTTCCTAAGTGGAAGATCTCTTGGAAAAAATACCACCTCAATGCTACTGGTTCATTTTATAGATTCACTCCACATAATTTCTACAACAGATGAAGGATGTCGAGTCCCCAGGTTATACACTTTACTCTTCCACTAACTTTAACAATAGTTTCTAGCACTGCTTGTTTTCTTGTTTCCATTCTTCTCTGGAGAGAACTGTCAAGAGATGGAGATCAATACTTCATGCTTTTCAGTACCCCTCAAGTTTAGTTTTCCATTCTCTTCTAACTCATTTTTAGCCTTTCTTCTCCTTGATCACTTTCCAACTAATGCATAACTTTTGCAATAGTCAAGACATGCTTCAGTTGTGAGCTACTATGAAAAATAACTGATGGAAAAAGAACCCTCTCCTTACTAGCAGCAAGACATGCTCAAAGTGACTTCCTTCTTTTAGGCGCTACTCTTACCAGCAAAGGGATACCTCTATCATCTTTAATAACCAGTAATAAGAACCACAACACTAATCCACATCCCAGTGTGTTGTGTTGCAATGCAGAGATTTCATTTGTGCTACATTTACAAATATATTTTTTGTTTAAACAATGACACTGCCAAATGCTTTGCTTGATCTTGACTAAGTTTCATGTGATGGGTATAATTTTCTGTTTACATTATCTTTACATGTTCTGTGTCACTGTATTATATTTCCTCTTTAATTAAATTCATAGGGGAAATGTGAATTAAAACACTGAAGGTTTTTTATCAATCAAGTAATAAGGAGATTAACTCTTCTAAGTGATTAGAAGGAAAGCTTCTCACTATATATACTATGTAAAGCATAATAGTACATACCAAATCAGTTTCAGTGATGAAGGCAGCGTTCAGAACTTTTTTTTCTGCAGCTGTTACAGTTTTGAGTCTGTTTCTGTCATATAATAAGCTGCAGTAGGCATACTTTCATAGAGTAAATAAAACTATGTGTAAACCCTGCACTCTTCAGACTCCGTTAAATAGGATTTTTGTTCTTGTACTGGACTGTGTAGCACTAAAGAACACTGAGCAGTTCAAACTAAAACAGAGAGATCTTATTAATAAAGACCACAAAAGATAAATAGTTCATGATATCAAGGTTTCAGAATTCACATCAAGTAATTAATGAATTCTTATTTGATAATTTCTTGTGCTTGAAACAACTGCCATCTACTCCATCCTCTCCTAAGAAACAAGAGACACTTGAATTCAGAGTGGTGAACAAATAACATGTGATAACTTATTTTCCCTACAGTCTTCCAGTGTTTCATGCCTGTTTTGTCTATGGAAAAAGTAACAGTAAAACATGACTGCTGTAGTTGTAAACTGGCATTTGTATTTCTTTGTAAAATCTGTAAACAACATAGATTATACCAGGAGAAACATTATATGTTCTAGGTTGAAAAATTAATCACTGTGCCTAGAAATCAGATAGATGCATTTGCACAACACTGTGCTTAAATAAACCCTGTTTAGAACCATGACATAACACCTAAGAAATGTACTTAATATTCATAGAATAATAGAATTGTTATGCCTGGAAAAGCCTCAAGTTTATTTTAGGTTATCTGAGAATATCCAACTGTTAATATAGTGCCGCTATGTTTGCAACTAAGCCACTCCCCAAGTGCCACATCTACATGATTTTGAACACTTCCAAGGACAGTGACTCCACCTCTCCCAAGAGCAGCCTATTCCAAAGCCTGACCATTCTTTTAGTGAACAATTTTTTTCCTAACATTCAACTTAAACCTCCAATAATATAACTTGATCTGGCACTTGATACCTGGGGGAAGAGACTGACCCTCACCTGGTTACAGCCTCCCCTCAGGCAGTTGTAGAGCACCATAAGGTCACCCCTGAGCCTCCTTTTTTCCAGGCTAAACACCCTCAGCTCCCCCAGTTACTCCTCATAAAACTTGTACCTCAGAGCCTTCACTGCTCTGGGACATGCTCCAGCACCTTGATGTTCTTCTTGTAGTGAGGGGCCCAAAACTGAGCACAGTATACGAGATGTGGCCTCACCAATGCTGAGTACAGAGGGACAATCCCTGCCCTGGTCCCACTGGCCACACTATTGCTGATCTGAGCCAAGATGCCATTGGCCTTCTTGGCCACCTGGGCACACGCTGGCTCATGTACAGACAGCTGTTGACAGGCAACCCCAAGTCCTCTTCCACTGGGCTACTCTCCCTGTAGCACTGCATGGGGTTGTGACACAAGGGCAGGATCAGCATTCAGCCTTGTTAAACATGCAGTTGACCACTGCCCATTGATCCAGCCTATCCAGATTCCTCTGTAGAGCCATCCTGCCCTTCAACAGATCAACACTCCCACCCAATTTAGCATCATTTATGAACTAAGGATGTACTTGATCCCCTCATCCAAGTCATCACTAAAGGTGTTAAACAGAACTGGCCCCAGTACTGAGCCCTGGGAAGCACCACCAGCAACTGGCAGCCAAAAGGATGTAACTCCATTCACCACCCCTCCCTCAGCCCAGCCATCCTGCCACTATTTTATATAAGGAAGATTACACCTGTCCAAGCCTTAAGCAGCCAGTTTCTCCAGAATGCTATAGTAGACAGTGCAAAAAGTTTTACTAAAGTCCAGAAAGACTACATCCCAGCATGCACAGCCCTTTAAGGAGATAACCTTGACATGGAAGGAGATCAGGTCAGTCAAGAAGGACCAGGACTTGCCTTTCATAAACCCATGCTTGTTGGGCCTGATTCTCTGCACATGCCACATTATGACACAGACAATTATCTGCTTCATGACTTTCCTTTGCTCTGAGGTCAGCTGGCAGACCTGCAGCTCTCTGGATTCTCTTTCCAACCTTTCTTGTACATGGGATAACCTCCAGTCAACTGGGACCTTCCCAGATAGCCTGGACTGCTAGTAAATGATGGAAATTGACTCAACAAGCACTTTCACCAGCTCCTTCAAAACACTTGACTGGATCCTGTTCAGCCTCATAGATACATGTGCCTCCAACTGTTGTACTGGGTCCCTGACCATTTCTCCTTGGATTATGGGTGCTTGGTATACAGGCTCTAAGCTGTGTATTCATCTGTACAATGTTCCTGTTTCTTCCCCTGTCATTGCCTGCAAATGACGTGATAGAGGAGAACACTGCTTGTGCTCCTGATGCCCCAACTATTCATTCCAAGACCCTGAGGTCTCTATTCATTGTCCTCAAACTTCTTATTGTGACTTCATCACTGTCCACTTGAACAAACAGTAATGGAGAATAAATCACATCAGACTGGAGAATTTCCTGGTGACATTTCTTACCCAGATCCCAAGGAGGCAGCAGTCTTCTGTTTGAATTCTATATTCTATAATTCTATCATTCTAATTCTATATTCTCTCTCCTTTGTTTCTCCCAGAACAGAGTCTCAGATAACAACTAGTCTTCTTTTTTTCTTAACAGAAGTGAAATGCTCTACAGAAGATGGCAAAATACCAAAAAAGCAGAACACTCTGGAATTCTCTGTATATTAAAAAATTGGATCTCCAAATTCACTAATCGGAATTGTGTTCTGTGCTTTCTTCCTCCTGAAGAAACGGATATGCTTCTCAAAATTGCTACCCAATTAATATGTAGAAGAGCCCCTGAATATTTAAAAATCTCAGCCAGAGCACTGACAGTCTCTGATGGAAAGGTCAGTTTTCAATTGAGAGATTTTTTTTTTCCCATTTCTGTGCAATAGCCCATAATGAATGAGCAAACTGTGTTTCAGGATTGTAGCTCAACTGGAACACAGAAATTAATTGTGCCAATCAGTCAGCAAGTAGCAACCTGTCGCAAGTGCCTGCACATATTAACTATGAAATGAGTCAAAAGAATAAATATTCAGCATGAAAACCTTCTGAGAGCATAGCACAGTTATGTTTGCTTCCAGTAAAATTCACAGCACAGCTGTATTTGTTGTGCCAAACAGAAAGAGAAGTCTTAAGCCAAAATTGGATTAATTAAGCAAGGGTTGTAGGATCACCACAGGCTGATCCCAGCATAACAAATGAGTGGATGCTTCCAGTTCTTCCTGTGTGCCAGCCAAAATAATTGTTCTGTACCAGGCTGTACTTGGAAAGACAGCTCTGAAGGCCATGCTATTTGGGTAACCTTTTACAATTAAGCCACAAATTAATCTGCTTGTTAATGTTTGTCATCATGGAAAGACACTTTAAAAATCCTAGATACATTATTGCTGCCCACTACAGCCATCTGCAACAATCAGCTCCTTGGAATAAATTTTGAACTAGTGCATTTTGAGCTAAGGCCATGCTGAAAATTAATGGCCTGGAAAGGCTGTGAGTTTTATCCATTTTATTATATATCGTGTTTTAACCATGTACATATGGTATTATTCATGTATTAAAATCATTCTAACAAAGTAAAATTACTGAGATAAGTATTGCATTCTCTGTTTCTGTTAATGGAGAATGGCTCAGCTATCACCCCTTTGACATACCATTGCTGCTCAGAGGAAACACACCTAAGAAGAAAAATGGAACCACCAGAACTGCATTCCTAGGAAAAGAATATAACAGATGAAAAGCTCGAAATTGAGAGAGCCATAAATCCCTCTTTGAAGAAGTGGGGAGACATAACCCAGAATCCATGAGACAGAACCCCAGGCAGACAGACTCAGTCTAAAAGGGAGCTTAACAATTGCACAGCAAAACCTCAGGGCTCACTATTGAAGGGCAATAAACATCCCCAAGTTTAAACGTTTATCTAAGCCAGATCTCAACACCATTGGATAACATAGCAGGGCAGCCAAGATGAATTCTTCTTGTAAATATTGATAATTTTGCTACTTATTTTTACTCTTCCTCACCCAGTTTGCTGCCTCAAAATTAAGACCACAATCTTTTCATTTGCTAAAATAATTCCAGTTTGATTTTAACCACAGAATACTTTATGACAGAAAAGAAACTAGGTGAAGGCAATAAACCTGCAGCACGTTTCCCCAGAGCCAATAGAAATCAAATGGTGTATACCTATCACATGTATGTACAACTTTAAAAGATTTAAAGATCTTAGTGCTGTTTGAGGAATTGCATCATCCTGCTAACTCAAACTGAAATTCAGTATAGGGACTGGAAACATCTCTTATTTTCTGGGGAAGGTTTTCCTTTAGAACCTATAATAGCACTTGTTCTGTAAGGAACAGGAAAAAATAGCACTCGCAAATCTTCATGAAAATTTGGGAAATTAAAAAGAGTAATTGTTAATTTATAATTAAAATAGACTTGTTTGTGTCTATGAAGAGCATTTCAATATACCTATTACCCTGATATTTATACACCACTACCCATATGGGCATTAAATAAGAGTATTAGAACTAATGCAATTGGTTTAGAATTTTCTCTCTGCTGTCTCTCTTTTTGTCTCTTATTTTTCTTAAATAGTGCTACTTGTACCTAAATAAGAACTCTGATTAAGATCTAATTCTGCAAAAGCCTTACAGCTTCTTTCCACTACAGAAAATCATAGAATCATATACTATCCTGACTTGGAAGGGACACAAAAAGATTATCAAAGTACAGCTCCTGGCCCTGCACAGGATCAACCCAAAAATCACACCATGTGCCTGAGAGCATTTTCAGTGCAAAAGAAATGCAAATGGAGAAGAGGCAGCTGGAAAGGAACCTGTATGCACATGGTCAGAATGCTAGCTGCACTCCAAGCACCCCTTCCTGGGAGCATAGGCTTTGTTAAAAGAATCATGCAATATTATAAGCAGTCTTTTCATGTTTTTACTCACTGAAAGATTCATGAAGCCTAACATCTTCCATCAGGGCAGTGACTACTACTACTGCCATATGTTTAGCAGGGGAAAAAGAAAACCTGGAAAACTTGAGCACAGTACTGTGCAGGGCTGTGTAATTTTTAGAACAAAATATTTTTGATAGAGGTAGAATCAAGCTTCATCCAACAATAGGAGCTGTCAATGAGATTGAAGGAAAACAAAAGTATAAAAAAAAAGGGGGGGGGGGAAAGAGAGCTATTATATGTTTTAACATTAATTAAAAATCAACCAGAAATTCCTTATGTAGAAGATGCTTGAAGCATTATAATAATGATTAAAAGGCTTAACTGCAATTTTGAATAAAGTGATCTAAAGAGGTAGCAAGGATTATTTATTTACTTTTATAAATGAAACCAAGTGTCAAACAACATTGACTCTAACACCCAGTGTCTGAAACATTAAAATAGTTTAATGGAAGACAGTTCCTCAGGATTGTACTACATCAGGTTTTCAGAGTTAATGCCAAATAATTACTTTAATTAGCAAGGCTAGTGTAACTGTTCAGGTACAGGTTTAATATTCTGATCGCCACTGGTACAGATGAATTCACAGATTTAAGCTAAAATTTACCAGGACTCAAAAAATAAGAAAAGACAAATCAACTACAGGACCTTTGCTATTGCCACATATAGGACAGAAAATAGACAGGCCAGAAGAATGTCCCACAGCCATCAATAAAATGGTAGGAGAAAGCTATGTTATTCCATAACTTCTCCAGTAAAAGAAGACAACTGAATTCAAATCAAACCTCTGAACTTTATAATGTGGTTTGTAAATAGAAAAAGTTTTGCACTGCAGATAAATGACAGTAGCTGTTACGTGTTTGACTACCTTATTTCATCTATGCTAGTAGACAACGTTCTATCTAGATTGTGACTATCAGGCAGGTGGTTAATTTTAATGTCTATTTATAGATGCCTACTATAAGCAAGAATAACATAAAACAAGGAGTAGTTGAAATTTAGTTAACACAAAATGCTGCACTTCTAAGGACCTAGAATGAGTGTTGTGGCTTTTGAGCACAATTGCCACCAAGTGAAAGATCAGGAAGATAAATCCCCATGGACATAGTTTAATATTTATCAAGATATACTTCAAGAAACCAAACAAGTAGGAAGCTAGTTTGTGCTAGAAACATTTTCCCATGTGGAATTCATTGGGAAATCAAATGCACAATTTTGTCTTCCAACAGAGAATCTGCATCATTATAGCACCTGAGACTGCTTCGAGTGCATCAGCAATCTAGTGTGACAACTCTAAAGTAAAATTGTACTCACAAAATTACTGACAAGTTGTTACTTAGGTTTTGCAGGAGGAGAATCAAATTATTCCGATTAAAGCATGAAAGAAATTATTTATGGGCACAATTAATTATCATTTTGAATTAGGTACATACAGAAGCTTGTGGGCTCATGTGCTGAAGTGTTTGATGAAGAAAATCATAAATAGAACTCCCTTCCCTGAACACTAAAATAATGTACTGCCCATGCAGTCATTTTATAAAGCAGCATGAGGATAAATGTTAGTGCATAGCCAACATGTCTTTGTAGCGATTACTAGAGACAGGACAGAGATAGATAGTGATTATGTCAGGTAAAAATGTACAACTTGCTGCACAGAGTTTGGAAGCAAAAAACCTAGCTTTCACCTTTGGACCAAAATTATATTAGGAGTTATATTGCAAGCAATTCTATCACAAAACTTCTTAGTTGATCAAAATTCTGCAATAATTTCCACATCATAAGCTGAGGCTGATAAGGTGGACAAGAGTACTAGAAAATGGTTCAAACAGAATTTTACAGTATATTTATGTGCAAAGAATAAATGATCAGCATATTACACTAAAGATGCGTGTCTGAAAGAGGACTTGAAGATACCAAATAAGTCACTAAATGAGGTGACTTACCACAGCTCTTAAAAATAAGTCTTATTCCTGGAAAGCATATTTGTTAGATTGGAAGTATTGTTTTATTTATCTCAGGAGTTTTAAACATGACATCAGGTCAACAATCCAGACTGTAAAAGGCATATTTCAGAGGTGATATGTAAATGTGCAAAACAGATGTAATGCTTCAGAGATGAAGCAAAAAGGGCACCTCAATAAATGAGGTATAACTCAAATCTAGAAAAGTCTGATCTCCAAGGCTGGCTTGAAGAAGAAGACATAAAATGAGAATAAATAGTATTAACAGTGTTATAAACCAGAAGGGGTCTGTGTATTAAGGAATCTGAGTTATCATTTTGTCCATAATGTGTCAGAGCAATTTTCCTTTGTGGGGAACACATTTTTTACTAGAGGGACACCAGAAAACAAATTCCTATACAAAAGATGAAGAGCTAAAATGTTAAACAGAAGCAACAGTCAAGGTGCAGTACAAGTTAAAAGATCAAAAATATGGAAGTTGGACCAAAGCCTTCCTCTCTGTATGTTTATTTGAATGCTATACAATATCACCATATCTCCAGAAAATGAAACCAAACCAAAACACAATTTCACAACAAAAAGCCCATCTAGTGTCACAAGACTTGCATCCCTTTTTATTATTATCAAGCATGAAGCACTTAAAATATTTTGAGAACAGTCTGGCCTTACTGAAGTCAGTGGGAAATTTGAAATTGTCTTCAATCCTTGCCAGGATGAAAGTCAGCAGTCCCACTGATTTCAGCAAAACTATTAATTGTCTGAGGCTATGCACAAACACGAATCTTCAAAGGAACAGGGCTTTGAACAATTCAGCTGTGTGTATTTACCAACTGAGAAAAATGTTTTAAATCTGGCTGCAACACTGTCATGGGCTTCAAATGAAATTAAGGTCACTATTTCATTATGTTGAACCTCAACTATATACAGGATAACTGAGGAGAGTGTTCTGGATCAGCAGGTGTCAGTCCTCTGCTGTTAAATTTAGGGAAGTAAAGGCAAGAGCAGCATCCTGCAGCAGACATGAGGAGCTGTGTGTGCTCTAGCTCTGCATTAAGGAGCCCGAGCAGACAGGGGCTGTTTTTCAAGCCAAGATTCTAGTTCCAAGACCTGTAGTTTTCAGTGTCCTCATTTTTATGGACTAGAAAAGAGAGGACATATCCAGACTGAGAAAAGATCTCAAGGTGTCCAGGCTGTTTGCTTCTAAACATGGTATTTCCTTAAATCCTCAGATTCTTTCCAGCTTACATGGGGCAGCCTAATTCCCTCAGCTGCACTGTTTCTGAAGTCAAAGGCTCTGTGGGGGGGGTTCCAGAACTAACACATTGCAAGACACTCCAAAGATGGAAGAACTCTACATGCCATTTTGCTTCCACATGAAAGACAAACAAACACAAAAAATGTGAGAGTTCAACTTCTACCTTTTCTTAGTCACAAATTTTCTTTTTGTTCTTCTCTGCATGTGTATTAAAAGAGAGAAAAAAATTACATTCAAAATTGCAACCTATTCTAACATTGCCAAGATTTGTCTTTGTAAATTTTGCATCTGGTTCACACAGGCAAATTTCATTTCCTGTCAAATAAATTAAAACTGAGAACAAGGAAAGAAACAAACTGTAAAAGTTAGTAACACCTAAGTGGTACAGCTTATGTCAGGTAAGTGCATTCCAAGTAAAAAATGTACTCAGATGACTCCCAAGTCATAGCACGTGCTCTTTTTTTTGTCTTTCCTAAGTAACCATTACTATCTAAAAAAACTAGATACATTCCTTTTTTAAAAATTTTTTAAATACATGTTGCCATCACAGCCTGAGGAGACTGCAGAAATGTGTTTGTGGGGGGCATTTGGGGAATTTTTTGGTTTTGTTTTGTTTTTCCTGCAGTTTTGTTTGTTTAGTTGCTTTAGCATGTGGCAAATAAAAGAATTAAATACAAATGATCCTTCTCCACTCTTATTCTGTTTAGTGCCCTACCCCAGTCTGTGAATACTGGGCATGGCATGCACAGCTGCTTTTTCCAGTGCACAAGGAAAACATGAAATTGCCCTTATACAAATAACACTTCCTTTTAAGGCCCTGTGTTAACTACAGCAATCTGATTTGCAGCCACCACTTTATAACTTGTCTAATCAACTCTCAAATGAATATTAGATCCAATTCACTGACTGGCTCTTTTCCCTTTCTATAATTTCTTCTGCAGCTGATCTCTTAGTTCCATAACATTATCCACAGATATAAGTGATATATTCAAAGTCATTAGGCTTTCAATTCTACTAGACAGTACCAGTTGTACTGTAACTATTTAACTTTAGTCTTTTATGATCTTATTCACTTCAGCTATATTTTTTTACATTATTTGTATTTCACATAAATCCTGTCATCAATGAAGTTAGCAAAACACATAGCTAACCTTTTCTCAAAAAATCCATGACAAAATTGAACGAGTCCATTGCATTTTATCTCTCCTTTATAATAAAGCCTTCATAAAAAAGGCACCCTTAAAACATATACATTTAAATTATTACATTTCAGAAATTGTCACTTTAGTTTAACAAAGAAAAGACTTCTGAAATACTTAAGATGTCTGCTACCATTGCCTAGCTCGTTAACTTCATATTTAAGAACACTTCTACTTAAATAAAAATTTAAAACATAGCCCATAATGTGCAGTCAGGTCAAGTTTGTGATATTATGTAAAAAAGTAATTATTAAGCAAATATGTTCCAGTGTTATTTCCCACACTTCAATTTTCTTCCTCCCCAAAACTGATAATAAGTCAGGTCAAGTTCACCATATGGAAAAGTACCAAAGATCATTGTTTGTAATTATTGCTTGGAAAAACAGATCAATTGAGTCTTTAACATTAAAAGTTCAGTCCTTTAATAAAGATTTTTTGTAATTTTATTAGAACAGTGTTCAATTTGTTTTAAAGGTGTTTAGATTTTTTTATATAGAGGACATTTGAAGGACTGACTTGACTAAAGGAGAGGAAACTTAATGAGGAAAGCGTATTTTAAATTAATTTTGCAGAATACCTATGATAAATGAATCTCACCTTTATAGTGATTAACACCTGAGACATTATTTGGTTCCTAAGATATGTTCAGCTATCCAGGGAACAGAAACCATGTTTCATTATCTATATCACTGATCAAAACAACAAAGATTCTACACATCAGGAGGAAAAAAACATTGAAGGAGTTCTTTATTGACAACTTACATACTAATGTCTAATTATTAGGAATTCTGAAAAAGAACCTATTCTGGAGGTATTTTTTGTAAAATATATTTTCAACTTACTTACCAGAAAATATGCACAGTATGTCTAATAAATTTTACAATGTAGTTTCTTTTAGTTCTCATTATGCTCTCCAGGTAAAAGCCTGGAATATGCTCCACTATGTGAACTATCATCACCCTGCCTGGAGGATCCTCCCCATTTTCTTCTTCAACTTTTCTCTTTACTGAAAACTAAGGGTAAAGAGCAGCAAAGACACCACCTCCTATCCCAGCTGAGAACAGGTACAGCCAGGCTCACTGCATTCCTGCAGATAAACAACCATACATGCTTTGGAAGTAGTGAGTCAAGGCTATCTGCCAGTGCACTGCATCATTGCTACCCAAGTAATTCAACTCAAACAAATTTATGGCAAAGCAGCATCAAAAAAAGATGCTCAGGGTCTCCATTTTCAGAGTTCATGTTGAGTATTTACTTGATCAGGCATAAAGCAAAGCAGTCTGAGATTCCCAAATCCACAAAAATCTTAATCTTCCAGAGAGCTGAGAGGATCACTGGAATTGCATGCTTGTCTGGGGTTTATAGCCTTCGTGGGATATCCAATTTTAACAGCTCCTAGAGACACACAGTGGCTGGAGGAACCTTTGCTCCACAAAGTTGGTGTGTGCTACTGTCTGTGCCAAGCTACCTGGACCTCAGATATCCAGGCTGAGGACTAAACCAAAACCTGGGGTATCTTCTCACCTTTGTATGTTCCAGGACAATTTTGCCTTTGTACTTGGATTTCCATACAGTGAAAAACAGTGTATAAATAAATAAATAAGAAAGAAATCAACATTAACTAGTTTAATTAAACCCCTATAAATTGCAATTTTTATTTCAGTTAGAGAGAATATGTTCACATTATTAAGTGTGCACATTCCACCTAGTATTGTCAAGCATACAGGAGAAAACTAACCTCCAGAATGGGAACTTCTTAATGAAGCATAATCTATATAAATACATGTTATTTCTATGCATAAACATACAGATTTTTTTCACAGTATTGATATTGTGGGGGTAAAGACAAGGATAAAGACACCTACTCTTCTCCAGATCAAAAAAAAAAAAAGAGATGACAGCGCAGAAGCTGAACCTGAGTTTATAGCATGTAAGGCAAAGTTTTGAAAGATAAGTGAACTATCCCTAAGCAAGCTGGAAGGGGACTGGAAATTACAATTGCACTATCATGTTGTGTCATGTTGCTGTGACTATTTTTAATTTTCATTTAAAGTCATTTGTTTCTATGATACCTTAAAATGCACACTGCATTTGTATATAAGAAATTAACCTGAGAAAACTGTTACATTACACAAGTACAGGAACATACCGGAGGGTGGGGTGGAGACTTATACCTAAACTATTGGTGCATATGCTAATGTGAGGTACACAGTCATTTTGTATTTTTGAAAATAATTTATATTTAAATTATAGCTAAAAAAAAAGGTGTGAAAAACTTACAGATGCCACCTATCATGTACAAACAAAAGTATAAATATATGTCCAAGTCTTATGGTGTGTTGAAGCAATATACTTGAGTATTTAAAATATTTGTGTTCTCTTTGAAGTGCATCATTGAAAGTATGAAAAATACAAAATATTAAAGTTTTTCAGATGTTGGTATATGCTATGTTTGTAGTAACTCCAAGTACTGTTCTCAGAGCTCATGATTTATTTCAGGAGCCAAATGGATTTTTAAGAGCTCATAGAGTACCTGTGATAGGAACAGGAAGGCAACTCGAGGTACAGCACAGAAAAAGGCTTTTGTATATTAAGAAACAGAGACCTTTATGAAAAAGCGTAATTAGTTTGCACCCTGCAAAGAGTAACTAAATTATCTGGGAAATGAGAAATCGTTGAAAATATTTGTTCCATCCATAGCAGACATTGGAACACAGGCTGAACTTAACAACATCACTTACAAGCTTCATTGCCATGATCCATAGCAAGCACCCATTATTAAAAAAAAAAAAAAAAGCTTCAATATAATTTCCTGAAACAAAATGTTCATTTAAAGCTACATTTATTTAAAAAATAATCAGATAGTTATCTTTTAAATTTTTCTAAATTTAAGCCTCTCCAGGCTTCTTCCTATCTGAAGTGGGGTTATAAGCCTTTGTTGTTAAAGAAGGTTTAAAAGGTAAAGATAGCCGCCCAATTACCTTTGAAAACCACTGACAGTTTATACAACTCCTTTCCTACCTCTTTAAGGGATATTATTTTAAATAGATGTCTGTAATCTTAGGATGGGTACTTCTACATTATACAAGAATCTTTTGCTCTAAGCCAGTGTTACAACCCTTTTATTAATTAATTAATATAAAACAATTGCTTGATTCTTAGCCACAGAAGAGCAACAAGAATTACATGTATTCCTATTGAAAAATTTTGTTTAGCCATTTACTATCGAAAAAAAAACCCCAAACAAATGACTCCATAATAAAGGATCCATGAAGCTCTTATATGATATTGTTTGTTAGGGGAAGGTGAGGCCAGTATTGGTTTGGGGTTTTTACTACACCTTAGAGCAAGATTATGTACAAAAAAAAAAAAAATCAATTTTAAGTAATGAAATATTAATATATTTTTGGAAAAAATTTACTTATATTTTACATTTTCCACACACAAGAGGATTTTTGTCGATGGCTGATTCTATCACATATCATATTGAGATCCAGCACACTAAAAGCTATAATTGTTGGTGAAATACTGTTCTTATGGAAATCAAATGTAGTTTTCCCTTGATTATTTATAACTTAAAAAAAAAAATTTACTTACTTTTAAAACATTTTGAGGACAGAATTTTGGCCAATATTAAAGATTACATATAGCAAAATCATATATATTTATGTATGCAGGCAAAGCAGACATTTCTTAATTCTAATTTTGATTTGTGTTTTTAAATTATGTTGCATGAGCTCTGATATTTGCAGTGCCTCCTAGCCAAGGAGTAACTTCTGAGGCCTGGGTTATGCTGCACAGCACTGTGCTTGATATTCTGTCATGGCACTCAGCTGCTCTCTAAAATTGGGGTGAGTGGAAGGGTCTCTCACTTCTGACTTCTAATTTCTCTAAGCATATAATCTGTTTATCCCTTTCTGACAGAGGGCACATTTTCTCCAGATCAGTTTTGCAGCACCTTTCTGCTTTGGCTCATACCAGACAGTTTAGTTCGTGTAAAGGGAGACCCCTGGAATCCTAATTCTTATAAAAGCCATTTTCTCCAGAAAAATTACACCTGCATGCTGTGTGGCTAATGGCTCCAAATGTCAGTGTTTTTCCAAAGCCAGAGAGAATAGTGATCCTGTCTTAATAAGTATTAAAAGCCTTTTTTTTTTTTAAATTTCAAAAATATCAGTAAAGGAATAATAGGTCAGGTGAGGATGATGAGGATTGCCAGCAATGAAGGCAGGCCAGATGATTTGCAGGACAAATATTACCTAACTTTCTGGGCAGGGTAAAGTAGGCAAGAGCTAGCCCTCAGTGCTGTCACTGATAAAGTTGATATGTACCAGTGTACCCAGTATGTGATGGATAAGGGCTGTGTTGATCAATTCAAGCAGAAAAGACGACACCTTTGGCTCTTCGAGATGACCAAAGCCCATGAGCAGGTCAAGCTCTGTTACAGTGCTACATGCTCTAGGCAAGGCACAGATTTCAGAGCTGTGATGGCAGCAGGAGCTTTCCCTTGGGAAAAGTCCTGTTTCAGAGGGATGTAGTTTCAGTGTTTCAGAAACATGACTTATTGTTTCATAATCATTTAGGAATGCCCACTTTCAAGCACAAAGCACACTATGCTCCCCTTCACATTGCACCCATTTATGACAGTTTCCAGATTAATTTCAAGATTAACCAGGTGCCTGCTTGCAAGTAGGTAACTTTAAATAGATTTTCAAGTAGGGGAATAAATATTTACCTGTGCCATGGCATCACTGATATGTTCTTTACCACTGTTACGTCTAGCTTCACTGGTAACATCTTATTTCCAAGTGATCAGGAAAACTCCAGGAAAAAGTGGCAACCATCATAATACTGGCACATAGGACTTTTAAGTTTCAAACTGAACCTTGGTTGTCTCTGAGGGGAAGGTTAATTTTCAGACTCAAGGGTATTTTTCCTCTTATATAAAAATTGTCCAAAATGAAGAAATTGAATTAAGTTCAAAATTCTAGCTCAGTGAGAACACCGAAATCAAAGTTGGCTCATGATTAGAGCAATTTATTAGAAAAGTATTGGATTAGTCATCCTTTGAAGTCTTGGGCAGCCTTACGGAAGTTATGATGCAAAGAGTAATTTACAGAAAGCTGTATGATCCTGTGTTTCTGTTTAAATATTCATAAGATATTTGACACTACAGGAAAATACATACTGGTTTCTGATACACAAACACAGACTTGATTATCCAATAGTGTCTTCTGACCTTAAACTTAGAAAAGTGTGCTGATAACAATATTTTGTGTGGAATTTGTTTAGAGTTTGTTCTTGTTGGGGTTGGGCGCTTTTTTTCCCCAAAAGCAAGACAGAAATCCAAGAAAATACTTATTTGCTGCCAGTTATTGTAAGCTGTTTTTAACTTTAATTCTTTTTTTATACCTTCCAAACAAGCCAAACTGATGTTACTGCAACAAAAGTAGTATATTGAAAATAGAATAATAATTAAGGTTATTTATCTGTAACATAGACTACTAAATTTTTTATTTCCTGTCAGGAAGTATTTATCTCTAGCTGGAAAAAAATTCAATTAATTTTACAAAACTAAAAATGAATTCAAACTAAAACCTGCTATGAATGGCAGCAATGTTATAATACTAATTCCTTATCACACAAGTTTCAGAGAACATTAAATGTGAGAGGTTTTTTCCTACAGGATAATATCAACTTTTTCATAAATTTTATGCACATAACCTGTGCATATGAAATGTGTTACCAAAAATACATTAATAAATTACTTCACAGAAATTAGGTTAATAAAACCCCAAACTATCCCTAATAGTGTCCAGGTTGAAATTCTTTGATATACTAATATCAAAGTAAAAAATAAAATCTCGCAGCAAATAATCCAAAACTCCGCTGCAGAAACAGAGCAGGCCTAGAACTGGACTAGCAGCTGGGATTCCTTTCTGTGTGTTTGCTCCTATGACTCAAAAGCAGAGCTCAGTGCTTAAATAACACATTTTACACCCATTCTAGTTTTTTAGCAGCAAGAAATTGTAGAAGCAGAACAGTGCTTAGTATTTCCTATTTCCCATCCCTTTAAAACTGAAATCTGTTCATGTTTAATTTGAAGAGTTTGTGCGAAGGTTTTTGGTTTTGTGGGTTTTATTTTTAGTTGGCATTAATCTGTGTTTAAAACCTGCTCTGATCCTTCTAATGAGATCTCACTTGTTACAATAATTTTTGATATTTGCGGGTGAGTAAGAAAGCAAATGGATGATATCATGCCCTAATGAGAATGTTTGCTGTCATGAAGATTAATAGGGAAAATGGATTATACCACCAACTGTTGCTGCATTGGATCTGAAATCTTGACTGTGTGAATAAAATAATAATTACTGATGTTGGAGTGTATGACAAATAGTGTAAATACATTTTTGGACAGTTCCTAAATAATACAAATTCTAATTACACACTACATTAATATTTTTGGATTAAACACTAAGATATCAAAATAGCTTAGCAGTATAGTCATTTACGAGATTATACTTTTGGTAGAAATAAATAGAACAGCTAAATTAATACCATAAATAGTTGCAGAACTTCATAGAGACAGTACAATCACTTTGTTCCATGGCTTCCTCACAAGAAAAAATAAATTTTCTAACTTTAATAATTGGTATCAGCAACTCTCTATGTAAAGAGAAGGGAGGATAGATCATATTTTTCCATTTGTATCAGGGCAAGATTTGGCAGTCGCCCTTTTGTGCAGTTATTGCACTTATTTGTGCAAAGATAAATAATGGTTAAGTGGTTATTAACTGTTTTGATCAACTGGTTATTCTCTTTCTACTAAACAAACACGGCCCCAAACAGGAGTACAGAATTGACCTTTAGGAAAGCAACCATAACAGAGGTAGAATAGTATGTTATGCAAATATTTTGCAGAAGTTTTTTTTTAAAAGTTTGGGGTGTTTTTTTAACCTCTGGAACTTGAGACAGAGCCTGGGAGAGCTTAAAATTAAAAAAAAAATCTGGACATTATTTTCTTAGATATTCCTGAAACAGGGCAAATTTTGCACTTTTCTCAGCTGAATGCAAGTGTGCTACCAGCCCTGTGAGGAATTACAGGAATTACTGTGCTACAGTAATTCCTCAAGAGCAGTGTAAACCATGGTCATGGGATGAAATTATGACCTACAGAAGTTGTGCAAGCAATCACATCAGCCACTTGTCCTAAAGCAGATGAGAATAAATTTCTGTCTCTTGTAAGTAAGTGTAGACTCTTTTATCCTGCATTTTTCTTAATTACATTTTTTTTCTATTATTTTTCCCTGGCTGACACATTGAATTTTAAAACCATATGCCTTTTGAAAAGCCCATAGCAACCTTTTTGGTTTTGGTTCTTCTCCACATAACAGGTCTTATTATGGAGTTAGCTGCAAATGAGCCTATTGAAATGAACTTCAGGGAGGTTACTTAATTTATTTTTTCAATTGATGGTTGTTTTTTCCCCCTAAAAAAATCCATGGCACATTTCCTGACATCACAGTTAAAGGGATATTAAGAATGAAGTAAGAACATACTTGCAGAAAGACTAAATTGCCAACACTGGCTTTATGGGTAAGATTAAAGCTCTACAGACAACAGTTATTTGCTAGCAGTAAATTATACTACTATATACATGCTATGTATATAAAGTGTGAGGATAATGGCAAAATGAATACTACTCTGTCACATAATGAAAAATAAAATGAGCTCTAAGTTACAGAGAAAATCAAATAGTGTGGTAGCTGGTGACAGCCACAGAACATTTTGCTAACATATCTAAATACAATTAGACATAGTTCTTTTATTATCAAAAGTGAACTACTTCACTAAGAAACAGTCTCTGAAAGAGGTAATTTATTTCCAGTTGCAAAGACAATGAAATACCTACTCCTCTGGAAACTTGAAAGGATTTTCTGTGACACAGATCAGTGTCCTTAGTAAAATTGTTAACAGCTTTAAATTCATTATTTAGCTCAAAATTTTGTTCTATCATTGATCAGAACCTCTATCTCTAAAATGTGAAGGGTATTTAAATTATTAAAAAAATATTATAGTAAACAAACTAAAATAAAATTCAAACATCTTCTTTCCAAAAGGAAATACAAGAAGATTCACAACAAATACTTTGTTATTCGGCACTAGTTTGCTCTTTGTCTTTTTTACTTTTTTTATAAACCAAAGACTTCTCTTAAAACCCTGAGTTGAGATGAACTATAAGAGTGATTCACACTCTGTTACTAGTTAACATTTTGCTGTCTTTGGATATCAGTAAAGATCTTTTTTTATGTTCTCCAATAATCATCTGGGTTTTGGGCTTGCTTTTCTTGTTTTTTACTGAAGTTTTGAGCACAGTAAAAAATTAAACATCGGGAATATATCCCATTACACATTTTGAAGATTGATGAAATTCTATCCACCTTGAATGACATACTGAATACATGGAAGTGTGAAAGTGGGAGCTATGAAGTGAAACAGCAAAGTTATTTGTGATTTATAAGCTTCCAAAGGCTTTACATCAAAACAATGGGAAGGGTTTTCATATGGTCTAGAATGAGATCTGCTTCTTAGCAAACATGAAAATACCCCCTAAGAATGGAAGTTGATTTAAAGGATCTAATCTTCCTGCAGGTGAAAGCACACCCCTATTGCTACTTACTCTAAATGAGACCCTCAGTTTTATTCCTAGCACCAAGAATTTCCTGTCTCCTGCAGGATTTATTGCCCTCCAACCTGAGTTTTCAGCAAACAGTTCTCTTCCTCAAAAGATGAGATCAGTGGCCTTAAACTTTTAAAGGTGCAATCTTCATAATGTTGAAATTTTAAATTGTATTATGGAAAGTTACACGAACAAAAGTTGTCATGAACTGAGCTGTAATCACAACATGTTTATGCAGCTACTCAAAAAGCTCTTCCGGATGTAAAGTAGAAAAATTCACTCATGAGTCACCTACAGCCATCTGTATGCACTCATATACCTAACTGTAGCCTTTCTTCCTTTTAGCATATATATTGTGTGTATTGAACACAGGTAACACTGCAGCACAAATGTCCCATCACAGTGTAGTGAGACAATGGCAGTAAAGCAGCACCACCCTCACTAGTACAAAGGCTTTCACAAAACAAACAGGGGAAAAGGCTCCTTCACTCTGCCTCCCCTGCTGGGTAACCCACAAGGGCCAGTCCCACCCTGACATGCTGCAAATTCAAGCAGAACCCACCAACCCACAGCACACAGCTCCTATGGCTGCACTGCCTTCCTGGGAGAGCTTGGGCTCTGCCTGAGGCACCATCACCCATCCCAGGCCATCCTTTAACCACACTAACAGATAAGAACCTATTTCAGAAGGCAGACAGGTAAGCACAACAAAATATATCCACATAAGCATAAAGAATAAGGTATAGAAAGATGCATCTGTACAAATGAACATTATTTTTCTACAGCTTTCTGCAACTCCTTCCAGCTCCCTTTCTTCCTTGTGCTGAGAATGACTTCAAAATAATAAGTATGTGGTTCTTCAACCACCCAGAAAACTTTGAGTTATTTTGTTTGAGCGATTTTTTTGGTTGGTTTTTGGTTTTTAAATTTTTTTGTTTGTTTGTTTTGTTGGTTTAGGGATTTTTGTTTGGGGTTGTTTTTTAGATTTTTTTTGGGGGGGGGGTTGTTTTTGTTTTTTTTTTTGGGGGGGAGGTTCAGTTATTTTCTTCGTTCTGGAATCATCTGAACTTTGAGAAGACCATTCACATGGTGCTACTGGAACTTGGGAGAAGTCACAGTAAGTTACTTAACCTGGCAGCTTAATGCTGCATACCCGGTATGAAGGCTGATTTGAGAGAGATTTCGGGGAAAGCCTGAGGCTGTGTTACCTCTCCAGGGTGCTGACAAGCCAACACTGCTTGGAGCATTTCAGCAGAGTCCTGGCACTCAGAAAAGAGGGCATCTCCACAGTCTGAAAGCTGGCAGTATGCAGCTTTCTGTTATGGCACATCCCAGAGCAAACATTATCTGACATAGGTAGAAGATAGCTCGATGTCATTACTTTTATTTTTTCACTGATAGGAATAGTGCATTTTCTTTTTTCCTTTTCTGAAGATTTTTGCCAAGTTTTGCATTATGTCTTACCTAGGAGAACTGAACTCTATTTTACAGAAATCTCACTTGCTCAAAACATAAAACAGCTCATTCAGACACCACAGCCCCAAGAGTTGTATCATCTGTGCAATTGGAGCATTTATTTCATGTCACTGTGTTTCAATTAGATATTGGAATAACTGAAATATATGAAAATGAAAGGTCAGGATTTGTTTCTCTCAGTTTCTATAAGCAGAATGATTACATAATTTTCTACTGTTCTACTTGATTTATGGAGATAAATGGCAGGCAAATATGACCAAGAAAATTTAGATTCATGGAACACTTCACCTTATCTTTTTTAATATTTTCCTCTCTTACCCAGAGATGGGAGGTGAAGCTGCCCACACACATGTAATACAACAGAATATTCAAAATATATAATTCTGTAATTTTCTCAAATTTTTCTAGAGGAAACCAAACCTTTATCAGGCAAAAAACCTACTTTCTTAATATAGCCCAGAGAAGTATTCTAAACCAACCCTCCAAATTACCATTAAATAGGTAATTCTTCACCCAGGAATGTTTCAGGAAACTGCATGGTGCATAAATAAATGATCACATTGCTTCTTTCAGTAAGAAACTTGCCAATGCAATGGTTAAAATAACAGATATATAGAGGCTTTCTGCGTTGAAGGGTGAAGTTCTTAGACTATTTCAGCCTTGCCCACAGATGTTTGCAACTGAAGACGTTTCAGTACAGGTGCTCAGAGCAGCAGCAAACCCCTTTGCAGATAAAACATCTTTAAAACCAGGATTAAGCATTTCTGAGATTTTGAAAACATAACCACTTTTATATTGTTGCTGAGTGATTGAAACAAACTGATGCAAATTCCTTATCGTGATGTTTCACAGACTTCTGACATTATTTTACTGCAATAACAACTGTTAATTAAATTCACTCAAGTAGAACATATTCTAGTAATCACTGACTTAATTTACTGGGAATTTCACATTTTAAATTATTAAAGATGAAAGGTACAAAAGAGAACCATTTATCAAACCTGCTGCACTTTTCACAGTATAAATTCTATAGATTTTTTATAAAGAAGCAATCTAAATCAACATGTCCACTATGACATGATTATGTTTCTTTGCCAATGTTAGAGCTATTATTCATGCCAGAGAAGATCCTACTAACTCTTCTTTTTGGTGTCATAAATAAAGGCAGTCATTTGTCAATAGTCTCATCCTCCCCAAGAACATCTATTATGTAAAGGGTTTTATTTTGATTTTCTTTTCCTACTTGTGAAGGTGTCACACTTTGTCATGGACGTGCTATTTCTTCATTCTTCCTATACATGAAAAGTCTTAATATTCAGAAAGAAAAGTTCCCAGTGTTTACATTGTATTCCACTACTTGGCGTCAACAGGGCCTATAAAGATCAAATACATCCTATTAACTGTCTATTGCATCATTACCATAAGGGCAGGAAAAAAATTATCATTTCCACTGGTTCTGGATAAAATTTGAAGGAAGCTTTACCCTAGTTTAAGATAGCTAACAGCACAATGTCCTGTATAGTGACCTGGCCATGTGGTGTTAATTGATAATGTCACATCCTCTCCATGTCACTGACCATTTTCTAAAAATACTTGGAAGATGTTGGACTAAGGCTGGTGGAGAAGGAAAAAAACCCCAAAAACCATAGATCCAGTAATTTATCCAGAGCAGTCCTGATGAAGCAAGAGACACCTGCAAGCAGCTGTAACCTCCCAGAGGTCTGCCTTGAGAGTATTACAGTCCAGGGAAGTAACGCAGCCAGTTTTCCCAAACTCCGGTTTATACAGTGAGGAAAAAGCAAACTGTGCATTGTTAGACATGACAGTGACATCCACCTCTGGATTATCAACATGTGAAAAGCATTTATGTTGGTGACCACAAGAAAACGGGAGGCTCTGAAAATCTGTTCCAGCTCAACCACATAGCTAATCCATGCAGCAGCTAAACTAATAAATTAAAGAATTATATAAGACCAATTTGAAAGAATAATAAAATGCCTACATAGCATATTAATGTTACATTACATTGTTTATCATGACAAGGAACTACTTTTAAAACCAAATTATGGCCGTGCCATCAGAACCAGGAGCTCAAGCCATGCAGGACTGCAGTGAAGATAAAATCCAAGGCTTTGTTACAAACCATATCTTTTGTATTTCCTTTTTAAGCTATTTTAACTGCATAAAGAACTGTAGGAAAACACTATTGCTTCCTCTTCGGCTGGTTCCCAACAGTTATTGCATTGAACAATGTAGATAATGCACATCTAATGAGTATTTCGTTCTCTCTGCTTCAGATCAGGCAAAGCACAGTGAGCTTCCCTGAGACTGATTAGTGCTGATACAGAACATCATAGAGAGCAAAGTGTAAGCAATTACTTTCCTCTATAATAATGCAACTGCCTTTAACACATATATTCAGTGGAGAGGGGAAATATAACCCTGGATACTGCTAACATTTTGTGGCTATGCTTCTGCAGTCATTGTTACAGTTATGGTAATATGGAGATTCAATTCTGCAAATGCATTTTGCTGCTTGTCATGGAATTTATCACACATCAAAACTAAATGACTGTAAAAGGAGCCTAGTATAACTAAATTTCAAGTTCTCTGAGAGCCATTGTTTGCCTTCTCTCACTAACTGCTACTGAAAACTGTTCAATAAATTATAACAAAATAAAAAAGGAGATCATTGCTTTTAATAATCAAGTTTCTGTATTGCTTATCTGTGGAAATGACGAAAGAATACATTAAACCTAAAGAAAATAGTAAAACCTCTAAGTCATGAACAGACCATATTCCTATTCCTATTTTGTCTAAAGATGTCTTATTCCCCTAGCATTTAAGTGAAGCAGTGTGTCCATATGTCACAGATTGTGCTCGATGACAGCAATGCTCGGGGGTTCAGGCAAGTAGCTTCCTGTGACACTCTGCTGACATACTCATTCTAAGCCTTTTTTGAGAGATCCTCAATGTGAATTCTTATTGCCAGAATTACTTCAAAAACATTTGATAATGGGGGCCAGAAAGGAGAGGAGAGGGAAGGGGAAGCAAGAGGGTAAAAAAAGGAAAAAAGGACATGGTGTTAATCCTACTGCGAGTAAACACGGGATTCTATTTACTGGGTCTTCAGAATGACAAGAATAATTCTAGTTCAGCAGAAATCCCTAACAATAGAAGGTCAGGATGCCAACAGAGCTCTCTGAGTAAAAGCATAACCCAAGGAGGTTAGTTACTGGTGATTAAAGAAATGCTGTGTGGAAGTTGATTTACAGGCTATAAATGAATATATCAAATAAATTAAAAATGGTCAGGAACGAAGAGAATACAAAAGTGATAACAAGAAAACATGCAAGAGACCCACAGTCCTTATGACAATGAGAACCAAGAGAGAATAATTTCAGCATTATTCTCTGAAATTAAGGATGTAATACCTGACCAGTGCCAATACTTCAACACCCAAATGGAGCCACCTCCTCTTCAGTAAAAGAAGAATGTTACTTTTTGATTTCCTTCTTCCTATATTTTATATATGACTTCTGAAATTGCAGAATTCCAAAGAGCAACCCCTACATGTTTCACATGTCTAACACAAGGGAACAGATATCACTGCATCAATTTACAGTAAAGGCAAATGCAGCAATAGACATGCAACAAGGAAACACCTCAGATTATGGTAGGGGAAGAAATTTGTGGACAATGATAAACAAAGATTAAAGCATGGTTGTAATGGAGGAAGAAGTGGTCAGAGAGTAAAATGCATCAGGCACTTAAAAAAAACCCCAAACTGAATAAAACTCACAACCTCAACAGAGGTACTTGGTTTGAGTTTTCATTCATTTAAGTGATGCCCTTCCTTTTTACATCTGGAACCTGAGTGAAAATATAAAATGGTTCTGGGAAGGAAACAATTTCCTGTAGTCAGTGATGAAGAATCTGAGTTCTGCTACACCAATTATGTTACCCAAACAAATGCATAAAAAAGCACATATAATATTAATGTACAGTTTAATCAATAGAATGTCTTAAAACTACAAATTTTTACTCTTTTTAAATGAAGTGTATTTCTTATTAAACTACACTGCATTTTTGATTATTAGGCATTACATTTCTTAGGCTCCTCACACAAGAAAAAACCCCACCTTACACACACAAGCAAACAACTCCTATATGTCAGCTAAACCTCTAGCAGTCTGATTATCTCCCACCTCTAATTGTTCAAAGCCACGTTAGCATCAACATAGCCTCAAAAATTATGTCTGTATCATCAGATTTCACTTCTCAATTTTAAGTATTTTCACTGAAAAAGAAATTATCTATTTACATACAGATTGGCCAAAACCTATGCTAGAGAGAGGCAAACATTATATTATGTGTTAGATTATTAAAATTAACTTTTAATTATATTGACCCAGCGTTGATGCTTACTTTTTATCTGATACCATTTCAAAACATTTTCCCATCTTCATGCTATAAGCAACTTTAGCGTTTCCTAATTTTAGTGCCTTCTGAGTTCGTAGTTGGCTTAAAAAAATACTTTATTTGTTTTCTTCTTCCCTAAAGATATGAAATGCAGAAAAATATTACCGTATATGAATATGAAGAACTTCTGTTGAAGGAAAAAAGATTACTTCACAGTTTGCATTCTTTGGCCACCTATAATTCATCGGGTTTTTGTCAAAACTGATAATAAATAACAAAATTAATAAGATACCTATGGACATTGGTGTTATTTCATAATAACCAAACTGACTCCTATAACATGAAAAAGCAACTAATAAAGTGTCACTTAAAGCAGACAAATATAAGCCAAAGGCTAAGCCTAGAAACAGTATACTAGTAATGCAATAATATATTGTTCCCATCAGGCTTCGTTACAGTTCCTGGATTTATTTAATTCTATTCATGCCTAGCACAGCTCTCAGAAAGAGCTATTAGAGTATATCACCTAGCTTGTCACAAAAAGAAATACAAGCCATCCATTTCAATCTAAAAGTAAACTGGGAAAAAAAATAACCTAAATCACCTTTACCTCCTATTTCAATGTGTTCATTCTCTGTAACTGGTAAAGTTTCTGTGACATCCATAAAATGATAATGTATAGCAAAATGATAATGTATAGCCTTGGGAATGACCATAATGCCTGTTGAGATATAAGCTGTGATTTCTGCCCCAAATACAAGGAGGAAGAATGAAAGTTCAGGAAAACAAAGTAAAGTTTGAAAACAGGAAACAATTTCTACATTTTGAATATTTAAAATATATGTCTGGATTGCTTTCTTTTATTTTTAAGAGTCTCAACATGTGAGAATTTTAAAATGCTACAGCAAAGAAGGACATAAATTCAAGCTATTGTTTCTTCTATTCATAAGACAGGAGAAGGGAAGGTTCTCAGTGGCTGTCACTATAGGGAATTCAAATTTCATTGGTTTCTTTGATTTGCTGGGTTTTCTTCTGTGCACCCTGCCCCCACATCCCTCAAAAGAAAAGAATAATTCTATCCATTTTTTTAGTGCAAAATGCTGTGCAACAAACTCAAATTGAAACTTAATCTTCATAGACTAAATGAACAGGCATTAGTTTCAAGCATCGTAATAAAGAATGCAATAAAAATGCAATCGCACTCTTCTCCCCCTTTTTTTAGTGTACTTTGACTCAACTGATTAAATGCATCTAGAGTGAAAACAACACATGAATACATCCTTTTTAGAATAAAATCCAGAGGGAAAAGGAGCTGTGTAGAAGATATTTTTCCCCTATTAAATTAAAGAAAAAAATTAAAAAGGTAGAGTTGTCTGTTTTCAACAAAGCTAGTTTTTAAAGCACCTTTGTACTTTATTATTCTGGGATCATAACTGTGGCACTTCTGCAAGTTAGTTTATGAATGAAAAAAATATATTAACACATTCAAATTTGAACATAACACTAATTTAATTTTGTTGATTGCAACTGCTTTCAGTCTCAGACCTGGGTACCAGAGAACAGACAAATTCCAAAACCAAAATTTAACTGACTACATTGCATAACTGAAGACTGATTTGGTCAGCTTACATTGCAGCTAAGAATTTGAGAGATATGACCAGGCGTTTTAGCTACCACATTTTGTTGCATCATTGAGCACTAAAAACTCTAATTTACATGTATAAGGAATTCACAACCTAAATTCGCTCATCACTGGTGTATTTAGATGTTCTTTAGCGTAGTAATGAGAGAAAAAATTGAAGATTGTGGTTTTTTATTATCTATTTGCACCCTTCTGACTTTCCTACTTAAAAAAAAAAAAAAGTACTCCCTTATCAATTTTTCAAAGTGACAAACTTTTAATCAGTTGTTGTAACATTCTTCATTACATGTAGATTTTCAACATGTGAGTATTTGTAAATCTGTCAACATATTTTACAATTGATCAGAAGTAATTTATTCTAAATCACTTCAGAAAAATAGAGTATAAGAACATTTAAATGAGAACTATCCACAAATACATTATAATCCTCTTAAATAGTCAGCAGCTTAGTGCTGCAAAATAGTCACTTAGGAGGAATTCAGCTGATTAAAAGATAACTGCACCAGACTAGAGAAGCCTAAACCTCACTTTCAGAAGAAAATTACTGTCGCTGAACTTACTTAGATGGGATGGATTGCTTTTGGCTTGGACCTCACTCTCACAAGAGCTTATAGAGATTAACATGACAAGCCCAATCTAGGTACCTGAATTTCACATGCATAAGCTTAGGCAAAAGGAAACATATCACTAGATTTCAGTTATTTATTTTAATCATAGCACATTTAGGAAATGGAAAAAAAAAGTTTCAGCTAGGTGTCTCATCTTTTATTAATTACCTCTAGATTCTCCAGGCAAATCATCAGATCCTCTATAAATCTCTCTTCTCTCGATAAGGTGGAATCAAAGCCTTAAGTAATCTGAAACTATTTGCTCATGGGGCCTTCAGAAATGGAAAACTTCTGGAGTAACCTAATTAGAACTTACCACTTTTCAATTATACTAAGTAATTGCCTGTGTTTTCAACTCTGCAACTACAAGCCCCTTAAGCCTTTTTTAAATTTTACCCTTATTATTTGAAGTCAAATAGTATTTCCCGTACTTTGCATTATATATTCACTCAGTTTTGATAGTTAACAAATAGCTACGATGTTTGTTTTTTTTTCCTGAACCACATCAACAAGCAAAGCCCCAGACCCCAGAAGTACTAAGAAATTTCAATCATAAGAAGACATCCTGAAGAAGCAGTTCCAGGTCTTCTTGGGAGCAACAACCTTTTTGAAATATGAGGCCTCAGAAATCTCTCCCACTTCCTGAATGTAATCCATTTTAGCATTGGAAGGTATTAGTCATGATGTTTTCATTTATTTCACTTTTTTTTTTTATATTCCCTTTCCCCTGTGCTCTGCAAATAGCAGTTTCCAGTAGAAATAACAGGTGTACAAAGAGTTACATTTTCTTCTGTTGATTATTCCATAGTTACAGGGATTTAACTTTTTGTCTGGGAAATGTAGCATTTTTGTTTACTATCTGAGTGAAATGAGGAGGAAGAACATCCAGATTTCAGCTTGGATTCAACCTAGTCCTTGATCTGGTTTCCACCAAGTATTTCCAGTATTTCACTTATTGTTATCTATGTCTCTCTCTCCTTTCACTCACAGCTGAAGAAACATTTTGGTCTATAGAAGACAAGTTTTACTGGGGTGAAACTGAAACTTCTCATCCAAAACTCTTCCAACGTTTGCCCATCAGTTTTCATTTAACTGAGACCTTTTACTTTACTAACTGTAGCCTGAGGCAATAATGAATCATTTTCAAACAATGCAGTGAACAAAAGATAAGTACAAATATTACCAGAATCAATAGCTGGGGGATTTTATCATTGTACTATCATTATGACCATAACTTAGTTTTAATATTAGCTAAAAATGAATTTAATGACTTAAAAAGCACCAGAGAAATTACACAGAATATATAAACAAAAGCAAAAAAAAAAAAAAACCCACAATTTTTTCCCTAAAAAAGGCAAATAATAAAAAAAGAAGAAACCACACCAGAAAAGTTCAGATCTTGAGCTAAAATGTGAAAATCATATGAGACACTGAAACCTCTAGCTGAACCAGTGTTTGCAGTTTTGAGACATAAACAGGAAAAGCCTAGGAAAATTAGTTCCTTACCTATTAAATATTTCCTACAAAGTATTTTATTTGAATTCCTTATTTCACCATTTACCTCTATATTTGATGCTAAGACTTCAAGAATTCCAGAGGAAAAAACCTTTTATTATTCTGTTAGTATCTCTGCCTTGTGCTGCACCACTGCACTTCAATACTGACCTATAAAAGCAGTCTTGTCTAGAAATAAGAGTAAATGGGTCTGCATCCTCAGTGAAGAAAAACTGACGGTCACTAAAAAATTTTCATTTATATTGTTAACTAAGCACATATCAACTAGAAACTATATTTGCTTGAAATATATGTCCCTTTGCAGAAATTGTTAAAAGAAAATGCTTACATTTTCTCTGGTTAAGATATTTGGAAAGTAAAGAGCATGAGTGGTCAAGGTACACTGTCAACTTACATTTTCAGTAATACAATTAAATTCTTTGTTGGTGATTCAAAGTGCATTAAAGTTGTTATTCATTGTTTAGAATGATCTTAACAGTGAATTATACCACTCATATCTCCACTTGAATAAATACTCGTTTTGTTACAATGCCAACTTCAGAAAACAGATTTGTATAAAACAAAACATTCAAGGGAATTAGGGAACAAAGAAAGACCTGTAGTACTCATGTAAACAAAACTTGGCCATGAGAACAATTTATTGAGTGCACTCCTTGAGTGGGGAAAAGACTGATGGTTGTTAACTCAAGCAAGGCTAATATTCAATATATAGGTAAACTAATCTTTGGCAAATTCCTTACAGACTGATCTGACTGTAACCATTAACGAATAAAATATTACTTCAATTTAAGAAGGAGTGCTCCACAAGAGGCTGCTCCAAATAAAATTCAATTCAAAATTACAGTAATAGAAATAAGTGAAAAGAAACCCAAGCTGATGAAGTAAAGTTAATATGAAACAAAATTAGGAAGATTATGGGAGCTAAAGTGATACATTCTTTTATAGTTTAATAAAGTGAAATTCTGAATGTTTTAAAATACAGGAACCACTTGAATGATTGACTGAAAGCAGTTTCTGATATCTCCTTTATTCTTCCCTTGCCGGTGTTACATGATAGGGAACCAAGTCCCAAACTGTTCACTAAAATTCAACCAACCCTTCCACAGGTGGGAAAACACACAGTTTTACCTTCCAGACTAGAGTGCTGCAGCCCCAGAATGTGTAGTTCCTTACTATGTTCCACTGTTCCAGATATGTTTCCTTTCACCATTTGTGATTTAAATAGCTGTGAGAAGGTAAAATAACTTAATTTAAATGGAAAGGGTGGGTGGGTGTGATACAACTTTAAGCTGCTTATTACTTGGTCTCACAATGACTTTCAAAAAGGAAATTAATTACTTGTAGCTTTTCAATATCTGGTGATTTACAGCAAATTTGCTTTTCCATCCCTTTCCCATATTCCTCCTAGATTTCTTTCTGCAGTTTGGAAGTCAGACTGATCTTGTGCACTAACTTGTTTACTTTTCTGTAATAGCTGATACATGCCCATATTAAAAACTGAACTGGTCCCTTGACCACAGTACCACAGTAGTTCTTTTTTTGTTTTAACATTATTAGAACAGATTATAAACTCCAGTGGCCTAGGGCTGGGTGGAAGAGAGCCAGCAAGATATAGAGGGTAGTAGGTAGTGAGGTACAAACGATTTCATGTAGGAAATGACATTTTTTCTTCATTCATAAAGGCTGCAGCGAGAGAAGCTGGCATTTTTGGGGAATAGGGAGGAGAACCTGTAGCTCTGTAGCTGCAGTGGCCCCTCTGTGTGCTGATGGTGAAGGATACAGTGCACAGGGTAGGATAGGGAGAAAGCCAAAGCTCCTGCAGCTACTGAGTACTTCTCTGTTTATGATCTCTGAGACACATAAGTTCTGTTACTTGTTTTCACTACTATAGAAAGCACACAGAATTAATTTATAAAGAACTTTCAATACACTACATGATTATCTTTTTTGTAAATACCAAGTTTTTGCAACACTTGCTAAAAAATATTTCAGATTTTGTCAACCTTCTATATAACCTTCTTTCCAAGAATGTGCTGAAATAGAAAGCGTAAGAAAAATTAAAAGCATTTCTATTAACAGCATGAAATCCAAAATTAAATTTTATCTTTGAAATTAAAAGCTTAACATTTTTACATATTTAACATTTTTGGTTTTTTTCATTTCTTAACAATACAATCCCCACAAATTAGAGATATCATGAGTTAGTTAGACAAAAAAATGAGTAATATCAACAAATCCCGTTATCTTCAACTTTTTTGAGAAATCAAAATTGAAAACTTAAAATTCTTGCTCTAGAACAATTAAAATATCTCATGGCAAAAACTTTAATTTTTTTTTTAAATGAAACAATATTTAACTGTTCACAGAAAGATGAATTTAATTAACATGATTTTTAAGGTACTAATGAACATTTTACACATCCCAAATGGCAATTTCAGTTATCACTCATGTCTATCTAGCTAATTTATCTGAATGAAAGTAGTCCATTACATATAGTAAAAAAGGTAGAGCTCATCTAAAAAAGTGTGAAGAAAAAGTTCTACACTGTACTGGATCCTAAGAGAGCCTATGGCTTTGAATGTTTCATTTGATTTCACTTACTAGAAAAGATAAACCAATACTTTCCAGAGATGTCAATCTATTCACACAGGTCCCTCATGACAAACACTCATTTATTTTACAAGTCATGGCTGAAGAGATGATTGCTGAAGTTGAAAGCTATTGGTATATCAGTGAAGTCTGCTAAATGATCTGTACAGAAGATTTGAAGCTGTCACATGCTTTGCTTTATAGGTCTTTCTAGTTTTAAAAATTTCCATTTCTGGATCTTTTCATAGCAGCAACACACCAGCTCACACAGTTTGTGGGAGCCCTGTGTCCTTTATACCACCACCAATGATTTTCTTTCTCTTAGCAGGCTGCAAGAAACATCCTGAGGGGAGAAAACCATTGTTATTACCAGATTTTGCAAAGTTACTCTTGAGCACTGAGATTTATTAAAGTCTGTGCATCAATGCAGTCCAGTTTGAGACTGCTAAACCACCGAATGTGCACAAAATTTCTGAATCACTGTGTTTTTACATTAGCCAGAAATGAAAAATTCTAGTTGCTTCAGACACCAGGTATCTGACTCCAGCATAGCCCCCATTCTGACTTTTTTTTTTGTTTCACTTTCTTTTTTGATCATTGCAAGGTCTTTGCCAGATAGCCTTTTTTAAGCACTCCTTGGTCAAAGTATGCCTTCTCTATGAAAGATCTGCCAGAAATATAAAAGCCAAGTTTCCACTTATTTTTACACATTGTCCCTTTCTGAAATACTTATATGTGCAAGAGACTAAAAATATGCACAGGGTGTCTAAAGGTCATAATCTCCATCTTAACCCTATACTGATATTTTCTTTCTAATCCTACTCTGTGAAATTTAAAGTTTGTTTCTTACCTTAATTTTTCAAGAAATTATGTTTAAAGTATTTCACTGCAAATATTGTTATGTTTTTGTAGCCATATATGAAGAAGTAATTTAGAATCATACATTAGAGATTATATGAAACATCTACACAACAGGCTGGGAGCAGAGTTATGTGCAGGAATATTCTCCACATCCACATTGTTCTAAAGAATTGTATCAATAAGTTTTGTTGCTAAAATAATATTCTATCGTCTTTATTAGTAAATTTATTTCAGTATTTTTCTTGATTTTAAAGGAAGTATCAAAATACAACGATACAGAAAACAGCACAAGAATACCAATATATTTCAAACAGACAGTGGTATAAGCAACTGTACTGATAAAAAATATATTTTCATTCTATCACTCTGGAAATTCATGCAGTAAAACAAAAGATAGCTTTAATTAATTCACCATTTAAAGGCTGCTGAAAATTTGGCTATGTAGGACTGGGAAATAAAAACTAAGCTGAGAACAGAATTAACTTGACACTTGAATGTTAACTCATTTTCTCTGATTTTGAAACTAAAATAATTTCATGTGATACAAAAAATTCTGATGAGTTCTTTCCAAAAGTACCTTTGGACAAGTTAACTCAAAAACATGTTGAGTGCTTCTATTACATTATCCACATGTATTCAGTAAAGGTCCATTAACACCATCCATATTTTATTACTTTCATTTGTCTTCCCCCCCAATCCAAAACACTTAAAGGACAAGTTAACATGAGAAAGATACTGCTATATTCTGCATTTTTCTTCTTATAAAATGCTAGTTTTGTTCAGGTTGTCAGCAAACATGTAGATATAGTACTTAAACAAAAACAAATCAACAAACAAACCAACAAACAAACCAAAACACCCCTTCCTGCCCCCCCCCTAAAAAAACCCAAACCAAAAGCAAAAGAATCAATCCGGCAATCATACACAAAAACCACCACCCCAACAACAACAAAACAAACAAACAAACAAAAGCACCAAAAAAACCCCAAGATTTTTTTTTTCATTGAAGTTATAAAATTCACCTCTATGGAATTCATAGTGCTTGAAAGGCCTTGTTATGATACAGTATACATTTAGATGATAAAGTTGTTGTGCTTCATTCATTAAGCAGATAAAAATAGAGCTACATGACAGACTTCATATTGTTAAACTGAAGCAGACAATTTACTCAATACAACATAACCTTCATTGAAAATAAAAATATCTTTAAAAATAAGGCTATAGCTTCTATTCTCTTCACAAACCGTATTTTATTATATTCTATTGTTACTCAGTAATTTTTTTCCTACACAAGCAATTGAAAGGTTTATACCATAAATTTTTATGATTACATGGAGAAGTAGGTAATAGTCCAAGAAGGTAATAATTTTATAAATGGTAGGAAAATGAATGACAAATAGATTACTTGTGCTGCTGCCTTTTAGATAAACCCTCCAATAACATTAATCATTCTAAAGGACTTTTATTCAAATGCTTATGTTCAGAATTCCTCTTCCATAGAGAGCATTCATTGCTCAATGCCAAATCCTGCAGTCTGTTTGTTCCTGTTGGACATTTTCCATTTCTTACCTCTATAATTTTTAGGCAGCTGGTCTTAATACTGGGGAACTTAGAAGAAATATAATGTGAATTCAATCAACAAAGACTGACATTTCCATGATACAGATGATAATATGTTGAAACTTGAAGGTACACTCCTAACATTTGGCCATGAAAAGCCTTCTTTGTGACAGTTTGCCATGTTTTGTGCTCATTTTAGTGTGACTTCCTGGATGAAGAAGTTACAGATCTGTTCTGCCATGATAACATTCAGACACCACTTCTGTGACATTCTGCCTGTAGCCTTAATTACGTACCACACATTCAAGTGCCCTACAACAGGATCATGACTAAATGGAAAATCAGCCATGACACGTGCTAACATTTCTTCTGAGACATCTTGACACCATACTTAGCTTCCTGATAACAAGTGGAAACAGATTTTTAACATCTATTTGAAAAAATTATGTCCTCCTCTGTTTATGTAGTGGTAAGAATTGCTGTGCCCCTTTACCCATATATGATGCTAACCAGACAATATCACAGTCCTGTGATACGTACGATAGAGAGATATTGTAACATTAAGAGAGACAATTGGGCAGCAGTGACTGACAAGGGGTACTTACTTAAATACGTGGAAAACAGAAAACCACCTTATTTATTAAGTCTTTAAAGCTTACTCCAAGCATCTATTTATTTATTTTTTTGTCAAAGGAAATCAGCTAATTTCTTTCATCAATAGACCCATACACTTAGATCAGGAAGTATCAGAATTTTTCTAACAGAGAAATATAGAGAAACAAAGTTATTTCTTCTATATAATAGGTTGCTAATCCTTATACAGCCCCACTTTTACCAGGTCCTTATTCCATTTCCCTCCTTTGTCTTCAGAACACTTCCATATTGAGTTCATCTTTTTGCTATCTAAATTTCATCTGTTAAATAATATTTTTTTTTGTTTTCTTATATACAAAAAATTAAAATGTTAGTTTCTTTGTCTCCCTTCTCTTTACTCCATATTCAAATGTGTCTTTGAATTCTGCTTACTGATCCTAAGGTTAAGTTACTCATACTAATGCATCATATGTAAGTTTACCAACAGTTGTATCCATATGTACATTTAACAAATACTTCTCTCTTGCTTTTCTCCATCCCAGTCTTCTCTTTTTTGTTCCCACTTCAGCATTTTTTGCCTTTACTGTCTGCATTATCTCATCATTTAGCAACACTGGGAAGTGTCATTCCTATTATTTCCTGAGATGGAAATAGCAGGGGGTGGGAATATGTTTATTTGATTGCAATCAGATTCATTACAACTCCATACTAACATTACTGAACCTCATGCTTCTTCTACTTCTGCAAACATTATGAAATAGCAGAAAATCTTCATCTGCTGTCTTCCTCCTCATCCCCCCACAAGAGCTGCAAGTGAAATGCCCATGTAACCTCCCTTCCAGCACTCAGTTCTCTCTAGTGCGAGGTCAAGTTTTGAGGGAACACAGCTATGCAACACTTTTCATGCTGTCAAACCTAGGCTAAGCTGTGAGAAAACACGTAGACTAGAGCAAGACTATGTGGGAAAGACAAAATTTCTGACAAAGCTAAGCTCAGACATTAAAGGAAAATTAATAACATTAAAGAGGAAAATACAAATATGCAAAGGCATACAATTCATCCAAGGATGACTAGAGACTGACCCTTCTGCACATGACCAATAAAATCTTAGGCAGCGAAGTCACTTGCAATATCAAAGGAATTAAAAATATATTAATGCTTAAGCAGTAGCTAGATTAGTATCATTAGCTGTGCACATTTGCCAAAACCCAAGTGCTTTGAAAGTTTGTTGTTAGAAACTGCTTGTATTCTCTGCTTGTACACAGTAAAAAAGTATATCAAGTGATTTGGTCTGTGAAGGATGTCAAGACCAAGACTGACCATTATAATTAATCAAAACCCACATCCCTGATGACCTCTGCTCCCTCACAGTTTGCTATGTTCAGCAAAGCTAATATCAGAAAGAGGCCACCATTACTAAGTAACTTGCAGGAAATTGCTAAAATACTTTTGTTCAGACTTTGTGTTAAAATTGAAAAATATATAATCTTTCCATCTGAACCTTCATCTATTCTGTTGACACTGATTGCACTTCAGGTATCTGGGATATGTTGAAACAATATAAAGATTGCCATGATGCCACAGAATCATACAAAATTCAAGGCTGGAAGAGTTTTAAGATTATTGAGTCCAACCCAGCGCTGCCAAGTCCACTACTAACCATGTCCTGAGCTGCCATATCCACCCCTTTTTGAACATTTCCAGGGATGGTGATTTCATCACTTCCCTGGACAACATTTTCTGAGGTTTGACAGCCTTTTCAGTGAGTAATGTTTTTCATAATATCCAATCCAAACTTCCCCGGGTGGAATCTGAGGACCATTCGTTCCTTTCACTCCATCACTTGATATCTGGGAGAAGAGTGTGCTCCCCACCTGGCTACACCCTCCTTGCAGGCAGTTGTGGAGAACAACAAGGTCAGCCTGGGCCTCCTTTTCTCTGGACTAAATACCTGGCTCTCTCAGCTGCTTCTCACAGGACTTGTGCTGCAGACCCTTCCTCAGCTCCATTGCCTTTCTCTGGACTCTGTCCAGCACTTTAATATGCTTCTTGCAGTGAGTGGCCCAGAACAGAACACAGGGGTAAAGGTGCATCCTCACCAGTGCCAAGCACAAGACTATCACTGCCCTTGTCCTGCTGGCCACACCATTGTTGACCCAAGACAGATGTCATTGGCCTTCTTGGCCTCCTGGGTACACACTGGCTGATGTTTTGCTGCCTGTTAACCAGCAGTCCCAGAACCCTTCTCACCAGGCAGCTTTCCAGCCAATCTTCTTCCATCCTGTAGCATTGCATGGGGCTGTTGTGACCCAAGGGAAGGACCCAGAAAGTGGCATTGTTGACCCTTGGTCCTCAAACCCTCAGTCCAGCCTATCCAGATCCCTCTGTAGAGCCTTCCTACCCTCCTGCAAATCATAACAGTACCAAAGGATTTAATAAATTCCAGGTAGACTATAGCCACTGTTTTTCTTTCATCCACTGACCACTTGTCATAGGAGGAGATTGGGTTGGTCAAGCAGGACCTCCCTTTCATAAACCTCTGCGGTCTGAGCCGGACCCCCAGGTTGTGATGGCCCTCAGTATGATCTCTTCCATGACCTTCCCTGGTACAGAGATCAGACTGACAGGCCTGTAGTTCACCAGATCCACCTTCCATTTTCTCTGTATGTGGCAATCACCTTTGATGACTTTCAGTCAACTGGATCCTCTCAGGTTAGCCAGGATGGCTGACACAAAATGAAGAGTTTACTTACATCTCCTTTTATTTCTGATGTATTTGTTGTCTTTTATGGCAGTAGCCAGACTAAGTTCTAATAGTTCTAATATTGATTGTTCTAATTTTCTCCCTACGTACCTTCACAATAAGCTGCCTGTGGTAAGAGATCGGAAACAAACAGTGGGGCCCTTCCTGTCACCCAGGACACTTTTCATGCTTTAGTTTGCATAACACCAATCTCCTGTCAGTGGGTAATGTGCAGGTGCATAAATACACATGTGAAAAAAAACGTGCTGTTCTGATAGAAACTGCATTTGCTGAAGAAGAAACTGCAATATCAAACAAGAAGTTCAGAATGGTTTTGACTCACTAGTGTTTCAAAGATCTCCTTTCAAAAGGGGTGAAGAAAAGGAAGGATGGTAGGTATTTTTGTATGTCACAATGTGAACTAGATAGCTGAAGGGCATGACAGGCACTTCACTAACCAGGATATATGTAGGAAATGAAGAATCCTCAGATAATCTAATAAAAAAAATAGTTTTTAGCTCTGGGAATTTGAGGGAAATTCAGCAAGCTGGAGGATTAAAGAACTCTGCTAGTGGACACTAGAATGCTCCAGGCAGAGAAAAAGCATTTGCAGTCAAGTGATGATTGCAAATATTCTCTTCATACAGAACAAATTCTTTCATTTTATGAAAGTACTAAAATACATGTATGAAGCTTTAGTTGCCATTCTGCCTAATCTATGGTCTGTATGAAATAAGAAAAATTAATCTCTGTGCTTTAACTGTTTTTCTGCTGATGAACTAGGGAGCAAAATTATGCTAATTGTTCCTGTGGGAATAAGCAGTTGCTTATGACAGCTACAAATCCCCATTTCCCCCCAAAATAACAAACAACCTAACCCAAAGAAAAAAAACAAACCAAAGGTCAGTGGAAAAGGAGGAGCCACAGGTGGTCCAGTTGCTGAAATTGAGATTATCCTGCAGACCACAGTGCAGACCATGACTGAGGCAGCTGTCCTGCAGCCGACTGAGGACCACAGAGATGCAGAGATCCACCCACAGCCCGTTGGGGAGACCCACAGTGGAGCAGGTGGATGCCTGAGAGGAGGCTGTGACCCATGGGTGGCCTGCGCTGGGACAGGCTCCTGACAGGGACCTGCAGACCCATGGAGGGAGGAGCCCATGCTGAAGCAGGTTTCCTGGTGGGACTTGTGACCCCATGGGGGACCCATGATGGGTCAGGCTGTGCCTGAAGGACTGCACTCTGTGGAAGAGTGACCTGTGTTACAGCAGTTTATGTAGGACTGTTGTTCGTGTGATGTCACACTGGAGCAGTTCATGGAGAGCTCTTTCCATGGGAGGGACCCTGGGCTGGAACAGGGGGAGAACTCCTCTCCCTGAGCAGTGGGAGAAACAACGTGTGATGAACTGATCATAACCCCCATTCCTTTCCTCCCTGAGCTGCTGGGGGGAGAAGGTAGAGGTGGGAAGATGGGAAAGGTGGGGGAAAGGTGATCATACTTTTCATGATCCTGGTTTTGATAGTAATAAATTCAATTAATATCTCCAATCTCAATCTGTTTTGCCCGTGACAGTATTTGGTGAGTGATATCTTCTGGACTCATGAATGTTTGTTGTATTTTCTCAACACATAAACCTTTGTTATATTTTCTCTCTAATGTTCAGCTGAAAGGAGGGGGTGACAGAATGGCTTTTGTGGGTGTCTGGCATCCATCCACTACAGATGTTTAATGTAAGCCTTAAGACAACTTCAGCTGTACTTGGATAGAATAATACTTGGCACTGTGGGATTTGTCACTCAAAGGAAAGTGTGTGTCTCTTTCCTTCCCTAGCTTGCAAGAGGAAAGCAAATACCTTGCAAGAAAAAAATAACACCAGACGCTATTCTATGACAAAATATTGGGGTAACAGGATTTATGTTCAGGAAACTGCAAGTCACATTAGATATGTCCTAACTACTAGATCACATGGGGAAATGTTAAGAAACCCTCTGAAGACTCAAGTCACTGCCCATTTCTGAAAAATTTTTTTCAGCATCTAGATGGTTGTTTATATTCTTTCCAAATAAATAAACTAATAATATAGGACTACATAGCTAGAAAGATTTTTTTTCCTTAAGAGACTATTTCAATCTTCAAGTGTAACTAAGCTAGCTATCAAAGATCATTTAATAGTAAAGTTTTATCCCCATATGAATTTTAAGTAATTTAAACACAAATTTCTTCTAATGAAAACAAATATTTAAAATGTCCACACTGCCCTTGGGAGCTCTGGAGGGGTGACCCTGCCTGGACACCAGATGCCCACAAAAGCTTTTCTGTCCCTACCTTCTTGAAATGGAAACAGGAGAGAAAATAATAAAATGCAAGGATTGTGGGTTGAGATAAGGACAAGGAGAGATCACTCAGCAATTGTCATCATAGGCAAAAGAGACTTGACTCAAGGGAAATTAGTTTAATCAGGACAGGATAATGAGAAATAAAACTAAATCTTAGATCACCTTCCCCCCACCCCTCTGTTCTTCCCAGGCTTAACTTCATGCCCTATTTTCTCTCCCTCCCACCATTAGCAGTGAAGGGGGATGGGGAATGGGGATTATGCTCAGTTCATAAAACATTGATTCTGTTGCTCCTCCCTCCTGAGGGGGAGGATCCCTCACACTCTTCCCCTGATGTGAGAGAACAGTCCATGATCTTCTCCAATGTGCATCCTCCCTGTGAGCTTTAGTCAGTCACACACAGCTCCAGCATGGGTCTCTTTTAAAGGGAAAAGTCTTTCAGGAAAGACTGCTCCTGTGTAGTTTCCGCCATGGGATCACAAGTCTTTTCAGCAAACCAGCTACCTGCTCCAACATGAGGTCCTCCATGAACCGGAGGTCCTCCTTGGGCTGCAGGGCACATCCAGCCTCACCATGGTCTTCGCCACAGTCTGCAGGGGAATCTCAGCTCCAGTGCCTGGAGCACCTCCTGCCCCTCCTTCTGCACCGACCTTCATGTCTGCAGGGCTGTTTTTCTCACATGCTCTCTACTCTTTCCAGCTGCTATTTTTGCAGCAGTTTCTGCCCTGCTACCATCTCCTTGGCCAGTGGCGGGTCTGCCTTGGGCCAGGTGGCATTGACATTATTGGACATGACAAAGTTTTCTGGCAGCTTCTCACAGAACCCACCCATGTATCTCTCCTGCTATCCAGCCTTAAGCATGCAAACCCAGTACAGGGGCAGAGAATTTCCTTAATAGCCAGGTATAATTTTATGCTTCTTTATTAGGAAAATGTCAATTAAAACCATCTACATTTAATTTCAGACAACTAGAAACATGAATAGCTGGAGAGTCAACACAAACATGACTAGGAAGAATTGATTAGATATAGTTTTAAAAAAAGTTTTAAATTTCCAAGTATTAAGTTTCATAAATTTTTGCATCACTGTTTTTCCATTAGATGAGCAACATTTTTCCTGCCACTGAGGACTATATCAAATACACTGATGATTTGTTTTTTAACCCAGGAAAATTTCCTTATAAACACCTTTGCTTCACCCCTCAACTTTGTTTGCAATATTTTATAAAAAAATCAATTCACAAAGAATCGACAGCAAGAGCTAGCAGAGCTCTGATAAACTCCCTGTTCATTACTATTTAAGGAATTAATTGAAAAAAGAGGGTTTATGATCACTTTGGAGTATACTCCATTCAATTCTTAATGACGTTTAACGTTTGACAGATGTTTTTCAGTTCAGTCATTGTATACAGAGATTTACAAGTGGCGTGTCAGAAAATAAATTTAAATTGGATTTCTCCCTATTATGGAAAACTTTAATTTTTCTCCTAAATTTAATTGTTTAAACCAAATGTTTCAGGATCTTTTTTTTAATATGAGATATTTGCAATGAAACAGCTGGATTTTAAATGTACAAACAAACAAAATTGTAGAAGCTTCCAAAATCAACTTGTCAGAAAATCTATCATAGCACTTCTGGGTCTTTTTGAGTCACTACATAGTTTTTCATGCTGAGAATATTTTTAGTTGAAAAAAATGATATTAATTTAAATCTGAAGTGTCCTTTTACCTTGCCATATGTTAACAGCCAGGGTGAAGCAAATATTCATTATATCTCAGAGTTAGTACTTGCAATATGTGAACCATGTGTACCCTTTCCATAACTTATTCTGTTATTAGCACAGCATTTTAACTCTTAAGGTGATGTGGAGTTCATTTCCACTCACTGAAAACATGAATGTTCAACACTTTATATAATACTCTATAAATAAAAAATACCTTTACAGAACCCTTCCTCTTACTGCCACCCTGAATAAGGCAGAGAAGAGCTTACAGTAATCAGGTATTGGGAACTACATGCTATATCACTCAATTTTGCAAGCTTTAGATATTTTTAGGCATTTAGTATTAGTTTATCTCCACATATCAGCATCAATGTAAATACATTAATAGGCTAAATTAATCTCAGTGATGAAATTTTCAACTTTTATTGTTTCTGAGAAATTATGAGGAAAAATCCCATATTATTTAGGTATTTAAATTCTTCTTTACCTGTCCCCTAATGACAAACATCACAATAATTCTTGCATTATTCAGAAAGCTGTTAAAATTTTCGAGTTTATGTCTTTAAAATATTGCAATTTATTCAATAATTTAAGCAATCTCAAATTGCCTAAAATTTTTAGTAGTCAAGTCCTGTAAAGTCCTACTTGCAGTTTTTAATATTAATATCTCAGAAGAAAGAAGCTGTTTAAACCATTGTCAGAATTCAACATTCAGCTGCTTTTTGGTCAATTTGCATCACACCAGAGTCCTCTCCAGCATTCTGTGCAATCTGAGACAGATTTTTTCTTCACAAGAGCAATGAGATCTAATCACTAACTCTAACAGAGAAGAAAAATAATTTGTTGCTTTTGTTTAAAAAAAAAAAAAAATCACTTTTTCTTAACAACTTCAATAGTTTATCGTTACCATAATATGTTTAAAAGGCCATTTTGAGAGAAACAAGATAATTAATTTTATGGCCAAAATAAAAATCTTCAAAATTAAATAAATTTTAGAACATAAATTACAAAAAAACCTCAAAAATGATTGAAAAATAAATCCAGTTAAAATTAATAATTCATTAAAAAACTGAAAAGTAAAAAGTTTTTGACACTCAAAATATCCACCTAGAGAACTATAAACATGTTGCTCAGATATTTATTTTAAAAATCCCAAAACACCGAATGTATTGATTTATAAAATTTAAAGGTAATACCTATTAACTAAAACATTTCTGCATGTTAGTAATGCATTTTGAATGTTTTCATGCCACATGAAAGAACAACAAACTCCTTTTCTCCCCCTCTCTCAACAAACCAAAACTCTTAGCCAAAGCTTAAATTTAAAGTTTTACAGATTATTTTTGTAGCTGTAGCTATACAACAAACTTAAAATTGCTGAATATTAATCACTGCAAAATTCTGGCCTTCCATGGATAATGACCTTTTGTGGAGGGATTTATTTATGTGGTAGTTGGGTTTTGACTCCTGGAACAGACTTACTAAAGAGGCTGTACCTTACCTGCTCCTTTTCATCTATTTTTTTTCTGGTATAATTAAGTGCTGTAAAACTTCCCATAATTGTATTTCTGGTTATCTCCTTGTCCAAGAGTACTATATTTCATGAGCTGAATCCTGTGCTGCCGTGGCTATCCCAGTGAAAAAACAGGATGAAGGGACTCCAGGTACAGCAGCAGTAAAACTTTCAGGGAAAGATGAGAACTAACCTGCTCCTATGGAACCACCAGTTATCCACATCCTTTCCATCAACCAAGACAGGAAAGTGAGTATCTTACACAAAGTTACTGAAGAAAGCAATTCCATGATATTGGAGCCATCCTTTGAAGGGGCAAAGAAAATAATTCCCACTTCCAAATGAAAGTAAAGGAGATTGTGTCTGTAAGTTCACTGCAAATTAGCAATGGAATCTCAGCCACTGCCATTGAAATGGCCTCAATCTTTGCATCATGAAGCAATTTTGCATCACCCCACAACGAGTGGGGCCCTTTGTCATTGACTACATGGAGGATTTGAGCCATTAGTATTCTTCAAGCATCAATGAAGTGCTCATCAGGAAGACAATGTTTTTGATTCCCAGCTCAACCAAATCATAGAGATATTAGCTAATACTATTTTCTCTCAGAACTGTGATAATTGTGTCTTTTTTGTGCCCTCCCTTCTTTTTAAACTGTCATAAATAAGTATTTTTTTCTTTAAATAGAGGATCATACAAGGACCATACAAGCAGTTTTTCTAAAACAAAACACCACAAAAAATTACAACCACTACCAATAATCCCCCACCACATGTACCAAAACACTTTGTTTCCACATTTTCAACTGCCATCTAAAAAACTTTCTCCTCTCAAACTAATGTCAAGAAGATAGATTGTGACAAGAAAGTTATGGAACTTTAGTTAACCCTTAAATATTTGTAAACCTCAATATCAAAATACATCATCAATTTTTGTGGTTTCTTTTTTGTTATTTCAACAAGTACTAAAATGTGCATACATAATTAGAAAATTACTATATGGGAGATCAAAAGAATCTACTACACACTTTTAATAATCATAAGAAACATTTTTGATGGCACAGAGAAAGACATAATTAAAACCTCAAAGTTCTGAACAACAAGATTTGTTACAGATATTACTTTCTTCCAATCTTTTTTAAATCTTTGCAATCCATTCCTTTCTATCAGCACTTTTTCCGTAGTTGCATTATGTCCCTTTTAAATTATTCCCACTTTTCAAGATTCTAGATGTAGAAAGAAAAGGATTCTATTTTTTTTCTTAGAAAAACAAAATCCATTACCCTTTAAAATTTCACATAACTCTTCTATTGTCTTTTGATCAAATTCCTCAAAGAACAAGAGAAACAACTTAATTTTGCTTATTTAAAACTACAGTATATTTTATTATCAATGCACCAAAGATCCTTTGAATGCGTTTGGTAACTTTTACATCACTAAATTCATAATATTGAAAACATAAATTCAAATACTAAAACCCACAAACACAGTCTTAAAGGGATGATTAAGTAGTTCCTACGCTTTAATGTCCAGTAAATATTATATTATTTTCTATTATGGCTCGCAAAAGAATACTTCATGCATCGAGCATGTAAACTGACTGTTACAATTAAATATGAAGGAATGAAGGAAACAGTATTTTACTCAAAATTTAAACATTCTGTTGATACAAAAGAGTCCAAAATGGAAATTCATTTACATAAGGTTGAGATTATTTAAATTCCAACTAGTTGTAATCTATAAATATTCATTAAATCATGTTGCAACATATAGGTCATAACTTAGTTGCACCACCATCTTTTCACACTACCTTGAAAATTTAAAGGGACTTCAAGATGTATGTAATAACAGCAATCAATTCCTTTAATCTCCCTTATAAGATGGAGGGGGTTACTGAACTTCTATTTATCATTTTCTCTTGCAATTCAAATCAACTTTATTACTGGTGAATGGAGATACTAATTTCTTTAGTTGGACAAAATAAAGATTCAGTATGAATGTTTGTCTTCTGGTACAGCTGGCTATATACACCCACAGTTTGGCTGCTAATGTTAGAAAATACTGTAGTAGCAAATAAATATTTTATGTGTAAAACCTACCAAGATTTCATTATTAAGCATCATCTCATATTTGTGTTGTTAAAGTACTCTTTTTTGGTCTCATCCACAGAATAGCCCTGGATTACCAAAGGTAATATATAGTGGCAATAAAACTTGCTGCTCATTTTAGATTTTCTGGAGTATTGTATATTTTATGGGGTCAATTTTTAGAAATTTATCATTTCCACAGAGCTTGCAATTTCATGGAATTCAAGTGTTAACATCCAGCTGCACAAAGGAGTTCTACTATACAGTATTTCTTCCTTTAAATCTGCTGTACTGCACCAGAATCAAGTAGATATAAGCCTGTATTTTTCTATTGGTTATTTAATAGTAGTGATATCCTGTTGAAGCTTCTAGGAGTCATGAATTTTCTTTCCGTAGCTGACATATGTCACAGGAGCACTGCTTAAGTGCATCTCTCCATTTCTCACCAGAGATATGAAAAGATTTTATTTCAGCATATATTTTCTTTCTGAAAGGTATCACAACAGTTTGTTCTCCTTTTAAGGAAAATTGCAGCTTCCTTTACAAATGCATTCTCACTGAATTCCAAACTATGTGCAATGTAATGCTAATACCAGTGTTAATGGCAGAATGCCATTCCCCTTTACTAGGTGCTTTAAAAAACCCCCCCACAAAGGAAAAACTCCCCACCAACGCACAGCTGTTTAACATCAAGAGATATTTCTGAACCAATGCTTTTGAGCATAGAAAGTTGTATCCTTGTGCTTCTTATGGATACATGCAGGATAACATCTTTGTCACTACAGAAGGGGTTTTGTGTCCACCCGCCCACCCAAAATAACTTCACTAAAGAACATGTCAGTGACAAACAGCATCAGTTTTTCCAACACTTCCAGGTTTGCAGGGATAAGCCCACACAATGCTTACTTCATTCTTTTTAAAATCAGTGCTTTTCTCAGTAAGTTGCACAAAGCATGATCATTTCTGTTTTTAAATCTCACTAGGAAAAGACAAGAATCACATCTAGATGATTCTAACAGGCCTGTTTGGTTCTGGAAGAGGTTGTAGGGATGGACTTGCATTATACATCACAGGGGTTAAAGAAAAATTTTAAGACCGCATTTTTATTGAAATATTTATTTGGCTGAATGCACACTAGTAGGTTGTTCATACACACAGACTCTATGATATTTAATAAGGTAGGTTGTCACTTCCCTCTGATCTGGTTGTCAACAGCTATTTTTTATTTTATGTGTCAGTGGTAATCTCTTTGGAGCAGCAACTGCATGTGGTGTGTCAACCAGTGAGAGCTGTATTCAGAAATGAAACACCTATGGTTACAGCAGCAAAAGGAACACTACAGAACAGAGAGCAGCACAAGGATGGGCCGCTCTGAAGAGTTGAGGACCCATGGGTAAAACCTTATAATGGTTTGGGGATTTTTGGATATTGCTCATATATTATGTATCTACATGCTATTATGATTGTCTTTTAAAATGTAAATAATTCTTTAAAGAAATAGTATCAAACAAACACATGGAAATTATTTCTGTAAAATAGAGGCAGTTCCTGTTCTTAAACAGAAGTACTACATTTTACTCTTGCCTGTCCAATATCTTTCAGTTTCAACTGATTTAATTGTAGTTAAAAGTTTTATTCCCTGCTCCCCACACTCACAATTTAGTTTATCAGATACTGATCAGTAGAGCACCTATATCAAAATTTTAGCAACAACTCAAACAGTGCAGTGGTATTAGATAAGATGATGTAGGTGTAAAAAACTGTGCAATATCAAAGCAAAATTATTTTTTCATTACATGGAAAAGATAAAGTAAACTGAAAAGTTTACAATACTGCTTTTATCCAAAGAAGCTGGCTGACTGCAAGTAACAAATTGAGCTTCCAAATGAAATCCAGATAATAATTAAAGGTGTACAAAACACATTAGATAACCCAGTCTTTTACACTTTAAAAAGGTGAGGGACTAGGTTAAAAAAATGATAATGATAATAAGCCCCTGCTCAGGGTATTTATCAAGCTTTGCTAAGGGTGATTTTGCAGCTTTTTACTTTGCAATGATATAGGTGAAATGAAACTGTACCCCTCCTTAAATCTCCAAACTTCATTGTAATTTCTGAAACACTCCTAGGCATTACAAGCAGTTCTTCACTTCAGTAGTCTGTTCCTTGAAGCACTGACTAAAGTGAATTTCACAGGAGTCAGCTGAGCCAGGGGTTTACAGTTCACTTGTCTGGCACAGACCTTCAAGATCAAGTTAGCTGATTTCAGGAACAAATTCAGCAACTCAGAAATAAATAATCTACACTTAACATTGTAAAGGTTATTTTTATTACAGATATTACTTTGTATATTTTTGACTTCCAAAGGTAACTTGAAAATTTTTACACATGCTTGTGTATTAATTTAGAGGTAGCACATTAAGGCCTGACAGGGGACTCCAGAATCTTTATTACCAGCCTACATTTTGGTGCAACTGAGGCAAGAGATAAATAGAGAAACAGAAAAGGCTGCTGTAATATGATTCTATGTTTCTAAACCTTTTGGGCCCTTTTTGACATATTTGTCTACCTAATGCAATTTTTCTCAGTTTCTTTAAATTCTACCCTTGTTTCTTCATTCTTTCTCCCTTTCTTCCTCTAGATGTTTGATGGATTAGCATTCCTCTTCTTAGTTTGAATTTTTTGATTGACACATAATTTTTTGAGATTGTTTTAAAAAGTGTTGGAATACATATATCAGTATGTATACAGTATAATATGGTATCAGGTTTTGGCTTGATGTTCTTTTAAAATTGATTTTTTCCCCTATTATTAATATGTATAGGTAATACAAATACTTTTCAGCACTAAAATATAACATGCTGCAAAATGAAAAGAAATTTCATTTACTGAATTCATCAGGTGAGAAAATTAAGACATTGAAGGACAAAGCATCTTACTCAATTACACTTGAAATCAGTACTTCAGCAGCTTTTTATAAATCAAAATACAAAATAGTCCTTTAATCGGTTCAGTTACCTTCCTCAAATTTCTTCAGCCTTTGTTGTCTGCTAACAAAGCACTTTTCAAATTATAGAAAAAATGTAAATGTTTTCTCCTCCCGACTTTCCTCCCTACAACTTGCATATAATTGCTCCTATAATCTTTGTAGCTGGAGTCCTTTGGATGCAAGGTGCCTTTTCAAGTGAGATATTGTTAGCATTGCCTGAGGCTGTTATGATGTAGGCATATTCTTTGACCTCCAAGTATTTTACAGAATAGTAGAGCAGCACTACAACCCCCAGAGCACATAAGTAGCTACACCACAGAACATGTTTCTAAGGAAGACTTATTCCACTGAAGCATGCAAATGCCTTCATATAGAACAACTCTTGGGCTTCATCTGAGTATTTTAATTAAGTGCAATGCCAAAACCAAAGTTCTATTAAAATTCTAGTTTTGGTCTTGAATTTCCCCAGGTGATTAATGTGATATGATAAAGTGTCTCAATAGGGAAAAAAACTAGGATTCTCAAAGCATCATTGAACAGAAATACCCAAGAGTGCACACACAACTTATCACATAACTTAAGCAGGACTGTTTAATTGGAAAGTGTATAATGTGTTTTGATCTGCCAAGCATTCTTCAACGTTTTAGTGATAAAATTCTTTGGAGATATCTTATCCTTAATAGCTTGGTGTTTGCATCACAGGCTGAACAAAGCAGTATTGCTGAATCCCTGTTTTTACTCTGAATACCTCCATATGATCCCCTATAAAAGTTCACAAAGTCTCTTCAGAGAATGGAAGTCTGTCAAACACTGAAAGATGGTAGCGGTCCAGAGTGTTTTTTATCACTACATATAAGAGAAATCCTACCTCACAGAGGGCAAAATGATAATTTAGAGAAAAATAAGAGATCTCATGCTTTGTGTCAGTATGGAATTACATTTAATGATCTAAGAAATCATTCCAAGTCCTATTTGATGCAGAGAGACAAAAACCTTCACTCCAGATTTTTCAGCATGTTAACATCACTGTCCATAACCATAGTTTAAAACAAACAAATAGTCAAAAGCACAATAGTTTGATCAACTGGAGTTGCAGATGCATAAAGAAATACAATAAAATTAAGTCTGCTGTCAGAGACATTGGTGACCAAAATTCTGGACATGTAGATGTTCAAATGGTTTGGATGAAGTCTGTCCAAAAGATCATCAAGGAGTCAAATATTTTTATATCTTACAGACAACTTCTAGTATAACTGTTGAATTAACTATGTTAAAATAATTCCTAAAAATCATATGAAATTATTAAATTAAAAAAAATTGTTTCCACTTCAGACACCATGAAGTTTATATTCTGTTTAAGGTTACTGAACCTTAACTTAAAATACATTTTTTTGCTTGATGACTACTGCAAATCTGAAGAAGAAAAACCTTGAGTGTTTTCCCCTAAAACACTCCACTCCAGCCACTGATGTACATTACTTTTGAACAGAGGCAGAAAGAGATATGTCTCACCTGTCATTTCTCTCAAGAAAAAGTATATGGTAATAGAGGATTCTCTACTAGGACTAGAAGCAATCCTGTTGACAATAAAAACTCCAGTCCATTTATATCTTATTTCCTTACAACATAAGTATTTTCACTAAGTTTTTCGAGACTCTGCACACAGAGCAGATTCTTAAAGCTGCAAACCATACTCACTACAATTTTTTTCCTCATGTTGCTTAAATTGTAGCAGTATATCCACAAGAAGTATGATCATGAGTCTATTTTTATCTCATGCAAAGTATATATAAAAATAGAATTAATAACTATGCTTCACTAAATTGAATTATTGCTTAAATCATATCTGAATCCCAAATTTCCTGAGTTTAGCTTTGGTATTTACTGCTGGACTAGAACTGCTGCCTGAGATCAATGGGTAGTAGAGTGAGCAATAAGATATAAGGAAGGCATATTACAAGTTAAAACTCACTGAAAATCATTGACAAAGAAAGGTACAAGAGCAGAGCTGCAGAAAGCAGTAAAAGAAAATACAATATTAGCAACTTGAAGTTAAGAAAAAAAAACCCTAGCCATATTGCTAATATTAAAGTAGTCAGCCTAAGATTTTCACTTTACCATGTTAAAACTGCATTTTCTTCCCAGAGGAGATACTGACCTGCTCTAGTTCTAAGTACAGAACTATGCTGACTCCATAGCAGTGTGACAATACCTTTTCCTAACAGCACATCTTCCTCAATACTCTCATTTGAATCAAAAAGAAGGAAAGTTGGTTAGGTAAGTCTTGTTCTTCTATAAGCTTCAATTTTTAGACCTTTTTTCCACCTTGATGCACTTTCATATTTTTATTCTAAGTGAATAAGCTCTCAGCATAAAAGATTCTTTACTTCTCCACTATTTCTGTAACACAACAGCTAATACATATTTATAGATGTTTAAGCCAGTTAACTGAAATCAAGGTTGCTGTGTCTTTAACTCATCTCTTGGTTTTAACCAATACAGAAAACTGCAGAGACTATTCATAGTGTACTTTTTATCTCCTTGGATGCAAGATCAGAGATGACTCACAAAAAGTTTAAAAGTTTCTTAGCTCAAGTGACTACGCAGCCACACAAATATTTTAACCAAAGGACCTAAATTGAGTTATATGCTGCTTAGAAAATTCTTCTTACATTGTTTTCTTTGTTTCCTCCTTTTTACAATTTTTTGTCACTGCCTGACTTAACCTCATAATTAATCTACTTGGAGATCACCTCGGGTGATGTACATTCGGAACAGACGAGCTCTACTGCATGGAGCTGATAAGTCAAAGGCAGCACAGATTTGTTCAAAACAGAAACTTGTTTTGGATTCTCCTCAACAGTTCTGAAGGGCTGACACACCACATATGTGCAACTCCAGCCAGCCAGGGATGTGATCTTCAGGAAGGTAGTCCTATAATCAGTTCCAGAGAGTGATTCTCTGATGGATTCCTGCTGTTTTACAAGGCCTTCTCTGTCAATCCCTACAATTTTATTTCTCATGGTAATTAAAAAAAAAAAATTAAAAAAAGGGAAAAAGTAAAAAATCAATGTAGTAAACCATGGCATAAAAAGACTGGATCTATATAAATTCCAGCACAGAGGTACAAGTGCACCATTCAGCAGTTGCCTAATGCTGCAGTTAAGCCCCATGCTCAGGATTCTGCTGTTGAAATCTTCCTGTGCTTTACGGTATTTGTGGCGTGTCACCAATGAAATTGTCATCCCACCAAGTACTTGGCATTTAGAAAGCGATTCTCAACAAGTCAGACTGCTCACCAGCTGAATACTTTATACTTTTTACATTGGCTCCCAGCATAAAGTGAAATATAGATCTTCTTTTGCTTAGGGGAAAACCACCAAAAAACAAAACCCAAACCAGCCCAATTACAGAAGACGGAGGACTGACAAATGTAGATACTCCACTTCCCTGATGTAGTATCAAAAAAAATACATTTATTTAAATTTTTAAAATTTATTTTCCCATTTCTTCAGGAAATGTAGGGGCAGTAGTATGTTTAAAATTAGTTTCTGGATCAAACTTATATTTCCTTTGTGGCTCTGCAAGTGACGTTAGTGATTCAGCCCTGCTGGCTGTAACAGCAAAATTCAGTCTCCTCCCAAAACACTTTTTCCTTTCCTGTGGCAGAAGAGCTTCTCACAGTAGCATGAACTTGGTAGGTTTGTGGGAGAGGAGCTGTAGAGTGGTGAGTGAAGGATTTGGCAGAGCTGGGGAGGTGGTGGAATACAGAAGGATCTAATACTCTCAACAGAGCATTATAGATTTTCAATCTCCTCAAACACCTTTGAGTAATTTTGAAGCTCCTTTCTAACTTCCTCTGACTCATCTCAGAACCATATGTACTAGCAACCCCAAAACCACTTCTGCTGCAGAAATTTTACTCCCTCAATGTCCCTGAAATAAATAAGTTATTTTCTCTTTATCCTTCAGCCAGTGGGTTTCATATATGGCTTACATTACTGAAAAGAATGAAACAGCTCTTCAGAAAAGATGAGTCTTAAATTTCATTTTCCTCTAGTGCTTAGGCTTTTAATGTTGGTTATTTAGTTGGGGATTACATATCTGAATCCTTTTCTGGACTTCAGTGTCTAAATCCCTTATTTCAAAAAGTTTTCTTTTCAAAAAAGCTTCCAGGAAATAAAATGAGACAGGTCTTTCTGTCTCATAACAGAAAGTAAGTAACAGAAAATAAACAGAAATATAATTCAAGCCAAGATGCTATTTCATTTTTCTTCTCTACTTGAAAACATTCAAACTATGCAGATAACTCCTCATATTGTAATGCTTTCATTTCAGGTCAGAAGTGAAGAGCAAGGGAGATCATGACACTATAACCTACTAGCTCAGATGCTCACATGTTACATTAAAGAGCACGAGATTTGCTAATGACACTTCAACTTCACTAACTCTATCTAAAAGTAGCAGCCAAAACCTGATTCTACAATTTTAGCTAAAGCATTGAACTTTGTCCTAAGGTAAAACCATGTTTGAATTCCTAGCCCCAAAAGACTTGATGGATCAAATCCCACACATAACACGCATCACACCTTAGAAAGATCTTTGGTCTGTGCAATAAGCACAATTTTTTGTTCACTTATTTCATAAGATAAATCTTTTCATGGTGACCATACTGGTGGTTACACCTTTATTTTTGGATTGTTGTTTTCAAGCCTTTGGATGGTAAAATGTCCCAGTCAACAAAACTTGTATTTTCACTGGCCCAAGATAGCATGATAAAGCAAAGTATTACATTATCTCTCAGTGTGAAAAGAAGTGAAGAACTTTACTGATAATCAGCTTTTATAAAATTGTGACTCTGTTTAACATCTTCACCAAGTTTTTCCATTTATTTGGAAGAAAATCCATTTGTTCCCCTGGATTTGCTAAGGGCATTCTGTCTCGTGAATAAAATATAAAGGTCAATTTCTTCCATACTGACATTCAAAACACTATGTGGTACTTCACATAACTATATTTTGTTCACTGACAACCCATGGGATTGTTCAGGTTGGAAAAGTCCTCTAAGATTGTTGAGTCCAATTATTAACTGAGCACTGCTACATTTACCACTATGACATGTCTTCTAGTGTCACACACATATTGTTTGAAAACTTCCAAGGATAGTGATTCCACCACTACTCTGGACACCCAGTTCCAAGGCCTGTTTACCCTTACAGTGAAGAATTTTTTCCTATTATTTAATCCAAACTTCCCTGGTGCAATTTGAGGCTGTGTACTCTTGTTCTGTCACTGGTTGCCCGGGAGAAGAGACTGACCCTCACCTGGCTATACCATCCTTTCAGGGGGTTGTAGAGAGCATTAAGTTTCCCCCCTGAGCCTCCTTTTCTCCAGGCTAAACAACTCCAGCTCCCTCAGTTTCTCCTCATCAGACTTGTGCTCCTGATCTTTCAGCTCAGTGCCCTTCTCTGGATATGTATTTTGAGCCTTTCTTCTCAGCTTCCCTAGATCTCTACTTTGCCATTCAAATGAAGACTCATAGTATAAATAACTGCCATTGAGGCTACTGAGAAGCTAGCTGTGACCACCAAACAGGAAATAAAAAATATAGTGTATGAATCCCCCCAGTTGCAGCCCAGACGATTGGCCAGGGGCCTCTCCAGGAACCAGCTCTGGCAACTTTGATGAGAGAGACCGCTTGATCCAGTTGTCCAGAAAAGCAAGTTTAATATAATAGTAAAACAACAAACCAAACAGCATACACAGTATGTAACCAGAAAAACCTAGGGTCCAGGGCTTACAGGGTCATTTTTGCATTTCAGAAAGGGGACGGGTGTTAAGGCGGGGTTTAAACAGAGGGTCCAACAGAAATGAGTCATTCAGAATATTAAAATTGATGCAGCAAAAATTGCCCAATAGTAACACAGAGAATGTGGAACTTTTTAGCAATAATTTGAATGACAAAACTAGAGAATCCTGGGCAGCAGATTCTGTCTAACTTACAGAGGGTTCTCCCGTGTCTTCAGATTGAAGCTGCCTTTGTTGCTCAAACTGACCCCAACACGTGTATCTCATATGAACATGATCTTAATTTTGTTTGATGAAACACCAACCAACCAAATATCTGAATAATCCTTATTTGGCATCTGTGTAACATCCTTTTATACAGGAAGTAGGGATTTTAAGAGTATTTTTATAATACTCTTCAAAGGTTAAAAGCATATTTCCACTTGTAAAGAAATCTAAGATCTTAGTCCACAAAGTGTACTATGTAAACAAACAAATTAAAAAATCAACATTTTGAACTGGTGCCTACTACTGAAAGAACAAGTCCTTTGTTGCTTTGGTTCCTATTAAGGTCCCTCAGAAGCTAAAATAGTTCTCTACGAAATTGAAAGTGAGGTTCAAATCTCTTCAAGAAGTTCTCGGGTATATTTTCTCTATGAGGAGAAGCTGCAACCAGAGCTCACTCAATTTCAAAAGCCCAAAGGTGATCCCTGTATCACAGTAACTGTACCAGTACTTATCCCAGTACCACCACTGCCCAATTGCTGAGCTACAAGCTATCAAAACAGCTCTGTTTGATAGTACCCAGGTAACCAGATAGACATAACAAAAAGTGTCACAGGGAAAAAGTGGCATTAATTTGTAAAATAAATTCCTGTAAGCTTGCCATCCGCAGTGGGAAAAGCAGCAGAAACTAACAGAAGAGGGGGAAAGAAATTCAACACCAATCACAAAATACATCTAAAAAGAAACATTGTTTAGTATCATACTGGATAAAGTCAGAATGGTTTCTCAAAAATAAAGGACCACTATTAGACTTGGGAACTAGCATTGAAAATAAATAAATTCATGGATAAGGAACATCTGGCCAGTACTACAAGGCTTTCAAGAAGATTAACAGCCAAAGTATCTTAAAGAAGCTAAGTAGCCATGACATAAAAGGATGGTCCTATTCAATTTGTTGAAAGATTGGATAAAGTGAATATTCGTAGTGGAGACATAATGTTTTGAGGGTTTCACATGTACTGGGTTGCATGCTAATCAACACTACAAACACAAACTGCTCATTAAAGAGAAAAAAAAGAATTAAGTGGAAAGGGCTGTTTATGAAACTACTTCTTTAAAAACAGATTTTAAACAAAGTAGTTTCATAAACTACTACTACTACTGTAGTGCTTTATAAAGGACTATAAATTGGCAAATAAACTTTAACATGAAGTGACAAAAGTAACAACAAAAAATAATTAAAGCACCAACAGATAGTTAAGGAGACTACCTGTATTAAAAGAAGGCAAAATCTGGGGCTACAATAGATAATTCTAAGAAAAAAAACCCAACAAACAAAGAAAAAAAAACAACTAAAAAAGGACAGTTTAAAGTGTAATAGCAGTCAAAATAAACTTTGTAATTGTTAGGAAAGCTGTTGTGCTTAATAAAGCACGTATTGAAAGTATTTCAATCCAAATGCAACTCTTAAAAACTTAGAAGCTAAAGAAGTGTAAATTAGTTGCTCAGAAAATCCATGGTCAAATGTCAGCTGTTTTCAGAAGATAATAGAAGCCAGTTGTGTGGAATGATTTCTCAGTAACCACAGTATTAACATCAGCACCAAAAGAAATAGGTTGGTAAAGAAGAAAGTCTCTTTCAACAAACATAGCGCAATAAAAATCTTTCTATGAGCACCCAAGTTTAAATGTACCCCCTGAGCTCTGCTTACACAAGGGTCAGCAGAAAAACCCATAAGAGCAACATTTTATTCCTTCAGAAGAGTTTAAAATATGCATTTTCTGTATTGTATCTGTTACTGATTAACTTAGTGCCTTGAATTGACAGGAGGGTTTGCCCTTAAGTAATAGAAAGTGTGTGACAGTCTTGTAAGGGCTTTTCTTCTGAAGTAATGCACAGAAAAACTTTATTTCTGATACTAAATTTGTCACATTCCTAAATATTGTCAAAAATACTTGCAGCTGAATTTTAAAAAAATCACACGGGTCTGTCCTGTTAAATTTATTTAAAAGTAGGATAGAATTATTTCTATTTTAATAATTTTTTGCTACTTTACTAGTCAAAGCCATTTACCCAGCAGATCTCTCTTGCCCAACTGTGCTTCCTACTTTGATGTTGCAGAAATAGTTAAAAGGAACAGAATGTTTCTTTATCTCCAGAATTACTGTATGCATTCAAATATAATAGAACCCCTTGAATATTTGAAGTGAAACACTTAACTTTAGGCAGATCCTTTAAAATGTAGAGCTAGAGTTGTGGGCTAAAGGAATGATCACTAATAAGGAGTCTTGGACACGTGGTGTCCACCATCTTACACTGAGAAGTGTACTGAGCAGTTTGGAGTATAGCTTGGAGCAAAACTAGAAGCTCTTTAGCTTCCACCAGGTATATGCTAGAGTTTTATTCTCTATTCTTGTAAAGTAACAAGTTCTGGTACACATTTGCTGAATAAAAGCCTAAACAAACAATCCTAGAATATGACCTGCAGTTAGAAGTCTCATGCATCTCAGTATTTACAAAGTATTGAGAACTATAAAGACTTTTCAAACAGAAAAGAATCTGGAAGATATTTTGTTGAACATGAAAGGAAGCATGCATAAAAGGATAGCCTTAGTAGAACAGAGTATTATGCAGTGTATTAGCTATAAGAGTTTCTTCTGCCATTCTAGGTACAGTAACCTCTGCAACCACTCTAGGAGAATTTGGATTACACAGCAGCAACTACAATCAAACTTGCAAAATGTGCAAACCTGAAAATGTATTTGATCAGTCACATTTTATAGCTTTAACACTTTATAAAGGCAGTTTTCCAAAGCTTCTATTACATAGTGACATTTGATGGGGAAGATTTTTTTATTTAGCTGCTTCTTGAAAAATATGTTTTGGTATGAGTTAGTCATTAAAGACAGTCTTTCATAAAGAATCTCACAGCTTCAAAGACTGACATTTTTCTCAAGTTGAATTTTCTTTATATTGAGGAAGAATACATTTCAAGTATATGGGCTTTGTGGAGGTGTGATAAATATCTGAAGGTATTGCCTTTGTACAGTTAAAAAACATCTTATATTCCTGTAGATATAATGTCTTTCATGAACTTATCTCAGTAATTGGCAAATTCCATGGATGGGTTACTAAAGCCACCTAAGGCAGAGGTATGTGCCCACTCCTGATGCTGTCCTGCCCAGTGCCAGCAAAACTAGCAAGTAAGTAAGGAATCAGTGAGGTGTGGTACCTGACACCAGTGACATAAGATGACTAATTAGTAAATCTGGCTTAGCCAATCTGTATTCATTTCTCAAGCTCCCAGCTTCATTTCTAAAAGTAAAGTCTGTTCTGCATGCTCATCTCCAGGATACGATAAAACTCCCAAGAATGTTGTCTCTTTAGCCCATCTGAACACTAAAAGAAGTGGAGTTTTCACTTAAAATAAGGGAAGAACTCTAACTAAAAGTAAAATAAGCATTGCATTTTCCTTCTCATGGAAAGCTGGTCTAAAGTAACTGCTGTTGGGTTCTGGGAGATCTTATTTTCAATTAGTCTTGAATCTTTTGTTGTTGCTGTCATCATTGATGGTAAGTTATGGTATACTTAGAAATTCTGTGGAGAATATGTTTACTGTCATTCATCACTGAGATTTACAGCGATCCCATAACAGCAATTAAATGTAGTTGTTTACTCAATGCTGTCACCAGAAGAGGATATAGCCTGTAGAGTGGAACTATTCAGGGGCCTGAAAATGTTTTGTTTGTCAGTCACATCTAAAACAGGAGCCAACAAGCATCTCTTTTAGTCCCCTACACATTTCAGAAAATCAGAATTCTTGTCCAATAAAGGGGTTTGGTTTAAATGCTTGTTTTGTCTGTAAAGCCAAATGAAACACTTCATTAACTCAGTCAAAACCATAAAAGGAGACTGGCTTTCTTTGTAAGCACTTATGTGCTGTACTTGTAACCCTCACTTGGTGACAAAGAGGAGACCCCAGTGTAAAAGCCATTCCTATTGCTCATCGCTTGGTCAAACAGAAGTTGCATGATGCATAAATCAGTGCATAAAGTGCAAAAACACTCATGGAAATATTTGTACAAAAACAAGATGAAACAAAACCAGGAATCATTTGTTTTGCTCCACAGCTCAAAGCTGTTCCTCACATCAGGGTTTCCGAGAGACATAGAAAAACATGAAGCTTTGTATCATAGAGATCCTGTGGTGATATATACAAAGGAGACTTCAAGCTTTTGCATTTGTAAAGTGAAAAAAAGAAGTGGTTTCATGGAGGAAGATGTTACCATGTCTCCCATAACAGATTCTGAAAATCTCTAGTAAATACTAGATACAGTGCCATATCCAAGGGAAAAGCACAAAGCTGTGTCAGGGGAGGTTTTGGTTAAATATAAGGAAAGCCTTTCACACAGAGGATGGTTGGGCACTGGAGCAGGCTCCCTACGGAAGTGATCACAGTGGCAAGCCTGAGAGAGTTTAAAAACCACTGGACAATTCTCTCAGGCTCATGGTGTGGCACTTGGGGTGTTGTGTGCAGAGCCAGGAATTGGAACCTATGATCCTAGTCACACCCTTCCAACTCAGGACAGTCTATGATAGTGTCTTCATTTTCTTCAATTCCCTACTGTCAGGGTGCACTTGAGAGATTTATAAATAATTGCTCAGCAAAATCATTGGAGTGCTGAAATATATACCATGAAATAAGACTAATCAGCAAAAAGAAGAACATGCAGAATGTCATGGTATGAGTTTTCTGCAGCAGTGTTAAGGACTGCTTCATGCAGCAGCGCAGCTGCATGGGCATTCCATGCCAATATTCAGTGAAATAATATATCTACTCTAGCAGACTCAACTAATCAAATAAAGGTTATCACTCCTAAATGAGAAAGAAGTGAGGCATATCCTATAAAAATATTATTTTATAGAAGCAGATCTATTTAATGCTTTAGAACTACCACTGGAATAGCTGGTATGACCTTCAGTTTTCAATGTACAAGTATTTTTAGCAATCTATAACTGCCATAGTTGATGAAACTTTCTACTACCATACCTAAAAGCTTTGTAAAACTTCCATTATTTATGAGAATTAGTAATAAAGTGTGGTTGTTCTAATGGGTGCTTATGTGTGATTGCAATATTAAGAACACACTCTGATTTAAAGTACTTTGTTTTTAACAGGAAGTGGTATGGTAATTTTCAAAATTTCAGAGTTGGTTTACTTTAATAACATTTATAAACTGCAAGTAATTTCTTCTACTGCTACAGAATATTTTGAACAAATACAATATAATTTCATACATTTTCAGTGTCTTAGCTGTAAAATTAATTTATTCAATGAAATGTGCAAATTGGAAGAAAACTCATGTTGCAAGAAGCTGTTATGTGCATATATATATATATGTATAATTATAATACCAAGTCAGGAAACTTAATTGTTATAAGTTCTTCAGTCAAACTTAAGTTGAGCACAGTCACATTTTTTAAAAGTGCCTTATTATAACCAAAGGAAAGGCTGTAACTTTAGTTTACCTAGGAATATCTTAGCAAGGTTACAGGAGATATGGTGTTTAAACCCTACAGTACTCTTTCTTCACATATTCTTCAGTGGCACTTAAATCTCATTTACAGAAAATATTAAACGGTTTCTTCATGAACTGGGAAAATGCAAGAAAAATATCCTTTGGAAAGTTTTCTGCTCTAAGTGTTGATATCAAACATCAGGTAACCCAGGTATTTGCCAGTTCACTTTTACTGCTCCACAGGGAAAGTGTCACAGCAGAAAGCAGATAAAGAAAAGCCTTATACTACTCACTAGAAGTTATTAATGGATTAGGTGACAAGTTTGTGATTGTGGGGACCTGCCAGGGTGCCTTCTGTGACAGCAGAACGGGAGCCACCCCCACAGACAGAACCAGTCCCAGCCAGCTTCACTGCTGTTCAGAGCTGGGCCCATCAACAATACATTATCAAGGAAAAATGTACGTCTTAAATGCATTATCCCTTGTGATAATGTATTTAAGAAAGGGCAAAAAGTGCTGCATGCCAGTTATGAGATGGAGAGTGAAGATAATGTGAGCAAAAAAGCCTTACAGACACCAATGTCAGTGTAAGAGTGGGAGGAGGTTCTCCAGGCACCAGAACAGAGATCAACCTGCAGCCCATGTAGACAGCATGGAGGTGCTTATCCAACTGCAACCCACGCACAGAGCAGATATCCACACTGATGCTTGGTGGGAGAGGATGCAAAAGCACCATGAGTGAATTTGACCCTGAGAAGAAGGTAGAGACAAGGGCAAAGTGAGTTTACTTTTGTCTTTCTCACTCTCCTATTCTATTTTTATTTGGCCATTAATCTTTTCCAGTCAAGTTTATTTTGCCCTTGATGGTAATTAGCAGGTGATTTCCTCGTCTTTATCCTGATCCCTGAGCTTTTTGACCTTATTTTCTTATCTTGTCTTGCTGAGGAGAGTGAGCAAGAGAAAACTCTGGTTGGGGTTCTGACAGTCAGCCAAGGCTGATCCACCACAATTTTGTAGATCTAGGATAAGAATTATTTAGCCACAAAGAACTCTGGAGAGCCTTTCAGAGTAATCTAAAAATAGAAGTTAATTGTTTTATTAGAAGGCTAATACAATATCATTTCCTGCAGGAATGACACAGGACATCAATAAGGTCCTGTGCTATGCATAAGACCTTTAAATCAGGCCAATTGCACTTCTTCAGATAAATGCCTTCAGGAATTTATTCAATGACAACTGTTATCAGCATTGTGGAAAACAGCAGCAAGTGAACTTCAGTGACTGGCTCCTGATAGCATTCAGACCTGAATGAAAGTAAACATCCTTTTAACCTGCCCACAATTTCACTACTAGCGATTTTGGATTTCCAATCTGGGCGTGATTTCTGGAAGACAGGTACTCAGCATTATCTAAAAGTACCATTCACCTAACAACATATTTGATAAAAAAAATTACTTTCAGAATTCTCACTCTACTTCTTACTTAGAGGCAATTCCCAGTACAAAGATGTTGTTACTTTAGTTTAAGCAAGCAGGAATCAACAGGTTAGAAAAAAAGACTCTGAGATTACTAAATCCTGAATTTAACAGCTTTTTGTTCAAGACCACAAAAGGCCCTGCCATGCTGAGCTGTAACTTAACTTTGCTTGCTTATGCTGTTATAGGTCTGAATTGACAACATGAAAATCTATCAGTCTTCAAATAGTCACTTGAATATGATCTGTGTTTCAGATGAATGCTGGAGTAAGAGTAAGTGCAAATTAAAATAAATCATATGAAGCTAAGTTTTATCATGTCTACAGAAAAATCCAGAAGTTTTCTAAAAATATCTGTGTGAAATTACAATGTAAATAAACGAATGTAAGTAAAACCTGCCAGTATTCACACACATCTCAAGTTGTATCAGCCTAAGGGAAGAACTCTGATTTCTACAACAATTTGTTCTCATAGTACTATGACATCCAGTATCTTCCAGATCAAAAAGCAATAAAAAAGTCTATCCTGGTTGTAAGCCCTAAAGTAAAGGATTACTGTGATAAAGTCAAGCAGTTGTCTCTATAGAGCATTTTAGCTTGTCTGCAATAGAAAAGCTGAGAGTGAGACATAAGGACAGGAAGAAAATCTGTTAGTGCTTGACATTAACTAGTAAAAAGCTCTCAAACTCTTAAACTGGTGATTCTCCTTCCTAGAGTTCTTACCACATTCCTTCCGGCTGCAAGAAGTTTAATAGTCTTTTTGTAACAAGGAGTGCATGGCAGGTTCTCCTATTTTTTAGGAGGATTTCCGTACATCAAATAGTGAAACCACAATCATAAAACTTTAAAAAGCATAAATATAAAAAGTATGTAGAACAAGATACAATATAATAGTACAAAACCTCTGGGGAAGAAAATGTTGCTGTAACTTCCTAGTGACTGGAAAAGAACTGATTCCAGGTGCTGTAATTAATTCATTGTGAAGGAAATAACTGGATTACAGCAGAGAATACTAAATTCCCAAGGTCGATTTATTCACAATTATTTGTATGCTTGAGCAGGTGTCTTGATAGCAACATCAGCAGTGAATTTTACAATTCACAGGCGTAACATCCCTTTCAGAACTCCAGCAAAGACAGCTGTGTTTGAACAATTTCAGCCTGCTGATAGTTTCTCCTACTCCTGCTTTTCCCAAGATGCTGTGTCCCCAAAACTACTGCAAACTTGTTTCACTCCTTTACTACAAAGAAATGAAAGATTCTGTGCTTAGGCAGACTCACGAGGTTATCTGATGTATTGCTGTTTGGCAACTACATACATAGCATAATCAGCAATTCCCAGGTGCACAGGAGCAAGGTGACTGTTTGCAGTCTTCAAACTTTCCTCATTTAAAATACATGCAAAACTCCAGTGAAAAGTTTGTGTTTGCCACAAAACTTATAAGTCCTTTTTAGATATTAATAACCTCTCATTCCAAAGCTGGCACAACTTCATAATCAACAATGGATTTCTCTTTATGTCATATCTGTGAGACTGTTTGCCTGATTTTACAAGGGAAGACGTGGAAAACTAGAGTCCTGAAACTACATAACTGACTTAAATGGTTATTCCTTAAAATAGGAAGAATTAGTAATTTTTAAGAGGATTAGTAGGCACCTCAAAACTCTATTGCTATAAACAAAACAGCTTAAAATACTTAATATCTATGTGTGGATACAAATCTAAGATATGTTTTTTTCTGCACTGTTGCTCCATTATTTTGGTAGTAAGCAAGATGAGACAGTCTTATTAAGTCTCAGGGTGAAAATCTATGCCTCTATAAATCATCTAGAAACTAAAATATAGTAAAAAGGAAGCTTATCTATAAATTCTCCTAAGATACATCAGATATACTCTGATCTGTTACGTTCTTTTAATTAAAAGATTATTATTTTAGTGAGATATTTGAACAGTTTGAAGGAAATCAAGTGAAGGAAAAAGTTTTCATTGTGCCTTTAATTTTATTAGCAAACTCTGACAGCTGCAAGAAACACTTCTGCTCAATCAAACCTATTAAAAGCCACGAAGACAAAAGTACCGAGGAGCATCAGTGCATTAATTCTAACCTCATTTAGATACAGCAAATTATACAGATTTATTGCTCCATCAATTTTCATGATTTATCCTCATGATGTGTGCCTGGTCTACAATAGAAAGGTAAAGCCCTTTTGCTATTGGAAATGTGGTCTAACTATTCCAAGGAGTGAAGCACAGGGCTAGCAGAGAACAGGAGCTACTGCTGCACAGTGCTTTTAAGAATGGCATTTTAGTTCTAATGAATCTCTCTCCCTGACATGCAAGCATGTCAGAAGCACTATTGTGATCTGAGTTCTCTGCTCCTCAGTCAGCAGGGGCTAAAACTGACAGCTCACTTAACTTCATAGGGAGAGAGACTACCTCTTACCTCATGGAACTTAAAAGTGATCCTTCTGGCTGGATAAGAGACACACTCCATTGAGAGAGGCATCAGTTCTTACTCAGCTGAAAGGAAGGTGGTTCTGATGACAGGATTCAAAGAAGAATAATGAAATTACAGCAGAGTGGAGGAGCATTTTTAATGATACTTATGATCCCCTAGTGGATGTCTCCTTTGATAAACTTCAGATTTGATTTGTATCTACAATGTTATGAGTTTTGTTCATTAAAATGATTCAGTACCATTATGCTATGACATTTTACTATGATATAACTGCAATCAGGCTATAATTACTTCAAAAATATATTTGAAAAACCTAAGAAGGCTCTTAGGAAATTGCATACACTTTCCATTCCTTAATGGCATTTGTACAAACCACATATTTTAGAAATCTTCTGTATAATGTAAGTGTTTCTGTGCATAAGAACAGATTGCCTAGCTCCCCAGTGGCTAAGAAGAGTTAAATAGGCACTAGCATCTCTGATGCAGCAATTAGTCATACAAGATAGAGGCAAGTCAAAAGGAAAAACCTACAGTTCCACAGAGAAAAATGTTTATAAATAGCCCAAGAATGGCATTTGTAATAACTTCTGCAATGTCAGTACATGGCCCTCTTTTCCAACTTTTCACACTTCAGTACTAAAAATGTGATAGAACTTCAGGTACAGTGCTAAAAGCAAAATATCTGTCAATACTTTACTTGAAGAACTTGATAAGACCGAAAAGCCAAATGTTTTCATAAATCCTTAGTAAATTTCTATATGTATGTGATGTTTTACTTAAATATAACAGACTTAAATAACTCAGGGTAGTTTGTTTGTTTTCTTGTAGCAAGGTGTGTTTTGAATGTTTGTGTTTAGTTTGGGGTTTTTTTTCCCCAGATTATGTCCTTATAGCCTTGAACTTCCATTCCTTGATTCAATACTAGATCAGAAGTGATAAGATTCTACAAATAAACATTGTAACTTCTTCTAAAGTATTGATCTAATGAGTTCTTGTGGAATTTCCAGCTAACATTATGGAATAAAGATTTTGGCTACTCAGAACATTTTTTCCCTCTACATTATAATCAGAATGAAAAGGTGTTATTTCCTTATTTCTTTAGTAAATTCTTTGATCTGACCAAGCAAAACCTAGCTAAGCAGAATTTGACCCTCTAATCAAAGCAAGCAAAGAAATAATTATTAATAGCTAAAATAATTTGAAAGTAATAAAATTATTGCAATACAAGGGATTTTTAATTAACTGAGAGCTCTGTTATTTTTTGAAAAGTGATCAAAACAAACCTGGATCCAAAGAGCTGAGTGTTTGGAAGAATTATTTTAATTCATGGTAAACCGAGTTTCTTTAATGGTTTAACACACTTCTTTTCTTATTTTACATTTCTTTAACACATTTCTTAACTGTTCAGAAATTACATGGATGTTTACCTTTGTGCTCTGGGCAAGGCCTTAATGTTGGAGCTTCTATTTGCAGAAACAGAACCAATGTCCTTTGGAATTGTCCATTTCATAATATCAAAAACAATGAGGATAATAAATACGTTCACCCTATGGGACTGCTTGGTCTACTAGCATGTCCTGTGGGACTCAACTAATAGCAATCTTTTTGTCAGATCTGCCAGCAATAATGTGGATTATTTTGAAAGTTTTGAGATATCAATCTTTCACTGTCCTCCAGGGCTGCCTGGAGGACAGAAGTAGAGCTTCATAAGGAAATAGCAGTGTTCATCTCACATTAGAACAAATATAACTTTGAACTTCTGAGGAAGATACATTAAAAAAGTTACAGACCAATATGAGCACCCATTTCATGTCCTGAGGGTCCAAAACCAAATGCTGGCCAAAAAGAAAAAAAAAAAAAAGATAGCCTTGTTTCCAAATAAATGCTTTAACAGTCTGACTTCATCACATTCCTCTCTTTGCACATTTGTTCTCCCCAAATAGCAATGTTTTTTTGCACAACCCAATGAATTCTGGAAAAAGACATGATTTAGCCAAAGTCAGGTATTTTCATTGGAGGTTTCTGTACTTCCATCATAGAGTTTAAACGGGCAGAGCTATGAGGCTGACTAGTCACCACTATGGAGAATAGCTCATTCTAGGTCCTATTGAGTAGATATTAACTGCTTATTTGATACTGCAAAGGTTAAAAAAAACCCAAACCAACCACCCCATACACACAGGCTGGAATCTCTGTCAAAGAACACAATTATTAGACCTGTTATTCATTTCATTTTTTGCCAGTGAATGTTTTTATAATTTTACTTTTCCCTGTTATTGTAATCTACATCTTTCTATGTTGCCATTTTGTTGCAAAGGTTTCATACCTTCTTGGTGATTTTCATGAGCAGCTCCTCACAGCCACAGCACTGACTCCTTCTCCTCTGCACAGCCAACAAACTCCAGCTCACATCTCCACCAGCCAACCTCTTAATTGGATCCAGCTGTGGCCTATTAAGGGCAGGCTTGTTCTTAATGCTTGATAATTAGCACAGCTGTAACTCCTCAGGGGTGAGATGACCTTCACCACTATCTCTATTCTCCTACCTTCTATCTATCCACACTTATACATGAGAGGATTTATAAAAAAAAAACAACCAAAAAAAAAAAAAAAGAAAACTCAAGCTCTTCCCTTCTTTCATTCTGAAAATATTTTAAATGTATTTTATGTTATGCAATTGTAAACAAACACAGTCTTATTCAAGTCTTGACTACCAGTTATATATGCTTGAAAAATATTTTAAATACTTGCATGCAATATGGGATGCTTGGAAACAGTATCATGACATTGTCTCAAGATGCTTAATGAAAGATTAAGCTGCATGCTCTACATAAATGATATTGTCATCCAAGGCTCTCTTTTTTTCTTCCATAGGAGCTAGAGCACTTTTCTGCAAAGAATATACTCTATATGTAATGGTCTTGGAACTTGTTTTCAATTTGAATTTTTTTCTTCCTCTTGTAGTTTCAAAGGCAGCTTTGTGACTGTTTTTGGCCTGCTGTGATTAAGGGGCATATATTTAAGTGGAATTTTAAAGAATTCTCAGAATATATGCTCTTGGATTTATGCATTTCATCTGTGAAATTGAAGCACTTTCTTTAGAAACAAGAAATGCTGCAACCTCTGCTCATGAAAGGAAAGCAATATTCTGCAAGAAGAGACCACTCAGTACAAAAGCCTAAGGGTTATCAGTAGGATATATTAAAATATCTCTCCTATCTCGACACTTTCAAAGGAAGAACCACAATGAAAGGAATTTAGATAATATATTCCTTGAACGTGGCTATACCCAGATGATTCCAGATGGAAAAGTGCGGAAAGGGAAAAAAATAAAGGAGGAAATGGACACTCTCTTGCTTTAACAATGGACCAAATTCACAAATAAGAAGATAAGAATTCCACAAACAAATTCAAAGCCTGTCGAAACTGGTAGAAAATGTACAATATTGGCACAATTCTTAGGAAACTGGTTTATCTTTAGATGTTAGAGTCTGATTAGCCTCCAAAGCACTACAGAGAACATTTACATTTGTCCAGTGTTATATTTCTGATCCTTCAACCCAGTCCCCCAGATGTGGCAAACAAATTTCATAATTAATTCAAAAAAAGGTCCCACCCAACTAAAAATGCTTAGCCGGTGTTCCCTCATAACTCCAGCCACAAAGCCATTTCACCACCTTCTCCACAGACTTCCAGTGTTCAGCCTAAATGTGCTTGTGCAGACTATATAACTGCTAACTTTTCCATCACAGTTGTTCCTTATCCTAATCACCATTAACTTTAGACTTTTGAAACCTAGGAGAATACACATGCCCTTTCAACTGTTTTTATACCAAACTAAGAAAACCAAAGAGCTATTTTTCTCTCAAACCAATATAAGTATTCAATTTTATTATTATTCTTACTGTCTTCCTTCAGGGTTCAACTTGGAGTTCAACTCTCAAGTTGCACACAAAAGGGATCTCATCAGCTTTTACAAAACATTCTTATGACTGCATTTTTTCCTAATGGAAATGCCTTTTCTAACTAGTCATACAGCAAAATTTCTAATTCACTTCCCAGTAAGCCCCTTTTCTTCATATTAGTGCAATGCAAAAATAACAATTGTTTGGATTTGATCCAGATTACTTGTGCTCATGGCCATACTATATAACAGCTTTATGCTTTTCCTCATTTTCATTACATTAGGCAAGGTATATACACTTTATTTTGATTTTCACAACTTATCTAATGCAGTTTTGTCCATTTTTTCTTTATTCCTTCATTTATATCCTCTTAAAACTCAGAAACTAACAAAGAATTTTCCCCCTCCATTTTCCAAAGAAAATAGCCAGCATGCTTCTTCTTTCCACTATAAATTTTTAATATTTTTATTTAATTGCAGATATTGTCAGAACAATGCAGAGTTCCAGAGTTTCCTACTCTATGATCCCATGTGCCACTTCAGAGGTGATGACTTTTGCAGATTTCTCTTTTGTATCTTATTTGTGCCTCTAATTTGCCCACAGCTATGGCTGAATCTTCAGCAGGCTCCCAGCTAGGATATACTCACTCAAGGCAAAGTATCCCTAGACCACAAGAAAAAAATCTTTCTGGGGAACAATAGATAGGACATTATGCCCAGGTGCATGACTGATAACTGTTATTTGAAAAATAACATTTTATATTACATCATTCCACACCTGCATGGTGCCTTTGAGTGGACTACTGCTATACCAAACAGTCTAATATAACACTGCATATCAAAACAAACAAACATAATTAGTTTTTTAATAGAAAGAACCTCATCACAGCTGAATTCAACCAAGACATACAATTTATCATCAAACTGACGCAAACATTTCTAGAACAAGAGAGAAGAAACTTTTTCAGTGTTTTTGGTTACTCAGATACCTCTTTGGCTGTTACAAGCCAGATAATTATGTTCTGTCATCCACAATGAAACATTTATCTGACTTTACTCCTACACAAAAATTAACTTCTAGAACTACCAAAGTATCCATTTCTTGAAAGTATCCAATTTTTTTTTCCAATTAGCAATACACCAGTATTTCACTACTACTATTTTTTTCACTTTTTTTTTTTAATCTCCCATTGCTTGAAGACAGATTGCCAACTACACTCACAGACTCTGTTCTAAATCACCAAGCTATCAATAGAGCGACTGCTGTACTTTTAAAGAGTTTTCCACACCCTTTAAAGCATTTGGAAGCAGAAAGACTTCTAAGAACAACCTGTTCATATTTCATCACTGCCAGTTTCCAGTTTAAATTATGTAAAGCAAGATAAGCAATCTGCAAACTTCCAGGAGGTGCACAAAGTTTAAGGTATAAGGTTAATGCAAAAACTGCCAAAATCTATTTCACAATATCTCATCTTAAACATCTTTTCAGAACTAATAGGAGCACCACATGTCATTAAAGTCAGCAGCCCATATAGATGTCCATCCATCACTACAGACCTCTTTGCACATTTTAAACACACTTGAAGTTTCTAGTTCCAGCTAAATGATTAGTTTTTCTCTCTAAAGAAAAGACATGAAATTCATCATGCAATTACCTTAACATCCTGCTGCAGCAGAAAGGGTCTTTGTAACTCATCTGCAGCCATACACTTTGTTTCTTGTATGATAGCTGATCAGAAAAAGAACAGTCGGACTGACTCCAGGGCAGGAAGTCTTTCAAGAATTGTGGTACAGCCTGTTCTTGGAGATTAAACCAAAACTGTGAAACAAGCTCTTCTGCCAGAAAGGAAGGAGTCCTCATTCTTCCTCAATGTACCTGAACAACTTCAGCTGGGCAGGCACACCCCCAGGAAACAAATGCATCACAGGTGTGGATAAGGAGATTTGGAAAGAAGAGCTGGGAATAGGAACCAGAACTAATAAACAGTGGGGAAAGGAAGAGCAAAGTGGAGTTTTGGGATGAAAATTTTTTTGTTGTTGTTGTTTTTCTCTATGTTGATTGATGATTTTGTTGAAAGAAATTCCTTGCCACCAATGTTTAAATGAATGCTAGTTTAGCTTTAATAAACTTTAAGCTTCAGGCAGATCAGTATCAAAAGTTCTGTCTAGTTTGCAGTCCCAGCATATTGTTACATCTTTATTTTCTCCAAAAGTTGTTGATGTACAGAGACAAAACAACTAAACAGATTAATTTTCAAATCCTCATTCTTTGTGTAATAGAAACAATGGACACAAAATTAATTGTCAGTAACAAGTGAACTATTTAAACATATAAAGATACATCTGTTAGAAAATATCTTTAATTAATAAAAATGTGAACATATAAAATAAACCCCTATCTTTTCAGACTCAAACATTCAATGGAAATTCATTGGTTCAGCAGAACAAATGTTTCTTGTTTCTAGATAATAGGTGAAAAGTCAATAAAAATAAAGAAATAGGCAAGGATTTCCACGTAACAGCCGAAGATATTAGTCCAAATATTTCCCTTTTCTTAGTTCTGAGTAAAGCTAGGAGCTGTTGTCTCAAGCAGTCCCTGTTGCAATTGCTCATTTACTGCCTTGCAGCTGCTCCATTCCATGTTCAGCTGCCAAAAGGAAAGGACTCCCTCACTTGGTGGGCAGCTTGCACACCTGAGTGAAGGATAACAAGGCTGGCTCTCAAGCTGCATGTGCAAATATGAAGCTGGACTAGATAGAATTCTGAAGTGCTTTCATAAAACATTTCTTTGCATGTCTTCTAAAAAAATCAAATCTTGAGAACTGTCCAAGGGGAAAAATATTTTTTAGCTGTGCCCTGCTGTAGGAGTGTTATCAACAAATTTCTCCTAAGGAGCAAAGCATTTGCATCAGCTGTAAAAGAAAATACCCTAACCAACTGGTACTGCTAATCATAATGATGGGTAGGGGAATCGTTATGTAAATGATCATTTATGAAGCATCTCACTAGCATCCCAACAGGACAATAAAGCATTTCATAAATAAAAGGAGTTGCTAAGGCAGAGTAAGAATTTTCTTTGGTTTTTTGGTTTTTTGTCAATGACAAAGGGTCTGTTCATATTTTGGTCATACTGAATAAGGCTGCAACGTGTTTAAAATAATTTCTGAGAAACAGAAAGATCTTGTGAGAAAGTAGGTCTGATATTTCCCCTTTCTACTGCACTGTTGAAAGACAGTAAACAAAGACTATCAAACACTTTGCTAAGAAAGCCCAACTCAGTGAAAATTCAAATTTGAGAATGCTATAATACAGTATGACTTTGATAGCATAAAGAAATGATATTCTTATTTTTGATGTCACAAAGTTCATATGTGGTATCATAGTTTGGGCTATCCACAGTAATGGGAGAAGGCTGAAGTCAGTTTATCTTGTGCTCTAGTAGTTGTAAGAACTCTTATAGACTCATAGCAAAGATTAATTTATTATCATGTACTGCTTTAATATCAGACTGTAATCATTGTTAAGAAATGGGAAAGTATAGAAATATTTTCCATCTTCTGATTAGAATGTAGGGGTTTTCTGAATAGAGACCTGATTTATAGCATTATTTTTAGTACCTATTGAAAAAATAAGTCTGAAGTTTTTATCAAGAAACAGTATATAAACAGATTAATCAGATCAGAAAGGAAAATTGAGCATTTACCACAAAAGGTCATCTGATTCTGAAATTGTCTGGAATCAGTTTCATGAAATTAGGATTAGCCATACTTTAAAAATATCAAGAATGTGTTAGGCAAGTCAGTCTGTGACATTTTTGGATTTTTCTTTAAAGACAGTACTCTGGAAAATTGCTGGTGAAACAGAAGTCTCTGAGACAGCTGTAGAAAGAAGGAAGTATCATAGAGAATAAAAGATACGATTGTGAACAAGAAAGAAGTGATTACAAATGTCACTCTAAAGATATATATCTACAATTACTTTTATTTAAAGGAATAATCTTAGTGACAGGTTTGCAGGATGCCCTTAGCTAGCACCTGCAGCATGTTTCATTTATGAATGTCCTGACTTAACCCTTCTCTTTGATACTCCACAAATTCTAAAGGGTTTCTGAGAACTCACGCACCTTCTGTTAAACAGATTTCCCACTTGTCACTTCTCCAAATAAAGTTTGAGTACTACTGTATTAGTAGGAAGAAAAATCACCTAAAATTCAATTCACCAACAATAGATTAAGAGACCCATCCTGATTCCTAATTTCTTCATGGTAAAGGAGACTTGAAAGTTCATCTATCAGGCAACTTTTCTGCTGTGTAACTGCATTTCTGCAAAAGATCCTGTCTGGTTTCATTAGGGTTTTTTTGTCTGGTTGTTTTTATTCACTCCAAAAAAGTGAATAAAAGTGATTTTGCTTATTCTACCTGGAACCAAAAATTTGTGAGGCAGATGACTTCAGCTGAATTGAATTCTGGGACACTGGCTAAATAATTTTTAGCTACAGATGAGTGTCAGATTTTGCAGAAATTTCTACTTCAATGCAAGAGTGAGGCAAGTTGAGAGGACAAAAGTATTTTGTTGTAGGAGCAATACCTTTTTTTTTTTTCCAGAAAATGGTTGTCTTTCTCATGCGAATTTGTAGTTGCTAATTTTTTGCATATGGTAGTAAATTACAAAGAATTGAAAATCCAGACTCTCGGTTTCATCTTCAACAGCATAAAAAGGTCCTGGATGACCCTCTTAGCATCCCATCCCTACCCTCTGCCCATCTTACATTTCAGAGGCAGGGCCAGAAGGTAGGTAGGTATACAGGTAAATAATTATTGCATTGAAAATTCTTGAGAACTACTACACTGTTTCCAGTTGTGGTACAGTGCTGAGAATTGTAGGACAGCTCTTCAGCAAAGTGGGGAGAAGGAAGAAAATGATACATCATTAATCATGACAGTAATTCCAAATGCCAAGCAATGTTCTTTTAAAGTTCTTCCAGAAGAAAGGGTTTACAGTGTATGACAAACCACTTGTTAATGGCTCCTTCTTGTGATTTAATTCATGCTACTCGGGAGCCTTAGGAACCCAAACCCCATGTTTTCTAGACTATAGCACTATCTTGTAGAATAAGCAACTAGAAGATGTCAAGACAGTAAGAAAGTTTTGAGAAAATATCTTAGTATTCTCAAGAGCTACATATACTGGCTTTTTGACTTGTGTATGACCAAGGGATAGAACTATGTTTCATACCTGAAATTGTTTGTTCTTGAAAATAATTACCCTCTAAACTTTTGTCCTTATGAAAACTGCATAGACTTTGATTTTTTTAAAATATAATTTCAATTAATATATTTATATATTTTCAAATGCTGGGACAACTAAAGAACTGGAGTCAAAATAAAATATATTTGTATACACATGTAGAATTTATAACAAATATTGCATTTGGATGATTTTTTTAAAAAGAGATTGTTTAATATCATTGTCCTTTAAAACCCCAAGTGGTATTGTTGGGGAAGATATAATTCAGGTAGCTCAGCACTTGATTCTTAGTGCTGCCACTTATGTCTCCAACTAACAGAAGATGCAAATTATGCTATTATGAGAAATTAGATCAAATAAGATAGAATTGGCTCTACAGACCTCATAGAAAACCTAGATTTTATTTCAGGGCTTTCATAAGCCAAAACTATTAAGTACTTTACAGTCCAAAATGTTCTTCCAGTGTTTTTTCCTTTAGTATTGATGTGCTATGCAATCAATTTTAACTATTCAATAGGAGGAAGTTGCTATAGACAGGTCTTCCAGACTAATTGTGTTTTCAGGAATAGTGAAAGGATGAAATGTAAATAAATTAGACGAAAGATGAAATAGATCTTTTCAGTTCCAAGGAGAGCTGATAATGCCTGTTATGGGTATGTTATAATCAAAGAACAGTTAAGGCCAAAAAAACCCCATAAAGGTACATAGAGAGCCTAGAATTTATTTTTAACTGATAATAATCTTAACAGTCTAAATATAATAGAACAAACTGATTGGTCTTGCCACAGTAATATTAAGTTATAGTCCAAACTCATCCTCAAAAGCCTTACTATTTATGTCACTAAGATTGTTACTCAACACTTAACTAACAACTACTTTTTTCAGTGGTGTTGTGTTCCCTGTTCATATCTGTTGTGTCACAGGGTTAGTTGTCTGCATCAAGCATGGACGTGGTGGCAGACCATCAGCACCCTGAGGTGTTTCCAAATAGGGTTTCAATTTAGGTGTGTGTACAGGACCCCTTCTGCCTCACTGCTGGCATTCAGCTGGGACTACCTTTACATCTGTTCTTATCACGGTCTGCTTCTTTCACTGATTCACAACTCAAGTTTGAAGACTGCACACGGCCTGCCTCAACTTTATTTGCCATAAGGGGCTACTGGTCTTTAGGCAAAGAGTGAATAACCTAGTCTGTCAGACGTTTATAGTCAATTGTATTCACAGGAGTAACTAAAGCTAGGAATTAGACCAACAGAGAAGTATAAAAAGGTGGTTAAAGTAGCTCAGGCCAGGGCAAGTCCAGACAAGTCCTGAGAACTGCACAATCAGGTCAACACAAAATCTATAGCCTTTTACTAGTCATGAAAAAGGTCATATTTACCATCTTACTGGCAGGGAAAATACGACAGTAATGGTCAGGTAAAACTCACTGAAAGGGCAAATTGCTTTAGTAGATTATGCAATGACAGAATGCCTGTTAAGTCATTATAGTTTGAAAAGAGGAAAATCCTTGAACAAGGCCAAGGATACAGCAAAAATTGGAGGAATATGACTAAGAGACTAAAATTATTAGGTCAGAAAGTTAGGTGAAAATTGTATTATGGCAGTTAATGCACTCTGTAGGTGGGGGAAAAAAAAAAAGTAATATTGGCAAAAAAAACCCACAAACCCAAACAAAAGCCTACACAAGCTCACACATTTAAAAATTACCATGAGCTGAATGTCAGATTTCTGTGCTTTAAAAGTACTGAGAAGAATTTTCTCAGAACATATGGATCTCTGTAGAAGAAACTTAGGTGTGGGGCTTGTTTTGGAAATCGTCACACCCAAGATCCTAGCCCAAGGGATGCATCCTGCGGTGCTGCAAGCACAGGAGGGAAGGGAAGGAAAGGACGGGACCGGTGTCACACTAGATGGCGGTGTTGCTCACCGAGTGATCCCTGGAAAGTGACACCTTGCCACTCTGTTGGTGGCTAAAATGAGGTAATGCACATCTGAGGGGAAAAAAAAACAAACAAAAAACAAAAAACAAAAAACAAAGATTCTTTCTGATAAGTCAAGAATTTCTATGTAGACTGCATGTGAATTTGGAAGCTCAGATATTGTTGAATGCATTTCATTTGATATGTCCAATGGAAAAGCAAATTGTACAAGGAAATCGAACACTGATCACAGGCAGAATTGTATGTGAGTTCACAGTGAAAGCAGAAAATGTTTTAATTCTACATACAGACCTAGAGGAATTATTCTAACATTTAGTATGGAGAACAACATGTTTCTTATCATAGAATGCTTTTTAGGTTGTTTAAAGGTCATCTAGTTCTAACCCCCCTGCCTTGGCCAGTGACAATTTGTACTTGATCGGGTTGCTCAGAGCTCCATTCAACTAGTCCTTGATACGTTGTGGTGAATTCTCATTCTTAGAACATGCTTTTCTATCATCAACATGCTTTTCTAACACATTCCAGGCAAAATGAATGGGTGAAGACTGGGGATAAAGGAAAGGGGAAAACATTATTTCAAGAAACACAACTTGCTGTTCTTAAACAGTTTCAATGGTACCTGCATCAGTCATTCAACCAAACTCTTGTGAAGTTTGTAGAGTAATGTAAAAAGTAAAATGTCAGTTGCAGGAAAATCCCCTTTTGCATATATTTTATTGAAATTCCTTTCAGTGATGACAGTTACTAAAGTTTAACAAATCTGAAAGCACAAAAGGGTGCCACATGAATGTAAAGATGGAAAGGAGTCAAACCAACATTCAGTTCCTTCAGTAAAACTCTGCAGAGAGCAGAGAAGGTACTAAGACAGAGTCTACGCAGACTTAGACTGACTGCCTTGTTGCTGATCTGGCTGCCCATTGCCTCATAAAACCTCACAGAAGAAAAATGGGATTTTATTCTTTAAGGTCTAAAAAACTCCCAAACAGTTTAAAAAAGTGCATATTAGTAAAGTCTAAAAGCATAATCTAGAAACACCAGTTAAAATATAGCGTAGCTGTGTAAACAGGTAATCTACATTTGAGTTTGACTTTTCCCATCCTGAAAAGTTAAAGTTCTGGCTCTTTGCAAGGGTACCTCAGCTTTGATAGAAATGAAGAAATTTTAACATTTCACTCATGACAACATGAGAAAGCAATAATACCTCACAGGGCTTTCCTGAAAAGCTGAATCCAGCAGAACTCTTCATTAGAGATTTGTACGAAAAGCCATGGACAGCTAAATGACTGGAGTAACAGAAACAGTTAAATTTTGACTGTGTACAGTTTCTGTGTGGTGCCTAGAAACCCAATAGCAGTGATTCAGGCGCATGAAACTAGAAAGGCAGAGGAGTACTAGTTGAATGTAGGCTAGCCCCAATTCATTGATGAGGAGAGAGCTATAGAAAAGGCATCTTAGAATATAGTATTTTTTGGTATTTCCAAGCAACATATGAAAATGCTAATGCCATTGGACAAGGTATTAATGAAATGTCATGTCAAAAATCTCAATTTATTTCTAATCTCTATTTTCAATATGGAAAAGTGCAAAACTGCTAGAATAATCATTTAGGCTGGAAAAGACTTTTAAAATCAAGTCCAACTGTAAACAGACTAATGAAGGTCTAAATGTTTGCTAGATCTTTCCTTCCCAGAAAAAATTGCTGGCCTTTTCAGGGTATGTTAAGAAGGAAAACTAAAGAGGAGAAACTGGAATGACCCTGCTGATAACAACTTGCCTGAGTGTGACAAAAGTTGCTGACAAATTCAAACACAATTTGGCATTGTGCGCTGAGTAAGCCAGCAGATCCCACTGAGCACTTGTGGGGTTCCAGGATAAAGGTGTTTGCCTCAGAATGTCACACAATATGTATGCTCGACATAAAAATGAGGTATGGCACACAGCCACATACTGCCCCAATTCAGGTATTAACAAGAGAGAATATTATGGAGGAAAGGAAAACCTTTCAGACTTTTTTAAACAAAGGAATGCTAACAATGAAAACAGTGGCACTATTGTGACTGAGGCTTCCAGTAAGCCGATTAAAGTTTGTTTGTCCCAGTCATACTGAATTTTTAACCGGAGTCTGACAGTATTAATGTAACAAACTGAAGAAGTCCCATGATTTCCTGCTTGCAGGGCCTTATTTGCATGTTTTACCAGATCTAAGAGAAAAGCCACAATAGTGCAGCAGAGGAGCAGTTCTTAGAAATTCTGGCATTTGCTAGTAATCTGCAAAAGTGTGGAAACCAAATGGCAGCTATTACAGTGCAATAGCACAAAGCTTCCTCAGCTTTTCTTCATATTGTCATTATATTGCTTAAAAGGGAAAAACAAACTGAACTACTTTCCTGATATGTCATTGTTTGTCCCGGTACTTTTTCATTCAGTGTTTTAAACCGCATGGTTCAGAATTGGTCAGGGCTTGCTTGACCTGCCTTGAGATCAGGCACAGAACTTCTGTTTTATAAACAGAAGAAAAAATTTACTTATTTTATACTTATAGTAGCAACCTGTGGACTGTGTTGGTTAGAATTTGTCCACATTTTGTTTGAAAACGTAATTTGGGATTGGGTTGCTGAGGCATAAGGTATTATGATGCTTAATACGTTTATCTTTTCTCACAAAACTCCCATTCACATGCTGTGAATTACATTGGGTTCCTGATTAAATTTTAGACCCACAAAACATATAAAATACCTGCATACAAAATTTAGATCCATAGAAGCTGTGCTTACCTGCCTCCTTCACTTGGGCCTCTAAATTCTCCTGTGCATGTCAGCTTCCTCAACATTATTTCCAGAAAACAAAGGGTCTGTTTCTGGGGCAGATCAAGATCTTCCCACAATGCTGAGTAAGTTGAGGATTTATTTCAGACCCATGTCAGCAGAGAGTAGGCTCTTCAGAAAAATAGTGGGGTCTAATCCTTTAGGGTGTTTTTACCCTGTCCTCGAGATCATTCTAACATAATCGGATCAAATTAATAAAAATCTATCTGCAATATCCAATATAAATCTAAAGGCCTGGAAATTACTTACACTGGAATGAGCAAAACAAGAAAGCCCACTCAGCTCAATAGGTTCTCTCAAGTTTTCTCCTGAGATACCAGGTGTCCCCACGCTGCATTAGAAGATCCAAGGCTTTCATCTGTGGGTGTGAATACCACTCCCAGCTCCAAAGCTGAGGCCAAATTCTGTTTCAGTTCATATATGAACTGAAATTCATATGTTAAGCACTATATGCATGAAGATGATAAGTCTGATGATAAATTTTACCCTTCAGCAGTCTAGGACAAACAATTAAATGTTTCAATCAATTCAGAGAAACCCCAGACATCCTCACGTTGTGTGTACTTTGGATTAAACCATTGTATTTCTGCTCTGCAATGACTCTGTAGTGTGTGGCTCTGTGGCACTCTTCTCAAATTACAACAGACTTGCTTCATTTTCCACAAATCTTGGACATTCAGAACTTTCAGAAACAGTAAGTTGAAACTGAGTCTAATATATCCTACTGGAAGACAAGAACAACTTCACTAAAATAAATTAAATCACAATAAGTAGCAGATGAAATCCAAGGAGATTACTGTATAACATTTGGTAATAGGCAAAAGCCTGCACCTTGTTTGTGATTATTAAAGCAGACTAAATACCATAATAACAAAATATAATTTTATTTTTTTGTATTTTTCTGTGGTTTTAAGTTTTCTTCTCAGGTCTGTTCAGGATCTGAATTTGTCAGTGGAGTGTGCCAAGAGTGTTTTTCTGTCCTAGTTACCAAACAACTGAGGGGCATGAAAACTATATCTTAGTTTAAATGCACTTGAAAACCAGGTTAAATAAAGATAAATTGTTCTTCAACTCTTTTCTGTGATCCAAAATGCTCAGACTTTTTTACAGATTTAAACTGTATATCCCCACTCTCCTGTCAACACTCTCCTTATGAACACCAGTAAGGAAAGAAAGGTGTTTTAAGGTTTTTGCTCTTCCCAAATTCTGATTCTGTTCATTTACTGATATATCTTTCAAACAGCCAGAAGGAAAACAAATCCTATTTTATGTATCAAATACTTTGCTTTAAGGATTTGATATACAATGCCAAAGAAATTCCTTTGAGACTTTCTGACAAAAATTTCCTGACAGAGGGATGACCTTTCTTGAAATGAAAACTATCAACAGCTCACTCAGATGAGAAAGAGAAAAGGAGTTCACAGAACTTTGAACTAAATGACTTTAAACTTCCAGGAACAAGGCAGAGTGCAGTTTTTCTGCCCAGACAAAAATTATTGCTTGATAATTAAAATTGACTAAAATAAATATTCTGGATGGAATCACTGTTTATGAGAAGACAGAGGATAAACTATATGCAAGAGTAAAATGTTGGGATGAGTAACACTAAAAAGGGAAACCTCTAAGAAGCAGTTTAACATATGGTTTAAAATTATAAAGGGAAATTAAATGCACTTACTTAACAGCACTTTATGGAAATTATCTAGGCATCTATGACATCCTTAACACTGTGCGTGTTTGAAAAAGCCAGAAGAATTACAGTATTTAAAATCAATAATACCTGATACCATTTTGAATTAGAAGGCAAAGTGTCCAAAGAAAATACTATTTTCTTCTTTTGACTTCCTCCTATATTATGAGTACTCTTATTTAATGGCTTGAGTGTAGCTGAAATTTAAAAATATTTCACTATTTTCTGAGTTTAGATTCTTTGTTAAGAATTTTTTTGTGATTACTAATCACAACATTAATATAATTCTCCCTATTCACTGTCTGGTACTGCAGTGTTTTGATGTAAATGTACTTTGTTACCCAATGGATAGTGAAAGAGAAAGCCATGTCACAGGTAAAGTGGAATTGGACTCTGAGAAATCCTGACTTTAGATACTAAAAAATCTCTGATGAAAAAAAAAAATATATTTTTTTTAATTTAAAGGAAACACTTCATTCATGTTCTGGTCAATGTGAAAAGGAATAACACAAAATTATGCTTGTTCTACAACTGAGTGGTTCTTGGGTACATATAATGGTCCTAACCCTTATACAAATGTGAGGGTCCCAATTTAAAAAAAAGATTTCCTTGAACAACAAGAGAAGACATGACTGGCAATACAGCACTATCTGAAGAGTTGTAGTTCACTTGTATAAACTAATACTTAGAAAATACTTAGGAATTACTGAAACTTAGAATAAAAACAGGAAAAGAGTTCTCTATTTTCCTGCTTTCTATTATATGCCTATGTGTGAGGAAAAAAGAGGTTTTCAAAAAGAAGAATGATTTGGAATTATATTGATATGAACAAATTAGAGTGGGAATACAATGCCTTTGATTCCCAAAAAGGCTGTCATTCAAATGGAAGTATATTTGGAGAAGGAATGGAGAAATTTAATTCTCTTGTTACCAATTATCATCGCTCTGTAAGGTGTGTAAATCATGATGAATCTAAATGAATAAAAATCTACAGTGTGTAATTGAATCTCAAAATAAAATAAGGTCTACTAGATCTTAATAATAAGTTTTCTAGTAAAAAATAATAATAAAAAAGCAATAGCAGTATAATAGTATTAACAAAAGCCTTAAAGAAAAATCATATTTGTTGAACTCAGAACATTTAGTCCTTGGCACGTTTAAAATGTTTGGAAAACCAGAAGAATACTCTGTGGAACACCAGGTAGTGTATTTGACATTCTCATGCATGTGTGATGGTCAAACAAACCTTTCATTTTTTAAGATGAGGCTCATTTAGGTCTTCTTGAAAAAGGGCTTCATTTATGTACAAATATTTCTGTTTTTTTCTCCATCATGTTAACTAGCAGCTCTTCCCCTCCTAGGAAGCCTCTACCCTTAGAACATCATAGCTTCACTGTGTCTCATGCACATTTCTTTATATAAGTAAACAAAATGAGGGCAAGCATGAAAAATAGGAACACACAATAATTTCTGCTCTCAGCACAAGGGAAGATGGCACAAGCAGCAAGATTTCTGTTACAGATTTCTGTTTCAGAACAACAGGTTATGGATCCCAAACCTAATAGTAAAAATGATGATGGAAAATAAAATATTTTAACTTCTCTAACCTTAGTCCCAAACAGCAGTGCCATAGCATTGACAGGAATTCTCCTAGACCCCATGTTTTAGAGAGTTATGTGCAGTTTGGTGAAATCTGGAACCAAGGCTTGTCTTCATCAGGTTTTGAGCCCAAAATCACTGAAGATTCCTGTACTAAACTGAAGATAATGTTCCACCTGCCTGGAAAAATTAGGCAAACACCTTTCTTCAGTGAAGTAAATGAAAGGTGTTATATTTGGGTTTTGAAAACAGTCAGAAGGAGGAAAATCTCTATCACAAGACTGGGATCATCCAAACAAAACAGGTGAAGTAAAAGCAATATTATGTAATGTAATATTATTTAAGATGAAAATGATATATCATTTTAGCCAAAACTGATCTGAGCATCAAATACAACTCCAAAGGTCATGTTGATCTTGTGGGAAAGAGGCTCACTCCCACAGCTAAATCTTTCATTTAAGTTTACAAGGTAAAAGAGGACAACATTTCAATGCCAGTAGGACCAGGAAAATTATTGTCTCTGTACTTGGCACTGGTGAGGCCTCACCTTGAACACTCTTTCCAGTTCTTGGCCCCTCACTTCAAGACTTTGAGGTGCTGGAACATGTCAAGGCATAGGAGTTAATGGAGGGTAAGAGACTAAGTCCTGCAAGGAGCAGTTGAGGGAGCTGGGGTTGTTAAATCTGGAAAACAGGAGGCTCAGGGTTAAGCTCATCACTCTTTACACCTGAAAGGAGGGTGTAGCCAGGTGGGGGTCAGCCTTTTTCCCCAGACAACCAGGGACAGGACAAGAGGAAACAGCCTCAAACTGCACCTAGGGGAGTTCAGGTTGGACATTAGGAAGGATTTCTTCACTGTATGTAGTTAAACATTGGAACGGGCTGCTCATGGAAGAGAGCAGTGTTCAAGAAACAATCGAATATGGCACTCAGTGCTATGGTCTTGTTGACATGGTGGTGTTCAGCCAAAATTTGCACTCAATCTTGAAGGTCTTTTCCAACCTTACTGGCTCTATGGTTCCATGGTCCTAAGATAGCACAAATGCCACCCCAGATGTCCACTTAACTGGAAATTAACCAGGACCCAGGAGCCACCTCCAGCCTGAACAGCATTAAATTATGTCATCCTGCTCTCAAAGTATAGGGAGAAAGTTTATTTGGAAACAGCATCCAAGTACACTTGTAAAGTGTATCTCATTTATTCTTTACAGTCAACATAGAGAAAATGGCTATTTATTAAAAATTTTAATTAGAATGCTTAAAAATTAATTTTCCATAACTTGGAGACTTAGCTCCTCTTTTCTCATTTTTGCAATAATTTTTCCTTATGTTGCTTCTACTTCTTCGCAGTATTGGCTGCAGCATTAGCAATTATTTAGCACGGGTCTACTGAGATGAGGGCACAGAGGGGAAGGGAATCTTCTTGTGGAAGATTCCAGGAAGTTACTGGGGTATGGTGAATTGTAGTTTGCTTTTTTCTTGAATCTTATACAAGGACAGTACTGAAAAATATTACCAGGCAAAAGTACTTCTTTTTTTGTCATAGGTTTAATGACAATTAAAAGGAAAGCATATACCTGAATTTTCATTACTAGAGAAAAATATAAAAAGAAGCATTGCAAAATGAGAGAAGTATTATCCATCCGTGTGTAAAGGACACATACCTTGAGAAGATTAAAAATAAGAACATTACCATCATGACTAATAACAGGAAACTATTTTTTTCATCTATTAGATTAAAATAAGAACAAGTTTAATATTCATAAGCTAGAAGAAGCAATCTTTCATGCATTAGTTCTAAATAGAAAAAAGCAATTTCAGTATCTTTCAGTCTTTTATCAGTAACTGAATTTGTCATACTTTGTGAAAGATAGCTCACTGAAAGTTTTAAATAATTTTTAAAGTAGTGGCACAGTTACAGGGCATTTAACCCTTTAAGAGGTGACAGGCAGGATAGATTAAAGTGAACTAGTATCTGTAACTCCTGTTTATGAATTTTTATCAGTAGTGTAAATAGATTTTTGACACATAGTCTTGTTAGTACTTTCTCTGAAAATTTCTTGTTAAAAAGAAAAAACACCTCTGTCCCCTCCCCACCAAAAAACCCCATCAAAAGCTCTTCAAATCCAAACAAAAACACCCCAATATAAAACCCCTTGAAGAATCTGGAAGTTGAATTACCTGTGCTAAGGAATGTAAACATATCTTAGATGATGATCTCCTAACTCTCAGGTTACAGACCTGTCAGAATCTCTTCATTCATCAATGTAACAAGGAAATAGTTCACCATGCTGTCTTTGTTGCCTTTGCTGTATTCTCCATAATGCAATCCTAATTGACTATAAAATGAAATGCTTCTAACATCAGCATAAGTAGGATTTCACCTATTTCTTCCAAATTCAATTATTTTGATACCATAAAGCACTGTAAGTACTGATTTTTATTTTTTTTTAATTCCAGTATTACACAAAATGCACTGATAGCGTGTGGAGGTAGGAGTTGGACACCCTCTAAGAGGCTCCACATTAGGAGGATTTAAAGCTTAATACCAAATTTACTTTATATAATTGTTGTTTCATGGCATTTTGATTTTTTAGAGTATTACTGCAGCACACTGAAATCATACCAGAAGCACAATGTAGCTTTTGTAATATGCAGTTGAATCACCATGCAAACCTAGCTCCCATTGCCAGCCCCCGTATTCTCATCATCGGGGTGCTGGGTGTGTCAAGTCACCAGAAAGGAGTACAAGGAATGATCCAGGTCAAGCCCATTACTCTCTTCAAAGTTCATTTTAGTAGCTGGCCAGTTTTCAAACTCAACCCCAAGGTTGAGCCACACATACACTTTCTGCCCCCATGCTGCTCTGGCTAGCTCAGGACAGGAGTCACCACTAATTATCTCAGCGAAAGCTGTTTATACAACCTGATGACTCGTGGTACAGTTGTGTATCTAAGCCAAAGTTTACTTCTCAGTCCCCCTAAAAAATGCAGCTTTCTTTACAATAATTGGTCATTCTTGACATTGTTCCCTGAGCTCATTATTTTTGCCCTTCTCCTCCAGGTCTTCCTCCATTGTGGGGAGATTGGTCACAGTGAAACTGTGTCAGTGTGGTGCAAGTGCAAAGGTTCTCAACTGCTGGGCTCCATCTCACATCTCTCTAATTAGTGTACGTATGTACAGAATGAGTTTTTCCTCTCTTTTTCACCTCATATGCTCTATCTTGTTGCTTTCTGTACTTGGCTGAAGTTAGGATTTTTAGACACTAACTTGTTACGAAGTTTTTTTTCTTATTTAACAAACATATTCACAAAAATATTGTCATACTTATGGATCATGACAGCTAAATAATGCTTAAATATATATTTTTAAAAATTCTTGTGTCCTGCATCTTAGTTGCTAGCCTCAAACAAAGTTAACAGTAGCATTCTTTAGGAACTGCTTAAGATGAAAACCAAAATGCAAAGGACAAACTGATGAGAAGTGAACAGGACTTGTTCCGTGTTGCAGTGCTTCTTTTGAAGACATGACCATAGTTATGATATGAGCTCTCCTGTCTAAAATTGATTAGTAAATTAACAGACAATTTTATTACACTACTAAACCATAGTATAAATCCCTAGAAAAGATTTACTACAAAATCTCTGACTAGGGATACACTTAAGTGGTCGTGCTCACATTTGGACACATACTCAGATCTTATCTACAATGTTTTTCTCAAGTCCTCCTTCGCTCTGCCATAGCTCTTTTTCAGATACATCAAAAGGAGCACTTACCTCTACATATTTCATCCTGTGGAAGTTCTACAATCAGCTTAGGATTTCCTGGAATCCAAGAAATGTGTTCCAGATTGTAAATGACAATATTCTTTAAAGTGAGATGTTCTGAGCTAAGGATTCCAAGTGACAAAAAATACTGGTTTTTGAGTTTTGCTTAGGCCATACCATAACATTTACAGGTTTTACATTAAACTCAATCAGAAACTTAAACAACTAAAAAAAAATTAAGTTTCCATCCCCAAATTGTAATGATGGAATCACAAGACAACTGAGGTTTTAAGAGTGCTTGGCAGGTCTCTAGTCCAACACTGCTAGTCACAGCCAGTTCCACTAAAGGTCAGATGGGCATAATCCAGATAGATGTTAATAAACTCCTAGGATGGAGTCTGCATAGTCTCTCTAACCAATATGCTCCCATGCTTGACTGTCATCACAGCTTTTCCTTATATCCAGCCTGAAACTCTTGATTCAATTTATGCTGCTGTGTTGTCCTCCTGCTATGCACAGCTGTGAAGAATCTAATCCTGTCTCTTCTGTAACCTCTCATGGGTACTGGCAGGCTGCTCTTAGGCCTCCCTGGAGATGTTGCCTCTCTGGGTTGAAAAAGCCCCCTTACCTCAGCTTTCCTCATAGAGCTGCTAGCAAAAAATGGAAACAGGTTCCAGCTCTTCTCCTCATTCAGATTACAACTTTCAGTCACCCCACCTATATTTGAGAAAGCTGAATTTCAACTATAAGAGCTATCAAAGCAACCATGGTGATCCAATATTTGTTTAAATTCACTTTAAAAACAACGGTGAGAAGCTGTGGCCATTGTTTGCAGACATAGTCTGGACAATATAATCAAAAAGAAGTAGAATTGTTGAAGGCAAATAATAATAATCACGTCACTCAACCTGCTGGTCATGTCTCTCTTGATGTAGACCAGGATGGAGTTGGATTTCTGGGTTGCAAATGCACACTGCTGAGTCATATAGAGCTTTTTATCCAATAACCCTCCCAAGTCTTTCTCCCCAAGGCTTGCCTCAACCTATTACCCACTCAGCCTGTACTTGTGCTTTAGATGTGTTAATAATGAGCTTGTGGTATAAGATGAGCTTTCCTTTGTAGCAGCCAAAGGAAACTTCTCCAGTTACTTAAGCTTTTCTAAAAATTTTTCTTTCCCCACTGCGTATTATTTTGCATATATATAAATACATCTATTTTCATACATCTATTTAAAATAATAGGTGCTTTCAAATAGTCAGTTTACTTGCCAGCTCAGTGGCTGATTGGATGATTCACCAAAGTCAGGACTGTTTAAAATTTATGGGGTTTATTCTCCTTTTGTCAAGCATTTTCTACATACAGAACATTCACGTGGTATAAATTACAGAACAAAAACTGCATGAGACAGACTACTGCAATTGAGTAACAGACAGTTTACATGATTATTGTTTGCTCACAATGGAAAAGAGTTCTTAAAAAGGAAAATAGATTCAGTAGCTAGAAATGTAAGCAAATTTTTATCTCGGTTAAAGCTACTTACCAGGAGGTTCGCTCAAGCTAAAGAGAGATCTACTGTACCACACAGGGCAGAATGCTCAATGCACACAAGACTACAATGCTAGAAAATTCCAGATTTCAAAGCAATTTTACACAATCTAAATTGCAGTAAAACTTTGTTTAAAAAAAGATATTTTTTTCTGATTACCTTCAGTAAATGGAGGTCATTTTAAGAGCTTATAAGCATTCTTTAGCAAAAACATAATAAAAATAAAAATACTCTCAAACTTCTAAGTCATTGCTCTGAGTCTGGATAGATATTCACTGCTGGCTTTCTACTGACTTGTTATTCTACTTCTGAGAATCTTATTTTTCCCATTTACATGTTTAACCAGTGTTATATTAGAATACTAAGTAAACAAACTATAAAAAATACAAAGTTTTTGTTGTTTGTTTTTTGTTTTTGTCTCTTTTTTTTGCACTAATCCAGTTGGATGCAAGAACTAGAAAATCTGTTGAGCTAACCAAATGGTTTAACAAATAGGAATCAATGGTACAATGAATAAGCAAAAATGTTGTCTACTGGTCGTAGACTTCAGTTCTTTGAATTCTCATTTTCCTAAAATGCATTTTCTTTATGTTTAATTAACAGTTTCCTCAATGATATAAGTGAAGCTTTGTGATGCCAGGTTTTAAGAATATGGTTTATTCTGAAAGAATGTGCAATATTTCTCTTGAGCAGACTTGAAACTCCTTGCTGACGACACCCTGTAATAGCTGAAAAACCTAGCATCTATTTTTTTTCTAAAAAAAGGTACAGCTTCTGCAAGCAGCTTTCTCAGCTAAGAGACCATAAAAATAAACTCCAAAATACAGTGATCAGAAAACACTGCAAATATATAATTTTTTTCCTGTCCATGTATGTTGCACAACTTGTCACCTGGAATTTGATAGCAGAACTTTCTTTCCAATGACAAGTAATCCTGTAGCCATAGTGGGAATAAATTTTATAATTTCTACATTTGTCTTTCTTGTGAGACTTTCGCTTCAAGGCACAAAAAGATTTAACAGTGGACTGGACAGGACATAACATTTCAGCTTAAGGAGTCAAAGGTTGTTGTACAACAGCTCTTGTTTTGTGTCTGAAGCAAAAAAACCCAAAATTTGAATAATATTTAAGTCTTCCATTTACAAATGCAAGGTATCATATTAAATTTCTTGAAGCTTTTTTGGTTGTTTTTTTTTTCTTTTTTACACTAATTTATTATACTTAGCATCAATTTCAATATTTCATTATTTTAAAAAACACAATCTCAGCTGATAATTAATAAGGAGTGCCATTATCAAACAGCCATCCTTTTAGTCACTTCACGTGGAAGCTGATTGAAATTGTGTACATGTCAGAGAAGGAACAGGTATAGAAGGGCCTAACAATTTAAAATTAAAATTGTGTAAATTTGAAGAATGGTGTAATTTAAGTGCAATGTACTGTAAAACTATTAAGTCAAGTAAATATCTAACACAGATTCTTATGCTTCTCCAACCCAAACTACTGTGTTGCCTCTCTCAACTTCGGTGATTTCACAATTTAACTTATTGAGCCGTCCATCCAGGATAAACAGAGATTCCTTGGAAGGGGTCATGAGATACTGACCAAAAAGGCCACTGTCTTTTATAAGACGGTTCTTACTGTTCCAAGGCCATTCGCCTGCCTTCATGGGTTCCTTCAGACTCTTCACCATCTTCACCTTGCCAGAAGAGAGCTCCAGGAAGAGAACATCAGTCTGTGTGCTGGAGCTGCAGTAGACATTGTATTGATGAGCTTCAGTGAAGGATGGCTGAAAAGCTACATCAGATATGTGCAAATTAGTGTGAATGTCAAATGCATCCTGTATTTCTCCTCTCACTGTTATGGACTGGATCCTCAGGAGGCCTTTTGCATCATCAATGCTGAGAAGGTAGTGTCCATCTGGAGAGACGTGCGGCGTGCCCGTGACGTCGCCGTTGTATCCAACCACGGAATCAGTAACGCTATCCACGATGAGCTGCGGCAGGACAGCCCCAGTGGTGTCAGGCTTACAGCAGATAAAAAGATATCCTCCAAGATGTGTATAAGCCAGTGACTTGGGAATGCAATTATAATCCTTTAAACTAACTGTCTTGATGTATGACATCGTTTCTAGATCAATTTTCTGGAGCATGGGATCGTCCTTATGAAGAATATATCCAAACCTGAAAGGAAAAGCAGAAAACCAAAGTCAGAGTTCCTGTGTGCATTATGTATGAATGGGGAAAGACACCATGAGCAAAGGAGATAATATGTGCAGCGGTGCATTGCTATACATCTCAGCTTCAGATGTTTCAGATATTAAGCAGTTTATAATATTTTATTTTTAGTGTTGTAATTTAGAATGTATAAAGAAATGCCTAAAACCCATTTATTTGATTAATGGGAAAGCTCTTTTTTCCTACTCACATGAGGGAAAAGTAAACCATTACTTTCTAGTCATTTCTAACTTTCACAAAAGCCAGGAAGGAGAAAAAGATTAAATATCAATAGATACCACATCCCATATATTTGAATTCAGTTCATGGACTCTTCAACTTACTTGGGAACATCAGCTTAACCCAGTGTGCATTGTTATTCAGATCATTATCTGAATCTTCCTTATTTTAATTCAATAGAAATTAATATCATAAAAGGATTTAGGTTTATGCCTCCTAATCACCCAAACACCATATTTCTTACAATTTAAATGATCCTTTCTGCTCTTCCATACATCAAGAAACTCACCTAACATGAATAATATGATTACATTTTAAAATCCTAGAGCTGATTGATTGTAACCTTTTAATATAAACTATAGCACTATCTTTAATGGTAATGTATGTTTTGACTGCACAATCAATTGACTATATATAAATATGTGCAAAAAAGATACTTCTAAATATTATGGAGCCATGTGAAAGTATATTAGCTTTACTTATCTAAGTAGCTTACACAGCACTTTCCCCAAACAGCTGTTTTCTTTTGGCACATTTCTTGGCTCTTTCCTCTGAATCTTTGATCCTAAAAACGAGGCTGTGTGATGATAAATATAATCTAAAAATACCTTTCACATCATTTTGATATAAAGCCATATGACAGCCAGAACGTTCCAACAATTGAGCTGACAATAACACAAAATTTTCACACTGTACTTGTAACCCCAGTGTACTTACTAATCAGTGAACTGCCAAAGTATAGGCAAAAAACATTTCAGGACATTGTTCAGGCAGTTCCTCAGTATAACATAGGGTGAATTACATTACAATTTCTACTGAACACTTAATTTTAGCCCCACCTTCCAAAATCCTTGCATACTGCTTCAGTATCATAAAAGCACGGAACTAAAGAACTATTTCAATTGTTAAGGACCTTAGGATTTAATTTGGTCCAAATCCTACCCAAAGATGGTGCAGTGTGAATGACACTGTCCACGATTACAATTTGATCTGATTATGAGATCAATTTTGTCTTCAGTTATTCAGCCACTTATAAATACATTAATTCAATCATCTTGGTTAGGAAAGTGTGAGTGAGATTTTTTGGAAGTTATGTCTGGATAACTTATTTAAGATAACGTTACTCTTCTATTCATGAGGTCTGCTGTTCTGCCATAGAAAAAGATCAGGATCATAAGGCAGATCTTGATTTTTAGGTTTTTTTTGCCACATAACATCTGTTTCTTAATCTTTTTGGGTAGCCATTAACTCGTTGATTCCTGGTTTCATTATTAATTGGTAAGTATTTTTCAGCTATAAGGAACAGACCTATGCTGTATTATGTACAAAATTGTCCTGTAATAGAAAAGGTTAAATAGGTAACAACACTGACATTTCACATCTCCATATTTAATAACCAGTGGTAGACACATGAGCAGCGGATACAAAAGGACAATAGAATTGGCTTATTGATTGCGTTTTTACATAACAATGGAAAGCAATGATCAGTGAACCATCCTGGAACAGGAGTATTCACAAGAAGATAAAGGGAAAATACCTAATTTTAAGGTCAATGTGATGACAGGTACTGAATAGCTTAATTTTAAGCTATTATAATATTATTTAATCTATTTTAATAAAAGAACACAGTGCAGAGAGTTTTTGCTTTAACTACTTTCGATCTCAATTTCAGTTGCAAACACACAGTACATTTTTTGTTTGAGACTGGCAAGCTGACCTTGGGTTTGAAAACCAGTTTTCTCTTTCAGCATACCAATATACAGTCGAGGGAAAAATCAGGAAAACTTTTTTGAAAGTGAAAGAAAAGGCTCTCACTGAGTTGTTTTTAGCTTACATAGGTACTAAGCCACAGACTTATAGCCAAGTGAAATTTTCCAATATACATAAACATACACCAAATCCTTACTGTGATTTTGAAAATACAGCAGTCATCATTTACATGATTAAATCTATAAATATTTTTTAATATTTGGCCTGTCGTTTTCAGAAACTATATTAAAAATAGGAACAAATTATGTTATATAAAAAAATTGGTCATTTAACATTTTACTATATTTGATACATTTTATTCTATACATTTGTCCATCACATTTCATTAAATTCAGGAAAAATACTTAAAATTTTACTGTATGTTTTAAGTTGCACTTTAGTTTCTATCCTGCATGAGAGAAAACAGAAGTAATCTTTTTTTTAAAAAAGGTAATACTTTTTTAAAAACCCAAATGAATTCTTAACCATTTTGCACCCCAAATGTAAAAATCTAAATACATATCTTTTAAACTGGTCAAAACCTAAACTCATTCTTTTTTTCATTTATCATATATCAAGCTAGAAGAAGAAATTTTTGTGCTGCTCGATGATTCATTTTTTTCTAAAGCTTATTCCAGGTCATAAAAATGACCTTCTTCTAAAGTAAAAGAAATGCAAAACAAGATTATCATCAATTATCTAAATCAGCAAATCTTACTTGCTGATTTAAACTGTGATTAAAATGAAGTATTTAAATCAATTTGATTCAAAGAAATCTTCCTTGCTTATGATTATTTGATTAAGCAGTATTAATGATCAATTTATGCAATATTTTTTTTGCATCCAAATGTTATTGATTTAAAGAGGAACATATAAGTTACTAATCTTTGCTCCTCAAATATTATTTCCAGAATGTATGTTTTTGAACCACAGGCACACTTAACCCATGTTTACCTTGGCTGCATAAACTCTTTGATTACCAAATGTGAATGTGGTGTCCAAGGCTAAAAAAAAGGTCTTGTCTACCTTCCCTAGGGGTAACAAAACTGCACATGTGGAAAGACTCACGTTTGGCATCTAGCTTTGCCCACAGAGGACACTGCCATTGGGCTGTACTCCAGCTTCTCATTACCTGGTGGTACCTTCTTTCACACAAATCCCCTAAACTCAAAAGTTTTGCATAAGCATTCTCCGATGCATGTCATCAGGATAAATTTAGCTCCTGTGAAATAATTAAGATCCTTTAAATTTTTTTTCTTGACTAACCTGGTTAGTGTGAATGAAATATCTTAGGAACCATGGAAGAATGTTGATGTAAACCTTCCCACTAGCACAGACAGATTTAATAAAAATTATGTTTGTCTACAGCAAGGGACTCCAGATCTCCAGACTTAGTCAGCAAACACATTTTAAAACAAACCAGCTGATAACATAAGGGTACTAGTTTCCTTTATAGCTTTATCGATCTCTTTGTAATATTTAGTTCACTGTTCAAAAAGCCACAAGTAAAAAGTTTACAGTATCTTGGACAGACTGTTCCAGTGATGTAAACAGTGGCTTCAGCTTTAGTAATTGAGTTTAAGTGAAAATTACAGAAACTGGCTTCAACATTGTACCCACTTTATCTGATGTTCTATTTTTATTGCACTTGAGAGATTTATTGTCCCTTGCTCTGGAGCTATTAAGGAATTTGATTTTATATGCTACAGCAGCTAACCATATGTATTCTGATAATCAGTTATACCTGAATGCTTGTTTACAATGAATCTTACTTATAAAGTGTGCAAAGAGCAGTTTAATGCATTTTTTTCAGCTCACAATTATTTACAGCTATCCTTGCTATTCATTGCATTCTATTTACTTCTGAATTGGAAGCAAAGGTTTGGGTGATATGCTCTCTTTCCTTCCTTAGAGAACTGACTTCTCTAGCCCTGATAAAATATAACTCCATTTTCTTGTACCATCTACATGCAAAAGACTTTTTGCTTTATAATGTCTTCTAGTTCAAACTTCAAAAAGTCACTGTTTTGGACACAGATGTAAAATTAGCCCAAAGTGTACCATTTCTGGAGCTGAATACACTGAGATATCAGTTACGTGAGCAGAATAATGTATAGAACATACGTAGCAGTTTATAGTTACTGATTTCAAAGCAATGTACAGATAATACAGAGGGTAAAGAAGCTGAATGACTGGCCTAAGGCTATATAATAATCCATTGGCATAGTCCAGGTGAAAGTACAGGTTATCTAAGGCCCAGCATAGTTTCTAACTTATCATGCTACAGGTTACTATTGTAACTGAGGTACTAAAGAGACAGATGTGAGAAAAAACATATAAAAATATATAATTTTGAATAAGAGTATATAAAATCACTCCATCAAAATAATGTTTTTGATTGCTAAAAATAGGCAGAACTATGGACCTGGCTGGGAGAGAAGTTGGTAAAATTTCATGAAGGATCTACCCTTCCCAAAACCAGAAGTATAGCTGCCAAAAGCAATTTATTAGAACTAACAGGATTTTATCAATACTACTGTTTAAACAATTCTTTCTTGGCTGTCATACTGCCTGCAACATTTCAGTGCTCCAATTAAAATTCAGTAAAGCTGGACAGGGATGTTAGTACCCTAACAGCACAACAATACAGATAAAAAGAAGGGTTGCGGGGGGAATCGTTTAAAGCTGCCAGTCTTCTTGGGTGTAAAAGGATTTGGCAAGCTGTGTGTTTCCTATGTTTGTCTGCCTGTCTCAGTGAGAGCTGTGTGGCTGGAGTTTTGAGAAGCTAAACAAATCAAGAGAGGTCTGTTCTTGTGCCTGTGAGGTTTGTGAGGCTGACTCTTAGTCTCTGAGAATTGCTAGGCAGAGGTGTAAGGATGGGAAAAGTAATGAAGTTCTGGAGGGAAGGCAGAGAAGGGAAAAGGGGAAGTAAAGAAAACTGATAAGAAAAACTAAGAATTTCATGTCTGGTATAGTTTAAAAAAATACAAACCCAACAGAAAGAAACAAAGAATGAGAAAAAATATACTTGTTACCCAAGATGAGAAAGTACTTTCCAAGCCACTGGCAATTGAGGAAGGTGATAATCAGGTTTTTATAGGGACATATATCTGTCAGGTTAGATAATTTGTTCCTAATAATTTTGAAAGAGTTGACTAGCTCTTAGCATTTTAATAAATCTCAGAATAACAGAAAAATTTGGAAAGTCTAAAAAAAAAGATTGTTGAAATATTCATAAGACAAAGTCAGGTATCCCAGCTAAGCTGAACAGCTTGATGCATATCCAAGAGAAATAATAAAATAGATGATATGAGAATGAATTACAGAAAATCGTGAATATAACACAGTCAACCTGGGTTTATGAAAAAATTAACTTTGTCAGACAAATCTAATTTAATTTTTTTATTAGAAAACCTTCTGAAAGTAACTGAATATCAGGAGGGCATAATTTTCTTGGAATAAAAACTCATACCTGAAAGAAAAATAATTTGTCTGTAATACAATGGAGTTGTCAATGCAGAATCATCATTTCACAGGAAACTTCTTGGTACAAAAGCTGATACTTCACAAAATTTTCACTGATTATTTGGATGTAAATGTCTATGAATGTCCATGACACTAAGACTGTAGATAATGACAGCAAAATCATTATAGTCAGTTGCTCATTTAAGCAAAATATATTCAAAGATGGACAAGGGTAAAGTTGAGCAGCTTCATGTGTGAATGAGGAATGTATGACATGAACACAGAACAGTATCCTAAAAAGTAGCAGCTATAAAAGGATTTAATGATCATAGCAGACATGCAAGTCAATACGAAAGCTGAGTCTAATGAATCAAAAATAAAACTAAGACTCAAAAGCCTGTGTAAGTCCTTAAGGGTATATCAAAAGAGAGGTGAGTAAGAATAATGCAACACACTCACTTCAACACACCTGTATTCTACACTGGGGAGACTAACTTTATGGGGTTTTTTTTTCCTCATTTCTGACCTTCTAAAAAGGAATTAAAAAAAACAGGGGCAAGGAAAAACCTGAAAATTATTTGAGGAATGGAGACAATGATTTTATGCCAGAGTTTGAGTCGAATGTAAATATGGTTGCATACTGAAACCAGACAACTTTAAATTAGGAATAGGTAGTTTTTCCTATCAATGAGGACAATGTACCATTGCAACTAACTGCCAACATCATGAATTTTCTGTGATGCGACTCTCCAGGTAAAGATTATACTGCTATCTCCTTGGATAAGTATATGTAGCTTCAAAAATATCAGATTCATTGTCTGAATCACTGAATGACTATTTGAAATGTTTAAAACTGAAAGTACATGCAGAAGTCAGAGAAAATGTTCCCATGGCCTCTTCTAGCTGACAGATATATGAAACATCGTTTTTTTTGGCTTTGTTCATATAATCAAAATTGCATAGGTACAGTAGATTTTAATCTTATACTACTCATTCATTTGATGGTGAGATATTAACCATCATAAAATCATAGAATCATCAAGGTTGGGAAAGACATTTAAGTTCATACAGTCCAACCACTCCCGCAGCACTACTACTGTAACCCCATAACCACTAAACCATATCACCATATCATCCAGACACATCTTGAACACCTCCAGGGGTGGTGACTCCACCACCTCCCAGGGCAGCTTATTCCAATGCCTGAAAAGAAGTAACCAAGTGCTTCAGATCTCATGAAATGACTGTAATCGGACACAATCCCTTAGCTCACAGCACACACACAAGTAGAATGCAGAGGAATCTGCCCTTCTGCAGACCTCAGGTTGTGATGCCACTTTTCCATCCACTGTATAGAAAACAGCTGTTTTTTAAAACTTTTTTTACACTGTTTCTGATCTTAAGTAATTGTGAATTTCACACGAGTTACTAATAATATTACAACTACCGATCTTTCATACACACATCTTTTCAAAATGAGCATCGTCCTTGACAACACATTGATCTCCAAATTCAGAAGGTTTATGAATTGCTTGTAATATTACAACTATAAAAGCTAAATAATGGGGTGAAAAATGTCCTAAGGCTGAATGGTCATTCTTTTGAGGTTTATTGATCTAACTGTACAAGATCATGGTGGATTGGCTGGGGAAATGGTATTAGACCATGGAGACCTGCTTCAAAACAGTTACCTGTTTACACACAGCAATGATCAGTTGCAAACAAATTTAATTCTACTCTCCATAACCTAATTGCTGCCTTCTAACTAACAGATGTATCTGTCTTCCCCTTTCTACAGCATTATGAACCATCTCAGCATACCAGTGTCAGATTATTAACTCTGCTTCCATTGCCAGATTGGGTCTTATCTTTCTGATGAGGAGACCAGAGCAACTATTAAAAAAAATATCACTAACCAAATTTGTAAAAAAAAGTATTGCAAGTCACTAAGGTGATAGATTTGGATTGCACAGGTAAGTAGATTGGGGGATGCCAAAAAGCTGTATGTAATAAAACGGGGTAAGAAAATGTTGTTCTCCAGTGGCGTCTATAGAACCAGCAAAATCGGAACGTTTCACAAAATTTATATTAGTGAGACCTTTGTATGAGGTCTCTGCAAACCAAAACTCCAAGTGCATGTACTGAGCTTTGACTATCCCAAGATTTTTTTTTCCATTCTGAGTAAAGGAAAGCTATTAGATCTGAGTAAAGAAGTCTGCATTACTACTGCATGTTCTATAGAGATGGAACCCAACCCCCAAAGTAGCTATAACATTGTAATTTTCCAAAGCACCTGGCTAGCTAAAAGGATTAAAAAATACGGCCATTTATAATTATGTCGTTAAATTGTGTCTGCCACCTCTGTTCATTTAGTCTGATTTTTATGATTAGGCTGTTGGAAAACAGCAAGTGATAGTTGAGAATACCTTCATTTTTCCAGAATGTTTTATATATAGTTGATGGAATATTCAATTCAAAATTTCCTCTCTTATAGCTTAGTATGTAGAAGCCTCCCACTGCTCATTAATCTCTGATTAATATTTATGACAATTTCAACCCTTATGTCTCTTCTATCCAGTGAAATAACGCACAATATCAGCACATAAAGGTGTTTCTCACAGTGCATATTGGAGTTATGTGTAACTTAAACCTGACAGGTATGAGAGCAAATCTTAAGATTCCAATAATTTATTGTACAGTTAATACGAGTGGGAACTGTAGCCTGTGGGCATATCACTCCAATTGGAGTAAATGCTAGAATTGTGAAATCTGTGACTGTTTCTTTCTTCCCTTGCTCCATATGAATAAACAATAATGATTTTCATCACAGATTTTCAAGATTTTTGGCCATATGTTGTGACAAAAGTTTAAACGAAATAAGGCTAATTATACTTAGCAACTCTATAGCAGTTTCTGTAAGAGTAGTATACCAGATTTGGCTGAGATGGAGTTAATTTTTATTATACCAACCTGCATGGTGCTTTGTTTTAAATTTATGAACAAAAGTGTTGATAACTCACTAATGTTTTAGATATTGCTCAGCACTGCTGGCACAGCACCAAGGCCTTCTCTGTTTCCTACTCTGCCTTTCCCATGAGTAGTCTGGAGGTTTGGATAAGGTTGGGAGGTGACACAGTGGGCTACCCCAGGGATATTCTATGACACATAACATTATGTTCAACAATTAAACTTCTTCCAAAGTAGCTGTTTCTCCTGCTAAGCGGGAGCTCAGCTGCTGGATGGGGACAGCTCTCCAGAGGGAGTCATTAGTTTTCCATAATGAGCTTTACAGAACCCAGACAAAGGGAAACTGAGGTAACTCAAATTTACTTGTCCAAACCAACTTCAAAGAGATAGAAAGAGTATCCTAAAATGTAGTAATTGCAAAATGCAATTATTAAAAAAAAAAAAGCAGATCATATGGATGATTGCCTTATTTTTAAAAAATAAAAAAACAAGGCCACACATTTAAAGTCATATAATTACAGTGACAAATTTAATAAGACTATAGATTATCACTTCCACTTTCATCTCACAAAATAAATTCAAGACCATATTTTTAAAGCAACTTAAGGTATTTAAAATATGTAATTTCTCTCCACATTTTATGAACCTATAAGCCTGTTTGTAACACACACAGGAAAAAAAGAATAGTAAACCCAGGAACTCCATCATTCTTTTCCCAAAGTAATTATCATAATTACCACTATCTTATTTCCTGAAAAACAACCTGAAGGCTCTCATTCCCAAACTGCCAAAGTAATCCCTATAGCAAATCAGATTATTGCTCTACCAAAATTAGTCCTCTCTCTTGCTCTCATCAGATTATCAAATGTCTCAGAGTGAGGGAAATCTTTTATCAAATCTTTCTTTGGAATAGTGTCCTCACAGGAACTTGCCCATCACTGAGAACTAACTTATGACATAAGGCACCAACACTAAATTAATTTATTAAAAGGTAGCAATTTTAGAAATCTTACTAGGTATTATTATTACACATACATATTGCCAGTTTTTACAAGTATTTTCATGTCCTCTCTCTTTTCATACCTAATTTTCAGTTTTTTACCCACAAAATTCTCATTACCTTAAATTCCATTGTTTGTAACAGGTATAAAAGGTAAAAAACAAATTTCCCTTACATGCTATACAACTTCCACTTATGAGAAAATGTTAAAGTGCAGATTATCATATCACAGGATTTATATAGCTGGCTCCCTTTCACTGCTCAAAATAAATTATTCAATCACTATCCTTTAAGGTGTGGGGCTTTCAAACCTGAAAAACAAACCTTTGTTAATGTAGAAAAATGGTTTATTATCGTTTAGACCAAGTAATGATAGTTTTACATAAAATTTCTCTCAACTTCTTTATCAAGTCTGTTCAGCCTAAGTAGCATTGACTCTAGCAAAGCTCAGGAAGAGTATTTTGCTTTTCAGAAATGAACAAAACAACTTTTTCCTCTCAATTATCTCACTGTTCTTATATATCTGTTATGTCACTTCTACTTCGAGGTGTACCAAAAATGATTTGAATGTCGTTAAACAATTTAAAATGTGTGCAGCTTCCTGCTCTGGATTTTGTGGGTTTGTTCCATAACAAGAAAGTAGATTTCAATAACTGAATTAGAAAATGTATTGTAGAAGTATCATTGGTAGAATGTGCTATGTGTATTGGTAGTGCAAAACAGAAATCTGGCTGAAATCTTTAGTGACTCACCCAGTTCTGTGGGAGGTTTCCTGGTTACAGGATGTCACATTTATGTGCATAACTCTCCATCTTCATCACTGTAGTGCCTAAATAAATTTTTTCCCTTAATTCTATTATTGAGAAAAGGTTTAATAAGAAACTTATTCCAGAAGATAAGTACTTGCTGCCTGAACTTCAGCACTGCCACATTTTAATATCTCTTCACATATCTGAGAAGAGTTGACTTTGTTTACAAACCAAAATACATAGCCATTGCACAAGGAGGTTGTTTACTGTCAAGCCTTTTCTGAATTCATTTGATACAGTCACAGGGCAAACACTCACCCTGTGAGTTGGTGTATTTCACACTGGCAGGGATTCTGCTACCATTTTGTTATGACTGCTAATAGGTGTGTAGCAAAAGCATCCCTAAGCATCAGCGGATTATCCTTTGGACCCTTCTGTCATAGAAATCCTATGGGACAGAGGGAGGGATAACAAGGGAAAAATCCCACACCAGTGCTGAAATTGCATGAAATATCACTCTCACATATCTGTGGTTTATTTATTGCCAGTCTGCAGAGTTTTAATGAAGGTATGGGTTTTTTGATATAAAAAGAGCATGTTACAAACATAAACATGCATACAAGTATATAGAACAGGTATAATATCAGCTTGCAGGTGAAGTATAGGAAGAAAATCACATACTAGGACATCCCTCCTTTCACTGTTTTTTCTTCTAAAATAACAAGTGGAAAAGTAAAAATAATTTTTGCCTCTGGGTCTCCATCCTAAGTTTCCAAATATTTTCACTGCTACTCTCTGCACAATCCTGTGTCTTCCAAATTTTCCTACAAAGGCCCCACTGATGCTGTTTGACATCAAGTGGTAGTATCCTTGAAAGCGACAACTTTTCCTTTTCCTCTCAAGGGATAAGCATGCTCTCTCTCTTAGGATTGAACATAAATGCTTTCATTTTCAGCTGATGAACTGGAGAATTGAATGTCTACATATCAGTATCATATATCATTAAGGACAGCAGTGCTAGATCTCAAGCCACAGAAAGTTGAGTTCTGGGTGGCTCTGATAAGGATTTCAAGTAATACCCTTCGAAATTTAAAAGGAAAGTGATGTTTAGATTAAGCACATGTGCAAAATGAGTGCTCTGGCACAATGACTAGTTTAGTTTTAGTACTGTAGTTTTTATAATCTGTTCTTTTCATCAGTTTATTAAAAATTGATATATGAACCAGAAAATAAAAAAACCTCAGAATTATATGTCTTAACTGTATCTCTTCCAGAGTACTTAAACATATCAATTTGTTTATATTTATACCCTTATTGCTTTGAAATCAACAAGAAAAAACAATTTCTGCAGTTCTAATCAAGCACAGCTGCTTCCCTCCTCTTCAAACGTATCATCAATAAGAATTGCCATTACAAATGTACAGCATCACCACAACTCCTTAGTGCAAAAATAATTATCTACAGGTAGCATTCCTCTTCTGAGAACATCTACATTTCTATGCACAACTATGTATGTCTAAATATGAGCTGAAAATCTTAGGTGCTATTTTTTGCCAGCAGAAATCTAAACTACACAGTTAACAGAGTCCAAAGAAATTTTTAAAATAATCAGTACCAGAGGCCTGTAGGGGGTGAGAAATACTGTTTATACGCTGTGTGCATAGACTAAATCTCCAGTAACCATTGCAGGAGACAGACAGCTTACACCCACAGATATACTGCGTTTTCACATCTAAATCTAGGTGCCTACAATCTGAACCTCACACTCACCATAAGCATCCTCTCAGCATGAAAACATAATATCCAAATATAGCCTTGTAAAACTTTGCACAGGTTTGGGCAATTGAAGCTTAAATGACTGACATTGCATCACAATGTGACTAAGAGCTAGAATTACATTTGAAATGTGATTGTCTGTTTCTCCAAGCCATTATAACAAGTTCAGGCATCATACAGCAGTAGGAGCTGTTAAAGCTTGCCTCTGCGGTCAGAAATTCAAACTACTGATTCGAGGAATAGCTGGCACTGCTGAAAGTACCTGCACAGAGTGAAGAATGTTACATAAGTCTCCATACAAAACAGCCCTAAAAACAGAGATGTCTCTCCCAGAATCTTCAGGAATCTCTGAAGATGATTTTCACCTCTCTCAAAGCATAGCTTTAACAGAAAACCATCATTTTTCTTTTCACAAAAAGTATAATTTGCCAGCCATAAAAATCAAATTCAGTACTTTTTCAAGGCTAGAGAGTCATCAAACATACACAGAGAAACTCTTCAGAGTCTGCCTTTCATTTTTGTCTTAGGGTTTTGTGGAGATCTATGAACTGCTGCAAATCTTATGTATGAATTTTCCAAGAGCGACTTTGTTCATCACAACATCTTTGCGAACTATGTTTTCATGACACTACGGAAGTACTTGGTATACTCTGACAGAACTAACACTGCTGCAAAATATCAAGATGGAATCCACTTCAGACAACGAATTTACAAAATATAACTAATATCTTTCGAGAAAAATAAATATATAGAATGTGTCTAGTAACCATGCTATATGTACTGATTTTAAAAGTTCAGGAAATTTCCTGGTTTATAAAGAATTATTTTTAAAATGTTTCTGTGGACAGGAACTATGAAAGCTGTGCAAGGGAACAGTATACAGACTATGCTACACAACTTTTCCCATTCTAAAGCATGAGTAACACAAGAAAAAATTAAAGCCCACCGAGACACAATTACTTGAATTAACTATTTGGACCTAACTAAGCAGAGTTAGGTCCAAACTGTCTTACCAATATTTTTTATCTTTATAATACCGTGAAATGTATACTGGCTTATTGTGCAAAACACCCTAAAGCAAAGGTCACAAGAGAAAAACAAAGCAAGAAGAAACTCAGTGCAGGACTTCAAAGAAGTTCTGTGCTAGAAAAGTGCCAAAGTCATGTGAATTCTGACACTGCTTCTTTAAATTTGCAAGGTGTCATTTTTTTCCCCTCTTCCTTCAGGGAGAGCAACTCACTTTGCCTCTTCCATGCACACATAGCCAAGCAAGATGCAAGTCTGGAGCTGCCAACAGGTGGCAAATTAACAACCTGAGTTCCTCTCTATGCTATTTTCTTCTTTTAGACAAGCCATATATATTGCTTATCACTCCAACTGCAGTCAGTATAAAAGAGGAAATATCTAAGCATTGTTTAAAAAGACAAAATGGAGAAAATATTTGGGATTTTTTTTCCTAAAAATGAGGATAAATTTATTTTTTCATTTTTTTAAAGAGTATATTAACATAAAACTTTAAGAAATGTAAGAATTTTAAGAATTCTTCACTTCAGGAAGATTGACAGACTAGAAGATGAGGAGGAGGAGAAGCATAATATAAAAATTGATGGCCTCTATCCTTTCTGGTTTTGGCCCACCCCAAGAGATTACCGTTATGAAGACTATAGACATTTTTTTTTAATCTGAAATCAATCACTTGAGGATAATTATGCTCTCAAAATAGAAAGTAAATATAACAGAAGAAAATTAAATAAGCTACAATCAAAATTATCTGTACAAGAAGCAAAGACCAGTATTTTTGTACAAAAGAGAAATTTTCTAACCTAATAATAAAATTATTTGTTCAATTAAAAACCCCCAAACTATTATCTACTATATCCTGAGTGAATAAAAATTTTGTTTAAAGTCTCCCAATATTCCATGCTCAGAAACAGGAAAAAAAGCCAAAATAAAACCCACAGACCAAAATGCTGTGGGGCCACTCTTATGGAAAATGAGTAATTTTAGAGTAAAAAAAGATCATCACTATAATTTCTGCTATATAAAGAAAAGAATTTGATTGCAGGTCTAGTTTTCTAAAAATATTGATTCTTTTATTATATTTCTGCTTGGGAAGAAGTTCTGGGTTTTGAAAACTTCAGGTTTCAAAACACAAACATGAATGTTTGTATTGTTATAGATTTGCACACTATAAGTCTCATCTGTATTTCTCCAACTAGAAGAAAAAAATATCTATTAAATCACAGATAATTTTTGAAATTTACAGTGTATATGGGATGAAGGAGGAAAACTAATATATAGCTAGATATAACTTGCTTTCATTGAAATAATTATTATTATGTGGATTAAGCAATACCTTTTTATGATAAAAATAGATGGCAGCAGAGATCTAACCCATCAGAAATCATAAGTTTTCTTAATAATACTGATAAAAATAAATACAAGTTTTCACAGATTAATTCAGAAAGGAACTTATTAGTCAATTGTAAATAGTATGAAATGAAAATTTTTAGACCTATGGGAGCAGAGTCTTAGTAATGAAAATGTTCCTGATTAGATCCTTAAGTGTATTGAAATATAATAGAAAAAGACATCGCAAGGGCTAGGGGAAAAAGCAAAAAACCCAAAAGTGACCTGCTGTCTCACACCAAGGGGATAACAAGTGCTGAATATCACCTGAGAGATGTGAAAATTATCTTTACAGTAAGTATTCCAAGATTGCAGAGATTGACATTCACAGATCTGTTCTGAAGATTTTATTAATTTTTGATACTGCTTTTTATATACCTCATAGAAGTGACTATGGTGTCTCTGTTTCCATTCTTAGTGAGGGAGCCCAGTGTAGAGAGGATTAAATTAGATGTCAAAGACTCCACAGTCAGTGATGGTCAAACATACTAAAATGATTATTTTTTTTCTCTCTTTCCTTTACTCTCTCGGCCCATACTGACCATTATTTTGAAAAATAAGGATATCAAGAACTTCAAGACAGCCATGCAAGACAGATGAGAAGAAATATTTCAGCAAGGGCTTGGAGGAATCCTGACAAGTGTTATGTTCTTAGAATAAAGAGATCTCAAATTAAGCTTTGTGCTCTGAGATTGAATAGAAAAAAAAATCCATTACTAGACAATATGTAACAGAGATAGAATATAATATTATAAAATAGATAGTTTTACGCATTGGTAAGCTTTCATCTTCTGAGTTTATCCTACATAATATTTAATAAGATGGGCTCTGGATTATAAAATGAACACCACAAATTTAATGCTGCTGAGCTGAAGTAAATGACATTGTAAGTGTCATCAACAAAATTCTCCCTCTTATTGGGATAGTTTTTACTTGGGTGGAAAAACCAAAAGGGATACAATCTTTTAAGCATTTATCTGGGGAAAGTCTATGCAAGTTGTATTCTGCTCCACTGGATAAATCAAGTAAGTGCTTGCAGGCACTTCTTGTGGGAAGGGATGATTTTTTTTAACACACTGCACAAAGCTCAGGACTTCGGACTTTTAGTGCACATTTGCACAGCTTAGGGATAAACTCTGAATTTTTAGGGTACTAGTGATGCAGGTGTCTGTGAATTGTTTGAGGTCTCCCTGGGGGAGCACTTACGAGATGTGTATTACAATAAGTTTTCAAATTATTGCAAATTTTTGTCCAATGCTGACAGGAAATAGTCCAAGAAATTTTAGGACAAAGTGAAGTAACTTAATTTCTACATTTTTAGTATCCAGGAATATATTAAACTGTTCATGTTATATCATAAAGGAACCCACACAGCAAAAATCTATTTTTAGTGTTGGCAGCAAATGCATTTTTCTGTCTCATACTTTCTAGGGAAGGAGAGCTAGAAATTTAATAAAAAAACCCAATCATTTTTAAAGCAATAAAAGTCAAAGAAATGGCTAGCTATACAGACACAGCAAACAAAAGACATTCTAAAGACACTCCTAAATGTCAGTACAAGGTAGGATAGGATTAAGAAAATCTGGCACTTCAGAAATGTGGTAACATCAAGGTGCGCAGATGCCATATGGACTGAACAGTCAAATTTATATATGTCAAAAGAAACAGTCAGCGCCAGTACAGAATGAGTAACGAGGTAAAGATAAGGACTACAAAGGTGGTAAATAACACACAGCAAAACAGTCTGAATAGATCTTTTTCTTTGTCTTAAACATGAAGTCTACATACTGATATAGCTGAGGATATGTGAATATTCTCAAGAACAAATACTGAACTTCATCACAATTCCTTTCTCTCCTTTTAGTTTCTACTAGGGACCCAAATTAAGAAAATATTACATGCAACAACAACAAAAAAACCCAACAAAAACAAAAAAAACCCACTAAACAGAAACAAAACAAACAAAAGAAAAACCACCAAAAAAAAGCCCATAATTTTTGTTTTTAAAAAAATGATAAAATATTATTTTTTGCACATAGAAGCATCAGAGATGACATCTGATTTAAAAATGCATGAGTATCATGGCAAAAATGATCAGGCACATCAGGGCAAATTTCTGTGTTCTAATTTGTAGATTCTATAGGATGTGGGAGTTGGTTTGAGTGGCTCTGTTAAGATGGAAGTTGGATGTTTTATTCACCATAAGATGTTACCTGCTGACAGCTGAGGACCCATGGAAGGAACACAAAAATAGTCTATTTGTGTAGGCTTCGAAGTTTCCTCACAGCCTGATTCATATGATTTAAACCCATTTAAAATGGGTTTGTAACATAACAAATAGGATAGCTTAAACACAAATCTATTCTAAATGTCAAAAAATAGAACTGAACAAATGAAAACATCCAATCACATTTTTACTACATTCTTGTCACAGATCTAGACTACAGCACGATTCTTGCTGCTATCAAGAAAACAGCTCCATCCAAGCCAGACCCAGCAAGATTTTTAAAAATAATTCTAAAAGAATTGTGTTCTGGTTGTTTCTTAATAAACATACCAAAAAAAAATCTCCCCCCAAAAAAGGGTTGATTGCATCAGTTTAAGATTGCCTCCAAGCTAATAAATGAGTCTTTATAATCTGGGGCATTTTTGGTAAAACAACAAGTAATTAAGACATCACTAAGATAAGTTCTATCCACTGAGTACAACAAATTACATGCCATAATTGCAGGGATTAGTTTCTTCTTATAGTTGATTGTGTTTTTAAACTAATTACATTGTTTCATGTATTTCTATATGCTAATATTGGTACATGCTGAATTTTTCAAAGCTGGTAGGTTCTAGGAGACATGTACAGGATTTCTTTTTAGCAATGGTTTTGTCCACTTCAGATGGAAGATGGTATTTTTTCCAAAGGTAAATATTCCTGTAATGACTTCTGCACATGCAAAAGAGAAGAAACTTTACAGTGTGAAAAATAACAAAAAAAAATTACAATTAAGCAAAACTACCTTTTGTTGCATTACAACTGACTAGACTTACTTAAGTCAGGTTCCAGGCACTTCCTGAGCTAATGGGGAAGGTCAAGTAGAACAAAAGGATTCTTTTTTTTTTGTTTCTTTGTTTTTGACTGATGTTGTTTCTTAGGGCTACAAAGGCTGGCTGCAGTCTCATGTTTCAGGTAACATTTGAAGGGAAGTCTCATTTCTAAACAGTCACACTGAAGTAGAAATGGCTTTTTTATATAATCTTTTTTTCTGCTGACAGCTGGAATTTGTTGTTCAAGAACATTGTGAAGTTTTACTCAAGATACCTAAGAGGAAAAGATTTTGACCATAAGTTAAATAAATTGGTCAAGCAGTATTGAATTGTCAGCTGATGTGGAAAAAGGCACGCAGAATAACTGATTCCACAAACAAGATAGTTTTAAAGACTGATTCCTTATACATATATGTGTATTTCTGCATGTGCATTTTATTTTGCAATGTCAGAAGCAGTCTCACAGAATAAAAATATTAAAATAGTTTTATATTTGCTACATTTAAATGTGCAATTAATTATTTATTAAATTTCATAGCGCTGAGATTAAAATGAACTTCAAAAATATTGTGAAAATATTTTCTTCCTGAATTCCCAAATGCCCTGGCTCCAAAAACATTATGTACACCTCTGATCATCAGTTCACTGACAGCAAATCTTAACTGGACTTGTGGAATGGTGGTAATTATCTTAATCTTCATGATTTCCATAGGTGTTTTGCCACAAACACAGTTGTGAATCTGTACTGCCTAGCACATTTTAAAGCCTGCAAACACTGCTCCTTGTCAGTAGAGTATAGGAGTGGAGCTAAAAGAGGATGCAGATGTAAATTTGGGCACTTGGTATATCTTATAATTATCTAAAAGACTGAGAGTTTCTTAGTTTAAAGATATGTAGGGACTACATTTATGAAATTTTTGGGTGGGAACATGTGAACAGAGAAGGTCTGAAGTAGAGAATATAGGTCTGATGCACTTAAGAGGATTTCACATTTCTAAAAACTTATTTTAATAGTTGTTGCCACTGGTGGTAGTTGGACAAAGTAAGTTTCAATGCTATAAAACTGAGCTGAATCTCTCAATCTTTCATTCTTTAGATTCTCTGTGGAACAAGGATGCTCTAAAATCCACTATTTAAATCCAAAAACAGCGAGAGAAAAATACTTTGCTGTCTCCTCTCTATCTTTTCCAAAAACCCCTATTTTTCAAAAGCAACATATTTGTTGACCAGAAGGGTCCTTCTTTTGGGGGGCAAAAATGAACACAAGGTTTCCATTTAGCATGAGTCTCTCACTAACACACAGAGCAGGAGGCTACAGAGTGAACCCCTATGCCTCCTTTGCGGGCTGTGCCACCATGTAGGATGCACTGCCAGATGCCACAATCCTTATCAGAAATTGCAGAATATATCTTGTTTTCTTGCCCTGGTACTGCTGAGCTTTCTCTTTCCTCAGGCTTTCAAGTTCTTTCCCTATTTTCCCTGAATCATTATAGGCTTATAGCTTGACAACTAAGAACTGTCTCGAAATTTTTGCTCCCCTAATGTGCATTGTTAACTGAATTGCAAAATATTAAATTGTCCCTTATCTTCACACTAAATCATACTATGTGAAAAATTCAACCCCTAAATTAATTATATTTCTTTTGTTAATGTTTAATCTACAGCTGACTTAGCATGTACTTCCATTGTTTCACTCAGAAACTACTGAATAGAAAGCTTTTTCTGATTGTGTAGGATTTTTGCAAGAGAAAAAATATCGTCTGTTTGATTATTTGCATAGAAACACTGAAATTGCTCTCACACCCTGTCAGCTACTTCACACCTCTGTAGGGGCTTAAACTCTGGAATGAAATGTGAATGTACTGACTCAGTGCTCCACATGGGTTTCATTTAAGAAGGTTCACAGGAATGCATTGGCAGCACATTCCAATTACCACTTCAAGAAAAGCTTAGTTTTTGGATTGTTTTGTGCACATGAATAAGTGTAATTTTAGAAAGACTGCTTCCCCCATTACCATACACAACAGAGGCATAAAAAGAGAGAAAAACTCAAACAGAATATGTTAACTCTATTCAGAGCCTGAACCATCTCACCATTGAGTTGACTGCTCATTCTTCCACTTGGTAGGTCAGGTAACAGTATGACATTTAAAACACTGCTCAAAAATTAAAACATCTACCAACTTGGAGTTACTCCATTACAGTGAGTTCATTTAACACTGCTTTTGAAACATTTTGCAGTGTAGTGAAAGACCTTCATTTATTCCAATTATCTTTTGTTCATTTCCATTTATGAACACTGGAGCTCAAACAATCAGCCCTTTTGCTCCTTAGGCTTCCAAGAATATATTTTCATGAGTATTGTACAAGTCATCTTTCTGCAGCCATCCCACATACTAATTGCAAAAGTCTATTTTTATGATAAGAAGTGGTATTAGCAGACAATTAAGGACAAGATCATTGGTTGTCCTGAATCGCTTTGGAACAGAAATAGCTCGCTGAATAAAATTTTCTTCTTATTAAATGTATAAGGACAAATATTGAAAACATATATCCAATTCTTATGAGGTGCATCTACAGAAGGAAAAATCTTCAGAAAGAGCTGAAGAAAAACACCTTGGCATTTGTACTATTTAGTATAGCTTAATAGGTCTCATCCTACCTACTTTTATGGCCCTGGTGTTTGGTAATTTTTCAACAGAACTGGGGGAAAGGGGAGACTTTTTCAACCTGTGTGTATTGAAAATATGAGCATGAAAGTGCGCATGAAACTCAGTGCTTTACATTCATTCATTCATTCATTCATTCATTCATTCATTCATTCATTCATTCATTCTCTTGGTATAATTCAAAGTATATTGACAGTGAGTGCACAGCCAATGATAACAGCAGGATGGGTTGTTTTTCAACATAGGCAAGATAAATATATAATTTCTTCCCTTTGAAATCTTCAGATTTCCAACTGCAAGACTGAACAAACTTCCTTCAGTGTTCTTGCTAACAAGTTTTACTGTTTTGTGTCATAGCCTCTTTTTCTAAGATTAAGATCTGTTGTGCATTGCACCACAACCAGCTGGCACAACAAACTCATAAAAACTCTCTAAAGTCTGAGCTTGCTTAGTGAGAAAAAGAAGGAAATTTATTTCCATCATGAAGAAATGCTCAAAGGCATGATACAATTCCTCCCTTCGAGTCAGCAGGTGAACTAGTCTTGTCAAAAGGACCAGACAGGAAAATCTAGAATGAAGTCACCTCTACAATGGGATGCCAACCACATCTGTCTGCAACTGAGACTCTCTGTAAAACCATGAACTTGCTATCTGGAAACCTCAGTGGGGCTGCTCTAGACATTATTAGGGCGATAATTAGTACAGTTTCACTAAACCTAAGAGATATTTTCTTTATAAATATATACATACACATATATATCTTTAAAAATGCAGCTACAAAAGGATTATAGAAAAAACAACATTTGATTCCTAATGGTGTTTGAGTGGAAGAAAATAGTGTTACTGGAACCTAAAAGAGAGGAAGACACCTTCCTAACATGCCAAAACTAACTGGTGGTACTGAACCTACCACATTTTTATCCGAAATGATAAAGTTTCTTTGTTTGTCCTCTTCTGCAGACATATCAATTAACTACCAACCATAAAAAAAAAAAATAAAGACAAAAAATTGATCTATTCTTCTACTACTTCTTTTGGCTCATGCCTACCTAGTTTGGTTAGTTGATGTTTTGATGGTTCATCACAGTTGTTCAGAGCATGAATGACTGTTATGCCTGCTGGTTACCAAACCAAAAGTTTATTTGCTCTGACTCCTGCTGTGTGATAAGTACAAGAAAAAATTAACTCAGTCAGTGGTAGGAAAAATACGGGAAAACATTTTTTTTCCCCTTTGGAACGAATTATGGTTTACTGAGACCAAAATTTATAGTATCTCTTCATATGTCTGATCTGGAGGAAATGTGTCCTAAATTATCTGCTGCCCAAAAGTGCATTAAAATGTGTGGAATTTTCATTTTTAATAATGGGCAGCCTATTTGGATTTTCATATATAAAAATAACTGACCTAGGTAAATCAAAAGTATAGTTCCACCACTTCTTAAATAAATTAATTTGCAATATAAGTTTTAAATACTTATATACAAACTATTAGAAATTACCACATTAGCTATTATTAAAAATTAAAACCAAAAAAGACTCATTATGGATTTATATTATTTGCCTTGACTTCTGTTCCTATGTGTCAACAAGTCAACCTACTGGACAGAATATGCTGTAGATAGTAATACACTGCAGATGGTATCAGATGGTTTGTGCTAGCTGTTAGGAAATTTATTTAATTCTTTTAAGTGATATGCCTTTTTTTGCTTAGAATTGCCTTTATTTAGACAGTGTGTTCAGTTCTGCATGCTAATTTAGTAAGCCATGCATGCTGTCTTCTGCCTCATCATTCAAAATTTTAGTTTACAAGTGACAAATGCACCTAGTTACAGAAAGTTGTCATTTTTCTGAAAGGGGCTGGTGTTGCATGGTTAAAGGGAGTTGATTTCTGACAAAGAGTAAATAGGGCCCTTGGGCAATTAACTACACCAGCCAACCTAGCCAGTGGGGTTATTTCCCACTTAGCTGTTTTTTGCAATTCATACTTATAAATTACTCCCCTGGTTGTTATACACTCCCAGGAATAATAAACTCAAGCTCTATGTTTGTTGCCTAACAGCCTTAAGAAACACATGCTGTGATTGAGTAGGTTGTTGTTTTTTTTTTGACTGGTCTGGATATTAACTGGACTGGATATTAGCTTTAATAGACTGGGATTTTCTACATCACTACTATTTTGATGAATACAGTTAATTTTAAATCTTTCCCATAACATTGTTCACATATTGCATTCTAATTTAAACAAAAAAAGCAAGGTACTTGCAGGCCAGATGTTATGGAAGACAAATTCTTCAACAACTGATTAACATAAACAGCTCTTGAAGAATACTTTGAAATAAAAGCACTGTATTTGTCTACATAGTGTTTTTTAAATTTTCTTTTTAGAAAAGGCACTAGGAATTAATAGCATTTCCCTTAAGCTCATTATTTGATAACACCAGATTGATTTTGTTCATTAAACCCCCCAAATCTATGAGTTTAGCAGTGGACAAACTACCACAGGCTTTTTTGTTAGACCAGGAATTTTCTTCTGGCATTTTGGCAATCTTGGCAATTTTATCTGGCATGTGAATATTTAAAAAAAAGCAAAAAAAACCCCCCAACAACAACAACAAAAAAAACCCCAAAAATATTTTATTAGGCCTGAACTGATTTACATGTTTATTATATATCTGCAGGTACTTATCAGATTTTATTCTTTCAGTATTCAATTGATTTCATAGTCCTTTTTTATTCCTGCGTGGTTTTTTTATTCTTTCATTCTATTTTCTGTTGAGTTGCATACAGAACATGTGAAATGACTCAGCACCTGAAGGTAACATGCAAAGCAGGAAGTGCCTACTTCACCTATTTGGGCAAAATATCAACCTAAAATAGTTTGAGTTAGACAAAGCAAATCCAACACTAGCTTTGGACTGTCCATATTTTTCTTTTCCCAGTCCTGATTCCCCTCCTAGTATGATGTTTATCCCTATCCAAAATGGTTCTATTTTCCTATTTACTTGAACATTAAGATATCTTAATGCAAGTTGTGTTTAGGCAGTACATCTAGTACCTGATAGTTTATGAAACAGTAACTTTTGTCCTCACAACACATATCTGTTCCAAATACAGCAGAAATATTTAATGTTTTTCTAAGGCTGAATGTGAGGACTACAGATTACTTCAGGGACATAACAGGAATTTGCCTACTCAGTTCAAGAAATATAGTAGTTATGGTACTTAGAGTCAATTTATTATTCAGGTATATTACTCTATACATTTCTTTTTAAATGCATATGGCTGATTGCTAACTTACTTGTTAGTTTAGTGTTGTAGGAAATAAAAAAAATATCTCTCATCAACATCATCTTTAGAAGAAGCCAAATGTTCTTTGATACAGAAGACTAGATTCTTCCCAGGCACATACAGCGTGAATTCTAAAATCAGTTGTAAAATCACCTTAAATTGCATGTTTTCACATTTAAAAGACTACTACTCACCACAATCAGAAATTCTATCCTTTTTAATGAAGATGCCTATTTACACACGTAATTTGAGAATTTTGCTAGAACAGAATGATGACAGTTAAGATTACCTAATGAAGATATTCCTATAGAAACCTGAACTTGGAATATCAGAAAAAATAATGGATAATTGTTGGCAGAGCTGTTTTGAGGCGAAATGGTTCTGTGTCAGCTTGCAAAAAAACTTGGAAGTTTTAAACATACAAAGTACTAATACACATTAATGAAATACTCAGACAAAAAAATCCTAGACTGCAGAATTACTCAATATCTAGAAGTAGAAATATTACAGAGAAAAAAAACCCATGGAAAGAAAATTATATATCACGTTCTTACTAGTGTATTTTGAGGAAGAAAAATAGATTTTCCTCTAAGAGGTCTTGGGGAGAGCTCTGCTTTATGCCTGTGTTAAGTGTTGTCCTGTTTTCCTCAGCCTCTCTTTCTGTGTTCCATATGTCTTTTAAAATCCAGCTGATCAAATTGTTCAGTTCTTTCAGAGCCAGAACCTGTTCTTAGGACGAACACAAAGACAACCCTACGTTCCCTACATTCAGAGAAACTTACCGCACGTGGCTAATGAGAAGGGTTGTGGCTGGGATGAAGAAGTCATCCACTCTGTCAAACTGCCTCCCCACGGGCTGAGTATGGATTGTGTGATGAGAAATGCTCCCACTGGCTTGTGTTATCACCTGCACAAAGTAACATCAGCATAAACTATAAAAGTACCCTTTGAAACTCAAATGTCTATCCAAATGAATGAATACAGTATTGCCTCTGTATTCTCTTGTTTCATGTTACCAAGAAAAGGAATGCAAGTAACAGTGAATAAAGCCGATCAACATTACAGATTTCAGAGAACTATTACATACTGGAACACTTAGTCTTCATACTTATTTTTCCCCTTCACCGTTTTTTATAAATCCTGAATCCATATTTATTCATTTACATTACTAAAGCCCTTAACAGTTCTTAGTTTAAACTAAGTTTTTTGTTTATCTTTTTTTCTTACACTAGATCTTAGAGTGAGATTAAATTTTTAAACACTTTAGCCAGAGTGAAAAGATGCTATCAACAAATCCACTGGAACATATGGCTATGCATACTCCCAGTTCCCATCAATCATGAGATAATTCAACATAGCACAGACATATTTCAGAAGAGCAAACTGAACTGAGTTTACATACTCCTCAAATTGTTATGAACCAATTTTATTCAAATCCCAAACTCTTGGACCTTCTCTGAAGCAAATATTTATGGGTGAATAAAAGACAATTCCATATGATAGCCACTATGCTTCTCATATATATGCATTTAAGAGCGGATTTTTTTTTTTTTTGGAGAAGAAGACAATCTATTATCTATACTGTAATTAAAAAAAAGTGTGAGGATGATCAGCCACTTTAAAATATAATAAGACTGACTCAATTATCAGTTCTGGGGAGGAGTGAAGAAAATGAAAACAAATGAAAAATTAATTTTTAAATTATGATATAAGGTTGTTTATCATAGTCTCAGGGTATTGCTATAACAAAGGAATAGAAATTAATAAAAAAGTAGAAAGGTAAGTACAGCTTCTTGAGATGTTTCTTTAGCAACTGTCCCTAGGTTTGTCACTATTCCAAAGTATGGTAAAAATCAAGATTTTTAATATCCTTCATGTGAAAAAACCCAATAAAGACAGAGCTTGACACCTCCAGAATGTCAACATGACCTTAATGAAATGGAACTATGTCTAAATTCCAGTTTATCCTCTAATTAGGGACAGAAATATCATGAACAGCAACAGCTTGCTCTCAAAAGACTGGCAGTACAGAACATGCTGCTGTTTTCAGCTGCATTCCTTACCCTTCTATCAATTTGCCATTGTCAGTTCAGACTAAGGGTCTTGAAAATAATCATGAACTTTTTGGTGAGGTCAGTTGTTTGTCTTTTTTTCTGGTTACCTAAATTCATTTCTCTGCCCTTGCTGAGGTCATGGTAATAACGCCTAAAGGAAAATATGCAACACACTGCAATTACACAAACGTTCAACTTGTCTATATTTCCTTACATATAATCATTGTGATCACCTCACCTGCAAAGTTGGTGAATTTTTTTCCATGTTTCCCCAGCTCAGCACCCAGACTTGATCGTGTGACTTATCATAGTGTAGTTTCACTGGAACAGGATCTGTACTCACTGCCTGAAATAGAATAAGAAAAGAAATCCTTTGTTTGTCACATTTTCAAAGGAAATATAATATATATGCTTGAATGAAAATGATGAGTAGATATGCATTTTCAGATATTTTCAGACTGTATTTATGAATTATGTTGTTGATTTTTGAAACAGCCCTCTGATCAGTTACTAAATTGCTGAAAACGTGTTTTTTATTTATTACATACTCTAACATTTGGTATCAAAACTACATTATATTGAAGCCTTTAAAAAGTTGAAAACAAAGATTTTTAATCAAGTACAAAACTATTTCTCTTCCTTCCCTGACATCACTCTCACTTTACATGTATCGGTTGAAAAAATACACCATTTACCAAAAAATGGTTAAAAAGGGAAGAGTATTCTCAAGCCACATACTAGAATTAATGGAAGATATTACTGCAAAAAATCAACATGATGTTGCTGCACCCAAAACTTCCTATCTGTTAAAATGTACATATTTTGTTGAAGTAGGAAGGATTGTTTTCATATGTTTTCCAATTACAGTTGCTACTTTTCATAGACCTGTGATCAGAAGCAAAGTGTTTTCCCTACAACTTTAAGCACTGTCACTTCTGACCATGAACCTTTTAGATAGCTGAGCTCTAAACTTCCTTTGTTACAAAAGCTGAAGGATTCAGAGATATTAAATGCGAGAACAATTCAATTAAGAGATGTTATGCACAGACTAAACAAGTGGGGGGATTACTTTTTTATTTTCATCATTTAAGAAGAAAAAATAGGTGGAAATTGGTTTTTAGAGTTACCATTACAGAACTGTAAAGCACAGCTTGTTTATCAGTGTGTCAAGGAGAGTACCAGCTGGCTAATTAAGTGAACCTAATTTAAACTAATGATGTAGATCCTCAAGATAATGCACTAATGGCTGGCTGAGACTGCTGATGATACTTAACTGTACTCCTGAGGTGTTGCAAGCGACCACTTCATCTAAGCAGAATTTGTTTTTCCTTTTGAAAATGGAAAATGAAGCCAGGATGCTCACTGGCTCATTTAAAATCACAAGTTACCCCTTGAAAAAGGTCATTTGTGTTTGATAACTTCTTTCTGCTACATGCTAAAAAACAAGTTGTTTAAAATAATACTTGAACTGTTGTATAGCTAATTTGTCAAGGCATGTCAAATTTCCTTTTGGCTTTCCCAGACGAAGGTCTGACCCATACATGTTGTGCCAGAGGACTGCCAGCTGCGTTCAGAGCTGGGGTCGTGGCACAGCCAGGAGGAGCAGAAGGAATTGCCTGCAGGGTCAGGCACAGGCAGTACAGCTCCCTAGAGGGAAGTCAGCAGCAAAAAGGAGTTAAGCATCTCAGAAGCAGACTTTCACAGCTGTTTCTAGCTGACCAGGCTGATCTGCCAGCAGCACACTGAGGACTGAAGGATGATGATTCTGTTTACTTCAGCCTCTAAGTCATCCCACTTAGTGGTGTGCTGCTATGCAGTACTGCACAATTCCTGCTTTCAAGAATTTGAAAATGAAAGCAAATGGTTCCCTTGACTTTAGAATGAGAATTACCTGGATAAGCAAAAAAGTCTCCTTCTATATAAATCTCTAAAGATACAACATCCATGTTTCCACTACATTTCAATTTAATCTGCTATAGAATCCTCTAAAGTACTTACTTTGATAAATATACCTGTCATAAAAAAATCATCTTCAAATCTAGTTGTCACATACGTGCACACCTTTTACATTAACTTCCATAGTAGAAAGGAATAACATGTATAGTAGCACTTCAGAGAAAACATTGTAATAAGCAAAGCCAAATAAACATTATTTTTACACAGAAAACAGCATCACTACATGACTTAAAGTCCTTTCAAATAAATTTTTAATTTTCTTTTGGGTTTTTGCACAGTGATGGAAGTTTCATTAGAGTGCTCTTGCTTTTAAAATATGAAATTATCTCCACGTTTATTCCCACTAGCCTATGTGCTTTTTTTGCAAGGTGGCTTCTTATTAAGATGTAGACTAGAAATAGTTAATGCACCTGTACATGTATGAAAATTGTATCCTCTGTATTATTATGATCTTCAAGAAAAAGGCAGTCTAACAAGAAAAATACTCTCATTTCTGAACACTTAGGAGGTGAGTTTCTATTTTCCAAGAATTAATTATATCTTTATTTTACTCTGTGCTAGGCAGTACTCTACGTAATGAAAATAGACTGATCTGGAAATCTAAATTCCCTTCTGTGCTTCCTGTTTGTAAAAGTGTTTTTGTAAGTGCATATCATATGAATAGAGCAACATTTGATGGTAAGAACATTCCTCCTGCTTGCAGAAAGTAAAGCCAGGAAATAAGTGCTAATTTTTAAAAGACAAGAAGACAGAGCCATGCATGTTTTAAGAAATACTAAACAAACAATCTCTTGACTCATTACTACATTCCAAATTAGCCTTATTTCAATTCTAAAGCCCATCTATGAATCAACAGTGGTTTTACTTATCACAGTTTTATCTTATATGTACAAGATTGTATAGGTTTTATGCTTTCATTATTTATTTGTTTTGTTTGCGACTACTGTTATTTTTTATATCTTTTTTTGTTTTGTTTGCTTTGGTTTTGCTTGGTTTTTAAGCCTATTTTGAATAATGGCATGGGTAAGCTGGACACAGAACAAGTCCCCTTGTACTTTTCCCATGTATTTGGCTAAGAGTATCCTAGGAAGTAACATTCAGATCAGTAACCAATAGTAGAAATTCTACTTAGGTGTTCAAAAGTGACAGTAACACATCTGGTTTAATTTATTTATCTGGTTACCAGTTAATTTATTTAACTGGTTAAACTGTCTGGTTTATTTATGTCTGGTTAAACTGGTTATATTGTCTCAGCAAAAATTTTTGTTAATTACTGTGAAAAGAAAAAATAATTCGTAATGATTACTTAAACACCTAGAACCATCAAAACCAAGACTTCCATTCCTGCAAAAGTTTTCCACAGCTGGGGTAAATTTAATTCTAGACCTTCCTTAGTTCATAACCTAGTTATTATTAAATTAGGGGGAAAGCAATGTTATTTTATCCCTCAAAATAAAACTCCTTTGAAAGTAGATTTTTTTTTTCCCAGAATAACATGAAAGCTTCTGGAGTATCCTGGTTTTAACTCAATATACTTACTAAGTAGCACAGACTTAGTGCACAAAGCTCTTTTCTGTACTTAGGCATTCTGTAAATCTGTTTTTCAGCTCATTACAGAAACTTGAATATTTTTTTGACAGAACAAACTGATGCCATTCAAAATCTGCACAATTGTTTTACATATTTCTGGGGAAGGGCTGATCTTTTAATTAGTGGTTAATTTACAGAATTTTACTTTTTAATTAACATACATCTTTGCAGTAAGTATCTCTGCAATTTTTTAATGGTAAAGTGATATATGTTCTTATACATTTGAAACAATAAATAATGTATCTAAAGACAAATTAGAAAAGCCTACCAGTGAACATATTTCATAAAACCTAAATTAAAACCTATTTTCAGTGAGCTCAAGAGGAATTGTGCTTTTGACACTGAAGTCTAAATGCTAATAAATGCAATTATAATGATATTTCATCCCTCCTGTGGAGAAAAGGAAGTTGACACCTGAATGTCAGTCAGAGACCATGGAAAATGTTGCCAGATATTCCAGTCCATCAAATTTGTGGGCTGTGTTGAGATTGTGGGTTTTTACTCTGTTTTCCAGAAGTAATATATCAAACCAGTTGTAAAAAATATAGTTTTCAGGAAAAAAAATCATTACCAACTCATTTTATCTGTATTTTAATATGCAAAGGTAAATTTAAGTAGAAAAAAACCCACCACTTTTTTATTATTCACTTCTTAAATAAAATATTTTATAAGTCCTTGCCACCATTCGGATAGTTCAAGCTTTGAGGAAGCCATATCTGAGTCAGCTGACACAGAATTCAGAAAGCAGGTGTTTCAAGTAGGCAAAAGTATTAAAATTATTTTTGAAATTCATGCAATTTTATAAATGCAATTTTAAAATTTATTTTTAAATTTTATATGCCTATGCAGAATACATGTGTGTACCTACTTACATGATGGAATAGTTTGAGCTTTTGAGCTAGAAGAGACCTTTAAAAGTCATCTAGTCCAAAACCTCCATAGTGAGCAGGGAAATCTTCAACTGGATCAGTTTGCTCAGAGCCCCATCTAAACTGACTTTGAAGGTTCCCAGAGATGGGGCTTGTAGCACCTCTCTGCAAAACCTCTGACAGTGTTCTGCAAACCTCATTATAAAAAATGTCTTCATTATATCTAGTCTGCATCTACCTTTTTTTTTTGTTTAAAACCATTACTCCTTGCCTATTTCCACTGTCCCTATTAATAAATCTGTCTCCAACTTCCTTTAAGTATTGAAAGGACACAATACTGTCTCCCTGGAGCCTAACATATAATCTATACTTTAAAGATTTTCCATTTACTTATCAGTGAGAAAACCAAAAGGCATGAAGAAAACCTCTATTTAAGTGTGGTTTTTTATTAACAATTTAGTTAGGTTTCTAATAAAAAAAATTTAAAAGTGTTTTATGTAGCCAAGGAACACCTGTTTCCTATAAATATGATACTATAAGCACTGCCTTGTACCTTGGTGCACTGGGTTTGTGTGACAAGCTTTTGGTAGCAGGGGGAGGCTATATGGGTGGCTTCAGTAGGAAGATGCCAGACACTTCCCCCATGCCCAACAGAGCCTATGCCAGCTGGTGCCAGCACAGACTCAGTGCTGGCCAATATCCAGTCAATCACTGGTGGGGTAGAACCTCTGGGGTAAGATAGCTGAGATGCACAGAAGTGCTCTTGTGCTTGCAACCAGATGAGAGAGGAGTGGGAATATGTCAGAGGAACAGCTCTGCAGATGCCCAGGTCAGTGGAGAAGGAGGGGCAGGAGATGCTTGAGGTGAGCCAGCAGATATTCCCTTGCAGCCTGTGGTGAAGAACACAGTGAAGCAACTGTGCCCCTGCAGCCCATGGAGGTCTGGGGTGGAGCAGAGATCTACCTGCAGCCCCTGGAGGACCCCACACTGGAGGAGGTGAATGCCTGAAGGAGGCTCTGAATCCATGGGAAGCCTCTACTGCAGCAAGCTCACCTGTGAAATTGTGAAGAGGCACCCACACTGAAACAGGTTTATTGGCAGGACTTGTGACCTCACAGGGGACCCAACCTGGAGCAATCTGTCCTTGAAGGACTGTATCCCATGGAAAGAGACTCACACTGGAGGAGCTTGTGAAGAACTGAAGCCCACGGGAAAGACTCACACTGGAGAAGTTCATGGAGGACTGTCTCCCGTGGGAATGGCCCACCAAGAGAAGGGAAAAGACTACTCTCCCTGAGGAAGAAGCAGCAGCAGAAATTACATGTGACAAACTGATCCCCCATTCCCCATCTCCTTCACCGCTGGTGGGGGAGGAGGCAGAGAGTCAGGAATAAAACTAAGTCCAGGAAGGAGGGAGCACTAGGGTGTTTAGGATTTGTTACACAATCCATTATCCTACTTAGATTTTGGTAGGGAAATGAGCTGAATTTATTATCAAAGTCAAGTCTGTTTTGCCTGTGATGGTAATTGGTGAGTGATCTTTCCCTTCCCTTATCTCAACCCATAAACCTTTTCTTGGTCTGTCCAGTTGGGGAGAGGAGTGGTAGAGTGGCTTTGGTGGGAATCTGGCCTCCAGTCAGGATCAACACACCACACCTGGTTTTGCTCAAACTCAGTGTCTGTATTAATTGGTGTAGCATAGCACTGATTTCTCTCTTTTACTCAATGAATTATTTTCACTAAGTAGATACTCCAGAATCCCAGAGACCAAGAAAGAGGAGTAGAGAAGAAGTTTGAATTCAAAGCCTCTAGTCACAGCTAAGGGTGGTGCTTATTTTTACTGTTTCCATAATTCCTCTAAAAGCAGAGTAACAGTGACAGAGTGACAGAGTAAGTCCTCCAACTTCTGTAGTCAAACCTGACCTTTCTGCCAAAATTCATAGACTCATCCTTATCTTGTGATAAGACACTCTTTAAGCCAATCATCATTTTAGAGTGAAAGGTACCTCCAGTCAGAAACTTCCTAAAGAAATAATTTTCTCAATTACTCAAATAATATTTATAAGGTGTTATCTTCCTTACAATTGTCTATTGTGAAGAACAGTTGCTAAACAGAAACTGCTGCTAAATGTTGATAGTATGTGAACTTTTTTCCAAATAATGTGTTTACTCTCAAGATAACTGTACTTCTGTTTCTGAAATATGAAGGAAAGTCTTAAATTCTATTGTCTAAATTAAATAGTAAGTTTAAAAAATGAGAAACAAATACCTGTACAACTTTCTGAGACTGTACATCAACAATGAGAACTCTGTCAAGTGTGGGCTGAGTCACGTATATGAACTTGTCTTTTACATTAACAGCAGTTGCCCAAACACATCGCTGAACAGGATCACCATCTGCTTTGGGACAAACTTCATCCTATAATTCAACAGAAACAGGAAAAGTATAAGAATCAAAACAGTCAACAATGCAATAGAATAACAAATTATACCCACTTTATTATTTTTTAACTGTAAAATAAAACCTCAGAAAATGTAGGGAAGGAAAAAGGACAGTTGACACTAGGACATAAACTCATGTTAGCCAAACTGCATCTGTAAGCACCACAATTCACAGGCACTATAAAATAATTCATACAACTAATTTTGGGATGTTTTCTAGAAATGCAAGTAATTACTGTTGACCCGAGAAAGAAACAAATTTGAAAAAAAACATACATGTAGAAATAAAGTGAGCAAGGGGCAGGAGATCTTAAAATCAGAAAACCAAACCAGACACAGTGCCTGGGAGCAGGCAGCTCCCACCTGAGCAGCAATCACAGTGCCCTGCAAAGGGAGGCAGTGCAGGCATGGCTTTCCCTGCCTTGAGAGCACAGCAGTAAGCCAGGCAAATGCGTAACTGGGGAGATGATGATGTACACATGAACAGAAAGGGGAGGTGGTGTGGTGCAAATTGTCACATGGCATAGGGGCAAAGCAGCACTCAGAGAGATCAGTGTTTTGGTCACTTCAAGTACTGATATGTTGCTTTAAGATCAACAAGTGTGGCAACCTCTGCCATAAGACATTCTCATGGCCTATCTTACTAGTTAAGTTAAACAAATAAATACCAAATGTCTTCTTACTACCATTCATTCCCTCTCTGCCCTTCCATTCCTGCAAGAGGACAAATTTGAAAAAAAAAAAAAAATCTGCTCACTTCAGTGAACTGATATTTCATAATACATATAACTATACACTCTCAGTCAAAATAGCTAACTGGAGTTTACATGCTCACTATTCCTGATTTGTAGAAATATATGGCCAATCATCATGTATTTAAGTACCTATTTGTGAATACTTTCTCCCAGAAAAAGCTTGGTTTTACCAAAATTAAATTTTCCTTAGTCAAATATAGTACTATATGTGAAAATTCCATTTATGAAATAGCATGACTTCTTTCCTATAATGGACATTATAATTATTTAAAAATATAGATCTGAAAACTCTACTTGGAAAAGTACAGGATGTACCAAGTGTTTTAGTTTTCCTGACCTTTTCTTCTTTTGCCTCTTATTTTAAATTCTTTGCATCATAAGGAACAATTTTACCAAATCATAAGTATTATTTCTTTTTGCCACTTATCTGCTGCTTATTCCTAATTTAGAATGCTCTGCCTGATACATCATAACTGGCCGCTGTGAAAATAATTATGATATGTCAGCAGATAATGACTCAATGTAGAATGAGCAGCAACATGTGATGAGCTCTTAAACAAGAATTCTGTTTCTAAGCATCAAATGCCTTTTAAAAGGCACAGGAAACATTGTGTGGCAGAACACCATCTCTGGCACCAAGCAAGGCTCTTCAAGAGGATGATGCATTTCAACACTTCCTTTTCTGTATCATCAACATTCTTTTCCTGCTGTGCCTCTACATTTTCGAAAATACACTCAATCTTTATATGTCAAAAGAAGAAATAAATCAATTTCCAGCTTTAAGAAAGGGAGTTTCTTTGCAGAAGATTGAAAGCCACTGCTTGCTTTTACATGGTTCTTAAACCTCAACAAAGGGAAGGTCTTTCAGGAATTGTATGATAAGGAAAGGTTACTAAACTCAGGTACCGTGTGATAGCACATTATCAAGAACTTCAGGAGAACTTAGAAATAAGTATCAGGTAAGATTTAGTTTGTGCTGATAAAAAGCCATGAAGATCAACGGGAGAAGTTAAAAATCTGGGTTTTTAAGGACTGACAGGCATGGGACAAATGGGATTTTCATTCTTAAAAGTAAAATGCTTTTCATTGTTGCATAAAGTCAACATATGCAAGTATGTCTCTAACATGATGTGCAATCATCATATCAGTGATCTATTGGCATTTGCCTTCTGGGTAATTGTCACTTCAAGTGGAAGGTTGTTTCACTGATCTCATTATTGTTTATATTTATTCTAAATATACCCTCAGTTCCATGTTTTATCTAAACAGATAACTACATCTAGATTGTTCAACACCATCCTCTTATTCCTCAGAGTGAGCACCTTCAAACAATGAATCCACAAATTGTTTGCAACAAATCTACACAGGGACATAATTTTCATTCGTCTCTCTCAGGGACTCACATTAATTTACATGAGTTTTTGGGACTGAATTCTACAAGGACATATTCAAAACATTATTCAAAAATAACGCTGACTTCTGCTGAAGGAATCTGTGTTTCTTTCACATGGCATCATATAGATTAGATTTCTGTGATACCTCCCTTTGTGGGATGTATAGCAGAATAGCAAAATACTCTAACTTAAGCACTTTTAGCTATATCCAGGGATGAGCTACTGCCTTATACATTTTCCTGAGTCTGAGTCTAAAATACTCAGAAGTGTATTTTTAAAGATTTTTTCACTGTAAGACCAGTACAAATATAGTCACATATACATAAATATATGTACAACCACACATATACATATCTACATATACAAATGTACTTTAAAGGTTCTAAAATATTTTACAAGTTGTCATGTATTTCTATAATCCAACGCCAATTCTCGTCTTGCCTGAAAAGACTGAAAACATAAAAGCAAAAACCTTTTTTTCAATGTAACAGTGAAAATGCACCAAAATTCTCATATCCAAACCAGAGTGTTTTTCCAAGTACAAACCGGTTTATGTGGTTGTTTCTCTAGTATTCAAATCTACATTTATCTGAAGCTATTTCAACAGAACTGAAATCTTGCTTTTGAAAATATAACATTTATCTCATTAGACAGTTTGGACTTCTTTTACACTACAGGCAGTTATTCTGAAGCTCCATATTAATTTCCCCAGTGGTTGGGTAATTGGTTAAAATTATTTCTCCTTGAAATATAAGCATAAACCCACCATTTTCTTCTTCTAATTAAAATGTAAGTAATTTACTTTTTCCTAAATTATTCTCTCTGAAAAAAAAAAAAAAGTTAACATCTGATAAAACATTAATTTACCTCATTGTTGTATTCCTCCCAGACTTTTTAATCAAAAAGTGACTTTCTCTGTAACAAGTCAGCAGATGGAGGAAAATAAATCCTTAGTGAAAGTTTTTCAAGATAGTCTGGGGCAAGAAAATCTCAAGAGGAAACATGTACTTGCAGATTTATACGAGCAAATTCTGTGTTTATTAACTTACACTTACTGCAAGGGAACTCAGTGCTTTAACAGGATGTGAGTCAAACTATTCAGGCAGAGCAATGAAATGTCCAGCTATGCTATGGCTGCCTCAGAGTAAGATGATACTACCAGGTAGCAGCAGTGCATGTTTCAAGACATGAATTTATGTATTACCTCTTCTACATTAAATCATTGTTTTCTTGACATTCTCTACTAAAAATCAGACTGGATTTTTTTTAAACATTTTTTTTTTACAAACAAAGGTTAGTGTTTAATACACTTTCTGCGCTGTAAGAGTGTAAACCAAGGAAGTTTATGTAGACTACAAAGTATGCTTCAATCTAATTTCCTGTGGAAATTTTGGTATGCCATGTAGTTATATTAATTATTATGAAATGAAGTATTTTGCTCTGACCTCCAGCATATATTCAAATGTGAGACGGCATATTTTACTGAAATTTGGCCATTATGTGCTACTTCTTGTAATAAACAGAAAATCAGTTTTATGTTGAAGCCAAAAGGATTTTTTCATTAGTCTCCAAAAGGCATCTGTTTCAATTGCTTTTTTCCCAGTCTCTGGAAATAATTATTCTAATTGGGATTCATAGTGAAAGGAAAATAAAAACACTTTTGCATAAGAATTAGAATTTAAATCTTTGGATAATATTAATTTGCAGAGGACAAACAGAGGTTGAATGCTAGTGAGGAAAATGTCTCAAGCACTTCACAATGATGAGGTATTTCAACAGGTGAAAGACTCTACTTGAACCATGGTTAAGAATCTATTTAACAACAGGTTAAACAAACAGCTGTCAAAGCTGGTCTAACTAAGCAACAAGTTATATCAGAAAAGAGAAATCAGTTTATTTCTGTCCCTATGCATCTAGAATTTTCCCTATCAGACTAATAAATTTCTACGTGCACTTGACATTAAGGAGATTCAAGTAATTTAGGAGATTCTGGGAAGGAGAAGAAGGAGTTCTTTACAATTTCTGTGACCTGTGATGATCCAGTAAAGCACTAAATATTTTGCTTCACCTTAAACACAGTGACTCTAAATGATTTCCATGCTAGATATACACCAAAGTGTTTTGCTGTATTGACACTCAGTTGCATAAGAGGTAATTAAATATTTAGATAAGGGTTCTCAAGTATATAGCAAGTGAGAAAATACATTTACCTTTAGCAAAATTAGCATACCTAAATATGTACATGTATAAGTACTGCAGTGCTGTACACAATACAGTGCAATATTGTGTAGAAACACCTGAGCTCATTCTTTCACAGAAACTCAGTTCAGGTTTGTTGACAGACAAACAGGAAACCTGTGGAGGAACGCTGGCATGTCATGTGCAATATCCAGACATTTTCTATTATCTAAACTGCACTGCTGAATTTAGAAATGTTCCTATGCTTTAGCAACTGTTTGGCAATAAACAGCTCTTCTGTGGTTTTACTTTTCACTTGAACAGCCAATTCAGAGACATGTAAAGAAGTGAGAAATGGGAGAGGTTTAAGCAAGCATGTGTTTCCTTTATTAATAAAATGTTAATAGTTAAGTCATGGAGATGCCCTAATGGGAAGGGCTGTGTAAAGTTACATCAAAATATGCTTGGTATACTTACCAAAATCTCTGATTAGGAAAAGTATATGACAGAGCCAAAGCTAATTACTAACCATTGATTTATGACAAGAGCTGTTACCACTAGGCAATCACCTGCTGAACGTGATAAAAATCTGATCCTGGGACAGAACTGGGTTATATTATTATTATTATTATTCAGAGGAAACAGACTTTCCAAAGAGGCCTGAGGAACATATGATATTCTTCAAAGGAGTATGATATTTTTTTTTTTTAAAAAAGTTTCTTAAAAAAACTTCAGAATAAAAGTTATCAAGTAGTCTGCTTTCCTGGGCTTTTTCTTTTTTTCTTTTTTTTTTTCTCCCTCAAGAAGATATATTTATTATGATACTCCAGGTTTGAAAGGTTGCAGAAGGAAACAAATTTTATCAATTTATCCTATTATTGACGCATTTCAATAAAAATACTCTTAACATCTAGGCTGCACTTTAGATCAATAAAATTTTAACATACTTCTTACATAATCAGCTTTTTAATCAAACAGCCATTTAAAAAAGCTTTTTGGTTTATTTTTTGACTGTGTCAACCTAATTTCACTTAAGCAGCACAAATCAAGGTATGATTAGCTGTTCAAAGCATAATTATTCACACTAAAATAAATCTTGTTGCTGAGTACAGCAGCCTTTGACATCAATAATCATAACAGAAGAGGAAAATTCCATTGAGACAGCTCTAGCTCTGCTGTCATTGAGGCATTAGAGAAAAAAAAACCTGAAGTGTAAAGCTCAATGCTTAGTATATATTTCAAGGTCACTCATTCAAATCCAAATGAGAAAAAGTTACTATTTTTGAAAGCTGATATATCATATAGAGTAAGTCTTAATGTAGTGACTAGTACCAAGTGTTCCAGTGGGAGCATGCATCATGTCAGCTAGCAATTTGATTAGCAGTAAAGGAAAAACATCACAAGAATAAATGGAAGTGGAGAATACACTACTGTTTTTATGCATCCTACTCAGGGAAACTATATCATAAATTCTAGGAATTTGGAAAAATCAGCTATAAATATGTTAACAGTAAAGTTATTGAAACTACTTATATGAATTTTAAGTTGGACCCAGAGCATTAATCATCTCTACTAACTTCAGTGGAAGCTGAGAGCGTGTTTACCAGGACAGGGATTTGCCTCACGAGTTTAATACAGACAAACATCCAGTGAAGAAAAAGAAACCATTAACACTTCCCCGCTCCCCAGAAGATCCTATATTTAATATAGAGAGAATCAATCCCTGATTCACTAAGATGAACTTAAACTTGTGGGTGGGAGGTGGGAAGCTGGTGGAGACTAAAAAAAAACCAACAACAAATCCAGAAATAGAGAGCTGTTAAAGAACTGGGAAAGGAGAAAGACAGCCAAAGAAGGAAAAGGTTTGTAAAAGTATTCAGGGAATATTCAACAGAAAAGAGGGACTGAAAGCTTGAATTTATTAGAGGATAATGCAAGAAATTTTGAGATCACCATTATAAGCTATTTGTTCATTCAGAAGACATGGCATAATTTATCAAGCAAAAAACACTGAACTAGTAATAACAAATTCTTATGTAAAGAAAATTATAATTGAGAAAACACTACAAATAGATTTTTAAAAACAACTTGCCTGAAAACCGAGAAGTTTTTCACTAGGCTTAATATGCCTCTGAAATTCACATTCCACTGGTTGTATTACTTTGATGCCATCTTCATAAAAAACATAAAACATGTTCCCAATTCCCAGACCTTAGGGAGAAAAACACATTGAAATGTATAAATTAAATAATGACAAAAAAGAAAATCCTTGTCTTGAACTAAAAACCTAATCACAGTTCAGTATGAGATCAGTTTGTTAATGAGTATAATGGTAATAGAGCTAAACCTATGGGATCTTTTGTTGTAAAACTGAAACAAAATTGTTACATTGTTTAGAATTTTACGTAGTTTTCTCCATTGGCAAGACTGTGTTTATGAATACAGATCTAGAAATACAGAGTTTGACAGCTGCAGCAATAAAAGCGTTCTTGTGAAATCATCTATATTCAAGTCAAATTAATATAAATTCTCTATGTATGTATGGTTTTTTTTAACTTTTGCTTAGGGATGGAGGACTTAACATAATTTCTGTACAACATTAAAAGAGAAGACCTGAGTCTTTGTTATAAACTTGATATTTCAGTCAGAAAAGGAAATATTCTCTATTTTATTTCATTAGAAAGAAAGAGTTGGGCAGATATTGATTCCAATGCTGAAGGGCCATAGTTGGTTTACAGAACCATTCAATCCTTCTTCCACAATGTTGCTGAAACACATGATGCTAAGTTTTGTGGAGGAGGTGGGAACCAGATCTGTAGCATGAAGCCTCATAATATCTGTGATCATGGTCATGACCACAGAAAAGGACAGCTTCATTAGTTTTCTGTATGCCAACTAAGACAACAGTTGTTGATTTGCTATGTGGATGCTATAATGGATGATCACCTCATATTCATACAATTCTTTGAAGAAAATCATAGTATTCATAAAATCATAACTATAACCATTCCAACAACTAAACTGTTGGCTGCAATGGTAAAAATGTGCATCTATCCTGGGCACAGGACCTAAGCTTTCACTTGACTTAACAATACTTGGTATAGGAACACAGAGGAGTCAAACCCTTGAAAAAGAAATTTGAATCTGAAATTCTGCTTATCCTAAATTCTGAGGGAAAACCAATGTTAATAGAGAGAGAACAGGTCTTAATAAAAAATAAAATAATGAGAAAATGAAGAGGGGGTCAGAGGAATAAATGTTTGTGTATGTATGTATATATGTATTTATGTACACATGTACATAAAAGTTTCCAGTCTCCATTAGGAATCACATAGCTAGCAGTTCTCTAAAGGTTGTAATACATAGAAGGTTGTCAGGCTACGCCCAGAACACATTCAATTATCTTTGAGAAATCTTGTGGAATCATTTCCCATTTCTGGCCAAATTTTCCCAACAAGACAAGCAGTCTCCAAGCAGGGTTTTCCTCACCTTATATTGAATCTATCTGTTAATAGGCTAGCAAAAACTGGGAGAGAAATTTGCCTATGCTGCATTGGGTGTAACATAGAAGCAGGGTTAGGCTCATGGAAACTCCCCAGTCATATCTATTCACAGCACAGGGGGTACTCAGGGCAATATGCCCAATCTGGCCAGTGGGCACTTTTGTGCCCTGTATGCAGATAAACCACACAGCCTATATGAGACAGCATGTCCAGGCCTCTCTTTAGAGAATGCCTGACATTGCATCATGTAAGAACAGCTGAAATTTGCAGATAAGCCTGACTGATGTCAGGCTGCCTGTACCAATGAACACAGTGTAGAGATCTATAGCTGAGCAACTGGCATATTGTGCCTTGGGGATGAATATGTGAACATGGCTGGGCACAAAACAGGGCTTTCCCATCTCCATCCTCTCACTGGCTGAATTGTATTATAGTTATTAGCAGGATAAGCAATACCAGAATGTGAGGAAGTAGCTCAGATGACAGCCCCAGGTGACCCAGACATTTGAAAATCAGGCTCCTAAAACCTGCACCTCAGGTGCCAATACTCCAAAGTTAGATTTCCAATGTACATATATTATTTATGACTAATGAACAGCCCAAAGGTTTAAAGCTTTATTTCCAAATCTGGATAATAATGTTCACCAAACTGTTCTACAAAAACAGTTAGGGACACACAGTATGAAATGTCCTTCTTCCATTTCAATACCAAGTTAAGGAAGTCAGTTCATATAACAAACCTTAACCTCTGGATACAATTAGTTAATTCCCCGTTACAACTTATTATGACCCAAAACTCTTCATTTGAGTGAGTGGCTACAGATACTTGTACAAATATCTAATCTGAATAAATATCTAATCACCTCAGCAAGCCATTTTTTCAGAACTACAGGAGCTATTCCTCTGATGGAACCCTCCAAGGGAGGGAATTTTGCAACCCTCCTCTCACTAAATACAATCCTGCACATTTTTCAATGCAGTGCCAGAAGCAACAGATAAATAGATTTGCTTTATTTAGACCAAATTGATATTTAAAACTAGCTAACATAATTTTTTTTAAATGGTGGTGGTTCGGATTCTTTTGCATATATATGAATAGATTTATATTTATTTATATATTACATTTTTACTGTAATACACATGTACCTTCAAAATCCTTTCAGATTTTCTGATGTAAGTGGTTGTGATAAAGATTTTGTGAACTTGACACAGAAATATCTCTAAGCACTAAGTTGACTGTCCTACTAATCACCCATCCCTCCTTTCCTATCTGTTAATATTTTCATAACAGATAATGGCAGAGTATGGATGACCCAGAGGAGCTGGAGGTGATGTTTATTGGCATCTTCAGGATATTACTCTCTTGTAAAATATTTCCAATGTTGTAATTAGTAACAGTATTTATTGGAAACACAATAATTGACCTGCATTTCTATGCAGAGAGGTTGAGAATATCTGCTCTCGAGGAAACACAAAATCTGCTACTATACCCTGCTTTTTGATTAGTTTCACATTAGTCACAGAAAAATTTGAATTTCTTAACCATAAGCACTCTGGTAAGCTATTATTTTTAATTGGTATTTTTTGTCACAAAAGTTAAATTTTCCTAGGTGCATTCTAATGACTGAAAGCAATAAATTGACTTGAAAAGACAATAAATTTAAAAAAATCAAGGGGATACTAATTATGCTTTCAGTTTTGAGATAAACTGTAATTTATACTTTCCCAACAAGAGATGAGAACAGTATATTTTTGAGAATTTGGTACAAACTTGTTGCACATAAGTTTAATCATTAACAGTGTGATTGTATGAAACTCTAAACACATCACTTGTACTCTGCAAGGCCAATAGAGCAAGAGGATCACAGCTGAACTCCACTACAATCACAGAAATTACTGTTGGTACCAGCTGAGCAACTGGTAAAACAGGAATAAAAAAATAAAACTAGTTAATATTTATAAATACACTGGGAATGCCAGTGTATTTATAAATACAGGCAAATGAATTATCAGATTTTCAAATCAAATTTTTTAAAAGTCTACAGAAATACCATTTCCAGCAAGAATTCACAGCAAAGCCTGATTCACTTGTTACCTTGTTTTGTCAATCTTCCAATGGAAATAATCAAAATAATTTTTACTACTGACATATCTTAATTCCTAAATTGTAATTTTAGATGAAGAACAGGCTACTTAGAGCAACAGAATGGGAACTCATGAGAACTTTTAGATTATGGCATTTTTCTGAAATATGAGGATAATTTTTGAGACCATGTCATATATATGAAAATCAATAACTATCTTTTGCTTGTAAAAAATATTTCCATGATTTTTATGTTAATAACACCTGATTGTGCCTTTATTTATGTTTATCCTTTGGTTCATCACAAACATCCACTCCAATTCTCCAACATTTATTTATAAACCTTTCCTGAGTAGAAGAATAAAATGCTTATTTTAATTAAGCAACAACAGGTATATCAATTTTAAACTGTTTAAGATTATAATTTTGTCAAATAAGAGAGATTCATACAAGAAAATCAATCTCAACAGCATATAGGCTGACTGGTTAGATGTTTTATCATGACAACAATCAAAAGTTAAAGGTCTACATTTTAAATCTGAGCTTCTTGTTGTGTATATTTAAAAAATTGTCTGAAAAGTTTGAACGTATTTCCTTCTCTCTCCCAAAAAAGAAAAGCAGTTTACAAAAGTATGAGCATTTATAGGATTCATTTCCACTTTAATTTTTTTTAAAGTCAAATTCCTCAGTGTTGCAAGAGGGTGGGTAATTACTGTAACTGTAGAGTACAAACAAACATAGGTACACACACATCACACCACAGAAAATACGAACAAAAGTCATCTCCATTAGTACCTTGCTCTCGCCACAATATGTTTGCAACTGCAGCATGTAAGAGAAAGAAAAAAACAGAAAATACAAATGAACAAGGGAAAGCAAGAAATGATACATTAATTCTGAAATAATTATAATGCTTTAACCTCTGTTTCACTAAAATACTCCTACAGGCAAACCACTGGAAACAGTAAATTAACAATAGTTCTCTGTGTCATGTGACCAAATTGTGATTAGCCATAGCAGTTTTTGGGCACAGGACAAACCCCATCACTCCCACTAAACCCTTCCAAGCTAACTTCATCACTCCATTAACCATTATCAACAGTGTGTTTTATAGTCCATTACAAAAAGCACGTGCAGTTTTCATGCACATAAATTATACACATTAATGACAGGTGATGCAATTTTCATTATTTCCCTTAAACCCTGGACTTTGAAGAGAATAATTTCAGAACACAGTTATGAGAGAGATATGCAAAATTAAAATATACACAAGATATTTTTCTGTATGACTGTAGCTCAACCATGCTTCCAAAATTGTCATGCTGTATAATGTTCTCCATTCTCTTTGGAAGACCATGAATGGAATTGTAAGATGGCATGGTAACCAACTAATTTTTTTCATTGATTTTTTTCTCTGAAAACATAAATTTTATTTAGCCATCTTGTTTACAATTGGATTTTAGACCTTTGAGACCAATGAAATTATATTATCCTAATATTGCTCTTTCTGTCTGTGGAGGAAAAAAAAAGAAAACAAATATAGTCTTGCAAATTTTTAGTATTTAGAACTCAGCATGCAACAGAATCAATTTTTTAAAACACCATCACTGGAAACCAACGTATATTGCAAAGTAATGAACTTAAGAAATTTTAAAAATCCCAAACAAAGGAAAGGAATACAACACAGAGAACACATATATCACACACAAACAGAATGAAATTGGGAGGGTCATTTAAACAGAGCGCTACAAAAGCTAAAAACATTAGTATGCTTTAAAAAAAAATTGGAAAAAGCAATGAAAGACATATTATTAAAAATTATGTTGGCACACAGAAGTTTCTCATCTGCTGACAGATGAAGGTTGAGAATGAAAACAGGAACTATTGCTCCAGAAAAGACCTGAATACTAAGATTTTCCCACATCATTTGTGCTTCAACAGATAGGAGAGGCAAAAGAATACCCCTGGGAGATGATGCAGGACTTTGGGTCTGGTAGTGCAGCCAGTTCTGGATTCACCCTCCTGTCAGTGCATCTAGCTTGAACTTCATGGTTTTGTCTTTGAGGGTATCCAAAAGTTTTCTAAGGACATGCTAAACAACATCCCCTACATCCACCCTGCCAGTCACCTCACTGCAGAAGGCTGTCAGGCTGACCGGGATTTTTTTCCTCTGTCAATCCATGATGATTGTTCCTAAACAGCTTCTGGGAATGGTTTCTAGGGTGAAATGCTCCATCTCTATTCCAGAAATCAATGTGAGGCTGATGAACCTATCGTGTCTTGGGTTCTCCCTCTTGCCCTTGAAAAGCAGAGCTGGCTTTCAGTCTGCAGGAACCTCCTTGATCACCATGATCCTTCACAGATGTCAAGAGTCACCTCACAATGCCATGGGACAGTTTCTCCAGTTGGGTTCATCCCATCTAGGCCCTTTCATCTGTGAAAATTCACTTCATTTAAATGGTCTCAATCAGATTCTATACATCATGGAAAAAGAAAGCTTCCTAGCCAGAGGATGACTTCCTTCCCAAACTTTCCCACTGGTGTCACATTCCTAGGAACAGTTTTGCCAGGAAAGACAGATGTGAAGAAACCTTCAGTACAATTTGTCCCCTTCCAAATCCTTTGCCACCAGGTCCCCATCCCCCTCAGCAGGCCCGCATTCACCCTTAACCCTCTTTTTCATGCTGATGTCTCCGTAGAAGCCCATCTTCTGTCATTCACCAGACTCAGCTCTAAATGGGTTCTGGAACTTTAAAATTTATCCCTACATGCCTAGACAGTAGCTCCAGATGGAGATCACAATTCTGGATTTGCCTGTGTTATCTTACACAGTCTTTCTTATGAAATAAAGCAAATTAATTTCCCCAGGGCAATCTGGAGGATTTCCTTTAAAATTACTTTTCTCTTCACATTGTGAGGAAATAACCATGTAATACATGACACTTGAAGTCCCATAAATTCAGCCATATTGTTCAACAGTTTATCAGTGTTTTTCTAGGGGTAAAATAAGAAAGAAAATAAAAAGTAATTTCAATTACACAAGTGCGTGGAACAGTACAGGATCAAAAATTTATTTAAAATTCTAAGTAGAGAACACATTAATTTGTGTTAATGCAAAATAATATGTATGATTCTGAGCTTTGCTCAAGAAAAAGGGCAGGATAATAAAAGTGCTTTAAAAGCCTCACACATTAATTTTAAAATTAGCAAATCAGCTAGAAGACAATTGAGATATTATTTAAGAATGCAATATAATATTATAAACAACTGCTACAATCTCACCTAACAAATCAAGAAACTTATTTTTTTAATCAGACATATAACTTCTTTTCAGGAAAGATGTCAAGTCTTGAGATAAAGATAAAGAGTTCAATGCTGGAACAAGTACTGCATGTATAGATACAAAGTATGCTAAGGAACATATTGTTGCCTTCCTTTTTGGTTTAGCAAAAATTAGCATTTTTCAGCCACACTTTCTACTAAATCCTCAACCATTTGCAAACCTCATAATGTCAGTTTATAGAATTATTGATAGATCTCAGCAAAATGTTCTGGTTTCAAGACAGAATACCATCTTCTCTTTTGCCACAATTCATCAGAGTTATTAAATAGTTATTAAATAGTACTGGGAGCCTTGCAGAAGACATTGTATTCCAAAAGTTTGTGACCTTGAGCAGGCTATGTCTTCTACATGGAGCCTTTGACAGGGAAGCCTGCATGTCACATGGGTAGCTGCTGCAAGGGTAGGTGCTGGAATGCCCATAAAAACCTGTGCTGCACAATCACAGGTCTTATGACAAATTGCAACCTGCCAGGGGATATATGACTTTCTTTGTCACACCAGATAAAACCACCACAGCATGAGAGAGAGCAGAAACCTCTCCATGGACAGGATCTGTGCAGCTTGCTGTGGGAAAATCCACGCACAATTAATCCCATGCTGCATAAATAAGTCCCCAATGCCCAGCATGTGAAGGGTTGCAATTTACTCACTGCCTATATTTCTCTTTTTATTATATCTTATTAAAGCAGCTATTTTATTACATCATTTGTTGTTGGGCCTTTTATATTGTCATCAAAAAGAAGTCTGCATTGTTCGTTCCTCCTTCTCCCTTGTCCCCCAGCAATGCAAGACATGGGAGAATCCAAGTTTTCTTGAAGGAGGTTTTCTTTCTTTTTCTTTTTCTTTTTCTTTTTCTTTTTCTTTTTCTTTTTCTTTTTCTTTTTCTTTTTCTTTTTCTTTTTCTTTTTCTTTTTCTTTTTCTTTTTAAGCTCACTTACAGCTCCATAAAAATGGTCCTTCCACAGCTATTCTGTGGTTTTCTGTACAGCCCCAGCCATTGATTAGGAGCAGCTAATATAACATCTGAATGTCTGCTCTTCATCTTTGTTATTCACTGTGTTGGCTGAATGGCAATATTTCACTAAACTCTGTCCTTAGTAATTCATGAAATTCTGCAGCAGACTAATAGCAGTGTAAATTCTTATCCACTTTGGATGGAAACAACAACTGCAAAAACCCATGGTATTTCTAGCACTAAATGAATGAGGGTACTGCAATATCTCTTTGCAAATAAATTCTGTATCCTTCTCTTATTGCATTGGTAATACATTTCATTATATTTACTTCTCTGTCTAAATAGACAATTTCAAAGTTTTCAACTGTCAACTAATGTTATTCCTCCCTACTTTTCTTTTCTTGAAACATTCAATGCATTTTGGAAATAAGGTGTGTGTGTGTAGGAAAAATTTACACTGAGTGAGTTTGAAGACTAAATGCAACTTTTCTACGTCCTTTTGGCATTATTAGCTGTTCAAATTTTCAGTAATCAGCATGCAATACTACATATCCAGACATACTCAAACAAAAGGGATATCAGTTAAAAGATAGGAAGCCACTGTCCCTTTCAATGCCTTCAGTTCTATGATGGCAAGAGGCCACAAGTAGATGCAATAGAAGATAGGACAATGAGGACAATGCAATAAAGTCATATGAAAAAATGTGTAGTTCAACACAATTTTTCAGAATTGTGCTATCATAATCTGCTGTACTTTCAATTGCATTCAAAGAGTAATTTCAAGATGTATAAAGGGATGTTGTCTCCTTATTTCACTCACAGCCAACCAGCCACCACTGTTGTCAACTGTTTTGATTAATCCTAAACACAGGATAAAGACAGTGTATATGTTACTTACTCTGTTTTCTCACATCTCTAATGTGAGAAACATTAATAATCTCTAACACCTTCCTTTATGTTACCTGGTAAATCTATAACATAATTACTATTTTTTTGCTGAACCACATAAATTTTTAAGCATTATTTTTATATTAGAAATAATTGTGTTAAAAGTGAAGATGAGGTTGACGTGAATTACATTTTTGCTGAGGTTCCACAACCACATACACCTACTTTTAATTTCTTTTTTTTCTATAAGAAATTCAGTTTGGTTTTGTTTATATAAAAATGTATATAAAACCTAATTTATCTGAGAAGCCAACACTTTCTTTTATGTTATCTATTGCTTGCTTCAAGTATTTTAAAAATAATTGACATTACAAATTCTATCCAAATTCCAGTCTGCTCTTATGTGATATGCACTTCAATTGCATTTTAGGTTAATACAATAACCGAAGATCTGGTTTATATATATTAGACTATTATTTATCAGTTAAAAGTCAACAGTTGACACTTTAATTTTGTTCAAATATGAACACGTTACCTAATTTTTCTACGTTTTGTATAACTCTTTATAATGAATCATGCATAAATCCTTTCCCATAGCACTTTAACTCAATCCAGTGTACACTAGCAGGAAGAAAAAATGGTTCATGAGCTAAATTACTTGGAAGTTTGAAATAAAGTCTTTGCCCACAATGCTGTCAACAAGTATAAACTTGTTTAGCTCTGCCATAAAATAAAATGCCAGCATAAATTATCTCTGAGGAAATTAGGTAAATAGGTACCATTCAGTATCAGATGTGACAGGAAGATTCTATTAAAATTGCATAAAGCCTTTCAGAGAGAATTTAGGCCATAAATCACAGTCAAAAGGCTTTTAGTCTTATTTCCAGTTCTAGACAGTGGAGATGCCTTGTTGCTCATGATGGCCATAAACCTGTCAAGTCACTAGCATTTCAGATCACATAATCTTTTTAGGTGATAAGACTATGACATTACCTAAAAAGGCACCGTAGAAATAGAGCTATTTAATGGCATGGAACAGTTATATTATTATTTTTTTTTTATTTAGTCCTAAAATACAGTGCATGAGAGATACCAAAAAAGAACTTTTGTTCTGCTTTTTGTAACTAAGTGAAAGAAACCATAGGATAAATTACTTTGCCATATATGATGATGCCAATAGTGGCTGAATTCAGTAACACAAGAGACTCTGGTTGATAACTAAAATAAAAGCTACCAAATATTTCAAGTTCATCAAGTAATTTCAAATTGGTCTTGGAAATGTCCTAATAGTTTTACTTGATAATTCTCTATTATGACAGCTGTCTCCCCCAAGGTGCATATATATGTCTAAAGAAAAAATTTGGAGAAACACTGAAAAGTCATATTAATCAATCACAAACTGAACTGCATTTTGTAATACAATTTTTTGGAAATAGGGAGAAGTTAAAATATTTTTTAAAAACCCCAACCAAATAACAAACCCACAAAACTATTTCACTTCAAAGGGAACAGCACGAATTTTTATGGTCAAGGCTCTAGTATAGTAGAATTGAAAGAGAAAAGAAAGTAAGGTACATACAAAATACCTGTCAAAGTTATCAAGAAACACGCAAAAAAATTATGGATTTTTAAAGTTACTTTACTTCAAAATATTTTACCAGTAGCTAAGAAAAAAAAAAAAAGTACCTGAAAATTACCTCTGAAAATATTCACTTGTCTTTGGTGATGACTATTTTTTATTACCCTGTTTTCTACACTACCAGATTTTCTTATTTAGGAACAAATATCTATATTCAGTGTAATCTGATATTCCAAATGCGTATCAAATTACAGTGACATATTCTACTCTATTATTTATATTAAATATTCCATTATTAGCTTAAGCCTTCCTAGCTAGCTTTTTTCAAAGTTAACAAAATAGTTTATTTGGTGTATTTAGCTATGTATCATATTCCATAGTCTTTTAATGTTTGTTTAAAAACTAAAATTTGGACCAATTCCATTGGTCCTACTACTATTTCAATGGAATCTCACTAAATAAATAAATTCCATAGATGGAAGTTGTAATTTCTTCCTCCTCCCTTTGAAAATATTATTCTACTGCGTCTCAACAAAAAATGCAGTAACATGTTTCCCATAACATTTCCTTTTTCATAAATATATTGTCAAGATACACTGCCAAATTATCTTTGTCCTATATTTAAATTCTTCAGCTTTTCAACAACAGCAAGATGATGACTTTTGTTTGCCATATGGCTTCTAGGAGTTGGCCTGATCCAAACTGGGTTTGTGATTATCCTATGTAGTCAACAGAGATCACAGTGGAGCTGTCCATTTGTGTGCTCATGCTTTAAATGATGCTAAATCCAGTAGTATGGAGGAAGAAGTTACCTGATAATAAAAGATTTGAGAGTCTCTGAAAAAGTACCTGCACGTACTACAAGCTAGAAAATGAAAAGCCATCTTTTATCAGTTGCTGCAGAGATGCTGGGTGCTAGAATATAGAACCTGTTTACAAAAACAGAGAAATTGGTGTCCTAAAGAAAATAAGGAGTCTTAGTTAAGATGAAATACCATTTGTCTGATAGAAGAAGAGGTTCCAGCAGTCTGACATTCCTTTATACCATTGCAGCAGCAAAAACTCTGAAACACATCACAGATTGCTGCTAAAGGTAGAAGAAAAGCATTGTCACATCAGAGCTATTCAAGGTTTAAATTGTACTGCAATGAACCAGTTTGGGATTTTTTTTGTTCTGTTGATAATATTCTTCTATAAATATTTCTCTCCTGCATTTTTACAGGAGCAGCATAATAACTGAAACCAAAGCCTGACTGAATACCTTCTACCTTACAAAGGAGTAAAAAGGTGGGTAAATGACATGTAGTTAAGACAAATATTTAAAATAACCAGGTCCAAATGCAGTGCATAGAATACTTGCTAAAAGTTTCAGGTGTTTGGTCTGGTGCTATTAGTTTTGAATACATTTCAGAATACATCATAAATTTTAAGAGTGCCATAAAGTACCACTATATCTGCTCCTAGCAGTTGCCCCACTTCCTGAAACTTAATAACTCAAGTAGCTGTAGGCTAGTTAGACTGGGTTATATGACCCAGACAAAAGAACAAACAACATTTGCATAGAATTAAATTCAGTAAAAAATCAAAAAACAAAAAAGCAATTATAAGTCAGCTAATTTGTTCTAACAGGGACCAGGTCTTCACAGCCAAACCTGATAATGTTTTTAAACATGTAAACAGGAGTTTGGTAATGTCAAAATTCATACAGTTGTAACCCATAATTTTGCTAAACATCTGATCTGTTAAGATAGAATATTCTGATTAAACGTGAGTTATTTTTAAAATGTAAAATATATATAAATGGAATTTAAAACTGCCAAAGCAATTAATACAAAAATGTAGTTAAATCCTTAGTGAAAGGTGAAGAAAGTTCTGGAGCATGTCCAGAGCAGTAGGTAGTGAATCATGTCTTAACCATGTTCATCAGTGATCTGTAAACAAATACAAAATCATTTCCTAATGTCTGTGAATTACCTGTAATGATAAACAACAGCTTTAAGAAACTGTTTGAATGACTTTGTCGAGTTCATCTGTAAAATGAATTAAACTTTGTTTTATCCAAATTGAAATGGAGATGTCTTGGAAAACAAAGAACAGACTATGCCTAACTGAGACAGGTGAAAAGGAATAGGATTTGAAAAGTGAGGTCTGATAGCATGTAGGAGATAAACATACAAACAAACTTCCACTGCTGGTATTAGTGGAAAATAGTGACAAAGCATTGATGGATGTGGAAGAAAAAATCACCAAATATATATTTCTCTTTCCAGAACATTAAAAACCAAATAATACATTTTCTTGTGCAAAGAGCAGTACTCATTAAAAAAAAAAAACAAAACCAACCAAAAAAAAACCAAAAAACCCCCCAAAAAACAAAACAAAACAAAAAAAATCCCAAAAAAACCAAAAAAAACCCAAACAAACAAAAAAAAAACAAACAAAAAAAACCCCCCCAAAAACTAACTGGACCAAAACAATTAGAATTCTGAAGACAAAAAGACTGAGTACTATGGTAACTATCTCATTATGAGAAACTTATATATTGTTTGTGTGTGAGAATTTGCAATCAATATTCATATATTCATAGGACAAGAATTCTTAAGAGGTCAATTTATTGGAGGAAAAAAAAAAACTAGAGAGACTCAAAGGAGGCAACTGAAGGAAAAACTGACTTCAAAATGGAAACTAAGCATTATTCTGTATTAGTGAAATTAATTAATAAATAAAGCAAAATACCAAGAGAAATGGGGGATTTTTTGACTCTGCATGTCTGACTCAGGTCTATGCATCTCTGTAAGGACACACTTCAGGCAAACAAAGCATTATCTCTGTATTCAGGCAGAACAGAATGCAATTTAATGTCTTGTGAAAGGTAGAAGATGGAATAGAGTTAGATAAAATGGTTCCATCATGCTTAAATCTATGAATCCATGCAATACCAGTTCTGAAAAATAAAAATAAAATGGAATGAAAATAAAACCACATTTTGAACTGCTATTTGTATTTACAAATGTGATTGCACCAAAGAGTTCTTCCAACACAGCTGAGCTGTCTCAGGTATTATTAGAGGATCATGACAGTAGGGGAGACTCTTGTGTCTTCAATGAGATTTAGACCAGGTCATTAATCCCCAGAATGTTTTTACCAGTCACCACAGGGGTTATTCAGCTATCAACCAGACCAGCTATCTCATTCTCAATGGCTGTAACTGCAGGCTTCAGGGAAAATGGAATTCACAGCAAAAAGAGAATTTGCAGTCTCTAGAGAATCAAAGCAGCACAGTTCTCACATTCAGAAGTATTTTAGATGCTACTGCTATTATCAACATCAGAGGAATTAAACAGGATCTGGTAATAGAGAGCAGTAGAAATTTATCACCAGTACTTGTAAGAGACATTTATATAGGTAATATAAACTAAAACTTTCCATTATTACTTCACAAATCTAGCAGAAAAGGATCCATGTACTGGGACATAGTTGTTAAATAAATAAATAAATTTTCATTTACAGAATGAATTAATTGGTAAAAGGCACAGAGAAAGTATTAAAAAAGGAATTAATTTCTCTCACCTAATACAATGTTAAAATGAAAGTACGTTTTCAGAAATCTTATTTTTAGTGCCATTGAAAAAGGCTGATGTGCTAAGAGGAGGTCAAACTATCCTTGAGACTATCATCCAATATTCAAAATTTTACTTATGGAGACAGAGCAATGCTTCCCTGTTCAGTGCTGGCATTTACTAAACAGATCTGGATGACAAAGCATTTTCAGAGTATTTTCCATTCACTTCCATCTAGATTACCATCCTGATGATGAACCATTATCATCAATGTATATTGACTTTTCTTGGTAAGTGGACTTCAAATTTCTGAAACTGGAAACTTCAAAATAAACAAGGTCCTAGCACCCTTAATTAATACTTTACATTGTGTAACCTGATTTTTCTACTAGCATCATATTTCCACAGTTCAGTATAGCTTTGCCTTCATTTCTTTTCTCTTTATAATACATACACACGCACTACATGCATCTGTTACAATCCCACGAATTATGAAAACCTAACAATCTGATAGCATTTTCAAAGAGACAAGTGAGGTGAAGGTTTGCTTATTATTTAAAAATCTACTTTTCCATAATGACACTGATTTTTATTTAGTCCAAGGTAGAAGAAAATACAGTATTATCTCTCAGGAGCTGTTTAAATTATCAATTTACAGAGAAATCAACTAGCCATGCCCTTTCTGTCACAGACACTATTTTTTTCTCAAAGCACTGAAATGAGTTTTTAATAAAAGTACTGAAAGCAAGATTCAACACAAAAATAATAAAAATTTAGGTTTTTGTGTGAAGTAACATTAAACCCCCAAAGTTTTCCCATGCACCCAAACAATGGGTCAGATAAGTACAAAAGTGAACATTTACTTTGACTATTATACTTTCTAGGAAATAAAATATATACATTGGTAATGGAATAACGTTCTGCATTTCTTATGTGGCTTTTGAAATTATTGTCATGCTCAAGGCAGTGCAATTGTATTTTATATTTTAGAACTCAACTGTAAAGTTCTCACTAAACTCTCAACAGAAAATCAATTCAATGTTCAGAAATGCTTTTATTTTGCTTTGATTTTTATCTTATGTGACATCACAAAGGAGAAAAGCCTAGACTAACTGACGAGTGAGTGAGAATCTGATCTTATTTTATTCAAAACAGCATCCTAATGTTTCCAAAAGGGAGCCCTCTAATAAGGAACCCAAAAAAATATTAAAAAGTGTGTCTGCTTAATTATCTTTAAGAAGAAGAAATGCAAAATAATTTATAAAAATGTCATAAATGACAGAAATAGTTTATATCAGATCATACAGAATCACACTTACATTCACCAGAGACTATCTTTAGAAGGTAACTTGTGACCTCATCAATAGGCGTGAAATAAAAGTAGCTGTAGCATTGTGCTTAATATGTGTGGGTGAGGTAAAAAAAAAAAAGCCCACAATCCTATCCAAGTGGTTTTACCTATGTGATTTTACTCCTTAATAATCCCAAATTTAATGTATGAGCAAGAGTTCTGGAGGAAATATAAAAACAAGCAGAAAAGCGTTAATAATGAGGCCCTTCCACTTCTGATAGCAGTTCTCCAATGCTAGCAGCTCCACCCTGCAAAGATTTTTTTTTAAACAGCAGCCAACTTTTTAAACTGCATCTATAAAAATGTGTACCTGTAGTAATATGTTCATGTAGTTGGGACAATGATTTTGAGAGTCAGTGATTTTTTTATTAGTACGCACTTTAGTATTCTTCCATGTACCAAAATGGAATTCTGAACAAATTGGAGTTCAATATGTAAATATCTGCTACACCTAAATTGGAATGTTACAATTACACATCTTTGGGTTTTATGACTATTTACACATGGATCAATTATTGGGAAACCATGTTCAAACACCAAGGAACATAATGGTAAGATGCTTCCCTTCAACATACAACACCAAACTTGCAGAGTAAATTATTTTTATAGGAAGAAAAATGATTATATGTTTTGGATGAATTAGAAATAATTTGGTTTATATTCTGTCTTCCTTCATTTACATCTTTTATGACACCAGTGGTCATTCTAACAAGTTACTGCTAGTAGATATTAAAGCACTTGCTACAAGCTGTGTTGACTGTATGGCATGTGATTTTACAAATCCTGCTAAGGTAGCAGATCTAGAGTGATTAGATCATATTTCAAGTCTCGAAAAAAGTGTTCTGCATTGTTGTGGATATCCATACATATTCACAGCAGATCAGGTCTTCAGAACTGAACTGACTTAACTGAACTTAAACTAACTTAATTAAAACACTTGCAAACTGACTAGTTTGCTACAAATAATTTGTTAAGGCCAAACGAGTTTTAACCAAACATATAACAACTAGAGTTTGTCAGGGTCTTGAAATTTGGCAACTTTCACAATATTTTTCACATAATGCAATAGGCAAATAGAAGTGGCCAAGCTACTTCACATTACCAGATTACCAGAAACTCTGCATGATCAAACAACTTATTTAATCCTCAGGTGTCTTCCCAGAAATGTCTGAACAGTAATTTTCACGTCACTTAAAAAAAATCTATGTTAAGGCTTTTGAAAAATTACAGTTATAATTAGTCTAAAAGCAGCTAAGTAAGGATATCAACATTTAGATTATAAAATTTTCCTGCATGGAAAATTTCTTCTGAAATATTTGACGCATAGTAAACCTATATGTAACTGAACTCAATGTCCTGTGGCTTGTGTAGGCAGACTTGCAGTGCTACTAATTCTGCCACTGGTATCCTGCTGACTACTTGACACTGCTAAATATGCTTTTAAATAAACAGGTATGTCTTAAGTTAATGCAATCACACTTACTAGTAAGATGACTATCATTTTACTGGATGTATTTCTAACAAGTATATAATGAATACAAGTAGTATTCATTAAAATAAGAGACTAAAAAAAAAAAACAACCCAACCCAAACAAACAGACAAAACCAACCAAACAAACAAACCAAACAAAAAATGGGTGAAGTATAAATTCAGGAATGGATTTTTCTAAGCAAAGTGAGGTAAGAGGGAAAAAACACTGTTAGACAAAAAAATACAGGACAAATAGAAAAACTGGGTTTTATAAATCCCACTACCATTTAACAGAGGATAAAGAATGCTGCTTGTTAGTAGTGATATTGATTTCTTTGGCACATTCAACAGAAGTGAATGTATTCAAAGTTCCTCTGCATTCCAGGCACAAGACAACATGGGCAGGCTGGAACTGCTCTGGACCTGCTGGGCACTTCAGCAGGTGAGATCAAGCCATATGATTACTGTCACATCATGAGGCTGATTTTGACTCTTGGTATATCTCAAGAACAGACAGGAAGAAAATTACTTCCTCCCACACCCTATCAACCACTGGAAAACACACTAATAGTTGCCCTGTACAGACATCCCTTTCCTTTTCGCCTTCACATTCCCTTTGTATGCAACACATCTCTCATGAGGAAACTATCAAAAATTTACCAGCAATGTAAAAAATACGTTGGTTCACACAATGAATCAGAGATTTCATTTTACTTCTAAATATAATGGAGTTTGTGTACTCTGTCTTCAGTGATTCTTGGATACCATTAATTGAACTTTATTTTTTAAATCAGCAATCTACACAAACTCAATTTATTTAACATTTCATAGTTTTAATACTGATTAAATGTTTGAGTGTGGGCAACGTGTATTTTTATACTTCTCATAATACTTACGAGTCTTTCGAGCAGAATCTTCCACAAAGAGAGAAGAAATATCCTCATCCACCCCTGCTTCATTCTTTGCAATGCAAGTGTATGCTCCTGTATCTTCATAGCGCACATTGCTAATGTGAACCTCACTGCCATTTGCTGAAAGGAGAGGAAAAAATCAACATGCAGACACACTAGTGCTTTCAGATTATAAATTCAGAAGGGTTTCTCTGCTTACACTAATTAAACCATTTTCATTCCCAAGTTCATAACTTGGAGGCATGCCAAATTAGTCCAAAGGTATTCAACTGGCTAGTGAATTACATGCACTATTTCATCTCACAGTTATTCAGATTGCCTCAGTTGATTTTGTACTTCAGAGGAAAATATTCATCTGAGGTTTTATATATATTTAAATTACTATGATTTTTTTTAAGGTCAGGTAAATATTAGGTTTTTATTATGTTGCATTTGGTTACTAGACACCATCATTTCCCTCACACAAAATAACCCAAGGAATATAACAGGCCAAACATCCAATATAAATAAAAATTTTAATTTGTTGCTGCTAACCAGAGGCGCCTAGTTAGTTTTGATTTTGTGTGACTGCAATGTAACAACAGAGAAAACAGGTGCATGGAAATTTTTCACATACATCAATGTAGAAGCTTATGGGAACGTCAGGAATTTTATGTCAGATTGCGTAGGAATGTCAACAAACAATCCAGGTGCCACTGGCAAAGGTCTTTTAAATAATGTGATGCAAATAATTTTGTCAAGAATGATTCATTGAATTTTAAGTATAGTATTCTTGTTCAGCTGTAGGAAATATACAAAAAACAGCTTTGTAGGTATTCTAAAGTATGGACTAAAAGGGGCATTGTCTTAGGGTGTAGCGCCCTTCTAGCTTGAAGCAAGTGCGCAGAGAGTTCATATCAGAAAATTCTCAGGGAAAATGTAATGAGATTTTCAAAATTCTATTTCAAATAACTCCATGCTAGAAAATTGAATTAAATGTATTTTGCTTACAGAATAATCTTTTTAATTTATTTATCATAAATATAGGTACAGAGAGAAAGGTGAAAAAAATTCCTCAAATCCCTACAGGAGAAATTAAGAAAATATTGCAATGGAAGAGAAGTTCATCACTTTCTACTCATAGTGTTTCTGCAAGGCAATTGCTCAGAAATATCCAGGAGAGTTGTACATGAAAGAATAGGGGACTGTGACACCTTCAGGGGAAGTAACACTTCAGAGAAGCACTTGCCTTATCTGTTCCACTGCTTCTTGCAGTGCAGGCTGACTGCTGTCCTACCTTAACTACACATCCTGGTTTTGTTGATGAGTGAGAGAAAGTTTTGAAGGGAACACAAGCAGCAGGAGATTTTTTTTCTCATACAGGTATCAAAAATTACCAGAAAGACTGAAGCATGGAGATTTTATGCTGAACATGTCCACTGATTTTGCTGAGCCCTGAAGATTAACAGAAATTAATTGGTGCTAAAGGTAAGACTTTCCTTTAGTTTCCTGGGTGTTTTTTGGTTTGTTTGGTTTTTTGTTTTAGTTTTTTTTTTTCCTGCAGGTTTTTGGGGTTTGAGAGGTTTGGTATTTTTGGGAGGGGAGGTAGAACTTGTGTGTGTGTATGCAATGTCTCCGCACTCCCACAGAGGTCTGCTGATACCCTTCAGAAAACAGCACATCTGTTTCAGGTATTTCTCCTCTAGTCCTTTCTACAATCAGGTCCCCAAATCTCACTAAGATTCTTATCAGTTCTGACTGGGACCAGGTCTTGCACTGCCTGCTCCACTCAGATACTGCACATTTTCAAATCAAGAAGAGCGTATTGGAATTTACTGGTAATCCTGCCAGTAAGTAAAATCATTATTCTATCAAAGAGAAAACATAAAGCTGTGTCTTGAGGAGTAACTGGCAGAAATCACATCTTTTGAAATGTTTTAGCTTAGACTTCAAGCCTTTGTTAAAACTATGGAAGAAGGGCAGTTAGTATGGAAATTATGCATGGATAAAACACTAGCAAGATGTAGAAAACAATAAATGCACCCCTTTACCTTGAAGAGTTAACTGTTTGGACAGCTTTGGAGTGATATCAATTCCATTCTTCAGCCAACCAAGTTGTGGGTTGGGAACACCTTCAGCGTGGCACCGAAGGCTGGCTGTCACACCTGGCTCCCTTGCCTGGCTCTCTGGATAGACTCGGATAACTGGTGGAACTAAATAATAAAAAAAAAAACAATTATAATTTAGTGGAGAACATTATTTTCATTTTAAGAAAAATAATTATAAGCAATTCAGAAGACCCCTGCAGCTATATATAACTATACACAGACATGGTATTCGTCAGATATTCAGCGGCATTCAATGCAGATTTCTGTTTCAGAATATTTATGAAGCAGAAAAAAATATTCTGTGAGAAAAACCTCTTTTCACTGTGGCATCAAAGAAAAAAGCCTCAATTCTTCAATAGTTGGTGGTTGAGTAATAAGATTTTTATTTTTCCTTAGATTTCTTAACAAAATATGACTAATGTACAATTAGCGAGTCATGATATGTTGTACAGAGATTTTAATTGTCCTGTTTAATAAATCTTAACATTTCATCTCCACCTTTCCCCTCTTTCTAAAACACCTAGTAACAATCCCTTCCACATGCATAAAACCTGTTCAGGTTTATAATTCTTGACACCTGTTCATGGGACCTTCTGTACCCATGATACCACTTTCCTTCTTTATCCTATGGACACAGCACTAGTTTATGCTCAATCTGATTTCCCTCTAAAGTCCTTTCCTGCCAAGATGTTTTCCACTAGGTGGTCTTCAGGATATATTGGCACACCAGGGTTGTTCCTCCCTGGGTGCAGGACTCTTGCACTTGTTGAGCTTCCTAAATTCCTGCTGTTTCATTTCTCCATCCTGTCAAATGAATAGCAGCATGACCCTGCAGTCTGTCAGCCACTCCTCCCAGTTTGGTGCCAACTACAAAACTGTTGAAGGTAGAACTCTGCCCCATTATTCAGATCATTAATTAAGATGTTAACAAGACATGCATCCTTCTGGACAAAATGTCCACATGGCTGGATAACTGTGTCACATGATGGGTGAACAACCAGCTCATGGGCCAGGGACAAAGAGTTACAGTGAATGGGGTAACATCTGGCTGGGATCCATTCATTAGCGGGGCTCCACAGAGCTTAATCCTCAACCCAGTTCTCTTCAACATCTTCATTAAAGACTTGGACACAGCACAGGACTTGAAGGAATACTAAGTAACTTTACTGACAACACCAAATTGGGAGAAGCTGTTAACTCCCTCAAGGTCAGAGAGGTCCTGCAGAGAGAGCTCAACAAATTACAGAAATGGGAAATAACCAACTGTATGAAGTATAACAAGGGAAAATGCCAGATTCTGCACCTGGGACAGGGCAACGATGGTTGGTTGTACAAACTGGGGAATGAGGTGCTGGACAGCAGTGCTACAGAAAGGGACGTCAGGGTCCTGGTTGATGGCAAGTTTAACATGAGTCAGCAGTGCCCTGGAGGGCCAACCTGGAATGTCCTGGGAGGCATCAAGTACAGCTGGGCAAGGGAGGACATTGTCTTGCTCTGCTCTGCTCTGGGGCAGCCTCACCTCGAGTCCTGAGTGCAGTTTTGGGTATCATAACATACAAATGACGTTGAGCTGTTAGAAAATGTCCACAGCAGGGCCACAAGGATGGTGAAAGGTTTAGAGGTGAAGCCATTTGAGGAGTGGCTGAGGACACTTGGTCTGTTCAGCCTGGAGGCAACTGAGAGGAGACCTCATTGCAGCTACAGCTTCCTCGTGAAGGGAAGAGGAGGGGCAGGCACTGATCTCTTTGTGGTGACCAGGGACAGAACCTGAGTGAGCAGCATGAAACTGCATCAGGGAAGGTTTAAGTTGGATTTCAGGAAAAAATTCTTCACCTAGAGGGTGGCTGGGCACTGGAATAGGCTCCCAGGGAAGTGGGCACAGCATCAGCTTGACAGAGTTCATAAAGTGTTTGGACAATGCTCTCAGGCTCATGGTGTGACTTGGGCCATCCTGTGTAGGGCCAGGAGTTGGACTCAGTGATCCTCATGGGTTCCTTCCAACTCAGCAGATTCTGTGATCCTATGTATAAGACCAGTCTTACGAGTTTCTTTTTTAACAAAATATAAGATTTGTTGACATCACTTTTCCAAGGTTTGAAAACTTGCTGCAGTATTAGCTTACCAATTAAAAATCTTCTACATACACCAGTAGTGTCAGAGAGAAAACGTATGACATTACAGTGGACATATTCCTATTAGTAATCAATGGTTAAACAAGATTTAAAAATCCTGCTATGTAGATTTTTTAGAAGAATAATTATTTATCATATCTTTATCTTTTTATAGAGACAATTTGCTTGAGGTTGTTTCTAACAATAAAAAAGTATTAACTGTATAAACTCTTAATATAACTCTTAATATAACTTAAGGAAGTGTATTTCCTATTTGCCAAAGTTTTGTTTATTGCAGCTCTACAAGTGTGGAATACTTAGGTTGTCACAAAACACAGCTGGGTTAAGGATGAAGTATCAGTTGATAATGAAAGAAGATAACAAGATCAAAAATTAACTGTGTCTATTTTGGCATGAGATTAAATATTTTCAAATGCTATTCAACTATTAATAAGAGGCATCTCAGCATGCCATCCCATTAGATCATAGAAGTGCCTTACATTTCTACATTGCAAGAAATACACAAATCTACCTTATCTCTGATAGGATGCAAAAATCAGTAGGTTTCAGGGATATTTTAAACACAGTTAGAGAGGACAGTCTTTTCTACATAACCCCTATATGCAAATTGCAAAAAGTGTAATTTAATAACATGGGAGAAGGTTAAAAATTAGATAATATGGCTTTTCATTTCTTAGACTACCAGCTGAGAGGAAGAGCACATAAATATCAGAGATTTGAGGTTTCTATTGATTTTCTGGAAAGGACTTTGCTTTCATGGAAGTGGATCTTAATTTTTCATCTCAAGCCCGACATTCCTACTCCTATTTTCCCTCCATTTCTTCCGTCTTCTATCTATCTCCTCTTGCACAGCATCTGTGTTCTCCATACTGAGACCTTCCCTTCCCCACTGTGTTCTTCAGAACAGGCCCTGCCTGACTGCACATTCAGTGGCTTGAATATTTTTTGGCACTTCAGCTCCCAGTCTTGCTCTGCCGCACTTCCTAAAATCCAATTTTCATGTCTGCCTGTTCAGCACTTCTTGACACAAGGTCCTTTAGGTAGCCAACCTCATGTTGTAGATTTCCCACTGCAGCAAAGCCAAATGGCTTATTTTTCCACCTTGTCTCTGGAAAAGCAAGGAGCTCCACTTCCTTGGAGACTGGATTGCCATCACTGAACACTCTCAAGCATCTCAGCAACAGATACAACTTTTAGGACCAATACCAAGGTATTGCAATTAGTTGTGTTCTGACCAGATATGCCAGGATACTTCTTGTCTCTTTCCGTGTCAGTGAAATATTCTAATTGCATATAAAACCTTATGGGTATTTAACTACCTCACCTGGACAGACTTCTACTGAGCACATGTGAAGAAAATTTTTTTTAACAGTTCAATTTTAAAGAATTTTTATTGACAAGAAAGAGGAATGTATTACTTTTATTTGGGCAAAAGGTATGCAATATTTCTGATGCAATATTATTGTTAAAAAAAAGTTTTCGAAAATATTATAACTGAAATCCAATTCTTCCTAAACTAACAAATAAAATCTCACCCTGCGTGACAAAATGTTATATTGACTACTTAAGGATTGTTAGGAGATGTGAAAGGGAAGAGAAGTGAAAATATGTCTGAATGTTCTTTTACCATCCCTTATTTCTATTTCTGTCCCCTTTAGCACTGTTTTTCCAGGAACAGAGGTTCTTGTATGACAGTAGGGTTTATTTCTTGCCAGGTCTTTCCTCTATTTCCCGCCATTTTCCTCTTTCCTCAACATCTCTGTGTCTAATAGGTTAACTATACAACTAGAAATGTTTTTCAACCCTTGTTTTGCATTACAATTTTTATTTCATATTACCTTGAAGACTATTTGTAATATTCCACTAAGAAAGAACCGTCCCACTGAAGCATGTTGCAGACAACTGAAATATAAGTGCAGTTGTGTGCTCAGTCTAAGAAGTTAATTTGATGTGACAAGTTCAATGTAAAGTCTTTGGGGTTTGTTTGAATTGGGATTTTGTTCGTCTGTTTTGTTTTGTTGGTTTTTGTTTGGGTTTTTTGGTGCGACCGACCAAAAACTAATAAACAAATAAATAAATAAAATAAAAAAATAACACCAGAAATAAAATTTTAAGTACATAATTAATGTGACTCTTCACACTGACTTTCAAAGAGATATGTTCTAGCATCTTAAGCTAAAAAAGCTCACTTTACAAAGGAAGAGATCATGACACATATTAAAAAGGGAGGGCAGACACCACACATTTGTATTTAGTAAAGTATAACACATAATTGAGTTAATTCTATACCCCTTATGTTTCAATTCAAAAAGCAGTGTGAGACTGTTGGTTCCAAATATGGTGGATATGTTACTATTCAATAGCTCTAGCACATGCTACAAAACCTCCTGAGAATTATTTCAGTTCTTATGGGGTCTTATGGGGGAGGGAAGTGAGAAAATAGTCTAGTCAAGCTGTCTTGAATCCAGGAGAATGCATATGTTTAAAAAAGAAACAGGGGATAGCTGTAGTGAATTAGGTTCTTCTACTGATATATATATAACTCTTGTTTAAACTTAGATACTTTGGAAAAACAAAGCTGGCAAACAATTCTTCAGACACTACATATTCCCTGTTTACATCTGGCTGAGGGACTGGGCTCTCCCTTCTTTACCTTAAGGTATCAGAATTGCTGATCTTATTTAAGCATCACTGACATATTAGAAGAAAAATAAAGATCAAACTGACAGACTCAAATTCATTTAGTCATATAGCCTCAGTCATACAATCTCAAAATTGTATATGTGGAAAATTGTAAGTATTATGTAAATACTAATAATTAGGACTGTGTCATGAAGGAGTTCTTCCTGATCACAACTTTTTGTTTTGGTTTTTTTTTAGTTTATGTGAAAAGACTTAAAATATCAACTTACAGGGGTGGTCACAATATTTACTTTACCATATTATTTGTATAAAAGTAGACTGATTATTTCACCATAAAACAAGTCTTTTACAGTGCTTATTAATGTTTTTCTACATTAATGTATTTTTACAATGTGCTCATTAATGTATTTTTAAGACTCCAAAGGAAGCTCATTATTCTTTATTACTGTGCCAGATAATTCAAAACTAAAAATATCTTGGATTTTAATCTTAAAAGTAAATCAGATTTACATCTATAATAATTGCATACTAGCCTAAAATATATTTTTTTTTCTGAAAATATATAGCTGTACATAAATGGAAACCAAGAAAGAACTTAAAATCTAATTACATTGTTTTCATTGAACCTTCACATTAAATCTTTGTGATCAACGTAGTCTCATTATCCCATTAACCTTTTGACTGACTCTCTAGTTAATACAAGTATCATTATATTAATTAGTCATTATCACAGCTACAAGTACTGACCATCATGCCTGTGCTTAAGAAGATTATTCCTTAGAAGTACAGATCTAAACTGTGGAAGAGCTGTTCATTTGACCTTTAATCTCACTGGATTTAACTCAATTTATCCACAACACACACAGCAAATAATCCTACTGCTCAAAAGATCTCCTTTTCCTGTTTCTTTCTCACCGAAATATCAACATCCAAAATCATTTAGGAAGGTACCACTCCAGTGCCAGCTTTTAGAATAGCAGCTATCTGAGGTTTACAGTGGTTTCCAGATGAAAAACCAATTTCCTGACAGACACATTATCACCAGAAAAACCTACATTTGTCCTCCTTCACCTCTCTCAAATTACATTTCTTGATTTTCTAGTCTTGCAGAAAACGTTCTTCAACTTGAGCAGAGTTTTGCCTCATTATGCACTGAACTGAGTCAAACATGAATTCTAGTATTTCAACTCTTGCCTTACACCTCTGGGGGATTATTTACACATTGGGATTGGTCAGGAATGTGTTGATAGGAATACAATTTTGTTAATAATTTAGGGTAAACCAAACCCATAAAACAGGAGAATGTTGGTCAAGAACCCACTAATGTGTTCAGCTTGCCAATAATTCTGCTATGTCTTCAGGAATTAAAATATTAATAAACTGCACATCAGTCTTCTCACTAGTTTAGCCAGTAGTTGCTACCTGGCTTTTTAAAAGACAGAAAATAATCCCAGAAGAAAAATTTGGAGGAAAATATGTTGATGTCATGTCCCCATTAGCTTGGGGGCAACACTCTAAGTACAACATGTTGTGGTTCAGGAGGGGGAGAAACTGGGGAAAAAAAGTTGAAATATATGGATAGAGAAATATTACAAGCTAGCTTCCTGAAGAAACATAACAGCAGAGACAAATGTTTATAAAACTGCAAACAAGCACTAAGTGTCAAATGAATTTAAAATGTGAAGTTATTAAGAACACATAAGGTGGGGGGAAGGCTATTAAAAGAAGAAAAATCATATTAAAAGCCAAAATAATCTTGGGAGCTGTATTTCATATGTACATACATGAAAGATAAGAATAAAAGAAAATATTTCAGCATTCTCAGATGCTAAAAAAAGTCAGCTGAATAAGGGTTTATGCAACTGATTAATAGCTAACAAAACAAAGAATGATGGTAACTGCAGTGGCCAGGAAACTAGGGCTAGAGTATGCCTCAGGAGAGAAACAGAGCTTCTTAATGCAAAGTAAATTTGGAGAAGATTGAGGTCAAACATGATTCTGGATAGGATTAAACAACAACATGGAATGACAAACACTGGTAGTTTATAGCAGGAAGGGAGTCTTAAGAGGCAAAGATAAATATGAATTGAAATTACATGGAAGCACTCTAAGAAAAAAAAAAAACATTAAACCTCAATGATGATAAAGCAGACCCTTCATCAGTGGAAAGAATTCCTTAAAATACTTTAGGAAATAAATTGCATATAAGAAAATGGAGAGGATACACCAGCTCAAGGGAGGTAAAGGCCTGTCTTCAAAGGACCAGTAACAAAGTAGTTTTGTTTTGTCCAAGTACAGAATTCAGTGAAGTGTTACCTGGAACTGGAGCAGATGTAGGAAAATGCAAAGATCAAGTTTCAAATCCAGGTGCCTCAAACTAATCTACTAAAATCATAGATAGATTTCAATAACATAAATGTGAATTTAGAAGCCTACATCAATTACAAAATCTTCAGGGAAGTGCATTCTATTAATCTTATATTCAACAAAATATTCTTAATACAAGAAATTTACACATTTATTTTTCTCACCGTGCTCTCCAGGTTACTAAATTAATACTAAAACCTACTCTATCTGTGTGCATATGTATATATAAACCACTTACTGTTCTGCATAACATCACAGGTGCAAAGCAAGTCCTCTGGACTATCTTTACACCTTTTAATAGTTATTATTCTATAGAAGCAATAAATTAAAATTATTGTGTTTAGTTGTTTTTAAGGTTATTTGAAGGAGATCAATGAAGAAAAAAATATATACCTTTTTCTATTAAGATGTAACACAATACAAAAAAAAGTAGGAAAGAAACCACAGATCCGCTTAACAAAATTCAGGTTTCTTATGACTTGATAATTAGAACATCTTTCCTTACCAGTCACTTGGAGAATATGAGTTTGATAGAGCTTATCATACCCATCAGCATAGCAGGTGTAATTTCCCATATGAGTTGTGGTAACCTTAGTGATGTACAAGGACCCATCATCTCCAAAATCCTACCAGGAAAGATTAAAAACAATGTTATCATAATTAAACCCACATCTCTACAGTAATTACGCTCATCATCTCAGCAACAAAGCTGTGATGCAAATATCAGACACCACACACCACAAATATTAAACCAGCATATCTGACAGTAATCTGAAATTCAAATATTATTGAACGGTGGAGTTGTTTAATCTTGCTACATATATTGTGACTGTAAAAGAAAATACAACTTTTATTTTAACAACTAGTTAAACTCGGCAGAAGCAATATGTTTACTTAGCTATGACAGTTATTTGCAGAAGAAAAGCTGTTGAGAATTGCATCCGACCAAAGAGAAAAACTAAATATATGTAAAAATAAAAAAGTTGAATGACATCCAGTGGAAGTGCTGCCATCCTTTGTAATGAGCACACATGACAAAAAAAAAAAAAAAGAAAAATTAAATCCTTGTTTTTCTTCAGTTCTTCTCATTAGATTCACTGATACATTACAGAAGCACTACTGCTGGAAACTGACTTCAGGGATCTGGGATTCCTGAGAGCAAATGTTTCTGATCAAGGCAAAAGGCAAAGGAGGTTTTTAGTACATCATCATGTTCTACTTCTATTGACACTGGGTCCCATGCCAGCTCGGCAAAAGATCCATGTTTCCCCCTTTCTTCTGCTGCTGATATAGTCCTAAAACTCTGTAGACCTTTGTACATCTGACCAGACCCAATTCTGGAATGGCTTCATCTTTCCTTATCTGCACATTCAAATAGAGTCTCCAGGTTCTTCCTGAGTCACCTGTCATTCCTTACACCTTTTTCTTTTTATTTGAATTATGTCAAGAGCTCCTTGTTCATTAATACAGACTTCTGGCTGCTTTTGATTAACTGTTCATTGTGAAAGACTGTTCTTGAGCGTAGTGGAGGTCATCCTTGAAGATCAACCATCTTAGACCCCTTTTGTTTTCAGCATGATCTCCTATGCAATTCTTCCAAGCACATCCTTGAACAGGCTCAAGTCTCCTTTCCTAAAGACCTTGGTTATATTGCTTTTTGCCCTGCTGTCTCCTCTTAGTCTCCTTGACTCAGCCATCTCATGGTCACTGTACCCAAGGTTGTCCTTACCTTCATATCCTCAACCAGTTCTTCCTTATTTTTTTCTTCACAAACTTTTTAACCTTCTCTATAAATTCCTCAAATCCAAGAACACTTTATCAAAAGCTTGCAAAACCAAAAAAACTTCAGCTACAATACCACAGTCACTGTAAATTGCACAGGAAAAGAACTTTGATAGAATAGTAATAAAATATTACTATGTGCTGCTTATTCTTACATTCTGTCCTTTGGATCTTAAAAATTAGAAATACTGGGCTACATTGACCTCTGGTTCATTATGACTATTCTTGCATTCTTCATTGATCTCACCTACAACTTTCCAACTTATTGGGATTTATTTTTTTCAGTTCACAATTTCCAGTTTTTACTCTTGCTCAGAGAACACAAGAGAACTGAAATCTCTATGAAATTCCTTTTAATTTCTCAGTTTTCTTTCTTTAAATACACTCAAAATATTATTCAAAAAACACGTGTCTCTCTGTATTTCTTCATCCCAATATGTGTGGGCAACTAAATTTCACATTGCACAATTCTGTGCTTCCAATGGTTCTGCTAGGTGCTCCTTGGGAGAAGAAAAATCATGCCTAAAAAATAAGCCTACCTGGTAATTTTATCAATAGCTTGATTTCCTCAAGATAACTACAGGTTTCTATATTAGCACTTTGGTTACACAGAAGATATTTCTACCAAATCTTCTATAAACCATTACATGTTACCACTGCAAAGACCAAAAAAGGCACCCTCTTTAAGACATCATTTTTAAGTGATGATTCAAACCAATGTAATTTTCCTTCAGAATAACCCACCTGACAAACTCCAAAAAAATTTGATGTTTTGATCTTTTTCTCTTTCTAAAATATATTAAGCAGAAGATCAATTTACTTTTTTCCCCTTACTACCTGAACACAGGTTTTCAAAGCATTCTTCTTCAACAACATTATTAGTGGAAGATGAAAGGACAGCTATTCAAAAGAGCCACACTACAGGTATTTACATTTTATCTGGAAAATGGGTTTTGCTATTACCATTTGGTATTTTTTGCCTAATCTCTGCCAAAGATATTTGTGAACAAAATAGGGCATAGGATGGAGTGTATAAAAATTCAGCTGCTACAATGCAGTCTGGAGACTAGTTTAATTTAACATTCCTTATGCTAAATTATTAGATATTGTTTTGAAGCATACGCACCTGTTTCAGCTCTTTAACTGATTCATTGTGGCATATAATATCTTTAGGTACCATCACTATTTTCTAAGTAAATGTGAGCCTGTAAATGGTTTCTCCCTTCTTTTCCATAGAAACCATGGATGAAACACTCCTGTGTTATTTTATATTAGTATTTCAACAGAATTCACACATGACGACACTCAGAGAGTTAGAATTTTAGGGACAATGTGTTTTGTTGGTAGTGGTGAGTTCTGTCTGGTTGTTTGGTTTGTGTTTTTTTACAACTACAAAATAAATGTCCCCAGCTTATTGTTATACTGAGTTCAATGTTTGCTTTGTTAATTAAAGCAAACCACTCAATACAAAGTGAACTTAATGTGGTAAGCAGCATTTGAAAAGGGATGGTGAAGTACAAACAGAGGTACTTGACACTGCATGTTGACAAGCATTTAGTGTTTTATTGACTAACTCACAAGCTGAGTAATTTAAAAAAACCTTGTACCTATACTGACACACATCTTTGTACCTATACTATCTGACAAACATCTTTCAAACACAGCCTTCAAAAAATCAACAGCAACAGGTGTTTTTTACATTTTGGAAAATATATTTGATGAATGCTACAAGCTCAGTTTTTGTTCTACTGCTCACACAGAAACGGCAAGACACTTCTAAAATTACATTGAGAAACTCTAATTATTTTTGTCATATGTAAAAAGATAAGAATTGAACAATTACCTAAACAATGATTCCACTGCAATTCTTTTCTCCTGAAGAACTTGACATTTTACAAATCATTATATATGTTACAAATAATGAGAAAAATAATAGAGACTTCAATTTCATAGTGAATCTTGGCTTTGCTCTATTACTGTTTATAAAACAGAAACTAAAGGTGATTTTTCGTTTTGAATCAGAAATTATTTCCTTGGGGTTTATAACCCACTTTCATACGCTAACACCTTGCATATGAGAGAATTTATGACCATTTTCCAGCATTTCTTCATTAACAGCTCTAAGAAGACTGTTCCTACCTTTCTCCCCATAGGAGAACATATAATGAAACAGACTGCTTGAATTTGTTCATCATCATAGAAGTTAGGAGTATTTTTGCTTTGGTTTGTGCCACTTTTTTTTTCTTTTTTTTCCCAGCATTTTTTGCCCATACACTGCTTTCCTAAATAGCTCTTTGGGTTTTTGGCTTTGTATAAATAATTCTTTTAAAAAATAAAGAAAAGTACATAGGCTATATGAACTGAAGATGTGAATTCTTACTTACATTATCCTCATCAGAAAGAAATAGTTTGTGTCTTTAATAAACGGAATTAGTGAACACCAAATATTATGAATTCATACTTTTTCCTGTTACCTTTATTTCCATTTGCAGCCTTTAACAAATCCACAACAAAGGAAAAAATATATTGTTTGGGCCCTTTTTATTGATGGTTATCAATAAAATACTTAAATTATAATGATAACACACTCTGGATGGGGGCATTTCCTTTATTTTTAAAGGAAAATATTGGGGTTTTTTAATGGGGAAAAGCAAAAACTCCACATGAGCTGATCAGGTAGAAAATCTGAAGCTAAGAATTAATTTTTTTTGCTAGAGGAATTGTGCTGCTAGGGGAAGGCTGCATCAATAATTGAAACCAAACACATATTTTCAGAACAACAATTGTTTGCTTGTAAAACACCATCAGTGTGTGTATATATATATATATATATATATAATATATATAATATATATATTCCCCTTTATTTCCTGTACATCCTCCCAAGCTTCCTGTATTTTATTTCAGTCAACTCATCATTGGTACTGGAAGTACCAGTAATACTAATGTCACGTTCTTGTTCATATTTTACATATTTTTCAGTATCTATAACTTCCTTTATCACAAGGACCCAGAGAGCAGATATCCTTTTGAAGGTTAATTGAAAACATTTTTTAAAATAATTATTTATGTTTGGTTCATTTGCCAGACAAACTCAGCTCAGGCTTTTTGTGCTAATGTCAATGTTACAACTCCTATTTTCCAAGTAATCAGTTTCTCTGTTCACATTGGCAAAGCAATGCAACTCTGCACTTTACTACTGACTGTCACAAAGAAATTATATTCCACAAAGAACACTGAAAAAAATTTCTTTTGGCAGAAATCCAAGATCTTTTTAAAGTTTTCCTTCTAGATTAAGAGGGAAAATAAACCCTACATTTCATAAGCGCAGATTTTGCATACCTTGTCTCAGTCTCAAATCTTACAGCTACAATAAGAACAAATCATTAATTTAGTGTAAGTCCACTGGTTGAAGAATCAGCCTGACAGAAAATTGCAAATCATACCAAAGCTTAAAAAAGGCAAATGCACTGTCTAACATAAGCACTAGTACAAAATGTGCAGTAGAAAGTGAAAAAATCTTAAAAGAAACTACGTTCTCAAGAATACAACACCAGACACCAATTCGTGACTATTAATGCAGACTAGTATTGGTCAAAGGAAATTAATCTTCTAAGCTTCTTTTACAGTCATTTGAGAAAGCTCAGGGTAGCAAAATCCTTTTATGGGATCATTCAGTGGATCTGTCAGTGTTCACTGTTTTAGCTGCACCCACCTCTCCCTGCTGACCATGAAAACAAACTTCCTAGCTACAATTAGATATTCCAAGCATTTAATTGGTTCCTCTTTTCTTGACACTGGGGAGAACAGAAACAAAAAAGCCAATAATGACTGAATTTTACAAAGGCTGTATCTCATTAGTGCAAAATAGCTTTACTAGCCTTACTCTACTAGGTAAAGTGGTGAACATTTGGTGAGTAATTCAGAGCATCTAACTAAATCTCCCATGCTGAGAAAGTCTTCATGCATACTTTCCTAAGCTTGTATTACAAATGCTCAATGCAGAGTTCACCCTCTATTCTTGCTTCCTAAAATAAGACTTTGTAATCCAGCAGTTGAATTGAGCAGGATTTGGTTGTATTCAGCAAAATTGAGAAAATATTATTTCTCTGACTATAAATGAATATAATAACACTATACCTATATAAATAATTGATTAGATATGTATGATTTTCCCTTTATTCTATGGGATACAGTAAGGACTTCAATTTCACTTCATGAGAAAATAGTAACAGCTAATAAATGGTAATATCCATTATTATACACAAAAAATACAACTGCTTTGTGCTTTTCAAAAAAAGTCAGTTGATTAAAAATTGGTTTTGCTATTTTGAAATCTAATAGTGTTCAAACCTCTTAAGAACCTGAAGAGGGATGACACAGAAAAGAGACATAAAAGGCCTCAGTGCTAGATCACCAGTGAGAATAATGACTTCATTTGATATGTAGATGTGTAAAGAGTATTTGAAATTTTTTTCTTGTTTATGGCAGACACTAGACATAAGTGAGAGCTTTGCCAAAGTGCTAGAGCTCTTGAGGCTAGCCATAAAACATCACTAACCTTTTACTTCCCCAAAAACTTCGTAATTTTACATTATCTTGTGATGAATCGGCAATAAGGACTGCTAATTTATTTAGACATTCAAAATCTCCAACTGAGTAGATGCAGTATATTTTAAATGGAACATTCAGCACGCTCTGATACAGCTGTCTTTTTTATTGCTTCATGTTACATAGAGATCTTCAGAATGACTCATATACCATTTAACTTTTACTCCTTTTTAACAAACCAAATTGTTATGTAATCAGATTTAATCGGAAAAATCTATTTGACATTAATTTCTCACATTTTTTCAAGTTAAACTCATAACCAATGAGATGAATTTATAATAATTACCCAATTACCACAGTTTATTATCATTCCCCCAAACTGTTCCTTTTGGTTTTTAAATCAGCTTTAATTGTAGATGTATTTATTATTACACTCCAAGCTAGTTTTGCAAAGAGAAACCAGCTTTGCACTATGCAGTATACTTGGATCATATTCCAAAGTGTGTCTAAGTGTTAGGAAGGCCCAGAGAAGCAGAAATACTGATGTAATTTACCCTGTAAGGTGACTCAGTTTAGAGTTGGATTTGTGGAATGAGCTTTTTAGCAAGCGCATCCCCATTTCTGCTTTCCTTTTTTGAAGACATTTTATTTGTAGAGAGAGTGCAAAGAAATCACTGAATATTCCCTAAATTTTTCTGGTTCTAAAAATATCACACTATATAATTACACTTTGCTAAGATTTAATCTGTTTTCAATTACTTATACTACAAACTATTTAGTTTTACATTTATAAAGTTTATTGGAGATTTTGATCTTCCTACTGCATAAAACATTGGATTTCAGTTTTAGTTGCAGCAGTCCAAACCCCTTTTCTTATATTGAAAATAACTCATATCTTTGTTCCTGAACTGCACTCATCTTATAACAAAAGAACCCATTTTATTTCATAGAAACGAATTTCTCCAGATGTTTCTTTACAAACTCATTAAAATCTAGGAAAAAAAGAAAACAAACAACTCTTAAATTTTTGTATTACTCATATTTTCCTCCAATTATTTTCTAGTCCATCCCATGTATTTATGAATTATCCAGGAGTGAGACAGACACGTAGGTAGAGTGTCTTCAAGGTTTATGCAATTCACAAAAGCCCAGTGGGATAAATTTGGGTTGTCACAAACTCCTTTATGTACATGTAACAAACCAATAAACAGACAACAAAAATATATTTTCAAGCAACTTTCAAATATTTGCAGATAAAACTACCTAAAACAAAAAAGACAGAGATTTTTTTGAGAATCCCCCACTATGTGGCAGCTGAAGAGGATATATTGGGGTAGGTGGCAGGGAAAAAAAGGACAACCTAGTACCTTAAAATGAATTAAAAATCAGAATTATTCACTTTGGCCCATTCTTAGCATACTAGGGGGAAAAAACCACATTATAACTCACATAGTTTTTCTAAAGTTCATCTCTAATTTTAAATGCAGCATTAATGTATGATCTAAAGACAACAGTAGAAAGAAAACAGGACCAGTCACACTTTAATTGGATTATTAATACAATCCCACTTGTGTCAGTTTGTTATCCAGTACAAGAAATAGGCACAAAGATGCTTAGAAAGATTCTGGATGTTATTTCTACACTAAACTTTTTTTTTCAGCTATACTCCTGATTACATACAACAAAGTGAATGTCATCCATTCCTTGCCATGTTTTTCTCTTTTCTTATAAAATCAAAATATTGGCAGTTTGAATGCTACCACAGCACCTTCATTTAAGGGTTTAACCAAAATTGGCACACCCAATAATTCGGAAATATTCTTCTTAGAGCCTTTTAAATAAACATTATATTCCAGTCACTTGAACTAAGCATTCAGCATGAAACTGGAGTACTACAAATCGATGATGAATTTACACTAAAAAAATACTGAAAACTGAGACAATTTACATTTAATCTTGATTATGTAAGCATCACACACAGTACCTTTGCTCACAACAACCCATGCCCATCAGTCTAATTCTTTATCACAAGAAATCTTGACTGGCAAGATTGATTCCTTGATATCAATGAAAGAAAAGACACTTCAAGGTCATTGCAACCTTTTACTATAAGCACAGAAACTATTTATGCAGGAAAAATTCTTTGGATTTCATTTTGTAGTTAGGATTTTTGTTTGTTTTGTCGTTCATCTATACAGAAATGAATTGTGATATTTTTTAGTATCATTGTACCATCTCATTCTGGTTTCTGGTCAGGTTAACTGTAAGGTATTGGAAGAACATCCTGGAATAAAACAACAAAAAATAGAGTGTTCAAAAAGTTTTCAGTAAAAAACCAAAAATTTTCAGCATATAGTGGCACTGACAAACATATTGTCTAGAGCTATACCAAGTAGGACTTCCATTCTTTTACTGATATTAAGCCAAGATGTTATGAAAAGTCTATAGCTATCACAATGGTTATTCATACACAAAGGCAGTAGCATAATGCTGAAGTAACAAAATCTCATTACTTTCTATACATTATTATCAATAAGATATTTCTGTTTCTTCTTTCTGTTTGTTCTTGTCTGTGTTCAAGGCGTAAAATGAGGTTGGAAATTCCCCATTTCAAAAGGGACTATGAATAGTCACAATAAATATTTTCTGCATGCTATTAACAAATAAATATTGCTGATATTTAGACACTTTGTTATCATTAAATGCTCGTATTTGTTATACATAAAACATTTACTACATCCTGTTGCAGGTAAACTGTGTATTATTTAAAAGCAAAGTACCTAATAGAGGTACACGTGTTACCCATTAATTACAATAGTTCTAAAAAAAAATTGAACAAAAGTACCTTCAATTGCACATTTTAAAAATAAGACCACAAACTCCAGTTAAATAAAATGCTTACATAAAGATTTATATGCAAATGACAGTATCACACTGAGTCATGACCACATTCCTGTTCTCTCTTTAAATTAACATGTTCCCTCTTATGTGAGACATCCATTACTTCAATTTTGCCACTGCTCTGCCAATCACAATAAGCACTTTTCTTCTGCTGCAGCAATAGCTAACTCTTTGTTAACACACTCAAGTTTCTACAAGACGTACGAAATACTTTTTCTACTATTTCTTAGTAGACCATTATTTGTCTCCTGTAATTAATTGTTACTTTTCTAATACTACTTTCTGTAATGGGCCCAACATTTTTTTAGAAGTGCAAGTCCTCTACAAAACATGAAGCTATATACACTATATTTTCTTTTTTCACCCTTGTTCTTTGCTTTGATTTTAAAAAATGAGACAGCACTACTCATTAGAAAGATTCTATGCCACTGTCACCGTATATAACTGTATCACTGAAACACCACAATATATTTTCCTTATGTACAGTACAGTCTTACTTTGGAAGACTTAAATGTACAAAAGCTCTTTTTCTCTAGCTAACCCTTGGTTTCAGTTATATTTTACCGCAATTATAACTCTATTACTAGCTGTTGCCAACTAATCATAGAATCCATGTCAGAAATAAAGTCTCTATTAATACAGAGGAGTGGGAGAAAAGGCAGCTTTTTCTTCCCTGCCTTCCTTTTGACATGTTAAGTGTTCACTAATCACAGGTTAAACTTCAAAGTCTTTTTCATGAATGAATTTCTTGTCTGATGTTATAACTATGTATATCATGTTAAAAATGTGAAGGCAAAACAGGATTTCAGTCATCTTTCATTAACTATAGGTTATAATAGCAGGAACTTCACAGAATTCATGGCACTTGCCAAATTGCTGCACAAACTTTTAAGTATCTTGTAGACAAAAGTCATATGGCATTGATATTTTACTCTGCCAGAGTATGGCAATTCCATTTTATTTATCATTAACACAAAAGGTCTGTAAAGACAGATTTTTGCCTAGAAGGAGCACATATTCTAGAAGGGAAGACATAGCTTCCTCCCACTTAAGTAACAGAACTATTTGAAAAAAAAATTCTTAAATAAAAGACACACAAATCTGCTTTTAAACAAGACAACATATTTCAGATGAGAGTGATAAGACTGTGTGATTTTATTAAGGTACTCTGAAATTTATTTTCTATGTAAAAAAAAAAATTCTCTTCAAGATTTCAATTAATTATCTATGTACAAATGCTTATCATTTGAAAACATGACTATATTTCCCTTAGAAAATTCTAGAAGAAAAATGTTCATCAGCAAAACCAAAAGATACTTAGCAGGTGCTTTTCAGTAACTGTCAAAAAATCCAGTCACTTCTGTTGCACCATGCACCCTTCTGCTATCTATCTTTACCCATAAAAATAAAATAAAGAATGCAGATTCAGTGATCCTCTGTAAACTCACCTGAATTTTCCTAACTCAAGGATAATTTTTAATACAAAACTAAATTAGATATTATTCAGAAGCACTGTTTCAACTGCCCTACTTCTGGTTGTAGTTTTAAGCCAGGCATACATGAAAGGAGAATCAGATGGACATAATTGATAGATCTGTTTCCTAAATCATACTAAAATAGGAAAATGTTTAGTTTACTTTATCTCTCCTTCTGAACAGATCAATGAAAACACTCTGCCATGGATACAAAGGCTCTTGTATATACCCAAACAAAAAGAGTTCTGAATGTATCCTTTTGAAAAGGAAGCTATAGGTTATAAAGATAGTTATCTCACAACAGTTACAAAAATGAAAAAGAAAGGAAGGAAGAATACCCATGAAGGTGATAAAATTAACAGGTGAAAGAGAAATCAGTCTAAGCTAAAGTAGATCTAATTCAATTTAGATATAAATGGATACATGGTGTCAGGTATATGAGTAGATATATCACTGACCACTTTGATTCAGAGAAATCTTAGGTATCATAATTTGAAAATAATGGCAGATATATTTTTTTCTGTGGTTACGCAGTCAGAGTTCACAAACTGATCAGACTTGGTCTAGATAAACAATTTGCTTCATGTTCACTTTCGCAAGTAGCAGTACAAATTATTTTTCAGGTGGGAAGAAATTTTCTTCCTGAGTCAGTACTAAGTAAATGCCTTTGTACACTTCTGCAGTATTTTTTTTAATAAATTATTATTATTTTTGAAAATATATAAATGACAGTTGAGCCAAGTTTCCAATAGGTAATTATGTCCTACCTATCCTAGTTTCTCATTTTATCTCCTGGGCTGTTTGTGATGGTGGGCCAGACAGGGTTTCTCTCTCTCTCTTTTTTTTTTTTTGTATTTAAGCAATTGTGCCTCTCTGTTCAATGAAACAGACTCCTGGATATCAAAGCATTTTTATTGCTGGTTATATGGTCCTTCTATTTAATGTACTATAGCAATGATTGGAAAGTCAGTACTGTAAGCCACAAGAGTCCATTATTAACAAAGCATCTTTCTCATGCTCTTAAGAAGGAGTGACCTTTACTGCTAGCTGTAGCGTAGCCGGGTTGCTCTTTCAAGACTTTTTTTCTAAAATAACAACCTGAATAGCTCAGTATTCCTTCTGTGTACAATAAAACCCTTTCGCATAATTCTTCTGAAAGCTGTGAAAAGCATTACGTCTACTAGAATAGCAAAACTACTGCAAAATGACCTGGAAAAGTTGGAGAAATAAATATGTACCTAGTAATAACATTATTCAGAAATGATGCTGTTTTTCACCCAGTTGATGGATGTATACAGCAGAAGAAGTGAAAAGAGTATATCTACAACCATACAAAAAAATTGAACTGCAATTTTTTGATGAACTAATCAGAAATTAATAGCACAAAATCAATTTGCTAGTAACACCAATATTGAATGCAGATATAACCTGCATCTTTATACAGATATACAGAAAAGAACAGCAAAAACAATGAATTTGAACTGAAACAAAAGCTTAAGGAAGAAAGATGATATGGGAGTGAAGAAAAGATGCTTAAGATGTTTTAGAAGTAATCTTGTAACACAAAATATAAAACAGCTTTCCACTAATTTTCAAATACAGGGAAGATGGGGAAGAACAAAAAAAAAAAATAAGATAAAAGTTCTGGTGCCTGAAAAAAAAAAGGAGTAGGAGCTACTCCTAAATTCAAGCCCCAAATGTACTTGACAGACACCTGGATGTGCAGCTATCCTGCACCACCTGGATCAGCTTTGAGATGTTCCTAACTAAGCACACTGGTCTAATGTACAGGATAGAACTCCCAACCATCTACCCAAATTCCATTTTACATTATTCATTATCAGGAAAGACACAGCAGAAAACAAGTTCTCCTGAAAAAAGATGGGAATTGATCAGTAATAGATGTGATTATTATACACTAGGAAAAAAATACAGCTTTGTGACTTCTAATATTTTTTACACCTTCTATAGTTATCACACAACACCAATGGGACTTGGCAAATATTACATGGCAGGTACATGCCCTCAAGTAATTGAGCCAAGTATCCACTCCATGAGCTGAACTTGCAAGACCAAAAAGTGTCAAAAATGGCTTTACAACATCAGTTGGCATTAGATATGATATTATTAAAGGAACAAGGTATATGGGGAACGTTAAATCTTACTGAAACTGGGTGTTGCACTACCATTCACAATGCAGCATCATCAATTCAAGAAGCCCACACCAAAAAGGAAGAAATCACCAATCAAATGTCAGAGCTTTTCTGATCATTACAAACCCAAAGCTATCTTCTTGGCTGATGTCCATAAGCTAATCCTTGTGACTCGTGGGGTGGGGGCAATGGCTATAATGAAAATTGGGTTGATGATTGCAGCTGGAGTCACATTTGTAATTGTTGGGATAGCTATTGTACACTGTATAATTGCTTTTGTCATTTTTCTGCTCTTTCTCTATTTTCTCTGAAATTTCTACAAACACATCACCCCCACGGACAACCTATGAAATGAAAAAAGGTCCCAGGAAGACACTGTTTGAGGCACAGGGAGATGTAAGAGACTTAAAAAGACCGCTTAAAGACCACAACTGCCTCAAAACATTGTCAAGGCCACAGCAGTGGGAGCTTGAGATAAGCACAGAAGATGGGAATTTGCAGCAGGAAGTGCTTATTCCAGGCCTAGAGGAGCTCAAGTTTGGTTAACACACCCTGGTTAACGCATCTGGACAAAAATTCCCACTAAGGCAAACTGTGGGAGAGGAAACAGCTGCTTATACCCATGCCATCCTCAGTTATGGGAACATCTGTGAACACCAATGGATACCCACAAATTGGACTGTATAAAAGTGAAGTGGCACTCCAGAAGACTCTGGGATCCCCACTACCAAGAAAACCAGGGTGAAGGAGGACCAGTGGAATGCCTCTAGATCCACAGTGTGGTGATTATTCTCCACTTGATCTCTTTCTCCTTCACTCCCCACCCCCACCCCACCCCACCCGCTCCCTCCCCGCTCTTTCCTATTTCTTTCTATCTCTGTACCTCACATTTACTGTTAAACAAAATCCATACTACTGATTTTGGCATGTGGTCTCATTTGCACCTTAATTCAGGCAGAGGCATCTCTCAACAATAGGATCATAACAAGTAGAGTAGAAAAGAGCAAAACAAAACTGGTATTAAATTCATTAAATACAAAAGAAAATGTAATAATGCATCCTACTTAAAAGCAAAACTGTGTAACAGATAAAGGGCAATTCAATATAGATAAAAATAGAAACATGCTGACTTTGATGAGTCACTGTTAATCACATCCAACCACCTCATCAGAAAAATCAGTAGAAAGTATCTGAGAGATGTAGTGTGTTTAAGAGGTGTCATAAACGTAATGTACAAGGAAAACCTGCAACTAGGCTTTTAAAATGAACCTCAAATACAACAAAGTTATACATATATAAATTCATATATATATATTGTAACACACACAAATCCACATAGAAGATCACACACTGAAATTGCTGCATTGCCATTTAGTAATTAAAGCTCAAAATAAACTGATCAGGATCCAGATTTTGTACTGAACAAGACTGCCAGCTTTTTGCCTATGGCACTGTATTTGTTCATTGTTGGAATATGAGCTACTGTCTTCCAAAAGGACGAGGTTAAGAGCATCAGCTATGAAGGGAAGTAGGTTCTGGGGCTCCCTTCCTGTCATAGGACCACTGCAATTTCCCTCACACAAGCAATAAGATGGCCCATGGCAACACTGCAGGGAGAAGGAAAACCTCCTCAGGAAAAAAAACAACAGCATGCAAAGCTTGCTGAAGCAAATCAGAAATTCAGTGCATTGACTGCAAGCAGGTATTCCCTCTTTTAGGATATTTGAGAATAAAGAAATGTATGTGAACTTTAAACATATTTTTGTCAAGGTTTAGGAATGGTATTCCTTATAATGTTCCTACTGAAACTTGCCAAACCATGTGGAGTTCAATCACACCTCATCCCCATGTGGCAGGCTGGAGAGGACAACTGGAGGAACCAGAGGGAAAAATCATGGGTTGAGGTGAGGACAATCTACTGGAAATAGCAATTAAATAAGACTACAAACAGTAACAAAACAACAATACTAATGACAGATTTTGCTAGAATAAGTGAACGATTCATACCTGATTGCTCATCTGCCTCCACAGAAAACACCTGATGGCTCCCTCTGCCATGCTACTCCATGTGGAAGGGAGCCCTTCCCCCATTCCCAAAAAAATGATGTGAGAGGTGGTAGAGTACTGTCTGGGTCTTAGACATGGTCCCTCCTGGCTACTGCAAAAATTTAACATGTCTAGCCAGATCCAGGACACTATTCAGTTTAGACTATTAATTTTCGTTCTTTTTAAATTCAAGTCTTTTAGTTTATGTCCTAACTTGTTAATTTTTTTTAATTTTTAAGAGTTTAGGCAATTTGGGGAAAAGATTGAAGAATATTTCCCTGACATTTATGTTTCACCTGGGATTTTGTCAAAAGTACAAACACACATGCAAACACACACATATTTTTCCCAGACAGAGCATTCATATTTCTAATATTGTATTAAAGTCATAACTGTGCTGTATTAAGAACAATTCAACAATGCATAAAGAGAAGCTTGTGTGTAGGTCCATACTATCCCATGGGAGAAAACAATGTGGAAAGGAATAATGCATGAGGTTCTCCTGAGATTTTTCTTAAGAATAATAAAAGGAGGAACACAGAATGAGAAGCTGGAAGAAAAAGAAGAGGTCAGATGTCTGGAGTCCTTTCTAAGAAAGGTGCTTAATGTTTTGGAGAATCTGAAAACCTTTCTGTCATCAGTTTCTGATTAGAACTCTACAGAATGGAAACTATTGTGTTCTTTAGAGAATGTTTGTTTTCCTTGGTGTTCTCCATTACAGTCTTTTGGGTTTTCTTTGTGGGTGAAGGGCAAAGATGTCAAGAAGAAAATGCCAACTACTACCAAAAAATAGTCAACTTTAATGCGCAAATTAACAAGATAAACAAATCAGAAGTTTTGAGAAAGAGATAACTTATACGTAACTTCAAAAACCTCAAAATTAAAATATTAGATGCTTTCCATTAAGGCAGCCTAAAGAGGGATATTATGAGCCTTTAACAAAAATTAAAAGTTGAACTACACTATTTTGAAAAGTTACTGTTAAACTTTGCATGTGGACAAACCATCCCAGTAGATCTTCAATAAATGCAAGAAAGAGGGTCAAGATGTTATAAGAAAAGTATGATTGCTCACATGTATAGGAAAAAACCTGAAGACAAAGCTGAAATAAAGCATCAGAAAAACAATAAAGTAAAATAAGTTACAAAGACTTAAAAAACTGAATGAATTAACACTAAAAAAGTAATATGCATTGAATATGGGAAATACATATGCTATTTGTCATACATGGGAATTATGTCTAATGAATAGTAGGTTAGATAAAAACAAGAGGAAAGTGGAAAGGCAAATACTAAATTTAAGATGCAAGATAACAGCATGGAAAAAAAAGCCTTTCTATATGTGTACTGAAATATTATCAAAATGCCCTGTGATATCACTTCAGCAGTGAGTCACAGCACAATTATATTGCAATTTACGTAAAATTTGCAGAGGCATATAATTTTTCATAATTTCACTCAGATGGGTGCTAATTATCCCTGCCTCCCATCAGTTTCAGTAAGAGAAGGATTAGTCGGAAGATGCAGTACTTCTACAAAAAGTAGTTATAAGTACCATAAGAAGAGTTGAGGAGTACTAAGGACTTTTAAAATTATCAACTGGATATTATCAGTAATGATATTAACACACACTTCACAGAACATTTTAAAATACACTATTTAAATACAAATTTCTATTATCATCTTTTGAAAGTCAAACAGTATTTCTTAATATTTCTTTAACATATCTTAGAATATACAAGACATTAGACATTATCAAGACTCATTTTTAGCCACTCCACAGTTGACAGCTTTAGAGATATATCTTGTACACTTTCAGTAGAGGAGTATTTTAAAAATATATATAAATTGAACTATCAACTTCAGTTTAAACCTGGATTCCTTTCCACCTTGTTGCATTTTTCCATTTGACAAAATACTAGGACATTTTATTGTTCTGAGTTTGTCCCTCCTCAAAGCAAATAGCTTAATTCATGCTGAGAACAACTGGATAGTGCAAAAGCTTAATTCTAAGTATGAGCACTTTCTGTGATTTACAAAATCACATTGTCACTATTGCTTAGTCTGGTTTCCTACATATGTGCTGACTTCCAGTTATGTTGATCTTTGATCCATTTTACTGAAAAAGTCCCCAAAAACCTAACTATATATCTTCCCAGGCCTGTGTTTGCCGTGTGATTTTCAGAAAATGTACTGCTCTTTACACAATATTATTAATCTTGAGATGCTCAGATACGGTTCTTGTGTAAATTAAGAATTTACTGAGCAAATTAAGAATTCCCAGAGTTAGGCAAACATCATTATAGTTTATAAAATAGCTATAGTAAAACTTAGAGTACACTGCTTCTGGGGACATCTTATATTATACAAGGAGTATAGAATCTAGAAATTAAGAGAGAGATTAAATCTGTGAAAACAGTGAAAAGTAAAATAAGAAAAGAAGGTCTGGGCATGAATCTAACTCAATGTCTTTATCTCCATGCTTTTGTTGCTTCTTCTTTTAATCCAGATTCCATTAATTCTTTCTTGCTTCCTATTTTACTTTATGTGGAAAGAGAGATTAATATCCCACATATTTGAGCTCTATTAATTTTAGTGCCTCACTCTGGGGCTACTGAATTTGACCTCTTTCTGTATTTGAATAGTAACTAAACTGTTAAGGGATTAAAATATAACTTAATTTTTGCTTATGAACAGTGAGGTTCCTGTGGATCCACTTCTCAGATTTGCCCAGGTCCCCCTGGGTGGCATGCCAGCTTTCAGATGTGTTAACTGCACCACTCAGTTTCATGTCACCTGCAAACTTGCTGAGGGTGCCCTCCATCCCACTGCCTCTGTCATTGACAGAGATGTTGAAGAGCTCTTGGCCAAAGACAGACCCTTGAGGGACACCTCTTGTCACTGGCCTCCACTTAGACACAGAGCTGTTGACCACAACCTCTAGCTCCATCCATCCATCCATCCATCCATCCATCCATCCATCCATCCATCCATCCATCCATCCATCCATCCATCCATCCATCCATCCAGCAGCCAGCCAGCCAGCCAGCCATCCGGATGTTGCATGGAACTGTACTGAAGGCCTTGCTGAAGTCTAGATAGGTGGTATCTGCAGCTCCTGCCTTGTCAAACATTACCACCACAGTGGATCATAAAAAGTCACCAGACTGGTCAAACAATTGGTCAAGTCCTTCAAGATAAATCTGCTCTAATGTAGATGTTTTGGATATCTGCTTCACCAAGGAGTACCTTCTGCTCTTCCAGCTTTAGACTTACTTCTGCTGTTTATTGCACTTTTTTGTTCTCTAATCTCTCTCTCTCTCCCTTTTTTTTATTCCCTTTTTTGAATGTTCTTTCAGAGGTGCCATGGGTGTGTCTGAGCCGCTGTCCTGCTGATGGTCCCTTGGGAAGTGCTGAATACAGCACATGACATCCCCTGTCCTTTCCCTGAAAGGCCACGCCTGTGGCTCCTGCTGCCAATTCCTGGGCACCTGCACACAGCACAAGAACTTTCTCTGTTTATGGTTTGATTTTGGGGGTTTTTTTGTGTTTTGGTTTTTGTTTGGCTTTTTTTCATACTCAAAAATGTATGTGTCCAGTTCAGAAATCACTTGATCTTTTCATGTCTGCAAAAACGCTAACTGAACCTTTCAGTCTTAAGCTGAGCTATTAGCTTCATCATTTCCATTCATCATTTCCCTTTTATTTCTGTGTGTACAGATGCATCTTCCTTTTTCTGTCAACAGCTCATGCCAGCTATTACACTTAGAATTGATTAGTAAGAACTCCAAATAATGGTTTTGAACATAACAAATATTGCAGACAGGATCTTGTGGACTTGGGCAAGACACTTTTTCAATGTAAGTCATGTGATTAATATCAAACTAACAAAAGCAATTATTATTTAACAGAAAACTTTTTGGATTATGTTGGGTTTATCCTAAGCCTCTCAAGGGACTTAAAACCATTACTCAAGCAAGATGAGCTTTTGAGCTTTGAAATTGTCCTTTATTTTACAAAGCACCACTGTGAGGAAGCGCTGTTTACCATCAGAACCAACAAAATCAGACATAAAAGAGAGATGATGTGTGGAAACAATTTCCACCGTAAAAATAAAACAATAATTTAAAAAGAAATAAAAAATGGACGAACTGGATATTTGATTGTAGCAGTATTCCACACACATAAAAGTTCAGGTGATTTCAGACTCACTTGGGCTAGACAGACAGCACAACTCCCAAAGTAACAATTTGTCCACATTTTGAACTTTGCTAATACAAAATGGGCCAAACCAAGAAAGCACACCCAGATGCATACAAAACACAGATGAAAGCCTATTTTTAGTCTCGCAAGAAGATGTAATTCTAGTACTCGTTTTCTATTTCCCTCTGTATTTTTAGGTCATGGCAATGTTAGGTGGCAAACACCTGCCTTCTTGAAAAAAAAGATTTACAAATTATACTAATATTCTGTTTTTCACCCTTTGAGAGGTACCATATACACTGCTGAATATTTGGAGGAATGGGCAAAACAACTAATTTTATTATGAAATACTTCTTTGGGGAAAAATAGATTTCTATTGAACTATTATAAAAGAAAACTATTTTTATGATCTGTTGGTACACAAAAATGTTCATGTCACAGATTTCTCTTTTCTTCTAAATATGTGAAGACTGTACAATCCTGAATGTATAATGCTGACTGTATTTTGGGCTGCAATTTAGCCCTCATGTTCTTTTATTGCTATATTTATGTTTTAAATGATTGGTCTATGAAACATATTTTCTCTATATTTAACAGGGGTTCAAATACACAGCAAATAAAAAAAGGCAGAGTTTGTCGCATATAATTTCCATTTCTTTTCTTTGAAACATCAGGAGTATGCAGCCTGTTATGCACCACTTTTCTATTATTTATGAGAGGTTTTGATAAAAAGCTGTGAAGTAGAACTTTCTGTTACTTACACTGATATCTTCCAAATCTAATCTGTTCAGAATGACATTGTTCCTCTTCCAGATGATGGGAGGTCTCAGGGTTCCCTGGATGGCACAACTTAGGACAGCACTCTGTCCCACTGTTGCTGCAGTGGTGCTTATTTTCTGATCTTCAGGCAGATTCAGCTGAACTACACCTGCAAAAAACGTATTGTTTGTAAGATCAATGAGCAGGCAGTTTCATGAGCTTAATTAGCATGAACTTTTTGTACACTGGTAATTTAAGAACTTTGACTGGAACTAGTAAAAAGAGCTTCCAAAAACCCCAGTAAGTTCAGTGTATCTCATATAAAGGTCAGCATGACATTTCAATTAAATTGACTGACAAGTATCAGCCTGTAAGAAGCAGCATTTTACATGAAAGTGAATTCCAGAGGTAGGACTGTAATACACATGACTGCATATCCAAAATCAGACAATGGAAGTTATCTGACAGTTAAGGCAGGCACAGTGCACTAGTCAGAACATTTATTCTGTATTTTCAGGCTAACTAGCTATTCCTCATTAGTCCATGTTTAAAAAAATCTTTTAAAAATTTAGACATATGTGATAGGAGTCCAGACCTTGAAACTTTCTTTGTTCATCTATTTACTAAGTAGCTCCAATTTTAACAGAAGGTCGTTTCACTTCTATGTCCCAGAACTCATTTGGACACTTGCACAGAAAAGGAGTGATGCACATCAAACTGATGAAACACTGCATACTCTTCCCTCTTGTATAATTGCCTTAAGTTACAGGTTGATCAGCTGAGAGTTAGCTTTTTACCTGTGTGAACCTGACTAAACATAGCCTAATAAAACTCTATATTTGTAAGGATTTTGTCATATTAGACAAAAGAACTACACAGGAACTGAAGACCACCCAAAAAAAAATTTTCCACTCAGCTGCTAAAGCATGAAAAATCTGTTTTTTAATCTTTCATTCTTCAAGTAAACTACAAAAGGCATCATGTGTATTCTCTCTTTTAATTATGAATATACTTTCACATAAGAGGCATTTCTCTTTCAATACAGGAAAGAAGGAAGGAAGCTAAGATCTTCTTAGCTTCATTTCAGCCTCATGCAAGGAATACTTTGAAATCAACACTTCTCTCCACCCTCCTTCCAACCCCCCCACAAGAGCAAGCATTAGAGAAGCATGAAAGTAAGCTTAGCTGTACAACAATTAAATTCTTTAAAAATGTGATTAAAACGAATAATTTTACACTTAGTTTCAAAGAGAAGTTTCTGATTCTTTCCTTTTTCGGAAGGAATGCACTCTATGACTCAAAATATGAGTGATGGTGCCCACCAGACATGCCCAAATGAGACTGACCTTTTTTAACTAGATGCATTACCTGACACAATCCTTACACTAAGGAAAATGAAACGTACCAATTAAATTAAATTGATTCTTCTGTTGTTTACTGTACTTTTTAAAATATACTGCGCCCACAGAAGCACTTAATGTTCCGTGCTATAAGAGATGGCTCTTCAGTGACACTTTCAGAAAGTGAGACATAGCTGCATGCTACTGAATGATTCAGAACTTCTGGTAGCCAACTAGTAGTAAACATATTTTGCGTCTTTACTCAGCTCACTATGCAAAGACCTCAAAAGTGAAGTAAGTATTCTGATATTTCATTTACTAATTATATTATCCGTACATTTCAAACTCACTATTCAATCTAGGAAAGGCATGACGGAGGGATCATGAAATCATCTGGTGTTATAGGGCCATCTATGAAAACTGCTAACCTTCACATGATGAACTAACACAGGCAATTTACATTCTACAAGATTTTGAAGTCTTTTTTTCAATCAAGTTCTTCAACTTTCCAGTGTTACTATGGATTCCTACATAAATGAGGCCAGTCATTGTTACAGATGTTTATAATTTTTAGAGGATGACACTAGAAAAGAGCACATCTGTCAAATATAAAGCTTAACACTTCCTACATGAACAAAGGTGATATTCTGAAATCAAAACTGAGAGGCTGTCATTTTACTGACACCAGGAGTTCAAATGGGTTTTTTAAACTCTCGAGGTTTTAACAATAATGATAGCCTTATCATAAATAATAATTAAGAAAATGATGATAATAACAGCAAAAAAATTAGTAATAACATAGGATGACAATGGTAATTTTGCCAGAGAAAATTCCCAAAAAATTTTGTAAAAAAATACTCAGTCTTCAACATAATATATTGATATGCCATTTGCAATTTTTATCTCATGACTATTGTAACAAAAGGGCCAAATGCAGAATTTAAAAAAATGAAGAAACAGCTGTAGTACCTGGAACTATTCAATGCACTTGTGTTATCTATTTTTTAGAAGTTATGAAAAAAACCCTATTTTAATAAATTCGCTAGAATCACTGCTTTCCAGTAAAATAGTTAAGATTTATGTAAAAATCTTAATAAAACTATACAATTGTGGATATTCATATTATGATTTAATAGGAAATAGGCATATAATTTACATTATAGCTTTTCTTATTTTCTTGAGAAAAAATTATTGCACACATTTTCTCCTTATTGGTGGGGGGAAAAAAAGTTATTGCCCAATCCAAAAAGCCCCAAGCTCAGGGGGCAGCACTTGCTGCAGAATCTTTGGCAGGTAACTCACTGAAAATTCCTGTCTGCAACCACAGTCAAAGAGACAAACACCTCTGGGGTGGAAGGGGTATGGTGTGTGCAAAAAGCTGTCAGGGGCATAGGACAGCACTTGTCTCAGTGTTCAGGTGCTATGGCATTCCTTTGGAAATAAAAAACATTGGCCCAGGAATTAAATTATGCATTTACCATCTTTTTCTTTCTTCTTGAAAGAAATAAATATGGTTCTGAGAGCAAATACTTTTTAGACATGTACTGAAGTTGTGTCATTAAGAAATATTTCTGACTAGGATGACTTCTAGCTTTCCCTCCATGTTGCCTTTGTAGATCAATAATAACTGTTTGAAGTTTAGTCACACACATTTTGTTTATTTAACATTAAATGAAAAAGCAGAGCAAAGGTTTAGAAAAATTGGAAGCAAAATTAACTCTGTTTACTGACACCATCACCACACAAAAAAAGTAAATGTGGGTATTGTTGGTTACAAAGAAGTAATATTATAAGTAGCCAGCAGAGACTATGTTTTATAGCTTGCTATTTTTAGCAACATGGATCGTCTGCTATGGTGTACCATATTAATGAGTTTGTTTGTAACTCCTTCAGATGCAATATCAATCTGACACGCATCCCTGGTTCTTAATTATAAAAGTTACTGGATACATTCTTTCCGATAAAGGGGAGAAATGCAAACAAAAAACCCAAATCAAAAACAACCCAAACATTTATATAAAAATTAGAAGTATAGTTAGAAGACAAAAACAACAGACAACTGTATAAAAATGTCTGGTTGGAAATAAAATAAAGCTATTATAAAATAAGACAAAAGAAGTGAAAGCAGAGTAAATATTAACTATTGGGAAGACATTTTAGAACTTTAACACTGACCAGGGAAAAGGAAAACTTACTGAAAAGGTAGCTTCAAAGTTTGTTTAAATCAAAGATTTTAAACAACAAAGGAAAACAAAAACCAACTAACTAACCAACCAACCCAAACAAGTAAACCAAATCAAAACTAATAATTTAAATATGAGACATTCCTGCACTGGTTGAGAGATGATTGAAAGGGTTCAATAAGTTCCCTGGCTGCTGAAGTCATTCAGGGAACTCCCCTACCCTTCGTCCTGCGTTGTGGTCCTGAGCCAAGTCCTTCTGGCTCCTCCCACCTTCTTTTTGCTACTCAAGTTATCACCGTATTTGATCCAGCTTGAATTTATCCATTAATACACATGAAAGAAAACTTTACACAATATTTAGGATTAATGAAGTGGAATCTACAACAAATCCATATCTTTTCCTGAAAGACTTCGGTCAATACATCTGTACAATGCAATTGCCATTTTCACACAGATCTCATCTGGTCCCTCACAGTTGCCCTGTAAATGACAGCTCCACACAACTTCCACTCTGCTCTTTCCAGTAGATTAATTCTCATCTTCAAGTAAAATTTCTTACTTTTAACCAAGTATAAGAACTTGTACTTTGTAACATTAATTTTCATATCATGTTTACTCTGTCAGGGTTTAAGGTTATCCAATTCCAATCTTTAAAAAAGTTTGCTTCCCAGGTGGTCTTTGGAAAGCTTCAATAACAACTCCTTCTCAAACTGGTATTTTCCTGTTTCATTGAACCCATATCATTTCCCCTTCATCCAGGTCCTTATTCATTTTACCACTACTAACTCCCATGATTTTATCTGACTAAACAGAATCTAATAAGCAAACATCCCAAGTGCTTTACTGAAAATTATGAAAGCACTTTTTTTCCTCATTGCTTCTCTTTATCTAAAAATCTATGCTATAAACCTACCTTTGTCTATTCTTTGGTTAAAATTAGATAAAATTATAAATAGTTTGTCTATTATAATTTTCTAAGTACTTTCTAATATAAATATATTTGTGATAACTTTCAAAAATAACCTCAGAACTTACTGAAATCAAATGCAAAATGACATTGCTTCAACTGAATCAAGAAATACTGCAAATGATGATTAGTTAGATTAGAATGTTAGTGCTTCAATTTTCTCAGTTTGACCAAACTGTAATCATTAAACTGAGAAAGGCGGGAAAAAGAAGTTTTCAAAGTTGACATGTTGCAAAAATATTCCAACAGCAATACAGATAAACAAATAATGGAGCCTTATTCTAAGCATTGTTGTTTTCAAGAGACATACATCTTGGATTATCATTCTTAGTATGACTTAAGTTTTATCAATATTCTTGGAAGTCAACTGATAAAATTATATCATTGCACTTTTAAAACAGAGTGGGGCAGTAGGGATCTGTTAGGAAAAAAAATATAGTGACAGCTGTACAGTGCTTTGATGGACAATTCCCCTTTCTTAATCCTAAGTACATTGGGTCGATGTGTATAACATGGAACAGTCTGATGGTCTAAATTTAGTACTTTTAGGGAAAGAGTTGTTATACTTGGATTTGAGTTTTCTGAAGAAGTTAAAAAATAAACAGTAAAAACAGGGCTATTTCAGTTCATTCCCTATACATGAAAAAATCCAATCTCCAACTCCTTTGGTGGCCCAAACAGCCTGTAGGGAACTGTATACCACCATAAAAGCCTTTCGTGGTCTTAGAATACCAAGTCAGGCTACTATGAAGAGAAACACTGAAGTATGTGACATTTATTGAGGCTAAATAGTTCCTTACTGTCCCTTAGGATGAGTGAAGAAAAAGCACAATATCACTCTGAAAAATAGGTTTTAAAAGCTAAAAAGTATAAGAAGATGTTACATTTGTAGTCTCTGTATCACTTTATAATTTATTATGTTGTTAAAAGAAGGAAGGAAGTTCTTACTCAACTGTAGGCTGCCTTGTTTAATTTACTACCATTAACAAATGTGCAATTTGAACCTTCTCATTTGCTTCCAGAAGTTCTGCGTATTTATTCAAAGCAGCCACAAAACTCTTCCAAGTCTAAACTAATGAACATTATGCCAAATGGTACCCACTATTTAAAATTAAGACCACATCAAGACTGTATTTATTTTGTTTGCGTATTTCAAACATAATTTAAAATAAAACAACTTTTAAAAGCAAGCAAAAAGCCTTTTGTCTATGAACTACGGTAAGCTCTGTTCTTAATGTATAACATTGCTTAGTAGCTTGAATTAGGTGAAATTCAGCTAGGTAATGTGCCTTTTACTCTTCTGGCATTGATCCCACTTTCCTTAAAATGATGTAACAAAAGCTTTTTCATCAGTATCATTTTGCTGTTCTTTTACAGCAATTTTAAAATCAGCACACATCACCATTAGCATGACTAATTTTGTCATTATCTGCTGTATATTCTGCTTTGAACTTGTTGTAAACATATTATTCACATATTTAGTAGAATGTTTCAGTATGAAAAGTAACAGAACATGGTTCATGAGTGCCTGTTCTCTAAGATCCTATGCCAGCTAGTAAGTCTTTCTGTTCCCCAAATCCTTTTAAAAGCACACACACAAACATGGAAAAAAACGCCTAAAAACAAAACAACAAAACCCCTAAAAACAAACAAACAAAAAGCATAAATAACTTTTTCATGATGCCTTAATGTTTTAGCTGCAGAGCTTGGATTGAAATTCAGGCAATTGTTGTTAAAAAAGCTGAAAGCTCTTAGTGGTATAATTATCAATTATTTGTCTTTTGTCATCACTGACAAAAGACTTGAAAAATATTTTTTGTTGAAAATATAATATTGTAATAGCTCCTATTTTTAGTAAGTCCTGTAGAAACCAATTCCATGAAAAAAATATCAGAAAACAGGAAAGGCAACACAATAATTTCTGCATTTATTTATAGTACTAGCCAATGAAATGAATGTACAGGGATTGGTACGGCATCCTAGGAAACATTTCCTTTATGGGACAACTTAAAGCTTCTCTGAAAGACAAATGTGAACCACAAGGTTTCTGTTTCCTCTCACAAGAAGACAGTATATTCTATTCAAATATCTAGAAAAATTGAGTACTTCCTGCTTTAAAAGCATAAAGGATAAACTAGAATATGTCAGCTGACTTGTTTCAGTGAATTTAGCATCATATTCTTTTATTACTGAAACAGCTTTCATCTTCTATTTTTTAGGACCAAAAATGACTAGAGAAGCAAATATTTTTAAATAAAATTCTTAAAAATAGAATGGAATAAATAAAATTGCTAAATAAATTATAGATTATTATATTTATGAGATGTTTATAGATGTGTGTACTTAGTGCTTAACACTGAAGTAAAGTCTGTTATTTAATGGTTCTTTGAAGAAGAATGACTGTAGACTGTGACTCTAAGAAGTAGCTGAAAGACTTTTGGATTAATGGGCTGCAAGTTCATTTGTCAAGAAAGAAACAGTGAAGTGATGACAAGCAGTTTTATCAACTCTGTCCCCTCCAGCAGAGAAAAATTCAAATCAATGATTAGGAATTCTTTGCAAAGCAACTAAAAGCAAACAAAACCCAAAATAATCTTGCTCCATCATTTGTAGTATAGATGAATACCATATGCAGCTCTGTGTCCTCTGCATGGTAGGAAAGAGCTCAGAGGAAAGGTAAGACTGATCAAGGCATGGAGCAGTTTAAATAAATATTTAAAAATCAGAAAGGCTTGAATTTTTATTAAAAAAAAAAAGAGAATGATGCAGAGAGCTTTGATAGAATGAGCAAAATCATGAATGTCATGGAAATGCTGGGAAAGAACTTCCATGACAGCACAATGGTTTATTGTTTCTTTTAACACTGGAAAGTCATCAAAATAACTGAGAGGCCAGGTTCAAAGTGAAGGACAGTAGTTTGAAATTATATATGTGAAAAAAAATATTTTCCAAACGTTATTATTGATTCCAGAAGACAACATGTGCCGATCACACAAACACTTGGGAGAAATTATAGTGATATTATTTTTACACTTCTCTAAACATCAACTCAAGTTCATGGTTGAAAGAAAGCATTGGACTGGCTGAACATAGAACCAATACAGTTGTTTTTATAGTGTTAAGGCATATTTCTTAATTCTACATGGAAATCACCCAGGAAATGGGATTTCTAAGTTTTCTTTATGGAAAGAAAGCTTTAACTGTTAGTTCATTTAGCAAATTAAGTGAACATAATTTAAGCTAATTTAACATTTTTAATGAAAAAGTAAATCAACTCCAATGCAGTTGAATTAATAATCAGTGTGTATTACCTCTTGAAAGTAATTTTATCCCTCTGATATTTTTAATTTATTTTAATAGTCTTTCTTCTGAATATCTCTGCTCACACATTATGCATTTTAACTTTTAAAAAAATAATAATGGCAATCATTATTAAAATCAGTAATTAGCATCTTTTGTTAATTTCAAATTCATAAACTGATTAAGCTAAAACAAAATTTCCGAGCTCATTATAGGTGTGTTTTAAATTTAATTCTTATTTTAAGTAATTTAATTTATGTCCATTGACTCAAACTCCTCCTCAAGACCCTGTGTACAAAATCCATATGTATTAGCTCTTGCCTTATATTCTTGTATCCATATTTCAGGAACACTGAGCATGTTTTGAAAAGTATCACTACTGCATTTGTTAAGGATATTTAGAACAGTGCAGATAAAGGGTCTCCCCTACAGACCATGTTGTTTTGAGAACCCTGTGAAGTTGAATTCAACTGTTATGAGATCTTTGGAAGCCTAAGGGAAAAACCAGGCCAAGAAAGTCAACTCCTGAACTGTACAGCTTCAATATCTTCCATTACAAGGGAAATCAGCAATCTACTCCCATAACGTCAACAGCCTATTTCTCACAGGCCATTTATTAGGCATAAGCAAAACAATCCAAACTTTGCATATCCTGATTGACAGACCAGTTCTTCCTCCTCATGAAGAAGAATGGAATTCCAGCTTTTATGCATTTAAGTCTCCCTAAGAGACAGTAAACGAAGTGGCAAATAATAAGTCTCTCTCCCTCCTGTCTCTACTATCATCTCAGCAGACTGAAACTGCCTGCCCAACCTTAACATATCCTCTCCGTATGATCTGTAACTGATTTCATGCACCATTCAGTGAATCCTAAGGGAAATTTCAAAGTTACTGTGATGGGTTAAAATTCGATTTGATGCGTGTTACTGGAATTGCTGATGTGAAAGTAGTCAGACATGGTATCCTAGGTTTATGCATATATAAACTTGCAACTTTTATAGATTCAATATTCCAAGTTAGACAACAATATATTTCTAGCCTATAAAGTTGCTGCAAAAGTTAATTATAAATTATGTTTAGAAAAGAATCTCTGAGTAAATGAAGTAATAATTTTCGGCTAACCTATTCCCATTTTCAGACTTAGATCCCATTTTAAAGGCTACACTTAAGATTAGCAAGATATAGTTAAAAGACTTGTACATAACAGTATTTCCAAAATAACAGAAGCCACAACAATCCAGAAAATATGATAAATTCTCTCAAATAAAATGATACATTACTGTTTAAAAAAATCTGCCAAACTACAAATTCCAATCATACCTGTCCTGATATGTGATATCACACCCACAGTGATGACCATTTCTGTGGAAACACATGAATAATGACTGTGCATCCACAGATTTCAATGTTTTCTAATACATTTTCTTAAACACAGTTCTTGCAGCAATAGTTACTTTTTAAAAATCTATGAAAAAATGCCTTTTTTTTTTAAGAAAAGAGGAGAATATATGCTAAAAATGACCTGAAAAAAAATAAAGCAGAAAAAAATCTCTAGTGCATCATAGAGCAGTATTAGCATGTGTGCTTCAAATGAGATATATTAGAACTTAAAAAACCTCACGGACTTGCAACAAATTTTCTCATTTAGTGTTCAACACTTAACATTTTACACTTATATCCCTTGCAAATTCAACAGAGAATTTATGTCTTTGTTCAGAATATGAAGAATGACTCTCTACAACAACACCGACATTGTCACTAAAAATACTGCCTGTGTTTGAGTTTCAGATATTTTCTTTTAAAATAGAAAAATAATTCTTGCTATGCTAGTGTATTTTTAATAACAACCATTGCTGAATTGGACTTGTCAGTTAAAAAACAAAATAAGAGCAGAAAGCATATCAGGTATTGATGCAACATGGATGGGATGTTAAATTTAGTCTCAGCAGTTTTTGGGGCGTCTCAGTGCTTTATTTTCTAAGTTAGTATTTTTAGGTGCACAAAGCTGAACTTCAAATCTTCCAAAATTGCTGTGCTGAGTCTTTGCAATGGTGATGAGAAAGGTATTTAAGATGTTCAAAAGAGGAAAAAATGCAGAAGAGAGTGAGGTAAGGCATATAAAAAAGATACTAATTTAAAAAATTTGGAAGTTACTTAGGTTGAATAAATTTTTCCATTTCATTTCTAACATGATCTATCCTGTTTCTTTTTGAGAAGGAGCACTGCTCATTTTTGCCAGATGTAATGCACAATTTCTAAAACACCTCTATAGTTTTGCTGACAACATCACATCAACACCAACTTATACACATGACCAAGTTTCTGAAAAGCTTCAATTTGATACTTCTGTGCTTGCTGTCAGTTTCTGTGCATTTCACCAACTCCTCTGGGACATAGTTCTGTGCATTAGAAATTACCTACATCAAAAATGTGTATTTTAAAATATATTTTAACAATTTTTCATCTGGATTTGCTGACTACTATAGTGACTGATCAGTGGAAAAAAGTAAAGAAAAATACGATGACTTTCTACAGTCACTGTAAATGTATTCATTAACTTTAAACCCCAAGCTGGGTGTGCCATTGATCTTGCATTATGGGCATATATGTGATTGCACAGATATCACTGCCTTCAAATTATGATTATATTTAGTTGATAAGGGAGAAAATGTTCAGGAAAAGGTCTTTATTTTCCTTATTTTCTTACTTATGTTCCTTCAGTTAAATATCACTATAGTTTGTTTAAAAAAATTATTCATACCATCACATTTATTAATTTGAGTTTTGGATAATTTATAAATTTAGTATTTTATGTTTCAGTTTTGGAATGATAGTAGACAGAAACAAGTACTACAAAGAGATCATTCTGCTGAAAAGAACACTGAATGTTCCTCTGATGTACCAGAATATGTAATGAGTGGTAACAAAAACTTCACAGAACAGTGAGGAAGAAATGCAATGAGGACAGATCAAGCTACAGATTTCCAAAACTGGGATGTACTTGCAGCTGTGAGCAGCCTAAGCAAGGCTTCTAAATAGCCCAACTAAAGTGGAATTCATCACAGTGGATAAAACTCTTAAAACCAGAATACTTCTCCCCACAGAAATGTTTAAAAAATACTTATCATTTCATGTCATCTGTTCCATTCAAAAGACAAAAAGATTATTTTTCACTAATAGCTTAAAAAAGCATCTCTCTTCAGGTAAAAAAAGAAAGAACATAAGAAAATGACAATTCATAGAAAGAACGTTGACAGCCAATGACCTCAGTGTTTATCTGCAAATCAATAATCACACCTATTTGTATATGTACACAACCTCACAAGATTGTTATATCTAAAATCAGTGTTTTGACAACTTCTCTGATTTACTTTTATTTAAAAACTGTTAATAAATCTTTGCTTTTTCTTCTAGCAGCTTTTCCACCTATACAGAATGTCAGATGCATTTAGAATAGTCTGTGCTTTTTTCTTTCCCTCCCCCCACCCCTTCATTTCATCTCTCCTTATTCTCATCTTTTTTTTCCTCCCCAGTCCTACTTCCCCTTTTTTCCCTGTTTTTCTACCTTACTATTTACATCCATTGATCCTGTTAGTTCTTCTAGTCCCTTCTAAAATAAATAAATTCAGATGTACTATTTATGCAATAACTACATACTGCAGCGAGCATCAGCTGGGTTTTATCACATCTGGAACTGACTTGGCTTCATCACTGGGTGAGGGAGGGGAGGAGGGTTCACAGCTATGCCTACCTTGTGGTTTGGCAGCACAACTTGGTGTGCTAACCCATTAGAGTTTGCAGGTATGCACCCTTACCACTCCCTGCCTGAATTCTGGAAAAGATGTGTCTGTTCCCAAATGCATTTCTCCTCCAGGATGGCAAGGTGGGAGCTCCAGTGTTCTGGTAACTATGCTAGTCTGGACAACAGGGAGATCATGACAGTGAGAACTTTATTTTTCACCCAACAATTTATCTCAGATATTTTGTTCAGATTTTAATCTTAATCTAAGCAGTAATACACCCTTTAGAAGATACTATCAGAGTATAACTAGTTGTGAGAATAGGAGGAGCATATACAATTAAGTACAAATATATTAACCAGATTGTCTTCTATTGCTACTTTTCAGTTTGTTCCAAGAAAAGAAAAAAAAATTGTTTTCAAAACACTGATCACAAATATAAATGTTGGCCACTACAAATTGACACTAGAAACTATTCAGACTTTTCCATAGGTGTCATAAAATACATAACAATATTTGAAATTATTATCCATAAGTCATCTTCTATGGACCCAGTCACCATGTGTCACCAAGACTTTTAAACCTTTATAAAACAAAGATTCTAGAATCCACCTCTTAGATCACTCTTTTCAGATTTTCCTGTGTAGCTTTTTGACAAGACCTGGAACAGCATTCGGCTGTCTACAGTGTCAAGTCCTGTCATCTCTGGAACACTTCCTTAGCTGAAATATGAGCTTTTCTACCATCCCATCCAAGACTGCACAGTTTCACAGTTTATCTTTTCAGTCATTCAGAGAACATGCCAATGCATATTGCAGATGTAGATTTAAACTTTATTTTAAAGTTTTCACAAAGTTTTAGAAAATTAAACTTCGTCTCACTTCCCCCTACTCCACATCACTCTTTTCTTGACAATCCCTGAGAATCTGGACTTATGACACTGAGCCATCTCATCAGGCTCCAGACACAGGAGCATCTTCCAAAATATAAAAATTCCTACTGAATGTCTGCTGATAGATTCTTGATATGGAAAAATGCTTTTTCTTGATAACACTTGTCACAAAGAATGACTGAAGACCAATGACAAAAGGAACGGGGGTGTGTTGGAATGGGACATACACATGAGGCTGGGAAACAAACACAATGAGACGCATAACACATAGAATAAAGTTTGCAGTCTAAGCTCCAAATGTAGTCTGAATTTGGAACATTAAGCAGAATCCATAGCTCTAGAAGCACAGTCCATAATCTATTGCACTAACACAGCTTTATAATAAAACCACCCTAATCAGATAAATAAATCCATATGACCAGAACAAAAGTATCCTGTAACTGATAGTGGTCAATAGCACAAGGAAGAAAACACCAGCCAAGCATATAGTGATAATATTGTTTTAGCACTCATCAATACAAAATTGCCTGGCCAGAGGCAGTTTATGGTGATGACACTAGCATAATGAGTCAGGAGAGTAAACTATCCTGGAAGAAAAGGAATATACACTGGCATTAGCTGGCCTGTTAGCTGGAGAACTCAACAATTCCACTGCTTTAATCTAAAGAATACCTTAATTTTGAATGGAGGGAGTATTTTCAAATGAAGAAGGAAAATAAAGTCTTGTCATCATGTTTTTTACACAAAGGTAATATTGGAGAAGAAAACCAAATCAACCCCCACCCTTTTCTTTTAAGAAAAAAGAACTAAAAAAATATAGATCTTAGATATTAATTGACTATGACTCCTAAATAAAAAACTCTTGAGTTGTTCAAATCTAAGAAAACAATATTGATTACTATGTTTATGTCTGAAAAACGTACACCATTTTTATTGATAGAGATTAAACCACTGCTGTCAGAGGAAAATAATAATAGCCATTACGATAACCACACATTTAATGCAAACATTAGCACAAATATAAAGGATGAAGTTCTGGTATATGTCTATCTTCTCACACATATAGAAAGCTTACTTATGAACAACTTCATAAGAAAATGTATATGAAATAAAGGCAAGATTTTCTAAGATGAAATAGGTCCAGGAAAATTAAAAACCCCTTTGGAAGTTCTATACAAAATTTAGAAAATTGAATTAGAATTTGTATTAAATAAAAAAATGGAAACCTTTTTTATAATAAAAATTACATTTCAATCATCCTGATTTCCACAGACACTCCACCCCCTCCAAACTGTAACATGTTTTTTAACATGGATTTCAAGTTCTATACTCAGTCCAAGTGTCAGCTTCTTTGGTTTACTCAAGCTGATTCTATTCACTTTCCTGGGCTGCTTACACTAAAATATGTAGCTTGTTTCAAGTATTTTAAAGCTTCCATCTAACTGTTTGTTGTCCTCTAGGAAGTTCACCTCAGCTTGTACATGTCCCTTCACTTTTTCCCAGCTTCACGGACATCACCATTTTCATTAGTTTTCTCAGCCCCCATCTTTTATGTGAGAGAGAGATTCTCCCTAGGTCCCCTATTACTCATCTTGCAGAAAAAAGACCAGATATTCTCCACAAGCTGCTTCAGCAGTGAAATATAAACTAAAATTCTGCCACAAATTCAGTCACTACAAATCAGTTTGTCTATCCTTAATCTCATTTTTGATCTAAATCTGGGATGGATGAGCAAAACAATTTATGAACAAAACACCTGATATTAAAGACAATTTTTAACAGTAGACTATATTCAGTTTCTACTTTGGATACTTTCAACAGCTTTTAATTTCCAGGACCATGCAAAGCTCCAGCTGTTGTGAAAGCTGCTGATTAGCAAGCATAATCTACTGACTCTCTTTTCTTAACCTTCACAAATGTCTCTGTCATAACTTTGCCCTTACGTTCTACATGAATGAGATATAATGGAATTTCAGGTAGTAAATACAGTTCTAGGTAAACAATAATAGGGTTAAAAGGTGATGTTGAAAAAAGACAAGAAGGAAACAAACACTTCCACCTTCAGGACAAATTTAACTCTAAAAGACACCTCACACTGACATTTTATTATCAGCTATTTTCATTGACTTAACCACTGATAGCACTTTTCTTTAAAACATCATTAAAGCCTTAAGATACAAAAAATAAACCATGATGACTGACTATTTTCAAACAAAGACATTTCATTTTGGAGCATGCACAAGAGGTTTATATCACCAATAAACATAAGGGAGGATTATACACTACATTTTCTAAATCCTCACAGGAATTCTAATGAGGAATAAAGCCAATTATGATTCATAATAAGATGAATTGCAAATTTTTAGCACATCACTAGCACAAGGTTCACCCAGTACTGGAAATTAGCAATGACAAAAAAAGGAACGCCATAAAGTTGAAAATAATATTTTTCATTAAAACAGTGGCACACAACTATTCATGAATGGTGTTATATGACAAAACTACAGGGTAATTTTTGAACTCTGAATAAATCTGTTTAAATTATGCACCCTGTGGTGATGGCAAATTCAGATACAGGGACTGCTAAAGAATGAACTATAATTTTATAAAAAAATTTTAAAAATTCAATGTTAGCGAATTTGCAGCCTGTAAAGACACTGGGGTTAACATCAGAAGACTTCCTGGAGAAGTGAAAAAGCTTTATCTATTCAGCTTTGTGAGGGGAACACTTAGCAGACTACACCCATGAATTTAAGCCTGAACTGGTTTCTACTATGAAATGATGAGCAATATGGTTAATTCAACAGCAGCAACCTCATTTTCTCTTGCCAGGCTTTGATTCACTCACTCAGAGCACTGCTGAACCCCACTTAAGAAGGTGTGGATACACGAGTGAACTGCAACTATCTTACCCTGCCTTCAGGCTCAAAGGGTCAGCATTTCACAGACTAAAGGTCAGCTTAGTACAAGTGGTTTCAGTAATGTTTAATGTTTTCATTAGTGATTTGGCTGACAGGACAAATAGACCCTCAGCAATCTTGCAGCTGTCAACAAATTCAGAGGGTTGGGAATATTGCAATACTTCTGCAATACTGTCCTTCAGAGGGAACTTGATAAACAGAAGGAACAGGCTGAAAAACTGCAAAATTCTACCAAGACAAATTAAAAGTCTTACACTTGGGACAGAGTAAGTCCGTGTAAAAATACAAGGATTCAGCTGGCTAGAAATCAGCTTTGCAGACAAGGATTCAGGTAGACCACAAATGGATTGTGAAATAAAGTAGTTTGGACAAATGCCTGAAATTCCCCTCTGACATGTTCTGTACTTCAATAATCCCAGTTCTGAAGTAGTCTGTGAAAAATCTGAATTATTAATGCTAGTGGTTGGGGTTGCAAAAGGCAAAGGTGATCCAGCCCATAAAGCACAGATGGATTTCTAAAAAGCTCTTAACAGTATCCCTCAAGTCTTCATCAGGAGCTTTGGAGGGACAGCTACATGTTTTACAAACTCTGCCACCATGACTTCATGTCCCAGTGTGGGTCTAGGGAGCAGTAATAGTGACAACACGTAGTAAAGGCAGGGGAAGTGAGCCAAAGGAAGGTTAAATTGTCCAAGTGTTCAACAGGCCCAGCTTCCCAGCATGATACTGTTCTTTATCTGGATATTTGCTCAAAGTACAGCTTCAGTTTACTCCAGTTTCAAACAAGACTACCCAGAACCTCTGCAAATGCATCCTTTATCCTGAACATGAGGAATATGCAGTCATGTCCAGCTAAACAATTAATCTAAATTGAGTAAACTATTACTCTGATGCATTGCACTAGTTAGGAGCTTTGACTCAAAAGTAAAGGCAATTTTTCCACTTAAAAACACACATTTGTTTACCATTAGTTTTCTGTTTTTTATTTTAATTATCTGTCTTGTTCACTAAACACTGTTCAGCACCAATAATAAAAGACACAGAAGTTTTAACAGACAAAAGCTATTTTTGCACTTTACTTATGATTCATTCCCCATTCTCTTCATCAAATGAGACAGAACACCAAGGCATATGAGCAAAGATAATTAAAATTTCATAATGCAGTAACAAAAAGTCAAGCAGAGACAAACTTCTTTTAATACCTTAATTTAAAGACTTGAATTATAACTTATAATAAAAGGAGGATATCAATAAAAATCCCACCATCTAACACTAGTGAGAGCCCAGCTTACATGGATCTAAATCTCCAGAGTACACGAATCTCCAAATCGAGGTAAGTAACTGGAGGCCTATGAAATGCCACAGCCTCTCATCTTTCTACAAGCATCATTATCTATTTCTGCCAGGGACTCCCCAGTTATTTGGTGCTGGCCAAGAGAAATGACCAAGGATCATGCCTTTCAGATTCAGATTCTGAGGGAGTGGTTGTCAATTATAGCCTCTTCTGCATCTTTTTGTTTAGCAAATTTCTTTCACTCTATCCATCACTGTATCAAACTGCCTCCTTGTGTAATTTGTCTCTTCAGCAATTCTGGCCACCAGTGCTATCATCATTTACCTACTTTCTAGTTGCTGTCAAAGAAATCAATTGAAATTAATGGTGTCTCACTGAATAACACATGACCTCAGAAAAACTTACTAGTCAATGTTCAAAGTGGGTCCACTGTGGAGTATAAAGATATCCAAAATGTCTTGTTTAGTTACAATAAGTCATATTTCCTGCTGGAGGTTGCTGTGGATTAGATTATGCAAACTGTGTTGCACTCAACTTTTTTATCTAAAGTAGTTGGTTTAAAGCTAACTCAGCTATTTTTAATTAACTTGCAGCATAAATATTTAGTGCCTGACTTATACATTATCCAAAAAGCAATGAGCCTTTGCCATTCCTTATTTCTATGGGATCTATTGAAGCATAGGGAAGCAAAGGACATAATAATTCAAATATTATCAAATGCTCTGTCTTTGCAAGCCAAAAAAAATTTGCTTCATATACAAAAATTCAATCATTGTAGAAGTTTGAAAGTACCTTAAGGTAAATGTAATCAGAGAATGCTTCCTTATTCTGTTTTTCAGATTAACAATTGAATAGTTAAAATGTATTTCAAAACACCTGCAAATCTAAACCACCCTTTTGCAATGAAGGCATAATGATGAAAAATCCAAAAATCTAGGCATGGAACAAACTTTTGTTCTAAGCTACACTTTTACTTTATCTTGCAAAAGTATTTACATGGCAATAACTTAAGAAAAATTATACTTGGGTAAGAACAGCCAGTAATGTGCATTAGGAATAACATATAATTAAAAAGACATCTAGTCCATTACTCCTTATGTTTTTTGGTTTTCTCTTGAAATGAAATTTCACAGAAAATGAAGTTGGGTATTAAACACAGCTTTCTTATCCAGAGAACACGGAAGTGTTAATTCACTGAAGTAAGAGTGATAATTGGTTTTGACCTTATTTATTGTAGAATATGTTGCTGAATTTGTCTAAACAAAACCAGGAGTTTATGCAAAAATCAATTTCTGTATGCTTATTGTATTTGCACATGACTAGTTCAAGTAAAACCATTTTATCTAAATGCTAGGTGTTAGCATAAATATTTTCAAGTAATTTTACTAGTATAGATCCAAATTTAATGCTCCTGTTTATTGCAAATACAGATGATGAACACCAATACTGCACATTTGCTGTTGCCTAAAATGAAACACTTAAAATGCTTCAATCTATGAAGTATTTCTGGAACTAATCAATAATGAAATGGGAATTTTAAGAGGAGAGTTGACAGCCCTGGTAATTCACAGTTTTATGCATGAAACTCTCAGTTTATAAATGTAATAATTTGCCAATTTTATTTATTGGGTACCTTCATTTCACTTTCAAATTTCAAGGCTTTTTTCCCAGAATGGTAATAGAATTTCTAAACATTTCACATCTCTTAAACTTTCCTGAGTTTTATAATAACCAAATTTTGTAAAAACCATCTACTCATCCAGGAGAAGGAGAAACCAGTATTCTAAAATAGTAATTCAGGATTAAATTAGCTGGACTGTGAGTGTGGTTAGAAAGCCTAAAGCATAGCAGAACTACTATATTTCCGCATAAAAAGAAGGGGTCCGTGCAACTGTTATTCAATAGTTCCCTGAAATCATCTGACTAGAGTTATGAAGCAGCTTCTCAGAGAAATCTTTAACATAGAAACAAGAATAAATGAAAGCTGGTTTAGTATGAAAGAGATTCTGAAAAATCCATCAGCTGGCTGAAGTGCCTATTTACATTTAGAGGGGAAAAGGAAAGCAAGCAGAACTCAAGGTAGGCTCTGTTACCTGACTGTACAGAGCCTTCTAATTTTTCTTATTAGCTGAGGGGAGATTTCCTCCTCTTAAGACGAGGTGTTTGTGCAAAGGACCAAGACTTCATGTTGAGCTCAGTGACATATTCTGAGAACAAGTACTGTGGATGTTCTGCTCCCAGCTTTGCATAGCAGGTATGCTTTCCCAAGATCAAAACAGGCAATGGGCTATGCATTTAAGATCAGCAAAGGTTAAAGCACAACCTAAACATAGATGGGTTTAAGCTGTGACTCTGAGCACTTCAGACCTATATCATACAGTCCTACTTACAGTATTTTCTACCCTTTCTCAGACACCAGATTTTGAAATCTAGGCAGGTGTCTTATGAAGAAAAGTCACCAGTGGAGTTGCACCTGGACCTCCATTGAAACTCACATTGTTCAACATCATCCAGAAGAAGTAGAAAGAAAGTAAAGTGATACATTTCTCTGGGATAGAATTTCTTGAGAACAACTTATTGGGTAGTTTAGGTAGCAAACATAAAAGCTGATTTGCTTTAAGTCCTTACCTATGATAGCGGCATGCCAAATTCAATATACTTAATTCAGTATTGAAAGTATCACATGAAGGAAATTTAAGAAGTGCCAGACCTTGTTTACAGAATGATAGGCTCTTGACTAGTTAGCATTGCTCAGGTATTGCACACACAGGCTTTAGAGTACACTTTGCAGTTTTATGGAAAAATCTATTCATTCCTGGCAATATGACAATAAAAGGAATTATGAGATAAAGACCAGTACACAGAAAAATCATAAAAACCCTATGGGACTGTTGTCTGAGCAACTTGACTGTTTGCTGTATGTCCCTCCCTCTTTAAAAAATCTTCCAGTAAGACTTGAAAAAGAACAGAGAAACACAACAAGAATGACTGTAGATGTGGGAGGTTTTCCATACAAGCAATTAAAAAATGACTGAGGAATTTCTGAATGGAAAAGAGATGACTACAAAGCTATGTCAGGAACTTAAAGAGAAAAAAACAAACCAAACACAACAAAACTGTTTCAGAGAAAAACATGGAACAATTGTTCATGGTTTCTTATCATACACAACTTAATAAACTAAACAGGACGTGTGTAAAATGAAAAATAAAAAGACAACACTTGTATCCAGGACACATTTCACTGTGTCTCTGAAACAGAATATTGTAGATGTTAATTCCATATGGTGCAAAAAGCAAACAAACCTAAGAGTGAAGCATCCATCAAGAGCTATTAAAGAGAGGCAGCCTCTGAGAAAAAAAAAATCCTAAAAAAGAGAAAATATTTTAGAAGAAACTTATATGCTTTTGCTCCTTTAGCCATCTTCCATAAGCAGTCTTACCATGAAGAAACTGCAGGAGATATATGTTTGTTCTAACCCAGAAAAGTTAACATTTATATGTTGTTACTTTAAGTAGACATTAATTCGACAATCCATGAGCAGGAACATTAATCTTTGTTTAGCATCAAATATTTCTTAAATAGACTACTAAGGAAGTTTTAAAACACTAATAAAATTCCCTCCAAGAAATATATCTCTACCACATGTCTTCGTTGGGAAGAATTATAATCATAATGCAAAACAATTTTTTTAAAAATTATCCTTTCTCCAAATATTTATTTGTGACAGAATGGCAGACAGATTACTTGTTGGATCCCTACCAATCTTAGACAATCACGTTCCCAATTCTTACATTAAATAACTACACGAAGAAGGCTTATGTGGTTCTACTTTCCTCTAGGTTTTCACTATTTTTAAGACCTCTTTTGACACTATATTGCACTATGTAAACTTCTGCTTCATAGTCTTTGTATGACATCATCTTTTTTACTACAGTCAAAATTGCATTTCCACATAAATCACTTGCTAACCTACTTAAGATAAGATTTGACACTCTGTGAGCATGATGTGTTTAGAAAACCAGCTTGAGAATCTACTGACAATTTAATTCTGTATATAATACAGGCACAGGGATATTTTGTTAACCTGTTTCCTCATTTCCTTTGCTAGAAAATGTTCAGGTTTCCTTGTTGGGGGTTGGGAGGAAGACTGGGCTTTTTTAATATCCAACAGCGTCCATAATACATTTGGAAACTGCAAAGATGTTTTTAGGCTGGAGATAGTATGACAGAATCATTTAGATTAGAAAAGACGTATAAAATCATCATTTCCAATTTTAATCCAGCACTGAGGAGTCCAGACAATACCGTGTCACTAAGTGTCACATCTATACATCTCAGATAATATTCACCCAGCTAAATAAGGGCTGCAGTCACCAGAGGGAGAGGAGTCAGACAATTTCATCTTTTTCATGATAGACAATTTTATCAAATATATGCAACCCATACATGCATAAACAGTCCTACTGAATTCAGCTCACATGTAATTCTTTAATGAGGACATAAACAATACTATATGCAATTATAAGATGGTTTTTTTCTGAAGATTTGGAAAGCCAGGAGTGATGAGAAGCAATTAGTCTCACAGTTTACAATATCACAGACCACTAAAATAGCTTTAACTGGAGTACTTGATATTCTCTCTGCCCTACCCATACAGTTGTCAATATTTATACCAAGTTTTAGCAGCTTGAATTCACACTCCTTAACTCTAGACACAGAAATATTGTTAAGAGTGACAGTATCTTAGAAGCTACTTACAAACACTTAGAGATCTGTGTCATACTAACAAGGCAAATGCTTGATAACAAGAGATTAAGACTTATTGAAATAAAATAAAATAAAAAAAAACAAATAGAAGAGCTTAAAAGAGCTTTTTATGTACACCGCCAAATATACCAAGTAGTTCTATAACTGCTGGATTGAACTGATCCTAATTTCCTGAGTTAAAATAACAACATGTAAATTATGTTTTCCATCATTCAATATATAACTTCAGAAAATGAAGCTAAGTCCTAGTCAGAAAAACAATTTACCATGATGGAATTCTTTTTTCGAAGCACTTTGTGAATGTACAAAAACTATTAGCATTTTCTAGTATATGTACAAGCAACTATTACAAAGTAGACCAATAAGATAAGAAATGTGTTAAAGAACAACATTCTTCCTTAAAAAACCAAATCTTAATATATTTTTTGAAGTGAATGCATTTTCAAATGCTTTTGGGATGCCAAGATCAATTATTTTTTATTTAAAATGTAAAAAATTGATAATTTTAATATTGAAAATTATTTTATCCAAACTTTCTTTGACATATTCAATAAAATATTTCTTTCACTGTATACTTCAGTTAGCCAAAAATGCATCTGCACTAGGACAGTCATAAGCTGCAAAAGCATAAAACAGAAAAAAAACCTCACACTATGGAATCATTATATTAAAGAGATAAAAAAATATATCAAACTCAAAAGCTATGGAGAAATGCTACAATAAAATATTTAATTGTCCTATTATTTTGAGAAATTAAGTTAGGTATGAAATTTCCTGAAATAAGAAAACTTTACCAGAACCTAATCCACCACAAACAATAAAGGGAACTAGAACGGTTTCTTCTCTAAAATATTTCTTTGCGATGCAGATATTTTTGAGCCAATTTCTCCTTACTGTACGTAATAGATATTTCAGGACATTCAACAAAAAACTTCACAGTGCAACGTAATATACTTTTCTCTAAGGTCCAGTGAGAAAAGCTCACAAGTTTTGAAAAATTGGAATTATTTTTGTATTAATTCTATCTACAGAATTTTCAAAGAACTTTCATAAAATCTGGTACAAAACCATGCCTGCAGATTTTCTTTTACAGTGGAAATGTCAGATATTCTTAAAAAATCCAGATATCTAAGGAATTACTGAAAACCTTCTACGTTCTTCTAATGATTTTTAAAAAAATTATTTACCCAAATGTGAGAACAAGCAAAGAATGCAGAGTAGAAGAATTCCTAAAAAAACCCAAACCAGACCTCTCTAAAAAAAGTCCCAAATCACCACCAACAAAACCAAACAAAATTCTAAAAAACCCCCCAAATAATAAATCAACAAACCAAAAAGAAAAAAAAAACAAACCCAGAAAAGTTCTGAGTAAAATTACCATGCAACACTTTTCTAAAATGAACATTACTGCTTGATATTTAAAAAGCACCAGTAGGCAAAAAATCCCAAAACAATGAATAGATTAATCAAATGGCTTTCTTACTAAATAATACTTTATGTGCTATTAATATTCATGATAGTTCCAGATGAGTAATTCTGCCTTGAAGTAGAGATACTTAATGTTCTTGCTTGTGGATTAGCTGGTGATTGTCTCCTTTAATGCCCAGTCATTACTTCTTATGTTCTGATAGCATCTTTCCTCTCTCCAACCTCACCCCCGTTAAGAAGAAAGAGAGCTTCCTTTAAAATAGTTGATAAAGGAAACTAATTATAAATTATTATTTTAAATTGTCCTTGAAATTTCCTTAAAACATCCACATAAAGGTTTTTGTAGATCTTGGAACATCATTCACAGCCTAAACCTACAGGTACACTGCTCTGCAGATATGAAAATATTCCCATAATTCACAATGTAACAAAAATATTAGCAGCAATACTGTAACTCACCACAGATAACTGATTCATTAGCAATAAGCAACAGATCAGTTACTGAGATGCTTTGTTAACCATAGCCCAATATGTGTAGCTGTTTGGTGTTTACTTTTCCTCACCATTTTGTGTCAATCTCCAGAATAAGCTCATTGAAAGACAAACGAGACTTCAGTCCCCAGCACGGTGAGGCAGTGACAATGGCTTACAAGTCAATCTCCACCAATCCCCTTTCTGAAACAAACCTACTATAACTAGGGTGTTTTGTTCCAGTCCTCATCCCTGCAATCCTGTATTTCATACTGCTATCTCTATTAACTTACATCACCGAAGGAAGGAAAATCTTCCAGGTAAATGCACTGATAGGATTAGAGATCAGCAGAGCTCAAGGTTCATAAACAACTTCTCCCAGTTATCTCAGTATGATTCCCAAAGAGCCTGTGAAATGTTTGTTTTATTTACTCATTTTATTTACTATGATAGCCATAAATATGTTACTTGATTGCCCCAAAACATGAAGAAAAATCAGTTGGCAAAAAAATGACTTGATTTAGTGGCATGTGAGAAATTTCAGGCACATGAGTTCAATCCATGAAACAATATTTAAAACCTTAGATATTTCCTTGTTTCTAATGATCAGTTTAAAGTTCAGCCATCTAATAAAAGAGGTTGCATTTTTTCCAGCTGAGATTCTCTAGATTGAAAATACATACAGCACAGGTAAGAATTTGAGAGATAGATCAGATTGAGCAAAAAAATTACCACGAAGTCCAATACCTCCTGCTCAGTATGATGTTTACTGGTGTTTTCAGAGGTTAGTGCTGAAATATAACACCCCCTGGAACAATCTAATACACTCAAGTTGTTGCTGAAAAGGAATTAATGGTAGTAGGAGACAGAATAATACCTCTTCCCCCCTCAGAAAGTGTTTACTATTTGTTAACATGTTTTACTATTGAAGACTCATCACAGCCATAAAGCTCTGACTCAGATTACACAGTAAATACAATATTTGGGACCTCATATTGAATTAATTTGAAATATAAATTACATAAGATTTTTTTTTAATTAGTCTTTGTGAACTTCAAGATAATTTAACGAATCCAGTGGGAAGTCTAATTTCCTTCATTGAGTAATTCAGTATAGGCCTTTTTAGAATTTAGATTTTGTTATAGGGTTGTTTGGTTACTTGGTTTTTAATTCTTGTCTATTTTGCCTCAGAAACGATGATTCACATTTCAAAAAAAAATTTCTGAACATGCACCTATAATTATTGCATTTGACAACTTAAAGTAGAAGTAGAGCTATTACAGTGAAAGCAGTGATGTTTCAGAATATTTTTTTCAGGACTGAGAGAATACAGCAACTAAGCATATGTGTTCATAATGACCATTGTATTTATAGATACTTCTGGCTGCTTCCTTTCCACATGATTCAAGACACAACAAAGCACTGATTTTGACAGTCATATTAGTCACTGGCCTCAAAGTTTCTCCTTTAAGTTGAGCCCAAAGCAAGTTCTGTAATTCTGGACCAGATCAAAAACTGGAGGTATATAAATCACTTCATACCAATACTTCAGCCACAAGGAGTGCTTGAAACCCAAATTTGATATTTGTCACCTCAATGTCATTTCAAAACTGTGGGTAAGGTACTTTTAAATATATATAGCACGAATGTACAGCAGCAACATACAAGAGCCCCAATAACAGCTGCACAACAGATTAGATATTGCTAACAGTGTTGAGTGAAAGCACAAGTAATTCCAGCAAAACTACAATGCATGGTTAATAGAAGAATAACAATTAGGTCATATTATGTTCTGCCTAGATAATTCTCACACTTTCTTGTATATCATGTAAGTCCTCAGTGCCCACAGCCCTTCTGTGGCCCCTTTTTTGAGCATAAGACAATATCAAGTACAGTTCTACACTAACAATAGAAATAAATTCTGAGGCATTGCTTACTTTTTCCTACATTTCATGCAGGATGTCAATTGAAACATAGAGCTGTTAGTTCAATTATGTAAAACAAATTTGGGGTTTATATTAATGGTATTCAATCAGTTTTATTCATAAATGTCTAAGCTTAATTCCTTCTACTGAAATTACAAAGAGAAGTGCCTACATATACATCTGCTGAGTGATCAAACAGAATAATTTATTAGTATTTATTTCCTTGTGCTATGCCTTGAGATTTTACAGCCTACCATGAAGGCCACTTGAAGTATCTGCTTTGAAATTTTATTTTATATGGGAGGAAAACAAGTAAGATTGTTTATTTTAGAAACGAACACTAGAGGAAAAACAAAAGGAGACAACATTTACAGCAAACACAAAATTATCATGATACCACAGGAGATATTAACCAAAGAATGAAAACCTTTGAAAAATAAAGAAAGCACACTGGTTGAGATTTACATTACAGAACAGATAAACTGTATTCCACATCCCGTTTAGCTTTTGTTCAGCTCCTTCATCTTAGCATTTTGCCTGCCCTTTCCAAAATAGGTACATATATCCTTCACTGTCTAAAAAAATGTTTGCTGATAAAAAAATCCTTTAGCTTGGGACTAGATGAGGAAGGAATGCAGAAAAGCAATACAAAACACTAAGATGGAACTGGATCACTTTTAGGGTATAATTTTACATGACATGGCCAAAGCAGTAGAGGACTGAATCAGCTGATTCCTTTAATCCCAAAGTTCAAAAATCCAGCTAGAGCTAAACTTTCTGGTTTATATAGCTTTGTTAGAGGAAGCAATTTTACAGGTTCCTCTCTGCAGACACTATTTATCTAATTAAACTGTTATGGAATATAGCAGACAAATAATTAGGGAATAGATGCTAGAGCACTACAAATTACCCCCCACAATATGAAAACAGCCTATAGTGAGAAATTGCATGTAAAACTTTAGAGAAGCCAGTCAGCATCTTCATCTGTCTGCAACATTCTGTGAAGCTTGGCAGAAATGTCCAAGGCTGAGATATATTATTCCTTGTTTGTACTGCCTCAGCATCTGACCTTCTGAAAGGAGAAAGGGATTTTTTTTTTATTCCGTTGCACATTGTTATTTACATTTGGCTGTCCAGTCTAATGTGAATCCATTTTGTCAGATAAAATGAGACGGTTGAAAGTAAATCACAGAATACAAGCAAGCATGTATATGTATGTATGTATAGATATAGAATTATGTACATATTAATACCTTTAAAACAGTCTATGCTTCATCTTTGCTCTTAAGGTGGTTCCTTTTCTACTGCTGGAGGTAAAAATAGAATTGCTGGTATTTGTGAGGAAGATTTCTAATTAAGTATGCCAATGAAAAAAGTCCCACCTGCAAATGCTAATGAAACGAGACTGATAATTAATTCCAAAGATAGGCATTCCTATTTAAATAAAATGCCATTACCTAATTCTTTAAAAATAAACCACTTTAATGGAGTAGTTTCTTCAACACCACAATGAATATGATTTTTAATCTGTGTTCAAAATCTTACTTAAGTGTTTTTAAATACCATTTGGAATCACAGCTGGAAAAGTGCACACTAGTAGTATGCTTGATTATCACGATCCCCTTTTTAGGCCAAGTCTGGGGACACAAATTTCCCTTATGCCATTTCTCACACCTTCCCCAGCTTTCTCACAAGTTCTATGCTCAATAGAAAATGCTGATAGACAATTACCTTTAGAAAATGAGACCTCTTTAATGTTGATCAAATTCAAATACGACTTAAAGGATATTTTATTAACTATTGTACATTTTATATTTTAGCAGTGCTGGGTACAAACTGGCTTGAAAAGAACCCTTGTGGTATTGCCAGCTGTGGTGCTGTGACCCCTAATGCCCTGCCCAACCTCTACCACCTTGCCTTAGCATTTCTGTGATAATATTACTCCGATTTCTGTTACACAAATAAAACAAACAAACAACTCCTTTGAATTCTGTGTGGAAACTTTGAATAGGATCAATTTCTCCATCATCAAAAAGCCAAATTTTCTTCACTGCCATTTTGCGTGAATAAAAGTCAGTAACATACATTCCAGCAGTTGCACAGACTTCAATGAGAATGTGACATTTCTCAAATCCACCCCTTCACTACAATTAGGGATAGAGGCAATTCCACTGGGAATAGCAGATATTAAACTGAGATTAGGTTCCATATGTCCATTATAATGGTAGATATAAAAGAATGGAAAAAAAACATGAAAAACACACTGTCAAGATCAATTGATGGGATCATGGAAGAGGTCAAAAAATTCTAGAAGCACTTTTTTATTTGAATTAATAGCTAAGTCTTTTAAATGTCTCCAAATAACAAAAAAAATTGCCTGGAAATACCATTACTCAGTTATGGTATCTTTCACTCATTAGATAGTTATGAAAATAATTTGGGAAAAATCCTTTCCTGTTTTGCTTTCTATTTGCTCAAGATGTTTGAAAGTGTCCGAGCTGGTGAAAAATCATCTTTTCCATATTGTAAAATGGGATCATTTTAAAGTTACAACATATAATCACAATGTAACATGAGAAGAAAAATAATAAATTATGACAGTATAATAAAATGGAATGCTAACTCAAAGTACTTAAAGAAAATCCTGGGGGGGAAAAAAAGGTTTATTTCATTTGGAATAAATATTTGCAATCTTCCTATGTCACTTTATTGAAGAATATTAAAATGTATAATTATTTCGTAGGTGGATGCTTAATTGAAAAGATATTTTTTGTGGAATAGTGTGTTGAAGATGTGTTGTGATGCTTCTTGTGTACATTTTCATACATGGATCTGGTTTTATGTATATATTAATTATGTTTATCCTGGTAAATCCAGGCTTGGCATTACTAGTAACATCTCACCAGCTTTGCCACAGGCAAACAACACAGGCCTCTGGAGAGGGGCTGTCACATTTGCTTTACCCTGGGTTGGCATGGCTTGTGTGGAGAGCATGGTTACAGCTTTGTGTCATCTAGCTTAGCCATAAGAGCTCTAGTCGAGTGACCAGGTGCCACACTCAACTGATTTTGGTTTTGCTTAGCTTAGTATACTTTTATAGCATTATATAATTTTTGTTAACGCTGGTGAGATAGGTGAAACTAACTGAATTTAAACCCTCCTAAGATAAAATTAAATCAAACTATGGTTAATCCTCAAATTTACTTTAAGAGTATTTATTTTATCTTAATTACAGAGCCTAATACTTTGTCACATTTCTTTGGCTTTCTGGGCACACATCGTACAATGAAGTAGCAGCTGTTTTTAGGTTTTATTTTTCAATATGCAATTAATACATCTAAGTTTTGTTAATGACATAGAAGAATGACTCTTATTCTAGAAATCATCTTCTAAGATAGCCTTTTAGTTTTAAATAGGGTCTTTTCCACTACTCTACTGCAACAAAGAAACAAAAATTATTCCTAATCTTATATAATCTAATGTTTTCATTAACATTCATATTAAGGCAATGCTTAACATACCAAATGGAAATTATTTTCATTATTCAAAAGTCCATTAAAAATACATAACGAAAAGCTATTCTTATGTCTGGAGTTTTACAACTATACAAAATAGTCCCTCAGAGACACATCAAAGTCTTATTTCGAAGAACAATGTTATGCTTCCATTAATACAATGTTTGCAAAAATCATGCTAATGCTTTCAACATGTCTTTAACCTTCTTGGATTGCTGTGTATGATAAAGGCTTCTATATCAACTTCTACATCTATGCACTTAATCACAATCTAGCAGTACAACATCTAGCCATATAATCATATCTAATGCGTGTGTTTCTATAGATGCTATAAAATTCTGTATATTTTTGTAAGCCAAACTTGTATCACAACCTTTAAAAAATACATTAAGGTATTTCCTAGTGTTTTGCTGCTGAACATGAATTAATTTACCTCACCATCACAATGTCCTAATAGCTCTCATTTTCTTCCTCCACCTTATTTCTTGGCTCTGCTCACACTTTTGCATGAGTTATGGTCTGACCCTTCACTTAATCAATTCAGGTCACACAACAGGATTGGGGTGGGATGTGAAGGGTGAATATTTTTCTGCTGACTTAGTAAGTGACTCAGAGGAGAGACTGTGACTGTTAGGACACTGCAAGAAAGCCATTCAGATAACCTCAGGAAGCAGGATCAAGTTATTTTTAGGAGCAGTAAGTAATTTGCTCAGCTAAGCTGCATCACAAAATCACACTTTCTGAAAGACTTTCAGAGAAATAAAAATCTAATTCAATGGTAAAAATTAAGATACTTTCGGGCAGTCTGTCTTGATTATTAATTTCATGTTTATTCTTTTTGCTTTCCATGCATCTCTTTATTTTTTTAATATCAACTACTTTATAGTTTAAAACTAAGCAGCCTTTTATCCCTTTTTAATTTGACATCACCTGAAGTGGCAAAGTGCTCATCTCCCCAAAGATAAACTACGAGACTAAAGCGACAGTCTGTAATTACTCAAAATAAAGATATGTTAATGGACTAGTCAATGTATAATAAGTAATTATAAAACGAATTCAGGACAAACTTCATCTGGGCTGCCATGTTACTGAGTTTGGAGCAATAGTTTTTAAACCAAAGTCAGATTTCAAGATTGAATTTTGAATTTGAGGTAGGCAAGAGTGAAAAAGTATCAATTCTTCTCTGGATATAACAAAATATATGGGTATTACCTTCAACATATTGTATAAAAGTTCTTAACATCTTTCTTCTGTCTGCTAACCCAGTGGTTTGGTCAAGATGTTTTTTGCACTACACACATTTGTCCTGAGACCCCCTTTGGCATCCAGAGAACAAATACCTTGCAAAACTACACCACAAAACTTTATCTCCTTCCAAGTCCTGTGAAGCCATAAAGCACCCAAGAGAAGTTTGTTGCTGGGTTTGTCAAAAATGCTCCTATCAGCACTCATAAACAAAGGGCACGGGGAGGTATTTCAGTTCCAATGATTATGTCTTGACCACACTACTTGCCACTTGCACACAGCACAGACTTCTGCTCAATGCACGTTGCCATCAAGAAAGATTATCCATGAATTCCCCATTACCAAACTCCTTCGTAAATCAGGAAGCTACTGGGTATGATTGATTTCTGCTAAAAAGTTTTCTGCTGTTTCATGACTATTAAATTGCACTAATTTAAGTACAGCATCCAAACATTTCAGGCTTCAAAAATCAAAAACCACTATTCAGAAAAACAAAGAAAGAGAAAATAAGACTCAAGGAAGAGGCTAGTCTTGGTACTTACGAAAAGCTCTGTAGAATTCTTCTAGATCTAGGTGCTTGTCACTGTTATAATCATCGTATTTCAGCAAATCGAACACGGAGCAGTCAGACTGTTCCTTGCCAAGCTCATCCCGTTTTATTACCTGACAAGAAAATTATAACCATGAAATTACATTTGAGCTCTTTGAGTTCTCTGGTATAATTAATTGCTTCTAATAATCATTTAATAGATCATTTTAAGGTTGCTGTGGGGCAATGAACTGCAGCTGTGTAAAGTCAGGGATTTTCAGTTACTTTGTAATTATTTATTAAACTTTTTAAAGTTAATACCTTTAGGACAGACTCTGAAATGAGACAAAAGTTTTTTAGAATATACACAGCATATATATATAATGGAGACAGAGTGAAGCACTATAAAGACACTGGGAATTTTAAAGCTGATTTTACTTTTTATGCACAGGAATGGTGATTACGAAACATTCAAATATACCTAAAATATTAATTTCTCAAGTATAAATGGCAAAATGTCTTTTCCCTCTAATTTCTAACCTACAGGAACCAAACACAGACACTTCCAAAAATAGCTAATATAAACTCTTACTACCCTACTAATTGTATCAAGTTCTTACAGGCTTTTGGCAAGCCTATTACCTTACCAAAACCTGTTATATAAGTAGCTGACCTGAAAAGGCTCCTGTTTCTCAGTGGGGACACAGAATTCATAAATAGATCAAAATTCATAGATGTTAGATTTTTAACTCCAATGAACTTATCCCGCAGAAACCTTCTTTAATATAAGCACCATTTTGTTTTAGCTCTGTGTATGTCATAGACATCTACTTAGATTCCTCAGCTGAGGAATTTTTAAGATGTTGAGAGGGATTCAGAATTGTCATATTATATGGGGCATGTATTAGAAGTGCTACCTCAATAACTGAAAGAGCCAAAACTAACGCAACTTTTCGTTGCAATATTGCACAGTTGATAGTTTTATATTAGGCACTGAAAAAAATGTAACTGCAGTTATTTTCTAGGTAAAATAATTACTCTTCCAACCCTTTAACAGTCTCCTATGATAACTGCAAAATCACTATTATATTTGTGTCAACAGAAGATCTTCAGAAAAAATAAGGGATACAGAGGCTTTTGTGTTTCAGTTGTTCTGCAAAGGAATTTGTCCAGTTACTATTCATGTAAACACAAAATACCTGAAAGAATAATAGGGAATAACAGAAGCATTAGAGGAAAAGACACAAACATTTTATGCTACCAGAAGTCATTCCCTACATAATAATATAAAAGCATTATAAAGGATAATCACCTTTTTAGTACATTAGAGAGTATGAAAACCATTTACAAAGATAAGAAAAATCACTACAAAACTACCTTTTGCTATTATCAATTAAAAATACATACTATGCTACCTGAATATTAGTGCTAACTACTTCCTATCCTTTAAAAGCCTTTTTATTGAGTTCACATTAAAGTGAATTAAGAAAATATGAAATTGTGTAGATCTTGCAGCTGGTACATAAAGGACGAAAGTGTAGTTTGGGAAAAATTAGCAACTCTAAACCCATTACAGTTATACAAGAAGAAATAAATATGTAATGGTGTGTATTGGAAACTTTAGCAATCACTGAAATTTCAAGGCCATAAACAGTATGAAAATCATTGTTTCTCTCATTGTTTTAAATGCTTTCACTATTGTCAATTGTACAAATAAGGACGAAACTTTACACCTAAGGTTGAAGAGAATCTTTTTTAAATTCCCAAAACACCTGGCTTTATATTAACCCCATTTTAAATTTAAATTTTTTCCATTCTTTGAACTAAAATCTGTTATCTGTTCAAATTTATCAATTATAAATGAAAAGCAACATATTTTTAAAAGAAGAATCATGATTTCAAAAAATACATTGGCTAGAAGGATTCTGCTATTTCAAATAATGATAATACAGACAGGTACAGGTTATCATCCTGGCAATTACTTAATTTTTGTCTACAGTAAACCTATCATTTTGATTACAGATAAAAGATTCAATGTTTGTTTTTGTACAAACACTTTTATGCTGGTGATATACTTTGGAATTCTTTAGAAAATACACTCTCTGTTGATAAACCCTCCAACCTTTGAGTCTGTCAGGATAGATTTTAGAAAATACAGAAGGGATGTCATATAATTAATTTTAATTATCTGTGCCTGTGATTTCCTGCTGTAAGAGCTGTTCCAGCTTGAATTCTCTTGTGTAGGATCTAGCCATCTCCAAGTTTTCCAATGGGATCTGTGGACCAGATCAACTCTGTGATCAGAACAAAAATTAATCTTTGTGGAACTTTTGGGTTGTTGGATGGCTTTTCCTTTTGAAGGCAAGGAAGGCTAATATTCTATCACAAGATATGACTCAGATCCAGGTACAACTCAGGGTGTGGATTTTGAAAAACTACCTGTTTCGGTAGCAACTTAAGTGCAGATCAACTGTGATATGAAGTTACAAGCCATATGAGACTCCAGCAAAGCCTATTTGACTGACAAATTAAGGTTCCACACTTCCTTATAAAAGATATTTGCAAGATATTACTTAAAAGCGTAAGAAAAATAGAAAAAAAATTCCATTTATATGATACACCATCATATATTCACACTTCTGTTCATATATTCATACTTCTGTTTGACAGATGATCCAACAATGTGCCTTAAGTTTTAAATTCTATTAATCTATTAATTTCTGTCCACAGAGAAGATTAAGATGCAATGAAACAGTTTCTTAAGCCAATTCTTTAAACCCTGTCTACTCCTGGGTAAAACTAAGCAGTGATTTGTTAGGGAGGCAGAAGAAAAACTGGCAAAATTTTTAGCAAGTCACAACCTAGAAATAAAATGCTTACTTTAAAGGTTAAAACCTGATTAAGATTGTCAGCACAATTTTATTGTTGTTTGTTGATTATGCCGTACCAGTCAAACATGGATTATTTTACATCCAAATTTTAAGTTGAAAATTCATACCAGAGAATGTTCGCAAATATTTATGCGAAATTTTTAGTTTGAATTTGCATAAAGACACTTAAGCATTCATTTTCAATATTATAAACTGGTAAAAGGCAAAATATACAGCAAAACTGTTCACGTTTCATTGTGAAACCCCATAAATACTGAAAACTTAGAAACTTACCTACATTTTCAAATTAAATATTTCTTTTCCAAAAAATTAAATTCATCCATTAGAATTTAATACTCTTTGAAACATGGAGGAGGGATTTGCATTTTCTGGAAAAGATTAAATTTCTAAAAGATATATCACACAATTATCTATTTCCTATGAAATAGCATACTGTTACCTCAGTTCAGAGCCTCTCAGAAATTTAGTCTGTACATCTCCAAATTTTAGAAGACTGGGAAAAGTAATCTTATTAAAAATTTCCCACTGCACATCAGAATAGATTGTTTCATTCCTTTTAACCTGATTTCTCACAGTTAAAATGAAAAATCTGCAGATATTATGAAACTAGACCACAAATAACATAACACATCCTTCATTAATCCACCTTACCTGAAGTGTTATTAGTCAGTGGTTTTTTGCTTGCCTGTGATTAATGGTCTTTATGTACCTCCCCAAGGAAGTTGCTATATAAATACAACTACAAACAAAACCTTCCTTTAAATCAAATATGGTCACTCAGTTAACATGCATTCATCTTCCCTAAAAGCAAGAGCCTCATCACAACAGTGCCACTCAGTGCTTGATAAAACACCAAGTTCATCAAATACCAGGCATTGTGAGAACTGTGCTCCAAATTAATTCTGACTGCATAAGGGGGGTTTCAATTACTTGTTCCACCATCTTCCACAGCAGTATAACTTTTTATCAATTGAAAGAATTGATTAATAATGAAACCAAATTGATAATAAAGGTTGGTAAATTGTTCCTTACTTTAGCTTCTGTTAATCTAGTTAAATCAATATTCTTTTACTTTACCACCAAGTTCTGTAGGGCAGCAACACAATCCTCTATTTATATCAGTGTGATACCTTTGATATATGTAAAGATACAGGACTTGTGCATCACAGAACGATGCAAAGATCCCTGAGCAAATGGATACCAGAATTGCTAAACCCACAGCTAGTGGCCTACAAAGGCAAGTACTCAATTTAATTTAAAGGTATTACCTCAATACTATCCCAAACTGATCAAGTTACATAGCTCAGATATGGGACACCTTTCTGCAAACTAATTTCCTAATTAGCTCCAATTGGGAACTTTCTCCAATGAGAGGGACATTTCCCTGCCTTTCCAATCCTGCATTTAGCAGAGGGAAGACCTAATCTGACTCAGAAGATATGTGTCCTTAGGTGTCTGCAAATATAATGCTATAGATGCCTAGCTCAAAGCGAAAGACCAGAATAGGTATTAGGGCCATAAGGATAGGCTGGATAAAATTCTGCATCTCAGAACTAAACCTGGAACCACCATCACTCTGAGCCTGTGGCTCTGGACTTAACCAAGATAAAACAATGAGTGCAAACAAAATCCTGAACCATTGAGCCCACTTCCATTTAGTGCCAGTCCTTGAATCCTCTCAAGAAATGAAGCTTTCTCCTGCTTCCTTCACAGCATGCAAGAATGCAATGCGAAATGCTGCTACTTCATAAAATCAAAGGCACCTAAGAAAGATCAAGATGTTGGAGTTTGTATGATATTCACAGTGTTTGTAAGCTTTATCTCACTACTCATCCCTAGGAGAGTCTTAATTTCCCCCAGCTTGAAAGTTTTAGGGTTCTTATTTTTATTTTGAACCTAGAACTGAATATAGCACATGTTTAGTTTTTTTCCTAGATTAGTGATGTTAAAAATAGATAATGCAAGCTAAATAATATGTCCCTAATTAATAGCAGAAAATAAATAACACCATAGCTCAACATGCAAAATTTTCTTCTGCCTATGTAAAAAGTTGATTAAAAATACTAAGAGGAGATAGACTCATTATCCCTTCTCTGAGTTCCAAGCCCTCCAAATAACTCTTAATAACAGCACTGATTAGATGCAAAATCAGAAGTCATGAAGGTAAACATTTAAATGCCAGGGTCAACCAAGCATTTTGATCAGTTTAAGAAACAAAGTGTGACAGAGTGATGCAATTTATATAAGCAGTGCCTCTGCAAACAAGTCCCGTGAAGTATCGTCTGGTATAAAGTGCAAAAGTATTATCATTAATAAAGAAATAAAACCAAAATAACTTTGGGGTATTCTGATTTTGCAGAAGTAAGGATTAGTTTTTATGGAAATGAAAAGTATTTTCATTTGTCCTACATTAAGCTGGTAAGTAAAAGAAACACAGGCAGGTATTTGAAATTACAGATACCAGTTAATAAATAAGGATTTTAACTTCTTTCTTTGAATCTAAAAACTGATCATTGAAAGGAGGGAAAGGAAGGGGAAAATTATTATTATTATTATTATCATTATTATTATTATTATTATTATTATTATTACATATTCAACTTGCTTTCAGGCTATGTCACTTCCCTTTTCTGTAAAATTTTGCTTTCTTAGTTCACTAGTATAGGAAATAAATAAAAAAATAAATCTCTAAGTCTAATCAAGTGTAGAGTATTTCACTTCACACACTTCTTTCTTCAAAAAGAACCTTGAATTTCATTGTTAAGCAAGATAAAACATTTTTAGAGCCTATGCATCTTTCACTGATGGCAACCAGAAAAGGCTTATTGTTTATAAAATGGCAGGTCCACCACAGTAGAATAACTTCATTCATAACTGGAAAAACACATTTTATTCCCATGCCTACCCACAACACTTCTGCGCTTTTTCCTCTTTTAAACAGCAAAAGCAATATACAGTAATCAAGCAGTCTCCAGTGATAGAAACACTGGTATTTCATTTTCAAATTTTTATTGATTTCCAGTTTGGTTTTGCATAAGATAAAACAGATAAACAAATGAGTCTGTTAACAATTGAACGTTCATAGCTAAACCAAAGATTCAATTATTTCCCATTATTTTGGGCTCATTTAAAATGTGCCTAAATGCTTTAAAAACAAACCAAACCCTTCAAGGAACCACATCACCTAACTGGAAACCTTGCAGGTACATTGATCAGAGATGATGAAGATGATGACAATCCTGCCTGTTTCACTGCTCTCAGTTTGGAAAGATAGACACTCTCTCTGGCTAGTACCTACTTCTCAAAACAGAGTGCTCTGAAAGGTTAAATTCATAAATCCTTTTAAAATCAAGCCACATCTCACTTGCCAATACAGGATTTGGAAACTAAAACATTAAATGAGTCAGACACAGTGATGAAAGCAGTCAAGGCAGAGAAGAATTTATATTGGAAAAAAATGTCCATTGAGCCTGCATGGAGCTACATAACCCCACTGATTTCCTATTACATTTACACAGTGTGTTGGAGTTAAAATTCTTTTTTAGCTGCAATTCTGTATTGGACTACAAAGCCATGAACAATATTATACCCAGATGATAGAATTGTTTAAACAGTAGAAAAAAACAGTCTGCCAAGTTTTAATGTATTGCTATCATTCTTGAAGTATTAAAAAAAAAAAAAAAAACAACACCACAAAAAAAAAAAAAAAAAAAAACAAACAAAAAACAAACGCATACCAAACAAAAAACAACTCAGAAAACCCCAAACTTTTCTTACTATATGAAATAGTTTTTTTAAGGAACACTACTTTTGCTTTTTTTTGGGAGAAAAATATTTGTTTCTCTTGAATCAAGATGCAAATTCAATAACCTTATGACTTCTGTTCCAAAATACATCAATAAAATTGGAATGCTGCTGTCACTATTTCCAATCTCCAACTGATTCATTTCAATTTTGCATTAGGTAGGATGACTATATGGACACCTATGAGATAATAAATGCAATCCAAGGGCCTGATTGCACAGCAAGATTGATGAGATGTAAAATTTAAGATGCACTATAAACTGAAATTCAAGATTCACGTGAACATAAATTAACTTCAGACGTCCTTGTTTTCTACAGCAAGTGTGTTGCTTTTCATATCCCCTTAATATGATTTCATCTAAAATGCAGACAGGAGCTATTATTTATGACAACTCTGCAGATTTCAAAACTTTGACTGTGAGCACAACTGAGAAAAATTCTCCTAATCCTGAGAACATTTTCAGGAGTATGGTAACGTCTCCCTGTGGATGGTTGACCCTGACTGGATAATGAAAGTTTCATGGGCCAAGATAAAGCGAGAGGGCGATCACTCACCAATTACTGTCATGGGCAAAACAGACTCAGCCTGGGGACAAATTAACTGAATTCAATACCAATCAGACAAGAGTAAGATAAATGAGAAATAAAACTAAATATTAAAAACTGCTTCCCTCCAAGGGGCTTAACTTCACCGAAAATATTCTCTGTATTTTGCCTCCCCAGAAGAGCAGGGGGACAGGGAATGGGGGCTGCAGTCAGTTCATCACATGTTCTCTTTTCTACTCCTTCCTCCTTAGAGGGAGAACTCCTCTCAGTCTTCCCCTCCTACAGGAAACAGTCCTCCATGATCTGCTCCAACATGAGTCCTTCCCATGGGACGCAGTTCCTCGTGAACTGCTCCAGCATTGGTCCCTTCCAAAGGGTGCAGTCCTTCAGGAACTGACTGCTCCAGCATGGGTCCCTCATGGGAAGGGAAATTGAGTCTCTTGTCAAACCATACAATAACAACACAAACAATACTATGAATTTACTTTACATTCATCTGTAGGTTGGATAATTTGATGTTTCTGCAATGAATTTTAGCAAAACTAAAACCCACCTATTTTGGGTTTAAGTTTTTGTTTCAATACTTGTGAAAAAGAACTACTTTACATCTGCCATTATAAATTCCTCTTTATAGAAAAAAAGCATGTTGGGCAAAGTATGTGTTGAAAGTTTGAAAACAAATAATGGAAGACTAAAATTATTTTAAAACTATGTTTAACGCACACAAAAAAAGGAAAAGTATACATGTAGCAAAATGTAGAATAGAGAAGCATTAAATAATTTGAAATCTACATTTGTGATTCCTATCTTTGTTATCTATTCATATAGTATATTCATAGATAAATTATTATTTGTAATATATATAGAGGTATCGAAGTCCCTTAAAAGTTGAAGTTCTGAAAGACTCTAAGAGCTGGAGGAAAAATCAATATTGGAAAAGTACAGAAAAAAAAAATTAAAATTAATCTTTTGAAATAGTGTATTAGTAGTTGGCATGATACCTATATCTGCAATCACACCCTGGTCCTTGGAATTGCAACTAAAATTTTCCAAGTCAGTTGTATGGAAATTATAATTCCAGCATATTTCATAACACCGCCATGCAACTTGATAATGTTCAACACTCACATCTAAAAAATCCTATATTTTTTTTACATTTTAATCACCTGCCTAGTATTAGACTCATTAATACAGTTTAGCCATGATTAGGTTTCTCAAACTCAGACCTCTAGTAAATCAAGGTACATTTGCTCTGTTAATACTCTTTAATAGAATCAATCCTTTTAGGTAGATTAAAGCTAGTGCTGCTATGCCTACCTGAGCAGCAATTACTGGTTTAGATCTGTTATTAGTTAAAATTTGCTATTTAGAGACCACCATGAACTTCCTTTGCAAGATTTCTTCTGCCCTTCTCTAGCTGTAAGATAAAGCAGTAACACTTCTTTAGTATTACATAAGTGATTTACCTCATTATTTTAATTGTTTTCAACTTCTACAATACATCTATACACTTGGACTTGATGATAGTGTTCTATGGATAATAAAACAACTCATGGTCACAGCAGCCTAGACTGTTCTAACACACTGCAGGATACTTCAAGCATTATATTCAAATTTATAAAAAATCACTACAGAATTTCTGAATAATTTAACCATTCAAAAATTCTCAAATGAAGCTTTCCATCTCAAAGAGTTACATTTTCTAAATTATATTCCCTCTGTACATATCCTGAAAAGGACATCTGAAGAGTCACTGTGTTAAGAGAAACAAAAATTAAACCTTACCTGAGATAACTCATTAGTATCCACAAGTCCATTGTTGTCTGAATCAAAATAATTGAACATTTGATCTACAAGAAGTTTCTTTAACACCATTTTCTCACCAAGAGATTTATCTCTTGATTGTGCAATGTATCTCTGGTTTTGTAGATCCAGTAACATATTTTTCACTTCTGTGTATTCAGTAGGTTTGCATTTATCCCCTGAAAAGAAAATACACAAAAGATTATCTGGAACTTGATTTCCTATTAAAAGTCTAAAGGTAAACAAAACAAAACCAAAACATGAAAAAACATATAGCGCTACAAACAGAGTTCTTTCAAGAGATGAGAAATTAATTCTGTAGTAGTTTGACCCATAACATTTCCTTGTCTGCACTACAAATTAAAACAAAAACAAAGTATTGCAGTTTTAGCTATTTTCTTGAACAGATTTTTCTTTTTATGGAAACTGAGGAAACTTCTATCAGTTTCCAAGCCTGTACTTTTTAAATTTATCGTTCTGTAAATGTGCATCTGAAGATTTATTAAAGTTTTACCTTTAGTACAGCTATTCATGTAAATGTAGAAATGCAATATATGCAAAATACCCCTGAAAATATGATTGAAAAATATATGCTATATATTTCATAATAATATTTGACTTCAGAAAGCAAAAATTACTCCTGAGTGCTCATAAGCTATCTCCACCTTTTCATTTATTGGACATATCAAGGTTATTTGAACAAGAAAAGGTGGGATTGCCAAAGGAAGAAAAAGGATATATTTGACAAGATCTGATTTACTCCTTTCTTTATCAAGTCTTCTAAAAAGTGGAAAATGTTATGGAAATGTCCTGCATACAATGATTACAGTCAGTACTTATTTTAAACCAAACCACAAAATAATGTATGCCTGGTGTTCTCTTATGTCAGTTGCTGCATATTTTAAACTGGATAGAGAAACAGTTTAAAAGAGCTTGTTTGCTGTTTTATATTAAGATAATTGTAGGATTTTGAAAGGGTCTTTTATAAGATGAGACATGCAAATGTGCACCAGCGTAACACAATGTATTTGTTGCAGATGTATATTTGCAGTTAGCCAATAGTTAACTTCAAGCAGTGACTTCAAGACTAGAGCAATATACTGATTAGCAAAGAAAGGTATTTTGCAATCCTCTTTTTTAGTCAATATTCTGAATTTATGGAAACAACTATTTATGAGAAGTAATTATTTACCTCATGGAAACCGTGTAGGCAGGTTTTTTTTGTAAGTGGATCTTTTAAGGAACATCTAATTTACATGTATGGGACTGGAATTAATCATTTTGGTATATTTAGTGGTATGTGCATTGTTATGGTCATACTGTGAATATATTCATAGACATTACAAAATGCAGAGAGGGAAAAAGTTCATAAAGGCTTCTCACTATCTTAGTAACACTCAGATCTAAAAGAAAAGGATTTATGATAGAAATTAAATCATGGAAGAAAAAATGTTTTTTGGAACCAAAGCCACTCTAGCCTTTTTTGTTTTGGCTTTTCTAAAAGCCACCAACTGTTATATAGCTGTTTAAGCAACAGAAATAGACAGACCCAAGTTGTATTTAACTGACAGCCTAAACTATGCATAGTATTTGCATATTTGTCCTCATCTGCCAGGGGCATGAAGACTGAGGCCATACGATTTGTAAGAGTTGAGTTCTGCGTGAGTGCGTTTCAGGGGTCTAATGCAGAAATACTCAGTAGGGAAACATGTTTATTCCTCAGGCATTCTGAAGCTGCAGTGAGCAAACCTTGCCATCTGAAGGGATGCAGGCTCCAGGTGGTGGGGAGGGAAAAGAGCACTTAACTTGAACATAATCTAATTCATTTGGGTGAACTCCAAGAGACTGGGCCAGAAAACAAGTACCATCTTTGTCTCCCCTAGAAAACTTTTCTGGCTGTGATGCCTTTGAAAAGACAGTCTGGCTGCAGGTGATGACTAACACCATTTTGCATACACTTGTGGCAGGGATGGCAGGGAAGACAAGACAAATCCTATTTGTTAGTGTATGGCTATCAGAACTAGCTACCACATTCAGATTTTAGCCCCTAAAATGATCAGTCTCATTCTGCATGTTTAAAACTGCAAAGAGCTATTCTTTACAGATACAGAACATAGTAAAAGAGTTTGTTTTCTTAACAATATGTGTTAAATAATGGATTTGTCACAGTAGCACTGACAAGTTGCTTCATGTCAAAGTTTAAAAGAGAAACTCACACTGATGGTTTTCTTTTTTTTCCTGCAAGCACAGAACCTTGTCTCTCCCTTTAATGACTGACCAAGAATTGAAAAGAGATTTTCATCTCAACAAAGACAATAATGATGTTAATTTTTGAATACTGAAGATTTATTTCATTATAAATTCTGGACAATTTATGTGTAAATTGCACAAATATTTTCATATTTACAAGGCATGCAAATTTAGAGGAAACACAATTAAATTTATGTATCACATGATGATGAAAAACATTGCAATAATTAGTTGTGTTTCCTACTTTTAACTTCAAATAGAGTTTATGGAAAAAAGTTCTAAAGGAAGTTTGATTATAGTCCAGGAAAGACATTTTAATGTACTTTAGACATTAACTTTATATCTAAAACTTAAGGGAAAATGAACTAATATATTCTGTCACAACACCTGTTCAGACAGAGAAGAATTCAGAAAACATCTTTTCCATGACATTTCTACTTCTCTTTGCATAGAACAAACTTCTGTAGCTAGTATAATAGTCATATAAGAACCCTTAAATACAGCATGTCTATAATTTATACATTTTCCCAGACCATAAAAGTATTTGCATAATTTTTTAATATAAAACATAAATGCTGTCTAATGCAAAATAATCTGAGAGATTGCTACTGTCACAAGTTTGGGTACTTCCTGTAGAAAAACTTCATTCACAAATTCAGCAATGTAATCTGTTAGAAGCACTATATCACATATATTTTGATGTAACACCTACCTTCTAAATATTACTATGAATTTTAGCAATGCAGTTTAAGCCAGTGAGAGATGAACCTTCAGTTTATGATCTTAATTAACTACAGTTGTGGTAAACCACATTTCCACAGCTATATTACATTAAAACCTTTTCATTTTATACATAATTGAAAGTAGTCTTTAGACCAACATCTGTAATTTAAGGACAAACATGATGATGGATGGATGTTACTGACAGATAAAGGAATCACAAGGAAACAATGAGAGACTCCCAGTGAACACAGGGCACAATTTCATTAACAAATTGCTCTTATCTCGTTGTCATGATTGGCTTTTACTGCAATATTTGAGGAAACATGAAGCTGATGTTTAAATTACAGGAATGAGACTCTGTTTACAGGAGACCTCCCCCAGGCTGGAGTAGCAGCACAGAGAAAAACTCAGTTGCTTTATTTATGTTCTAATAATTTAGTAAGCATTACTTGTGAAATAGTTGTCTCAATGACACACGATGGTAAATGGGGATTAAGTACATCAACCTTTATAGTGAGAAAAAGTAATTTATGCTTAACAAAATTGAGAAACTACTGGGAATACACTACAATTATATTACTTCCAAAAAGGCCTATTAAATTCTACATAGTTAGCTATATACGTGAAAGAGTAATCAACATGTACATAATTTATTAATTCCATTTTCTAGTACTTTTTCATTTCTGAACTAGAATTCCTACAAGAATAAATAGTTATTTTCAAAAAAAAATCTAGAAACTAATAATAGAAAAAGAAAATACAAAATTTCCTTTTCTGTTTGTTTCATTCATGGAAAAGACCAGTTCTACTACACAAGAGTTTTTGTCCAAAAAACCAACCACCTAAGTAAAAAGAGCTCTACTATGATTTATTTCACAAGTTTTCTGACACTGTCGGTGCAGAACAACCACAGAAGTTGTGCAGAAATCTAAAAGTGACAAAACCACAATGGAATCTAAGTGCAGGTCTCCAGTTCCATATCTTGCACTTTCTGAAGTAGTGATATTCTTAGGTTTTAATTTGTTCAAACTCAAAAACAGTAGAAAAATGGAAACATTTGCTGTTTCTTTCCATTCAATGCAACAGTTTTGTAGCTGTATCTCTGTTACCTAGGAAACAGCTCAAAGTCAGATTTTGAGTGCTACTGTCCTTCTAGACAGTATTGAATAGTGGTATCTGACGATAACAGTAAAAGAAGTTCTGTTTGACAATTAGTCGTGCTGAATTTTTAAGAGAAAAAATTATCACAAAATTAACTAATTATTTATGAAAATGTGGGAAAGGAACATACACATTCTTAACACCTACGGAAAAAATTAAAGAATTGGCTAAGTTAATAATTCAGGGAACACTCCTTTCATCTAAAGTCAGATATCAGATTCTTGTATTTTGTAGATTTTAGAAAAACACTAATATACACAAAGAAGAAAAGAATGCACATATTTATAAAACACAATAAAGCAAACCACTTGATTTTGCAGTTCTTTCACCACATTCATGGTTAATACTTTAGCCTTTCTTTTCCTGAGCCACTCCATTTAGCAGGAGCAACCCCTATGTCAGAAAGCTAATATTCACAGCATGTTTATCCCTACAAAAGACATCAGCTGCTGAGATACAATTTGATTCTGAGCTATCTGTGATTTTGCACTGAGTTTTATCTCTATCTATTGGTAGATTTTTATCTATATCTATATAGCACAAATGGTTTCCACATTGTTCTTTTAAAATTAAAATAACTTTAGATCTTTCAGACATGGCAACTAGTTTTCAGTGAAGCATATCTCATATGAGCAGTTTTAAATAATCCAAAACAGATATATATATAAATCAGATTGTAGGCAATGGAATAGACCTGATAAGCAGAAACTTCTAGCCTTCTACATTCTGAACATATTCAGACTAATCTAATTAACCAAAATAATTCACTGCAAAATCACTAATTATATTGCATGGAGCAAACATGAGAAACTAATCAAAGATTTTATATATATATATATATATATACACATATATATACACACACACGTATAGAAACTCATACAGATATGCAAACACACACATTCATATGCACATACACATATGTGATATCAATAAATTTCAAACATAAGGGGAAACTTGTAGGTCTTCATCCATTCAGCTATTTCTTAACATCTGTCTATAGATAAAGCATGAAAGTTGTAATCTTACTTGTAGCCCTAACAAATAAAGGGATACTTTAGACCACAAATATTGCTTAGGTTTATCTGAAAGAAACTTCAAGCCAGATATCATTTCACAATATCTTATTCTTCAATATAAATCTCATTTCTTCCAAATCTAGAGGTCAAAAGTTTTGACCCTTATTCTTTGGTCTCCTCACTGAAGCTCTGGACATAGAAGAGAAACAATCTCACCCATACAACAGAACTAAATTTTGACCTATGTCCCAGAGTCTGAGGCAGGTGGAGAGGAAAGCTTTACACTCAAAGCAAATAAACAGGGATTAACATAAAAGATTTTCCCTATTGAAGTTATGTTTCAAATAAAATGTGAGAATTTGAGAATTTTCTACTATTTTTTAAAAAAACATGATATTTCAGGCCTGCAAAATTTGGCCCAACAGCTCATCTTTACACATTCAGACTTAACAAAAAAAAAAAGAAAAAAAAAAAGAAAGAAAGAAAAATAAATACTTTTTGAATCTGTGTTTGGCTTGTAGGATTTTGGGGTTTTTTTGGTGGGGGGCTGGTTAATTGTAATTTACACACAGCAGATGTGCTGCTTTATGTCTCATTGTGCAGCATCCATTCAAACTTTCTAATGACATACAACATTATCTAAACCTAAATTTGGCATTACTGCCAAAGTCAAGATATTTAGGTGTTAACAACTTCAATTACTCAATTCTGTTGTGCAAATAGGTTTAAATAGCTACAAAATTTGGTAAGAATGTTCAACAGTGTTCTCCATTGTTATGGCATACACATATAAAAATAGCTCCCACATAAACAAGCCATGCAATTATCCAGACAGGCACACAAATACAAAAATTTAAAGTTATATCTGTTATTGTCTTTGAAAAATACTTCTAATTAATCACCATAGCTGGTATATAAAACAGAAATTAATCTAGATTTTCAAAGCCTTAGTTGTACTTTGTAAATAAGGAATAATGTTGTCCTTTCCTCAGATACCGCCAGTTAATTTTTTCTGAGCCATTGCAATTTTTCAAAACTAAAATTTATAACACAAAAGTAATAATTTCACTTAATTCCACATATTGGCACAAGTCTGGTGTCCAGACTTATCTGGGGACACATGTAAACAGCTTTTCAGTGCCTAAACAATCAATAGTTCAGATATACTATTCAGATCTTCCTCAGAAAAATGCCATTTAGGTTAACAGACAGCAGAAGCTGATATACATTTGCATTAAGATTAACTAATAAAGTAACTGAAAATCAGTTACAAAAAGTACTGAAAACAGCTTTTGGGGTAGTGATCTGTGTTGTTCTTCTGCTTGCTAATGCAGAGTAGTTATCATATCACAGGTCTCTGGATGGAAGAAAATAGGTCATATAAACTTTCACCTTCAAGCTGGCATTTGAAAGCTACAGCAGGTTGGCAGTAATGAGCGAAACATCATTTTCCACAGCTGAGAAAACAGTGATGTTGGGGTTGTGTGGACTGCATGTTTGCATCACAGACTTTGTAAGCAGTGCTAGTCTAAAACTGGAAAATGCAGGACTCTGCTACAGGATTGAGCCTGTGGTGAAACAACTCAAATCCACACTGACTACATACAGTGATATCACTTCTCAGAACTTCTCTAGTCCTTCATTCTTACTTTGAGGTATTATACCATGGTAAAGGAGATGAAAATGAGTGCATTTTACAAATGAATGGTTTTGGTTTTTTTCTTGTATCCAGCTCAAGCTTTTAGATCAGTTTTTCTATTTGTTTCATGCATCTCAAAAAAATTAACCTTCTGTTTCATCAGTAAACATTAATGCACAACATTAACAAGATAATCTGGGCTTCCTTGTTCTCTTTAAAAGAAATTTGAGAGAGAAAAAGAGAAAATCAGTATGTCCCAAAGGAAGGCATTATTAAAAATGAAGGTTGAGACAGAAGTTTAATGCAGCATTTTATTTTTCCCTCTAGTGGAGTTAATGCAACCATTGCTGCTGTTAGTCTTCCTCCCACAGGGCTTAAACAATTTTTGACTTGAAGTATCTAAAGTGATGCTATGAAAGTTGTAAAATGATATAGGCCTACATTAAAAAAAAATAAAAAATTCCACATCGAACAAGAAAACACTTATGGAATGTAAGCCTCACCAGAAAATCTATGCAGAATTCTACCGCTTCTTGGGAAGCATACATCACAGGGCTCGTTCTTATTAAAAACAAACAAAGAAACAGAAAGCTACTGAAACAGATGAAATATTAGGTCACAATCTTCCTTTTCCCAAAAGTCTCCCAGAAATCTGGAAAGGTTTTTTAATTCCTATTAAGGAATCTTAATAGGTTTATGAAGGTGAGGTATGAAGACTGGGCTAAGGCTAAGTAAAGCAGTACTAAAACTTTGGCGGTCGGGGAAGAAGACAGCTCTGTTGCTCCATTTCTATTTCTTCTCCATCATGACCTATGCCCACTTCTTCCTTTGTTTCACCTTCAGCACAGCTGGGTTTTGCTGCAGAAGTTCTAACATTCAGTCTTTTGCTATAAGAAAAGGAGACTTAGTTTTATGTGTGTGTATGTATATATGGAACCAAAAATTAACAATAACCTGGCATCACACACACTTGTGTCTGAATTTCTACTCATACTCGTACTTGAAGTTAGAGTGGTGTAAATCAATGCAAAAGAAAATCCAGGCCTCCTTAACCTGAATTGTATTTAGAGATGTAAAGTTGTCAGATTATGCACAAAGTTTGACCAGTCATCATTAAACAGTGTTTTGATTATTGTTTTCACAGTCACAGAAAAGGCTACCTAGAGAAAACAGATCAATATTCGAATTGAATACTCCTGAATTCCTATAAATATATGTTTTAATAGAGATTATTTTATAAAAATTTTATATAAAGTCTCTGAAATAGGTGGTCTGGTTTACATATGACAGTGTTCACAAGATAACATCTAACACTTTAAAATATGGACTTTCAACCTGTCAACTAGTATGTGCCACAGAGCAATTTTGGGTACATCTATCCCCTCACAATAGATGATGTAAACTGACAGTTTTCATTCTATATGTCTCCTCTTCACAGATAAATGAAGGGAGGTAGTGTAAGATTTCAAAATATGTAACCTGCAAAAGGGATACAATTTTTGTCTATTTGTAGAAGCGTGACACCCACATCTGCTGTTTGTATTTACCTCCTTTTAAACTTTACTTTGAAGTAAATAGGCTTCCTGCCTCTAAAAACAAATTGTGAAAGAAAAAGGACATTATAGGGGTATTTCTCTTTAAGGGGATTCTCATCTCACTAAAATGCTCTGCCCCAGCATAAATTTTGTAAAGTTTCTGCACTGTTTTGAAGCCATACAGGTTCAGCTGGTTTATGGAGAAGGAGCCACGTGAGCAAAAGCAAAGAGCAGAGAATCTTACAGTGACTGAATTAAACCAAGATCGGCCTACTGGAAGAACCCTTAACTGTGAAAGAAAACAAGTGAAAAAGGCCAAGTTTTCCTCACAAGTATTAAAGAAATCATTACATTCAAATTCTTCCTAAATACAATGGAAAAACTAATTTTCAAAATACCTTACTTTACAATATGCTTAAATTATTCTAGAATAAAATCAGTTGCTGTTTCAAAAGTGATATCTGAGTTACCCCCTGTTAGAAGACAGTAGCAGCAGTGCTGGTTAACAGAACTACAACAGCAGGAAAGTAATGCAAGAAGAGGTGTGGACCACACAGAAAATTCACACACAAATCTATTGTGAAAACACATTTGTTTCAATTTTCAGATTGCTAAACAACAGGTGCAAATGTCAAACAGGTTAACAATTAAGAGTAGATACATTAAACATTAAATGCAAATGAAAAGTAACCCCCTGACATGTGATATTGCTATTACAGTTCCAGAGAAAATATGTTAGGAAATTATATCAGAAAGAGAATGTCTATATAAATATGTATACTTATGTGTACTAATGATAATAAAGCAACCGCCAGATTCAAATGCAAACAAGATAAAAGATAAGTTGATTAAACCATTTAATGTTTTAAAGGTGAAAATTACCCTGTTAAGCATAGGAAAATTGTATCTGCATAATACTACTTAAGATACTACTGCAGAACAAGTTTAGCTGCTGTTATATTTTTATTGTTTCAGAAAAACAGGACCACATTGGGAACACTAAAATAAAGTACTAGCTGTTATATAGAAATAATTGGAGCTATAAACAAGTATCCTCAGTTCTCATTTTTTTACTAAATAGAAATTAAATCCACAAACTCATTTAAGAAACTCTAGAAACAAACTTGATATATAAATTTCATCTTATGTGGTTGCTTGAAATAGCAGGCACAGATTTGATTTAGGTAAAATTCCCCCCATTTTATTTTCTTATATTGAACAATACCATGGTAAAGAAATTATTATTTTGAAAAAAGATATTCCCTTTCCATACGTGACAGAAAATGCACAAATACAATTGTACTACGACTATCAGATTACTCAGTGGTTTTATTCAATCTCTATTATACTTTTGTAGACTCATGCTAGTCAAAAAGCAATGAACAAGAAATTCATAGAAAATGCATACTGTGCAAAAACATATTTTATATGCACTGAAAAGTGGTTACAACTCCTCTAGTCATTCAGCCTGACTGAATTCCACATATTAGTACCAGACTTTTCTCATTCTAACTAATAAGACATGCCATTGCAACATGGCCACTTGTGCATATACTACATATAACATAACACTGGAATAAATAGGAAAAGGCTGTAAATCAGGGGTACAAGAGATGCAGTTCTTTAAGAGCTCCCTTTTTGTTAAATTAATGATACTTTAAAACTCTAAGGAACTGGCACTATTTGTCAATTCAAAACTTTAGCGATTTCAAGAAATGCCCTGACCAATTAAAATTACTTTGAGTCCCACCTGGGCATAGCAACCTTCATTAAAAGCTCTTAATGACAGCTAATTCAGCAGGGCTACACCACTGTGTGAGAGTAAACAGCATCTGCAAGAAACCAAAATAACTATCTCCAAGAAAGGGATTACGTAGTTACATTTGTAGGTCAGCTGAAGTATGTTGTAAAACGTCAGAGCAGTTTCATCCTGTCTGACTTGTAAGAGGTTTAAAAACATTGGTTATTCTTCAAAAATCCACCAAGAAAAATGTCAATAATTTGGGGACTGCATTTGAGATGAAATATCTGATTCATGGCTTCATAACATCACAAGCCCTTCTGAAAAATGTAACAGTAATTTGAGAAGACACAATAATGAAGGTGGAATTTGTTATTTAATACAAACCTATCACCTACACCAAATTCACTGTTTAAATTTGTATGTAAATGTGCAGAGGTTTCTTCTGGAAGGGCCTTTCAAGTCTAAGAATAATCTAAATAACTTTTTTCAACCCCCTTGAAGAACGCTTTATATTTGTATATACTATATATCGTGAGACAAGAGGTGTGAACCCAAACTCCAAACTATTCTAACTAACAGAAATTATCTCATTAAGAAGAGAGCATTTTATCTTAATTCTCATGTTCAGTAAATTAGTGTGTGTCAGTAAAGTGAATTACACTCTATTCTCAGCTGCACTTCAAAAAATAAAGCTGATCTGACCTTAAAGAAGGTGGGGACAGCCTTTCCAGGCCTGAATGGGTGCCCAGGCTTCAGAAGTATCCCTGAGGCATCTTCTCAGGCTCAGTCTCAGATCCTGAACAGGTGCCAGAGGGCAACAAGAATTTGAAGCAGAGGAACTGGAAAAGATTTCAGTGTGAAAGGCCTGACACTAAAACATACTGCAAAAAAGTGAGACAGCCTCTCCAAGTCACGTTCCTTACCAGACAGTGGGGCACAGTCATGGTATGACACTGACTCCTCTGCTTCTACAGGCTCACCCATTTGATGGCTCAGATCAACACCCTTGGCTTTCACAGGGGAAGCTTCTTAATTACAAGGCATGAGCTCAGGTGCATTTCAGGTGCTGAGGGCAGACAATCTGGCTGTAAACTGAGAAAACACTCTATATCTTAAGTGGGTATAAACTTCTAGGTTACCATTAGACAGTTGTAACCTAGGCACTAAGGAAAAGGCAGATAAAAAAAACCTTAGCAGAATAAATTCAAAAGTCCCCATGTGCCAGGTTTGTTATGAACAGTAGACCAAGCAAGTCCTGACCTGTGAAGGTCACAAGCAGGTTAGCAAATTTATAATTCCATGTTTCCCCCAGGGGAAAAAGTGGCCAGATATGTTAAAGAAAATCATCATTATAAGGACAAGTATTTTTAAAAGTAAGTAGGTCTGATTAAAAAAACAACAACCACTAAACTTTTTAAATTAATATTTTAAATCAGGACAGAAAGACAAAATTAAGGATTTGAGTGGACACAACTTCTTTATCCATGCATGAGCACGGAACACCCTCAATAGATATTGCTGAAGCCAAAGCATATACCAGTAACAAACATTTCTGAAATACACCATTTCAACATATGCATTTAAAATAAGTATATACTGCAATTCATGCTGAACAAAAGACTATCACTCCTACATTGTCACTTTGCTAATAAATCTCCTTGCAAAAGGTCAGATATAGGAATCTGAACTCAAATCTGAGCATAAAGCAACTTTATGTTGCATATGAGCAAAAGAGTTGAGGAACACACAGAAACTCTTCTCAGCAGAAAATTTTCCCAGTTTAGTATTCACAAGTGGGTACATATTTAGCTAGTTATTTGAATGCTCTTTTATCTCATCATCAAGGCATGCTGCCATTGTAGGACCTTCTGGAACACAGTCTATAGTAAATATTTTCCTTCAAAGCTATTTCTCATCATACAATACTGATGGGGACTTTTTTTTTTTGTCAAAGGTAGTCCTCGAAGTAGAATTTCACCAGACATATGTCATATAACCATTTATTGGTGTGCATTAGCTATTGTCAGATACGAAGAAAAATATTTTGTCAGAAGTATTTGGTCAGCCACAAAAATGGGCTGTTTAGAGAGCAGCTCTCTAAACAGATGTGGTTTCTGTTATTGTCCTTTTGCCATCTGACATCAAAGCCAGGTCCAATTTATTTGGATTAGTATTTGTTCAATGCTAAAAATGTCATGCTCAGCAAATATAAATGTTATCTGTTCAGAAGAACTTATATTCTAAAGGTAAATTCACAGAATATGATTACACACCTCTTTCCCTTACCCGTTTCCATTTCTCTACCACTCAATTTTCCTTGATGGTTTCTGACTTGCTAAATGAGTTGGTTTACTCACTACAGTAGGATTAACTACGTTAAAAGCAAATGAATCCTTGCAGTCTTGTATTAGCACTGAATTCTTGACTATCAGAATATTTCATTCCTCATTTACTCAATGAATTAATGTGCAACGTTTATCTAAGAACCACACACTGAACATTCCTACACATTACTGCAGTTGCTCTGGATAATCTTTCCCCACCCCTAAAGCAAAGAGTGATAAAATTGTCAATGTGCTTTCCCTGTGGATATAACGTTTCTATCAAACAGATGGGTGGATTTCTTCAATCTTTCTAACAAGAATTAATGGAAATTAAAAAAGGATTTATTGACTAGTGGCAGATGGCTGAAGGATTTTGCTTAGGTACAACTCATGTAAATTACAAAAAAAGCAAATTCAGCCTCTTGCTGTGGACAAGAGGTTACTCCTGCATTAAATTAGGAACATCCTGTTCACTGTTAAAAGGAAGTAAACACTTTCCTTTTTACAGTTGAACATTGCTTATTCCAAAAGTCATGTTCTTGGGAACACTAGGCCAAGGGAATAAGAAATTTGGTTCACAGGGTCACAGAATGGGTAAGGTTGGAAGGGACCACAGTGTGTCACATCTGGTCCAACCTCCCTGACCAAGCTGTGTCATCGCAGAGCACAAGGCACAGGATTGTGTCCAGACAGTTCTTGATTATCTCCAGTAAGGGAGACTCCACACCCCCTCTGGGCAACCTGTTCCAGCGCTCAGTCACTGCACAGTAAAGAAGTTCTTCCTCATGTTCAGGTGGAACTTCCTGGCCATCAGTTTCTGCCCTTTGCCTCTTGTTCCACTACTCTGCACCACTGAGCAGAGCCTGGAAATATCTTCTAAGACTCTCCCTTCAGATCCTGACAGACATTGATGAGATCCCCACTCTGCTGTCTCATCTTGAGACTGAACAGGCCCAGCTCCCTCAGCCTGTCCTCATAAGAGAGATGTTCCAATCTCTCAATCATCCCTGTTGCCCTCCACCAGGCATGCTCCAGGAACTCCATCTCTCTTTTGTCCTGCAGAGCCCAGAATTGGACACAGCACTCCAGATGTGGCCTCACCAGAGCTAAGGTACAACTCATGTAAATTATCTCCCTTGACCTGCTGGAATGTTCTTCCTAATGCACCGTAGGACACCATTGGCCTCTTGGCCACAAGGGCACTGCTGGCTCATGAAGAGCTTGGTGTCCACCAGCACCCCCAGTCCCTTCTCTGCAGAGCATCTTTTCCATGCTCATGTAAAATCTAACATCTCTGGCTCTAAAAACACTGGGACTGAAATTTTAGAACACAGTTTGATTTTGTATTAATAGTAATTTACTACTATGCAGAAAATTGATTTCTTCTTGGATAAAAAATATATTTGGAAAGAAAATATCTCTGCAGAAAAAAGAATTTTCTACAAAATAAATTTAAGTAGATTCTATAAAATATTTTAATATTAACTACATTTTTTACTCATTCACAAAGGTCTTGATAACCTAATATAATATTAAGTTACAAGCTTGGAAGCCTCACAAATTATACATAAAAAAGACAATCATTTATTTATAATTCCCCATTAAATGTTTATGTTTCTTGAGTTGAAAAAAAGGAACACTTCTATTTTATGTTGTAATTACAGAAACTAATCAGATGGTTAATCTATGTTTCTGGTGAAAAAAAAACAATTAAAAATATCTTCTGTCAAGACAGAATAGTGTTTAATCTATATGTGCATTTTAATATAATTTGTGTTTTAATATTTTTCTTATTATCCATTTAATATTTAAAAGCACACTGGAAACATGTTAAGATGACAGTTTGGGGCACTGCTTTAGTGCTTGTTTTTCTTTTCCTCCAGAACAATAACCTAGATATTTGTGTAATCTATTTGAAATCTGCTCTCTTACTGAAAAACCCTCTATGCAAACAGTTAAAATTATAATTAGTGGGGCATTTCAGCTCTATCTAGATAGTAATATTAGTTGCAATTCCAAAATGTTAATTAATTTTAATGTTATAGGCTTAAGGTAAAGCTAGTCTTTGCCGGCCTTGAGAGAAATTGCAAAACCAACCTTAAGTGACCTCTAAGATGTTACCTCATCATATAATATAATCTCTGGTAAATTTCCAAAACTAGCAATACTGTTCACAAATTTTATTTGTTCCTAAAAGTATTTATGTAGATATTATTAACACTCATTTATATCAAACTCACCCAAGCCTACTCAGAAATTTAAAAGACAGTTTAGGCATTGCATGATTTGCTGGTAGATAGATGAGTACATTCTCAAGAATAGCGTGCAATTTGGAAAGTAGTCAACCCTGACTACAAGCACAATGTGTACTCAGAATCAGTTTTCTTTAGTAATGTAACAAAGGTACTTGAAGAGCTTGAATGGCTACACACACAGATAAATTGAGGGACATGACCCATCATGCATTTATCAAAAATACGTCTCTTCCAGTTCAGTCACTGTTAATATTGCTGCTCTGTTGAATACAGTAGCAATTTTGCTTTAAATGTTTAGTCTACAAATCCAACAGGAGTGCAATAACTTCATTAAAAGGCAATTAATTGAGAAAAAATATAACCCTACTTTTGACTTATCACACTAAAATATAAACACAAACATACATACATACACACAGAGAAAAATTATAGCTTTAGCAGAAAACAAACCTCTACAGACTTAGCCAATCAAACAAAGAACCAGTTTATGGAACTATTTTCAATTCTTAATGGTTCCATGGGTAAAACACAATTAGTGAAGTCAATAAGTTGTCACATATGCTTACTGCTGGTAGGTTGCAGAGCTGTCTTCCACGTACTGTTCTTAGCCCACAGTGAGAGCTATATTCTTAGAAAATGTATGTAGAACCGGTTTGTGAAAAATGCAGCCAGAAAACTAAAACCTAAATCCCACTAACATGATACAAAGATACGTATACCTTATCCCAAGTCTAACTAAATTTCCACATATTTGAACTCTAAATAATTTAACTCAAAAATTTAGACATTTCTGCTGCAGCTAAAAATGAGTCTATACGTTTTACTTCATATTTACTATGGGCTTCAAAGATTTAAAAATTAAGAAAGTGGGAAGTGAAGCAGTTGAAACATTTAATGCTTAATTGGACTTAATGAACTTTAATTGAGTTTTTAAAGAAGTGTGTGTGGGATGGTAGCCTGAATTTTGCTCCATACTAAAAATATATTTTCAGGGAACGTTCATACTGACTGCAACTAACTTATCCTTTGAAAAGTGTGTTGGCATTCTAATGATTTTTCACAGTAATAATCACTTTTCTCACTTGAATATTTGCATTTTAAAAAGTCAAGTCCTTCTATTATTTACTATTATGAAATACAACAATTATTTGTATTGTGATTAGTCCAAGCAAGATGAAACACAAAATGTAGCTTTAGAGCATGCCTGCCTATTAACTACTTTGAACAGATTAGTTTATGAGCAAGTCACTGACCATGAAGTTTGAAAAGAGACGAATAGGATAATGATACAAAGGAGCAAATATATAAGCATTAAAATACTTCTATTTTTAATAAAAAACAGTGATATGAGTTTTTTGAAACCATGCTTTCAAACTATTTCATGCTAGCAAAACAGGGCATCAATTAGCTGAGGCTCCTTATAACTCCCAATTAAATTTAATCAAATTAATAAATTGAAAAAAATTCAATAAAAAGAACAGTTTTCATTGAATTTCTGACAGTAAGAACTACAGGGTGTAGCTTTTTCAAGGAAAAAAATACAATATTTATGGGAAAAAGTAATTTATCTTGCACTGAGCCCTCAGTAGAAATACTCAAGAAACATTTTTCTACATGCACAGTAATGTCCTTTGAACTTAGCATTTCCAAACCTCCTGAAAATATATTTTCATTTTTTCCCATTTTGTTCTCTTCTCTCCTCTATTTTGTATTCTTCCTTTTATTCTAAATAACATATTCCTCCTCCTCGCAATCTTTATATTACAATAAAATGGTTTCCACAGTATGTCTAAAAGAACACTTTGCATTGTAAATGCAATCTCGTCATAAATCAATTCTTTGGCTTGAAACTCAGGATGAGAGTAGATGGATTAGTTCAAAAACTCACATGGATGGAAAAGTTAATGTAGATTCTGGTACTTCAGCAGCTTGAAGGAGATACACACACACACGCTGTTATGAAGAAGGGACAACGCTGCCTTGCTCTGTTTTGTCTGCCTCTCTCACATTGGTAATTCAAGTCTTTTATCCTTGTACCAACACTGACTTTGCTAAAAGATTCCTCACTCTGACTGCTTGATGTGGTTTTTTACAATTGCCACTTCTCTTTCAAATAGAAAAGTGTAGGTCTAGGTGGGTGTTTGGAAGCTCAGCCTTCAGTGGTGCTCCACACAAAGTACATAAGTGGTTTTGTATTCCAAAAACGCTGCAAGTACTATATACTACATAGTACTATATACTGCTTAAAGTTTTCACCCATGCTAATTAAGAAAAGTACACTCAAGAAAGTTTGTCATCCTCATGAAGATTAAGAATATTCAGCACACCAATTATCTGAATATTATAATCAAATTCTTTGACTGGATTATATAATTATTAAAATGACAGTTGCAGTTATTTTCCTGGCATCTCAGACAATAATAAAGTTAAAGTGCTCTAATGATTTTTTTCACCCTTATATGCTACCGGATACCTATTGAACTTCTTAACTGTATAGAAGATCACGCCCAACAAGTTAACACAGAATAAAACTCCTAAAACTCTTCATTCCCAGTCTAATTTATAAGGGAGATGAGAGCTCTCTCCTTTTTAAGCTTTTCCCAGCACTGGTATTATTTTGTTTCAAGTATCACAGCAATCTTTGAAGCTCAGGAAAATGGGCTCTGAATAATTTACCATTTCATTTTTTTTTTAAATTTCATTTTCTAGTCCAAAAGATTGGAGTTACCAATGTCGATTCACATAAAATTCTCATCATGAAAAAAAAAATTGATGGCCTTAATCTATCTAGATTATTAGCTACACAAAAATAAGAATTGCAAAATATCTCTGTTATCTGTTATTTCATTCAGATCAATGTGATCATTCAGGTCATCAAGTCTACAATGATATCTTGAGACAAACTGTCTGTTGATCCCTTTTATCTCATTCTTCCTCTTGTCCAATCTGCACTGCAATGAGTCCTTCAGAGGCTACATGGAAGTAGTTTCACACCCCCTTCACAGCAGAATTTCTCAAGTATAATTCCAGTGTTAAAATGCTGGAACTAGGCAGAACAAGTGGAGAAGACCTAGTTACTGGAACTCTATGTATGGAGTGATATATGTTGGACAGAGATATCAAACTGTAGCTTGATTTTTGACAATCACATGCTCTAAAGAAGTTGATGCTTTAATAATTTTCTATTGATTTTATAAAGCTAAACCAAATAATTACAAAAAAGGAGAGAGACTTTGATTCAACAACAAAATCATGACCCAATAAACACAATTTCCACCCCTTTCCCCAAAAAAATCCTTTTAAGAATACAAAACCCACTGTAATGGGCAACTCATAATATGATGCTATTCTTGGGATTATGGGAAGGATAACTGACTGTTAGGATAAAAATAGATTTTTGGAAGAACATGATGTAATATTTTACCAAGCATTTAGAATTTGCCAAACAAGGTATCTTCAGAGACTGCTAAGTCATAATAGAGCATTCAAAAGGCTGCCAGGAGAATGTTGTAATGCAACTGAGCAGATTTCAGTGTCAGAAAACACAAACAGTGAGCTACTGAGGGAAATGTCACAAGCCAGGATAACAAAATAAAAAAGAAAAAATAACTTTTGTTGACTAAGAGGAAAGGATAGGATTCAAGTGGAACACAAACGAGCCACCAACCACTCATTAAGTTGCTACTCCACAGCCTGTAAACTAAATTTAAGAGGGAAAATCAGTACATTCCTGAAAGCACCAGCAGTACTGGGAAGTGTACTGCATAGGAGTAGTTGAGCAAGCTCCTCAAAAAATACAAGGATAAGATGATTGCTACTAAGAAAAATAAAAGGTGCATATGAGTGTCTTTGTGGCGTAGAAGTAAGAAATTCTTAACTCTTGGTCTTTTTGCTAATTTGATTTTATGACAGATCACATATAACCAAAAAATGTCAGGACAATCCTGGCTCCCAGAGACTGTTTCCAGCCACAACTATACAAGTTTAATACCTTGTAACCTGCTGAAATGTGTAAGAAATCAATCTCATATTTACTTAAGATGGTAAAACTACAAAACAGACAATCTGGTGTAACAAAGATTGTCACCTCTTGACATTGTATTAGAAATAAAAAAAAACAAACAATAACAACAAAAACACAAACAAGCAAACATGTTTGTACTGCTAAAGACTAATAATGTCACTATGGACCTGTAGAGAAATTAAAAGCAAGAGATATGGAAACCGGGAAAAAACCCCTAGGTGTGATTTTGAGTTTAGAGACTGCCATTTCTTTCTGAAAATTGTATCAATTGTTTGAGAGAGATGCATGCTGCAAACAAATAGGAAACAGATTTCCAGAGAGATTAAAACTTTTTTTCTCTGAAACTAAATACAGTATTTTTTGGTTTGTTTCATTTCATTAGGTCCAGATGCACTGTGCCTTTGTGAATGCTCAGCAAAATTTAGGAATGAATTGTACCCTGCCAATAGCAGTACTGGTAACTCAGCAAGATCTTTGCATATCACTTTGGCATATGAAAAGACCAACTCAGTTTGTCCAATATTCTCAATATTCAATTCAATTTTTATGAATTACTTCATATTCTGTATTGTGCTACTTCAAATGCCTATGATTAGTGTCTTTAAAGACTTAAGCATGAAACAGAACAACTGAAATTCTCTGCAGGATCAGCAATAGGAAAAAGGACACAAAATTCATAACTTTCTTCTACTTATCATAGGGAAAATTTAAAGCTTTTAAAATGAAGTAACAGTTAGAAAAATATTTCTTAGGAAGAAAAAACCTATATGCTTAGCACATGCAAATTACTCAGGTATCTGCATGGCTGTTAATTATATTATGAGGCCCCTCTGTCCAACAGTGCTGACAGTATTTGTGTCCTATTTTGCAATTTAGTCTTACAACAGCAGTGAACTCTATAGCTTTGGGCTGACAGGCTGTGCTCAGGAGCCTAAGGTGCCTGGTAGTTTCATTGTTCCTGAGGAGTGCAGCTCTTATGGAAGGGCATAGCCATGGACTAAAAGAGAGAGTCTCTCTCAGTTTAGACTAATCCAATGAATGGCTTTGGTGGTTAAAATACAAAACTTGAATTCCACTTTGTATTCAAGCTGTGAGCTCATACTGCAAGCACAGTCCAACAGAGGAGGAGCAATAGTGCTGACTATTGTCATTAACCAGGCTGCTCAGTTCTAAACATGCTGAAACATTTCTCAGAGTTGAGAGTTTTATTTCCATGTAAATTTATCAATAACTCAGCTTGAACCATTGATCCTCTACTTTTCAGCCTTATGTTACAAAGTATCACATCTTTCTGGTATTTTTTTCTTTCTTTCCTTTTTAACTTTAAGAAAACAAGACTACATGGTTTAATAGTGTCACTGAGGACTCCAGAAGTGCCCCGAATTCCCAGAAACTCAAGGATGGGAAATGTTCAATGAATAGAGACCTTAGAGATATAAGTAGTTCTACTGAATGCTTTTTGGGTTTTTTCTTTAAATCTCTCACAGAGCTTTGACTTTTGTTTCATTGTTCAGCTTTAATTCCCTGCTTGTCCTCCAAAAGCCAAGCCCTTTTAACTGCTGAGACTGAAATTGTAAGGGACACAATTTAGCTACATTCAGTAAATAGATAACTTTTAGGTAACATGAGTGAAAAAGTGGCATTATCAAGGATTTGAACATTCAAGTTGAACATTTATTAGGCAACTTAGCAAGAGTATTTGTTAGGGTATAGCAAACAGAAATTAACAAAACTACAAATAATAGAAGAAGCAAGGCCTAAAAGGTCAGAGCAGTACTTCTCACCTGTTATTCCAAATGTACATTAAGTTCATCTGTTCCTACAGCAAGGCAACACAATCCAAAAGAATAAAATATTGGAAATTCAAATAAGAAATATCTTATGCAAAACACAATGCAAACGTAACTTCTTTTTTTTTTCTGTTTTGAGAAGCTACAAATTTAAAAACAGATTACAAAAACAGACAATATAGTTACAAGCTCCCAGCAAAAGACATCTCAACATACTGAAGCACAAACTACTGCAGTAGCAGGGGGACCTAACAGCAGGACTGCTTCAAAAACAAACACCTTGTTATTATATAGTCATCATCTGTGCTTCCTCAATGGTAGAGTAAATGAACATAATGGTTAGTGCCCTGTATTCACATTTTGCCATCTGCACACACACGGCACTATAATGAGCAATCAAATCAGATAGCACCAAAAAAACCCCAAAACACCAGAATCCCTGATCTGTCTCTCCACTTCTCTTGAACATGCATATGAAATATGTTCATATGCAGCAAAACAACATATCAAAGTTGTACAGATAACCCAAACAATCAACACCATTACCTATAAAAAGATCAGAACATAATCAGCAACCTGACCTCATAATTTGGCAAGATGAATAAAAATATGGGAATAGGTCCTACCTGTTTTTCTATATTCAATAAATTTATAAAGGCAATTATGTCATAATGCTACAAATCTCAGTTAAACAATTAATAAAAGCATACACATCTGGAACTTTTTATGAATAGAGGTAGTGAAAAATCCTTCAATTATTATCATGTAAGCCTCAAAAAACCCTCTAGGGCCACACCTGTTGACTTCTATACCTGTGAGTACTTTAAAGCCCGCTAATAATATTTGAAAAAAAAAAAAAAGAGTGGATTAAAAATTACTTCTAGTTATCATGAATAGCTAAGGCTTCTATATGAAGGACTTGATACCCTTTTGCTGAGGGCAGAGAAATGTCCTCCTAGGGGAATGGCAGTCCATAGGATTTAAGACTAGGACTTCAGTTAAGGGCAAATCAAGCAAATGCACAGTCATATTTCCAGGAGATCTGCTTCTTTCTAAGATAAGATTCTACTGGCATTGAGGTTGTGAAAAATGTCTTAAAAGAATGTTTTCATTTTATTCCATGATATATCAGCACTTTATAAACAGTTGTCTGCATTTTATGTGAACCAGTATGATTCAAATCCATGTTGCAGCAGTGTTCTTAGAAAATGGTGGGGTTGAAATGACTCAGTGTTACTGCTGAGTTCCTAGAGCAAACCATGGACCCACATTGCTCCTTAATGGGACAAACAAGCCTATTATTATTACTTGAAGTCATTAAAGTGCAATGGAAAAGCACTATTTTGTATATAAAGATATGAACATCCTCTGGTGCTTAATCTCTAATTAGTAAAAATTAACCTTTAAAAAATATTTAGGATGTAATTATGTCTTTTTTTAAAACTCATGAATGAATTAGGTTGGTTTGGATTTTTTTAAATTAGTTTTAGTCTTTATCCAATTTTAAAATTTTCAAAGTATTACAGATAATCTCTAAATCATAAAATTACAGCAGTCATACAGATGGAGCAGCCATTTTACTTTCCTGACCTCAAGAAATATGATATGAAAGCACTTTATTATATGAGGCAGAAGGATCCAAGAATGTTCTTCCAAGAGAGATTCAAATGTGGTTGCTCCTTTTAATTGGTGTCAGGAGTTCCAAAAGTCTAAGACAACCAGCATCCAAAGGAGATTACATACATGCTCTGTATTAGTTCCATGAATGCTGACACCATGCCCAAGGAAGTGAAATGGCTATATATCAATTGTCTGTTTTGCTCTACAATCTATTTTGAATTAAGTTTTGCTGGAACAAGATTACTATCAAATACACAGTAGCTATGCACCATAGAAATTTTAGGGTTCCTCATATTTTGCAAAGCTGATTATTTGCAGCGGTGAGAATAATTTTTTGCACATTACAAAACACTTAAGAGGCATTCCAGTCCTAAATGTGGGCATGACGTGCTGGCCATGTAATAATTCCATAGGCATGCATGCATTACTATCTTCTCATTGCCTACAGTAGATTAGTTTTCAACAAAATTGAGATTGGCAAAATAGTGGAAATGGTACAGCAAGAGGTAATTGGCTCAGCTGGAAATGCATAGTGAGGAGCCTTTGATGTGAAGTGACATGCAAGGTGAATATCTGCTTCCAAACAGAGTACAGTGCAAACAAGAAAACATCAGAATTAATTGGCGAATTTTTTATAACTGAGTTCAAACACTGCATGTAAATTGTGCATATAGCATTAATGTTTATTTTTGTCCACTTAGTTACACATGAATGCTGTTCCATGTTAATGAAAATATGTTCTTTTATAAATTAATTTTAAATTCCTCTGCTCAGAATAACTTTTTTTTTAAATTACAAGGACACTGAGATCAGAATTAAGTAAATCTATAGGGAAGTTTCAAAACCATTTTTTTACCCATGTTCTGACTGAATTTATAATGAAGGTATGCCTATAACTGAGAAAATGAAGAATTCCTGTATTTTGAATTTTGCAGAAAATGGATGAAGGTGGGAAGAGGTCTTTGCTTTCAGTCCACATTAATGTGTTTCATAACTCTAGTGTACAATTTATTGGCAAATCTTTTCTGTAAAACAAAGTATGTGATAGTTCAAAAAAAATGAAAACAAACCTTTTTTCATTTAATTTTAACAGGTACAATTCTTTGCCTCAGATGGTTTAGGCACAAGGTGCTTGCTCTTAATTACTCAAGATTCTGTCCTTTATAATAGCCCTGAGCCATTTTGAATAAGTGACAGGTTTTCCTTTTCAATTTTCCTTTTCCTTCAACATTTCCATTGAGCAGCGAAAAATCTAAACCTTTAAAATACTTCACTGAAACCATAATCAAAATGAGAGCCTGTATAACATGTATATTATAAGAGGTTATATAAGATAACATAATTCATATGTGGAAGTTTAAGCCTATAGCTTTTTTGTGTGCATTTAATTATCAAGTTTTTATTAAATATCTATCTGTATATATTTATTTTTATATGTGCATGTGTATATAGGTTGATGTTTTTTATATTTAAAAAAATCACTAAAAATCTCATGATTTATCTTAATGATCTATAATTGTATGCAAATATATAAGACATTTGAAAGGAAAATTATTAAACGGTTTTGTTGAATTTTCACATGGAAATACTACTGATTACGATCTGGCTTTAGTGGTCACAGTGATATAGGGGAAAACATTCAAGTCTGAATATGGATTTGAAGTAAAGATGGGATGGCCTTACAGACTGCAGCTACATGTTCAATGTATTATTTTCTCAATTTACACAAATAATTTAAGCTTAAGCTTCTAAGAGGCATTCCCATAATATTTGAAACACGTTTTAATATCAAATGTAATGGGAAAGTGCCAGTATCTTCGAGACAAACAACCACTTTACCTTTGATCTTCATATTCTCTCTCTTTATAAGACAGCATGTACAGGCATGTAAAATTTGCTGTCACCCTTTCAAGGAACACACAACAGGTCTTGATGTAAAATTATACATGCTTGAATTTTATTTTATGCACATATATGTTTTAGAGTGCTTTGTAATCAATTCTTTCGGAAGTACCATCAGGATCAGCATTGATACAAAGCATAATATAAATGAAATCTCCTTACATCTCAGAAACAAATGTGGCCTCAGAACTCATAACAAAACTTTAAATTTCTTCTCTCTTTAATCTAACATAGCAGTTCACTAAACATAGTTGGATTATAAAAGCCTTTCTGCAGTCAATATCCCCATGCATGAGCAGGTGTGCTGTAAGAACATTGTTCTGAATTTCATCAGCTGTGATCATTGACTTATCATGCAGTGGAAGGATATTTCAAACTGACTGTAGTGCCAACACGTAGTGTAAAGAGCTTAGGGAAAATTACTCAAGCAAGAACCAACAACAGATTTTGTTTACAAGGAGGGGACTGAGGAAAAATCATTAACACACTACAGTGCTTTAAAAGACAGATGGCAGAACACTAGACCTAAATTTAGCCATTCAACTATAATCATATAATACATGGAGAAAAAAAGCACACTTTGAAAACTTCAATATAGTTAACTGAGTTTCTTTTGCTGGCTGTATTTATGCTATCAAAGCACAGAGTTGGCCATTGACTAGGAGATGAGTGATAATTTTCTAAGACAACTTGCTTCTGTATTTCTCTTTTTTAACTGATTTTTTTTTCTTTATAGAATTCATACTAAGTCATTCCAAAACTGTAAAATTGGATTTCAGGATGTGCACTAAACAAAGGAAATTACATGACATGCACCTTTTTGTGTCCATACCATCATCAAAAGAGGCATGAAGTGGAAGACACACTTCGTTAGCATTTCTCTTTTATAGCAAGTATATCTGCTGCTGTACGTATTTATATCTTGCCAGAGAAAGTGTTCAAGAGAAGTACCAAGTATTGGAACAGAACACAGTCATGTTTCCTTAGGTCTGGACAGAGTTCACTTTATAGTCTTGCACAGGCCTCCAAACAGCACTATATCCTTCATAGCTAAGATTTCCACATCATTCTTTTTAAATTACTTCTTTTGCTTGAGGGAGACCTAGCAGTCATGCTTTCCATCTTAGATTATCAGGTAGCCCATTACAGATTAAGTCCATTATATCACATATAGTAAAGCAAAACTCAAGTTTTCCATTCATTATGATATTCCTGAATGTGACATTTAAACCTTAAAGCAAACCATGCCAAAAGTTAATTATTTGGGCAGGAGGGAGCAATCCTTCCTGTCTAGATAAAAGAATATTCTTAGACTCCAAGTCCTTGAATAGGAATACCCCTGAAGAAGCTTGAATCACTCTATTCATAGCTATATAATTGTATTGTCCCATCCACCAAAGTAGCTTCTCAATGAAAAAAAAAATTAAAATCCCTTTGATCTTTAACTTACTATCTTTCAGTTTTACTCTAAGCCAATTTGAACAAAGACACAGGATAGTGTATGTTACCTGCATATTTCAACAAGTAACTCCTGCCATTCCAGCTTCTGATTGTATACACAGGTCGCATGCAACGTAAATTTTTAATGTAAAACAATTATAAATCTTAAACAGAATATATAATATTTTTTATATTGACCAATGAATTGTAAATATTTGCATGACCAGTTGTGGAAGGGATTTAAACTGGATGGCTTTTATGGATTCAGATGGACAAAGATGCAGTCTTTATGGATTAGAATAATACTGTCATTAATAAATGCTGACATGGTTTATAGACGTTTTAAAACAGATTAAGTAATTCATCTTGAATACACAATGAGTTCTAATACTGGTTTAGCTTCAGTGGAGACAAAGAGAGAAAGTTCTTTGACTCATTACAGAAGCTGATAGAGACATTTTCAGCTACTCAACAAAAACCTTACAAGCACTGGACTGCTAATGACAATGAATGGCTACTCTTGTGGCTTCTGGTTATGCTCCTCACACACAAACACACATTTTGCTGAACTTGTAATCTCACCCATCTGCAGTGCTGATATGTAAAAGAAACTGCCTGCTGGGCCAAGCAGGGCTAGAGATGCTGCAGTGCTGTACTGCGGTGTCATCTCTCTGACACTCGTCACCTCGCGTCTGACACCACCAGTGACCACCCTCACACACAACCTGCTCAAAAGCTTCAGTGCACAGTGCCATGAAGCAGCAAAAAGGCTGCCACTGTGTGCAGCAGCTGCCCATTTACTGCTTAACTGTGCCCAGGGTTCAAAGCAGCCTTGATAATAGGCTCAATCCCAACAATGCCACAGCTCCTTCCTACTCCCACAATGTCAGGCACAGCATCCAACAATGGGAGGCAGTGTACACCGCGAGTCTAAAAGCCAGTTTCATTCAGCTAGCAAGGAAAGAAAAGCTTTTGGTACTGTTTTATAAACTTTTGTCACTGTTTTACTTTAGGGACAAAAGCCTTCACGCAGTATTAAAATCACATGTTCAGGGTTTATTTTGCACAGCACTTCCTAGGAAAGGAAACCGCATAAATCTAATTTAACAGCATTTCTTATGGCTCACAGTGCCTCTTTAAACAAGCTTTCCTCTAGAGTTTACAAAAGTCATGTACTAAAGCCAGAAAAATAAATTATGGGACTTTGTGACCTCCTCATCTGGCAATGACAATAAGTGGCATTAAGGCAGAGTTTTATACATTTCTAGTGAATGTGTCATTTTCCACTGAAAAGGATTTTCCTAACATCTTTTATTAAAGGCATCAAGAACCAGGCAATTATCATAAGATATAGAGTTTTGTGTGGTTGGTTTGGTTTTTGGGTTTTTTTGCTAGCAATTCAAAAAAGTAATGTTCTCATAAAAAAATTTAGGAACTGGCCTCAATATAAAAGCAAAGAGTGGGTAATAGCCTGCATGAAGCATACATATAACGAAATGAAGATAATGATGACCTGTATGACCCCATTAATAAGAAAAAGACCAGCTTTGAAACAACACAGGGAAATCTGACAAGTTTCCAACTTGTGTTTGTGATTATGGTCATAAATTTAAGATTTTTTTTTTTTCTGCACAGTTTTAGTCTTACATTTTCTCTAAAGCAGCCAGTATTGGTGCTTTCAAAATGGCAAAAATTAAAGCCACGTGACAAAAGTTATTGTAATATAAAATAACAAAGCAATAAGTTGATTTTTTTTAAAGCAACCCTACACTCTTAAGGACTCTTAAAATCTGGGAAAAACAGTTTGGTCTTCAGTTTGATGCAGCAGCAGATAGATCAAATATCAAAAATTATTCTTATTGTAAAAAAAAGGTTCTAAGATGTCAGCAGAAGATAATTCACAAGATAATTCTCTAAAAAAATTAGAGAAAGCAGTGTACTAAGCCTCTGCCTACAGTGTTACAGTACTAGAGATCAAAGAACAGATTTTTTTTTTCTTTTCCCCTTGAGTGTTTCACTAGCTAAGAAAAGCTAGCAAATTCAATGCAAGTCTCTTCAGATTTTTTTTTTCCAGAAAACACAGTTAGACAAGGTAAACGAGTACTACTGAGTTTAATTATCTTCCTCACTGGGACACATTCTTTTAAAATTCCTTCCTCTTGGAGAAACCTTTATATAGCACTCCTCATCAGTGGTTTCTATAACACTTTACAGAGGAAACAAGCTATAATTTTCCTTCAATTTGCAGTAAGTAAAACCAAATGAAAATCCCAGGTTCTCAAGGTTGGAATCACCTAAGAATTTTCAAACAATGTTCTGGAGCTGATGACTAACTCCCACACCCCTTAAGGCTTGCAAGAACTCAACTTGCTTTTTCTCAGTATCCATGGAGACCAGTGAGAGAGTCCCTATATTTCTCAGTAGATCTTGGAACTAGGGCCTCAAGTAATCTATTAATTTCCACTTTTATCCCAGCTCTATTCACAAGCACATTAAACAAAGGCCAGGTTTCAGGGGAGGGAGAATGGTCTATGCACTAGTGAGCCTGAAAAGATAGACACTGATTTGGCCACCATCATCTATGACGGAACAAATGAGACTTTTTACAGGCTCCATTTTATCGTCTTAAATCTGAGTGGACAGGATTTTTTAAGAGAAAAATTGTTGGAAAAAAAGCTTGGAAGAGCAGATCACTGAGATCAAAATCAGACCACAAGCAGGGCAAACCATCAAGGTGAAGTCTAGAAAAGCCTTGACTGAGAACTTACATTTCTATTTGATACTCCAATTGAACTTAAATCTTATAATCAGTATTTACTGTAAGTGGAGCTTTTATGTTGCTAACATATTTATCTTTTAATGCTACATGGAGCTGAATACTAAAAAAAATAAATGAAGCATTAGGGGGAGAAAAATAAGAGGTTAGGTTTCCATAAACCTTTCTTTTATGCCTCATTTCTCTAACACAAATGGACTCCATTTCCACTTAAATAATCCCTTTGATTTACAGAGTATTAATAGCTGCACTTCATTTCTGAAATACAATCTGATTCGTAATTATCTTCAGAGAGAGATAATGTACTCACATCACTCACACTTTCACAAGGTCTGGAAATTATTGCTGTACTATTGAAAAACAAGTTTGGAATGTGCTACAAGTTTAACAAAGAGAAAGTCACTCACAGGAGATCCAGATCTTTCAGAAAGTTTTCAGTCCTGGCTTAGTATTGGCTTATTCTGTAAGTTTTCTCTACCAGGTTTCAGAAAAAAACTTTGGAGGAAACTTTATGAATTTTCAAGAAGACATTTCTGATCATATTAGATCCTCACATACTCTCCTCTACTGTTCAGAAGTTGACTAGTATTTCTCATACATAGCTTTATACAGCTAGGCACTTTATCCTCTATCATTTCCTCAGCACCTCATACAGAAGCTCTTGGCATAAATTGTGAGTTTATGTGGCTTATTTTAAAGGTTTTTTTAAAAAATACTTGTGTCACAGATGTACAATAAAGGGTAAAGGTGCAATTTCATGAGCTACTTATGTCAACCCAAGTCCAAACTGCTACAAAAAGTGGTAGTACTCTGTTTCTTGCACCCAGTCAGTGTGTTTCCTTCTACCATGTGTCAGCATTAGATTTCTAATACCTTAGATACAAATGAAAAAAATAACCAACAGTCTTTAAATGTTTGAATTTTTAACTCTCAAATTAAATTTTATTTTAATATATAAAATTTCTATCAGTGTTAACCTGACTTGGCTATAATTTCCTACAGGTTCCTGCATCTATACTTGATTATTACTGATAAGTATGTTTTTATTATAAGAGTTCACAATCTCTTTCCTATCTCAGAAATTAACATAAGAGAGCTTTCTAGGTTTAAGATCCCAGTCTGCAAGCTATTAGTACACGCTATTAGTATCAGGATAACAGCTTCTCTGGACTAGATTAAGATGTCTCTAAGCTTTTCTTGGTCTGATCTGCCTCAAGGGAGGAGTTAGCCATTTCACTTCCTCTGAAATAAAAAAAAAAACCAACTCAAAACCAAAACAAACCAACCAAAACCAAAAAAAGCAAAAAACCAAAAACCAACGCGAAACTTACACAGAATCAAAACCTAATAAATCCTTCGTCAGTTTTTATCCTTTAATCTAGCAATTTCCCATTCTCCATTCCCCAAAAAGTCGTAAGCTGATTTTCCAAGGGAGGATATTTTCTTTTATGTACACTTAGCATAAAGTTAGCAGTCAAATCTGAGTGTTCTTGTTCTTCTTGAGCTTCTTCTCTGCAAACAGTGTGATGTTTGTTAAAGGTTTGGTTCCATGTCTCCACAACTTGAGCACTTGTGATATGGGAACTGAACACAATCAACCAGGCACTGCAAGTTGTCCATACACCCTGATTTCTCAAAATAAGCACATATAAATTGCCATCATCTATTGCAACGTCAAAATTGCAATGGAGATCTAGATACCTTGGGGCACTGTTCCTGTAAAACAAAAATCTGTACAGCTCCACTGACTTTAGGGGACCCAGAGCATTTACATTGTTAAAGAACGTGATCCACTCTAATTTGAAACGCAAACACAGACACAATAAAATTTAATGTAGCTTGGAAAGGATCTATTCTAGAAACAGCTTGTAAGCGCCAGATAATTACTCTCTTCAGATAGTTACAAGGGTGGATTAATTTTACATCTTGCTCATTTCCATTTAGTATGATGCAGATGAATCAATGCTACAAGAGGAAAAAATGCAGCAATGTTTATCAAATTGTGTAAACATGTTTATAGACTTTTGCTGTATGTTCATTCCATCTCATTTTTACTTAATTACAGATAATCTTCAGAAGTAATAAAGAAAGCTTCTGAAAGAATCTCTTCCTATTGAACTACAAAACTACCAAAAAATGGCAAAAAGCCTAGTTCTTCTGTAGGGACTAAATCTCTAAAGGTCAATGCTGATCTCATGAGGGTATCTATCCCCTCTTCCCCCTCAGTTATATAAATTGGACTGCATTTGGACTGCAATATTGTCATTTTTGTCCTTTTAAAAACTTAACAATGAACATGTTACGCTGTGTACAATAACACACAAAATCCACTGGCTTTAAAGGATTTTTACATCTTTCCTATTATTTCTGGAGCAGTCTTGTTACCATAAATACAAAGAATGTTTCCAGCACACTTGCTTGAAACCTGACTGGGTGGAGGATTCCTTTTGCAACTACAAAGATAACTTTTCCTGGCAATAATTCCTCCAGCACTTCTCAGCATAAAAATAATAATAATACTAAAAAAATATATAGATATATATATATTCAACATAGATTTTATTGACTCTGGTAGCTAAATAACAATTTCCACTTCAACAAGCATGCCTCACAACCAGGAAGACTATAGACCACCAAGGGATTAATCCCTCCCCATGCCCAATTCCTTTTCCTGAAGGACATTATGGGAAAAGGTCTACAACTGATCTTTGCATGGCAGCATTGTCATTTCAGGATTTTTGTTGTCAGACATAATAAAGGAGAAAGTGTCCTACTGGTGGGACAAAGTGGTTAAGAGCAATAAAGGAAAAAAGAGAACACTGGCAGCTTTGATCAGCTGAGAGTTATAAGAGGAGTAGACTGGAATTGTTGCACCCAGGTGAGGTACTACTACATGAGAAGGGACTGATTGTATGACAGAGGATGGGCCAGAAAGACATAAAATTTGAAGAGTCAGTAATCAGATATTAAGCTGCTATTATTATTTTGACATTCTAGGAAAAAGCTATGAAACTCATAGACAAATATGTCCTTGATTCTTCCTGGGTGATGGGACATATTGCATTTCAGCTCTGAGCATGCAGGGGAAGTGTCCTTTATGCACCTGAGAAATCCAGCCCAGCTACAGAGAAGCAACATGGTAACACACATTAACTGCTTCTAATTTATTTCTTTAAAAAGATATAAAATGTTTAAAATATTAAGGCATAGATAAACTATTAAGGATGTCATAAAGTTTAAGTGTAAGCTAATGTTATTTAGTTTGAACATAATTTGACTTCAATTGACATAACCAATCAAATACTGTATCAAAGGAACCAGTGCTGATCCATGTCAGTAAGTCTGCAATACAGACAGTGCTCAGGGAAAAAAATGTTCAGGCTCAAACAAACAGTTAGCACCTCTGACTCAGTATAATATATTAATGAGTTTTACACATTCAGATGAAAATCAGAACATTGTACTTGGAAGGTATTTTATAGGGTATGTTCCTTTCCTGAGCTGGCTTTTCAGTATTGCCTTCTTTCCACATATCCCCATGAAAGCTCAAAGAATTAGTGGTGAGGGGAAGAAGAGAGCTCGTTATTCTCACAGGAAAGTGTCCAAGTAGAGATTTCTAGACTAGACTACCCACTTACCTGTAACTAAACACCTTTTATCTTGGAAAATCTTAAGTATGTATCTTCAGTGAAAATGAAGTCAATTCACTCATGAAAAATGAAGTTGTATTCTGAATAAATGACTACTTAGAGCCTTGGAAACTATATTCTGTATATTATGAAAGGGGACATACAACATTGGTTAGAAAGGAAGTCTTCTAGGTTTATTTTCCTACAACTGGTGCAAGCATATGCTTTCTCACTTTACAGAATGAGATCTAAAAAATATGTTCTGTCATTAATATTAAACACAGCCTAGTCTGGTAGGCTGCAATTAATAATATGAGAAAGTAGTATTAGAAAGCAATATCAAATTTTAATTTTAAAAAAGAGAGGTAAAAAGCTATGTCAATCCACAGGGAAGAAAGCAGTCATTCAATTCTGAAACGTGATTTCTGATTGAATTTCCTTGTTATTCAGAGGAGCACAGAGAAAAGGTAAACAAAGCCCTCTAACAAATGAAAACTTTTCCTATTTCAGTGAGTGATTTAGCACAGTTACAAAGTTAATTCATACTTATTAGAATTCATAAGGGCAGAAAATCTCAATAATCTACACTCAAAAGAGTTTTAAGACATGGTGTGCATTGAACAGTGAAAGGACTCTTCTAGGATGATATACAGAACTTTACTAGGCCTAGCACTCAGCATCCTCAGTAATAACCTAGAAGATTCAATAAGTAATAAGCTGAAGAAATACATAAATCACATCAGAGATAAAGCAATATCAGTGAGTCAAAGATTTTCACAACACAACATGAAGATAATGAAATTGCATTATACTGGGAAAAATAATTTGGAAAAGTTTTTAAAGAAAAATAAAAAAAATTTAGAGAAACACAAAATCAGGAGAGTTCAGAAAAACAATATATTTTACTGATGTGAACTGGTTGCAAAATGCCTTTGGTGCACTAGGCTGTGCATATCAAAAGATACATACAACAGTGTTTCAGCACTTGGCATCCTGCACTTCCACAGTTTTTTTCTGGAACAGCATATTCAGTTCTGGGCATATCACCAGGAAATTAAAAAAAAGATCTGAAGAACAGTAAAGAACTTTAACGCCCGAGGGAACTTTATGTTACAAGATTTAGGTGAACTAAGTATGAACTACTGTCCTCAGCAAGGACCAAAAATATGCAAAGAATATAAATACAACAGTAAAGTTAAATTATATTGTTGAAGATTATTTAATTGCCATATGAAACAAAAAAAAAATCCAAAAAAATCCCGATATTAAAGTTTACAAAAATGAAACATTTAATTGAATGGGAAAATATTCTAAGACTAGAGTAAAAGTTTGATGCAATTATCTCTCTGTGACACTGAGAAAAGCTTCTCTGGAAAATTTAAAGCTAGGATAGTTCAGGACTTTAAACACTTAAAGAAGCCAAGAGGCACACAGGACAGGGACAAAATTAGGATATAGTGAGAAACAGTGATGTATTAATGCCTGAGAAAAGGAAACCAGTGCAAAAAACAAAGAGAGCATGAATACCAGAAATTCCTGAACAAAAGTATCAATTGAAGTGGTGAGAATTGGTATCTCAGGATTTCCACTGTTTAGTATTTTGTCTCTGTAGCATCTATTTCTACAAAATATGTGTTTCAAAAGCAGGTGTATATTTGAGGGTATTCTGACTCGAAATTCTACTATCAGTAATAGCAAATATTTATAATAAACTGTAAAGGAGAACAGAACTAGAAAAAATAATCAAAATCTAGCTTTCTTACAAACTAAGTCCACTTTATTTTATAAGTAATTAGCTTATCTGGACTCAAACGTACATATTCAAAAGATGTGCTTCAGAGAGAGCCGACTTAAACAAAACTCACCATGAAAAGAAAAAAAAAATCTCTACTGCAGAGATATAAGCAAAAAAGTCATTCTAATACACTCACACTTCAAGGGCCTCTCAGGCATGAAAGATGAGAATTTTTAAAAGGTTAATTTCAGCTCTCAGGTATGCCTGACTAAAGGCAGATTACAATAAGAAATTGCTTTAATTATGGCAAGCCAGCTAACTGTATCCCTAAAGTTTTTAACTCTAATAGCTATAGTTAAGGAATTTTGAGAGACTCTATCATAACCACCACATTCATATCAAAGCACATTTGGGACCACATTTTGCCCTTAGTTACATCATTTCAAATCAGTATTAAATTCTCCAAATTAACATAGATTCTGTTTACAAAGGCCCTTAGAGTCACACAGCATCCAGAAATGGAGTGCAGCTTTAAGAAATAAAACAGTGGGGAGTATTTCTTCCAATTGAGACATTCATAGATGTAGGAAAAAAAATTAAAAACCTGAAACTTTCTTTAGACAAATTATTCTCTCTACGATGCTACATCTTCAGGAAGATTCCTCAGCTATGAGAATTGAGAGTATTATGAAAAATCTACCTTCCTCTTCAGTTGAACTTCTGTAGCTTAAAACAGCATCTGGAGTAAGGATTAGGATGTAATCCTCCCTCATTAATGCTCCAACTAGCAACCTAGAGACTATTTCTGACCCACTGACTGTCACAATGGCTTTGTAACAGGACAGGTCAACTCTCAAACTTAACAAATGTTGTGAGCTACAATTCCTGAGGTAGTCTACACTCCAAATGAAGCAGAAGGGGCACCTAATTCTTGTTCCCCGCCACGTTATGAATCCCAGAGGGACACCAACATCTCCATTTCTATAAAATTATAGCTGCTTCAACAGAGCTCTGAATACATCTAGCAGAAGCAGTCCCTACAGGTGAAATACGCAGAAAAACAAAATTCTGACTCTAGGCCAGACAGATTCCAAGCAATTTAACTCAGGATATTTGTGACAGTCACATACTTTGGCAGCAAAAAGCTCTCAGATCCTCTCTAAAGAAATGCACATACTTATTTTTTTTGCATTGAAATGTTAAACTACAATTCTAGAGGGACAGTGAAATAAAACAAAGAAAGAACTCAGTCCTTACTCTCTAAGGGATTGGGGTGGAATTGGCAGGGTTTGTAGGAAATATGTGGTTACTATGATGGTCACTATGCAATTGTCTGTTTCTTGTGGGTCTACCTATATCTCATACCTTGAGTATTTTTTGATTGTCATGCCCTATCAACACCTTTTCTTCTACCATTATTTGTTTAAATGCATCTTTCCAACACACTTCTTGTGCTATCACCATAGATTTTAACACTATACTACTTCCTGTTCTTGTTGAAATGTAGTTTTCCACAAATATTCATGGAAATCAATTGACACACCAAAATAAACACCCAAGTCAAAATCCTATGTGGCATCATTTCTCTATTAGGAGAGAACTAGGATATTTACTTTGAAAATAATGCACATATGTTGTCCAAGTCCCATAGAGTTAAATATGCTGAAACTAATTACTACACAATACTGCATTAATAATAATTAAAAAATAAAGGAGAACAGTAAGACAAGTAAAACAGATCCAATTAGCTGTATTCTGAGAGGACCATTTCCCAGTGTATCTTAGACAATTTTTAATGCAAGATTTGGCATAGAAAAAGTATTTCAGTAGCTTGAAAATCCCCAGTGATGCAGAGTATAGACATGCTACGAATTATCTGTCTCACTCAAAGAATGGAATTGAAAATAAATTTTCTAATCAGTATATTTAAAACCCAAAAGGAAGACCTTTCCACATATGGCACAATTCCATCTAAAAATTCCTCCTTATAGAATGTTTCATAAAACAAAAGCATCAATTGGATTAGCTTCAGAACAGGCCAGCTTGGAGTTCCCATTCCTTAAATTCCTAGTTACTAGAATCTGGGAAGAGATACGTGCGAGAATGACACAATCCATATACTATTTCTTGAAGTATTCACTATTATCAAAGTACATACAATTTGACTTAATTGATCTTACCATATCATATGCTAAGAATAATGTGCATACAGTAAGTCAGTGAGGTATGTGCTACAGCACCCACACATCCAGCACAAGAGCTAAGCCATGGGACAATATTAAAAAAAATAAAGATCTATTCTCAGACTCAGCAGTTACAGGTTTGTCTTTCTTAGCACTGAAAGTTCACTGCTACTTTACATTATGTCCAGATTTGAAAAAAATTGAAGATGACATTAAGCCAAATGAAAAAGGAAAAAGCTACTCAGGCATGAAAGTTAAATGAAAAACAGCAAAATAAAGATAAAAATTTGTAAACAAAGTATATTTTTCATTGATGAATCATGTGCAGAAAGGCTGTGGAGCACCCATCCCTGGATGTACAGACAGCCTGGGGTCTGGGAGGCTGGATGGCAGCTCTGCAGGGAGGGTCCTAGGGATCCTGGTCAAAAGCAAGTTGAACACGAGTCACTGAGCCCTGGCAGCCAGGAGAGCAAGTGTGTCCTGGGTGCATCAGGCACAGCATGGCCAGCCAGGCAAGGGAGGGGATCGTCCTGCTGTGCTCTGCACTCAGCCTGAATCCTGTGGGCAGTTTTGGGCACCACAACATAAAAAGGTCATTAGACTGTTAAAGAATGTGCAAAGAAAGGCAACAATGTTGGTGAAGGGCCTGGAAGGCAAGCCCAATGAGCAGTGGCTGAGGTCACTCAGTCTGTTCAGCCAGGAGAAAAGGAGACTGAGGGGGGACCTCATCCCAGTCTACAACTTCCTCATGAAGGGAAGGGGAAAGGAAGGCACTGATCTCTTCTCTGTGGTGACCAGGACAGGACATGAAGGAATGGCCTGAAGTTGTGCCAGAGGAGGTTTAGGTTAAATATTACAAAAAAGTTTTTTAACCCAAAGGCTGGTTAGGTGCTGGAACACGCTCCACAGGGCCTGGTCACAGCACCAAGACTGATGATCTTCAAGAAATATCTGGACAACATTCTCAGGCACATGGTGTGATTCCTGGAGCTGTCCCATACAGGGCTAGCAGTTGGACTGATGAACATTGTGAGTCCCTTCCAACTCAGCACATTCTGTGATTCTGTGTTTAGGGCCAAGTTGGATGGGGTCCTGAGCAACCTGGTCTCATGAATGGCATCATTCCCATGGCAGGGCAGTTGGAACGAGTCAATCTTAAGGTCCCTTCCCATCCAAAACCTTCTATAAAATCTATATTGCTGTGAGCAGCAGCACAGGTACCTACTCCTTTTTTCTCTAGTCTAATTAAATTCCAGCAGGAACTTAATAACAAATAGATATCTGTGCAAACTTTTCATCTCTGGACTTCAGCACATTCTGTTCAGATTAAATCTTTGGAGTTTATCTTGTGCCAAATTTAACTTCCACTAAGCATGCAACAGCACAAGTTAACCAAGAGGTTCAGACAAAACTGAGCAAATTTTTGAAAAGGACAAAAAAATGGAGACTGTACACAAAATTCAAAGCTTTCTAAGGCATAAAAATGACAGATAACACATATAACAATGTGTTTGAAATAGTAAGGTAGACTGTATTTTTAAGCAGAAAACACAGAATTAAACTTCCTATGCAATGCTATTCCTATTGCTCTTTGCAAACACATTTTATATTCATTCTTTGTGACATCATCACATAAACCATGCACATTCATTTTTCAACCTTCTTGAGAATCATTAAGTCTGCTGTGGTGAAAAAAAAAAATATTCCATATGGAAGCATCAGCTAATTAATATTCTTCAGGTCATAAACCACTAAGCAAGCAAAATCCAAGCATCTGATCACCAGTTCAAGTCAAATAGTACCTTCAAATTTATGAAATGAAAATTCAGCCAACTCATCATGGATATTTGCATCTCATAAACAATTTACAAATTATGAGAATCATTAACTCAAACTACAAAAGTTAACAGTTTCACCTTGCATAATGTACCACAAAATATGAAATAGATGTTGGCAAAATATTCTTTGCATATCTTGCGCTTATTAGTCGAATATTTGTCATAAATTTTTCTATTTCCTGAAACCAAGTCTAACAATATTTTTCCATGCATAAAATTAACATTCTTACAAAAAAGGTCAGCCTAGTATTTTTTATGCTTGAACAACAGTAGCTTCCATATAAAAATTATTCAACAATTGTGACCCACCTGCATGTCCCTTGTCTAAACTACAGCGAAAAGCATAAAAAATTGTATTCCATTTTCAAAGTCCATTTTACCATCCAGCATCAAACCAGTGCTGAAGAAAAGCAGACTATACTTTCAGAAATTCTTTATGTTAAATGTGGTAGGAATACAAGGGAGTTCTATCTAATTAATTTTTTGAAAGAATCACAAGCACATAAATGACAAATTCCAGTTTAAGGATTATGGAATTGTATGGAGAGTGACTAGCTATTCAACTAAAGATCTCATGTAATTTTCCTGCAATTGCTTTTCCTCTAGGATCTTATATTCATTGATCTGCCAAGGGACATTTTGAATACCTCCGTTGTAGCAGGCACAGGGCCTGCAAGGCCTTGGCTCTCAACTATTTAGTCAAAATAGCAGTTCCTTCTTTTTGAAAGATCGCATTAATGATTCAGAGTTCAGAAATGGATCTTTCAAATATCTGTTTTAAATATAAACAACTCTGTATTTCAATCACAAGCTATACTATAAGACAACATTTTTCTTGAGATTCCAAAATCCCTTTCCCTGCCCAAGGCATGGATGTTGTATTCTTAGAACGAACAGTACTGCAGTTTGCAATCAACATATCTGAAATTATTTGCTTTATAATGTCTTACTTCCCTATTTTTCTCAGTTTAAACCTTACGCTTTTTTCGGCCTTCATATTGATTTACAGAGATATATTATTTTACAACTACTTGCATTAGAATTACCTAAGTCACAGGTTCATCCATTCCTCCTGATAGAACTCTGATTATATTTCTTAAGGGATTTTTTATCTCATCCATCACTGACACTCATTTCTCAGACTTCATTTTCAGTCTCTTTTCCCCCTGCTGGATATTGTTCTCAGTATGGCTAGAGAGGTATTAATCCTTTCTTCTTAAAACATGGGAGTACTCTACTGCACTAAGCACCTGTCTCATAAAAAAATGTTCATAATTCAGGCTTTTTTTTAAAATGAGTACAAACTTACTACTTCCAAACCAGAAATCATTTAGTAGCTCACCATTAGATTTCCATATAGTGCACAGCAAAACTGATTTTTCCTGCACACTTCTTCAGACAATTTCAGATATGTAATTTGGCTTATATATTTAAATATGGCATTTGTAAGCTTATTCTGGAAAAGTACACACTGGTAAAAAGAGGCACTTATGTTCTCATATTCACGTTACAGAGGTGGTTGGTAGCTGCTATCTCATTAAGCAACTACAGGAAGACTATCCTCAGCAGGAGAGTTTGTAGGGTATGAAGTGTGCTCCATAGAGGGACAGAACAAAAGCAGACCTGCTCAGTGACAAAGGACATGACACCTATCTGCCATCACAAGTGCCCAAGGTCATGCTGGATGGAGATTTGAGTAACCCAGTCTAGTGGGTGCCACCCCTGCCCCAGGAAGGAGGATTGGAACTAGACAACCTTTAAGGTCCTTTCCCAAACCATCTGTGATTCTATGAAAAAGGGAGGAAGGGAGAGGAAGAGAGAGGGAGAGTGAGTACACACACAGACACTCCCCCAGCAACTTTGTTTTTTGTTGGACATGCTACATGCCTCTTCTACTGACTACTACTAATGTAACTCCACCAGATAAGTACAATTTCCATTATTCTCTATATTAGCAAATAAAGTAGAACAGGCAGAATGTTACTTCAGGTAGACCACTGAACACAGTTCCCATTCTCAGCAGAAGAAATCAAGTTGAAAGAAATATTGTGCTTTCATAAAAATTGCATTAAGTTATTACGCACTGGCAAATGCAAAGGATTTTGTTTCCATGACACAGCAGTAGTTTCCTACAGAGCTTATCTCTTGCCAGACCCTTGGTGCACAATGTCCAGCTCAATCCTACAGGTTCACAAATTGATGGTACAAGGTAAAGTTAACTCAGCCATTTAAACTGGTCAGTATTCTTAGTCGTTTACACAGTGCTGAGTTGCTCAAGTACCTACTGAAGTCAGCTGAAAGACTGACATGGCTCTCATATGAGGCCTTAAATCAGAAATGCCACACTGTCCTGCCCTTGTTATAAGCAGCACTGTATGTGTGTCTATAGACAAACTTTGTGTTACCTTAGCCACAGATATTTTAGTACTTTTGTGTACCAGATAATTTACCAGAAATGTAACTTTTTTCCTTTTTTTTTTTTAATATCAACTGAATTAAAATGAAAACATTTTTGGATTTGCAATCAAAAGCCAATTATTTTGCACTCTCAAAGTGTAGTAAGACAGCAAAAAGCCTACAGATATGTATACAAATTTATGAATTAGCCCATAAAAACTGCGTGGAAGACTGTGTAAAGATATTGTTTTTAAATTGTGAATTAAGAAAATAATTGTATATTTATTAGACTGTCTCAATTGCTATGACTGTCATAATGGTATGAGCTGCATTTGAGAGTTGATACTGGATGTCAGTGGAGGAAAATGAAAATAGTTCCGTTGATAGATTCTACCTTTAAGAAAATGGTGCTATTAAGAAAATGGTGCTATTGCCTGCAAATGCAGTTAAAACACTATTAAATGCCTGTACTTTGAAATGTATCCCAAAGCTACTTGATGTCTCTTCCTGCATCTTATTAGCAGTCAAAAAAATTCAGATCACCAGAACATTTAAAAATGCTGCCCAGAGCAGAACAATTTTTATTATCAGCAGAGGATTATCAAGTAATCAGGGAACTTTTTCCCCATAGGCAAGTCTGAACTGGTCATTTAGTGTTCATACTGATGAAAATACTCCCTGCAGAGATTCAAAACAGATGATAACTTAATCTCAGCAGCACAATGAAAACCCATCCAGATTTCTTTAAATAAATCCTTCATTTGGAAAGTTACTTTTTTAACAAATAGATATTTACAATTCCTTCCACAGACAATGAGATATGATGGAGACAAGAAAGAAAAGTTCAACCTTAAAAAAACATTGACCAAGGACACTTGAAGAAAGACCAAGCAGTTTCAGAACACTTAATAACAGAACACTTTAGGTGTGACAACAATTTGTCTCAACTGTCACACCTGTCACGTAAAAGTGGAAAAAAACAGTGATGCAGTTTTCAAAATGCAAAATAAAGCAGAACAACAAAATTGCCAGACTCAGTGAGAATCTATTCTGTATTTTATTATCTAAAATACAAAGGAAAATGGAGGTTTCACATAATAGATGTGCATCCTCTTCAGAGAGAAAATAAATCCCTCTGAGTCATTCATGCAGAAAAATTCTCCAAGTTAGGACGGTCTTACAGGGAGCAGAACCCACAAAATATACCTACCCAAAAAATACCAGTAGACTGAGACACATAAAGTCAACAGGAAACAGAATTCCTCAGGAAATCTCTATCCTTGTGTTCTATGACTAACTAGTATTACCTCTACCCGAGCCTACACACTGATGAACACCATTATTCCTCCATTACCAATAAGCACAAGAATTTAAAGGGAAGAAAACAATTCACTTCTCTGGCAGTTGTAATGGTCTACATTTCAGAGGCCCAAGCCATTATTCTCAGAGTCGCATTTTAGGAGTTTTTTATGAGTGCACATAGTAATAATTGAATGTTAGGAATGTGCTAATTTGAACTTCAAAACATAGTGATTTGTTGATATAAGCACACCAAATTGAGTATAGCCTCATCTCAGCATTCAGAAATACTTCTGGAGTATTCAGAATGAGTCGCGCTTTCAATAATCTGTGAAAGTCAATTGGTTGAAGTACGTTGCATCAAGTTAAGAGAACCTTCCTACTTTGCTGAAGTTAGGAAAGCAGTAAGTGAGAAATGCAGTCAAAAGAATGAGATAATTGTACAGGATTTTACTTGCACACTGATAACTTTCTATTTTTCTGACACCTCAGATCAGAAGAGTTCTTTATAGCATGTCTGAGGACCACTGATCTCCTAAGACTGAGATACTGGAGATAACAAGGCCAGCCAATTCACAGACTGGAGTGGCCAACAAGGAAAATGGTAAAATGCTTATAGAATCAATTTTTTACAATTTATTTTGACAGGAATTCCAGCCCGACATGTTCTTTTCTTTGTTCTCCAGAGTGTTCTTGTGCTGGGGGTTTTGTTTTATTGATTAGTTTTGATTTTTTTTTTTTTCAAGAACTAACTCTACTCTTATTTCCATTTTAGTACCTCAGTTTCTCAGTCTTTCAGAAATTCCAAGTGAGTAAAAAGAAGAAAAATTGCTGCAAATAACTTGAAATATAAAAAAATTTAATACTTTTTTAAAAATCACACACACTACAACACTGCAGGTGACCAGTCAACCTAGCAGTGTACAGCAAAGCAAGGAGTAAAGAAGTGTAACTTAGAGAGAAAACCCAAGTAATTCACCATACTCTCTTTTCACCAAAACTTGTTTTTCGAAGTTTATAATATGTTCATCTCCATCTTGATTAGTCAGAACTGTGGTTGTACTATATCACCTGCATAATAAGTCTTTTGGTTTAATGAAAGAGACAGATCTCTCAACTCTACATACTTAGCTTTATTACAGAGACCTTTTTTTTTATTTTGTCATAAATAGATATTGTAAATAAATTTAAACTGTTGTCATTTCTGGGAAGTTAGTAGGCGTTATTCTACGGTTTTTGGGGATTAATCATCCTGGCTTTGTACTTTTGCATATATTCAGATCTACACAAAGAAAAGATGTGTCCACCTGTTTTCCACCACTTTTACGGTTAGAAAAGAAGAAATCGCATTTAAAATATCTTTTTAAAATAACAATGCAAGAGTTTTCCAAGAATATTCCTGTTCGTTTTTACTTCCACAAGTAATTTCTTCTACATTTACATTCAACTTCTTTGCAAACTGAACCTCCTCTTTTACATCAGTTCAATAAGCAAATAAAAAGGGCTACCATTTTAAAATTATCTGACCTTCAGTTGTAATCTTACGTACAATCACTTTTGCAAGAGACAGAGAATTAAGATCATTTCTTCTTTGATTTATCCTGTGTCTTTTAGAAATAATACTTTATACAATATTCTGCACTGAAAACTCAAGTCCTTAAATTGTGCATCATAAAAGAGTACTTAAATACTGCAAATACCAAAGCTTCATCAGGTGAACTCTGCATGAACATTTTGTGTTATCACATTATCATGCGCCACCATTCACATTTCAAGAATTTCTTTAACTTCAAGCAAGGTCCAGAATGTTTTGTAAAAAATTTGTATACAACTCAGGAAAATATACTGAGCATGCAGACTGAAAATGGATTTACAATGCATCCTAGTGTCACAGCCCTTTGATCATCCAAACAATAGCATTGTTCACGAAAACAACCCTTTTTAGCCTATGTACCCAGATTTTCATCTTTCAGAAACAATCATGCAAAACAGGCACCACAGACTGGCCCCATCCACACATCACTCATGGTATGAAATATTACAATGCACACCCACATCCCATGAGGCTCAAAAATGCCTTCATTGCCACCATCACCACTAATACTTGTTTGTAGAGTAAAACAACTAAATAAATGAAGCAATTATTTTATTTTCTTTTTTTTTTCCAACACTGGAGTGAAGTGTGAGATTTTTTAATTGAAGGCAAAGTAATATATGATTGCACAGGTTGGTTATGCAAAGAGAATATCAAGACCACTGTAATGGCTATACATATTGCACCTAGGCTTACGTTCATTCATCTGTGAACCACAAAAATGAATTAAGTTCATTAATAAATAAGGAGTATAAAGACCAAAAAAAAAACCCCAAAAATGTGACAAAACAAAAAACCCAAACCATCACAAGCATGTAAAATGTCATAGGAGACTCTGCTGATTTCTCCTTTTTTTTAACTACCTATTCTCTACAAGTAGTGGACATAAGCAAAGCAAGTGTAACTCTACTTTTTCAAAGGCATCAATAATTTCAGAATACTTCTAAACTTTTTAATATTTTAAAGGAGTCATAAAAAAATAATCTTAAAAAAATTAAACTGTGAGGTAAATTTCCATAACATACAGAATAGGTAAACCCCACCCAATGTAAGTGAGGAAATGCCACCAGTTGTGACATTTGCCAAATCAACTGGATTTATGTTTCAGGCAAATCCTGAGACCATTTCAGAACAACATTCAAGCTTACATCATACTATTTGTATAAACACTGTGTTTTCAGAAGTTTTTTTTTCACATTGGCAGGGGTGAGGGGTGTACGTGTGGTCTTTGTTTTTTGTTGATTTTTTTTATGGTTTACTTATTTCAAACTTCTAACCCAGTATTCTCTTCCTTGGGCTACCTTTTACATCTTTCTTGCTTGCAATATAACAACTATTCATCAGACTGATTTCAATGAACCTAATCTTCATTAAACTCAGTAGGGAGGATTGAATTAAATCCTGAGATTACTGAAATGATAGTGTTAGAGAAACTCCCATATAAGCTAGAAGATTTTCCCTTTCCCACAGTAATCTTTGGCACTTTGGGATTTTTTTGCAAATGAAAATCTGGAACACATAATTTTTAATTTCCTTTAAAAAATTAATTATAAAATACTGTAAAAATGAAAGAAAGCATTAACACTCATCTATTGTATGTGTCATTTGTTCTCACTCAACTATCTAATTTATACCAATTTAATGTACTCAGTATTATTCAGGGATTTAAAATCTTTTACCAGTTTGGGGTTTTTTTCCCCTACAAGATTTATCACAAAAGTATGTTTTTCCAACTACCATAGCTAAAATGTCTGCTTTAAAACTTCACCATACAGTAAAGAAGATAGATATATTCCCAGTGTGGCCATTCACCACCTGCTTAAGCAAATACACTTCAAGATGCTTCTACAATTGTGATAAAGTGACAGCAAATCTAAGAGCACACAGAGCTCATATTCTAAAATGATGATTATACAACTATAGTTTGCATCATAAGGGACCAATAAAAATCTTTATGTTCTGTTTGAATGGCAAGGACTTGTATAAAAGAGAAGATGGAATAGGAAAATAACAAAGAACTAATGCATTGAGCAGTTGCCTTAAATTTAGAAGCACTAATGAAATTTCTTGACCATAATTAGTATCTAACACTGCAAGGATATTTTCCCCTCTTTCAGACTTCTTTTTTTTTAGTGATATACAAGGCTTGCCATTTTACTAGATCCCAGGAGTGCTTTTTTCTCATTTTCCAGGTGGGATTAAGAGTATGGAGTGCTCATGATTAACAACACTTCTGCTATTCTCCATGCATTTAGATTTTTATTCTAATTATCCAAGTGATGACTGGGAAATGCTAATTCATAACTTCCTCCTTGCACAGTGAAGTATCCCAACAAACAGGCTGAATACTAAGTCAAAACTTGCAGTTTTATTAGTCAATAGCACTTTTTTATTATGTAAAACAAACATTATTAGACAGATATCAAATCTGTATTACAACACTGCTAACAGCAAAACTTCAATGCACTGCCTGTTTACCAGGATTCTTAGTAAAAACCCTGTAGAGAATACAGCTAAGAATTCTACTGCTTTAAGGACAACATCAGCAGTTTTCCTTGGCATAAATACTTTTTCTTGTAAAGATTCAGCAGACTTAGTCTCTAAATGGTGAGAAGAAAAAAAAGAATCTCCACCATCTGTTCCAGCCCTGAGGGAAACAAACTTTCCTGGCAGTATATAGTTCAGGATTTAATTGCACCCAAAGCCAATACAAATACATGCAAAAATATAACATCACTCTTAGTGAGTGGAAGTTTGGTATAATTTTATTTCAGCTTTTTCTTAGGGCTATAGTTTAACTTATTTTTGCTATAATCTGTTTTCCTTTATTTCTGTTGTTTGCTTTCAACAATTTTAAATTAAATCCACATTATCATTCCAGATAAAGAGAAAGCTAAAGGATCTAATCAGATTTCATCATCCAGTTTATCAGATTTTTTTTTACTCTGCATGAGTATCAGAAGTACATTTGCTAAGGCCTATGAGAAAGACTAGTTTCTTAATAAAAAGTAAAAACTTCAAATAATACAAATTTTATAAATTTCATATAAACTATTATAAATAATCAGTAACAAAGCTCAGGTTTCAATGACAGCAAAAGGGAGAAGTTCAAAGTCAAACAATAAAAATGAATTAGAATGAGGCTAAAATTAACTATTTTGATTTTCTGAAATTATTGATTTAAAATCAGTTTCCTCTGGAGGATTCTTTGGGCCATTCTACATAAATTTAAATATGAGCTACATTTGTTTTACCTCAGGATAAAATCCGATAATATAATCTACCTTAATTGCAGTTTATGTCAAAAGGAGTATTATATAATCAAAAATTCCATGACAAAAAATGCTGTAATTGAATCACTGATTACAGGTCTCTGGCAAACTTTAAATTATTTTTTTTTTTGCAATGTTTTCTGTTACAGAAATAACACTATAAACTCTGGTTACAGTGGTATAATTTTTTTTTTTAACTAAGGTCTATCAAAACTGCTAAGTCCTGGCAGTAAATAGAATATATACAACATTCATCTAAGTCATGTTACTTTATTTTATTTTCCTGTCTGTGACACAATTGTCAGAGTATCCTGCCCAAGTCTTCTTCTTTAGAAAGTACTTAAAGCTATTTATTTTCTGGTTACTTCTAATATGTGTTCATACTACAACTTTAAAAATTAAAAGTATAATAATAACATGAGAGCTGCCATCACAAGCATGGTGGCAGGAAGCTTTCTGTTTTCTTGTCATAAGATGAGACAAATCAAAGGGAAAAACTGGAAGTTATCTGTAGCAATCTACTGAGAAATGCAATTTGGAAGCATCTGGCTGTTGTATTTCATTATTTATATTCTGTACAATTAGATTCCAAGAAAGTTGAAAAAAATACACACTTGAAAAATATTTACAGATATTGACAATTTGCTTAAACTAGCTACTGTCAACTGAGTAGATTAAGTTTCTTTAAATCAATTTCATTTCTCAGGATTCACTAGGGTGCTACACACTAAAAATAAGCAAACAAGCCTGAAAAGCCAATGTTACATTTCTAATTTAGCTTCCTGTAAACGCCACAACTATCATATATTAAAAGAGACTAAATGGCAAGCCACAAGAGAAAGCTTTTTACTTACAGTTTTATCCACTGTAAATTTACTTACTCCATCCATTATTAGCTACTAGAGCCAGAAATGGAAATTAAATATCATTTTTGCATGCTTACTTTTCTTCAAAATATTCAGATTTTGTAAAAGAAGCTATGGCTTTTTTTAAGTTAGTATACCATACACTAGCCAACTTGAATTACAAAATATCATGCCAATGCCTTGTATATGTATCCAATTGCTAATGATTTTTAAAGGCCAACAATATGTTCCATCAGAAAAATTTCCCACAAGACCTAATGGTAATTCTGACGTTATTTAATTAAAACTTTTTAAACTTTCCATCAGATCAGCAAATGATCAGTAGTTTAAGACTTAGTATTTACTCTAAACTTAAAAAACTGTTTCTCACTTAATACAATACAATGATACAAGCCTGAATACAAGACTTCCTTTATTTACTATAAATTTATGAAAAAAAATTCAGTTTGATTTATTGCTTAATAATTTTCAATATCCCATACCACCAATTTGATAGTAAAAAACAGTTCTTTAATTCTTTTTAAGCACAAGTAGCCATTTTGTCACAACACTGTGCACTATTGTTACCTGTTTTCTTCCAGTTTTAAAAACATTTGCCATCCTCAATACTAGGCACTACCAATATTTATCTTAGAACATAAAAAAAAAAATTGTGTGGTGTTTTTTTTGGCCTTTTCCCAAAATTTTATAGAGCCTATTTGAGCACAGAAATTGAGACATGATTTGAACCATACCTGTACAAGCCTTGTACTGCTAGCAACACATCAACAATTTTCTGACAGTAATGAAAAAAGCAGGAGAACAAAGAATATTCTATTCTGTGAGTAGCACTGCCCTGTCCACGGGCCCAAGTTACCAGGTTTGAAAGGAGGGCACTAGCAGGACTATCCACTGATTACACTTTACCAGAACTCTACTTCTGTTTCTCCTCCTCCGATCGCTCCAATTCTTCCTCAACAGTAACAGAAACTACTGGCTGAATTTTAGCACCCTGAGCTACATTCTGTTTCTTCAAAATCAGGTTGACAGTGTATAAGTAAGGATGTGTTTTTCAGAGAGGCTTATCTACAGAATGGTTGAGGTTGAAGGAAACCATAAGAAATCATCTGGTGCTGCTGCCCTGCTCAAGAAGGGCCACATTCAGCTGGTTGCCCAGGACCACATGCAGTCACATTTTTAGTATCTCCAAGGAAGAACACTTAACAATGTTGGTTGTCTGATTCAGTGACTTGGCAGAGACTTGAGAATGCAGATTTCAGGTTAATACAGCTTCTTTGAACAGACTCAAAACCATTACTAGAAAAATTAAAAGTTTTAAAATTTTCTACCAGTGGTAATCTGTCCATAGACCCATTTCTTAGTGTGGTATCAAACAGCAGTGATGATCTCACAAGAAATTTTAAAGTTTATTAAGTTTGTACAGAGATTAGCTAGAGAACACTAATTCTTCATCACTATGTGAATGTAGAATACATAATAGGTTAGAGCTGATTAATAGATTTATCCCAGCATTGAAGGCATCTATATACGAACATTGGGACTGTTCCAGACACTGAAAATAAAGGATGTCTTTGCAGTATATCTTTAGCCAGGCAATAAAAGCCAAATCTATATTTATAACTTGTTTTGGGAATTGCCCCATTGTCATTGCCCCATCCAACATTTAAGAGATTTGAATTCAATGCAAAGGAGGAAAGAGAGAGTAGAGTTCAAAACTTTAGATGCAAAGATAAAGAATATCATCAACAGCAGTGAAACAGGGAATGTTGAATGTTCAGTTTTTAAATTAAGCTTCTTATATGCATGTTCTCATAAATACCTTGAATTTAGCTTCACTCTGCAGATCTAGTAGCAGATATTACATATGTTGGCCTCATGTGCCAGTTAGTTTAAGCAATTTAAGGTAACACTAGGGAATTTAAGAGACAAATTTGAGACAAATCTAGCAGTCTTGCAGAGACTGTCTTGCAGACAAACCAGCAGTTTTCCAAATCTCATGAGCAACGCAACTCAGGAAAAAGAACTGTGTGGGGAAAGCAGAGTAGAAGAACAGTGATAAAATTTAGTATGGTTTCAAAGGGTATTAAAAGATCCAGCTTTCTGTTAGTTAGATCATCACTTTCCAACAAAGTGCTGAAGTAGCACACCTGCCATTAACAGTGATTTTTACCATTCTGTGAATGTGCAAATACTAATGTTATCTCTGCATGAATTCAAGATTTAATATTAATTTCTTAAGTGTTGCACTAAAGGGAAGATATGTAGATCATAGGCTGGATTAGTAATCCAGGTCTAAGAATTCCTATGTGCTATCAAATGTTCTAAGATCAAGCAGAAACTTTGAGTTCTGAAAGGTTTTTTTCAGATTTCTTTTCACAATACAGCTTGTGTTGAACATACTTCTGGAGTGATTACTGAAGCTTGACACTTTATTGGCAGCAACCTTAAGGGTGATATACGAGAAATTCAGGCTTTTAGAATGTATAATGATGTTTTTAAGAACTTCAATAGAGAAGCCAACTGATAGCCAAATTAAAAAAGAAAATACATCTCAGTTTTTTGCAATGAAAACACTGGATTGATATTCAGATTAACATACTCTAATTTCTTTTGAAAGATAGCTAATGATCAAACTTAAATTTTGTGTTTAAGATTTATATAAAAGACAAGATGAAGTATTTCTAGAAATGAAACTGGTAAAATGACAGAGATTTATATGCTTGCTTTTGAAGTATATGAACATCAGGTAAGATTAAATAAATGTCAGTGCTTCTAAATTAATGTGTCAATATTTTAAGAACCAATCTAAAATCACCAAGGGCACAAATCAAACACAAACACAAAAATTGTAAAAGTACAATACACAAAAACTTGCTCTGAATTTGTTCCTGCTTTCTTATTTCATAATTTTATTTCTTTTCTTGGAATACAAGGCAGCCTGCTCACATCCACTCTTAGGTTGCCCTGATGATTTTGAAAGATGACTTTATATCTTTTTTAAGCCATTTACTACTTTTGATTATTCCTAGTAATGTTTTCTGACCTTTTTCCAGTTTCCTCATACTTATTTTGAGTAAGTAATTTGAAAGTCAGTTTCACAGTCAGCTCTTATCCTCTCCCCTGAACAGCTTAGTACTGGGAGCAAGCTTTCCAACCTATGTTTCTACTCTGTCTTTCAGGAACACTCATGTGAAAAGCAAATATCATAGCAGTCTTTAAATATCTATATATTTTAGTAGTAAGAAATCTGAAACTCACAGACTTTTTAACAGATGAAAATATTCACCAAATGAAAATTAGAAATAAAAAAGGTAAGAGATTAAAATAATGTTATTAACATAAGGATGTCACAGAAGCTACATAAGTAAAAAGCTTACATATTAAGTAAATTTTATTCTACAAACGTTCCATAAAATTCAAAGTATATAGGAACATTTGCTACATCCCTGAGGATTCAAAGCAAATTGCCATTTGCCATAATGACTGAGTGTATCACTGAATGGAAGTAAATATAATGTAAAATATACAAGAACAGGGTGCATAGAAAATACAAGATTAATTTGTCATGGCAAGTTTTTGATCTCTCATTAGAATAATCTTAAATATTTTACATTTTTTAGATCATTCAGGCTTGAGAGCTCCTCTGAAAGTGATTGCAGAATTTTCATTCTCAAACATCCAGTTACACTGGACTTCATCTGAGGGAAATAGAGGACTCTACAGGTACACAAAATACATCTAATTCAAATTCATAGAAAAGGGGATTATAAGTAATTAGCTTCTCTGTAGAATTCATTTTGCATCTATATGAGAAGAAATTGAGACAGTTTATTGACTAACTCTCAGGGTCACAGCTGGCATCTAAACATCTAACCAAGCCAGTAGGAAAAATCGTTCAGTGTCTGATGCATCATGACACACCAATAAGTAACTGAGGGAATAATTATAGGAGTGGAGGAAAACTAATTCCTAATTTAGTATGGCCATTATCTTGATCCGTGTGAAAAATGTAACATTTGCATAACAGTTTCAATCATCAAGGAAAAACTTTCAACTTCAATTACTGTTTTGCATGTGTTCCACACATATTTCAGAAAAAGGTGTGATTTAATTTGGTGTGAAGAAATAAAGATAGTAAGTGAAAAGGAAGGAAGAGGGGAAAAGAAATAAACAAGCTACAATATAAAGCAGGTAATGCATCAGAATTTGAAGTTTTAGTTTAAAAATCAGCATGTCAGCAGAGTACAGCGTTGACACAGCTTTCACTACTTCAAAATGTATTTATCAAATGTTTCAGAAATTGCTCTCTCTGAAGGCCTTGATGCTTTTTATCTGTGTTCTATGCACAGCTTAGCTAAGGCACACATTTCTCAGAGATTTTAATGGAGTTTCAACATATAAACCAAAGAAGGTTTAGCAAGGCAATCTTTAAATTCCACTTAGCATGTAAGTGTTTAAAAGGGCAATTTTCAAACCATTAAGTAGAACTCATGATGTTTGAGATCAACTATAAATCATTTGGTTACAAGATGTATTATTCAAATAACTATAGCTACCTAGCTACTATTATAATGTTAGCTGGGTATATAGAACATTAGCTTTAAAATTTTGTTCTCCAGACACAGAATACTAGTGTTTTCTGGTAAGCTTACTCATTTAAATAAGGTTTCTCATCTCCTCTCATCTTGAGCTCCAAACCCAATCTAAAACTTAAAATTTCTGCATCAAGAAATATGTCCCCCTGAAGAGCAGAGAACGTAGAACCCAGTATGAGGATTTGAAGCACAAATACCTCAAAGCATGACCTTGTTAGAGAAAAAATACAACAAACAAAAAAAGCAAGCCACCAGCTAAGTACATTACAGTAGTTTGATCTGAAAAATCAATGATTAGCAATGAAATTAAAAATATTAACTGCTGTCTTTATACAGTGATTGTTGACACTGACTATCATGTAATAGCATCTTGCAGGCACTCCTTCCCCTCACACCCTGCCCCAGTTCAGACTAGGCTCTTCGAAAGGATTTTGTGAAAGCCTAAACAAAGCACTCAGTATATTGGTTTTCTGATCTTCTTTGAGTTTTTATCGTCTTAGAAGTAGCCCCTTGAAATGAGATCACTTGTGCTCCTAACAAGGAGGACATGTGGCAGTGCCCTTCTGACACCATCAGTATTGATGGGGCTCACCTTCTCTACCCAGGAGGAGCACTCTTAAGGGGTTTTTCCTATTAGCTTTTTAATATTTTTGACCTGTAACTGGCAGAACCTTCAGCTTTATTGAAGGCAATCTACTAGTGGCTAGCTTAGAAATGTTTTACAAAAGAAAGAAATCATATAAAAATAGCTTGATATCTTCTGCCTCCAATACCACATAGATAAAGTGGATGTTTGAAGATATTTACAAAAGATAGGAGATGTTTGGAATATAGTCACAAAAGGCAGCAATGCTTTAACAGCACTGTGCTCTACTACAGCAATGAAGCAGGTGAAATTAACATAGAAGAAACTGATATTGATAATGCCCATATACATGAAATAAGATAAAGAAAAATAACTGTTCCCATCTCATATGTTTAACACTACTGAAGTCAACATAAGATGAGAAAAAAGAAGGAAAATGAAATATTTTAATTTTCGGTGTGTAGTTATAGCCCAAGCTAGAAAACTGGAGTATCTTGATAAATAACAGCTTTCAGAAGGCATCTCACACAAAGTCAGTCAGATACCCTAGCTCTTTGCTAAAGACTGTCATTGACTAAAGGAAAAATCTACTTTTTAACTTTTTTTAATCCAGCATCTAAATTAGGTGTCTGAAGTTGAACATCATTCAGATACTCCATTGTCCACAACAAGTGTGAAAGAAGCATGGTACATTTAAAACATAAAGATGAGCTAACAAAACTTAAGGCAACCTTTGGGTTATGTTTCTACCTGAAGTACTGTCTCATTTCCATAAAAAAATATCTCTTTTTCTAAAATGAAAAAATGTAGCAATGCTATAATTTTTCCCACACATGCTCTGAAATTATTTCTGTTGTATACACCATACTACAGAACTGAAATTAGCCCCATAAATTTAAACATTCTGTGGTCTTATACTGTCATGTCTTCTACTAGAGTACTGCATCAAAGTTTTTTTTTAGAAAGAGATTGTGATGGTTAAGATGGAAGCATTCATGTTTTGTTAATGCACAAACCATTCCCTACTATATATCATACTCCTAGAATCCCATTTTTATTTTCCACTACCTCAGAACACATGCTGCCTACTTAAGGCCTAGATGTTGTGATGGTATATCAGTTGTATACAGTGCCCACAGTTAGTTTTGAACAAAGTTAAACTTTTGCTATTACTTATATATGGATTCCTGTTAGAAGATTTCCACACCCCCAGTTTAACCTATGGATACCTGTACCTCAGCATTTTTTATGAACTAGCTGAGTTTATGATGTTTTCAGGAAAAGACTAATAAAAAAGGGCTTATTAAAAACAAATTCCTCTCCCACCAAAGCCATCCTCCTTTTTTTTTTTTTTTTTTTTTTTTTTACCAGTGAAAACACACTCAAAATCTGTCAAAGTAGTCATAAATATTCAAAGTCTGCACTGGCAGAGTTTCAGAAACCTGGAAGGTGTGCTCACATTATACAAAAAAAGAGCATGTTGCAATTGTTGACATTGTCAACATAAAATGCTTAGCATAAGGTGTAGCTCTCAGAATTTGGGCTGGCATCTCAGAATTCAAAAGATTAAAAAGTAATTAATTTTGCATGCTTTGATGAGTACACAGGTAAATTTTCATTATGCAAATTCAAAGCAAGAAAGACCCATTTAGCCATTAACAAGCTGCTGATCTATCAAATTCAACACCAAATACGAGCACACGTCCTGCAACCTTCCAAAACTCCTCTGAAATCCCAAATTCGATTTTTCCTGCAACAAAGATTAACATCCTTCAGGCTTTGGGATACAAGTACATTTAGATGAATGAGATCAGCAACCACATTTGTAAGGCAAGCTGCCATAGATTAGTTTCTAAGAGACAACTGGTTTATTCAGGTTAAATGCCTAGAGCATTGAGTATAAACAAAAGGGGAAAAAAAAATCCATAAGGTATCTCTGGAGTGCAGTACTTACTGTATTAATATTTCAAGTCATGTATTCACTGTACACTCAGTGCAGACACTATAGAGATTTAATTGAACAGCTTGAAAACACATACCCGATAGCAATATTCCAAATATTGTTCAACCATGCTTACCTTTAAAGAAACAATCTTCATTGTGTACAATGGTGATCTTTTGCTTTTTCAGGCAGGCAGCCCTGTGCACTTCACAGTGGTTTTCATAGAATTCTCCATCAGACCCACACACAGGTTTGTAATGTGGCTTGCAGTGCTCAATGCACAGACACTCTGCTTGGCCAGTCTTCCCATTCACAACGCAGTGCCTGCCCAGACCACAGTACTTGTTTTCACAGGATCCAAAATGGCCATCATGACCAAAATACCCTTAGAAAGAGGAAAAAAGAAAGTTTTTATTTAATAATTACATTTTGCTTAATTGCATGCAAGATACAAAAAGGATTGATTTGAGTAAATGAAGTGAGACCACATCTTTTGTTACATCCTTGACTAATATTATATAAAGGTCAGCCTCATATTAAAAAATTCAGTCTCCTTATCATGACTTTTATACTTTTAATCATTGTCATAGGCTAACTGCAATTTAGAACAAGATCTAGTTACAAGAGTTACTCTTCATTAAAAAATTCATAGTAAATCATTACTTTTTCAATGTATATTGAAGTTTGTCACCTTAAGATTGCTATACTGTTGCATGCAATAGAACAATGTATTCCCTAGAATTTAGACCTTAGGACTGGTCTGAAACTTGGAGGGACTCATAAGGATTGAATCTAACTCTGTGCTCCTTACAGGACTACCTGAATCTAAACCACGTGATTAATAGCATCTTCCAGAAACAACACAAACTCTGACAGGCAGATAAAATAGACATTTACACATTGCGACTGATCCATGAGAATAACTAAAGCAGAATCAGGGATCTGAATCAATATGGAGGATTTAAACAAAACATGACAGAACCTCTGAGGTGGCATTACAATGACATTTCAGGAAACAGAGCATGGAAAAGCAGGACTGATATATCAAGTGAATGGTGCCTAGAAGGAGTCACATGAACCTCTGAGTGGTATTTCAATTATGACAAATGTGATTTGGATGGCAAACAGAGCTTTAAGACTGCTGCAGTAGAAATAGAGGAGCTTCTGCCGGCCACAACTTTCAGTTCCTTCTCCTCCTAAAATAAGGAAATGGATTGTCTACATTAGGCTACCAAAGCCATGTGTCTGCTCTCTATCCTATCTGTGCTGCTGCCACCACTTAAGATAAGCACTCTTGTCAGTAGCAGATCTCTTGGTGAAAGTGGAAGTTCAGTGCACAGTACTATTTCCTAATTATATGGCCAGTTTCCATTTTGACTGCCATAGAACTAACTGGCTTCTTGGCAAGAGTAAGTGCACGATGTGAAAAAGATGTGAATATGAAAGCAGAATTGTCAATTGCAATTACCAATAAATAGGTTTTCTGATAACATAGTTGTGTCATAAAATATGTATAAAAATACTAAAATGCCTCCAAATGCCAGAATAGACACTTCCCTTCACAGTTACTTAATTTTATTCTCTTGCTTTGTACTCCTAATGTCCAGAACAAACACCTGTAATTCCAATTCCTTGCAATACTTTCCTTATCCTCACATCCTAGCTGAATCCATCCTTGGCTAATCCATGTAAAAATAGCATGCAGAAGCAAATCACAATGCATAATTTGGTAGTAATTTGATCATTCTAGATTCATTTTCCACAGCAAAATACTAACATGTCAATACAATGGCTTGACACATATTTCTTCAAGCTACTGAGAATTTATGTTCTTCACTTCAGTAGCAGATATAAAATCTCACCACTTTTTCTTCTGAAGCCTATGGGTCTATTAGGCAACCACACTTTGATTTCTTGCTTTCTCACATAGCACAAATTTTCTAGACAAATGTACTACAGAAAGCACACAACCATGAAATTTGGCTCTAATGACATGCTTTCACTGTATTACTTGATAACAATTTCAGCACAAAGTTGAGAGGACTACATGCTCACGTCAGGTGTTGTATGGCTGGTATAACTAAGCCACAGTGATTTTTATACACATGTAAAGACCCAGCTGATGGTGGGTTTACCTGCTCATGCACTAAAATTACTTGAAACAGGAAAACCCAATGTCTCACCAAAATGACTGGAACAGGAAAACCCAATTCAACATTAAATTTTTCCCATAAGTTTTTAAAAGTATTCCTCCTTGTGCCAATGTGTCACCACTATATGTGAGCAACAAACATCAACTGACAGAAATTAACGCAATTTCCAATTTCCCTTATTTTCTTGTACTAAACCTAAGCTGAGATAAAGCTTTGGAGTACCCAAGAGTGCTTTACAGCACAGGTCATATATTCACATTACAGAATGTAAGAACTTTGAAATGATGGAATTGTTACAGTTTGAGGACAAAGTACATAAACCATTATTATTTATGCTTTCTGAACTGAAGATAAAGATCTCAGAACTCCATCTGACAACTGCTCTGAATTATTGAGGTGTGTGGTGACTCAAAAATGTACTATGCTGTACGGTATGAAAATAGAACTCATTTAAGACTTCTCTTGGGACTTCATCTTGGCACTGTAATTGAATCTGATGCCTGAATGCAAAACACCTTCTTTCAGATAAGGGAGAATAATTTACATTACATATATTGATATTTATAATATTGGTATTTGTCAACATATTCCAATTATGTACAGCAATAAACAAGCAACTTTTCTGCCTTAATGAAAAACTGTATTTATTATGAAATGTTTTATATATGTCTTCATTTTACACCATTAACTACTCCAAAACAATACATAAATTTGCATACATCACTGCATATGCAACTCCTTCAGCTGAAGTCTGTGGTAAAGTTCCCACTGACCTCAAGAGAGGCAGGATTTTTTCTCAGGCACTGTTCTGCACTGAGAAGGGGCAGTTATGTGGTATTTACAGTACATATTTAAGAAAAAACAGAAGTGTACTCTGAGGCACTCCACAAAACTGTGGTTACCAGATTACTCACATCAAAAAAATAAATTAAATCCATGCAATTCCAAAACAGGTGACAAAATGCTCACAACCATAAATTTAACTAAATATGCACCCAATTATGAAAATGTAAACAAATAAATCTAAAGAGGTACTGAGAAATACCAAGAAATGGGTTTAGAAATAAATTTAAAAAACAAATTAACAATCAAAACCCAGCTTAAGTAAAATCAATTTCTGCTGCTTTTCATTGCTTAAATCCAAATTGCAAAAAATCACTATATTTGGCAAATCCTCAATTTTATTTTTTGTTTCCAAAAAAGGCACTTCCATAATTTTAGTCTTGAAATAGAACTGCTACTAAGCTACAGGTAAAATAAACCACATTTTAAATGTGGCTGTGACATGCAGCCCATCCATGAATGGCTCACTATTTCAGTCACCATCAGGAAATTGACACTATTACTATTTGTTCCTTGATATATTATTATTGGAGGTATGCTTTTGATACCTTGATAAAAGATCAGACTTTTCTCAGTTTGTTGGATTTTTAGGGGATTTTTTTGGTTGTTTGGCTGAGTTTGTTGAATGTCAGTGTAGCTAAGTCTCCTGGGATAAAATTGCTTAGGGTGCAGCACCCATTCAGGACACCATCATCATCATCACACACACAGTGTTTCAGAAGACTCTTGTTCTATCTAAGCACACATTTTAGAAGTAAATCAGCCTGAGAAAAACTTAGGACACCGTATTTAGACATAATTCAGTAATTTAGTTGAGAAGGTAAGCAGCACAACATATTAAATATTAAGAGACTGAAAGCCAGTCATTTGAGAAGACAAATTCAAATATTTTTGCCATGAATGCAAACATTTTTCCAGCAATTGTTTTTGCTTATGTGATGATAGGCAAGTCTACATTTGTCAAATGCCACAAAACACAAAAACAGGGAAGCATGGACCCATATGAGTTAAGTACTCTGAATTTTCAGCTAAAAAAGTACTATATTTACATATTTGAGAGGGTCTAAGTACTACAGGAAATAAAATGTACTTTGTTCCATCTGAAAGTAAGTCAAGAAATATTCAAATTATCGCAGTTTTAAGTTAAAAAAAAATCTCACTTTAAGAACTATCACTAAAAATGTATTACACCCAAAACAGTCAAAGCAGTCACCTTGATTTTTCAAATCCTCTTGAAATTTAAAACTCTAAACAGATACCAAATAGAAGAGCAGAAGTTTTTATTTTCAGACAGTAGAAAAAGTAAAATAGTTTTAACTTTAAAAATAAAAATACAGTTGCAAGTTTTCTCTTGGGATTCCTCACACAGGTTGCCTATTTAAAGGATACTTCAACAGCATCCACAACTGAGCAAGTTGTAGGTCACAGTTTGATTCATTTACATCTGGGAATTAAGTTGATGTTTTAGCATGCAAAAGACTCGCAGAAATACACAGAGATGCTTTATCCTTTTATCTAATCAGTTTAGAGAAACATTGCACAGTGTAACTTCAGAAATTCATGAGAGTGTGAACCACCATGTTCTACAGCTGGCCCGGGGCTGGAACACACACACACACAGGCTTTCCATGTGCTGAGCATTCTCTCACGAGCTCAGACTGTTTTCTTACTTCCCTAACAACATAATTTACATTCATGGCTTCTATCCTAACTTGCTGCATCACCCACATGTCATGGGAAACAAAGTGGTAGCTACTTTTCAAGACAATACACTGACTTTTTTTGTGCAAATAACCAATGGTAATTTCTGAGGTCAAAAGACCTGTGCTCCCATTCCCCCCTCTTCTATTTAAAACCACGCTTTAAATTACAATTCCACCTCTACAGCTGTATCTTTGCTTAATACACTATCTGTGAAAGGCCCAACCAAGACTAATCCTTATTTTAGTAAGTGTTCAGTGTAGTCTCAGGTTTTAGTAGCAAAAAAGATTTATCACCACCTACCATTAAGCGTCGTAGGGCATTAACACTGAGCAAGACCACAGTATGACCTGTGAGAATCTGCTCATAAATATTAAAGCTCTAGACCTTTTCTGTTTTTGAACTGCATTTTAGCAACAGTTCTTCAACAATTTTTTATTTCACTAGCCAGAACAGCTTGCAATTACATTGACTCAACTTGACACTAAACCTGCACTACTCATTATCCAGAACTCTCAGTATTATAAATTCTTCAGAAATTGAGACTTTTTTATTTTGGTTATGAATATTTTGGGTAGAGGACAAAAGTTAAAGAAAAGAGTGAATTATTTGAAAGTAAATAAAAAAATTTCAAAAATTTGCAAAGATAATGATTATAGTAATTAATTTCTACCACATAATGGTGCATATTTAAACAAACTTAAGAGAACTTGTGGCTCAAAGACGGGAAGGTGGGAAGCAAGGATAAACAAAAGCCCCATAGCCATGCAGGGGCAAGATGAGGAGCTACAGCCCACAGCCCTGCTCCTGCCAGCAGGAGTGAAAGAAAACCATACACATGGCTCACCATTATCTTGCTGTGGCATGGTTTTCTTTTAGCACCAGGCAAGTAAGGTCCAGTGCCTTACACAAAACTCTATTCTACTTATGTGTAAAATAAGATTTTGGCTGGGTCTTGTATTTTCCTTTCCTTCCTTCTTACCTGCCTTCCCCATCTGCCCTCAGACACACATCTACCCTTCCTCTCTCCTTCCCAGTATGGGCACTGGAAGTATTGTAAAGATTTACACCTCCATAGAACATGATTGAGATCTTCTGGTGGACTCAGTATTTACCAGTGAAGACCAACTAACAGAAACTGACACAGGCTTTATGACTGTACAGGATTTTTTCAACCTTAAAAAAATCAAGCCTAAATACACTTAAGAGAATAAGGGGCCTCTATTCAAATAAAGTGACTTTTTTATTGCCCTGTAAAGGTAAGTCGGAATAAATTAGGAGAAAGTGCCACAGTTTTAAAGGAAATAATTTGGAAAACTACAGTAAGAAAAAGGAAAACAAAATAATACCAAGTAATATCAGGGAGATCTGTAAATGCTGAATTGCCTAGCAATTAACCTGAAATATTGAAACCTCCCATAAAAGTGTATCTGTCAGGCAGAAAAAGTCAGGTTAGCATCTTTGATCATATGAATTTGTTTTTCTTGCCAGCACTTAGAAGCCATCTTCACCAAAATTCACAGAATTTAGTTTCCTCAGAAAGAGAAAAATTAAATCATACCTCCTTTACTTGAATGAAATTGAAGACCAAGAACAAAAACATCCCATAAGAAAATGAGGAAAAGTCACAATACAACCAGAACTACACAAAAATCTCTTTTGCTTATTAGACAGAAACTTTTCCCCCTTTCCAGAGCCTTCAGCTGCTCCTCCCTCATCCTCGTAGCAGCCCCTTTATAGGCTTGCTCCACTCCAGGTGCTCACATCAGCAGGCTCAGCAGCTGCCTGACCCTTGCCTTCTGCAATTACAAAGGCTTTCCACGTGTTCCTGCCTCTGTTAACTTTCTTCCTCACTAACAGGGCTATGAAACACCTGTTTGATATCAGAGCAAATGCCAGTGACAACTCCACTGCAGAACCTTTCCTCCAGTGAGGTGCCTGTTCAGATTTCTGCCTGTACCAGATTCAATTTCACCATCCCAGTGCTGCTGAGCTGTGTTCTGGTCCTGGGCCCATAAAGCAAGGTCCTGTGTGCCACCTCACCTGCCAGCTCCCTCTGGTGACATTACCATACCAGCAAGCACAGCCCTCGTGCTCATGGGAACCAAGAAGGAGCTACCCAATTCTCTCTCACTGCTAGGAGGTGATTCTTGGGCACAATGTTAAACCTTGTAAAAATATACAAGGTTGATTTATTTTTATACTCTCCTTCATTAATCACCCTCCTTACATTTGACCAGTGACCATTAAATTTCTAAAATGGTCTGTGGGCTCCAGACATGCTACTTGCCTCACACAAGGGGAATGGAAAAGACACACAGGTCTAACACCAATAGCTGAATAGATTTGGATTAAGAGCAGTGCTGGCTCTAAGTGTAAATATAGACTGATGTCTTTGAGCAGTTTCAAGCCAGCAATTCATTACTTTCAATTAAATCCTTAGCTCTGATTAGCATTAGCTGTGTTTGTCTTTCTCACATATTATCTTTATTTTGAAAAATGTCTATAATTCATTTAACACCAAACCAGTGGCAAAAAGAGTTTCTTTAACACAAAGCAGGAAACAAATTACACGTTTGCTTCATCACAGATACATGGACCCTTATTCAAATGGTTGATTGCTTTTCAATTGCAGCACAGCAGGCAATCCTCTATTCTGCCAAACACATCACCCAATGTCAGGAAGAGCAGGAAATGTGCATCATAACGACAGCAGTTTTGAAAAGGTCATAGTCTGAACAACATTTCACACATTTTAATGCTTATTTGAAATAAGGCTTTATGAATATCACAAAGGGTTAGCTTAGTTCTCAGTCAGACAAAACAACCTAAATATTTTCTTTGTTATTCAAAAGCCAAACTGGTTCGTTTTAGCAACAATGATCAAAACAATCCAAAGTTTGCGTAAATTACTGACTAGAATTTTCCTTTTACTTAGTTAAAATTGGGAAGGCTCTTAGGATTTGGTTTCAAGAAGCAAGGTTTAACTGCGGTGTCACACAATAATATTAACTGTTCCTCTTTGGCAATCTTTCCACATGAAGAACACAATTGTCCATTTTGAGCTAACGGTATAGTAAAAAACTATTGTTTCCTTGATAGCTATATATGGCTTTCCCTGGGATTAAATATGCTTCTGTATGAAACAACATCAAAACCAGAAAATTTAACTCATTCCTGATCAAGTAGCTGTCATGAAATAGGTAATTCAATTATCCATGGTAAAAACTAGCATACCATAATCCAGATATTATTCAATTCCTGTGTTAGACATTGAAACAACACTGTTTTGTTGGAGTTTTTAACTTCAAAGCCCTTCTTACAGATAAATCAGTGATGTCTTTCTGCTACCTTCCCCGGGGACCTGTAGTAGAAAAAGCAGCACACACATTGAGCAGCATTTAAACCGTATGGTTAAAGTGCAGCATCATTTCTGTTCAAGAAAAGCTAAAAAAGAAATGTCAAATATTTTCAGTTTTACTGATGTGAAACACTTGCTCCTAGTAAATTTTACACTGTCCATTTTTTTCCCAGTTGTTACTAAGGAACTGTGGTGGGTTGGCCCTGTATACCATGTACTGCCCACCCAATTACTTGCTCACTGTCACAGGAATGCAGAAGGAATTCAATAAGGAATTCATTCATTAGTATCCATGGGCAGGCAGATGCCCAGCCGTCTTCTGGAAAATAGCAGAAGTAACAGGGCCATGTCTTAACCACCAATATTTCTCTCTCCCAGCCTATCCTCCTCCTTTTGTCCAGTTATCACTGAGCAGAATGTTTCATGGAGTGGGATGCTCCTTTGGCCAGCCTGGGCCAGCTCCACCAGCCATGTCTTCTCCCAGCTTTCTGCTTTCAGAGGGGCAGAGTGGAAATAGAAAAGGCCTTTATGTAATTCAAGATGTTCAGTGTCAAACACAGCACTGTTGTGGTCACCAGTGTGAGCTACTTTCATGACAGAAAGAGCCAGTACAGTACAGGAACACTGTAGGAGCTTTGAGAGATTTTCCAGGCATTAATAATCCAGCAAAGGGCATGTGGGTGTGTGTGCTGTAATCAAACTGTTAATCACTGGCATGTTTTAGAAAAGAATATATTTAGAAGAACATCACAGTATTTTTCTTGTGTGGATTTTCTCATTCAATTTCTTCTACAAAAGCAGTAAGATACTAATAATTTCCATCTCCTTTACATGTGTGAAATATAAACACTGAATGTTAGGTGATATTAACAAAAAAATGCAAAATGCTTTTCCAGACCTCTTTCAGAAGAGAAAATTGCTCTATGAAAGGAAAAAAAAAATATGGAAAAGTGAAGTATCAAAAATCTTTATCTTGACATACGAGAATCATCTACATGAACAATCCATTTAAAATTACTTCTACATTTATGTATGTCTATTAAAAAATACCTGAAAAACCAGAGATATCCACTCAAATAAATATATAAGTAATTACTTCCACAGAAAATAATGCTCAAGTGAGATCATTCAGTCAAGCAATATGACTACTGAAAAATTTTTCTGTGCTTAGACCAAAGGTATTTTCTGTGATATATAATTCCTAGGGAAAAAAAAGAGAATAAAGTATAGTTTTCCTGCTAAACCTGAGTAACACAGTTTCAATTTTATATCCAGTAGTCTTTATACAAATAGTTTGCTATCAAATCGATTATTCTCTTCTAATAAATATGTAAAAGCAAACTGAAGTCAAAATACAAACAGTCCTATCACCTACTTCATGGAAAATCAATCTTATGAGAAAACCATATATATCTTTACAAATGAGAAAGCATTTAGCTTTCAACAGAAAGAAAAATTCTAGTCAGATATTTCAGCAGTCATGTTTTTTGTATTAGTTGATATAACTTCTGTCTAGTGACAAATTGTCCTTCTAAACATAGAAAACAGCACAATTTTTTTCATAGATAATATTAGAATTTCATAAAAACCACCACCATTCTACATAAGAATTAATCTTGGGCTATAGTAACAGATAATCCTTACTATGCATTCAAGAAATACAAGCTACAGAACTAATTGCACAAAATCATAAAAGATAATTTTAAACTACTATTCAATAGAATGCTGTCTACAAGAACATTTCCAGTGATCCATAACTTCCACACACCTGCTTCATCTGTCGCATTTCTTCCCACCAGAAAATGGCAGAAAGTTAAACTGAAACCGCTGGTCACCACAGCTACCATGCCCTGTCTGCTGTTTAAGTGGTTTAGCTACTGAAATGCAGAAATATTTCAAATGAATGAAAACAAAAATCCTGTTGTAGTATTTGTTGCATATGGAGTTTCTAAAAGCAAGAATAACTTCCATGCCCATTAATAAAGCTAAAGAGTTTGCTGCACATCATAGTTTCTTAGGTAATTTCAAGAAATCTACAAAATTAGATACACAGATATAAATTTACTCTTTATAACTAGAGAAATAAACTTTGCTAAGAGAATAACTATTCTGAGCTACTATATTTTTTATTTATTTAACTGAATTGAAAGTCATTTCAGGTCACCAAAGCCTGTTCATGCTTGGCAACCCTAAATTATTAAATGAAGCAGAAATAAATATTTAATCACAAATCCTTTGAAAGTAACAATGCCTTTGTAACTAAATTTTTACAATCATTTTACTCATAAACAGTTTAGCTGAATGACTGAAATTATAAAACACAATAGATTTTCCTCGATTCTTAAACACTGCCTTTACATCATTTTGGAAACTGTCAAACAAACCTATATGAGATCTGTGTGAAATTACTCATCAGTTCAAAGTTGCTGGAATGACCTGGATAACTGTCTTTATTTGCCACAAATCACTTACCTCTTGACACTATAAATTTATCCTTATGCACAAGCATGACTGAATTATAACTCTATGATTTTCTTTTCAACACCACATTGTAAGGTAACATTCATATAATCCATTTTAAGTCATAGCAGAACTTATTTCACTCTCTTAATTTCATTTTGTATGCACATGAAGTAGCACAGAATTACAGTCCAGGGGAAAAAAAATACAAGTAGGAATAAGAATGACTTTTAAAGCAGTTTAATCCATTAACTGCCATGGTTATTTCTGAAGAATTTGAGTATTAGTGTACTTCTAGTCATACTGGCTAAGACAAACTTCTTGTTGAGTCTTTAAACCTATTCTTTAGTTCATACAGAATTTAACGTGGATCACTTCTTGAATGTTCAACTAAAGCTAAAAAACATTTTAACAGCATTGCTACACATGTATTTGTAAACTAATTTCACAGAATTCTGTTAGCACTACAATTTCTAGAAAACAGAAAAATGATGGATAATGTATTAGAAAAGCTTTGTGGAGCTCTTGCACCTTTTTTGAAAAGGAGGTGGAAAGCCCAGTACCTTGAAAAAATGCCATGTATTTCCTTTACAGTTATTTTTAATTTTCCTCCTGAATTTAATAGACAGTACAAACCATATTCATCAGTATATATGGCCGATTTTTTTTTCAGCGTAGCTTTATTGCAGTGATTTTGTCTGGGCATGTACACTTGACAATGTGCAGGTACTGAACTTCTATCTTCCTCTCAATTCCTCTTCTCATCCCAAGAATTATATGACCTTCCTTCCCACATTTCCCTTCCTGAAGACCTTTTTTAATAGACAGAATTCTCGACAGTAATATTCTGCTCACAGGGACACCACAAGAGCACCACAAATTAACTCAGCAAGAAAAAAAATAAATTCCATGGATTCTGCATTGCAGTCAAGTCAAACTGTTTTTTCAGAACCAGGCACACTTTCCTGTAACTTGATACCTGTGTGCTATAATAAAAGTTAAACTAAGATTTCCAAGGCAGTGATGCCAGCTGAAACAGATAAAAATGTGCAAAAGTCTTAGCAAGCATTAAGTGCACCATCTGAAGTTGTGTCAGTACCGTGAAATTCCTGCAGCTAACACAGAAAGCATTCCAAGTGCTAATGACTAAACTCTTTAGACTTTCAAGGTGTGGGTTTTACTTGGTTTGTTTCCATTCCTTTTTATCCCCCTCTAAGTGAACTATTTGCCTCTTTATTTTGGCATTTGCTTGAGTACTATAAAAATGAGAAGTCATGCATCGTACTGAATAAATGTATAACAAAACAACTGAAAAAAGGGCTTAGTAAATAGAGTAATTTTTCTAACACTATTATCTATTAATGTTGTGTTTTACTAAAAAGAAAACCTCTTTCTTGAAAAATTTCTCAGGGATTATTTAGTGCCTTTTATTTTAAAATAATGTGTAATCTTACAACAATATCTGACACCTTAAAAGACAATATGCACCATTAGCAACAGCAGATGAATAAAGTATTACTTTTTTTTCTCAATTTTCAGTTTTAGAATTTCATGGTCAACAGCAATGGCCCTACTCCTCTTCTCAGATCTGAATTCATATTTAAGATAATTCTGGCTAACTTCAGTTTATTTTCTTTATTCCAATATGTGAGAGGGAGGAAGACGCTTCTGTCCAATTTAGACTTCTAGAGGGATAATCACCAACCTAGAAAATACAGACAGTGTAATGCTTTTAAAAATCAATTTTCCATAGAACCATTGAATCATTAAAGTTAGAAAAGACCTTTAGAATCACTGAGGCCAACTGTTAACCCCACAGTGCCATCTTCAACAATAAACCACATCCTCCAGCGTCACATCTATGGTTTTTGAACGCTTTCAGGTATGGTGACTCTACCACTCTGCAGGACTTGTTCCAATGACTGTTCTTTCAGTGAAGTAATTTTTCCTAATATCTAATCTAACACACACACATACATACATCAATGCAACTTGAAGTCTTTCCCTCTTTTCCCATTGCTTTTCACTTGGAAGAAACCAATCCCCACTTACAACATTCTTTCAGGCAGTTGTAGAGAGCAATAAGGTCTCCTCTGAACCTCCTTTTCTCCAGGCTAAACAATCCTAACTCCCTCAGCCAATTGTCATCAGACTTGTGCTCCATTGCCCTTTTCTGGACACACTGCAGAACCTCAAAGTGTTTCTTGTAGTGAGCGGCTAAAAACTAAACACAGGATTTGAGGTGTGCCCTCACTAGTTCTGAGTCCAGAGAGGATGATCATGGTCTGGTCCTGCTGGCCACACTATTCTTGATACAAGCCAAGATGCCACTGGCCTTCTTTGGCCACCTGGGCACACACTGCTTTATGTTTAGCTGGTGGTCAACCAGCCCCCCCAGGTCCTTTTCTGCTGGGAATTTTTACAGCCATTCTGCCACAAGCCTGTAGCACTGCACGGGACTGTTGTGACACAAGCACAGGACCCAGCACTTGGCCTTTCTGAGTCTTGGCCCATAGAATTGCCTCTGTAGAGCCTTCCTGCCCTCCAGCAGATCAACCCACCCACCTTGGTGTCACCTGCAGACTGGCTGAGGGTGCACTCAATGCTGTCATCCAGATCATCAATAAAGATACTAAACAGGTCTGGGCATAATACTGAGCTCTGGGGAATCCCACCAGTGACCAACCCACCAACATCATGCAACTCCATTCACCATCACTCTCCAGGCCTGGCCATCCACACAGTTTATTACCCAGTGAAGAATATACCTGTCCAAGCCATGGGAAGCTAGTTCTCCAGTCACGAACTTATATTTGATGGAAGACACAATGACAAGGATAAAAGTTAATGAAAAATCAACATGAAAAGCATGTGATTTTGGTTCCTAAGTTTGCATTTAAGGAAATAGAACACAGCCAAAAAAAAAGTAAATCTTCAGGTTTCATTTGTTTACTTGATTCAGCCAAAGCATTTAGGAAAAAAAGACACATCTGTCTTATGATTTCAAATGTGGTAATAATCTGCATGTCCACCATGACTTGTTTTCAATACCAAGGTATTAGAAATGTTTTCCAATGGTAAGAATATCCTTCTATGCATAGGACATAGCACTTCTTTGCCAATAACTTAAACATAAGAAAGGGGAAATAATTGAAGACAAAAACATCAACCATTCATATTTTAACCTGCTGTTATTTCAAACATTTATTTGTTCTAGACTTCAGTTGAACTCTCCACTTTGGTTTGCGTTATTCAAGGGTTCTGTGTGGACTTGATAAGCATTCAGTGATCATGCAGAAAATAGTTCAACTTCTGATTTTTCTAAGAAAATGAGAAAGCTAAATAAGGTAAGCAATTTTCAAAACAAAATAAAACCCAGAGGCCTTGTATTGAACAGGGTTTTTCCTCTTCAGTACCTAAATAAATAAATAAATTTACCAGTGTAAAGTAAAGCAAGGATGTGTGTTTTCATTACTGCTTCTCCACTACAGCCTTATTTTACATAGCTTCCCTAATATATTCCATGAAAATCCAATTTGGCATTCATTCAGTCAGGTGTAAATTCTGGGCCTTCCTACACTAAGGAAAAAAAAGGAAAAAAAGAAGGCAATCATAAGGGATTTGATGATTGTTTCTTGAGATCATGAAATTTTGTAAGCAAGATGAATTCCCTCAAGAGTGGTAGTTCTTAAAAGAAACACTAGTGATTAGGACTAGAGTGTGCAAAAATACTATAATTTCTACATTCCCCCTAGAATAAGAGCAACATTACAAAACAGTCATCTAAACAAACTCACTGTTTATTTTTCTGATACTATTGTTTGAACTATTCTGAAACAATCCTGTTGAAAAAGTAGTTGCTCTGAAGAACATATGTAAAAACAAAGCAGAAAAACTGTTACAGGCCTGTGAAGAAATGGGAGGAAAATAGAAGGACTATAGACCCTAAGCTGAAGTCAAAAACAGTAGAACACGCCAAGGCCATGACAATTCAAGTGTTAAATAAAACTATGAAATGAAATAAAATGAAATGTAAACTCTAAAAGACACCATTGCAAGTATGCATAAAATAATGCATACTTCATCTTATATGATGTCTCATAAAATGAACTCAAATAGCATTAAAAACTATATTTACTTTAATGCTGGTGCTGACACAGACTTTCAAGGATAAACATCGACAGAATCTGAGGTTAAACTGAAAAAATGCTTTTTACTAATAGGTTTGATAACATCTATCATCAGGCATATAACTCTATATCCCTATGTTAGTATACATATCTAACTGTTTTATAAACTGTGAATTCCAAGCTATTACACCACTAAATTAATGAAATACTGACATGAACTGTGTTCTGAGTACAAAATATATAGCAATGCATGTAATTCTGAAGAAGAGAAAACAAAGGAAAGCACTTGAGGTGAAAAGAGCTGCTATTGACAGCTATTTTTCAATAATGTTTTACTATAATACACATAACTTGTCCTTAAACAGGGAAGCATAAAGAGCAAAGGACACTTGCATTCTTCTCTGTAATGGAAAAAGTAAGGTGTTATTCTGGAACTCTCTGATTGCTTTTCCTAATACTGCTACACTTTCTGAAAAATAAAATGAAAATGTAGGAGGGTAAAAATAAATTATTTCCCTCTCATTCCTCAAGAAAATCTGCTTTATTGCTGTGATTCTCAGCCATTCTTATAGTTGAAAAAGTAGATAGTGGATCTTTTGGGGGAAATAAGGTGTTCTGGCCTAACAATTCCTTTTTCTTCCCTCCAAAAACTTTCTTTCCTTTCTACTATCCCTTCATTTGTTCCAATGACACAGAAAAGAAAATTCTCTCTGAGATTCACAATCTACAAACACCTACACCTTTATGCTTAGTCAATCAAGGTTGCTTAATGTGAAATGCTTTGGCAGGTAGCTCTATTATTCTGTATATATTTCATTTTACCTCTCTGGTAGAACAATAACAAAATCCATTATTATGTGATTCTGGAAGTTGTGACAGAAAGTCATGCTTCTATTTGACTCCACCTAGGCCAACATATCTGATTCATACTCTTACAAACAATGGATGAATTTTGAAATACGTTTTGTATTCCTGCTATGAGAGAAATGTATAGTCTGTAAACATCTTATCTATAAGAATTATATGGAGATGAGAAACAACTTCAAAAACTAAAAAGTGGTGTGTTACAAAGCAGGATCCTTATAGATTTCTTTGAAAGAAGACTAGCTTCAGAACAAGCTGGTGATCTTGAGAGGAGTCAAATAATCTGTTCACAGAGAAGAGGAAACATTCAAGCTTAATAAAATTTCTCTGTACAAAACTCCAATTTAAAACTGTATATTTAAAAGTTTAAGTTGCAATCAGATTGAGTTTACTTTTTAAATATTTGATTTCTGAGGGATCAAAAGGAAAACTACAAAACAACATCCAGACTACATTAACATCAACAATTAACATGGACAAAGCACAAACCACTGGTCATTAAATAGTTCCTGAGAATAAAGGCCATTTTAAATATACAGAACACAAAGATCTGTTCAAGAAGCAGTTAACAGATTTTTCATGGAGATCTTTTTTTTTTTTTCTATGAATTGGGCAAAAATTTGGGGGAAGGTGTCACTGCTTATCTTTATATTATTTACGTATTCCAGTTCAAGAAGAAAAGTCAGTCGGTTGCCAAAATTCTCTCCGAAAAATCTCTTGTATGAGATACAAAGACTGTGCAAAAGGAAGGTGCATCCACCACTGCAAATCCAGTTCTCTTTCTTTTCCCAAATAGCATTCAAATTTTCATCAAAACTTCATCCTAATTAAATCATCATTCTGAAATCAAAATATTAGACTAAAATGATAAAAATGGACTCATGAGCCTACCAAAGGCACTTAAAAAAAATCCAGTGCTTCTGTCACTACAGAGGTGGTCTAAAATTTTTTCACATGTTCAATTATTGAGTCCAGAATTCCAACACTTTTTGTTTGGATATCAAAGCTGCTGTATCTTTGTGATGTAATAAAAGTAGAAAAAAAAATAGTAATATTTTATCATTTGAAAAAATCCTAATTCCCCAGTAATATCTAAATTGCTCTTGTGCCCATTAGGGTCTTCTCATCATTAAATCAACCTATTTTGCCAGTACTTCACAAATACTCATAGGTTCTTCTTTAAACCAGAAGGGAGGAAACATCATATTTCACCAAATTTTATTAGTTGGTATATTAATCAGGCAAATCCAATCTCCGCATCATAGGTTTTTTTATGGTGCCTTCAAGTGAACAACATGCCAAAGGTACCTAAAGATAAATATAAATTATATTATAAATAATACCTAAAGGTTAAAAACAAAGTGAAATAGTTGTAAGTTGTCTACAAGGTATTGTTAATATATTATTATCATGTTCCCCATACATGGTATGATAATCCTGTGAACAATTTCATGAATAAGAGGTCAACTTTAGAATAATTTTTAATAAAATCAGCAATATCTCAATATGGAAAAAGAGTATAAGAAATTGATCTAAAAAGAGAAGTAACTAAAAAGGTGAGGAAGAGTAAAATGTGTTACTTAAAAAGACTCAAGCACATCTTTAATAGTAAAGCTAAATATTTCATTAGGGAAAGTCAACTTGTCACATAAAAATATTTTGCTGTACTACAGTTGTCCTCATGCTTTGCTTGCTAGGAACCTTATGCATCAGGTCTACATAATATATGACAAATGATTCCACAAAATCAAAATTGAACTTGTAATGAAGATATATATTGCACTCAGCAACATGAAGGAATAACCAAACTGTCCAAATACATTCTGATAAAGAACATTCCAAAAGTCATTATGTTGTTTTATGTTTTTTATCAAGTATTTTATAAAATCATAGGAAATTAACTAAATTATTAAGGAATAAAGAATCCTGGTGAACAGATAAGGAAAATACAGTTTTCTGCTAGAGAGAACTTTACCTTCAGATTTTAAAGTCACACTGCAAGCTTTCCTGCATGTGATAAAATCACAAAATACAGCAAAAGTCATGTCAGTTGTTTTCTTTACTATTCAGTACACTTCAGGGTCACAGATGAGTTTAAAATGCAGTAGTAAGCACTTTGATGCTAAGGATCTTGAGAGAATAACGATCACATGGAATGAAGCTGACTGGAAACACTGTTCTAGCAAGAATCAGATAATGTAACAGATTTTTATTAGAAAATATAAATTTGTTGGAAAAAATTCTCCATGGGAAGATATTCACTTGAAAAAACTGACCAGATAAAGTGGTTGAGACTGTAATAGACAGTAGCCTGATTTTTGCTGAGGACACAGGATACTAAAACAGTTCACATTTAAAATACTTGAAGGCAATAAAATTTACTGAGGGTAAAAAGCCCCTTGGCTCTGAACAAGTTGCAATTCTGATAAGTCTCAATTCACTGTCACTATAAAATTTTGATTCACTTCTGAAACTGAAGAGGACCATCAACTTTAGTCAAAAATTTGTCCAAGCTTGAGTATACTTTTGATTTTCCCCATATTGGGAAAGTCTTCACCATATGTCTCTGACATAGTGCAGGGCCGTACTGTAAAGTAAAAAAGTCCCTTCACAACTTGCTCTTCATCAATACTATTCACAGTGATGGGACTCAGTAGTATAAAGCTTCTTAATCCACCTAGAGTTAAGATTTAACTATATAAAAATCTGACAGCACATAACAGAGTACAGAAGTCTTATAATCTGTTCAGAGACCTCATCTCTTCCATCCTCATGGAGTGAAATGAGTATTCTTGCTGGTGTAATTCCAGAAAAAGAAAATGATGAATGCTACTCATTCTGCACTAATACTCATGCACATCTCTCTTCTCTACTATCATTTGCAACACTTTAGAACAGAATTTTGTCTTGTTGCTACTAAAGTACAGAAGCTAGAACTTCTTTCTTTTCATTTTTTTTTACATTTCTACTATTCCAGCTTTAAATAATTATATCTTCTGAATGCCTCCTGCTATTTCTCCTGAGATAGTTTTTAAAAAGTACAAAATATCATCACCCACCCAAGGATGATTCTAGTAAAGGTAAGAAAGAAATTTAACAGTTTTTTGTTCCCCAGAGAACACCACGTGACTGGAGCTGTTTTTACACAGTAGTGTAAAAATAACATATCAACACCACAGAATAATAGCGATGCTTCATAAACTATATGGTGTTATTATAAAGGTACTGTATGCAAACTTACATGGGATGACTTTCTAAAAAGTTTATTTAATATAGCCAAGCTCCATTTCATATAAATCAGTAAGAAGGCAGAATTAAGCCACGTTAATGTAAACTTATTTCTCTAAACACTAGGCAGTCTCCTGGTCACTGCAGGGAAAGAAAGCAATTCACATCACTTTGTGCATCAACAGGAAACTATCCATGTAGGTCACCCATGCTCCAGGGAACAGGTGGAAGCCAAAGGGGAAAGACAGGCATATAAACCCTTTTGGCTAATGACTAATTTGAATTAAGTGTTTAAAGCCCACAAGATTCAGTCCTGAGATATATGAAAAAAATTAGTTTTAAGGTCCACATATTTACTTGCATAAGGGTTAAGATTCAATGTCTTAGACACTTTTCTGTTCAAATCCTGAGTACCCTACACATCTAAAGTGTTCTCTGTGGAAGGCACAGTCCTCACTCTGCAGAAAAAAAATTTATGATCCACCTTGCTTTCTTCCATGTCTTTTATGAACTTACATAATTTTCTTATTGAGGAAATTACAATCATTTTCCTATATCTAGTAAGAACAAAAAATAAAGAGTGTAGATTGCTCTTTGAGCCATCAGCCTAATGAAACTTGTATTCCCATTGTCTTCTGTTTCTCAGCACTGTCTTTGCATTTTTCTTTTCCTTGCCCTAAATTTTTCTCATATTTTACAGTAAATCTATATCTCCTATAACATACTACCAGATAATAGTCACAGTGTAAGTTGAATAGACCAAATAGGCAAACCAACTGACATGCCAGCATGTATACAGAGGTTAGTTAGCCTGACAATACTTATGTGCAGCACAACTTGAAAATATCTTTTCTCTCTGTGAGATTCTAATTAAGTAGTTAATTTTTCAAAGTTGTTAACTGGGATAAACATGGTAGAATGTATTTCTAAAACTACTAGTTTCTGGTTTCAAGTTGACTCAACCTGATCAATATGCTTAAAAAATTATTATGAGGGGATGGACAGAAGAAAAAAAGGAGAAGATGACTCAGATGATTCTACAAGCTTCCTTTTCTAAATAACCCAGACTATAAAAGAAGAAAAGGAAAAATACAAGGAATAAAATGGCAGCTAATAAATAGTTAATTATGTGCTGAGTAGGAAGTATTTGATTTACCTTTGGACAGAGCTGATAGTTAGGGTAAGAAAACAACTTACCCTACAACAAGAACACAACAAAGTAGAATGACCATCAGGAGATTTATTAGAGTGAGAGTGATTCAAAATAATTTTAATGCTACCTAAAATTCATCCGGCAGTTAAACTCCTTGTGCTAGGTCTATAAAACATCTTGTAAATAAACACATTCCTGATGCTATTAAATACCTTCACTGCAGTCATCAAAGGCAGTCAGCATCTTATACATGCAAGATGAGTTCAAGTTAATGTTATCACTGGATTTCTTTGCCTATTTGATTGTTAGATGTATTCACTAGTGCATACATTTTCCTGTCATTTTTCTCAATGTTAATCACCTACAACATTTTTAAATAGTCCAAAATTCCGTATCAAAAATAAATTCTTAAATTTTACAGACATTTATGCACTTGCTCACTGCAAGTGTGAGAAGGTCAGAGCTACAAAAATAAAATCCTCTTAAATATGCAATCCTCTTAAAACAGATTTTTGTCTATAAATTTTGCTTGAATCACAGATGACTTCTATGTCAATGTTCATTTTATACATGTTAATATGACAGTGGAAAAAAATGAAGAGTTCGTGTGCTAAACATTAAAACCAAAATTTTAAAGCCTGAAATTGCAGATGGTTTAGATTTGCTATACTAAAAGTCATGTGCTGTCCTGAAATCTCCTTCATCCCATCTTCAGATTCTTCAGCACAACAATAGAAAACACTTCCAATCTTTGCAATTTCTCCTCAGGGCTAGAAGTGTCCCTTTTTCTCTGTGGTCCTGTCACAACCAGGCTTAGGGGTGGATCTCTGCTCTGTAATCACAGTGGAATTAACACCTCCTTATGTAAAAACACGGAAGCAAATCCACAGTTATCATGGTAAATCACAGGACTCGGAGATACCACAGCTAAAATATTGTTTCAGTGAAAATGCCAGTCTCTCTGTTTTCTCTACTTTCATTCTTAATTTTGTTGGGTTTTTTCAGAGCCTAGAAAATCTGGTAGCAGACAGACTTTTCAGACTGCTGCCTATAGTTGTGTGATGCATAAGTGCACTGAACACTTCAAGTAAATCAACATCACAGTAGCCATGTTACTGAGGAGTGTAAGCTCCTTTGCTCCTAATAACAAGGATAAATTTTTGCTGCATGACACCTTGGAATGACTACTGCTACACAAAGGCTCAGTGGATTTTGGAAATGAGAATGTTTTCTTTCTTAGGTTGCAATTTCTTATTTAAAATGCCCTAGCTACAAATACTAAGTGCATGTTTCTGTTGAAAACTCACCTAAAGAAATCCCAGTATGTATTAAGGATGATCCAGTTCTCCAGTTTCAGGGATTTAAAAAAAAATAATAAATTTATTTTTCTGCAATAAGGAGATAATGTGAAAATGGGGAGGGGGGTTCTTCTTTTTTGGTTTTATCTCTTTTAGTTTTAAGCATATGTAATTTTCATGAAATAGTTTACTCACATTTTCACCATGTTTAACTAAGGAAAAAAAAAAGCAGAAGGGCAACATCTTTTAAAAAAAACCCAGTACCGACACTCAAGGCATACGCCTCTCAAAATTTTTCGTCTTCTATGGACAGTGTAGATAGATGGAGAATGAAAGGAAAATTACTTCTAGCATAGCAGATAAAGCATAAAATTCCTATTAACTAGAAAATGTGGCATAGAAAGTTCATTTCCTGTTTTGGTGGATAATGTGACCAGCTCCGAGAAAAAAAAAAAAAAAAAAGGAATTAGTACCATATAAACACACATTAACTATTGAAATGAAAGTTGTTGTTATGATTTGCACAATATCCAATCCAATTTTAGCTATAAGAAATTATATAAAATGAGATTTGGAAAGAAAATCACTGCTCACATACCTTCAGTCTTCCCCACTGTTTTTCATACTACTAAAACTTTGAATACCAATAGGTATTATAGATATGTTATAGATGTGCTTCAGAAAAAGGTATGAGGTCAGAGTTAAGCCAACAGGAGCATATACCTCATTGTTCTCATATGCCCTATATTCACTAAACCAAAATATTTTATGTGTTCTGAAAATAATTGTTTTTCATTTCTTATAGCTGTCTCCCTAAAGTCAAGAATATAAAGATAAACTGCTAGTAATGTAGCCATATTTACAACACCTGAGATAGAATGCAAATATTCAGAATACAAGTTCCTTGTTATTAGACTCTTGGCACTGCTTTGTGTCAATATCATTACTGTATCTACAAAAATGCCTTTAATTTTTTGAGCCTTTTCTCCCTTGTCTGTGTCCTCTAAGGCAATTGACAGTTGTATTGTTTTGGGTTTGGTTTTTTTTTTTTGGTGTATATAAATGCACTTCATATACAAAACTAAACTCTGAAAGAGAGAGCCTGATACAGGCTTGTTGTTTGATTGTTAACAGAGGAATTCATAACAGAATTTGAACTGTGATCAGCCTGAGTTATACTGTCTTCCACTAGAATTTCAATTTTAACCTTAGATAGTTTGGACACATAAAAACTGCCTCTCTTCTCTATCACAGAGTGCCACATTCCAGAACAACAGAAATATTGAAATAGATTCCCGCTACAGAAATGAAAAATAAACAAATATGAGATTCATTTCCTCATGTTGAAGGCTGTTTGTCATATTAAGCAACTTCAATATGAATGCAATCATCCTCCTGCCTATTGGCATAAATCTAGTCCTTCTTTTGCACATTCACCTGTAGATTGAACTCTAGATTCAGTGAAAATTTAATACCTTAAGCATATAGCTTGATTACATAAGTTTTTAATATCTGTTCATGTCTCTAAATTTCCAATTTCTAATATTTCTTTTTTTTTTTTCCTCTCCAGCAGAAACTAGAGATGCCCAGGCAAAATTATATTGTGGACAAATAATACAACTTGTAGCATTCACAGGCATCTAAAGCTGTAATAGAAATGTTTAACAATAGCACAGGCATTTCCTATTGTAATTAGACATTTCAGCCATGTTCAGCTGAGTCAAGTAAGACGACTTTAAGTAACTAGAGATGTCTTCCTCAAGATCAAACCCAGATTTTTTAAATCACTTTTTTTGCAATTTTTTAAAATTTCTGAATAATAAGCATGACACCGCACCAGCTTTAGACTCTACATGTGTTCATTCATGCTAGTTTGATTATTTAATGATTAATTTCTATTTTGTATACTATTTTTGGTCTGTGTATCTTAACATTGTCTCCTCCAACTAAGGAAATATTAAATAGAATTGCCACCCAGTAGGCTTGCCCTAGATAAACAATAGAAAATCCCTGAACAGATTAGTGGTTTACAAATGCTTTAATGGTTTCCTCTGAGACAAGATTCTGGACTCCTTTATTGCAAGCAAGGATTACAAATGTAATCTCATACTGGGGCTAGCTCTCTAGTTCAAAAATTCTGCTACCAAAACACTAAAATATCTGTTAGGGACAGAAGAATATGACTTGTGACCTACCTTGTGTGTATAAGTCAGTAGGGTGCTTTCATATGTTCCATATATAAGGAAACATATATATTTCAATAAGAAAAGCTGACAGAAAAAGTACAGAAGTCCTCAGAATAAAGCTCTGGAGGACATTAAAGATGTACAGTCAAGGCCTGTGAAGCAAAATATAATTTTTTCAGAGATATGAGATTTCCCTATGAAAATCTGATTTTATATGCTTCATGTAAAATATGTATGGTTATTTAGTGCCAAAAATAGACACAAAGTCTGTAACTCCAGTAGAACCCTTGGAGCATGAAGTAGCTACAGAAGAGTACTGCATGGACTAAAACTAATTTCTGCATCTTTGACTACTAGATTGTAATACAGATGTTTAGATCATGCATACATGAGGGAATCTTCAGTACACAGATAAATGTGGAACAATATAATTTGCTATCCCCTGCATCAGCCGAATGAGTTAGCATTCAAGAGTGTATTAAACTAGAGGAATTAAATTAATTGTGGCAGCTCACATGTATGAAGGAAGCTCAGTGGTTGTTCTGCTGCCTGAAAGTTTTTTTTTTTTTGCTCTTTCAAGGTATTTTTTAAGGGTACAGGATGGCAGCTGCTAAAACACAAAATGTTTGCAGCTGCTTCATGAACTCAATACCACAGATCAGAACTTTACAACAAGTTCTGATCAGACCTTGTTGGCAAATAAGCCATGTAAGGTCTGAGTTAAAACAAAAAAAGTATCTGCTAAACTACAGGGTCAAATTGTCTCTCACAGCCTTGCCCATCTTGCTTACCTGTGTTATGATCTAACTTCAATAGTGAAATCAGTAGGATCTGACTCAGACCTCTCACATCCTAGAACATTTAAACCTTTACATGACAAACACAAGACTATAATCTTCATTTCAGAAAGTGACTCCTGCCCAGTGTTGGTCAGAGTGAGGGTGGTCAAGTCTTTCTGAGTAATCTACTCAAAATCTCTAGTTGTAGCCTTTGATAGACCCAAATTTATGTTTTATTGCCAGACTATATAATCAAATTTTTAAACATTTTAATTACAACCATAAAATTAAGTTTTTCCAATGAGATTAGTCAGATTTTTACTTATCTGTGGATGATTTACAATTCTTACAGGCACTTATCTATCTCACTGATGTTTCATTCTATCAAATATTTTTGGTCTCTCATTGCTGCTCCTAAACTGGCTGCTGTATTTTGACATCATAAATCAAAGACATGAAAATATTTCAAGCCCAGACAAACTGGAAAGCTTTTTCACTCAAGCAACTATTGTAGTGAAAAAGATATAAGCATTTATCCAAATACACAAAAATAATTTTAATGACTACTTGATGTCCTACTGTAATTTTAGCAATTTTTTTCATAAGTCTAGTTCTATTTTTTAGAAATACACATAAATCTGTGATGCATATTATACTCTGCTACTAGTATGTACTGTAAATTGTATACACACACAGTTTTAGCTCATAGAAAATAGAGCTTTTGTTATTAGGTCTTTTCTGGAAGTCTTTAAAAAGTTATGTTACACAAAAGAACAAAATAGATCTAAACCACATTATTTGCTTAGTGCTGCTATGGACATTTTAATAACTGAGTGTTACAGATAAAAATTCCATTGGGCACCACTGAAAACTTCCCTCCAGCAGCAATTCAGATCTTAGCTTTTGCTTTTGAAATGTTGCAGCAAAGGAAGATACTTTCTTTTTCTGTATAGCTTTACATACAGAGAATATAAACATCAGCTTAACCCTTGCGTAGATGCTTGAAAATCTATATGCACAGAAGATTTCCTCAGAAAGCTTCCACAGGAGCATAAATTATATCTCTCCTGTAAATCTCTTTCACATTTACAGGAAGATGAGTTTTGCTTAAGTCTCCTAAGGAATGCAATCCTGTAAACCTTGGTCTTACCTATTAAAAATCATATTTCCTTGTCATTTGGCATCTTTTTAATTTGTAACACTGTGTCAAAAGCATTAGACAGCACAAAACTGTCTATTCAGCAGTGTCAATAGGATGTAAGTTCACCAGTCATTTGGCATCCAAAAAGCAGCTTCTACACATTCTGGTTTCTCTAAGTTTCCCACTCCCTTAATGTTGAAATGATTTTATTCAATATAAAATTGACATCTCCAAACAATAAGCTCAGAAAACCAAGTTACGATAATTAAATTCAAATGCATTATTTCCTTAACTTGAATATCTTTTCAAACATTTATTTTGCTAGTCTGTTAGTCAGTTGTTAAAACATTTCAACTTTTCACAAATGTTAAAAATGTTGTTAAAAAAAGACAAAAGTTTTCTAGCTTTTCTTTATAACTTTCAAACACAAAAGCTTGCTTGGATTTAAGGGCTTTTATTGAATTATTTTCAACAGAATTTTCATAGTACTGTTTTAAAGTTTATAAATTATTAAAGAAAAGAGAAATAAAGAAAGGAAAGGAAAACAAGGCTTGCTTGCCTGGCATACAATTGTGAGGTTCTGCATTTCTTATAGTGCAATGGATAAATTTTCATTTATATTCATTTTTTGCTTGTATTTTAGATTAATAAAATTATTACTTATATAGGAAAAAAACCCTAAATCTACCAAAAAGGTAGAAGTGCTACAGATTTTAGCTCATTGGTTCATCCAAAAATTTATGTCATTTTGATTAAGCTGCAAACATTTTGGCAATAAAGTGACTTCTGAAGTTCTAAAAACATATGAGATGTGACCAACAGAAGTACAAAACACATTTTTGATGCAACGGATAATTTATGCCAAATCTCTTCAGTGTGGTAACACCACACTGGAAAAGCTCAGTCAAAATTCCATGCTCAAATTCACAACTAAAGTATGCACAGCACATTTTTTAAAACACGACTACTATAAAAGAGAACATCAAGCATTTTGATATCCCTTTAAGACATTTGTATGTGAATGTGCATGTCAGACACATGGCTCTCTGTCAAAACCAGCATATGATGGTATGTGCAAACTGGAACCAAGGTAAAATAATAGTAATAATTTGTAAAAAATTATTACTAAAAAAAGGTAGGTAGTGTTGTTCCATATATTAATTACAGATCTCTTATTAAAACACAAGCAGAAAATATATTTTTAGTACCAAGGAATTAGCTAATACATGTTTATCTTTGAATAAATACCAGTTACTATTCAGACTACCTTTTAAGCAAAAACTTAGTCAAAAACTATTATTCCATTGAAAGCCAAAAAATATACTTCGATTTTTTTAATTTGTAACATACATGTTTACAGGTTTCAAAGTGAACAGATAAAACATACTCTGCTAAAGCTTGTAGTTGTATAGCTGAAGGGAAGAAGCAGATCAAATCCAAGTGTATTGCATATTTTGTTACCTGAATAATGTAAAGCCTACAAACTAGTTATCAATTTTTCAGATAACATAAAATAGAATGGTTTATTTTTTCATTATATGAATTTCATTATTTAGTAGAAGAAAATGACTGTTCCATTATTTATCATTTGCTGTTTATTTATTTAGTATAGGGGTAGCCAAACATTTTCGACCCAACAGCCAAAAAAATCAGTTTGATATTGTTCAAGATGACATTCTTTCTAACTTCAGAAAAACATGTCAAAATGTAAAATGTGAACAAAAAAAGAATAAGGGATATCCTGCTCTCCTGCTCTTGGGACAACAAAATAGAATCAATGAAACAGTACCCACATGAAAACAAATATTATGAAACTATGGAATAATTACTAGTGAGAAAATAGTTATGAGAGGAATGCACCAAAATAAGGAATTTCTGTGTGCTTTGTAAAGCTGAGTGGAAAAACTCTCCTTATCTAAAATATTTCTGAATTTCCATTGTGAAACTGGCTTTCAGTTTGTTTTACACATGACATGACAAAGTTTCTGAAATCAATACATAAGCACGGGTACTGAAATGAATACAATGTGTATTTCAAGCTCATAGTCATGAACCTCTGTGGAAAGACCAACAGACTAAAGGCTCTGACAAATTCAATTCATGCAATATGAACTTCAGTTCCTGCTTCTGAAAGGCCTAGCTTATCCCACAGAGTTCTTGGGAATAAAAGAAACACTAATTACTGATGGCAGACAGATACTGCAAATAAAGGTCATTTTCAGTAGCTGGCTGTATTACAATGTGCTCCACAACTCTGATAGAACCAAATATTAATATGGCATGAGTACGCCTTCAAATTAGAGGATGTACATCCTATAGACAGTTCTAAATTTAACATTATTTTTGCAGCTTGTGCTGCTGTGTATTGTGGCTGATAAACTGCTCTTGTTTATTTTTAATTAGAAAATAAAAACATATGTAGCCCCTAGGTTCGCCTGCTCTCTGAGTTAGAGAAGAGCTTTTCTCTCTATTTCTTAAGTGGAAAATCTTACACTTCAAGAAGTAGCATTACCACAGTCCACCCTGCAACTTAAGTCAGCTTCTCTGGGCCTCCACACCATCTCAAGTTAGAAAACATTCAGGACAGAATAAATAGTCAGGTGTCTGCTAGCTTTCCCTGTATGCATAATATGATTCACCCACTCGATGAAAAGCTCACTAAAGCTCACGAGCCCTGAGTCAAAGACCAAGGAAAAAAATAAGACACAATTAACCAACTTGGTTCACTGGTACCCAGCTTTTCTCTCTTATTTGGAGAATGGTGCCAGAAGAAGTGGCCAGGTCTCCCTCTTACTACCTTAAAACACTTTCCTGGTTGCTCTGAGGTTCAGCTCCATCTTCTACAGACACTGTCTTTGACAAGCAGAGGCACAATTAGATTGGCTAACAATGTTTAACAGAGGGGTATTCCCTTCAAAAGAAAACCTTAAAATGTTTCATAATAAGCAGTAATCATTTCCATCTGCTGTTGGAAGATGGCAGGATCTTTTTAGTCCTTGTTTTTGTGCTAAGCACACCCCACCTCTTCTACCTCAACTTAATCAATGAATTTTGAATTTTTCTATGTGAAGAAAGTAAGAGCATTTTCATGAACTGATACACTCTGAAAAGAGATACAAATTTCTAAATAATTGACCTCTGCACAATATTTCCCAAAGCACAAGGGAGTAATTTTGTAAATGTATTGCTAAGATGCTATGATGGTACTCTGAAAAGGATTTTTTTTTTTTTGCATTTTAATTCTTTCAGAATTATGTGCTCTGGTTTACATCTCTGTCTGCCATCAAAATCAAGCACACCTGCAGAATCCCACTGAAGTCAATCAAATTCAATATATGCATATAAAAATATACCAATACAGAATGTTTTTGACTCTATGGCCTGCAAAAGGTGATTGCACACAAGTTAATAAAATTGTCATATTCAAATTAGGGGGCATTTTAAAATTCCATCTATTAATTTTTAGGCCATTTAAAAATCATTAATCTATTTTGCACTACTCTTTGCAGGGAATCCAATGTTTTTCAGCAACCAGCATGATTCAAAAGCTCTTTAAAAAGTGATATGCAAACATCACATGAACTACAACAGCTTATCTGTGCACACTTAACATTCCTCGAGTTAAAGCATTTTTCAACATTTTTCTTCAAGTTGTCCTTCCAGTGCCCTATCTGAAATTAAAGAACAAAAATTCTAAGCCTGTTTAATTTAGAATAGCAATGAATTAATCCTAATAATGAAATAACTTCAATACAACGTTGTCTTTGAATCATTAGAGGATTTGCAGATAGTATCTTGTGAATGCAAACAAGATAATCACACAAGCACAGATACCAAATAACCCTTTTTCCAAACACTGGTGGGCATGCATATTCAACAAAATGCAAATATTGACTTTTCTGATAGCAACTAGATCAGATTGCTAAGGTGCCTGATGAGACACTGCAATCCCAGTGTGGGAAACAGTACTGACCTTCATGCTCTGCATGGCAAGCCTCTAGCTTGCTTGCATTTATGATTCCCCTAAACTCTGAGCGTTTGCCACAACTGCAAGAATAAAGTAGACATGTGGAAAAGGGCAATCTCAGTCAGCACAGAAGAGCCTAAAAGAAAGTAAACAGGTTTCATGTCTCATATTACCTCTCCAGAGAGACAAGGAAAGGAAGGAATGCCATTTGCAACTGACTGCATATGAAGATCAATGGGCACATAAAACCCTTTTTTTCTTAATAAGCAAGTAGAGGGGATAACAGATCACACACCTTGCACATTCAGCAGTCAGGATGTCCAGCAGGTGTGTTAGAATACAGACCTATGAAAAATGTTAATGCTTTAAAGAGTGTTCATCCAGAATGAGTGCATACAGTCACAGAGAGTCACATAACATGCTTTACCAAAAACTTCCCCAAACATGCTATAAAAACCCAAATTTAAAAGAAGAAATACCTATAATACTGTACATTTAAGTTTGTGTATTTTAATCTTGAACTACATCATACTTCCAAGTTTTGCGTAATCCAACACTTCAATTTGAAGTGGAAATAAAAAAATTAAAGGGAAAAAGTCTAGCATTTCCTGCTACTTTTATTACATTTGCTATAGATTGTATGATACCTCAAAAGGTTTATTTAAAATAAATGTGTTTATCATTTAATAGCATTTAAAGGCAATTAAAGACTCACAAGAAATAATTTTTTTCCTAGATTCTGATTTCTGTTCTGAGATCCTCTTTTGACACATATTTAACTGTATGTCTGTCCTGACATTTTATCTGTACATCTATGAACATATAGATATACTTATATAAGTTTATTAATATATATTTAAACAGGAATATGTTAAACAACCTTAGAAACACTATGTTTAGGCAATATAAATAACTTTATATTTGTATTTCAGCTTTCATCATTCTGTATTACTTCTGCCAATGTATTTCGTTTGTGAAACTCCTAACTCTATGTACTGCTTTTATTTTGAGATGTCAGTTACAATTATAAAGAGTAATAAGATTTTCAGTATTCCTGGGGAAAGAAGGTCAGATTACTGCTAATTAAACCATAGTACAACCTACATATATGATCCTTTAAGCACATAAATTATGATTCTGATACCACAATGTTTTTATTGGATTTTTTCCCTCCATTTGTAATGCATTTTTAGTGGGCAATTATCCTTAAGGCTACAAATCACAGCTTTTATGTTTTATGAGGAAGAATCAATGTGTGCTTATTAGAAAGTTGGTGGCACTTATAATGCAAATGGAAATTTTCTATGCCTTTCTATTTGCTAAAATTCCCTAATCTTTCCTTCCTTCTGAGAGCCTTCATTTAATCAGCTCTACGCAGGACTTTAAAAAGCTAAGGAAAATGCTTGATTTAATACTATTGGATTTATTTATTTCTAAGATAATGAAATGCTTTCTTAAATTTCCATTAAAGTAATGATGCCATGGACTTTTATAGTCTTTTAAAAGAATGAAAACATCAAGATTTGACTGATTATTGCTAGTGGGCCAGCATTCCCAAATGTACATGTGGGTTTTGTGCATAACTCAAATGAAGAAGAATTTGAACCTTATTATTGAGAATTTTTGTTTTGATATCCTGCCAGCATAGCAATCTAAGCCTATGCTTAGGTCTAGACAGGACACCAAATGCTAGAGAAACAAAAATTCATAGCCTGGGCATCATATGTGAAAATAAATCCTATGTGATACAAAGTCCAGTGAGAGCATAAAGAGAAGAAAGAATCCCACTCTGTCATGTTGCCATTGAATATAAGGACACTTGCTTATAGAATGGCATTTAGATGTGCAAACACTCGTGTCAAATCTCTTAGACTATTTAACCAACCATCAGCCATTAGTTTATCAGCCGTGGATTTACCTCTTAATCAGCCCATGTGCAAGAAAATTCTGATAAGTGCATGGACAAAAATCTATCCCACTGTATTTCTTTCCCAGGCTGGGAACTCTGATAAACAGCTTTTTGATCAATAACTGTTGCCTAAACAGCCAAAGGCTTCGCTTTATGTAGTTATGCAGGGCCACACAGAATTGCAGTTTGTTGCTGTCATTGCAATGACACCATATGGATATCCTTCCCATAGCTGAGCAAAACAAAATCTGGCAAACCTTATTGTCAATTATTACAATTTTGAAAGATAAATTTTTTCTGACAGTTGTCTATACATCATATAAACTTATATATAAGTCCTTAAGAATCAGTCAAAATTTACTCTATTATGATTTCAGATAATATTTAAAAAATTAGAAAATATCTGAATCCATATTGATTAGTAAAATACAATTATTTCTTGAAGATTCACAAGACCCTCCAAGGTGATGGAGGAATAGGTCAATTTACAAAAAAATGAGCTTGTAAAGACATGATCCAAACTGAATGTTCACCTTAACTATTTTCACTCAGACTCATGAAGTTCACTCCTTTTCAGAATCTGAAACTGAAAACTATGTGCCCTATGACTGTGAAGAAAGCTAGAAGTTACTTCAAATACTTAATCTCTAATAACCTTTGAAAGTTCAAAGGCATATCCTACCCTTCAATATTCAAGGGAGGTTGCATTTTAAGCCTTACACATATTCTTCCCCAGAGAACACAGATTACTTTCTGCCATGCCAAATCTTGAAAGATATGAATACCTGGTATGAAAAAGGGAGACAGAGCTTATGCAAAAAGGGGCACAGGTGGGAAAGAACACAGAAAAAGAAGGCTTTAGAGAAAATTATCCAGGCCATGGCTGCACAAATAAAGTTATATTTACACAGGTATGCAAAGGAAATAAACCAGAGCGTTTTATCATAACCTATAAAATGAAACATTTTACCTCACCCTATAAACAGAACACAATAAATGAGTTTTCCAGATAAGAGAAGTCCTGCTTCAGTTTAAAGGAGAAGCTGAGTGACTCCTTGTATCATCTCTCTCCGGCAATTTCCTGAGGTTTTTCTTTCATTAATGCATCACTTTGCATGAACTCAAATAAATTTGTGTACAGGTAAAGCACCAAACTTCCTGCTTAGTTCCACAGAACCAGGGAAATTCCTCCTGAAAGATGTTTCATTCAGTTTTTACTTTATTATTTGCTCATGATCACACATAGCATTTTTAATATCATATTAATTCATGCAAAGAGGAGAAAACTGCACATGAAGAAATATCTTAGTGCAGACAAGAAGTACTGCCTCTTGTTTAAAATAATCTACCTAGCTTTTCATTTCAGGAGTTCCATGCTTTTTTCAAGCGTCTGTATCAACAAGCTTTCAAAGTATCCCATTCTGCTAGGAAAAACAAACTATGTTCTTGAGTTTTGCTTAAAAATACTGTGTGATCACTGTAGTAACTCTTCTCTATACATGCTTATGATTAAATTAAATTCAATCTAAAGCATTAATTCCTTCAGCAGTGTATTCAGATCTACATCTCAGTAACTACTGCCAACTTCTTGCCTCCCTTTTTTCTTCCCATAATGCTATTATGTATATCTAAAGAAAAGAAAACAAAACCAAACCACCACCTTTTTTAATAATAGAAAATTATTTTTTACATTTCAGCAAATATTTAATAAGCTAATTTGAAAAATGAAATTTTATTATTAGGAAGAAAGGGTAGAAAGTTGTATTCATTTGCTAAAGATGTACACAACTGCATAATCAAAACAATTATTTAAAACATCTCATATATACATATACATGCATTCACACATATACATATACATATGCATCTACGTATATATGAATTAAGAAGCAAAAAGACATTTGAGTGACTGTGTCCTGTGTTGGCAGGACAACAGGACAGACAAACATCATATAGCCAACCCAGTACAGACTGCAACCTCTGGTTTGGATCCCCTCAGAGGAAGGTATAATAATTACCCACATTTAAACTGCTAGTTAAAATGGATGCATTCATTCCTTGTAAAGTTTCCTTAGAAACACTAGACTCTTAAGCATAATCTAAACAGACAGCTGGGTCCACCCTTTATGATAATGTGCCACGCAGCTTTATGAATCTGACCTTTGGAAACAAATGAGGAATTTTATACTGCCCCACCATAATTGTTAGTGACAGGCGTTTTAGCAGTCTGTAATTTGCACTCCACTGTAACACCTACTTTCAGTTATGATGTAAACCTTAACAGGATCTGACACCATCAATCATGTCCTGGTGTTTAAGGCAAGCGACAAAAGAGCGTGCTTGGAGTAAACTAGAACATGACCTTAATGATAATGAAACATATCTACCCTTGCTATTCAAAGACAAAGACAGAAAATGAATACTGTAATTGTCTCAATCAGCATCTGAATGATACACAGCCCTGCAATAATTGGGCGTGAGATTTGAGGTGGAAATTGTGTTTAACAGACTCATTTTTCAAGTTTATATAAGTTCTGATTTTCTGTTAAGTTGCTTGCAAGACTTATTTGATAGGAGAAAATATGTTTTTAATGTATAATCAATAGCACTCTGAGGAACACTGTATGAATGCAAAAATTAATTCTGTTTAAGATGGCACGAGTATGGAAATTTCTTCTACGTAACACAAATGTGTCAGGTTTTTTCCACATAAGTGTTCTTAAAAGTTTATGGCCTATAACCACCACAGAAAACCTACATGTAAGTTATGTTGATAGTTATCAGTGTTATAAATATGCAATAAAAATCAATGGCCTCATACCTGAATGAAAAAGATAGCTATTTACAGGTATTTATAAAAAAAAAATATATAAATTAAATAGAATTTATTTCTGAAATACCAGTATTTATTCAGATCTTTTGCTTCTGATTGCTATGTATTCCTCCTCAACTTCACTTTTCTTTCATGACAACCCTTTCTCAACTTTAAATACTTCTGTATGAATAGTCTAATTGAATTACTATTTTATATAAACATAGAGATAATACTGAGATCTACTGATAAAGCAAGGGTTATGCTATAGGCAAATAAAACACAACAGAAATTGCTTTCTTCTAGTATAAATTCTAATATACATTTTTAGCTATTACATTGTATACTTTTTATTTACAAATAATCCACAAGTATTTAGTTTAATAGCATTAGTATATTTTATGACACACACTTTGCTTTTTGAAAATCTATTCTAAAAGGAAAACTTCAACTTGTTCAGATAGGAAGATTCTTTTGCTTCAACAGTCTGTTACACAAAATGTGAGCTGCACTTTCTATCATTCTCATTTGTTTATTTTTGGTCATAATAATTGCTTGCTACATCACAAGTAGTGTGAGATAGCCTGCTCCACCTGGCTATTATATGCCAAATATAACTAAGATATCTGTGGTGCTGATACAAATCGTATTTTGCTCTTCATTATGAGAATGAAGGTTCTAACAAAGGCATAGGGTAGACAAAAAAAAGTAGATAATACTTTAAAACAGCTAAGCTTCACAGGAAATGACCCATTTTACATTCAGATTTCTATTGTTAGCATTATCAAAGGAATATTCACTACATGTGAGAAACATGGCATGCATAGTCTACAGACACTGCACTAATGTATATATATCTGTATTAAAGGATCCAAGAATACTTTTTCTGTGAGTTTAGTGCAAAACTTCAAGAGCCCAAGAGCTAATTCAAATTACCTTTTATAGCCATCTGTGACTAATGTACCTCTTTTAAGATGAAAGAGGTAAACTAAAGCCATTATTGAGAATACATTGTCTCAAGCACAAAAAAGAATTTTAATATATAAAACTACAAAGCTTTTAGCATTAATTTTTAACTTTAAAACCTCAACATTATTAATAATAAAATAATAGGCTAACTTAAAGTCAAGTCACATTAATTAGCTCTTCTCAGCCTGCTCCTGGAACAACACAAGAAATTACCCAAAATATTTTCATTATAACATTCAAGTTAAACAGTAGCTTCTCTTACATGGAAGCTTAAAAAAAAAATCAAACTGTATTGCTATTCAAAGTCTTTTGTGGGTCACACAACATTAAAATTCAGACTACCAATACATTTAAATATAAATAACCAAAATTCCTACATTCATCCTCTGAGTGACTTCTTTAAAGATAGCAAAGTATTAATAGGAATGAATATGTATTCCAGTCAGTATTCAGCACTCCCCTCCCCTGCCAGTGCTCAATCTCTTCTCCACTGTATCTGTTCAAGTTAAGTGTTTGTGCACTACAGAGAAAAACTTCATGAATACCACTGAACTTATTCTCTCTTGTCAAGTTCACAATGTCTGCTTTGAAGTAGATCTAATAATTTAACAGAATGCAACTTAAATTTTAGGAGGACACGGATGAATTTTTTTAAAAAAACCAAAACAGGGATACCAATCTCTTATGTTAGCTCTACTATGCTACTACATGCAGAAATAATCATTGTATCTCTTGTTGGAATAGATATATCATATTGGAGAAGAGTTCTTGCCTGGAATTTTGACACAGACCATATTTTTCCCTTCCAAATTTCTGAAAGTAATGAATATTACATATGAGAAGAAAACCTCAAATGTACATTTTCCTGCTGTAAAGCAAATCCAAAGAAGAAAGAAATTCTTTGTATGTATAATTCCTAAAGCAACTTACAAGTCAGGCACGAAGAATTTCATCCTTTTATGAATACAATAGACAGAGTTTTAGAATATTTTTGCTTTCACATTTTCTCCACTATCATCATATATACACTATTACATAAAATATAGAGGATCATTTCTATATAAATTATCAGGCAATACATATTATAATTATACACAATAAATATCAGTAGTTATTTCTGTAATCATTATCAGAATATATGTGCATCCCCCCACAGTTTTAAAAAGTGGCAGAAATAATGGATATGCATTAAAGAAAAATTAAAGACACATCTGATTATTCCAATGGATTTTTTGAATATACAGTGACAGCTGTGAATTTTTGCATAATTTAAATAATTTTTTTCGTCTCATAGCAAAAATGGACTTGGAAACTTTGCAGCCAAGCAGTATACAGTTGGAAGTAACTCCTCTGTGAAAATGCAAACATAATTTGTAACAAAACACTCAAGAAATTCCATATGATACTGTTCCTCCCCTGACACTAACACAACAAAACTGCAGGCAATTTTTCACTAGTGTGGAAAGTAGGTCTGGAATTTATCTTAAGGTAAATGCTGCAATTCTGTAAAATATATGCACCATGTTGTATTCACTTGTTATTACTTTAGCCTTTTTAATTAATTTCTTGACTAAGATAAAGTGTGTTTACCTCAAGATAACAACTGGTGAGGCCATATTTGTGCAGCTTACACTGTTTATGTCCATGGCATTACACTGGTAGCAAGTCTGACTAGGTTATTATACAAATACTGTGCTGCATTGACAGATGGATATCAAAATTGGATTTCAGCATTGTCCAATAATGCTTTGTTTAAAAGAAATAAGAAAACATTTTCATATATCTCTATATGCAGTAGACACCTTGCTCTTAGTGTATACTTTCTGTGTCAGGTAATCACACTGTTACTGAAGATACCACCTAGAACTGATATCTGACACTGATTTACACACTTTACTTTCTCAAAATGAGCTTCAAGTCTGATGAAAAATAAATTATAAGATTAACTGTTATACTAAAATTATTTTCACACATGAAGAAATTTATTTCTTTTAAATGCATTTCATAATCTGACACTGAATTGATTCAGACATTAGCATTATAATTTCTATAAATGTTAATAATGATAAAGCCATTCCAACATAATAATAATAAAGAACACTCCAAAACATTCAGTTAATAACACTACATCTGTAGGTCTTTTGTAAGAAAGGGAAAAGAGAATTATTCAGGTGTAAAACAGAACTGCACTTCTTATGACAATTCTTAAGCAACAAAGAGATTTGAGTTTCAGTTGACCAGGCCATGGAGAAGAACAGAACAGGATAAAGGGGATAGGATTTGGCATACTTACTCCAAAAATACTCACACCAACTCTTCAAAGTTTATTCATTCAGGTAAATTGGAAAATAATGACAAGAAAAGAACTTCAGAACAAACACTGTAGGTCAGATGGGACAACCATTTACCAACCTTTTGCTGCTACACATATTCTCTAAAATACTACATTTTTTTCTGAAACGTAGTGATCTAGTAGAGAAGCTGCCAGAGCATAACAAAATAAAACACTAGTCAGTTCAGTCCAGGAGGATTGCACTTCAAATTCTAACTACAGAGAATTAATAGTGATCTGTTGAAAAACAAATTATTAATAATTTTCTTAATTATTTTAATATCATAATTATACTATTACAATTGTTATATTACCTATAATTATATAATATTTATTATTATTATATATTATAATTATTGCAATATTTTTAATAATGCTTGAGTAGACAAACAGAATCACTGGATACATTACAGAATGTAATGAACTGTATTTTTTGCCAGAGTTAATGGTTTTAACATGACAAAGGATGCTGGTATCATGTATTCTGTATCAGATCATGCATAGCTTTGTCCATTACCAAAAGTAATAACAGCCAGACATATCACAGAAAAGATCTAACAGTTTGTTCACCCACTGGCATTTGAGAGTATCTCCAGACACAATTTCACTTTTACAAGTTACTATTCAAAGAAGGCCTTACTGATTTTGTCCTTTAAATTCTCTAAACTAAAATTTCTCAAGCTTTTTTTTCATTTCTTCTTGTCTTACTTTCATCAGTGCATAGAAAAAGATTACACCAATCCAGGATTTCAGAAAAGGAATGTTGTGAAGGTATGCTAACTATTTAAAGACGAAAAAGCAAGTAAGATATGCAGGTGATGCCTATATAATTTCCTCTCTAATTTTGGTAGCTAAAGATTATAAAAGGAACAGATGTTTCTTAATGATATCAGAGGAGTCTGGCAATATGTTCATAATCATAGATAATTATGGTTTTGAAACTAATCTGTGAGTCAATAATGGTTTTACATTCAGATTATTAAGGTAAGCATAAAGTGAGAAGTATTGAGTACAATTAGAAACTCAAGTTGTAATTAAAATTATGTCAGTCAAAATTTTCTAAATGGTTTAATTTTGAGCATTAGTGATGTTCAAAGCTCAGATCAATAGTATCTAGCAAATATTTTAAAAGAATCCTATACAGCTAGTATGCTACACCTATACAGGGGCTCTTAACTAAAGTAAAAAAATTTCCAAATTAATAAATTATTTCCATGCATATTTTGAAAATGTTACGAAAAGTGCATATTTTCCAAATCTTAGTTGGAGCACTTGTTGTATCTTTGAAATGTGCTCTTTAAGTTGCTGGAACTATTAGGCAAAGTTACACTACTGTTTCATTGCTCAATATCAACACAAAAGCAGCCTTACTCTCAGCCTAAATTCAGAAATTTTTCTGATTTTGCTGGTGTTTTTTTAGAAAGATATTACACATTGTTTCTCTATACTGGAATCAAACTTTTAACTATAAAAAAAAAAGTATTGTACTGTAGTTCAAACTATTACTAAGCTTAGGGACTGATCTGAAATGCTACCAGTTGACTGAAATATTTTTGTGGCTCATCATTTCCTGTGTGCCAGTGTTTTTTCTGTGAAAAAGAATTGAGATCCCTTTAAGGTTTGGCATATAGTTGAAATGGGTCAACCTTCTGGTACTTCAGAAGTAACATTTTTTCAGAATAATGTTGTCATAAACTAGTTCAACTTTAAAGTTTATAATGTTATTTATTACAAGCACATTAGTGTCTCTAAACTCAAACATAGGCTGGGAAGAAAATTCTTCACATTGCTTAAATGTAACAATTTCTGATGTTTCCAAATCATCACAAAAATTATCTATTTTATCTTCCACTATATGTTTGGAAATAAAACATTCTTTTGTCTGAAGGAGTTAACACTGGAAAAGAAAGGTAAGGAGGGTCAAATGGGACTTCAAACCAGCAATTAAAAGTTAGCAAGGTTTGGTTGGTAATTGCCTTGTTATTTCTTTCATATTATAGAAGTGTTATAAAACTAATTTCAATTGTATTTTCCCTGGTGATAATCATTTTCACATAGAAAAAAATCTTGGAAGCATATGGAAGTTTGCCAACATACATTAAAACTGTAAAATGTTAACATAGTGTTTTACATAAAAGCAGTGTTGCTTTTCTCAAACAGTGTACAAAAAGATCTGTTACCTGTTAAGTAAAACTAGAAAAAGAATATCACAGATCAGAAAGAGATGGGACTAGTGTCAGAACAGAGGGTGTTTGAGTATTGGCTTCTATTCTGGTGTGACTTAGAGGCTGAAAACAGAAGCAACAGATGGGAAAAACAAACAGATCAGAAATGTATCAGGAGAAAAAAAAATACTACCGAACAATAAAAACATACTTACTAAAATAAAAATAGGAAACAGATGTATTTTACAGCAGTTTTTTATAAATTAGTTAAAATCAAAAATTCATAGGTATTTATAATGTAATAAAAGATACAGAATGCTTCTTTATACTAATATATTGATCCTGCTGAAGTCAAAAAGCATTTGAATTGAATTCTGCTGCAATATCCTCCCCTCTTAAAAATACAATCTAATGAAATTATTATTAATAAAAATTAGATACTGAACTACTGGCTTCAACAGAAGTTACAAGGCACAACAGAGACATCAGCATTTCACTTGGTAACAATGAACTTGCCTTCTGAATTAAGAGGACAACATTGCTTCTGAAAGCATCAGAACTGTTAAGAAACCACAGAAAACTTTTTGTCCTTTTATCATATGCAGTGGCTGATATATGTAGAGTGTAAGGAATATTGTGAGGAACCCATCCCAAGAACTTGAGGAAAATTTACCGCTCTCAGAAGAACATACACAGAGCACAAAACATTTAGATATTGCATGTGAACTGCAGTTAATCATTGACAAGACAAATATGCTTATGCTGAAACATTAATTTAGCCTTGTTTCATCTGAACCAACCAGTATTTTAAGTAGGATTTTAAGATTTTATATGCTGTAAGTAAAATAAAAATACCTTTCTGAAACTTTGCGATTACATGGATAAATAACACATGATTCAAAGAATATGAAAAGAGAACGCCACAAAAAAACCTCAACTCAAAATAGTATTATGCAATAAAGTATATCCTTAGATACATGTATGTTTCAAAGACTAGTCTGTGCATAATTAGTCTTCCCGACCACTGAAATCTTCCAAGTTACATTGTCAGTTTAGGCAGAGACAAACAGATCTTGCAGGAAGTTCCGTAGGTTAAATATTTCCTCGAGTGATGGTACAGATAGAATTATAACAATTTTGTGCAGCTCAGCACCAACAGCACTGCCTAGCTGAAGAAAATGTTTATTTCCCTTCAAGTAGAGTTTAATGGGTTCCTTTGGTTGAAGGTGTGAACACTTCACAATCCTTTGAAAATTGTTTCCATGGTTAGTTCACTAAATTAACAGCTAATGAATAAGATGGGCATTCCCATCCAGCTCATGACTTCGTTCCTACTTTTACTTGTTGCTCACATACATACCGTGATGACCACCTCACAGCATGGGGTGGCATGTGTGAAAAAGACTGTCAATCATCATATACAACTGACATAAATCATAAAAATCCACAAAGAATGGCCCATTTCAGAATTCTTCAGTATTCACAAATAATTTATTCCTGTAATCTGATCACAGTTGTCACAGTCTTTTTCATCATTTGTATTAAGCCATCAGACAGGAAAGCATTTTGAAAAATACATCATGGATACACTCACTAGATCTAGAGAAGATTCATCTTTACATTGTATTACCCCTGAAAAGAAAATTATAAATCACAAATGGGTTGAAAATAAAGGGAATTTTTTGGTTCAATTATTTCTCCCATGCACACTCTTCAAATGAAGGACCATAGGTCATTCAGATGATGTAAATTATCATATCATTATAAACAATCTAATTGTCCTGACACAACTCCAATCAACCATCAGCTTTAGCTTGCCTTTAGATGCTTGTGTTTATACTCCATGTGAGAGAAATCAAGAAAATTGAGATGAATGAGTACTGTGATACATAAATAACTGAATTAAGAACAGCTAACTCAGGTGATATGATTACACATTGCTTCCTAAGGTAATAAAGATATATGTTGGTTTGTCACTTAATTCCCTCCTCTCTTTGCAACATTTAATTGTCACTCTTTCTCCTATCCTCCCTTTGTTTCCTATTGAAAGTTATCGCATATCCTATCTCTATAAAAAACTAAAATATCAAGAGAACAAGCTTTGCCACCTTTGGCAATTTTGCTTTTCATTGCTTGCTTAGCAATTTTTAATGAAGAGGTTTGGACATTCTGTCTCTTAACAGACTTTATATTAGGAAAAAAAAAGGTGTGAAATCCACATTTGAGTTTTGGAAGTCTTGGTATCCGTGAAAAAAGTTTGCTTCTGGATATTCTATTTCACACAGTGCTTAGCCACTGGCAAAGAGTAAGGTGCAGTGAAAATATAAATTGTATGCAAAAACCACCCACAACAGTTGTTTTGCAAGGCAACCTATTAAAGGCATGATTAATTTGTGAACAAATTGGAATCACACCCAGATTCAGATTTACTGAATGGAAAGGGAGAAGGTAAATTGGTGGTACTGATGTTTTATGGAAAACATCAGTAATAACCAATAACCAGCCATAGGCAAGGACATGAACTTGGTGAGAAACTGTGCAGCCCATCCCATCCAAAGCGCAGCAGTGTTGTTCAACTCAGAGTTCCAAAAATAGTAGCTAATATATTTACTTTCTATATTTCAATCCCTTTCCTAAAAATATATTTGTCATTTCAAATACTAAAATACTTAGCAAACAATCCATCTCGATTTTTTTTACCAAAATTCAATGCTACATTTGTGATAATTATAAGAATGTCCACATTTTGAAAACAATTGGCACTTACCTTTATTTCTTGAGCTTTCATGATTCTTTTCCTGCTGCAATTAAGAGCAGAAAAATGTATTAATTGCAGAATTAGTTATCACAAAAATGATAAAATCATAGACATACATGATCCACATGAGAAACTATAGTTCCCCCTCCATCCTGCTCCAAAGTAAAATCAACTACACTTTGCCTGATGCCTAAAGAGTCCTATATAAACCATTTGCAAACTCCTCTAGCATTTTTTACTTTTTTTTTTCCTCCCACAATGACTGGAATTAAGTGCTGGAACACATTACCCAATGGAGCCATGCAGTCTCTGTCACTTGACCTTTGTCTTGGGAGATGCTCATAATCCAATTGCACAAGCCCCTGTAAAACTGGGACTTGTCCCATGATGTAATTTTGAAGCTTGAAAATTTACTCAAGACACTAATCTGCCCCCAAAATTTCAAACTTCGATTTTACACAATATTTGCTCAAAAAGATGCTCTTTATTTTGGGTATTGCAATTTTTCAAATATTTGCTGCTATATACATTTTTGCCAGTAAAAATAGCATTAGGAGTAGGCAAAATGCAAAACACTTCTAAATTTCGTTCCATTAAAAGATAGCTTTTCTTTTACAATTTTAACAAGGAAAGGAAATTACATAGCTTTTTTTCTTTTGCTGCAATTTTTAATGGCCATTTTTAAGCATTTTAGCTTTTGATAACAAAGAGAGTGTTCTGGTTACCCTTTAGTACTAATTACATTGATTTATTTTACCTATATAGACCAAGGATTTGTTATCATTATGTGCTCATAAGAGGTTCATTGAGTCTTAAAAGCATCCAGACTGTACACAGAAATCTATAGAAAATGTTAATACTTCTACACCAACACATATATCCTTTAACAGCATATCTGTTAATATTTTCTAACTCACAGGGACAAAGAAATGTTTAGTTAATATTAACTTAAGCATAAGGCCATCTTATCCTCAAACAAGCAAAACATATTGTTCCAACATTTTTGATTTTGTGAAATAATAAATAATATGGCTAGTGATGCAATATTTTTGTTGTTCCCTGCAACCCAATTTTACAAATCTAAGTCAATGATTCTTTTCTTGTTTCTTTTCAAACAAATATGTTAAAACTTGTATGTATTTGGAAATTATATTTTTAAATTTCTCCATGACTACATTAGAAACACTAGTGAGAAATTTAAAAAAAAAAGGAAAAAATTCATTATCAGTAAAATATGACATATTAGATTCGTTTTTTAGTATTTCCTAAACCATATGAATGGTATTTCCTGAAATACTGCATATGATGTGCTGAATTTACCAGAATCAATTTTCATACCATTCTGATTTTCATGCTATCCTAAATTTAAAGCAATAGTTTTAGTATTACTAAATTTCTTTTGTGTTTCATATTACACTACATGCAGCATTTAGTTTAGAGGATCTGTCTAGTACTTCCTTCTAATCTTCTAAAGGAAAACTTACTTGTAATTTTTATTTTATATATCTTTAGAAGTCATGCAATGAAACTTAGCCTTTAATGGGTCAGTGTAAACTCAGAGGAATCTTGTTCATGATAAGAAGTCTTTCCTTATTAAAAAAATCAACCAATCACCAAGATTTAGAGTCAAGATGTAGCCAAGTTGTGGTAGCATTTGAGATAGTGCAATTTTATGGGCTCTACAGACACTGCTCAGTTCCACAAAACTCATTAGTCTTTTCTCCCTTCTTTAGTTTGAAATCAGAAGAATGGAAGTTTTTGCCAACAAAGCTGCAAGAGATTCTAAAGACTTAATCCAATAATTGATTACTAGATCAGAGTAGCCTTGCAGGAAAGCAAAATGAAAAGTCAAATATCGATATCAAAGAAGAAGAGAAACACTAATTAGGATGAGAATTACTTTTCAGGAAGAAGAGAATGCAACAAACTTGGTAAAGTTCAGAGTAGAAACAAAAGGATTTAGATGAAATTTTATCATTTAAAAAATACAGATTGTGGGTTTTTTTAATGAACTGTGTTCAGATTTCAAGGAAAGGAGGCATTAAGTGAAAATATCTTTTCACAATTTCTTTTCTACTATCGTTATTTCCTTCAAATTCAGCTGAAGATTTTGGAGCAAATTTTCATGGCTTAGCTTTCTCAAAACCACTCAAATTTTAATTTTAAGCTGCCATTAAAACTAGAAAGAAAAGACTTTATTAACAGATCTACAACCAGACTCAGTATGATATTCCTTGGGCAAAGATGCTTGGTAGCAACAAAGACCAACCACATAGAAAGAAAAGTCTGTATGCCTCAAGTTATTTCAAAATTAACCAGTGATTAGACTAGGGGTAACATCTCTGAACTCAGACAATAGTTTTCTGCCTAGAGAAATCTTGCTAGATAAGACAACAGAAAACACAAAGTTAAAAACCGTAGACAAGTTTATACTGAGGGTGGATACAGATGCCTTTTTAATATTGAAAGATAAATGATGTGAAATATTTTCTGTAGAAAATCAGTAAGAAGAAATTAATTATGCTAGTGGCCCAACATTAAAAGCACCTGTAACTTAGAAAATTTAATTTCAGATGCTCGGGGAAATAGGAACTGCTCGTCCACATGGAAAACACACCAACAAATAAACAAATTTTTCAGGGTCCTGGAATGTGAGAGAGGTAAATGAACTATTGAAACTTTCAGTATGGTTCATAATGAATAAATTGTTTGTAATGACATTTATTTCCACCTGCATTTGTGCAGTGGGATAGCATTTTAATGCTTGCTGGCCTGAAAACAACAAAATTCTACCCACGTACTATTAGACAATATATAAATGTGCAAGCATCCGGATATTAAGTAAGACATACTTCTGTATAAACACATATGTGGAGGCCTTTATAAACCTACTATTACACATTGTACTACATTATGATATATAAACAAAATATTTCTACCCAACATGTTAACAGTCAAAAACTATATAAAAATAAATTATAAAATAAACTTTATACACATACACATATATATAATTTTTTTTCATTCATGTAATCATTCTGGATCTATATGTCCAGAATTATTACATGAACTACAATACCATATTAGTACCTATTGATATGAGCCATCTGTAAACAGAACCATCAGTTTTACATTCTAGGATATTTTTATCAGCTTCAGTATAGCAAGATACTTTTCAATTTAACACTCTCCAAACAAATTATTCAGACAGGTTGAATGGCATTTTATGGCTTTGTGTTGCATTACAGTGTATGAGGCTGATGAAATGTATCAATGCAGAACATATTAGAACTGTAAAGAAACCTTTCCTGTGTGCCCAAAAGGCTGAATTTAAAGTAAACTTTTTGTGGAGACAATGTCAGATTTTCCATTATGCTTGTGAACTGAAGATCACAGATGGTTGACCATAAAAATAACTATTGTTACAAATTCTAAGTCATAAAGTATTTCCAATATAAATCAAATGAGGCTCTGCAAAGAAACTTATTTAAATATACACAAATGTTTTTCCAAGGTATAAAAGCTCCTTTTCTAGTACTATTTTTCTTTTTTGTCTTAATACACAAACACTATCAACATCTCTTAAAATGTTTTGATATCATCATTATTCCAAAATGTCATGTTTGCTAAATAAGGTTGTCATAGTACCAAATCTTATTTAGAAGGGCTTGACATTAGCAATAAGAGGTGTACAGAAGGATGATCAAAGGGACTCTTAATTTACCAAGAAGGTACAAAGCTATTTATGAGAATGACCAGAGCTGATCTGTAAAGGTAGATGACATTCTAGGACTAAGAAAATACACCAACCACTTAAGAAAAAGTAAAACTCTTTTCTTCGCCTCATTTAAATATATATCATGCAAATTTTGTTTGTTTGTTTCTCTTTTTGAAAGAATATTACTATTTATAAACCTTGGATGTTGCACACAGAAGCGTTCTGACTGCCATTTAATTCTATGGTTTTTAAAAGACAAACCACGTAACTGTATTTCACACAGAACTCTACTTATGGCTCTGCCTGAATTATCTGCTGAGGATCTGGGAATGTGTCTGCCAGAGTGGGCTACTGATAAAGAAGAAGAGACTTATTTTGTCTTTGGAAAACTCAGACAAAGTCTCCTTTGCTATGCTAGCTCTATTTAAAAAGTAGCTGCTGAATTAATCAAATTACTAAAATAAACAATGTACTAATTAGTATAAAGCATATGGTAGATTGTCCTTGACATGTGACAAACATTTAAATAATTTAATAAGCATACACCATTAATTACAGAAGCTGATGAAAAGGAGTGTGAAGTTACTTGCTTTTCTAACATTTTATAATGAAAAGTTACCATCAGACATATAATAAAATATAGTTAAAATGCAGAAAATCAGTTTTGTGTTCATCACCTTTGTGGCTATTGTGCAGTAGAGGTCCTATATAGATATTTATAACAATAATAATAATGGAAGAATTTTTATTAAAGAAAATATTTCATTAAGAGAGGTACCAGAATAGTTATTATTGTTAAAACATTTACAAGCTATAGTAGCTGAATTAACAATATATTCACTAAAATTATACAACAATTTTAATTACAAAAATTTTGAATTACAAATGTACAGAAACCTTTTATTCATGGGTGAAATAGCAGCATGGTCACAGCCAGGGAGTAGAAGCACACATACTGCACAAAGCAATCTGGTAAACTATTCTCAGACCCAATTTGATCAATGACATTAGGCTGAACATTTGTGTTTCAAAGAAGTTTTATAGAATCAGACTTCAGCAGACTCTTAGCAACAGCAGTACAATTGCAATTTAAACTAGAAATGCATGCAAAGCAGAAGCAATGACATTTACATTTGTAAAGCTGTTCTGTTAAGCAGCAGTAAGCAAGGCCTTGCTTACTATGGTAAGGAAGAAAGAATGTAAAAAAAGTGAACCATTTTCCTCTTGCTCTTGTCAGAATGCTATTTACTGCAGAAAGCTTTTTAGTTTAATGTTTGCAGCAGGATTCTTGAACTGGTATTCTGCATACACAGCCCAGTCTTCTTAGAGATTGCCACCATTTATAGCAGCAAATTCTGAGAAAATAATATGCCACAGGTTGTTCTTGTATTGATTAAGGCATCACATGAATATAAGATTGTGTGAAGGAAACAAGATGTGAAGCAAGGTTGCTAGGCAAAAATAAGGTAATATATAAAGCTGTGGAAGTGCTCAGAATTAATGGTGTTCCCAGAAATATTACTAAATATTAAAATGTTAAGAATAAGCCTTACAGGCCTGCGGCGAAATCATGATAAAGACTTGAATTCATGAATCTATATGAAAGCAACCCAATAATATATGGGAAGCCTTGATACAAGAGTGAAATGATTGTCATTAAAACCAAAACCAAACCAAGAAAAGCCCAGCCACAGAGATGGGAAGGGTAAACTGTGAAATACACTGATTTGGTTCTTGGTTTGCTGATTTAGGTCCCTGAGGAACATGAAGAATAATCATGGCAGACCCAGGAAGACAAGTTTGAAGTAGTTGTTCCTCTCTGCATGCAGATCACAATCACTTAAAAGCAAAGGAGAAGCAGAGAAGAAACAAAAGTATGAAAAAGTTCAACATTACCTTGTCTATGTCTACATACTCTGAAGGAAAACTACCTCTAGACCAGGCTTCAACAAAGTGTGTGATTTCTATGGATGAAAAGTGGACAGAAGAAGTTCTACACAAAGATCCACAGGTTTTTCTATTCTGGCCTGTCTGACATAAAAGCAAATAACCTAGATGGTTGCAAGGGCATATATTATTGTTAAAAGCAGCCTTGGATCATACAAAGCAGAGCAGACGCCTTTGCCCTCAAGATGAAACAGTTCTGACCTAAAGTTGCTGTCTAAATCCCAATGTTTCTTCAGTACCAATTGAATTGAAGCAGCTTCCTGCTAATGACACAGTAACGCTGTTTATACCAAATATATACACCCTGTATTGCATTCTGTGAATGAACATTTCTTTTTTAAAATAGGCAGTCAGTCAGATTAGTACATTTTCAAAGAAACAATTCCTTCTGGTAGGATTGTTCACCATCCATATAGACACATTTCCAAAACAATGCTAGTGTAAAAAGACCTGCCTGAAGCAGGCTGCAAGTAGCTCCCAAGACAAATAAGCACCCTATAGGCCCTATAAGCCCTAATTACTCTTGCATTGAAAGGCAGCTGAGTAGTAGCTTAGTCTTTTAATTTCAAGGATTCCTATTTCACTAAATTGTTGGGGTTTAGTAGTATTAACAATTATCTTTTTGTTTATTTGTTTGTTTCCAACGTAATACCTTATCCATGAAGAATCCTAATGATCCTACAAGTCCAATGAAACTGTAGTGAAAGGCCAAATATGTATTCCTTCAATTTACTGAAACAGAGAAAGGCCTGGTTTCCCAATCTTGTCATTTTTCCACAATAACAAAAAATCTAATAAAATCTACATACTGACTTTAAGGATTGATTCTTCCATTGGCTGTTACCCTTCAATCCATAAACCTCATTATCATCAATTTTCCTAGAACTGGTCACAGATCTGAGCTGAACTCAGGGGAAAAAAATCCCAATAGAACATGCATAGAAGGTTACTCTGCATAGATTTCTTAGGCAGTTCACTCTTAGAGAAATACAGTGTAACTACAGCTTCATTAATATGATGCCTTCATACTTTGTCCTTTGATGACAGACCAAATACATTCAAAATTTATAAGCAGTTTCACAGCACGTGACATAAAAACATTCTACCAATTTTATACTGCTGTGCAGTGTTGCTGTTTTTACAACACTTTAAGCATTTAGATGCTTAATGCATGGTTTAAGCAGCAGAAGTGTATACTTTTGCATTAAAACATGTACCGCTATGAACAAAACCACTTAAATACTGAAGATTTTTCAAGCCAATTTATGTAGCCAAATCCAGGCTATAGCTCCTCTTAGCTAAGTTGGAGGAGCTATGTAAATAAAGACTTTACAGAAGTAATTACTGTTATTTGTGCATATTTTGCATTAAACTTTATATGCTCAGACACTCAGTGTAGTATTACTTCCCCATCCACAAACAGAATAAGATGTAGTTTCTTCAGGCCGACTAAGGAAGAAATGCAATAACACAGGAGAGTCAGATGGATATACTAATCTGATATAGCTCAGAATCATATTCAGTGCATGTACATTTATTTTGCAATTACCTGAGAACACTCTAGATCTGAATAGGCAAAGAAGGGGAAAAGAGATCTCCAAGAAGCAAGACTTAGCATAATGAATTATTCCCCGGAAATTCTAGGATACAGTATTTTTAATGGGTATTGTATTACCTTTCCCTTTACATGAGTTCCTAAAGCTCCAGGTACCTTCACAATTACTGAACAGTAGCATACTTCCTGACAATATAATGCTACTTAAAAAAAATATATATAAAATAAATAAATAAAAGAAAAAGCAAACTACTACAGATGGATCCTAGACACAGAATTCCCAATGACATTAATGGAAGCAATTTGCCTAAAATCTCCATTCATTTTTCCTTCTAAATTTCAGAGGTGGTTTTAAGTATAATTTTCTAAAACCACATAATGTATTTTGCTTTTTATTATTCAGTCTGTCTGAGGCTCGTTCACATCTTATTTTTCCTCTTGGCAAATTTTTGTACAGATAGAAGAAAATCTACAGGAAGAATGACAATTAGGGAGTATAGACATGAGAGCATAAACATCAATTACCTTCCTACAAAACAGGAATTCAAGTAATATTTAGTCTGCATTGAGACATAATTATGGGTAAAATTGTAGTCTATCTACCACTATTGATTAAAACCAGTATGCTGAGACATTGCTAGGTTACAAACAGATTGTTTCTACCATTCATCTCATAAGGGCAGATAAGGTATTGCAGCAAAGCAAAAGAGAAGTTCATGATATGAATATTAATCAATTGCAACTGCCCTTTTGTAAAGTGTTCAACTCTATGTTTGAGGACTACACTTACTTAAACCAGAGTTTTGATGAAAGGTTATATAATATTACCTACCTTGTGACATTTAGGAAACTAGAAAGTAAAATTAGGATCTTATTTTCTTCTACTGAGTCTTAGAAAACTCAGGATTAACTTATTATTTCATTGGCGAATTTCAACTTATTTTTCAAAATTAATTATGAAGTACAACTATATACTCTGCAGATATACTAACAACTGGTTACAGCTTTTCTACTGTGCAGTAGGCAATGTACTGTAAAGCCTTTAGCTATTTTCTCTTGGCATTCATGTTGGAAACAATTAGCTTAAAAAAACAGGTTGCAGAGAGCTGAAATAACAATCTAGTAAATAGCTGAAGTTCTAATCTAACTGATATTTTATTTTTAATTACAGTTCCTTTATTTATATATATATGACATCTATTTTTCTTCCCTGTCTTAGACTGATACAAGTAAACAAAAATAGACTTTGTTATGAATAATAAACTTCAAATAATGTCCTGAAAATATTTCCTCACACCAAACCAATGAGTTTGAATTTATTCCACCTAATGATGGAGTAGGTCCCAGGAGGCGGTCACTGGCAAAACAAGACAGCTATATCCAAATGGTAAGCTCTGTTTTTTACTAATTGCTAATAATACACCACCAAAAAAAAATTTTGAAAATATGAAGACATAGAAAATATTTGAAGATTCAATGATTTCTTTGAAAGGCATGCTTTACCCATGCTTCACTTAGAGAAGGAATGAAGGAACAACAAAATAAAAAGGTGAGCTTTATATGGAAAGTCAGACTGACCAATGCAATGGTTTCTCAGACTTTTATAAAAATACCACTAACTATCTGATGCAGTGGGATTAGTCCTTTACAGTTTTGGGAATCAGCTTATTAGCTTATTATCAGTAATACAGTAGTTAATATTAATTTCAGAATTGTAGCATCAAATTATGTAACACCAAATAATGACAAATATACCAACAAGTTGAATACATTCTACTAAGACTATGTAATATTAATGCTTTATTACTTGCAATAATAAATAATTATATTTAATATATTAAATATATTTTAATAAGAGAATAATCCTCAGGTAATAGTAATAGAAAGTAATGGCATTTTCATGAAACATTAGTGAAATAAAAATTCCACTGGTGCCTCAAGAGAATGATAGGCCTTGCTTAACCCTAGAAAATAGACCTGAATTATAGGCTGCTTATTCCAGGTTACATAACCAGAGTTATAATCAATACATGAAACAAATTAGTAATAATTTTTGTTTGGTCTGTTTTCATTGGAAGAAGAAATAAGCTTGGCACAGAATAAGCTTGTTAAGAGTTTTCTTACTTCAAATACTATCTTGTTAGAATGTATTGGGCAAGGGAATTCAATTCCATAAAGTTGTTTGATAGAACTGACAATGAACATTAAGCAGGATGCTCAGACGACTGAAGCACCTCTCCTATGAAGACAGGCTGAGAGACCTGGGGCTCCTCAGCCTGCAGAAGAGAAGGCGGGGGGTTGCAACTAGCTGATCTTTAAGGTACATTCAAGGCCAAACCATTCTATGATTCTGTGAGCAGTTTTAATGAAGTCAAATAACAACAGTTTTAGTATTAGTAAAGTTTGGGAGAGCTTTGTTTTGAATGTTATGTTTTAGGCATTAAGCTTCCATGTTCTTAACACTATGGTTATATAACTGTAGTTTTATCAATGCATAATAAGAAAAAAGATGTAATTAGACATCTTTTCATTAGGCTGTCATTAATCTCGCTATTTTTTTTTTGTCAGGCCTAAGCACAAATACCAAAACCTTTAATGTTTTCAATGGGTATCCTTTAGCCTCATTTTTTGAAAGAGAAAAAAGAGAAAAAAATAACATGTCATAACAACTACTGTGATCTAGTCACCTTACCCAGAACTGAAGTCACCTTACCCAGAACTGAAGGCATTTTAAGGTAAGCATAGCCCATTTCAGTAAGTTCACGAGGTAAGAGACTTTCTTGCTGCTATTTTCCTTTATAAACAATGGAGATGAAGTCACTAACTTTTCCAGTTACAAAATTCTCAAAAGGAAAGGCTGCTGAAGAGAGCCAAATCAAATACACCTAAATTCAATACACATAAACACAGACCAATGCTTCTTACCATGCCTTCTTGAAAAGATTTCAAATGAAAAATTTTAAACTGATCAAGATAATAAATGCTAAGAAATTGCTTAGCTATTGTGATGGCAAATATTTGTACTGCAAGTTTACAAAAGCCACAGTTCACAGAAAGTACAGATGGGTTGTTTAACCTGACATCTTGGTAACAAAATCAGAAGAGTGGCTACTGTAAAAGAAAAAAAGAAAAAAAATATAGTACTATTTAATTAAATAGGGTTTTATCTAAACAAATACCAATTTGTGCCCCCACTGCATATCACACACTTAGTAAAATTATCACAGTTCAAAATTACAAGTGAAAGCCAATTTAGAAAAAAGTAAGCAATGAAGAAATAGTTAAAAATAGTGATATAGTTTCCCAGTCCTAAAAGATTATTTATTCTAAACTTGTTTTTCTACCACATGTAAAGGAATAAAAGTATTAAGGATGATTTAAAATACAGATATTGAAAAGACACATGGATGCAAAACTTAATACTTAGCCAGTCTAAGAGGAGTCTAATAGTGCACAAATATTGTGATTTGATTTTATACTAAAGCCCAATGTAAGAAAAAGCTTTCTTTCTTTCTTTTATTGCTGTATATCAGTGTTACACTTCCTCAGTTGGGAATACATCACTGTATACTAATGTTTAAAACAGTAGTGGGTTGGCCCTGGCTGGATGGCAGCACCCACCAAAGCTGCTTTATCACTTCCCTTCACAAAGGGACAGCGGGGAGAAAATATAACGAAAGGTTCATGAGATAAGGACTGGGAGAGATCACTCGCCAAATACTGGCACAGGCAAAACAGACTAGAATTAGAGATATTAACCGAATTAATTGCTAACAAAATCAGAGCAGGATAACGAGAAGCAAAGCAAGACTTTAAAAACACCTTCCCCTGACTCCTCCCTCCTTCCTGAGTTGTACCTGTTCTGCCCCAGCAGCACAGGGAGATGGGGAGTGAGGGATTAGGTCACTTCATCACATATTGTTCCTGCCACTGCTCAGGGAGAGAAGTCCTTTCCCTCCTCCAGCATGGGGTGCTCCCCTGGGAGACAGTCCTTCATGAAGTTCTCCAACCTGAATCCATCCCTTCTGCAACAGCTCTCCACATAATGCTGCTGTTGTAACACTCTTCCACAGGGTGCAGTCCTTCAGAAACATCTGCTCCAATGTGTGGTCCCCACGGGGTCACAAGTCCCACCAGGAAGCCTGCTCCAGCATGGGCTCTCCTCTCTCCATGGGTCTGCAGGTCCCTGCCAGCCTCCTTTCAGGTATCCACCAGCTTTGGTGTGGGTCTCTATCATGGACTGCAGTCACATCTCTGCATCCCTGTGCTCTTCCATGGGGAACACAGCTGCTTCACCATGGTTTTCACCACAGGCTGCAGGAAAATCTCTGCTGGAGCACCTGGAACACCTCCTCCCTCTCCTCCTGCACAGACATTGGTGTCTGCAGAGCTGCTCCTCTCACTTATTTTCATTCCACTCTTGGCTTAGTGCAGTTGTATCTGCACAGTAACTTTTCTTCCTTCTTAAATACCTTATCACAGGGGTAGGCACCGTTTCTGATTGTCTCAGCCTTGGTCAGCAGTGAGTCCATGCTGGAACCAGCTGACATTGGCTGTGTCAGACATGAAGGAAGTCTCTGGCAGCTTCTCCCAGAAACCACGCCTGCAGCCCCACTGCTACAAAAACCAGGTCATGCTAACCCAACACAAAAGCCAATGATTAAACTACATAATTATTTTAATTTAAAAACAGAATTTAACTAGATAACTACAGTAAGAGGTGAAAAATAAACCACAAACTAAGTTGATCATTATTTAGTTTAAAAAAAAATAATCTGGAGCACAGCCCAGTTTGTCTACATGCCAACAAAACTGTTACACACCATATTTATTACTTAATATAATTTTATATTGACTTTTGCATATTATTTTTCACATTATAAGCATTGTCTGTGCTACAGGATATCAATTTATTTTAACAAACCAATATAATAAAAGTTAATATACACAACAAAAGTCTACATCTCCTAGGCAATAAATAGAGGTATTAAATCCACGGGGAAAATTATTGAGAAAAAGAAGCCATGGAAAAGAATAAAATAAAGCATTTGTCCAATAGAAAAAAAAAATAAGAAGATGGAATTAAATTACAGTGTAGTCTTGAGGACCTGAAGAAAAAGAGGCAACAAGGAAGTTATGAAAAAGAGCCAGATTTCATAAACACACACTTCAAGTATTTGGTGTCTTTCATGATCTTAGAAATACAAACTGCACAAATTTAAACAGGAAGAAATCACCTCAAGTAATATATAACAAGAAAATCTCTCCTGACTTTGTTTTGCTATTACTGCAATTGCAATTTGTGATTACAATTTGCCATCATAATGCCATATGAAAAAAACATGCTAATCAAGAATCTGAAATGATAGTTGACATAGATTGTGTTTGCATTGAATCTCAAATACCAGAAAGGTAAAAAAAAAAACATTTCTTATCTATACAGAGTTTAACTGAAAATCCTCCTCCTAGGATTCAATGTGAGAAGGACAAGCTGACTACTGGAGAAAATAATTACATTGCCTCCGTATACCACCATGTTATATTTTATTATTCTTTGGCAACCTGGCACATGAAATTCAAAAAAAACGATGTTAATCAAAAGGTAGGTAATAAATGTAAATCTCATCACCCCTCAAAATATTTGGCTCAGATTAATCTCTTCCACTGTGATGATGTTCAGTAACAAGAACAAAAAATATAGTTAAAGCAAAAGCTTGAGAACAGTAAAGACTACAAGTTTATAGATAGCCATTACTAAGTATCAGTAGGCATCTTGAAAGGAGGAATCAGCCTGGACTTAATTCCAGATTTTGACACTCCATGCCCCCCAGTGACTGACTAGTCGGAAGAAGGATTATAGAAGACATTTTTCAGAGAAATTTTAGAAGCAACTTTCCTAAGATTTAAAAAACGCTTTGAGCATGTATTGAGCGATAGCTAAAATAAAATGTTTAATTGCTATTAGCTTATTAATGCACGGTGATTGTAATGGGGTTAAAAAAAAAATTACCCATGCCTTCCTAATGCTATTGACCACAGAAAAAAACATATTAGATTGCAGAATTCCCTTCCTTTCCTGAGAAAAGGATAATAAAATAAAAATTAAACCAAACCAATACAAAAATAACAACAACAAAAAAATAAAACAGAAAAGACTTCTTGACTACACTTACAAGTGATTAAGAGGGAAAGAAGTAAAACTGAGTCTTGCTTCTTCTAATCCTGGAATTTGCATAGGACATAGATACTGGCTCATGGAACCTCAGAAGGACAAAAATTCTCATGTTACTTTAGACAGAACAGCACTGACATGACAGGAGAAGCTCTGTTCTTAGTCCTCAGGATTCACTGCTCATCTTCAATAGATTTTTTTTTTTCCCTTCTCTCTAGGACAGGATTTTAGAGGATCAAATTTTATGACTTCTCAGATCCTGCAAGCAAACAGATTTTCCAGATAGACACAGTGAGCTATAAATCTCAGGCTGTTTGGAGACCAGACACAGGGAAAGCACAGGTTATTTTTGAATCCCAGAATACTACTTTCTGCACATTTCTTTCTTGGCCATGACACCCTAAATGACAATAAAATCATTGAGCACTCAGGCTGACTATATTTTACAGGCGTCTCAGTGCTCTTAGTAGAGGGAGAACATTCTATAAGCTCCAGACAAAAACCTAAAAGTCATACATGGGTTTTTTCTGTGCTTATGCATTCAAATTTGCTTTTAATAACAGGGAACAGAAGCTTAAGTTCTTCTCTTGTTTTTTTAATTAAAAGTCCTTATTGTTTAATCACTTCTAAACTGGATCTCATTCTAATGTAACCGAAACCCCTCTAAATTGACCTAATCCTGAGCCCTAATTTAACATGAATCAGGGTTGAACTGATGAATTTAGCAGCATATAGCAACAGTAAGTAGGGAAGGAGAGAGGGAAAAGGAAGAGAGGTAGGTTTTTTATAGGAGGTTAAATAAATATTTTAGTCTGGAGAAATATCACAGACAAGAGTGAGGATCGCACAGCTGAGTCACTTCCTCCTAGCCCTTTGGTAAAAACAAGATGAAAACAAACAAGGAAAGAAGTTTCAATCAAAAGACCACTAAAAGCCAGTGAAAGCTGGCAAAGTGGCACACCCCCTCTGCTGTATCCTCCATACACTCCTGCTCAGAGGGACGACAGAAGCTCTTTCTGATGGAGCATCCTGCACAGGCCAAGGCTAAGGCTGAGGCTCAGGATGAACTCTGACTTCCCTGGATTCTCCCCTCTCTCTGCTCCCACCCCCACACCCCCACCCATGCTGTCAGGGCAGTGCTGGCCCCCAGCGAGGGGGTAGCTCTGACCATTGGGAACATGATTGTCCTAACCTCAAAAATTCAGCACTGGGCCTAATAAAAGGAGCCCAGGGGACAAGGACTAAGTTACGCCTTCACCGACTGTCCCTTGGGACTAAATCTGAACTCTCCGTAAGGAGATCATTAACAATGAGGCACTGTCACCTCTGTATTACTGTCACCAGTATTACTCCCTCCTAAACCATGTGAACCACCTGGCTTGCCAAGGAGGGTTGTGCATGCATGTGTTAGTTAGATATGCAGAGTTGGCATGCTCTGGAGTATACATATGGATATACAGGCTATATTCCATATTTCTTAGCATCTGACAGAGAATCTGCAGCCAACTGTTGCCATTCTGTTGGCTGCCACCTGCCTGTTTATACCTGGAAATCTCAGAGCATACACTCTTTCACTGAAGACATTGCATAAACATTGGTCTCTGTCAGAGGCATGCAAATTACAAGAAGAAAATTCATTAGGATGCTAAAAATATTTCCTAACAATATCAGGTGGGAACCCAGGTATTAACAAATTGCTCACAATACTTCAGCAGCAATGCAAGAAGACTCCCAAATGGAAAGTACCTTACAAACTTTTCCAGTGTTTTGACAAATGAAGAACCAAGGATTACTTGGCTTAAGAAATTCACATGCTGTTCAGACACAGCCTAGTACTTCTCAGCATAACCACATAAATGTAAGTCGTGGCAGATAAACAAGGGAAGGGGAGTGAAAACAACGTTGAGAAGTGCTTTGTAATAATCATTCTCAGTTCTGGTTCAAGAGAACTCATGTCTTCCTGGGTTTGAATATTTCACATGTAAACAATGCAGTCAAACATTTGATCTTCATTACCATTACAACAGCCATGATAATGAACATTACTGTAATTAATGGTGTATTATAATGAAGTACAGAATCAAAGAACATTAAGACCTTTGGAGGTCACCCTGCCATATCTCCCTGCTCAAGCACGGTCAGCCACAACAGGCTGTCCCAGACCATGTCCAGAGAGGTTTTAAACATCAGCAAAGATAAAGACTCAACAAGCTCTCTAGGCAATCTGTTCCAGTACTCAAAGTCAAATAATGTTTTCTTATGCATAATTCTTTTCTATTTAGGTTTTTTTTCCATAGAAATGCTTGTTCTTATGCTTTCGGATTATCATATATACAGACTAAATTCCTGTCTGCAATTTCTGTGCATGAGAAGCTGAAACCATTCATAATCCCTTTTAAAACAACACAACCTTTATGATATGAGTGCCTGTTTCCACCACAAACACAATCATTATTTCAAGATAATACCTAAGTACCTACAGGATTGCTTTCCCCTGCAGGTTGACATTTAAAGTTGCTCTGGCTGGACTATTGTTCAAGTCAGATAAATTCCCCTTTATTAGAGCAAGAGAGATTAATCTTCTTTTTTCTTTTTTTAATCTTTGCACACATAAACTTGCATACATATTGCCTGATCAAAGCAAATATAACTGCATATATTCATTATCATCTGTTTGCAGTAAGTATTCTGTCGGCATAACTTAATCTAACCACTTGATTTATTAAGTGTTTGATTGAAGCAGAAAGTTTTACCATATTATTTACATTTTGAGTATGCCTATCTGTGCCAAAGTTGGTTTTAAAAAATGACTTTAGAAAAGTTTTATATTCCTAGGGGGTTTTTTTTCAGAAATATGTCCCTAATACCAAAAGCTCAACTGTACTAAAATATTTCTTATCTAAACATATTGCCGAGGGAAAAAACCACCATATTTTTCAATACAAAGTTTTATATCAAGTTTTAATTATTTGTATGTTGTTTGCATATGTCTATATGTGATTTCCCCAATATTAAACTTGAAAAGTTTATGACAGCCTATTCCAAAAATTATATGAGAGTTATCATTATATTAAAAGTATAAGTAAGAAATAGCAACATATAAATAGTTCCACATACATTCATTAAGACCAGAGACCATCTAATCTCAGAAACAATGCTAATTATATGCTACATTTTGACCTTCATTGCTCTCACAGTCTTCATGGTTTTGTGTAGGGGTTTTTTTGCACATGTTTCTCTCTCACATGATTCATTCCACAGTTTCATTACTACTCTCTCTCTTCCTTCTAGATTTCAAAGTACTTTTCTTGTGCTATTTTATTTTAGTTTGCTTACAGCTGTCAAATGGAAATAAAGTGATGAGACAAAGTTTTGAATAATATTCAGCATAAAAACCTGTGTGCTGATACAGTTATTTATTTTCTTGACTGTGGCCTGATTCAATCTTATTCTGATTGAGAACATTCCCTAGAGGGTGCATAATTGTTTGATTTTAAGATTTTCCTTTCTATCTGTTAAGAAACTTTTTGCATTCAATCTACATAGCATACATTAAGTAGCTAATAGGCAAGTATTTTACTTGTTTGAGAACTCATGTTATCAGTTCCTCCTTATATGCTGAGATAGAATCACATAATACTGGGTCTTTTTCTTAAACTGAGGACCAAAAAGAGTATTTTTCATACTTTACAAAGATACTGAGAAATAAAACTAGAAGTATCTCGAAACATTATTAGAAACTAACATTTAGAATTTCTGGCTATAATTCAGACCTTTTATATGTAGCACAAAATTTCAGAAGGGGGAAATTTTTTTTATCATCTCAGTTGGCCTGACTGTAGGTCTTCAGGCATCTCAGATGTTGCTCCCATGACTACTATGCCAAGAAAGAATTAAGATGATCAGAGCTATGCTAACTTTAGACAGCCCATGGAGATATTATAGCACTTTTCCTTGTTTTACAGAACCACCACAGAAGTTTGCCTTTCAGCTACCAGAAGAGGGGTAGGATGTGTTAGCTGAGAACTGTTTTGGGAGTCCTGGACTCATGACAAAGGGGCATCAGGTGGGCAAAATTTGAATGGCACATAGTAATTGAATATGGGAACTGTGTAACTCGGAAGACATCTGCATTTTGCCATGGTCCAAAACTGCCAAATTCAGCAAGCCCTGGGAACATCTACCTCTTGCAAACAAGCTTCTATTCATCAGTTAACTTCAACACCATTCTTTGATGGGCAGTTTCCCTTTATGCTGTTTGGACTGAAATTCACTGAGGACTGGGACAAGTCACTGACTTAAGCGATGCTGACAGTTGCTTTAAGAGAGAGCCTCTCCTGGCACCCCCTCTGAGCTTCTGTTGATATAATTAATTTCTAGGTTTTGAAGCTAAAACAGATATTATCACATTCCCTTTGAAAAAGTTAATTTCTGAGCATTATTCCAATAAACACACAAAAAAAAAAGGACAAGGCTAGAGTGTAATTTATCCCTTAACCATGGAAGAAAAGGAAGAACTATTAGAGAATAATCCATACCTTGTGCCGTAATCTTACTAGGGGCTGATAGGGCCTAAAGTCGTATCCTTCCTTGACTGGCCACCCATCTGCTCCCAGCAAAATGCATCCAAGAAGTAAAACAGCAGACCACCACATAAACATCTTTACAGGTCTGTTTCTGTGAAAATAAAATGTATGAGTTCAGAGATGTAATATTACTTTAGCATAAACTGTATAATAAAGGCTTACAATACTGATAAACCAATTGTGGACTTGAATAAATGCAGTAGATATAGGACAATCTATCTGGCACAACAGCAAAGAGAAAAAATGGTAGTAGTATTTGGGACAGCAGTATCAATTCAGTTGTGCTGAGCCAAGAATTTTCTTACCACTATTTAATACTGATATAAAGGAGTCACTGAGGAAACAACCAGAAAAAGTCAAAGAAAAGACAGAACATAAAAGTAAAGCAGTGGTGAAAAATGCAATAATTTTTCTCAGATGAAAGAAAAAAAAATTATCATCAATCACATGTTCATCAACTTTTTATTTCAAACATGGTCTCTTGTGATGCACGATTCACAACCTAAAAGCTTATAATAATCATACAGATTTATAGATACATATGGTATGAGAGTTACCTTGTATGTGTACACACATACATTACGTAAGTGGTTTCAGAACCTTTTAGAGATAGACAATATTTATCATTGATATTCAGCAATTGTGTTGAAACCATCACATTAAACAGATAACACAGCAAACTGATCTTCATTACTTCAAGATACTCCCAAGTCAGTCTGCTAATCTGTAATATTTAGTCCCACATTATGGGGCAGAGATGAGCCACTTTCATGCATGAGTAGACTTTTTTTCCCCCCTTCTACTTTGCTTTTAGCTCACTTAGCCTGCCAATGTAGAAACCTCTGATAAGAATCAAGATGTACAGGAATAAGTACAAAACATCATAAGAGTGCCCTGGCAGCCCAGACGGTGCACCGAATTTTCAAGTCTAGCCTGACATTTTCTTTTCTATGGGAAATCATCTGAGCATAAAATGTGAACAAATTGGGGATCACTTATTATCCTGTGTCATTTACAGTCTGCTCCTGGCAATACTGTTACACAAACTGTGTTTTGATTCCTATCATTCCTCACATGGCAGTAGTCTTCACAGTCACCTGAAGGCAGAGAGACTGAATAGAATTAATTCCTGTGGAGATATTACGTGTAGCAAATGGACTCTACTCTTAACCTCTATTCACAGTCTCAGTAACAGATCCTACTTAAGTCTGCCACCCTTCCTTGGGGACTACTCTACCAAACTTGGTAAAACCACTGAAAGGTCTGTTTCATCCTCATTCCAGCTGATTTTTACCAGTCTGCCTTGCCTTCACACTTGTAATTCAAACAAAAGCTCGACATTAATACACCATATTACTTGAACATCACTTGCTTTTGTTCCACCAAACCCAATCTCATTCTGACTCTCCCTATTAATCAAACGTAACATTTCATCTCATTTATCATTACTTTTTCCAACAGTTTCCACTTCAATTACCTTTCTTTGTCACTCCAGCTTTTCTAATATACATAGTAGAAGTATCTCTCTTAGGAGAGCTTGCACAGAATTCATTAAGCAGAGCATTATTAGAAACATAGAAAACAAGCTCTATTACAGAGGGATATTTTACATAAATAACTTGAGGCTTGTTCTTCTACACCTGCTCAGTAACAGAATATTTCAGTGACGACAGGAAATGACACAGAGAAATTTTCTTCTTGAGTTCCCCTCAATCTTCCACCAAAACAATAAGAGCTAATCAGGTGTTCTGGTGGATCTTGGCTATGGGATTATTAAAAGTAATCTAGTTTACTACAGAGAAACACCAAAAAAAAAAGACTGCTTCAGAACTCCGAGGATTCAAGTACGTTATAGTATGGCATTTTCCTTCACTGGCTATGTGTTAGTTCTCAGTATCACTGTTACCAGAAAAGTAAGTCCACTAAAAAATAAATAAATAAATCAATATGAAAAATCAGAATCTTGATTTTGAATCTCAAAGAAAACATGTATTTGTGCTTGTTAATTTTTTTTAAACACTTAATTGTTGACTTTCAAGGTCAGAATCTGATTAGTTTAGCACTTATGCATGCTAAGAACATGGTTGAACCTTCGTCCCTTTTGTGCACTTCTGGAATACTTCTCTGTACAATGAAAATTTGGTTGGAAAACAGTCATTTCACAGAAGGCTGTAAGTGCAGCCACATTCCACCACCCTCCCACATACTGAATATATTTTAGTCTCAAGTGGTGTAAAAGAATAAAGTCCTTATGGCTTTAAAAATTGGTTGACCTTGAAAGACTTATGCTTTGTACTTGCACAGAAGAGAAAATTATTACATGCTCAGTTTCTGACTTCATTGCCTAATACTTGGATGAACACTTACAACAGAAATTTTAAAAGTAAGCTTTTTGGACAGATGCTACATAAAATCCCAAAAGTATGCAGAGCCTACGCAGTCATTTTTTGCCTTTTTATAATTTCAAATGTCCACCTTTTTTAAGTAGCATATATAGTCTATTTTTTTATTTCTTAAATGATTATTTATTTTAAAACTATTACCAAAACCACAGTTCTCCTTAATACAGTACTATTATGAAGTCCTTATTTTAAGAGAAAAAATATCATCTGTCCTATGAACTTATATTGCTAAAGAGCTGAACTAAGATCAGGAATAAAAATGACTTTTCAAATCCTCATTACAACTGCTGCATATAGCCAAACAGAAAGAAATAAAGTATTAAGACTATATATTCATGTTACCTAAAATTGCTTCTTTCGCATTTCTACTTGAAGGTACAGCCCAAGTTATAAGCAAAGAGGGTCTAAAATTTTGGTTTAATATTGTATTATCAAGAAATCAGTTGTTTTTTTTTAAATTATTATATCATGTATTCTGGGGAAAATTTGCATTAGTGATCTAGACATCTAGACCCTCTACTCATTATAATCTAGCAGAACTTGATGTTTTAGTGTTTAGATAACATTCTTCTGTATTTTTAACTTCATTAATTGCATTCTTTGTAAAAGAATTGTTTCTAAATTATTACTATATGTCTACCTTGATTTTCACTGAAGACTGTTGCTTCTTTGTATTCATATAACCATGTTTGGAAATCTGATGAGTTTACTTGGCTTACTCTCTCTTTAAGCAGATACCAGTCTGTCTCTGCATTTTTCTGTTTCTTTCTCTGCACATTTCTCATTTATAATATAGATTACAGGTTAAAATGCAAAGAAAAATTTAAAAATCATAAAATATCCCAGTACATATTTTAACTGTACATATTTTAACATACATTTATATGATTTTTCTGCCAGTAAACACTGAACTGAAATTCTTAAGCAACTACTAGCAGTAATTCCATATCATCCATCCTATTAATGCAAACAGTTAATTTACAGCTACTCATTGCATGTAAATAATTAGGAGCTGGGCTTCCCCCCACTGCATACAAATAAGTAGGGTGTTGAGTTTCTCTCTTCAATGTGCATTAATTTTCTTATTAACAACGAGCTTAATGCACTATTTTAGAGCAAATTGATCAATGTTGAAGTCCTATGTGTTGTTTGTCATCCTTAGATTTTCTTCATGAGCTGAGGAGGAAGGATGTTGAACAGATAATGGTTGCTCCTTATTTCTCACTGTACAGTAATTTTGTGAGTATCAAATTTAGATTTTCCTTTCTGATTCACAGAAGACTGTCATTTCACTTTTTAGTCCATTTCCAGAGCATTCATGAATCTGATGCACTCCGCAGTTTTCTCACTACTGACTTCTTTCCATTTAAGTTAATTCTGAACTTTTTTAATAAATTATAATCCATAAGAGGATTCTTTTATTCTGTGTCAAGTTTATACCTTAAAACTCTTGGATGAGAAGCACTGCTGGGAGAGCTACAGCTTCTGAACTGACAGAAGGAATACCTTAGGATATCTCACTTGCCTTATTTAGGTAAGGGAAATGGGACCCTTAAATAATTTTCAGGGAATTTTTTAAGCAAAGAAAACTACATGAAAAGTTCACAGAGTTTCCACCATCACCATGATGATCAGATAGTCACTGCTGAGTTAGAGACAATTTCTTATAATTCTTGAGGAAATGTAATGCAAACCTGTACCTCCCTTTCCTCTCCTGCTAGTACTTTTCCCATACTTCATGGAAAACAAACTAAATCCCTGTTCTGACAGCTTACTTATGAATATCTAATAATGATTAATATATTCTACAATACCACCGTGTTTCCTCTCAAAGTTATTATGATTTCTAAATCTTCTCAGCAATTCATTAGTAATTTTGTTCTTTGCCTAACTTTTTCTTGTTGGTCTAGGAAAGAGTTTGCTTGCTACTAGGAGAGTTTAGCAAATGCATAATAAGCACTACTTTACCTGTCCCCATGCTGTAATCTTCACAGAGAAGATTGAAAAGATATCATATTCTACACAACCAGTTCCAAATGTAGCAATGTGTATTTACAGTGTACTAAAAAATATAATTAATGTAACCTGGCTTAGCCAGACTTTATGTAAAGAGTTAAAACATATACCCAGTTACAAGAATGCCCTATTTTAAAATGCATACATACTTAAAATTAAGAACTTTGCCATTTTTAATGTTCTTTTTTTTCCCCCAGAATTTCTCAGCTGTTATGCTCTGTTCTGTGTTGATAAATGGTGACTACCCAGGATATTTGGTTTTAAGAGAAGAGATATCATTCTTTTGAAAACGTAAATATTCCACCTCAATAAACTGATATAATCAACTTAACACCCCTACAAAGTATAATAAATAAAATCTTAAATAATAGCCCAATCACTGCATTCCTCCTGCCTTTAAAAGAAAAGATATATCAGATATTAACCTGGAATTATTTAAAAGGTCAACTTCAACATATCAAGGAGTAGCACTCAGGAAATGTCAGTCTCTGTCTTTTAGATATTATTAATCAGAAAATAAATAAAAATAAAATTAATTGGCTGTTTTGTGGGGATCAGACAAACGACCATAAGCTATGTCACCATATTCAGTATTAATAGGTTTATAATACAGCCACAGTAACAAATATGCTTCATTGCCTGTGACTTTGAGGATTTCATTGCATATCATGATGGCCACAAATAACCAGGCATGAAAGAATACACTGCTACCATTTCTTAAGATGCTTTTACCTACCCTTATGGTTTCACAGCAGAAAGGTAGCAGCAAAGAAAGTATTTTCTTGTGTAGAGAAAATTATACTGCATTAACTTTGAATTAAGAGCAGAAGTTTTAGCTAAAAGCATGTCTTTTCCCATTAGCCTGCCTCTACTCTACCCTAGTGCCCACATCTTCACACACAGCCAGCCTTCAAAAACCTTACAATAGTTATCTTTACACCAAAAATGGGGCTCTTACAAAGTAGTCACAGTATCATATTTTCCTATGAATATAGCTGAAATACATATCTAGCAATGTTTCTCCTTGTCAAAATGCGCCGTGGAAAGCAGATCACAGTGTCATGGGGGCAGCTCTCAACCCCACGACTTCCTGACAGCTTTCAAGCACTGCACACTTCATGCTGCCACCTTCCAGTTCTCCTCCAGAAGTGGCAGCTACACTCTGAACCAGAGTGGTTAGGTCACCTTAACTATGTACTGCAGGCTTGGGGCTTGCAGCAGTGAAGTGCAGCACTGCCACGGCAGCCAACAGCTCGTACATCTGCGGCCCAATCTGTTCTGTCTCTCAGCTGCGGCTCTATGTGGCTACAGCCACTCACTGCGCAGGCACATGCTCTTCATCCTTCACCCACCAAAACAGGCTGGCAAGTCATTCTGGAACAGCCAGCAATGCTACTGACAGCTCATGTGCTGGAACACACAGGATGAGAAACTTTTTTATTTTTTTAAATCTCACAAAAAGCCCTCTTCGTGCCAGATGTACCCTGCCTTCTGCTGACTGCTGTCCATCTTTCCCTTGCTCCTTTCCTGATTTAAACTGCAAAACCACCAGAATGCACAAGCAGAAGGTGGAGGGCAGACCCTTGAACTCCTGTACTAGTGCACTTGGGCTTTGTGCAGACCTTACAAACACCTCAGGTGGCTCCAAGGCAGGCATGGCCAGGCACCACCGTGGTGAGCAGCCAGCACAAGGGCCAGACTTCCCTGCCTTCCACTGTCACTCTCTCTGCCCTCCACCACTTGCACTGCCGGGTGCTGGTGCGCACGAACAGCAGCCAGGCAGCCCATCCCCTCTCTGTGGGGGGATGCAAGCAAGATCCATTTGCCCAGGGCTTTTCTAGAAGGGCTTCTTTGGAACTGGCCCTAAAGATTTACAGTGGCTGATGTTTACCTGTGCACAAGTGGCCTGATCATGCCAGGGCCTATTCTGAAAAGTTCCTGAAAAGCAGATGCAGCAAGGACACTTATCTTTGACACTGAATTCATGCTCTAATTTTATCTTACCATTTTCAGTATATTTATTTATTTATATAAAGAATGACACCCAGATGTCTCAGTGTTAGCAACCCCAGTTTCAATGAATTATAATAAAATGAAAAATGGCAATTTTAAAACCTTCTTATAAGTTCTTCACATGATCTCATAATGTCTTTAATATTTCAGAAAGAAGAACAAAATGAGAGTACTATAGTTCACATATCTCAGAGGAGCTTTGCTTAAAGGATTCAAGTTGTGTATATCGATCTATTTTTCTCCCAAGACTCAACCTCAGGGTGATTTTAGCATTACTGATATATGCAAGTGCTGGTTTGGAGATTATACTGTTAGCATGGTGGTCTCTTTCTTCCCTCATTAAGCAAACTTGTCACAGCTGGTTCCTCAATATCCTACAGGATTAATGTTTATCATCATGGCAGTATCTGAACTGATGGGAATTCAACCACTTTATGTTATGAAACCAGAAACAGAAAACCTGCCAGCTTAGAACTCAGGTGAATATTGAATATCTTGATACTGTTAATATTTTACAAAATTTGTAAATTGACACCAAGGAAGAATATCTTTTGTCGCCATCTCATTGCAAAGGTTTCGTACCTTCTCAGTGATATCTCATGGGCAGCTCCTCACAGCACTGACTCCTTCTTCTCCTGCTCTGCACAGCCAACAAACTCCAGCTCACATCTCGACCAGCCAACCTGCTCTTTTACAATACCCCTCCTAATTGGATCCAGCTGTGGCCTATTAAGGCCAGGCTTGTTCTTAATGCTTGATAATTGGCACAGCTGTAACTCCTTAGGGGTGAGATTACCTTCACCACTATCTCTATTCTTTTTACATTCTATCTATCCACAATCATTGTGTAGGTGTGTCCTTCACACATGCTAGAAAAGATAAATATGTTGGTTTTCAAGTTTTTAAAGTTTTCAAGTTTTCAAGTTTTTAGAGTTTTCAAGTTTTTAAAGTTTTCAAGTTTTTAAAGTTTTTCTTCTAAAATCAAACACTACTACCATTAACCAAATGTAAGAAGAAACAACAGCTGTTGGCACTTCCATAGTAAATTGTTAAGAGTACGTTTGAGAAAAGACATTATCCTAGAGAAAGCAAAATAGCCAGTTAAGACACAACTTTTTTTAAACAGGTGATACTAAATTAAATACTAAAATTCTCAATATCTGCTGTGATATATTAATCTACCACCCTTACTTCTATCTTTTGCTATTCAAGAAATCATTGAGGTTTGGTAAAACAGTAGTTACCAACAAAACCATTGAAACCTTTGTGTTATTGAACTCCTTGGATGAATGCTAAACCATGATATGTCTATCATTAGTTCCAACGGCCATGATAATTTAGAGAATCACTTTCCATTAAGTATTCTGGTTAATGTTATGTTTTCATCCCTTTACATCTGCATTGAAGTGCTGTAGCCAACAGAGATGGATCCCATCTTTTTTACCCAGAGAAAGGGATTATCTAAACTCAACCCCCCTGGAGATTGTTCCTCAAGATCACCATGAAAATGGCCAGACCGGAATAGATGAGTTTGAGTTTTTTGCCTCTAATCAGATTTGAAGTAAGAAAAGAATTATAAAAGATTATATATGTATATAAAGACTATATAAAAGAAGGACTATAAAGAAGGAAATGAAGTCCTAAACCACAAAAATGTAAAGACAGAAGGTAGTTAGGGAAAAGGGAAGTAGCATTTCAGCAGTCTTCATAGGATGGGAAGATTACTAGAGTGCATATCAGCAAGAGATGTGATGTGGGAAACTCTATGACATGTAAGAAACCATAAGCTCCTTAAGCACAGAAGGAAATGAATGCACTCTGGTGTGATGGAGAGTAGTACACACAGCAGTACAAACACTGACAGGAAATATGAAGTTATCAAACTGCAGAGAATAAAGATAAATGTGGATTTTGGTGTAATTGGATTGAAGCACAGCTCAATCAGTAACCAAACAGACCAATGAATGTTGCAGCTATTTAAATAAACAAGGGCTATCTGTAGCTGAGGGCAGTTTGTCCTTATCGGGATTGAACCAAAAATACATTTGCCCTCCAGTATTCTCCCCTGTGCCAACAGTAATATAATTAACTTAACTATAGATAAAATCCTGACCCAACTGACAACATGAAAAAAACTCTAAAATCTAAATTTAATACATTTGGTACAGAAATTCACCCTATTTATAGGATTTAGTTGCAATGAACATTCACAAGAATGGAAACAAAAATTTAAAATAACTCTGTTAACTAAAATGAAAAAAATTCAAAGTTTCTTGTTATTTTTTTTAGAAAAAAAATCTATGTCTATTCATACAGGTTCACAGAGCTATACAAATAAAGTGTTCTGTACTTGAATAGCCAAACTAGTTACAGGTATTTTCTCTTTTTCCATTTAACTGCTGTGGAATTTTTTGCCTCTCTCCTTCCCTGCTTTCTGGTGACTCAACTCTCTTTCTTCTTTACTCTCACAAAGGTCAACTTTCTTAATGAGCCTCAATTCAGAACAATCAGAAAGAAATAGAGAAAATAGCACTTGTTTTGTCAGTCATAAAGCTGGCATAGGTTCTTAGTGCCATGTGCTTGGATGTTTAAGTCCAACTCCATAAAAGAAGGATTTTCCCACCTTCTGTAAAAAGAAATTAACAGACTGAGAAAAATAGGAAGTACACACACACACTTTCTGAGATCTGATAGAACAAAAAAACCTCAACCTATGATACCTGATTAAAAAAATTAATTTACTCTGACAGCTGACTTGGTCATTTGCATTCTACTATCTGTAATAAATGTATTGCATCATTTTAGTGCATAGTAATTTTCCTAGGGAAAAAAATGCAGTCTTCTTTAAATTTTGCAAATATATTTCCAATCAAGCAATGCATTTCTCTTATTGTATGCTTATAACCCCATTCAACAGGATCTGCACCTTCATTTCTTGCTATGTTTAACTGTCTTATACTATTTTACTCGGTTTTATTGCTTATGGTTTTATACCACTCTAATACAACTACTAGGAAGTAGCCTTCCAAATGCATGCTGCAAAGCTGACAGTAAATCAGAAAAACCTACCATTTCCTGATTAGGTTGTAGCTAAATAGGATTTTAAAAAAGGATTTTCAAAAATTCTTTAGCTTAAAAATTATCATTCTAAGAAGAATGGAATTCAGATAATACAAAGCAAGGAGCAGCCAGTATTGTCATGATGAAATGGTAGTATGTGAGAGGAATGTATTTTGTGTCTCCTCAACCACCATTGTACAATACATTGAAAACAATTTTTTGTTGTTCATTCACTTAAAAAAAACCAAATAGTTTTATATATTTTATTTGGGTTGGGTTTTTTGGGTTTTGAGGCGGAATTTTTGCACTGTTTGGTTATTTTTGGAAAGGCAAAAAGGTAAATATCTTCAGTTTTATTTATACAATAGAAAAACAAGAAAATGTTAATGTAGAATTGATTGGAATTAAGTTTCAATCATCAGTGTGCCAGGAAATACTAGAAGCAGCCTCTGAACCAAAAAAACCCCTATATTTCAACAAGAAATTAATGCTCAGATGCCATCACCAGACACTCCATATCACATCTGGTATGAACTCTGTGTGTAGGCAAGAGCATCCCATCTGTTCTCATATGAGACTATCACTCCAAAGCTACAGCCTGAAAAGTGACCACCCCACCTCCCTGAAATATAAGTCTTTGTTCCCTCTTTCATCCCACCTTGATGCTATTCTCATTTTTTGATTCAACCACGTTGACTCTGGGATTATCTAGGACACCTCTGTGAAGTGCAACACTCATGAAGAGGAGCCAGGAGATAGATTTTACGGAACATCACATTCCAACCGCTCTGCCACATGCTGATCACGTGGCAAATGTCCAAGTGGCTCTTTATTGATGAATCAGTTACTGTCACATGCATTATCCCTCAGTGCTGACTAAGGTAAGCATCCCCAAGTGATTAGAACTGAAAGTTTCTCTTGCCTCGGTCGTATTTTGAAGGTCTGGGAATGCCTACCTCTCAGCAATTTCAAATATTTCTTGTTATCCAGATGAGATTTTCTGGAAGCCACAAAATACAGAAATTCATCAAAGCAGAGAAAGAGGATTTTGAAAGTTATTTTGAAGGGTTCTATCTGATTCAGCAACATGCAATAGAGTCTGAAGACTGCTGTCGTGCAGTTCTTACGTGACTATTAAGCAGTGGAAAGAGACTCAGTGGAGGATATCCAAATTACTTTAACCACTTTAATATTAACCACTTTCATAAAATCATTTCTGCATTCTGAAAATCTCTAATTTTGAAAAATAAGCATTATCCTGTCTACGGACAGAGGGAAGAATCCACTTTTCTTTGTCATCTTCAAAGTCTTAACGTTGCATAAATGAGGCAATCTGACATTCAGCAAAGAGAGGCGATAACTTCCATCCTCCACAGTAAAACACAGATCATCTCAAACCACAGCTGACAGCAAACCCAGGTCAAACCTTCTCTCTGCCTCCTCCAAAAATACTGAGTATGATCTGTAACTATAGAAAGCTCCAGCAGGAAGAAAAAGAGAGTGCCAAAGAGGGATAAAGGCAACAAAGGTAGGGGACCAAACTGATGCATCAGGTTCACGGTTCATCTTCTTGGCATGGTGCAGATGAGGGAAAAGCAGATGCTGCTAAGGTGGGAGAGAGAATATTCCATGTAGCAATGCATAATGCTCATATTCCCTAATTCCTCACGTAATAAAAGAGTGTCAACCCTCACTGCTGACACTGCACCTAACTGAACACTTGGAAACAAAACAAGAGCAGAGCCATTGCTGCTCTCTCTCAAAGTTGACTGCTTTGGGCAGCCTCCTATGCTTAAAGCCAGCCTCACCAGCAACCCAAGATCCAGTTTGTAAAGTCCTGCTACGTACTCCCTATTCATGTTCCTAAATAATATCAGCCTCCTACAGTTCTGAGTGAACCATATAATACACAATGCATACTGAAGAAAAAAAGAGAGTAGGTATCATTAAAAGTATCAAAAAAAAATAAAATAAAGACTTATTTCCAAAGTCACTTGACTTCTTTGAACACCACCAATGAAAGATTGCCTAGATTCAGCTCTATATTTTGCCCCAGTTTTGGCTACTCTTAAAGCCCAAGGGAGATATAAATCTGGGAAGCGAATATTTTAAAACTACTCCCGAAGAACCACTTACAGCACTGGGAAAGGCAGCCCTTTCCAGCTTTTTGGGTTTGTTTTTTTGTTGGTTTTGTGGGTTTTTTTTAACCATAATGGCATATTAGAAACATGGCTGGGAGGATAAACGCAGGTACTGTTTGCTTTACATCAATCTCTTTCTAGATTAGCATTCCCATAAAGCTACCCTCACTCATGTGAGATAACACAATAGGGATAAAGTATCCCACTAGAAGCTCTGAGAGAAAAGCTCAAAGCTATGTCTTAGGATGCAGGGGGGAGAGAGTTTCTGCAGTTCAGTGTCTAAAGTCATAAGACTGCACTGCTTTGTTCAAGTTTTATCCCAGACAACCACTGTTACAGTCTATGTCTTACAGTAATACACTGGTTCAAAGCAAATCAGTTTTACATACTTTTGAAGGAAGCTGCCTTGTTGCATGAGAGCTTAAACTGATCTTTGGCCATGATATTCCAACTGATTCATGGAGGAAAGAGAAAGGCAGGGAAAGGCTCCTATCTAGCCAGATAAGCTCCATAATCCAGCTCACCACTCATATCAACACCACTGGACAGTGGAAAGACTGATCAACAGGCGTAATAGGACATGAGGGATAGCAGTGACCCCCAACACAGTTCAATTAACACTGTTAATCGATTTAGCTACGAAGTGAAATTGCACATCTTATTCTCTGATGATAGCTTTACTTGCCCAGTTACATCAAAGCGAACACAAACTTTCAATCAACTTATCTAAAATATAACTTACAGGCTTTGTTTAAGCAAGCTTAGTACATCAGTATATCTCTTACATTGTTTTGACAATAAACGTAACCAAGAATCCCACAACAAAATAGAAGACTTTTGTGCTATTGTGATTCTCAATTATCCATTATTTTATCTATTGTAAATACCATCCTAGAACAGCATTCTAGTTTTTAGGGTGATTTTCTGGTCATAACAGCCCTTCATGAACATCCAGAAATTTTGGACAATTCTTTAGTAATATTGATTTTGCCATTAATAGTTTTCTGTTGTTAGATTTGCTCACTGGCTCTAATTTAATAATATTTGCTGCAGATGGCCAGAAATAACATGCATGCAAGGAAAAAAAGGAGGACGTAAATTTCAAAACAATACCATAATCTTCATTACAGAAGTGTTCGTCTAGTAATTAAGTGTGGAGCTGCACATATGGTGTCTGATTTATCCTCATATTTTCACTGATGCAAATTTGCTATGATAATATTAATGTAAATGTAACCATACCACTTTTCAGTCTGGGAGCACAGAAAAGCTATTTTTTTCTTCTCTTTTTCCACCAGTAATTGCCCTTTTTTTTTCCCACTAGAAACTGAAAGAAAAGTAGCTACAAAGTTACAGTTTAGGTATTGCAGACTTTTTTTCTTCTTCTTTGTGTATTTAAGGGAACTAGCTACTTCCCTTAAATACATAAAGAATTTCATTCTCTTTTGTTGGATAAGGAGTTATATTCTTCTGGTTTAGGATTATTCATCAATGTTTTCCCACCCAAGAGATGCTATGATATCCACTTAACAAGAAGAGTTTCTCTAGTGAAATATGTCCAAGGGTTTTGCTCTCTGCCGAAATATCTTACACTAAAGTTCAATTCCTGCTGAAGAGAAAAATGACAATGTCCCTTAACATGAAGCAATAGAAAAAAAATTTATCAGTCCCTAAAGTCCTTCCCTGTAAGAATACTTAACAGCATAGACTAAAGTTTCTGGTAATTTCTATGTAAAATTATTAGATTTTTTGTTTCACTTACCACTCCCTTTCCACTCTTCCCTTTTTAAGCCCAGATTTGCCAAATTCGGACCTTTTACTTGTGAGCAGTTGTCTTTTTGTGGATATAGATGTATATTACTACACACCAAAAAGAGTAGCAGGATTCAACTCCTGTTCATACTGTTCAGCTCCTAGAAAGCATAACCTTCCAATGCTTGATAATCTTGAGAGCCTAGGTAAACTCAGAAATGTCCTAAATTAGAAGTTTATGAGCAAGACTTCTTAAAAGGTACTTTTTCACATTTAAAAACTTAAAGATGAAATTTCCACATTGTGATAATATTGGCTTCCCTCCCTGCTCCCAACCCCCCACAGTTTTCTATGAAGAATAACTAAATTGTAAAAATATCTACCATGGAAAAGTCTTTCTCTGGCTTGTTTCTCCTCCGTTTGTACTGATTAACAAACTTCAGAATAATATTTTTGCCTAGATGCACTCATTTCAATCAGGAAATTTCAGCTCTGAAGTTTCACTTTTAGTCCTCATATCTTTGCAAATTAGTTGAACCTCCACACACACTGCATATTCATTTTCAAGCAGTTTGACTCTTTTCAGTAGCACTTCTCTATTTCACTTTGCATCAATTTAAGTTCCTTACAGAGGTATTTTAATTTGTGAAGTCTTACACTTGACATTTTGTATTCCATGCAAAGGCTACTTGATGAACAGTTACAACTTGTTATAGATAATTAAATACACAATCTTTAACACAAAAAACCCTGGGGTTTTTTGGCCTTTTTTGAAATAAATTACTATCAAAATTAGATCAAGTAAACCCAATGTAAAAGATAACGTAGGAACAACAAAATGCATAATTAGTGATGGACCTAAATACCAGAAATAGAAGGAAATTACTTATCCTTATTTATGTCCCACTCACAAATAATTCCAATGCAGTTATTACATGATTGTAAAAGAACTGATCCCTCTGTCATTGGTCAAAAGCAATCAAAAATTCATAATGATTATTGGTGTACAAACCTAGTCAAAATACAGAAAAAAAGTGCTGAGAAGACACTTTTCTCCAAATATTCATTGATTAGAGTGATAGCAGTAAACTCTTTGAAGCAAATGGTCTTCCTACTTGATTCCCCTCTCCCCCCCACCAAATTTGCTGCGGCTTGTAAATTGTTTGACTTTACCAATGGCAACCTCAGAAATCCAGTTTTAGAGAAAAACGGTAAACGGATGCTTTAAAATCAAAATATTGATTTTTTTGATGCTCAAAATATCAAATATTTTCCTTCCTCTAAAACACCAAAATTGGTCTCATGGTTGATGGATACAAATCAATATGCCACAGAAGCCATCTGCTGCATGCTGGGATAAGAAAGTTGATGTTGAAAATCAAAATTATAATCTGAGATGCTAAGAATCTCAGATGTATGGGAAGTTTAAAATAAGTCCTTACTCTGAATATTGAAACCCCCCCCCCCCCCCACAATTATTAATGATTTTTGCAATGCTTATATATAACATCACAACTCTTTTCACAGCTCTTTTTGGAAGAGCCCCAACTGAACAGAATCATTGAATCATTAATCATTGGAAAAAACTTCTGAGATCATTGAGACCAACCCTTAGCCCAGCACAGCTGTGTTACCACTAACTGTCCCCAAGTGACACATCCACACGTTGTTTGACCACTTCCAGGGATAGTGGCAAAACCCCTTCCCTGCTCCAATGCCTGACCACCCTTTTAATGAAGACATTTTTCTTAATGGGAGAATTTTTCTTATTTCTCAACACTTAAACAAGAAAAATTTTAAAATTCAGGATTTCCATCCATGCATACAATTGCCTGTTCACTTTCTTCACTAGAAAATATAACAAAAGCACAAATCTGTTTGCTTATTTTTTTAACCATTGAGAGCTTCATGATCAGCTCTTTAGGCTTTCTTTCACCATTTACTCATAACTCCACAAACATGCCCAGCTTACAAAAAATACATGTCTGACTCACTCAGACTGAATCTTTGAATCTTTCAAAAGCCAAGCAGAGAAGGATAAAACTGAAATTATTAGCCATAATACTTCACACTGTTCATCGAAGAGTCAGATGCAGCACATAAATTAATAAAAGCACTCTAAATCATTAGAGTCAGCAAATTATATCACAAACTTTCATTTAAATCTCTTTATTAATATGAGAGCTGTTCTAACTGAGAAACCATGAGAACAGCGGGGTGCTATTTTTTTTATATGGATTTCTGAGACTTTGGAAGTATAAATCAAATTTTCAGTATAGATTTATTAATGATTTATGTGTATATCATGTATATTTGTACAAAGACAAGCACAGCAGCCCTTTCAGAAGTTTCCTTATGCATGGAAGAGATTACTGAGAGCCTAGAGCAGTAGATGAATGTGACTATCACATAGAAAAGATATAAAAGATATAAATATATTAAAATATTAGATTTTTAGTCTTTTGGGGACACTAATTTTAAGATGTGATGCTTGAAGCAATCTACTAATGTTTCAAATGCAACCTCCAAGGTGCAGAAAACCTCCCCCCACCCTGCTGACTGCCCCAAGAACATACAAATGTAGACTGTTCAAATATTTCCATGAGAAAAATTCTCCAAGCATAGAATAAAAGAATCAGCCTATTATTAGACAGTAGACTAAAATGCAACTATAGCTAAGCAGCACAGTTTAAATCCACTAGCAAAACTGTCTCCAGTTAAAAAAAATAATTAACATTGTAAAAAAGTTAAATCTCAGGAGCGATGCTAATGATGGTTTTCTCTTTCAGTGTCCTAAGGAAACAACTAAATCAGCCCATGCATCTAGGTCTAGAAAAAATTCTACAGAATATTACTGTTTAGCAAAATCAGTCTTGAGCAAATAGCAAAAAATCTAAAAGAGAACTATATTTTTTGTGTTAAAATACTACCATAGCACTAATTATCACTGGGATTCTGAATTACATGAGAATATAAAGACAGTACAAATGAAAGCTAGAAATATAAGTTGAAGGACCAACAATTTTAAAAAATAGTATTTTAGCTCTCCAATATACTAGCTAAGATTCATTCACCTTAAAAAGCACAGGAAATAAATGAAAAATATAATCAGTCTTCAAACTATCATAACCTGGTGCTGTGTCTTGTAGTTTATTTTAAGTAAGAATTTTCTCTCCATCAAAGTACTTGATAATATGGAAGAGCAGCTCTGTGATGAACTGTATTTCAACTTAAAAATCAGCCCTCAAGATTAAAAACATCAATTTCTCACTGAAGCTGAGGTTATGGCTAACCTTGGCTGTTGCAAGGAGAGGGAGGATCTGTGCAACTTAATTCCACTAGACAAGGACAAACCCAAAGTACTGGCATAATGGGCTTCTCTTCTTTCTCTGTGGCCTTTCCACTGCAAAAACTGATTATGACATGAACTTACATTTCCATCTTGAAACAGAGCAGAGAGAAAAGAAGGGCTCACTGTCAAAATAAGATGCTACTTTAAAAAGATAACTAAATTTAATTTAAATTTAATTTAATTCTTTTATCTAAACTAGAGAGGCATGGAGTTGATGCATTGACCACTCAGCGGATGAGGAATTGGCTGGATGGTCAGACCCTCGGTGCTGTGGTCAGTGGCTCAATATCCAAGTGGAGACAAGTGATAAGTGGCATTCCTCAGGGGTTGGTATTGGGACTGGCACTACTTAACATCTCTGTCAGTGACATGCACAGTGTAATGGAGTGCATCATCAGCAAGTTAGCCAAGGACTTCATGCTGCGTGGTCTAGTCAACACACTAGAAGGAAAGGATGCCATCCAGAGGGGTCTGGACAGGCTGGCGAGATGGGACTGTGCAAAACTCTTCAAGTCAACAAGGCCAAGCGCAAGGTCCTGCACCTGGGTCATGGCAATCCCAAGTACAAATAAAGGTTGGGTGGAGAATAGATTGAGAACATCCCTGGTGAGAAGGACTTGGGGGTGCTGGTTTACAAGAAGTTCAACATCACTCAGCAAGGTGCACTTGGAGCACAGAAGATCTTGGGCTGCGGCAAAGGAATTGTGGACAGAAAGTCAAGGGTGGTGATCCTCCCCCTTCATTCTGTTCTGTGAGACCCCAGCTGGAGTACTGCATCCAGCTCTGAGAACCCCAGCTTAAGGATGTGGCCCTGTTGGAGCAAGCCTGGAGGAGGGCCACCAAGATGACCAGAGGGCTGGAGCACCTCTCCAGGCTCAGAGATCTGGGGCTGTTCAGGCTGCAGAAGAGAAGATCCCAGGGAGACCACACTGAGGCCTCCCAGCACCTAAAGGGGCCCTGCACAAAAGATGAAGAGGTACATTTTACAAGGCCATGTAGTGATAGGATGAGGGAGAATAACTTTAAACTGAGAGAAGTTTTAGATTATCTATTAGGAGGAAATTCTTCACTATGAGGGTGTTGACACACAGCTTGCCCAGAGAAGCTGTGGATGTTCCAAGCCCTGGAAGTGTTCAAGGCCAGATGAACTTTGAGCGCCCTGGCCTAGTGGAAAGCGTCCTTTCCCATGGCAGGGGGCTGGAACAAGATGATCTCTAAGATCCCTTCCAACCCAAAACATTCCTTCCTTGATAATATCAGATTTTGCACTTTAATGAATACCACTGAGGTAACTGAGCCAATATTCAGAAGTGATACTGTCTTTCAGAGAATTTTTTGAGCATTCACCTCTCAGACCTGAGGAACATTTGTAAAACACTGAGAAAATCTGCCTTTAACAAAGGTACCTGATCTCCGATTTCTTTTAGGTCTCAAATCGCTCATAAAAGGTGAATAGTTAACCAAGATGTTGTACAAATGTCACGTCTTACAAAAACACCTGCTTTTTGTTGATTTAAGACTCAAAAGAGACCCTTAGGAGGGAAAAATTAGACACTGCTACAAATGATGATGTGAAAGGAACAAAAACCTCTCCAAAATGTGACAAAATAATTCTCTTAAAATATAAATGCAAAATCATTTTCAAAATTAACAAAGTGCATCTCTTCTTTTATTTAGGTACAATAGGCAATTTTCTGCTCTATGAATAAAAATTTGGACTACTACAACTCTAAACCACAGATATTTGTGAATATTAGTCATTCATTCATGTGCATTTAGCTTTCCATTGCGCTACAATTTGTCCTAGAAAGCAGATACTAGTCTTTTTTGAATATATACTAAAAGTGTTTGAACCTTGCATGTTCCTCACTTTCACTAGGGGGCCTTGACTGCCAACCAAATACAATCCTCACCAACATAAATAATTGTAACACTAGTGCACTATATTCATGCTGTAACAGAATCAAAGGTTGCACTTATTCTTTTGACCAATTTTGCATATGAATCAAGATTTCCATTGATCGATCAGAATGATGTAAAATTGCTTTGGTTTCTCTTTCCCAGCAATCATTTAAAACAAAATTTAATAAAACCCATAAACAGCATATATTATCAGTTATAGTGGTGTTTTAAATAAAGCTTACAAAAGGAAATACATGAAAGAAATAGAACTTGAAATGCTGTACATTGAAACAAATCATAATCTGCAAGCTCTTTGAAAACAAAGTTTATTTCTACTGCTTATCACGTAAGAATTTTCTATGTGTTTTTGTTTTATTGCTCATCAATTTGTTTAAGTGCAGATAATGATTTACATACCATTTAGGAGGACAAAAGTCTGTTATAATAACAAAAACAGTAGAGAACCTTTGTACAGTTCAGAGTTACATGCAGAAAGCCTCTAAAATACTTTATTTCCTAATGGAAGCAAAAGTGTGTACAGTAATAATCTAGACGTTCTTATCATTTAATAAAAGAGTATTTTTAGTAATGAATAAGTTTTTTATCTGATTAAAGTTATGAGCTACATTCAAATGACTTTCGTTTTGCAGATATTAGGAAATTTCTTATGAAGGAACTAAAAATACTTTCAGAAAGTTTTTAATATGCTGATGTGAAAATGATAGTGGTTTTTACCACAAGACTGCCTATTCAGTGGTAAAAATATTTCAGATTACAATAAGCCTCACTTGGAATAAAATGAGAAGAAAGCTCTCTCTGTCAGGAAAAGAAAGAAGTATTTTAAGTATCCTTCATCCTCCATCTAATATTTTCAAGTACTTTATTGCACAAAAAAAAGTCTTTCTGAAGTCTGCTCTGAAAAGCACTGCTGGACACAACCCTCAGTTAATTCAAATGCAAATAAATTGTGAACTTCAACCTACTTCAAGCAATCACTGCACGAATTGCCAACTCTCCCCTCAATTAACTCTTTAGAACTTATTTTCTTAAGATTTGCAGGACTCAGCAATGCAGCCAAATAATTCACCACTAATTTTACATAATGTATGGTATAAAGAGTGCATAATTGAAAAGACTTACCATAATCATTTCTAGGATAGAAGGTGTAAATACCTGCATAAAGGTTGCTATCAAATAAAGCAAAAAACTGATAACAAATAACACATTTCCAGTCATTCTCTTTCCCACTTGGTAGGGAATCACGCCTGGCAAAACCACAGCAACCTCTCTTGGCCAGTATATTTAGCCAATACAAACAGAAGTAACAATAGCATAGAGGAAAAGAAAGATAACAGCAATTAGAGAGCCTTTTTGAAGTTCTTCTGCAACAACAGGTGTGCAGTAATTCCTTGAGCTGCACTGGCCACCCAAATGAAGACACATCTGTTAACAAATGCAACTGCTAGAAGGGAACACAACCTACCAGAACTTTGTAACTAGAGGTTACTCAACACAAAACCTAAGTAAAGTACTTGTAAAATACTACAGAAGAGATTAAGCTGTGGGTTTGATTTCTCCTGAATATTCTTCCTAGGCAGTAGTAACCCTTGATATTGGAGGTGTTGGCAGGAATTTCACACAGCACTATTTTCAAAGGGGCTAAACAACCACTGATCTTGGTCAGCCCACATTTTTCTCAATGTCTCTTTGCTACAGAAAAAATATTTGATTTGCTGCTCTTCTGATAAAATAAAATTGTTGTCTCTTTTGTCTACCAAGAGTCAGGGAAAAGCACGCTGTATTAAATATGTATAATATCATATGCAAACAAGTTTACAGTCTTTTCATTTGCTGACAGCTATTCCCTATGCTTCAGATGGTTAAAAAAAAAAAAGAGCTTGAACTAAAAAAACAGGATTAAACAGATTTACGCAAAACTTGCTAATCTATTTACTTTAAAGTTATGTAGCATAACAGACCAAGCTACAATGAATGGTTAACGAACATGGTCCTGCTTTTGCTTAGAAAAATTGTAGAACAAAGTCAAGAGTGGCATTTGAGTCACTGCTCCCCCTTGAGCCAGTGATTCACATCAGTAATATTTAATGTCAACAATTATCCCATAATATTTGCCAATCTGGAGAAAAATAATCAGAAATTACTTCTGAAACTTCACTTGACCTCTTACCTTTGAGATATCAAAGTCAAGTTCAGATCTGCTGAATGGCAGAACTATTCCTATTGGAGCTCCATCTTTAGATTTCAAACTAACAAACCTGAGCAGAGCTTTGTTTTTAATATTATTTTATAGTCTCTAAAAGAGAAGAGTGACACAAAATTTGTATTTTCTGAAAAGTTATATGATGTCACAGTTTGGGACAGCATGCATTTCTCTAGGAAAAATAAAAGTTTGGTATTTTTAAAAGATGTAATTTTTGTGGTTGTATCAGTTCTTTCAGTCTAAGATTGAATATTGCTTTTAAACAAAGAGTGAGGATTACTGGATAAACTCACACACCAATAGAAACAGGATGAAAAACTGACATGATTCAGTAGATCTAGAACACACCTAGAAGAGAGCAACCAGAATATTTGGGCTTTGACCAGTCAGCATTTGCTGTCAAAGGCCTTAAACCACGAAATAACCAACTGATCCACTGGAAAAAGTAAGCTTTGGAGCCCTGACAGGGTTGTGCATATGTTGATATTTTCAATAGTTTTAAGTGTGTGCCCTCATATGCACACCTGTCTATGCTGATCAGCTTAAGAAGGGTCCATAAAGTAGCTCTTTAAAGCCGAATTTTCTCTAAATCCTGTTTTTGTAACCAAACTCCTCCCTGATTTCACATTAGTTCTGCAGTCAGGTGGTTGGTCAAGTCATTAACAACTTTTGTGTGATGTTGATAAAGGACTTGGAAGTGCATATTATAGAAAATTATATTCTTACAAGTTTACAAATATGCTTGAACAAGCATACTGCAGACACTGCAGACAGACTACTACTGCAGACAGACTTCTAGTTAGAACCAATGACCAAAATGGCTATGGACCACACATAATGTATACATATATTTAGAACACCATTTTGTTGAAAAATAGCAGTGCCATTTTTTCTCCTTCAGAGTATATGCATCATTTCAAATACCCATTTCTTTAACATGATTTAACAAATAAATCAGCCTAATACAAAATGAAGGCAAAATATTACGTAGAAAAAAACAACCAGATATAAATTTAAAAGCACAGAATTAATGTCTTAGTATCAAAGTTTATCATCTGATTTATGCTGGTAAAATGACTGCTCTCAGAAAGGTCAATGACTTTTAATCCTGTAATGATGGAGATAGTCCCGTTAACTGGAAAAAGATTATGCATATGAATAGAGACCACTGAAGTGAACAGTGATTTGCAGATTCAGGCCCTGTATAAACATTAAAATTTTAGATATATAATTAGTGGGTTTGGGTTGCAATGTTGTGGGTCTTTTTCCCCTTCAGTATTATTGTAACATCTGCACCACATGGTTCACAACAACTTTTTCAAAATAATTTTGTAGTGTCTACTTCAAAAAGTAAGCATCTTGAATCTCCATATCTTAAAAGTCATCATTTAAAATTATATCAGAATATTTCAAAGCAAATCAATATTCATGTCAATGACAGATGATAAAAGCTGTCTTAGCTGATGGATAGACCACTAATGAGGCTTGCAACTAGTGCTATGTAATAAACTTTCATTCCCTACTATTGAGAGAGGAAGAAGAGAGCTGTTTTATGACTGGGGAGAGAACAATAAAAACCTATTTCCTAATTCTATCCAAATGCAATGAAAGTCTTGGCTGTCTGAGCTACTTTCTCCTCATTTTTCTAGCTTTAAACTTTACCCATCAGTAGCTCTGTGCTGCTGCCTGATGGTTATCTTTATATTCCAGCTGATACAAACACTCAGCAAAATAGAACCCACCTTAACATTAAGGAAATGATGCAGGAGTAAAAAAATGCTACAATACTAAGAAGCAGTTGCCTTTCATCAGCTTCATCCCATCAACAAAAGTTACTTTATGTTCACAGCTACTACAACTGCTAGCACCTGTGCAGGGGATCTGTGTAGAGAAACGCTTGTGGTTTAGGTCCCAATTCCTAAGAAAATTATCACAACCCAAACAGTATGAAGTGCTACATAATCCTAAAAACACAAGGTGGGGACCTCATTTGCCTGTTTATTCTGTTCAGTTATCTCAGTAGCACTGGCTAGCAGCAGCAGCAGCTTATTCCCTCTGGGATCTGCCTTAATCTCAGACAGACACCCCTGCGTGCTGCTCAGCTCTGCGTGTGCAGGAGTCACTGCATGGCGCTGAGCTCCGTGTGTGCAGAAATCCCTGTGTAGCACTGAGCTCTGCATGTGCACAACTCTGACAACTCACTGAAGCAGCAGCAAACTCCTCTGTGAAGCAGAGCTCCGCACCAAGCTCACGAAATGTTAAACACTGCCGGAAAAAAAAGACATCTGCCCACACTTCTCAGTTCTATTCAATTACTGACAACAGCAGTCCTACAAGTGCAACATTATACAGTATTATTGAATCCAAGATTCTCATTTACACCTAGTTGCAGCCTGGGAGCAGGCCTGACGTTCAGCCAACATCAAAGGACAAAAATTCACGACTTTCACAGACACACACATCCCACATTGACCTTGGAGGCAGAGGTGGTGATGATGCCTTTCATAAAGGTGCTGCTTCCCAAGTTGACAGCGTTACAGTGCTGAATTGTTTGTCAAGTAACAGGGTATCACCGTCCTTCTGGCACACACGTATACAGGCGCGCACAAGAACACAGAGCAACATGCGGCTATGCTTTTAAATCCTCTTTAATTCCGTCTTTACTCTCTACTTCCCAGAATGACCTCGCATATCCTGTCCTCCCCCAGACAGAATCACCCAGAGCTTCTCTAGTCCCCCCAATCGCTTTTTATACAAAGTAGGTTCTGCAATGTCTTTTGAGATCTTTCTATAATACTCAAGATGCCTAATATAAAACATTTTCAACCATTTAAAAATTACGCTGAGAGCCAGTTTTCAATAAAAACAAGCCTGGAACTTTTCACTCAGATTAATCTTTTGTTTATGGAGCCCTTTTCACCGAAAGCTGCACCCTTTTTCCAAGCCTTGCCCCTACCCTGACCTAAGGGCTACCAAGCTTCCAACTTTGCTCTGCCTTTAATTGCCGGCTCCTCCATCCCACCCAACACCCCGCTACCATTTACACGAAAAATACGTACGTGTGCGTGTCTATATATTGGTATTGCTGCTTACCTTGTCCAAGAGTCACTAAAATCCACAAGGTTTAAAAAAAGCAGCACAAAACACCCAGCTCGACGGGTCCTCTTGCAAATCGCAAAGAGAGGAGCACTTCTTCTCCCTTTAACAAAGCCACAAGCGGCTCCGCCGCGATCCGGTGAGCGAGCGAGGGAGCGGCTGCTCCGGGGCAAAGCGGGCGCAGCTCCCGGCAGGCGCTTCCCGGCGGGAGCAGGCGCGGGAGGCTCCGCGGCCCGAGGCGCCGCGGGGAGGCGGCGGGCGCCCTTCAGCACCGGGCGCGGCGCGGACAGCAGCGCTCCCGCCCGGCCCCGCTGCCGCCCGCCCGCCGCGCCGCTCGCACCGCCCCCGCGCCGCCCCCTGCGCCGGGCGGGCTCCCAAACTTGCGCTCCGCTGCCCGCCGCCTCCCTCTTCTGCTTTGGTGCGTTTTCCTACGGGCCGGCCGGGTGGGACGTCTCGGGTTGCCCCAGCGCTTCTCGCCGAGGGGTTCCCTGCGGAGGTCTCCGAATCCCTCCCTCGGCTTCCCCGCCGCAGCGCCGTGGCCCCGCTGCCTTTGGCCGCACTCCCCGCTGTGCGCGCAGAGCCCTGGCCCGGGCGGCGGCACCCAGCGCCCGGGCGGATGGCAGCGCTGGCCCGGCAGCGAGCAGGGCAACTGCTGTGGAGCAGCCAGGAACTCCCGCCTGGAGCACAGAGGGGTGTTGTGCCGGCGTCTTCCAAGCAGGGGTTGTTACGCAATATTCATAAGCTTTAATATATCAATATATCAAAGCTCAAGTATGCTGGGGGCTTTGCACACCTGTGTCGGTAAGCCCTGGCGCCTACACCAGATTGAGGTTCTTGAATGCCGAGGTAGAGGTCCCTGGTAACCCTTGCCAGAAACATGGATGCATGATTGAGAATCTTATTTAGTTATGCCAAACATAAGGGGAAAAAGAAATCACCTTGAGATAAGACCATTAATTACATGCTCCGTTTATAAGCACAAGAGGTACCTTTGGATGAATGGGAATAATCAAAACAAAAAATCCAACTGGAAACTAATCACCTAAAAACTTAGAGATATATTTATGTGAAGTTAAGCAGAGAAACAGTATTTTGAAGTCTCACTTGAAACTGCTTTATTGTGAGATAACAGTTTTAGTTATCTGATTTATTACTTTTAAATTAATTTACTATCCATTCCACCACTTTTGAGGAGTAGCTCTTTCATCTTCAATGTGAAATCATTATGAAAATTAAGTATCTACTCCTCATGCCATTATAGGTTACCTGTTTCGTGCCTTTTGGGAAATACGTTACAGATTAAAGTATTAAACTGTCTTTAAATCACCCATGGCTAGGATAAAGCCAGACAGAGGTCAGCTGCTCTGACGTACATCAGCTTTCTAGGTTAATTACACTTGTGTCTACATGTGAAATGAACACGAAGTAAGACACAAAAATAAATAGTTCTAGGTATGGTAAATACCATACGTAAAACCAGAACTAGTTTACATAGGAAATAATAAAACAGGACAGTTGGATTGCATTAGCTTATTACTATTTTTTGAGGGAGTTCTTACTGGACTGATAATTAGGTCACTGCACTGCAAGAAGGAAGATGATTAACTTCGACACACAAAGTGTGGAGTGTAAAGCCAAATAAAGCAGACTTTCATTGACCCAACCCTTTCTAATTGCCAGTTATCATGAAGGCAGCTTGTCTGGCATCTGGGTTGCATTTATGAAACCCTATTATTTTACTTCTCATTTTTCTCTTAAGCCCTCTCAGGTTTTTTGCAAAGTACAGACAATATAATTGCACTACTTAAGGACAATTTTTGACACTGAGTACAAAATGGACACTGAGTCTACTTGCACAGCTGCACCAGAAACTCTCCTGGGACAGAGTTAAACCCCAAAGTAGCTTGTTCAAAACGGAGGGGAAATTGAAATGTTGTGAGGATGAATAGGGACCTTGTTCATCCATTCTCCTTTGCCATTATGAAAGTACATGAAACAATCAACAATTACGTAGATGTTTTATATAACCCAATTATTGCAGTAGCTGGGAAGCCGGTCAAATTATGCAAGGTCTGACGTATCATAACTTACTGGTTAGCTTTGCAAATTAGTAGACAATGAATCCTCAAACTGGCATATGAAAGACCCTCAGAACTTCTGAAAATCTCTGTATCTTGTGAGGACCTGCACAAGAGTTACTAAATATCAGTGTATATAATTATATAATTGTGTAATACATTAAGGTATCTTGACATTCTTGCATTTCTGAGTGTGTTTATCTGATTATATGTGTCTTTATTCTTTGTGAACTCATGAGGTATTCAATTTAAAAGCACATGTTTAGTTAAAGTTAATTCAATGTATTTTTAGCATATACATATTTTCTAATTTTTCCTCTAATTTAGATGTGTGTCAGCTATAGACCATAGTTGAAAAATAAATTTGGTTCATTCACATCCTGACATCTTTCTGTCTTCTGCTTAATGAATATTATTTATGAGCTCCATTTTATACATTGTTGGATACGTTCTTACACTCACACACGAAATATGTGAATGATTTTTTAAATTGTTATTGTTTTGTGTCCCATACATTACATCATCACTTTGCAGTTCAAACACTTTCATCTGTAGAGTGACTAGGATATTCCTTTATTGGATGTAATGCAGACCAATACATATTATTGCAGTGAAGCTCTTATTCTGTGCCTAATAATTAATTGCTACTCCAGAGAGACTATTGCTGCTTAGTAGTATATTTCTGATTTCCATAATCCTAATTTGGATACTTTATGATCGTATCTGGCACATCCCACATAACATGCCAGACAGTTTTCTGTTTGGTGTATTCCTGAGCCCCATATGCTTGACAATCAATTATGCCTGGTTTTTACATTTTCTACCCCAATTACTATATTTGAAGCATTTGCCACTGGGCAGAGAACACATCCAGTAAGTACTGGCGTTTTCTTGTAAAGATAAGGAACACAGAAGAACTTCAAAGCTGGTTTATGTTTGTTTAGAATATAGATATTATTAATAAAGATTCTGTATTTTGTATTTATGAGATGCTGCTTAATATAATATCTGATACAGCAGGAGGTTTTATGCAAGACAAAGAGAAGATCAAAGTCTCAATATATTAAAGGGAAGTTAATGCAAATAATAGATTATAAAAGTTTCAACAACCTATTCAGTATTGTCTGTACTGTGGTTTAACTCCAGTTAGCAGTCAAAAACCAGGACAGTCCAAAACATTTGCTCTTACACTTCACAGCCTCTCCAAAACTTACTGAAAGTTAGAACAATAGTCACTTTCTTTGATTAATTTGTGCCTCCTTTTCTACTGAAAAAAGTCTGGAGAAGGGGTTATATTCCTTGTAAACATCACTGCACTCAAAATGAATGTGGAATTAGACAGTAAGCATAGTTTTTCAGAAGTGATTAGTTTTACTTCTCTTGGCTTTTCTACCACTAGCACTTGTAGCACAACTTATTCTTTTTTTTTTTTTTTTTTTTTAATTTGTGCTTGGGATTTTGTGTTAATAATCAGTAAGGGACAAAACCAGGACATTTTGCAAACTTGCCTTGTTACTTACCCTTTAGATTATTCCAGTGACTTCTGTGTGGCTTGGTACCCCTCACCACCTGCAAGTTCAATAACAAAATTTCTTTTTCTGTGATCCATCTTTAAACACATAAATTGAAAAGCATTCCCATTAATATTTACCAAAAATTTAGAATATTAATATCTGATACTACTAACTGTTAATTAATTTGCTGTCCCAAACTACACAACAGTATCAATGTGGTAAGACAGACTAAAAAACAAAAAAATTAATTCTTTTTGTCTTTGAATGAAGAATATGCAACACTTTAAGCACAATTATATTTGTAGCTTAATGTCAAAAATGGTTTTAGGCATGATAAATTCTAACAATAATGAAATCTTATTTCAAAATATACAGTCCAAAGTACTGCCCTTGGTAGGATTCAATTTCCATTTCTTCTTAACAAATTATTCCTCTTTTATTTGATGACAACAGCTGCCCCTTCAGTGCAGCTGTTACTAGTGAAGATCATTGATTAGCTTGAAGTCAATGACAGCAAAGGAACTCTCAGGATGCTCTGATATGAGATAGCATGAATAATCCTCCAGATCTCTCTCTCAGACACACACAGCGTGAAGTTTGGACACATACATCTTTCCCTCATTTTCCACTGGTCTAATTCATTCAATGTCTGTCCAATGTTTTAATGAAAGGTGATAGTGCATCCACTATAAACTCAGTCCTGAACAAAAAGCACAAGAAATGCACTGAGACCTGGACTGGCGCTTTGATAACAGCAGGGCATCGTGAGCACCAGAGTGACAGACACTGGCAAATGGCAGAGAGGAAAATTAGCTTACTCGTGGCTTGGAGAAAGGTTGTGCCAACCATCTGTCACAGGAGATCTCCCAAATGACAGCGAGAGGCACATTAAGGTTTCCCCCCATATCTCCTCAAAGCCAATGCTCCCAAAGGGACCCAAATAAAAGAAATATGCATTATTGTTCACACACAAGGAACCTACCTTTGAAATTGATCAAAATAATTCAAATGCATGCCACAAAATAGCAGATGTAGACTTTGAGCATGTGGGGGGAAGCCTAGGCTCTGAGGTTAGAGCTGTAGATTTTTTTCATTATGTCTAATAAAATAAATGCTATAAATTAATTTTAGTGTGTAGCAGATTTGCAATGATAGTGATTCTGACAAGATGACATTGTCCCCATTCTCATCTTGTGAAAATAAAGTAACAACTGATTAAATAGGAAGGAGATAATATACTGCAGAACTAATATCCACATTAAAAATTACTATTGGAAAAGAATTAGGCAATGAGGATAAATATTTAATTTCATATCATCTAGCTTTTTTCAGCCTCATTTGGGATCAAATAATTTCATTATTCATTATCGTTGAAATCTGAAAGCATACTACCACTCGATAGTAGATAATACAGAATCTATTAAAAAAAAAAAAAAAAAAAAAAAAAAACCAAAACAACTCCACACAAAGAGAAAGCTGCAGACAGTCAATTTCAGTGCCTAGTGATAACATTTATAAGAGATCTCTTAGGGCACCTACTGGGGAACCTTAGCATTGCATGCCAAAGAAAGCCTGTAAAAAGGGTAAAAATCTTTCTAACAGATTTAAACCAGAACATTAATTCAGCCTTTTTTTTCTCCTCTGAGTAGTCCTTCTTTTTACTGTAGTACTTAAAGCAAATAATCAAATGAGAGAACTTCATAGCTGAAGGTATTCACTGATGGATGGGAAAGAGCTAATACTCCACATTTCAGAATCTGGCAGCTCTTAACTATTTAAACATCTATTAAGTTAAATATATCATGTTGTGTTTATATAAAAAATATTTTACATTAAAATATTACTAAAACCATTATTTTCATTCATATGAATTATGTATTGACAAGAATCTCAAAGTCTTTGGATTAAGTGTGTTTATTCTTTACGACAGTTTTTCCAAGTATTTCAATTTTTGGTTTTTTGATTTTTTACCTATTAAGTTCTGTGGTAGTATCCTGACCTCTGTAAAAATTTGCCATATAATTTTCTTTTCCCATCTGATTTATTTCTGTCCACTAATACAGAATATCCTCTATTTCATAGCTCATAAGTATTTTAAATATTTTATATTTTATAGCTTTGAGCTTTTCCTCAAAGTCCCTCACAGGTAATTTCTGGAGACATATGGTATGTAGCTAGGACTTTAGCTAGCCTGTGCCAGAATAAGATTGTTTAGCTTATTTTATAGAAAAGATAGCTTTTGAAATTTTATCAATTAAGTAGCAAACACCTCATATCAGCCTCATAAAGTTGGATGTATTTTCAAGCAAAATTTCTTTAAGGGCCTCTCTCTGCTCCTTTAACATTTTGTTTGTGTTTTCCAGTAGTCTATAACCTGTAACAGTCACTTAAAAACTCTGTGGAGAACTGTCTGATATCTTGTTAAAAAACACCAGCACCAAACCCAGAACAATAACACGCCTTAACCTGCTGCTGAGGCACACTGGCAAGTTGTTGATATCCACTACCACTGCAGTTTAGGTAACCTATTCCAAACCAATAAAAATCCCCTTGAGCAGGGGATGATACCATCCTTATGTTCGTTTTATGCATTACTACAGGAATTACACTTCACAAAATATTTTGAAAAGACATTCAGACTTCTTCCTTCATTTGTCCTAAAACTCACTGATGGAGATGAAGCACAGTCACTTATTTTCAAGTGGTTTTTCCAAGGGAATTGACCAATAAAATAGTGATTGTGTGTCTGGAACAAAAGTCTAAATTAATATACAGTGTTATGTAGCCTAATGCCCTCCTAGTCATGTCTCATCATGCTTCTGATCCCATCCCCAGTGGTGCTAAGAATATAAAGGAACCAGTTCTTCAAAGAATGCACTTACTCACTTTGAAGCAAGTAGGTCTGTGAACTCTGATATCTGTACAGGCTAAGAGACTTTTCCTACAGTTCTGGAGAACAAGAGGAGAATATAATAAGACATGTAGACACATCTTACCCTGTCTCTCCTTGAGACCAATCATCTTATCCCAGAAGAGCACAAGGAATATTAAATGGGATGCGTATTCTAGCTTATGTGACTTTGATACAGCAGATTTTCTCACTTCTTTAAGAGATAAATCTCATCAAAGCTTCATACCCGTATTACAACTGCATATGGTAAATAATGCAGTGAACTTTTCAGCTGGGAGACAATGTCATTATTCTACGTATTAGTTAGTTCACAGCACTACTCAGCCAGAATCCTTCTTTGTCTTTCCGGACAACATTCTAACAGTCTGAATAAGAACAAAAAAAAAATACAGCTAAGCAATTGAAGAAAAATGGAAATTTCATCCCCTGGCTACTAATCTCTAACAATTTTGCCATTGCTTCTGCACAGAGGAACGATGTGATGTAAAAGGAGTAGTATGACAGCTTCATGTTGGCACATCCTAAAAGAAAAAGGATATATTCATACTTCTTACTTATAAAGTAGTTCCTGGGATGAAATTAAAGCTGTAGTCTTACATTCTGCACACATTTTATTAATTTGATTTCATTGTCCTTTCTTTTTCATAGGTCACTCTATAAACTCTGACATTCACAAGAAACCAACTTACTCTTGCCACTAATATACTGTTAAATATTAATAAGCACATATTTTAAAAATAATATGAGGGATATGAAATGGTTACTTGAGACTCCTCAGTTTTTGTACCTCTCAATGAACCCAATTAAGGAATCAGCCATCTCTACTCCAAAATTTATCTAATTTAAAGTGACAGGCCTTTAATTACATATGACATAGTATCCAATTATATGCAGAAAAATCTATTTTTACCATTACACTACCATTTGAAAAGTTGAGATTTGATTTGCCAAAAATATAAAATTTTCTCCAAGTGCTTTACTCAAGAAGGAAGGGGAAAAAAAGAGTCTATTACAGCTTGTTAAATATTCAGTTAAAAGACCTCCTTCTTTGTAGTTTATCCTACCCTTTATGTAATTTCTGTTGAAGTCAGAAATAGGCCAAGTAAGTTCTTGTTCATCATTTTGGTGAATTTATAGAAATTTGAGAAGGATTACCCATTCACACATGAATATAATAAGATCTGGAAGAAAAAAACTAGGAAAAAAATATTATTTTGGTTTTAAAGGCAATTACAAAGTTGCTGAGATTAATTATAAAAGAAATTTTTGTGTTTATCCTTAACACATCTTGTTACTTTACTACTATTCACAAATGCAGATCACATTACTTCCATATACTTCCACAAGAAAAGAAAACACAGATGCCCTCTTTTTGCTTAAATGGGAAAAATACTGAGAGGCTAAGCTGTTTAAGCGGTTACAAAAGAAATCTGGGGCAATGCTGGGAACAGAAGTTTGCTATTTCTTATTCTTTCTTAATCACATGATAATCCTGCTTTATCAATCCACATGTCAATTTAAGAGCAGTGATTACAAGTCATCAATAGTGATGATCCTATATTTCAATACAATCAAAAAAGACACACAACTAAACTTCAAAGAGAGTTCAGAAAAATCACAGTAGCCTGCCTTTGAGCATAAATGGCACTACTTGCCTGATATAATCCAATACTGTTGATTCAGGAAAAATACTTATAGTGACTGTAAAAATGCCTAGTGTGCTCACTTTGCTTAGAGTGTGCTATAGGATACACACACACACCACATTATTTCACCAAAAACCTCCTGAGTACAGGAAATAGAGAAAACAAGAAATGACTAAAAGACCAAAGAAAGAGTGGAAGAATAGGAGAAAAAGCAGGTGAGATGGAGAATGAAAGAACAGAATTAAATTCCTGGAACAAGTGAAATGACTAGAGATAGTGGATGGATAAGAAAACTCAGTACATACAATACTGAGGAAAGCGGAAAGAAATATAATGAGATCACCTCATGTCTCACCTGCTATTTTTTTACTGGAGAACACTAAGATTTTGTTCCAAATGAAAGAAGCAAAGAGCAAAGTCAGAGGGATGAATCATTACTTGTTTCATCCAAAAAATAGCAAACCATAAACAAAAACTCGCTCTGAATTGTAGAACTAAGAAACCTCAGTTCAGTATCTGCTTGAAAATAAAAATTTGCATGTCATGTTAGAATGTCTATATCTATTACAGCAAATGATAAGCCAAATGTAAATTGGTAATCTTGATAAAAATCTATTAAAAATTGTCTACAGATGAAAATATATTCACCTAATAAACTCTCAGATAAATTTGAATAATGAATGTATTTCAGAACCAGTGACTTGGCAAATACAGAAATGGCAAAATTAATGAGATATCCATGGAATATATTTGCTCTTTTTTTTTTTTTGATAGTACTCCAAACATGCAGGTGATAAAAAGAAATCAAAAGGACAATGGATGTGCACTATGTTATAGACTTGAGTAATGCAATTTATGGTATAATTAGCAACAATATGACTGGAAAGCAATTACCCAAAGCTCTTCAAAATAAAATCCTGTTGCACTCAAACCTTCTACAGGTGCCAAGCAGTACAAAGACCTAAGAGATTTGCTTAGACCAGCCATAAAGGCACAGTAAAACTACATTGTCTTATTTAAAATTGCCGTTCACATAGGACCATATTTTAGTCTGAGTGTCTGTGGATGCAAAACAGAAGTAGTAAGAGTGAAGTTTTTGCTATCTCAGCTGTAGCTGCTAACCCCATCATGCAACACAGAAATAACTCAGTAGGTAATTTAACACTAAGTCAGGTACAAGTGTCACAGAATCACAAAATTTTTAGGGTTGGAAGGGACCTCTGGAGATCATCTAGTCCAACCCTCCTGTCAAGACAGGGCTGTAGTAGCAAAGCAGACTAAGATATTACACAACCTACTGGTAGTGCAGCTTTAGTGCAAATATCCTTTGAAAAACAGTTCAAAAATAAAATACAGTTTAATAATTGTGGAGATTATACTCTCACTTTTTCCTAATTTGGTGGCACATTTATATTCAGTGGATTAGCCTCACTCTAAAACTAAATACTCAGAAACAAAGCCAAGTTCATCATGCTGTGAATATGCTAAAGCATTCCAGCAACACTATAAGAAAAGAGTTAAAAAAACAGTTCAGAAAAATGAAACTGCTACAACATATCTAATTTCAAACATTAAGAGCACTATTATAGGAAGTGCTTTGATTTTCTGCCCTTGGATCTATTCAGCTAAGACTGCAGCTGGTCCAGTGGATCTATTTGACTGTGTATGAAATAGTGTGTGACAACATAAGAAACAGAGTGATGGCAGCAAAATTAATTCATAGCTGGGATAGGATGAAAAAGTGCATTGTCACGTAAACAAAGTAGGAAAATAATATGGATTATTTAGACATATTTTGATGAATTTATTTTATTTCTATCCAATTCTGTGGAATATTTACCAAGTACAGTTTTATCAGACCAATCCTGCATGTAAGGATGCAGAAGTGTCATTTCAAATCTATAAGCAATGAGTGCTTAATAAACCTTACCTCAATGTATGGCCAACCTCCTTTAAATTCTATCTTAGCTTTCAGATTTTTCTTCAAGTCCCTCATTCATACCCATCTAGAAACATATAAAATTGTAATTGTAATTGTCTAATTGATTAAACCCAAAATAAGGTCTCTATAATGTTTATATGTAGATAAATCCAAGAAGTCTTAACGTACTAAAGACCAGTCTGCAGTTTACTGTGCACAGGTCAGTTCATAAAGCCTGTTTTGGACAGACGAATTTTTGTGTGGTATTAGGAAAACTATCATAAATTGTACTTCAGTTTATATTGATTTTTTTCCACGTGTTGTCTTTGAAGGAATTAAGTAATATTTGGACTGATCCAAGCTGTAATTGACTTTTCCAACTGATTGCATATTGTAGCTTTTGGAGCTATTGTCTGGTTTAGAATTCAACTTTGTACAGTCTACAGATACATCATCAAGCAAACATTTCTCTTCCTATGAGTAGTCATTATTTTTTTTATAATCCAGCCTTCCAAATCTCCTAAAAAGGACAGATCTTGTCATTTTAAATGTAGGGCAATTTTTTTTTTTGGTATATGATTAAGACTATTCTTATGTTTTTTCCTTCAATGAACTCTAAAGCAATGAGACAATTATTTTGATACATTCCCTTAGAGTCTGACTGAATATTTAGATACCAAATTTTGAGCATCAAGACTTGAAGGATAATCATCCTTGTTCTGCTTGAGCTCTTCCAGCAGTGTTTGTTTTGATTAGATAAACATAAAATAATTAGGAAACTCTCAATATGAATGTTTGGTTGATTTTGGCACACCTTCCCATGGTCTATTTTGTCATCCCGCATACAGCTCCAAATTTCATGCTGGCATTAACAGCTGTGCTTTTTGTTTCCATTATCTTTTGTGCCTTTTTCATCAAACATGAAACAGGAGAAACTCCTTGGTGTGCTACATCGTATCTGTCACATGCAGTGTTCTGAAGAGGAAATGTAGAAGCATAGAAGTGTAATCTGTGTTATTGAAAAAATTAATAAGTGGAACGATCTGTAGAACATCAAACATTCACTCTACATTGCTTTCCTCCTTCTCTTGCAAGTTTATATGACTCAGAAGTGAACAGCATACATAAAAGCATCCTATGGAGCTCCATGGACTATGCTGCACAGTGCAGATTGGAATTTTTTAACAAGTGCTCTCCTGAGACATGGGCATTTCAAATGTCATGCTTCATCCCAGCTAAGATGAAAAAAGGAAGTTGTTTGCTTTTAATAATTTTACATAAACATAAAATGAAAATTTAACCACATATTTTCTTCTTACAGAAGATGATTCTGATATTTTTTCTGATTTTGTGGACGGTGGTTGTACTGTGCTATAAAAAACCACTATTGACTTTAATGCACATTTGGTAATAATAATTTTTAAAGCTTTAATAAACTCACAAAAAAGGAAAACATCACATTTTCATAATACTGAAAAATAATTGATATAATTATATTCTTTAATTGCATCATCTATATCTTACTTTATTTACATTTTTACTTCAGTTGAGCCATGTAATTTTTTTTCTAAATTCAATATACATCTCAAAATTATACTTACAGCACTCTTGCCTTCTTAATTTCAAAGTTCTTGACCCTTTTAAAATACAAATACACCAGGTGTTATTCCTTTAGGCTTCATCAATATCACTGAGGTTTTTACCCACATTTTCTTCTAGGAAACAAGTTTACATTCATTTTCCTGGAACACCTAATCCAAAGGATGTTGGATATTTTTTGGTGGAACTTCAGAAGGTCCAGTATTTTAGGTAAATTTCCTGATTTCTTCAAAACAATTAGATTATTTCTCTTATGTTCAGTAAATCAGACTGCATGTCCAAATAGACATTTATTCATCCTGCAAGAATTCAACTCAAATATTGCCATACCACTAAACCCCAATAATCTGACTATCCATTAAAAAATTTGTGCTACATACTTTATATTCTTTTAGTCCATTAATTTTGTGTGGAGTTTTAGTCAAAGTATACCCACCAATAAAAATTGTAAGAATAAAGGTTTGCTTCATAGCCAGTGTCAAAAATTGTAGGATAGAAATGCAAGGCAGCATTGAAACTAACCTACAGTCACTGTGATTTTGGTTAAAATGCCCATGATGACAATCACTGATTTTGGTAGTGATAGTTTAGTGTGCTGTTCTATTTCTTATGAAGAGGAATACAGAAAATTGTATGGAGGTTCAAATCTGAATTGAGAACAAAGTACCTGTGGAAAGTCCTGAACACAGTTTTACAGAAATGCGTGTGATAACTGTTCTATACTCTACTCCCCTCATATTCTCCAAGAATAGCTGATGTTTATGAACTGTCATTGGCTTAACACAAACACCATGAAGCACGTCTAGCAGTTATCAAAATATATAAATATGAATGTTACTGTTTGAAACATACTTTAGGAGAAAAAAAATACATTCTATGGTGTCATTAACTTCTGTATCCTGCAACAAATACACTAAGAATTACATGTTTTCACTAAATGATAGTTTTAACTATTCAGAGTTGTGCACTTTTGTTTTATTTGCTAGTCTTTTACTTTCTAGTTAAGCCAGCTGAAGTATTGTTATGATGATCTGTTTGTTACTGTGTTAGTGTATTACCTGGAGACCATATTAAAAGAGAAGTTCTCTTTCCTTTCTTACATTAGTCCCTGTTGTAGCAACGCTGAGAAAAACAAAGGCCTGAGAAAGGGAGCAAAAAAATCAGAGCATTGAGGAGGTCACTACCGCTAGTTCAATAAGTAGAATAAGTAATAATATTTCCAAACTTGTAATCTATTGAACTTCTCCACCTTGCTCTTGTGAGATCACAGTCCTTTGCAACCTCCAACTTGCTTGTGTTATAATAAATCTGTGGTGAAAACCCAGCTTCCAGGAACAGGCAGCCTGAGTCTTTGATTATCAATTCTCCCTAATGAAATATGAACTTTCTCCGGTGTCAAATTGATTTAAGAGTGATGCTTTTTTTTGTATCCTTCTGTTTTTTTGTGCAACTACCTGGGGAACTAATTTGAGAAAGAAACAGAACACTTTAAATTTGTATGAGAACTCTTTCAATCTGAAGCTTACATAATTTACACTGATTTTATAATGTTTAAATTATTTTAGAGCAAATTAATTTGAGGGTTAATACATGGAAAATTTCATCAGCTAAGAGTGTTATACAAGACCAAGTTTGCAGTCTCCCAGCTCCACTAATGCCACTCATTTTCCTCATCCTTTTCAGATTATTTGACATCTCATACTAGTGAAGTCATTAAACCAACAAGAATGTTTAAAAATACTTTTTCCATATTTCAACTTGGGAGAATCTGGAATTGCACTTTGACACTGGTTTTACATTAATGCTTACCAGTAGCTGCCTTGAGTGCCTCTGTCAACCTCCCCCTCTCTGTAAGCTCTTTTCAGCAAAAAAAAATAGTTATGTGTCTCTTATTTTTATCCCATATTTTTTACTCTCTTCAATCTTATTAAATCCTCTGCAAGAGAATGTAATGGCCAGATGATTCAGTGGTTCCCATCTGTACAGGAAAAGCTCTGGTATCATCAGTGACGATTTTTATACGAAATCCTCTCATCTGGACAACATTATTGTGCAGTCTATCTGGGAGATTTTATGAAATCATAATTCTTTTAAATTCAAAGGAAAAATAAAACACCACGCATTCAAGAGGGTAGGTAGGATTTTACCCATTCTGAGGCTTGCCCTGCCTTTCTTGGGACCTTCTAATTCAAGAAGAAGGACCTTCTAATTCAAAAGCTCAGCTAATTTGGAGTGGCATTTTTAAATGGAAAATTATCCTTTTTTCCCCCACATTTTCTTGAACTGCATCTCTAGAGAAGTACATTAAATTTGGATTCAATGTATTTGTACCAAATGGCTTATTCAGTGTTTTCTATCTCTTATTTCTGTTATTCTTCTGAAGCATGCACTTGATATGCTGACTGAGATTGCTCCTCCATTTCCCTTTATTTTGTTGGCTTTGTTTTAAGACCGTTGACCGCTTTATTTTAAGACTGTTGACCAGAAAGCTACAAAGCTGCTACAGAATGCTCATCCTTTTCAACACATTCCTATTCCTCTGATCAAATCTACCAATTCAGAGGATCATGTTTTCTCTTTCCATCATGACTTCTAGATCTCCAGGGACCTATGGGGTTTTCTTCTTATGTTTGCTTTCTGTGGTATTATTTGTGCTCACAAATGATCTCTGCTATAAGAACTGTAATTAGACTAGTGTGCTTCAGCCTCCAGGCAGCTTTGAGCAAATATGAGAACAGTGATATTTGGATCTCTGAAAATGAGTACTCCTTCTTTCATTTGCTCTTATATATTTCCTGGGGTCTAGAAACTGGAAAAATAAACATAGATTTACTGCTGTAAGTCCCATGCCCCTGCAACACAGTAAACTTACATACTACAAACTCGAATTACAGCACAATTTATGCAAGGTTTTAACTTGATGGCACCCATATGATCTGTGATATTCTCTATGGGATTGGCAGATGCAGCTGTGGGACATGAGGCCCAGCAGAAAACATCCCTTTACCCAGCTGTGCTTCCCTCTGCTCACCCCCGAACACTCCAATCTGTAGCCTTGTCCTGCAGTCTCCTCCTCTCAAAATAACAGTACTCAAATGTAAATTGGTAGAGATATACTGACTTCAAATTTTTCACCATTTCAGATTTTACTTCTCTCCTAATGTTTGTCTTTGGGGTTTTTCCTGAGCTGTGGATTGTTGTTGAAGCTGACACTCTTAAAATAATATTATGACAGAAAAAAAAGAAAAAAAAAAAAGAAAAAATTCTTTCTGGGAGAAAATTAAAAAACAGAAAGCCACATTTCAGTTGAAGACATAAAACAGTAAATTGAAGTCTTACATAAAAAGAAATAAGAATATGTAGTTGATTATATGGCACAAAAAGAGAAAATATCAGTATAAATACTAGAGTGTAGAAGGATAAAACATTAAATTTGGCAAAAGACCACAACTTCAGTGGCAAATACTTACAAATGTTTATAAAATACAGAATAAACTGAGTTTATGCAACAAAGAAAACAGGCAAAGAGGCACAGTTACACCTGGTAGCTACTTACTGAAGTGACACAATGAATTTGATGGAGGATTCAAAAGCAAGATTTAAGCTGGAGGGAAGTGAGGTATAACCACTTCTCTTGGGTTTGTTTTCTAAAAATACAGAGATACTACACTAAGCTCTGACAATATCAGACTGTTAAAATAAGGTATATTTAATGTTTATTTAATTCCACCAAATATGGACTATCACAAAATTACACAGACATAGCAAAAGCCAGCCCAGCCTACCACATCTATTGGTTTTATAATGGATTTTGCTACATTTAAAATTTTTATCACTACTTGAGTGTTGGAGTTCTGCAAGAATTTTGGTATTTAAGACAGACAAACACAAAATAAAAAAACACAGGTTTTCATGGTTCAGACCAGTTTTGGTTAGGAGTTTCTCATGGGCACATCAGTATCCATAGTTCAGGCTGCCATTCCATTAACACACAACCACTTAAAACAAATTCCTGAGCACTCTGCTTTGCCTAATGCATATCTAACTCCTTGTCATAGTATTTTTCTCCATAACTCCATACGTGATAATAATAAATGACACTAGCATGGACTTGATAGGAGAGCTGGCTGTCACAGCAAATAGGCACTGCCTTAATAAAAGACAAAACTCAAGTGTCTCAGAACACTTAAACTGATTTTCTTGGTTACTAGTACATTTTAACTTGTGATTTTTTTCTAACAAGACAATATATTATATTTTTCCAAGCTCATCAGTTTTTATCAAGACTAAAGATAATCTGAATTAATGCCTACTGCATTACTCTTGGTCCTATTAGAATTTCCCAGAGGTTTTCCTTTGAGTTGAACAACAACATTTAGCTAAGCAATGTGTAAATAATGATATATAAAGCCAGTCAAGGGAAAACTTTGCTAATTTATTCTATTGATACCTCTAAAGGAACCAAAAGGTTAACCATGCTTTTATTTGTAAGAAAAAGTGAAGATTTTGGCCCAGCACTGATCTCATTTGCTTACTACCACTTTTTTTGGATATGGGTGAGAGTGTCAGAGCATTGGACCATGAAAAGGAAGCTCTAGAAGAGAAGTGAGATGAAAAAAATTAAAAGAGGTGCGAGTGCGTCCTGTTTCACAGCAGCAGTGGCAAATCAGACTTATCCACTGATTGTCCAACCAACACCCACACTAGTCATGTAAGGTTTTTATAATTGCTTTCAAAATTTATTTCTCAAACAATTTCCTTCTGAGAAGCTCAACACAATTGATAAGGCAGTTTACTAGAGAAATGCCTAGTTAGTTTCCTATAATCCAGAGTAACACTTCAGTTTCATCTCACTAGTCTTTCTTCCTTCTAACACCTACATGTGTTCATGTCATCCTATACCCTAAGAATATATAATTAAAAAATCAAACAACCAGAAATAATGCCACACACAGTGAGAGAACAGAAGATACTTTAAAATTAGCATTTAAGTATTTACCATTTAAAAATTATTAAATAACAGGTCACAAAATACAAAGAGTGCCATGAGTCAATACTATACTGATCAACTCAAATAATGTCTTCCCAGTTGACACTGCCTGAAATATTTTCCACTTCCACCTGAGTCAGTTCAACAAAGACAAAATAATCTTTATAAACTTAAAGTATGATTCTACCTCACAGTGAACAATGGAAGTGATTTGTTCATAGATTTATATATAGAAAAGTGATAACGAAAAGTGTGTAGTTTGCTATAAATATTTCCACTATCTACTTCTGTATACAGGTTCCCAGATTTTTATGTGTACATGTTTATATGTACATTTGTATATATGTACATACAAATGTATCTTACTCCTCAGAGTGATAAATGTGTGTTTATTCTCCAGCCTATGTATGGAGGTTCACTACTGCAAAGACATGTGACATCATATTTCATGCTATTTCTAGCATGAAAGATAAACAGTTGTATTTTAAAAGTAAAAAATACTAACAAGGCAGAAAATTAATTCAGGAAAATAATCAATGATAGTTATTCATAATAAAAATAATTTTTTTTAAGCAAGATTAGTATAAAAAACACCATTTGCAATATGTTTGGGGTGCTTATAATAACACTTCAGAGGGACTTATTTTGCAGGGTAATTTTTTTAAAGTTACTAATTTTCACTTGGTGAGCTGATATTCCTCAGATCACTGCTCATTTGTGCACATGCCCAGTGATTTCTAATCAAATCTAGCAAACCACATCAATTTTACTTTGTTTTCAAAAGTGATGGATGACTTATCTCTGTTCAAGATTGTGAAAATCTACAAGTTTTCCTTGAAAGAAACTTCGATGCAAGGCCAAATTACTTTTATTTTTCATCTAGTACATGAACCCTAGTCAGTGATAAATTTCCCATCTTTTCATTCTCACACAGACATGATTGCCCAGCAAGCATCTACATAATTTCTTAAGTGCTGTTTCCATCTTTGGATCTCTTAGATTTCCTTTATTATCACTTGAAAAATTCAACAGCTACACTGCTATTTTTTTATTACATTGAAAAGGTTAATATTTTACTTAAAATTGTACTTAGTAAGTACTAAAGGAACAGTTTAGTAAAGACAGACTGAACTACATTACTGGAAGTAAAATACTAATAAAAAGGTCATCATAAACAAGTGAAGTGTTTATGGTTTTTAAGTAAAACAAAACCATTAACGGCTTCTTGTTCCTTTCAAGTGATCAAATATAGGCTTATAAAATATTTTCAAGATTCATATTTGTCTAATCAATTTATAAACTATTTTTCTTCCAAATATGTGCAAAAGGCATTACAATATTAATATTTGAGCCAATTAAAACTGATATTGCAAAGCTTCATGAGGTAACATATTAGATGCCTTAAAAACCAATACATCTTATTGTCACACATGGTTCACCTTTCACCACTGTGTAGGCTTGTAACCAAAAATCTCTCTTGCCTTTATTTTTTCCTTGGCAGCCCAAACTTTTTTGACCTGTAACCCAGAAAAAAAAAACTAAGCACTCTGATTAAAACCAGCCCTACACCTGCCCCATTCATTTGATGTTGTCCTTAGACATTCACTGCTCCGTGACTGTCCAACTTCATTTCAGTTTAAAGACTGGTTTCAAGCACAGCTTTAGTGCCTCTTTTATATGTTTCTCCTCAATATACTCGTTGTGGGAGTTTTAAGGACTTTGTTTAGACAGCAATGGATAAGTCTAGGGTAACTGCACCTCCCATGAGGAGTAAGAGACTAAGGTGGACTCAGCAGGAGAAAGGAACTGGAAATAGAGAGCTGCTGCACAGTTCAATAAATAGTTCAAAGAATAGGGGTGATAGAGAACCCTTCTTCTAGGGCAGAAAGGGCACAGTTCTACAGACCAAACTATTTAGGAAAGACTGATAGTCAAAAAGCTGCACAGCTGCCTGAAACCAAGCCTGGAATTGGGGAGTTGTTTGTTAGGAAAGGATCTATCAGACCTTAGTCCTGTACTTCTTTCACCAAATCACACCATTTTTATTGTTAAAAAAATGGAAATTGTCAGTTTTGTAAATAAAGCGAATCATTTAACCTTAGCTTCCTTTTTCAGATTCCTTCAGAATTAGGAAGAGCTGCAAGGCTTTGCTTTAATGCTCAGGTTGTCTCTGCACTAACTTCAAGACCAATGCTAGTAGAAGATTAAGAGCAAGTAGAAAAATTAATGCTTTTGTGTTAAATACAAAGCTGCAGGCAGAAGATTTTGTAGGATTCTGTGAAGGAACCAGTGAGAAGAACTTGGGTAGTTATATATATGGAACATAAATTTAAATACAACAAAGAGAGACAAAGGCCTGAAGAAAATACCAGCAGAATTTATTCTTGTATCAGAAGTTTCTGGAACAAAGCAGAAAACTGTAGCTCCTGTGTGAAAATAAGCTTCATTCTACACACTGAACCCTAGGGAAGAGCACACATGGGCTCACCTGAAGGCTCCATAATCACTTGTTTTCAAGGAAGATGAATTCAGACTACAACTGAAACAAATAAATGAACCTGAGTAGGGAGTAGTGAGGCTCAGTTGTTAAAGGAGAGGATCTTGGTTTATTCACCATTGCCAAGAAACTGGGAATAACTGGGAATGTAATAACACAAGTTTGTGAAAAAAGCCTTTTATGGAAAACAAGGCTAACTGAATTTTATTTCTGTGTTAAAGCAAAGATAATACTGGCTTAAACAATAAATAATATAGACTTGTCTATAGATTCAGGTCAAATAAACAATCCCAGAAGTAACACTGAATGTATACTTAGGCAAAGGCCCCCTGACCCCTACTTTGAAATGTTGTTTGACTGCCCTATGAAAGGAATAATTATGATGTCTTTCAGTAAATCTAGGAAGGAACTAGCTTCTTTTTCTCTTGTATTCCTATTATTTGATGTTCTGTGCCAGTGTTCAGGAAATTTCGATACAAACAAGTAAATTTATCTTTTAAGAACCTTGTAACATTTCTTTGAAGGCAATGAAATATAATGGTTAATGATACTTTTGCTTTACAGGATGTAGCCATTAAATTAGTTAGTATTTCAGCCTTCAAATTGTGTGTAGAAAAACACTGGTTTAGGAAGGAGAAATTCCTCTATTTTAGCCACATGAGGAAGTGAAATTCTGCAATGCTATATTCTATAACCAACTTAAAGCCACTTTTGTTTCTCCTTTTCCATTGTCTTTATCTATTTCTGCCACTGAAAAGTGGCATCAAAATAGTAACTAGACAGACTGTGTCCAAGCAGGTTTCTCAAAGGAACAGGTGGGGGACTGCCACCGCCGCCACACCCTGTCAGACCTCTTAAAGTAGAGATGACAGAGCTGGTCTGAAGTCAGAAGTTCAGGGAAAAGTTAATTGCTGCCTCTGACTGCCTAATAAGGATCTAGAGAAAATATAGACTTGGTTTCTTCTGGGAGTGCTCAGTGGAACGAGGGGAAAGTAGTAGAATTTGGAGGAGAAACTCCCAACTACTTGCAAGAAAACTATCCTCAGAGTGAGAGCTGACAGGCATTGGAATAGATTTTCCAGAGGGTTTGGACACTCACCTTTGGAGATATCAAAACATGAAAAATACAAAAATGCAGAAAATATGCCATGTATACTTTGAGCTTATGATTTTCTGATTATATTTAAAGATCACATTATAAACATATTAACAATTTAAAACTTAATAATTAAGTGAAAAACATTATTAACAATGAGTAAGACAATCTTATCCATAAACTCCAAGCAAGCAGATAAACCAAAATAGGTCTGTGGGTTAATTTTACAGAGACTGAGAAATCCTAATGTGTGGCAGCTATAAGAATCAATATGTTGGATCTTCAGGGTAATGTTATGTCTTCATATTAGGAGAAGTAAAAGTTAATTGACATTCTGTCAATGAACTGTTTTTTCTTATCTTCCTTTAAAAAAACACCAAGAAAATATTTTAATATTTACAAAGTGTTTTGTAAATATTGAAACATGTGATTTTTCTTCCTCCAAACCTTAGCTAATGCTATTAGGCATGCCAACAGAAAAATTACGTGAAAGGATATTTTTGCAATAAACAGGACCTTCTTGATATAGCTGTCTGAATATCCAACAGTTTATTCTGACTAGAAATGTGCATAGTTCAGATGATGTCAATATTTGCACTGACTACAAATAATGTCCTCTTTCTTTGTGCCATTAAAATGACATGTAAATACTTTATTAAAAGATACACTTGCCCAATGGCAGCACTGTTCATTTGTCACTTCAGAAGCAAATGAACATAATGTATGTGTACCTCTATGGTCCTATGAATACAGTCCTGCTATCAGTACTAAGAGGTCACAGACTTCCTACTGGTTTTGCCTCAGGATTGAAGCTTATCAGTTTGCTTTCTTTGCTTTTGAACTTGTCTTCACCTGCCTCCAGCCTTCCTTTTGCTTTGTGTAGCTCTAACAGGGATTTGTTAACAATCAGATGGGCACATTTGGTTTATATGTCTTTTTCTTGGTGTGATACACAGAGTTTTAATATGTGTAGTAGCAGGAAGTAGTTATTCTGTGTAGAGTGGGGGATTTATGGCTCTACTAGAACCAAAAAAAATTTAGAGAAATAGAGGCCTGGAATGACAGCAAAGGCTTCAAGAAGGGGCAGTGCCAGGTGCAGGATAGAAGTGTACTTGTTGAGTGGGGGCCTGGGCTGGCAATGGGAACTTCTGGATTTACAGGCTACTCACTAATTGTCACATGAAGAAACAATAATTCAATTTGAGACAAAACTATGGGGTTTGCATCTAACATGTAAATTGCTCCACAGAGCACACTTGCAGAACAGTGAAGAAACTAGGTGAAAGGATATCCTAGCAACATGTAAGAATACCTAAAATTGTATATGTTCTAACCCAAGGAAAAAGAAAACATCATGAACAAACTTCTTGAAGCAAAAGGATGCTGGCAACTTGCTGTATTTTTCTACCTTGTTCCTTCTCACTACTCCTTGCAACAGTGAAACATTAAGCATTACTATGATGAGTGTTTAACTGTAGGATTACTTAAATGTATGTCTTATTCCTGTACTCATATTTTTATTATTTTTCTTCCTGTAACAATTAGATATTAACTGCTAAAGATTATTCTTCGATTAATCTGTGAAGATGTCAATTAAGAAAAAAAAAAAATACGGATGTTCCTTAAAAGGTCTTGGCCTGTTTTGTCTGTAACAAGATACTAAGGACAATGTTTCTTTTATCTTTTTTAAGAGTCATGACAATAATAATATCACGGCCAACAGTTAAATGATGCCTAGAACAAAATTTAATAACTATTTAAATTTTAATCTAGATTTTAATCCAAATAATGTGAGTTAGTATACAGTCTTTACATTGTATTTAAGCAAAAACTACCATGCATATTTCAATATGCATATTTTAGCACTTCACTTGTAGGTGAATCTTGACAGCTCCTACCCAGTTTCTGTCAGTTTTCTTTTGTTTCACAATACTCAAAAGTACAATTTTATGATAAGAAAATAAACTATTTTTTCTTCTTTCTTGCAAACACTTAAAAATCCCAAGATTATTACTTTTTCTGGAAAGCAGACTCATATTTGCAGACATCTATATCCATAAAATTTTCTGAAATCAGAAATATACTTTATGGCTGAATTTATATTTGAAGTAAAAATATCAGATACTTTCCCTCCACACCCCATACCATCCCCACTCCCATCCCTTGAGAATAATTGATGAGGACCTCTAAGGATTGTTAGCTAAGTATAAACAAACAAAACTCTTAGAAATATGTTCTCTTTGTATTTTATGCACTAAGAAAAATTCTTATTGCCTTTGATTATGGCTTTCAATAACTACATATTTTAGTGATCCTGCACATGGCATCTTTTTTAACATATCTACATTACACAAAATAAGCCAGTTGCTTGTGTCAAATACCTCAGCTCAATTCCTCTGACTCTGATGAGTTCCTTTTTAACTAAATTTGGCTATGCACTAATTATCACACAATGAAATATATATGCACCAAACATGGGGTGCTACAGACTTTGCCTGTAAAATTTAACAGCTCAATGTGATCATACTCAGAGTTTTGGGAGATTTCATTTTGTCTTCAATATGCAGAAACTTATGCTTTCTATCAGAAAATTGCAAAGCGCTATCATGCTACACATTTCTGGAAGACTCTTGAACGGCATCTCCAGAGGGGATGGAATAAAGAGTATTTCAATGTACATTGAGCTCATTAAAGTGTTTCTTCCCTAAAGTCCTGTTTCAACCCAGTTTCCAGAACAGATGAGTTAAAATTGAGGGAAGACTTTGCCCCCATGTAGAACTTTTAGAAATGTCCAATGACTACTAATTTTATCTTGAATGCTGATTTTGTGGTTGTGTGATTGGGAAGGAGTTAGAGGGATTTGGAGATATTGTGGTCACAGCAGGTACTCAATCTCTGAGGTAAAAATCTTGTGTTATTTTGATTACATACTTTTTGTTAAGGTGTCGCTTGACATCTTGGAAATCCTTACTCTAAAAATACCCTGCTTCTGTCACTACTGTTTCTGTATGAAATGTATGAAGATCCTAAAACATCAGTATACATAGTGGATAATGTCTTTCTCATAGTGTCAGATCAAGATTAAAAGTGACTTTCATGATCCTAGTTACAAGTTTCTGACATCCAGTGACTGCATGAGCAGCATTTGCTGAACTTTGGACTCTGCACAGTTATTCTCATATACAGAAATATGAGTTTATTCCTGTAAAATGTGTGATGAGTTCAAATACAGAAAGCATTTGTTGCACTCTTTGGCTTGAAATAAGACTTCAATCCCAGGGAGTTCAAAAATACTCAAATGCAATTTTATGTATCTATTCTGACAGGTGCAAAGCTCCAATTTTGAGACATTTAATGAAGACCCTAGCAAAAGCTCAGACAGCACACAGATGGTTTCAGACAAATAAGCTAGACCTGTTCCACTGGCCTAGTTAGTGGCTTTGATTTTACAGGGACACTGAAAGCTGCTAATACCTGGGCTGAGTCTACACAAGGTTGCAATCTGAGACAAGGAGCAGGAATAATCCAGCTGCAGCTCTGTGCTGATCATTTCCAAGATGATAAATTGCTCTGTACAGAGTAATTCTTTATGAAGCTGGTATACAGAGTGGACCCAAGAGGTTTCAATACACAAAACTGCATAGAGCCAAATCAAACAGCTGCAAGCAAAATATTGCCCCATGTACAAAAATTATAATAATTATTTTTCTTAGCCTTAATACACTTTGAGTAAGATCATATTAGATTAACAGCAACTAGAAGAGGACAAGAAATCTTTAGCTTTAAAAGCAAGGTACCTACTAGTGAAATACACAAAGCACTGTTTTTATTATGGTTTACCTTGCATCTGAACACTTGATACCACTTGTCTACTGTAATGTAAATAATAATAATTTGGCCTGGCAATGGCAAATATCACTGTTGACATTTTCTCTGGGTAAAAAAACCAAACACACACACACACCCCAAAATCCCCAAACAAAACAACCATCCTCCAGCAAATTGCAGTATATATTTAGTTTGTATTTGGAAATATTCTATGCAAAAATATGAGCTTTAAATAAGGCTTCATTAATTGCTTATGAATCATTTTTCTACACAATTTAATCCATTTATTTCTGCTGTATTCACTGCAAATAATATTAAGCTGCAATAGATATTGTTTTTCTGAAGCCATACCATAAAAATAATATATAAAATACTAATAGATAGCTTTAAATATCACTGAAAGATCAGTGATCACTGAAAACTCCCAAATGTTACCAACAGGTAAGGCTTTTTAAAGCCTTATCTATCAGTAACACCCAAACCCTTGTAACTGCATATCTAAAACTGTTTGCGTCATTTATTGCCTCTTATTAAATGTGATGTGTATGTCTCACCAAGCAAGGCAAAAACGTCATTAAAATGGTTGATGAAAGCTAACAACAGGGATTAGTAGAAATACTGCAATAAGACACATGTATTCCTGCATAAATGCATGACATTTTTGACTTGCTTTCTCTCCATCTAAAGAAAATTGTCTCAACTAAGGGCTAAGTCATTTTACTCCTCAAGATGAGGACTAGAAATGTATTAGAAAAAATAATGAAAGCCAAGTTGTATGACAAAGAAATTTAGACTATTATAGTTAATAGAAGTGAAGGAGCACAGAAAAATCTGGTTTACTCAACTGAGGCTTACTGAGGAAAAAACTTCACATATTTCCATTAATGGATGGACTACTCTAGTATTAATAGCTAAAAAATGTAGGGGTCTTCATGAATAGAAGGCCATAGGTCTGAAATACTGGGGAAAATGATAGCTCCCCTCTTTTTTGCTCTCAAGATCCCTACTCCTTGAAGACAACACACACCCTGGCACTGGGACAGGGACAGCCTGGAAAGAGCTCAAGGACCTAGCAGCCAGCTAAACAGCATCCAAGAGAAAAGGGGTTAGATGCAAAACAATATGACAGAGGCAAGTCAAAATTTGCCATCTACTATGCAATAGCATCTGTTTAATAAATCAGTTTCATAAACTACATAAGCAGCTTTCTTAGATGTGGAGCTAGTGCTTGTTACAGACCTTTGTTTCCCAGCCCAAACTCTGTCATGTAGATTCTATCTTATACACTAATGTATTTGCCTTTTTTTTTTTTTATAAATATGTCCAGGGATGGAGATTACATAGCATCTCAACTATGTAACCAGTCTTGCTTGATGATGTAAAACTTGCTTTAGACCAGAGTAACTAAAAGTTAAGCATCAATTCAAGCATATAAAAAGATATCTACATTAGCCCATCATTTACAGGCTGTTTACATTACACCTCATTAGGAAATTGCTTTCCAGTCAGAGTCTTTAATCCCCTACTAGTTATAATACTTTATCTAGGCAGATTCGTTACACAAGTTCCATGAAATGGTTGTTCAAGGAAATCTTTCTCAAAGACTGTTTTCTGTAATGAAACCTCAAACTACATTTGAGAAAGTGGAAAAGGCTATTTTGTTGTTATTGCTGAGATTGTAACTTTTATGTCAAGTATCAAACTCATTAAATACTTCTTGAAGTCAGCAGTACTTGAATATTTTAAATGAGCATTACTTTCATCTTGGATATTTTTTTCTCAGCTGCTGAGATTTTTATTCTTGGGTTCATGGAAAGGTTCAACAGTGGCAGCATTCCCTCCCTCTCCTCCATACTCCTATCACTCCTCTGGTGATAATTGCTCCATACTTCCTTTTGGAGTTCAGTAATTAACATTGCTTAGCCATTGCCCTGTCATCACAAGAAGAGATCTTTGCAGAACATCAGTATCACCACTCTCAGAAGGCATGAGAAAAAAATTATGTCAGAAGAAAGAGGATAATTCCCTATTATTTCTTTACTATATAGGTAATTTTGTCATTGCCTTAATATTTTTTAAGGTACCAGATATATCAGTCTTCATGATTCTCTATTCTATGGGAAGAATTAGTTTTCTGCAGGCAGTGTGACTCAGCTGCTAAAAAATATAATATGCATAAAATATAATATGGATAAAATATAAAGGAATGCTATTCAAAATGCTCAAGAACCTTTTGAATTACCCTTGAGAACAATTTACATTTCAGTTTTAGCATTATCCTTTTAAACTAGAAACAATTCTGTAATCTTTCAGTAAATAAAATTGAATTTTTTAGCAATACCACACCTACTTCCTTTTTACACAAGAAAAAAACACATTTTACATTTAAATTGCTGTTAAAATTTCACTTTCCCCTGAGATAAACTCTGTTGCTTAGATCACTAGTAACAACATAGTTGTGGATTTTAACCCCATATCACTGACGATTTGCATCCAATGATCCTTGTGGGGGAAAAAAAAAAATCTTAGTCTTTCCAAGACAAACAAAAAAGCCAAAAAATTTATAATCATACTAAAACATACATCTCAATCTTTTTAAACTTGCCAAGCAACAGAAACCATTGTTTATTCCCATTATCTGCAAAGTCACATTATTTGTATGGGTTCCACATACATATGGATTTGAAACCCTCCCCAAAGGACTGATTCAATTTCTGCTACAGACAATGAAAAAAAACCCAAAAAACCTCTTATCTACTTATTATGCTGCTAGGCATAATTCCAAAGATAACTAGAAAATAGGAAATTTCAACATAAGAATTTTGAAATAAAGAGTGTCCTTCAAAAGTAGCAACACTACGTACGTTATACATTTACTAGAAATTATTAACTACAACCAGACTTCTAGCTCATAGTACTTGGGAAGAAAATACATTTTTCTTGATTATAGCTGGTGACTGCATCCAAACTTTCCGATCACTGTTGTGTTCTTGGGGCTGCCCTTCTCCTGGAAATGAGGCTCATCCAGTACTGCCTCCAAAGGCTGCGCTTCCCTCAGACCATTGGCAGGGACATCCAAACATGCTCAGTGCTCTGCTCTGACACAGCATTCCAGGAAACTATTTCTCTGCTTCCATCCACCCCTCCCTCAGACTCCCCCTGCCTGCTTGGGAATGCACTGAATGAGGCACCCAGACTTGCCCATTCTTTAACATGAAATCATGCCTGTGAATTGACTTGCATAACTTGCTAATAACTCAGAGATTAAGGCAGAACACAGAAAACAGAGCTGCTGTACAGCAATTTTGCAATTACAGCTTTACAGCTTCTTATCCCAGCAATATTTACAATATGTACACACACCTTCAAATAGCAGTTCCTTTACAATCTTGGATTAACAATATGTTGGCAATGTCCTGATGGTTACAAAATGTTATCAACTAACTTAAAAAAAAAGTATCCAGATACAGATGGTTTGGTTCTCTTTTCTTTTTTTTTTTTTTAACAAGACATGTTCCTGGTAAGCTGATTAACTTTTTAAATTGCTATTATGCTAGCCTGTCATTAAAATATTGTTGCTGAAGCAGAGTATCTTCACTAATATCCTTTTCTCAATTATGTAAATTTGTTCAAAAGAGCAAGAGTGGAAGGGGTACAGAAAGTGTATGCATGCTGAAAGGAATGCAGAAATCTGACCAGTCCTCTGCAATTCTGAAAGCAAAAAAATCAAAATAATAAAATATGAACAATATTTAATGAATCCAACAATGCAGCCTATTCTGACTATAAATCATTAATATTAATCACTTGCATTACTCAAATATCAATTTTGGTAGAATGAGAAGGGTTGGTGACTTCCTTCACTTTCCTCAAAATTTATATTGTTTGCTGCACTCAGCATTAATTTTCCCATCTCCTCTCCTGTTCTGTGGGCTTGCAACACTACTTTACAAATTTCAAATTAATTTACAAATTAAAGAGCAGAGAAAGAGGTGATTAACCATGGTAAAAAGTATTTTTATGCTGCTTCAACAGTTTCAGCAGAGATTCAAACCAAGCAAAACAGGAAAAATCTAAATATGGCCATTACAATTTCATAAGCATGCATCAGGATGTCTTAAAACTATTATCCTCTATAACCCTACTAAGTACAGTCCTTTTACATTTATCAATACATTTGGTAGGTTGCAGTGCTGCAGACAGAATGACTTCTCAAAATACTAGGAAACTGTTTTTCTAAACTAGTAACAATATTTAAGTATGAGTTCATCTCTTCCAAACTGACCCATTCTGTGATTCTATGATCCGAGGTGTCATAAAAGTGAAACTTTAATTTTTTTCTCTACATTGTTACAGCAGCTATTAACCTAATGCTTTGGCCTACTACATATCCACTTTTCCCATGTCAAGTCCTATTCTTGGGGCTGGGAAAGAAGTATAAAATGTGCAGTAGCATCATACCGGCAGATGCATACTTAGGGCATTGAAATGTCACACAGCACCATAGCAGTGTTGCAGGGTAGGCTAGAGTCCATGAGCAAATAGCACAGGACAGAGTTTTCATGTCCTTCTAGGCAAAATCACAAAGGTCTGTTCTTACTTCTTCCAGCTACTGTGGTGATGGAGCACATGTTGCTTTACATGAAGGTTTTATTGCCAAGGCAACAATGGCAATCCTTAGACCAAGGAAAATCTGAAATTTAAATAGCATTTTCTTTTTCATCTTTACTATCTAGAGTCTGTGAATATTGTTTTATATAGCAAGTGTATAAAAACAATGCAACTATTTGCCAGACCTTTAGATTCTATTGCACCAAACATTTCTATTATTTGTTCCAACTAAACACAATTATACCCTCTCTGCAATCTATGTATTAATCAGGAACAAATATAGCTAAAGAGACATGTAAAAGTGAGACCAAAATCACAGATTAACTGAGGTTCTGATAAGAATACATACTCAGCTCATTCTCTGAATGTTGCATGCCAGTATATCCACAGTGCTCAGATCAATGACTCCAGTTTCATAGACTGTTAGGCTGACAGAGGCCAAGCAGACCTTAGTGTGTGAAGTGATTCCACAATTCTGGCTGCAACACATTATGGACAAAATGAGGATATGACTGAAGAGTGATTCAATAGTCTACTCAGCAAATCAGTCCATAACTCAACACTTGAAATAATGCAATGTGTACAGGAAAAAAAAATAAATTAATTAAAATGCAGATCACTTTTCACTTTGTTTTTCCCCAGTCAAACTGCACAGGTTGCTGATTTCAGTGTTTGGTCATGAACAAACTTTCTTTCAGGGACAGAAAAAAAAAGTAAAATAAGAAAAGTGAATTATGAAAAACACACAAGCATTTAAAAATGTTTTGTTGCTTTGCATTTGGAACAAGAATTCTCATCTAGCATCACATCTACTAGCAAGGACACAAAACTAAAACAATTATGTGTCCTAGTAGCCAAGACTAGTACCTAGTAGCCAAGACTCCATAAAATATGAATGTATAAAGGGTGCAAAATTTTACACTCAATTCTGAAATTTAATCTCCTTATGAATCTGTTTTAAAGTTCTGGCATTGAAGTTGTTCACAGCCCTTCACCTTAGCTCTGCTGGTAGAAACAAGACATGCAGAAGCATACAGTTCAACTCCTGTCACATATATGCCCTTGTAAAAAATATAAATAAATAAGACAGCTTGGCTAATGAGAAATCTTGTGGAAGCAACTTCAAGTTCCAACCCTCGTTTGGAAAATTTAATACACAGCTAGACATATGACAGCTCCTTCTTCCTTTACTTATATTGAGTGCCCAAAAATAATAACCTCTTAAAATGTTCACATAATTAGACCATAGAGGAATCAGCCAGTTTTGGTCTTCAAGATACAGATAACTGCTAGCTTGAGTTAGGTGTTAGCAATGACAAATACTGTGTTGTACAGAAACAAAAAAATTGCATACACCATTTTTCTAAGTCCTTATATGAATGCTATAAAAATAATAATGTGATAGGAATTATTTGTTAGATTCCACTGTTTGCAAGACAGTGAAGAAGATGGTGTTCACCAAAATAATGAGAAAAAGAAAAGTAATTCTAAGATATTTGTGAAAGATATTCATAATAAGGAATGAGGTAGTTTAACAGTTGACAAGCTTGCTTCTGTGTAGTCTCAACACTACAGTATTTTGACATTTAAACTGAAGAGAGTCTCTATTTAAAATAATAAGTATCTTCATTGCAACAAATATTACTCTATTTTGTGTTAATTAGAGTTACATATTAGGATTATCATGCTCATGAACAGTGCATGAAAGTTTAATTAAAAGACCACTAAATTATTCATTTTTAATGAAACTGCCAGGAATTCTGCAGAGAAGTTCAACAACATTTATCATATCATTACTCTAATGAACTTCATTCTAGATAATGAATAAAAGCTTGTAAGAATTCTTAGAAACTCCTTAAAGGTTGAACGATCTTCGGATGCATAAGAAAAAACATGTCTAATTATGTTCCCAGATCTTAAAAAAAATAAACTTTAAAAACATATTCACAAAAGCATACAATGAACAAGATTTGTACTTTTCAATGGGAAATGGGTTGGATGTGGAAAAGCAACGAAGAGTACTTTTAGAAAAGTACACAGGAAAAAAACAGTATGTAAAAAGGTACTAACAGCAGGTAGTACAGATGAACCAGAAAGAGCCATTTAGAATTATGGATATTAATCTTTGAAAACTAAATTATCCTCTAACTGATTTTAAAAACAAACAAACAAAAAAAAACCCTGTGTTGGGAACAGAATAGGAAGGACACAAGCTCTTGGCCTTCACCCTTACAAATAAACTAAGCGGAGTGAAAACACTAAATGTATCTTTTTCTTTCTAACTTGTATTGCATACAATTGTGGCCACAGCTCTCTTCACAGAGAGCAGCAGGCACGTACAATGACTAGCATCCTAAAGGTGATGGAAGAAGTCAGAAAAACATAGTAGTAGTAGTTCAAATAGGAATAGAATTTGTTTCTATGATAAGCCTTATCCTGATTTCAGACAGGAGAGAGTTAATTTTTTTTCTCAGTAGCTGTTGCAGCGCTGTGTTTTGGATTCAGAATGAGAATGGTGTTGATAATACACTAATGTTTGGGGGTTTTGTGAAGTCCATTCAAGTAAAATACTTCTTTTCTCCTTGTCTCATGCTCTGTCAGTGAGGGGGTACACAAAAAAAAAAAAGCTGAGAGGAAGCATAGCGGGGACAGGTAACCCAAACTGACCAAAGGGATACTCCACACCACAGTACATCATCATGCCTGGCATATAAACTCAGGGAATTACCCAGAAGGGGGGGCTGATTTAAGTTTGGTGGTGAGTGATTGCATTGTGCAGCATTCGTTGGGGTTTTTCCTTATTATTGTAATTATTATTATAACTTACCGTTATTACTGTATTTTTACTTTGAGTTATTAAACTGTTCTTATCCCAACCTACAAGTTTTACTCTGATTCTCCTCCCCATTCCACTGGACTGGAGCATGGGGGGGAATGGGAGCTGAGTGAGTGGCTGTGTGGTGTTTCATCTCCAGCTGGGCTTAAACCATGACAGGTCTATTAAAGCATTAGCAGGATTTATTCCTTCTTGGCCCTCAATAAATATAAACTCTGAGAAGATAAGAAACAGTTTTGAAACAGAATTGTAGCACTTCTGATCCCCTCAGTAAGCCCTGTGGGAGTGCTGTACTCCTACACAAGTGCTTCCCCTAGACAAGCTCTCCTATATGGCCAGAATTGCATTTGAAAGAAAACTAACTGAAAACCACATACCCCCAGTCTCCCAGTAGTACAATTCAAGGCAAATAAGAAGTGAACAAAATCACAAGGAAAACTAATGGACAAAGAGGGGACCTTGCTCATATTTTCCCTACATGTTGTGTGGTATCATTGCAACCTGTTAAGATGGTGAATAACCATACTATTCTTTCTGTCACTCTCAATGTGAAGCCTAGAGATGCTTAAATAAACCAAAAAAACCCTCAAGATTCTCACTATCACTGAGACGTAACAGAGACAAATTTAACTTCCATAGAAGAAAGCTGGTACTTTACAATCCTCTTTTTAGCAAGACACATATCTTGTGCAGAGCCATGGTTAAACCACAAATGTTAATAAACAACTACTCTCCAACTTATTTTCTTCAAGAGGCCTATTTTGTCTTGGTGTGAAATTTTACAAAGGCTTTATCTTTCCTTGGCTTTCCATTAACCTTAAATGCTGCAGTGTGGGGAGCACTTTATTGAAGCACCACATCGCATTCAGAATTGGTGCTGTTTCCTAGACACAAACTGCCCACCACTATCAAAGACAAGGCACCTGATTCACCAAAAATTTTGGTCAGGCCCGTATAGTTATTCACATTTGAGAATGTGATTCCTCCTTAAACAAAATACCTAAATGAACACAGCAGAAATGTCATGTCATTTCCAGGACAAGGACTAGCCAAATATTGTGTTAGATTTTAAAAAAGCAGTTCATCTCTATCCAGAAACAACCTCTTTCTCAGAGGAATAGGGCCAGATCTGATGGTGCAGCAAAGGTTCGTGCCCCCAATTCCAAGCTGTAGCAAGACAAAGCCCCTGTTCCCAGTAGGCACACACACATAGGGCACATGTGTACACGGTTTGCAACATGGAACGCTAACACACCGTTTTATGTGGGAAGCAGCACCTTAGCACATCTTACAGATTGCTTTAGGTTTACACACCCAAGCTAATCCTTCTGTCCGCTGAAGCAGGATCAAGAAACCTTCGTGCTTTTTTTTCCAGCATCTCCATGCATTATGTTAACCAATATAATTTCATTTATCTATTCTTACAAGTAATAGTTAAGGGATCCCCCCTCCCCCAGCCTTTTTCACAGGGCAGATTAGAATCCTATTTAACCAACTCACCTCCAGCTCTTCCAACATGTCAGTGGAATCATAAGTTCTGAACTGAACAATTTATCCTAAAACATTCATAAAATATACCAGACTATGCTGCATTTTATCACCGCAGTTACAAATGCCTATTACTTGCATTCAAGTCTCTGCAAGCAGGGATATTCAATTCTATTTCTGCAACTCTTAACAAACTGCTCTATGGCTCTATACAAATAAATAAAAGCAACAGTTTTTATACAAGATATTAACCCAAATCTGAGCTGCTACAAAATCGCATTTGATATTCCCTGTTTTGGAGGGAGTGGTGGGATAGCAAGAGAGTCTTAAGACTATCCCATATTAATGACGTCAGTACAAATAAATCCTTTATTTTCTACTTTAGAAACACCACAACTGATCATGTTTGCCCCTCCCATCACCATGGTTTTTTGATTTCTGACTGTTCATTCTTGCTATCACTGAACATATAGAAAGCAATTTTAAAAATTGCAGTGCATGGATGCATAGATCATCTTTAGATGAAAAATTTATTCAAATAAACAACAGCAGTCATGATTTTGCCTAAATGCTAACACCTCCGAATTTCTGCCACTGTTTTTTCTACAATATGCTTTGTTTCAAAGCCAAAACAATTGTCATTAGAGGGATTGAGCTGTGCACAACTTAAATACTGTTGCCAAGAAAATGAGCTTTTCAAAAAACTCACCAAATGTGTGGTTATTGTATGGGATTCCTTAGAATGTTAGAGCAGCTTCATATCTGCAGTCACCGAGTCTGACATAGATATTTCGTAAGCTAACATTCATTTGATGTTTTTTCTTTTATTCTCAAGCTTTTCTAGGAGCTAATATAGTTCTTAAGACAGTATGAAATAGGAAAAGCTGAGGGAATAGTGGAGCATGTGCTTATAGACAAGGAAAAACAGAAAAACATAATATTATGATCAGACCTTGTGAAAAGCTGAAGTTGGAAGACACATGAACCTATGCCATAAGGAAAGGGAAGGATACCAGACTCACTTATGTCCAATTTGAACATATATGCATTAGGCTGGGGCACAGAAATAACTGGAAACCTCATCCTAAATTATTTCCATTTCTTGTTGCCATCTGATAAACATTTGGAAATTCAGATACCTAGTAGATAAAGTAATAATTCCTCCCAAGAACTTTAGTCATGTCCCATCCCCTGACCTCAGCAGAAACCTGAAAACCTTTGAAAATCATAAAAAGCGGGTTTTTTTGTCATCTGAAGTCTTCCCTTGCATTTTTTTTTCTGCTTGAGTTTGGATTGTAATTAATTTTTTCAAAGGTAATAGCATTTTAATTGGCATACTGTACTCCTAGTGAATAATCTCTTAAGAACATAAAATACAAAATTTACAGTTATAGTTTATAACAAATCAAGTGTTTAAAGAAAGAGGAAGCTTACATACCAGGAAAAAAACCCCCAAACAATATAAGAAGCAAGCAAAATTTTAAAGTCGGGAACTTAAAGTTTTTGTATTCGTCTACAGTTAGCAAGAAAAGAAAAAGGAACTTTGTTAGCAAATCACAAAAATAGCTTTAGTGATTAGCAAAGAAAACAGTATTAAGCCAAAAATATTCAATCACAAGTTAGTCCAGAATTGTGAAAACTTCTTCCAGCAGCAGCAATACCTTTGAAGTTTTTATTTACCTTTCTTTGAATTCTCAAACTGTATACTTTACATTTTCCTGCACATCTTCCTTAGCAACATATCTTTAAGTCTTTAAACTGCCTTTGTCTAACTACAGAAAGCAGAAAGTACTGCGAAGCTTACATCAGTTTCTCTAACTGTGCAACTGAAATTCTGAGAGGATTTTATTCCTTAATAAATGAAACCCCAGCACTTACAGATGACTTTCCAAGTTGCAAGTCTGTATGTATTTACTGATGCTCAACAAAACTGCAATATTTGCCTTGGTACTCACGAGTTATACAGCTCTAAGAAGCTCAAGGAGTGCAGTGTTAAAATCCTGTTGATCATTTGGAAAAGCATCAGGGATTTATAAAAAGGGGGGCATGCTATGCCCTGGGAGAAGAAACTTGGTTTCTTGATTGGGTGAAGGCAATGGGGAGGAGCAGCAGCAGGTGCCTCTAACACTAATTAGGAGGTTCTGAGCTCACCAGGGACTGCTCCAGCAGTTAACTACTCAGTGTTAATTCTCTGGCTCCAGGCAGCTTCTGCAGCCACATCCATGCCCTTCAGAAGAGCGTTAGAGAGATTTTATAGCCCCTTGGCTGCTGCTGCAGGGTGTCCTGTCATCCTACCAGAAAGCCCCACATGTACACACCTCTGGTGTCAGCACACAGGGGGCTGACAGGACATGTTGGAGAGTGACAACAAAGCTTGTAATGTTACCTATTCATTTTTCTCCCTATGGGCCTACAAAAATAATTCTTCAATCTGTCTTTTGTGTTTAAATGCAGATATGAAATCAGAAGTTCAAGGACAGCTCAATAAAATTGCCACAGATTGACATACCACGCATGACTCCTTACCCAGATTTTTAAGGCAAATGAAACAATTAAAGCAATTTATTATTCATGTCTCAACAACTTTTTTAACAACTACTCCTGAAATCATTACATATATGTATGTATATATCTATATACATATATAGATATAAATGTATATCTCCCAATGGCATCTAGGCTCTCTTTGTAGAGTCAATTAATCAATGACTCTAGGACAGAAATACATCTGAAATATATGCAAACAGGCTGTGCTTATTAAATTATTTTTTTTTACATTATCAGGACATCACAGCCTGATCAGTGGAGAAAATAAAATGGGACCTTAACATGAAACCTCAGCAATACAGGCACAGGATGACCACAGAGGCCCTGTGATCACAAAACTTTAAGGGTCTCCACCTGTTTCTAGAAAGTTGTAACCTTGGTAGCAGGGAAAAAATACTTTCAGGGTAACAGATTAAGAGGGTATTTATACACTGAAAAAGAAACATCCCACCAATTATGGGACTCAGGCACATTTGCTGACCAATGACAAAAAAAACCCAGGTAAATGAACTGTGTTAGTAGATACATAAATGTAAAAACACAGCTGCACCCAAGAAAAAGGATGAAGGAACCCTCCAAATCATGTGCTCCTTGTTCAACAATTCCCTGTTCTTATTTAAGTAGAATAATAATCAATTTATGGCTCTGTGGTTAGGTGCATTTCTGTGGCCACTTTGATCACCTGTGATTTCTGGTTTCATGAACTGCCCTAGAGAGCTGGCAGCAATATTTATCCATCTCACCACTTAGGAACCACATCAGGCTGTGAACCAGACAAGCCTAAATTTGCAAAACTGCATTTCACTACCATTTTTGCAGTTTGACTTCTTTAAGGGTGTAGCCCATTTCTGAGAATGTGAGGTTCAACTAGGTAATGAATGGAAAGATGCAGCTAAGATCTTCCATGTTGATGACCATTAAAATTTTTTACCATTATAGAATTATACATGAAAATTATATACATTATAATTTTCATTCCCATAAAGTCATCTACTTTTTCCAAGAGACCATGCATTCTGCCCTGACTGTACCTCTGACTTCCATTCTGTTTTTACATTATTAAGTTGAAATGCATTTTTCTCTTTAGTGCTTTTATTACAGTACTGATTTTTTGTCTAAGTCTGTTTAAATGTTTACCATAACATCTCTAACACTATTTTAAGAGAATGATGCATTCAGAATGGTTGTGTTGTGGTTTTGATGTGATTTTCCAATGGCATATCTCAGCAGCACATGTTGAACAGCTGGAAACTATCTAATTAGAATAGCAAGATAAAAAGAAAAAGGCTGTTTGAGATGAATAATAATCACATCCATCACACTCATAGGTTTCCTTACTTATGTAGCACACACCTGTGTCTAATTGGCAAGGAAAATGATAAAAGGAAGAAATACTGAGCTGACCTTATATTTCTCCTTCTCTGAGCTTAAAATAGATTTTGTATGTTACTTTAATTTTATAGGTAGATTTGTTTACTGAAGCATTCATGTTAAAACTCATTTCATTCAAAGGGGCAAATTACATTTTTAATTATGTTTCTTTGGGAGGGCTGCATAGTTGAGTTGCTGCCTGCTAGTCTCCACAGACGATAATCATAGCAACTCAGTGCAAAACACCTTCAGTGGCATTAATTTTTCACACAGTAAATATGGACACTTTTCAAAGCTGATCAGTGTATTAGGTTTCTCAAAAACACCTGTATTAATGACTCATGTACATCTTTAGGTAATAAAATCTTCATAAACACATGGAACACTGTGCCCAGAGAAGTTGTGCATGCCTGGAGGTGTTCAAGGCCAGGCTGAATGGGACTCTGAGCACCCTGATCCGGTTGGAGGTGTCTGTACCCATGGCAGGAGGGTTTGGACTAGATGTCCTTGAAGGGCCCCTTTTAACCGAAGCCATTGCCTGATTCTGTGAATGAGATGCCTCAGAGCCTAAACCAAAACACAGTAAAATTTCTATTGAAAAACTGCAATTGAAAGACTATTATTAACTTCAGAGAAGTTAACTCAAACACAGCTATTTAAGTGGATAATATTAAACAACCAGTGAAAGAGAAATGCTGCATCTTTTCTGTTTCTTCTTTTTCTTAACATCCCTTCTGTATTTTTCTTAAGTTCACAAACTCCCTTTTTTAAAATTTATTTTAGTATAAACTCTTCTCTGATTGTAGAATAAACCATGGAATTGTTTCTGAGCATATTAATGTAAGAACAAAAAAATCCAAAACTAGGCAAAAAAAACCCCCCTATTTTTTATCTTGAAAAATACACCAGGATTTTAAGGAAATCTCTTTACTTTCTTATCATAATAGACTTGTGAACAGAATTCCTACTATTACAACTGCATTAAAAATGGCTGGAATGAGTTATGACCTTGAAATTACCAAACTCAATGTTCTATTATTTCAAATTCAGTTAAAACATTACAGCTAAATTTGAGATGAGATGATATTAAAATTAAAATGAACACATTAATTGCTAGTAACTGTGTCAATTAAATACTTAGCTAAGAGCCAACTATTGTCTTAATGGATACAAAAGCATAATCTACTTTGAAAATAGCAAAACAAAGCAGACAGCACACTGAAAACCGGCCTGTAGTGAGTGCACAAAGAAACAAGCCATGATTTGTAACAGAGGGCTCTCTGCTCTCAAGCATAGCTCCTAGTTTGACAGATCAGGCATGTCAGTAATTTTAAATATCCCGTTTTCTGCTAATAATGTAATTGTTTAAGGGCATGAGCAGCGGCATTCGATTTGCTAATACACACTACAATATTGAAGGAATTAAAAAAACATGAGTTTAGTGTCTGAGAAATAGTATATGGAACATGCACTCTACATCTAGGTAGATGTTCATCCCTCTAAATGTTAATTGAAACTTTCTGTCATATTTATGTTCCATGGTCTATCACTACTGAATCTTCTAATGGCAACAAAAAATCCAAACCCATTTCCATTTTGGAGGAGGGGTGGGGGGCTGCTGGTTGTGGGGGATTTTGCCATCTTTTTGGAACCTCAGAAACCTGTTTGTTATGTCTTCTCTCCGTTTAGCAGAAACACATGTAATTCAATTGCCATAGCTATTCTGGGTGATAGAGTTTCATATGCACTTCAGCTTTTCTGATTCAATCAAGAAGGATGTAATCAGGTAACTATTAATCCTCTTGCAGAATTTTCTTGATTTCCTATGATACATACCATCAAAATCTTATTTTCACATTTTTTTAGGTCAGTATGCCTCTCCTAATCAAACTTCATAATTTTTTTCAGTGTTAAATCTTCATTCCACATTTCTTACTAAGAATAGTCAAGGACAACAGTGTACATTGTTTAGGTTGTATTGTATTAATTCTACAGCTTGGAGGTACTTGCTTTAGATTTTGGGAGCTTCATGAGTTGGTTTTTTTGGGGCTTTTTTGGTTGATTCTTTTTGGGTTCTTTTTTTTTTTAAGTGAATGTATTTCTCAGATGCAAATTGCACATCTTGTCAACCATTTTTCCTCTAAGCAAGTGAAAAATGCTGGTGTAAACTACATTGCCATTGTGCTGGTGTACATCAACACTTAAATCCAAGTCACGATTTAGGCTCCTCATTATTTTCTTATATAAATCCCAGACCAAATCCACAAACCCCTGCTCAACATTTGCGTCCCAATCTGTGGGGTGCTTTAACTTGCAAGACAGTTCTTGATTTGACTCAAAAATGTTCTGGCTGTATAAGCTTTGTGTCTTAGAATATCTGTAGTTTCGTCCAGAAAATTTATGAAGCTCTTTAACATATAGAATCCTCCAAGAAGCCCCATTTCTTAACAGGACAGAAGAGCCCTAATCAGCAAAGTATATGCAAATCACACAGTTCTAGCCCCCAGCTTCCTCTTGGAGAGAGATATTAATGGAAGCAAAATAACAGAGCAAAGACACCTAAAGCCTAATCACTTCAAAGTGAGGATTTGTAACTCTAATTTCTACCTCTGAAATTTTCATCTCTTTGATTCTAAACTGTAAAAAGAATTCTGGAACCAAGAAGAAGGAGGAAGGCCATCCCACAACTCCTTTCCTTTCTGTTTGCTCCTGTTTGATGAAAATTTCACAGCTGCACAGGCCAGCAGAGTCTACTCAGAGTTTAATTAGGCTAATTAGAATACTTTCCTGGGAGACACCCCCTTAAACCTTCCAGCAAAAATGGTTAACCCCAAATTTACTGTTTAACACACAATTCTGCATGATGTTGTGATGTAAATGTAGTGACTGCAGCATTTATAATAAACATCCATATTTGATATAATACAGTGGGTATAACTTCAACAAAAATTCTAGACATATGTACCATAACAATATGCAGTTAATAAGGAGAAGTTTGGAACTGCCCTCATGAGACACTTTGCTCAAGCACAAGCCTACTTTGTCATTTCTGGCTCTACTTCATCTAATCAGGAATAGATAAGTATAAATATGCATTATTGGATCACAGTTTTTTCCTTCCCCAATATATGGAGCTAGGTAAAACAAACATCTGGAACTCTAGCTCTAGCAGTCAAGATCTTTGGTTTGAATTCCACAATGCTATTCCTATCACACGAAGTGTTACACCATGTATGTAGTTTTTTATACCAATGTTTGGTAATTTCTACTAAAAATATGTCAGTATGTAAATAAGTTTTACAAGTGATAGCAGGAAAGACTGAAAGAGAAAAAGCAGCAATCAAAGCACTTGGCTTTAAAGGAACATCCCTGCTAAAGTCAGTTATCCTGAAAATTTGACTGCTTTCCCAACCTCTGTGCAGAAATACAACAGCATTCCTTAAAAGCCAGAGATTTGAAGGTGGTTGTGTCATTGGGATTCACTTAGATACCAAAGAATTTTCATAGGCACCTCAAACATAAGATTCTCATTAATTTCACTGGGAGTTCTGCACTTAACTGAGTATATGTTTCCTTTATACAGTCCAAAACTGGTGACAGGATAAATGAATTCTTTTAAAGGCTTTAGCACAAGATGTCAGAAATTATATAATACTCATCTGATCATGAGAAAGCCTTCTGTAATGTATAAGGGGAAAGCAAGAACATAGCTTCTAACCTTTTATTGAGATTTAACATATCTTTCCAAAAGTGTGAAAAGACTAATTTAAAAACTTGAAAAATTCCACTTTCCACAGAACACATTCTTGTAATGGGAAATTTTCCACTTTACCTGGATCACCCAGATCAGATGCTTTAGGACGGAAGATCAGAGTCAATCATTTTGGGAAGTAATGATGCAATCCTCACTTCTCAAAAAAAAAAAAAAGAAATCAACAAAAAAGATGTATTAACTGGGGAAGGAAGGCAAGGGGAAGACACATCAGATTTCAGATGGCTCATTAGCAAGTACATATTTAACTTGCATCTTTATGAAAACTAATTATGTTAATATGTCACACAGTGACTGACTTGTTTTTGAGAAAGTCAGAGTTGGAATTCACTCTACAAATACCGTAGCTGTTGAGAGATACATTTTCAAAGCTGCATGCATGAGTTACAACAAAGGTAAGGCTGGCCATGACAACATCTTTCACAACTGTTGATGTTGTAGGTCTTTCTATTCAATATTAAAAAATTCAGCATGTAATTATTTTGCCATCTGTCTCCTGTAGAACCGTTTATTTCTGTCCTTCAAGTAATTAAATCAAAAAATATATTAATTTCTTCAAAAAAATAACTAATAAATTACAATAATGAGGTTTGTATACCATATAAGAAAGTAAGACAGTTATTAAATGACTTGTTATCTTTTTTCTGCTATGCATAATTGCCAAGACAAATTACTTAGCTGTAGAATAACATCAGCATATATTTTAGCATGCACAGAGCGTTGGTTTAGCTTTTTTTCATCTACCTGTGAAAATTCCTATCAACATAAATTCTGCAATTTAAGATCAATTAGTTCAAATCTTCTTTCCAGTTTTGTTACTCTCTGTTAATATTTCAACAAGAAACCTAGTATGTGTTAACTGTTCTGTTTGCATTATAAAAAATAAAAATTCTGCGGAGACATAGGTTTAATTAAATGAAATCAAACTATCTGATTTTCAATTTTTAGCATTTTGCTGAAATTGTCTGAGAAGGGAAAACTCCCAAGAGGGAACACACATGTAACCAAAATAAATGGCCATTCCTGCTCTAATTATTTGATTGTGAGATTGCATTTAAATATTCAAGACATCAGATTTTGATAATTGTCAAATTTTTCAGATGAAAAAAAGACAAATATATGCTTTGTTAATAGAAGAAACCCTGAAGATCCATGTCATTGCTATAAAGAGCTGGTAAAGCAGCCTTTCTTTTGCAGGTACTGTTTTATTAAGTCTTTCAGTTTTTGATCAAGTTCACTTTTGAATATTGTTGGTGCTCAACTGAATGAATTAAGCTGTTAACTCTGTTCCACAAAGCTACTAATAATAAACTGATTTCATTCAAAATTACAGCTTACATTGGGTGAGATATGTTTCCATTTATTTACAGATGAGACTTGAGTTCATTTGCATGTTATTTTGTCAACTTGAGTGTACAATCATTCTAGAGAAACAAAGTCTATAAATCTTTTTAAAGTTGCTAGACAGGTTATCATGCCTGGAAAGTTACATTCCCAACTCCTGTGCATGGTTTTTTTATGACCTAAAGATTTCCCCAAAGAAGCAAAGCAGATTAACACCACTTTACTTTCAAGTTTCATGAAGTTAAAAGAACAATAAATTTTACAAAAATTTTACAATAAAATCTTGCAAATTTTCTCCCAAGTGTTCTCCTATGTAATATGTGTGTGTGGAAATTTTTCTGTAGGTTACCTAAAGCAGTGCAATAAAATCATCTCTAACACAGACTAGAATGTTTGTATCCCTTGCTCAGTGCCATCCACTAAGAAACAGTTCTGCCAGCCTGGTCACTGTGCAAGACATTGTTCCTCATCTTTAATTTGGAAGAATATTTTTCTATTTTATGTTTTTGCCACTGAACATTTCATCTGTTCCTTATTCCAACATGCTTATCTGGGAGTTTTCTTCCCCTTTTAGTCTGTCTTCATACAAGAAAGAGTAGCCTCAATATATGACAATTAACAAGTACTTTTAATTTGCAATTCAGCCCAAATTTTTACACTTGTGGTTTCAAGACTGCAGATAAACTCCTGTCACTAACAAATAAATAAAGTTACAATTTTATCTCAATAAAGGCAAAGTGTGACATAGGTAATTTAACCACTTGAAATACGTTTTTCCACATAAAACCAAAAAAAATCTTGCATCAATAAATTATTCCTCCAAATCAGAAGTGCTTTTCTCTTGCATCCTCAAAATGTGTTTATAACTACAGAAAAGTTTCAGGCTGATAGCTCTTATGAATAACACACTCAATTTATTTCTAGATTATATTATTCAGATGTAGCTGAAGTTTAAAGGAAGGAATCCTCCTCCCTTTTCTGTGTTCTCCAATTTCAATAAGTTGATTGAGTATTTGCATGCTAGTAGTGACAGAAGCTAGGTTCTCAGATTCCAAAAGAGCAAATGCAGGATAATACATGAAAGTGAAGTTCTTTGAATTATCCTGAAGAATCATGTCAGTCCTTACCTAGAAATAAATTTCCTGTCTTAATGACTGCTCAGTCTCTGGGTTGAAATTAATTCTGGGGATCTGAAAAATGGGATCTAATGCAATGGTCGTTGGATTTGATACATTACTCCAGATACTATGTAAAACAGAGTAAACTGTCATATCACATGACAAAGTAACGAGAACCATTTCTTTTAAAAAAAAAAATGAGGGAAAATATACTACAGAAAAAATGTCAGCCTACCATTGGTTAAAACACTTCTTTACCAGTTCCTGTATCAATAATTTTGTTGCTGTGGATAGCTCAGGTTTTATTCTGTAGACTTCTGGTGATTAAAAATAAACTCAAATTTTGATTGTCAGGTGAGAGTTCAGGCAGGCCTGGATAGGCAAGTTTTTATTTCCTGCAACAATAGAAATGGGACTACTTCCTTTGCTGCTGATAATATCTTTCTTTCCCACTCTTCATCAATGCAGGTAAACATTTGAAGTACAACCAAATCTTCGAAAATAGGTCCTGTACTGGATATTGACAAACTCGATGTGACAGCAACTCCAAATATTGGATGTCAGAATGTCAAAGCACTTTCAGAAAAGAAGATGTGTGAATTAGGTTGCACAAAGCCATGATTGAGGTAAGGAAGAAGTATCTGAGCTTGAAGTGACCTTTCTGTGAGACATTATTTCCCTTACTGTTTTGTTACTCTTTCCCTACCTAATGGCAACCTTCATTTTAGAGCTTCAAAGCCTTGAAGCAGCTATAGGAAGGCAAGGGGTCGTAGCTGAGAGAGCTGTAAAATAAAGACTGGTGCCAGCCCTGGGGATTCGCAGGAAGAGGAAAGCAGGAGATAATAAAAGGGAGGTGATTGTTAGTGGGGAAAATAGATTAATGAGGTATGCAGCAAAGAGATCTGAGCAAACAAAAAAGGAAAGACAACAATCATCCGTGGTAATTCAACCTCAATAAAATCCCTACTACTTATAACAAGGTCATCAGTGGAAACTCCCATTGCAGAGACAGGAATGCAGCTAGGTTTGCTTGAAAGGGACCTGTTTCTTTTCATTATTCCAACCTTCTGCTAGTGTTTAATTCAAGGTAAACTGTAATGGATGAATCATTTTACCTTCGTCCAGATAACACATCAGAACTTCTCTGGACATCAGTGTCTACAGATAGGGAAGGATCTTGAATTGCAGTAAAGAGCCACAGAACTCATTAGCAGGCTATACACAGAAGCAAACAAGACAATTACCTGAGAGCTCCTGCTCTGCTCTCACGATGGCTTAAATTAACCTGCTGATCACTGGATTGAGAGAGGAAAGAAATGCTTCAGCTCTCAGGTGTAAGACAGAAATTTGGCTAAGACAGAAGAATAACTTTAGGATCCCTACATCTCGCAGTTCCTGGGAAACAGAACAACCTCCAGTTGGTATCTTTTCAAGGCATAGGTTGCTTCCTAAGCCACTTTTATATTTTGACTAGTAATTTCTTCCATTTGAGAATCAAGACTGGTGTGTTTATTTGCTCTAAACCAGGGTATAAAAAAATTTCCAAGATGCAGTTTATAAAATCCATTTTAGTATGGATTTGAAGTAAATTGCAGTCAAATTTAGCATAAAGTATACATATATACTCAATGACTAAAAGGTACTAAGGAACCTGAAGTAAGAAGGTTTCTTGAACAAAAAAATATTATTTCACCTCTGTTTAATTACATTTGACCCTTCTTTTTCTTCAACAAGCACAAAGAACTGAACCATTCCATCAATAAAGGAAAACTTCAAACATAAGAACAAAAAAATGCCTATCATGGGCCATTCATGGCAGTGGGCAGAAGGGCACCCAAAATTTTTTTACAGCTTGAGCACCTCACAGTTTCTAACTTTTACTGCTGTTCCTAAAGTTCTTTACTAGCAGAGGTAACTCATTTTGGGATGTGTGGCCAAGCCATAGAGCTGACTCTTCTCATTCACAGCCATAATATATAGAACAGCTTGGGATAGATTTCAAAGATTTTGGCATTTGACCAGAAGTGAAGTTACTTCTGTTGAATTGTCTTATCTATTTTCCATGCCTGATCTGGGATGATACTGCATCACTGTTATTTTACAGACCCTGGTGTAGCAGCCATGCAGTCAGCATTGCACCTCTTCTTCTCTAAGCAAATCCAAGCAGACAGTGCTGCTCCAATGCCTCTGACCCTGACTAGCCCATCTGGCTAAGAAACAAGACCTCAGGGTTAAAGGAGCTTCATTCATTTCTACAGTTTAGAGGTCATTTGTTCTAGAGATGTTCCTGCAGAATTAAGGAGTATGGTTTATACTCTGACCCACAAATAAGAGAACAATATTCATCCCAACTGTATTCATCCTCCTCTTTAATAACACAGAGTTGTTAGGTTGGAGATTAAAGCTGTAATGCTCTTCAGCTGGTGCAGCACTCTGCAAAAAGCACTGTATTCACTAAGAGTCTGAAGGTATGCACCCAGGAAGCTGCTGATCAGCAACATCAGTATGAGTATTTGGGGTTTAATTTTCAGTCAACAAAAGATTTAAACTCCTTCTGTCAACCTGCCTTCTCTGTAGCTAAATAATGTTGTGACAGTAGAAATAAAGGATAATTAGCAAAACAAAAAGCAACCCTATTCAAACATTAAGTAGCTTCTTTCTCCATCTTTTTTTATTCCTTCACATAATGACTGAGAGGGAATCTACTTATTCTCAAATTTTTAAGACTAAGTTTTTGTGCTTTTCTGAGAGTGTCCCAGGGTCTCAACACAGCCATAGAATCGTAAAATAGTCTGAGCTGAAAAGGACCCATAAGGATCATTGAGCCCAAATATTTTTTTTTCCCAAATGTTTTTTTCCCAAGTGATAATGCCCCTGACTTCAATGCACAACATACACATGACAGAATTCCAATGATTTTTTCAAATATATTAAAGTACAAGGAAAAAATACACAAAGCTGCATACATTGAAATTACTGTACAAGAATGATCCATTACCCCTGTTTGAGTGGAGCAAATTTGCATTTAAAAAAGACCAAAACTTGAGGCAACATATATAAATTGCCTCATAATCTAGGAAACTAAATAAAATCATCTAGTAAATCCGTTTGAGTATGTAGTATGGAGGAAGATAAAAAAGCATTGGTTTAATTCCTTTAATCTTTAAATCAGCGAGTTTAATTTCTGCTTAGGTGATACAATAATAAATATAGTAGAAGTGAGAGTGATATGATTCATTTCAGTGCATAGAAACAACTATGGTTTTTGCTGGATGGATTTAATACAAGTTTTTTGGTTCTTGTTCAGCTTTCTTTCTCACATAATGAAAAAAAAGGAAATATTATTTCCTTCCAGAGGACCTCAAAATATGGAATAAAAGCAAATATTTAGAAACATAACATTGAGGTCACAAGCCTTTAGGAAGATGTTTAAGATTTGTTTCCAGCTATGAGGCAAGGCTCAGATCATTAATCACATAATTCCCTCTAGGATGATGAAGGTAGTCCTATGGTAAATCTGACAATACAGAAGATGCAAGTGTCCTCCTAATAATTTTTATTACCCACACAGTTAAGTTTTCCTTTCATTGGTCATGTACGCATTTTCACTCCAGAAGAAAATCTTGAGTTGGCTTTCACCAACAAAACAGCTAGAGACAGCTCTTTCTCCATGGAATAGAAATAGTGTTTATGCATAGCTTGATTTTTATTAACAGGGGTCTATCTTAGACTCGTAGAAACATTCAGATTATCATAGCCTTTTAATGCTAATCTCAAATCATCTGCTTCCTAGGGTTTGTATTGATTTTCTCATAGGTTTTTCTTGATCTTAAGTGCAGCCTCTCACTGCAAGTGCCATTTAGCATAAATTCTGGGATACCATAATCTCTGCTGAGAAGGTTTGCTTGACACCAGTAAGTACAAATACTTCCCAAACCCAAATAAATTATCCTATTTCTTAACAGGACTGCCTGTTTTTCACCCAGTGGCACTCATAACCACCATCTAATGACTAGAACGGACAAATACATTTTCTGTCCTAAGCAACCAAATGCTTCAAGCATAAAAAAAAATGGACAGAGCAATTTCAAGATTGTTCATAGCATAACTACATATACAGAGCCAGGGGAAAATCCTCATGCTTTTGACTGACCTTCCATGTATTTAATGAGGGAGCATCTGATACAAGAAAAAAATAGTCAACTGATAAAAGTAAAGCACTACTACTTTGTCACACAATCTTTTTAGCATGTCTAAATAAGCTTTCCATACTACTCTTTAAAAGACCCTTTTTCTTTATTGCATTGTCACAGTAAATTGAGGCATATAAACATGTCAACGGAACAAATCACAAATGCTTAATCTCAATGTACATAATGTTAAAGTTAGAATAAAATTATCATTCCTCTCATGTCCATTTACGTTCAACGTCATAGACAATAGTTTTACCGAACCTAAAATTTCAGATCCTACATTTTTCTATCCTGAGAAGCATACTGTAGAATTTGACAATAGACACATAAGAAATTGCTTAGTGTCACAATATGTATGCAGCTGAATACAATTATCAAAAGAATTATTAAACATTGCTATCTGTGCAAGCCAGGGAATAATTTCAGGCACCTGTCTGAATTCCCTGTACATAAATATTTCTAATCCTTATCTGTGACTGACAAAAAATAGTATTTAATTGTTCCTGGAATAAAATAAGCATTTAAATTAATGTACTGGTGGCATGGCTTTCTATTGCTTTTTGGGAAAAAGCCCCACACACTAAATATGGTCACCATCAGAGGTGACTCCAAAAATAGCATCTGTCTTAAACAATAGCATCTTGGGAAAAGCCACAGGAAAATTTGATATAAGAATTAAATTACAAATACTTTAAATATGTTTACTTAACTTTATCATCACATTCTTTGAAAAAATTGCTACTACAGAAAGTTTCTCATGACATATCTTCCAAGGCAGTATGTGGTTAAAAACAGATGTATTGTTGTGACTGAATTAACCCAACATTCTCTATTACATTTTGGAATATAAAACTATAATTACAGTATATTGCATACTGACATTTAATTACTTTATTTGTAAGCACAGATCTTTCCAACCAGAAAAAGTATTTCTGGTTAAACAGATTGTTGAAAATAATTGCTGCTATAGGACAATTATTCTTTTCTGTACTCAAGTTACTAATTAACTCATCTAATAGGTATCACTGATTCCCTCAGAACCCAATAGAAGCTACACTTGTTGGTTAAGCAGGCAGAGTCCCTTGGACCTTATTTTGAGGAACATCTAGGCTCAACTCAGATTGCCTCCTTGCTGTCCTCCATGACCTCAGTGTCTGGCTTGCCTTGAGCTGGTATGGTAGCAGCATCCTTTATTCTCTTTTAAATAAAAAAGAAACTGCATACCTCACATTCCATCAGACCAGGAAAATTTCTTCAACAAGGAGGACTTTTGCCCCTATTACTATTCCTTAAAATCAAGAGGCTCAATTCCTTACAAGAGAGGCTCCATCCTACACAAACATTTTAGCTGCAGCACTGTCAAAAAAAAAAAAAGGGAAATTAAAAGGTGGGGAAATGCAAAGTGGGAGAGGATGGGGAGAAAAAAATGTATTCAAGAACTAGGAATGAAAGTATAATACACAAATATGGTTATAAACCCTTGGATAGGGACCTATGGAGGGAGGCCTATTATAAGATGTTTCTTCTGCTTAACAGGAATCATTTTCACTCCAGTGAGGCAGCCAAGCATGTGCCACACACAAAGACATAGCAGATACAGAAATGCAGACAGGGGAGCTAAGAAGTTTGTTTCCTTGGCACAACAGGAGAGAAAAGACAAAACAAATGCTCAAGGCTGCACAGTGGAATGACAATGTCTTAAACTAAAGATGTGTGTGGCACAGAGATAAAAACAAGCCCCTGCAAGAGCCACATCTGTAATTCATGTAGGTGCTTATTTGATAGTATGCCTATTGAAGCTGGCTTTGTTATGCTCCCACAGCACCCCAAAAAAATTTCAGAAAGGAAATACAAGAAAATATTGGCATATTATAAGTACTCTCCAACAGTTTCATGCCCCTTTCCTACCCCATCTGTCAAAAGAACTTTATTGCTTTCTTTTCTTCCTTCAGATTCTCATTTTTAATTTAGAATTTGTGGAAGTCCCAGCAGAATAAGAACAAACTTTGTTTAAATATTCAATGTCATGAATAGCATTTTTAATATTTTCTGCCATAATAAATGCTCTAATTTAAATAGACCCAATGAATAAATTTGTCCTATCGTATTAGCATATACAGAAATATTCATTTATGATACTAGAAAAGCTCAGCATTTGTTGGCTGTCTATAATTACAGACTTACAGATTAGCCCAATGATACAGTCTACTTTAAGGGACATTTAAAAATTGTATCAGAAGAATAAACACAAGCCAAGGTTTTTTTTCCCTCAATTCAAATTTCTCTTCTTGCTTATGTAAGTCAAACCTTATCCTGTGCTATAATACAGTTCATTACTCTTTTTAGATGCATAGCTAAGCCAGTTACTTCTGCTTTCATGCTCAAGTAGCAGACTTGAGGAGTGTGGCCATATTAATAACTCTCATTAGAGTCTGGAATGTCACTGAAAGTTCATTCTCTGTACATACTCTGAAAAAGAAAAGATGCAAAAGGTTCAAATTCCATGTGACTGTCTAATAATCCAAAACCCAGATGTTCTCAGAATATAGTATTGCTGCATTATCTCAGTTCTTTGTTTATACATAAACACTTCCCTCACCTGATCTCTCAGCACCTTTTCATAATGGTTTTTCATAACAAAAGAAGAAAAATAAAAGCAGGATACACCCCTATTATAGCAACAATACCTCAGCTTGCTGCAAAATGACATTCTTTTACTGAAAAATAATAGCAGATTTCTTTTCTTAATACATAACATGTTGACATGTTACTTTCTCTTTGCAGTTACCAGTTGAAAAAGGAGACTTATAGAAGCAGAAGTATGATTCTGTACAGCTTGCGCCTATTTAGGACAGAATCACTACATTTCTTTATTAGGGTTATGTTTAAAATTAAATGACACATCACAAGATAACTCACTTTTCTCATTTGTTTATTAAAAAGAATATTGAAAAACTTAGAAATATTGTTGATTATTAATTAAAATCCTTGAGGGACACTCATTTCCTGAAAACTCAGGTAATACAATGTGATTGACAGTGTGAGAAATTAATCTAGTTAAGTTCTTGGGTTTTTTTCCCCTGTTTTTACTGTATTGCTGTTGACTGCACATTCTGTTCTCACTTTTCATGAAGGAAGGACCATTACTTCTGTCTCAAGTAGTTTTATATGGCTTTTAAAAAGCTTTTAGGCACAGCAGCTACTTTTATGTTAGAACATTTTTCACATGTGTTCTGCAGACAGAGAAGGAAGAGAGTGTCTAGCACGACATGTTGATTGCTTCCTTGTATAGAATATGTAAATGGCCCAAACAAGCTTTGTATAATATATATTGCAAATTCCAACAGGCTCCTCATCACAAAAATTTAAGGGATATGAAGCATATTTCCCACAAAAATAAAATGAAGAAAGTTTAAGTACAAGATTGTGTCACATTACTAAACTTTTTGTGACACTACATCAAAAGAGTAAAAGAAAATTGAATGCTACATTTTTTTTGCCTCAAAGAAGAGCTGGAAATAAGTTAATTGTAGCAGTTATATTCTTATGGAAATTAAGACTTGGCTTTGAATGGTTTTCTCCCTTAACCTGCTCTTGGTTCTTCAGGAATCACAGCCCAGGAAAATCTGATCAAACAAGTAAGAATAAGATTTTAAATGAGGAAGGAAGAAATCATAAAGAACAGCAAGCTGAAACCATGAGCTGGGTAAGAGCTAATGGTTCAGGATTGGTAGGGACACATGGACAACATTGTGGTGGGTGTCTGCTGCAGGATCTCTGGTCAGAAAAAACAATTAGATAAGGCCTTTTTAAACAATTAGAAGAAGTCTAATGTTCCAAGGCCCCATGTCGGACTTGAACCACCATTATTGTCTAGAGAGACAACACAACAGACATAGGCAAGGGAACAAGTTTCCTGCCACAAGTAATACAGAAGTCAATAGTGGGAGGTGCTCTGCTAAACATCATGATGATAAATAAAGGACTGGTTGGGAATATAAGGTTTGGGATTAGCCTTGCCTGTGCTAATAACGTGATAATGAAGATTGGAGTCCTGAGAGGAATAAATAAGGCAAACTGCAAGATCATAACTCTGGACTGTAGAAAAGCAAAATTTTGACCTATTCATGAAGCTGCTGAAAAGAATTCCATGGGAGACTGTCTTAAAAGATAGGGGATCAGGGGACTTCATTGATTTTCAAGGATCACCTCCTCCAAGCTCAAGAATGGCCCATCTTGATGAGCAAGAAATCAAGTAAAGGTGACAAACAACGTGTATGGATGAACAAGTTGCTCTTGATAAAAAAATTGATACAAAAATTAAGACTACAGGAGATAAAAATGGAGACAAGTGACCCAGAAGGAGTATAGGTAGACTGAGTGCAGGGTTAGGAATGCCGAATATCTTTTGGAGATGAATCTGTCAGATTTGGTACTTGCACAGGCCTGAACCTGAACCATACTTATATCTACTTCATGTGCGGCAGCATAATATTTAGGAGACGGTATATCTCCACTTAGCATTGTTTTGCAGTATACCCCTAATGTAACTGCATTGTAGATTAGTATGGATAGTCAATCCCCAAAACCAAATGTGACTTCACTACCTTCTACTTAGCAAGATCAGCAAATGCAGAGGACAGCTGTATTGCCTTAACTAAAATGGACACATTTTGCAATGGTATTCACTCTCCTGGGCTAATGCAAATAGAATTAGATGAAGGAACTCACAGATCTTAAACTTTCATAAATTTCTGCGTGTGTGGTATTGACAATGAGAAAGGCAGTACTTTGCATGCAGGTATTCTTGTCTCACTTGTTTAAAAAAAGTACATCCCCTATTCATAATTGTCCTTTTATTGTTCAGCCACCAGCAAGGTAAAAACATCTAGATCAGGCGTGCATCTACTTCTGATCCCAATAGTAGAGAAACATTCACCTGCTGCTGGCTACTGCAATCCTTTGTGGTTTTCCACGAAGATTTAAGGGGAGTTCTTTTATTTTCTTGCATGCCAAAGGCAACATTTCTGGATGCAAAGTTGGCATGTCTCCTTCCTACTAGGCTTTTTTAGAGTTATTGTTCAGTCTGTAATTTGGGTCTGTCTGGATCAAAAAAACATAAAAATAAGCTCTATTGCTTTAAATTTCACCCCTTGTCTGGTGAAGGCATCAGGCAACATGATAATTATTCTCTTCTTTGAATGTGCTCTACAAATACAGCACAGTTTTCAAAAGATGGCAGCATAATTTGCAACATTCACTAGATAATCATTCTCTCTATTTCTCTGAGTCTGTGCAATAATGCATTATGTTACTTTTATGCTTCCTCTTTCTGTTACATCTCCTCACACATTAGAAATTTCTTCATGTATCACATATGCATGTAATGTTCTAGGCAGAATGACCTGAAAATTTTTTATATATCAGCCTACAAAGTTTTCTTGTGGGTAAGTCATTTTATAAATGGACCATATATTATGCAGCCCGGTGTAGACCACGAAATGAAATGCTGTACAACTCAACTTACTGGCAATATAAGCCATGAATACTTATTCCAAGACAATTGACCAACATTGGTGTTGAATTGCCACATGTGAGTCACAAGGCTGGACTACTGCTGTATCTTACATGTCAACATAACATGCCAGAATACATGAGGTTAATTTTTTTCTGTCACCCTACTGAACATCAGAATTGCTGTCTGCAACCACACCTTTGAGATTTAACATATTTCTGCAAAGACTCATTAAACTTTATGAATCTTTCCTCAGTTTTTTTTCCTGTGTTGAAATTCATTTGAGTCATGTAAAAATGTTTGTGTTATATTTATGTTACAATCTTCCATTTTCAAGAAATTAAGTATGTTAGAGGAACACTTAAGTGTATAAGTCTCATTGGCTAAAAAATTGTAATTGCTAACTAGAGGAGGTTAATTTACTTACTTTTCCTAAGCAGCTGGAGCAGGCAATACTTCAAATGTAATATATATGGATAGCATTATTTCTCACTTGTTCAGCACCATTCTGAATAATTACTCTCTGTAATTCCTACCATAGAGTAATAGGATGTCAATTCCTTTTTCCAGCATTAAATCTCTCTCTTCCTTTAATGTCTTTTGAAAACATCTCTTAAATAATAAATGTTGGATGCCTAGGGAGAAATAAACTCCATAAGGTATGATAAATTAAGTTAACAGGAAAAATTTCAGGGTGGTTGTTTGGTGTTTTGTTGTTATTTTTAAGTAAAATGGGCCTGTCTTTTATTGTTAATGGTTTCTATGATCGCTAAGTTCATACATTCTTCTCTTATTAAAACAAATAACTTCAGTTCTCAGACTTTATGGTTCCAGTAAAACATTTTTCTAACAGCAAGGGAAGTGCATACAGTGCAAAACATCCATCAACAGCATCATCCATAGCCATATAATCAGCTTTTCCAGCTCTGTGTAAAAGAAATGACAATTGTCTTTCTGCATCAATAGGAGCAAACTGAGACACACTTTAGGGCAAAAAAAGTAGCTATTATATATTTTGTTTTCTTATCTGATGATTCAAATTACTGGTGTTTCTAGGATTTCCTGTAGGCTTCCCTGTTGGAAACATTCTGCTTAGCATATATAGATGTTAGTTAAATAAATAAAGGAGTGCTAACTTGCAGAGCCTTATGCTAACTTACTCAGAGAAAATTTAGTTCTGAGTAAATGCAACAGTTGACTGAAAGTGAAGAGCAGAAATTAAATATTGTATTGGAAAATCACTAGAATTTATGAAAACACGTGCAGCATGACCATAATGGAACAGTGCAGAAATACAAAAATCATGTAGAAGGTAGAAACCAAGTAATAAGTTATTCAATTTCATGATGTTTTGTAAAGTAAGCTGAAAATTTTTATATATCATGTTAAAAATGGGAAGGCGTTTGTTAGTTTGGCCCATTCCTGGTTTCACACTGTGAAATATTTACTTGAGAACTCCTACTAGCACTGCAGAGCCAAACTTGATAAATAAAGTAGGGACATATCAACAGATTTATTGGCATAAATAACTTTCAGTATCATGAATTATGAAGTGTTCACATCAAATTATCTAAAGTTTGTACTGTAGTTCAATTTCTATAATGAGTGTTCTTTTTTCATGGGTCAATAATCTTGACAAATTAGTTAGTTAGCTGAAATGACTTTCTTACAAAGAAATAAACAATGTATAATATTTCCATAACTAACTCCAAGAAACAGCACTTAAAAAAGAGGTCATTTTTGGCATGTTTATTGAAATCTTGCCCCTTCCAAGCTGAGTTCATTATTTTGAAGCCAGAATAATTACTTCTTACAGTACCTACAGGAAAAATACTGGGAGCAAAATTGGCTCAGTGGGACATCTGGTCTTCTTTTAACAGCATTCATAATTTAAAGAAGTGACTTTATGACTGTAGCACCCCACTCTCTCCAGTTCCTAACTATACCTTTGAATATATGGTTTATTGGGTAATAAACCCAATCCCAAATGTTGGGAACATTTTTATTTAGTCATTGAGATCATAATTGTGCCCTCACAGCTCCTCTTGCAGTGCCTAGCAAATTTAAGGGATTTAGTGTTGCTGCTACTATCCCAATAAAACCCCAAAAGCCCACCAAATCTAAAAATTTATGAATAGGCAAAAATCTTCCAATTTTGATACTATAAGATCATGTGTTTTAGCTGTAAGCATAGACAAATAAGAGACCAGCAACTCTGAATAAATGGTTGAGAACTTACTACCCATACTTTACACATTTTATAAGTTGTTTCAACTAGCTCCACTCTGGCTCAGGGGACCAAATGCTCACTGCATGTTGATGTGCATTGGGCACACTCCTGGAAAGCATCTCTAATTTAGTTTTGTCTCAGAGGAGTGAAGTTCAAGTACTAAGACACTTCTCCATAACACCAACCAAAGCACAGAAAGGAGGACAACTGGGCTATTCATGGGACTTCTCTTCCAGCCTAAACCACTGGTGTTTGTCATGCTACCAGATAGATTAGTTTTCTCATGAGGCGGAATTCAAGCAGGTTTGTTAAGGGATTACAGTCAAAATACATAAAGGAATGGGGAACTTGACCCTAGGGAAAATAAACTTCCAACATATAATCAGAAACAAAGAAAATGTTATCACTGATAGTAGAAGGTAGCTAATTCTGAAAGCCATTGTCATCTAGTCATCTTTATCAGATAGTTATTTATTGGCTGATTCTCAGTTTTAAATTTCTACACATACCAATCTGCAAATTCAGCAAACCTGAGACGTCTTGCTGTCAGTTATTTTGAAAGACTTTCAATTTTAATTCATTGCGTCTTAAAATTTAAGGCCTACTGCATTGAGGAATATGGATAAATTTTTCTTTTGCTGAGCAAAATAAGTGCTGCAAAACTCAATTACATCTGATAAGAAAAGAGTTACATGTTAACACTTCTGGATAGGTAAACAGGCCTAAACAGGAATAGAGTAAACCCTAATGTAGAGAGGAGGATTTGGAGCTGAGGTAACTTAAGGTGATGGGCATGCATTCAATATCATGTCCCTAAGAGAGGGAATTGGATAGCCTACTAAATTTTTTATTAAATCTATGGGTAGATCAAAAGCCTTCAGTTAGGCTTAAAGTCCAGTAAGAGGGTGAGGTAGAAGAGGATTTTAGGTCTTTAATAAGTAATGGTTCTAAATATTCTTTTTAAACAGAAAATGGTTACATGTCACCCCAGCTTTACAGAGCTGGTGAATATTATTGCTTCCAGACTCTATATACCAGTCTGCAAAGCAGCTTTCAGCATAGCTGGTCAAGTCCACAATGTTTAAAGATCACTGTCACCATCTAGTGGCAGTCAGGAGTTTAGACAGCACAATCTTCAAATAAGAGTTTATTATGAAAGAACATTTGGATGCTTTCATTCATTTAAACCCTTCAGCTTAATATCTGGATAGAATTTTTATATATAATCTAATTGCCATTTATAAATTTTTGCTAAAAACTAGAATTTACATTTTCAGGCAATTTGCTACCTGTTTCTCATAGATCTTTTAATATAATTTTGGGAGCTGGACACAGGTTGACCTATAATGTTTATTATAGATTAATAAAAATTCTTATATTTTTAATTCCTCTATTTTGGAAAATACATTAAATAACTGCTCACACTTATTACTGTACTATCATTTTTTCCAGTTTCTTTGAGATTTACAATCTCATAGAGGATACTCTGTAACACTGTTGCAAATGTAGACTACTTTTAAGGGGAAGTATCTCTGCAACTCTGGTAAAAAAAAAAAATAGTATTGTTCCAATGTTGTGTATACCACCTTTTCAACCTATCCACTTTTTTCTCCTCACTTTCCCTATTTACAAACTATTGGTGTAGAAAGAATAAAAGCTTTTATTACACAGTAATCTGGAGTCATAACATGTTCTAGAAAACAAATATGTGCCTGTACTTAATGCCATTTCTCGAAATCATTGTGTAGTTGTAGAATCACTGGACTTAACTAAACACTGTTCATAAAATAGAGATATTAGCATTTGTTGTTCTGATATACTACTACTCCTTTTCAATTATAATAAATAAGATAGACTTATTAACTACTCATTTGCTTGGGCAATTCAAGAAAAATCAGCTTTTACTATATGAGTAAGATCACAAAAAACTGTCATGCCAATCATACCCATAAACCTTTAGAATAAGTAATTTAAAATCCCAGATCTGTACCATCTGCTACAGTTCTCTAAAACTTGTACTTTCCATTTAGTCCAATATATTAGCTTTTCTTCATTTCATTCATGACACTTCTTAATACTTTTGCATTTTACTGATACCAAGAGGACAATCCAGTGTATTGGCCTGAGGAAACCGGCTTCAGTTTTCACTCTTGACTAAAAGCCTCTACTTATTCTTTTGGAGAAATTTTAACATCCTTCTCCATCAAATAATTATTTCCTTTGCCTCATTGCATTTTTTTCCCTCATGAATTCTTCCTTCTCCTTTTCCTAGGGGTTTCTTTTTGTTTCATTGGTTGAGGGGGGAATTTTTGTGTACAAAAGGTTCTGTGTGAACTTTGTGTCTCCCACAAGCCCTATGCAAAAGAGATTAATACTGCCCTCACCAAAAGACCAAACCCTTCCTCACCTCAGTGCACAACATTTTATCTAGTTTACAAACCATGACATTCTGTCATTACTAACTTGGAATGCACAGAACTACTATAAATGAAAAGCTTTCCCAGTAGGATTGCAGGTTTTATTATAGAGCTCCCCCTCCCTCCCCAGCACAGAGATGTTTGCAGTTTACAGCCATAGGGCCAGTCTGTGTTTTAAAAGCCAGGAGCATATGCAGCCCATATTATTTATATGTGCAGTATCCCAACCAGAAAAGCCCCTGAACAAAGAAAATCTCCTGAGTATATTATTAGAACAGCAAAAGGTCAATTGCAAAAAATGCATCAACCTTTTGGACAGAAAAAGAACATGGCAAGGGGCTGAAAGAAGCAGTACTTTTTCTCCATTTACTTGGAAAGGTGTGATATTAGAGGGAAGAGACAGGTGAAGGCTCCACTCTGTTACAGGCAGCAAGTGCCAAGGCTTTGATATCTATTATTCAGTTCACCACAAACACAGGGGAGACTCTGAATTACAATCATATAATCCACAGAAAATGTCAGCTGCCACTGAGAGATGTTTTTATATTTTGTTTTTGAAAAGCCAGAAAATATATAAAAGTATAAAGAGTATATACTTGTAAACTTGTAAGAATACTTACTTTTAATCAGATTTTAAAAAAAGAAAAACAATGTTATGTTGCTTTGAAGTTTTTTGTTTGTTTTGTTTATGTTGTTTCTGTCTACTGAAGAGTATCATATATTCTTCAAAAAACAGTGATGTATGTAACGGGCTCAAAACCAATAAGAAAATTATATATTGTCCAATTCAGGTCTTTGTGGATTGCCTAAAATACTGATAGAATGCAAATTACTAGCAACCTGTGATTCAGAAAACAGTGACCATAACTAGACACTGGAATTGGCTATTATGAACCCATAATTGATGCCATTTGGCCAACACCACTGTATATCATTGCAATAAACAGTATATTTTATCAACACTTCAGTTACAGCAGCAATAGGACATACAGGGATGATTATGAGGCACATAATTTTTTTAAATGAGCTTCTACAGACTCTGCCAGAAAGTGACAGTACAGAAGGATTTCAAGCTGATATTCTTCTTTCAGAAGCTGTTAGTTTGGACATAATTACATTTGCTTTGTGCTCTGTTTATTCTATTCCCTATTCTATAGAATATAATTTTCAAGTCTAAAGAAAAACAGTGTCTTGATATTAGGGAAGGTGAGGCATTTTGGGAAATATGTGAGGTTTATGTACATCCTCTCATGCATCTTCATTTATATACATATGCCTTCTCGCTGTTTTATACCTTGGGTTTATGTTTTATAGCTTTCCCACTATTTTTTCAGTCATTGCACAGCTTCTTCTATAAATTTGACAGATGTCTGTGGACACAAGAAAAACCATCAGAGGTACCATTTCTTTAACCACTGCTATATATACATTGGGTGTCATAATTCCTTCATTCAATTTCCAGAAGTTTGGGGTTATTGTTTGCATGACTTCCTTCCTCTGTGTACATTGGCTTTTATTTTCTAAACCATTCCCAAAACTGATTTAAAGTGTGTTATTCCACTACTCCACCCCCCACTCATCATTCCTTTTGTTGACAGTTACTCTTATAGGACATTTGCACATGTCAAATGTATTTGCATTCTCATTTAGACAGGACTGGATGTCCATATAAATCAACTTGCTCCAGAGTGTAATGAGAAGGGGTGAGACCAAAGGCTACAGTGGTCTCTTAGGATTTCTTGAGGGTTAGTGGCAATAATTTCTCTGTGCCTAAAGAAGGCTCTGATCAAGCCCAGGAGAGAATTGTTCCGAGGGAATACCAATATTCTTCCTTTGGTTCATACTGAAGGCTTGAAGCACATGGGCCAACATTTCATGGGGCCAGAGGGGGAAGAAAAAGTTTGTCATACACAGTCTGGGTCATCTTACTCACTGCAATAACAACACTAGGCTGGATGCAATGCATGGCCACCTTGTTTCCTGTATTAAGCAGGCCAAGAAATGGCCCAAGTCAGTATAATATGAGAAAAGCAATACCTATGGCATGAATTGCTAGAACTGGCAGGCAAAAGACAGCAAACTTCAGCAGAGGCATCTTACAGACAGCTGTGAATGGATGTTTCCAGCACTTTAAGCAGCCCAAGCTACTTTTTAGGAAATGTACAGAAGAATGGATGTGTAACAGAGCAGGTTTACTGAAAGAAGTAAAGAGTGTCACTAATATTTGAATGTTTTGGTCTGGACTATGCACACTCAGGAGGCAAATTAATAATTTTAATGGACCAAGCTCACACACAGAGACGAGAACAGACCTAAAGGTTTGTGACCTAGCACTAATATCAGTGAATATTGTAATCATGCACTGGTTTTAAAAATTTGCAAATTTAACTATTAGTCATTACTGAACAAAACAGCATATAATTTATTCAGTACCTTATTAGAACTGCATGGTTTTTCACATATTGAGTACATTAACCTTTCTGCTAAATGACTTCGTTTTACACAAGAATTATCTTGTTATTACAATTGTTTAACTAAATTTACACTTGGCTCACCTCCGTATGTGATTAAGGATTTTAAATCTCTATGCTTAACAGATTTTTTTGGCCAGTGATTTTAGTACTTTTTTTCAAATAAAAGCTTACCACTCTATGCTGCATTTCTGAGGCCATGTGAGCTCTCAGTTCATGAGGATCTCGATTAAAATTACAAATTCTAGAAAGTACTCATATGGAGCAAAATTAATGCAGAACCAGTAATATCACTGGACATAACAGAAATACATAGTCTTGTGGACAAATCCAACTAGTGTGTAAAAAGAAAGAATTATTTTAATTTCTGCATTATTTACTATAAATTAAGAGCCTGAAAGTATCTACTAAAACCACAAGGTTTCCCATGAAAGCTACTAGTCATCTGCATTTTTTTTTTTTAGTCAATAAATCTTACCTGGACAGGACAAGACAGGACCTGGACATAAAAGAGGGGAAAATGCTGATGGGTCTATGTGATTTGGTTTCCTAATTTTTACAGGAAAGTCTTTCCTACAAGCCAGAATAAAGAAGTCGTTTCAGCAAAACCAACCAAATGTAATAAATGTTGTACAGATTCCTATGACTTGCAGCAATCATCTTTGATGTGGTAAATTCATTTAACAATGTCATATAAACACTCTGTTTCAAAAACTAAGCAGAAGGAGGAGGAAACTCAAAAAACAAGAAGAAACTTGGATTGCATATTAAAAATGTGGGAAATGAAGAACAGAATGGCAAGCATTACATTGTTTTTGTTGATTACTAAAGCCGAAGAGCAAGATATGTGCTATATACACCAAAGAGAAAAGAATGGAAACCCAATAGAGCTATCTAAATGGGAAGAAATGGTAGCAATTGGAAAATTGTGGCATTCATCACTAAAAATGGCTACAATGAAAGAACTCTGCATTTTTTGTCTATTTCTGGATTATACTCTGCAAATGTGGTTTTTCTTTAAAGTACTTAGAGTGTGAAAAAGTAGATTCTAGAAAAATCCTTTTTCAACAATAAAGTTTCCATCAGATCTTATAGCCATCTTAAATACAACTAAACACAACTGATAAACCACTGCTTCCAGCAATTTCATTCCTTGTATCCAACCTGAACTTTGTTACAGTTAAGATTTCTGCTCCTTTTTCCTGTTTACTCTGCCATACCCCTTGACTTTGGCTTACCTATAGATGTTTAACATTGAGGAAGACAATGATGCCACAGTACACCTCAGAGTTTAAGAAATGGATCTTGAACAATGGATCTTAAATCAGTGTGTTAAGGAACCTTCACAAGACTCTCTGGCAGTCACGCTCTCAACTCAAGAGGTTGTCACTGCTGGGGCCAAAGGCCCTTCAAGCAGGTAGCACAGGAGAGCCCATGCGGGCACGTTTCACTCCCCTTACACTCACCCAGCCAGACCAGGTTTCCTTACCAGTCCAACCCCACTATGGTTTCCCATAGCAGATGGGAAGGTCCTAATTTGCTAAAAGTGATCAGTATGATAGGAATTATACAAATAAACAGTGCTGTGCAGGATATAAAATTAATAATCTCACATACTAGCGCACCTGAAGGGTCCTGTTCCATTAAGTGGTGTGCTACAGGTATGGAGTTTTCAGAACTGTATTTTCCATGTCAACAAAGTCAGACCAGTTTTCGAATTCAAATATATATATATATATATTTAGTTCAAAGGTTGCTTGTACCCTAAAAGCAGAGAAATACTTAAATATAAAGTAAGCCTTAGTGGAGGCCTATATAAAACAAAATCAACTGCTGTTCTTTGCTTTAAAGCGTTCTTTAAACTTTTTCATTAATAGTAAGTAAAGAGAAGGAAAAGGAAAAAACTGAACTATGTTTTCCAATACACACCACCAGATAGCAGTAAAGGATAAAAAGAAAGATTTTAAAAGTAACCACTAAAGACCACAGAGCAAAGGGACAGAGGGAAGAAATTAACACAGAAGCTTGACAATTTGATGAATCCCTCATTGCCTAATTACATACATGTACAAATGCAAGGATGCCTAATTTGATGTAAATAACTTATTAATCAGGCATGAAAGAAAGCTATGTCCTATCTGGGAGTGATTTCAACCAGACTTTCAGCTGCAGTCCTCCTTTTCTTGGCAAACATTCAGTTTTAGCCATTCTTTGTGTTTGGCAGCCTAGCTAAGAAACCATCATCACAGTTCAGTAGGCCAAGATCCCTCTTCTTCAGTGGTCAGGGCTGACCAAACTGAGCATGTTTATTGTTGCATTTTGTGTATTAGATGAGCCTTTCAGACCTGACAGGAACAAGGATATTTTTCTCCCCACTTAACATCACTTTCTTGCAGACAATGAAGGCAACCCTCAAAAAAAAAAAAAAAAAAAAAAAAAAAAAAAACAATTCTTTACCTGTCAATTGCACTGCACATTTTGGCACTAAGTGGCAGATACTCCCCATCAGACTAATATCTATTATTAAGTTTCAGAAATATCTACAGTATTAAATGAGTTTCTTACCAACTCTGTTATCGTAGGTAACTTTCTTTAAGCCTAGTGTTCCATCTACATGAAATAGTATCTCTGACAGGAGAGGGCAGAAGGTTTTCTAATTCTTTTCAAATAAAACATCATAGTACTTTTGCTGTTGCTCTCAATGACTTGAGTCAAAAAATTTTTTCCTCATAAGTGTTTGTAATAACTTTGACTAATTTTCATGAAGGTAGGCAGCAGCAGTAAATAACAGGAATTCATTGACTAAAACAAGAAAATGTGCTGGCATCTGCATTAAAAAAAATAAATAAGAGAGAAAAACTTATTGACATTGTTTTGATACTAACAGTGCTCAAAATCTGCTAACTACTTGAGAAGCCTAAGATAATGGATTTGTTTGTTTATTTCATGGTCTAAGATTGGTGGGTAAATAAATTTCTAGCTTCTAATACTGTGTGCATCACCTAGCTTGCAGTACAAATGTGAATCCTTTTCTGAGGTGATTAGTCACACATGAGTATTTTGTTAAAGATGAGAACACAAATTTGCAGGGAATTATGAAGATTTTGAGATGCAAAGATACGTAATATGCCATCAATTTTTGTTACTCGTATAGATGGGTATGGCCATACAATTTGATGTTGGGAAACTGAATACATATCTAATTAAAAAAAGCCTCTCTTACACAGGTAGGACCTAAATCACATTAATACATAAAGCTTTTCTCAAACTGCTGCAGGTATACCAAAAGTATGTATACATAAACTTCCAGCAATGAGTTTTTGATGATAGGCTGTTATTTCTTCACCATCTCCAGTTTTCCAAGTGATTCCATAGAACAGTACTATCAAAGCTATTATGATGACAGCACAGGTGGCAAAGAGAAGCATCCTGGTCAAGCAGGAAAACAAGTCTGAGCTTCAAAATAAAAACAGGTCCAGCAAACAAATAATGACAGATCAGAGGCCAAGGCACAAAATGACATTCTGCTTCTATTCCTGCTGTTGCATATGCTGAACCATGTGTCTTTACACTAATTTTTGTCCAAAATTTAATCTCTAATTGGTACCAGGTAAAAAGTGTTACAATAATGTCTGTGTGAGGGGACAAAAAAAAAAAAAAAGAAGCATCCATGACTTTTTGGAGACAGGATGGGGCAAGGTTCTCACTATTCTTTTTCATTCCTGTTTCCACAGTATGCCACTTTAAATGCTTCACCAACAAGCTGCACAGTAAAATTATCAGGATAAAAAGCATGTGAACTTATAAGATGGTTCACATACTTTTTATGTGAACTAACAAAATAGGACTCTTCTGTATGTTTTTTCATTTTCTTGAAAATGTAGAAAACATGAACTTTATCCAATTATGTTTAATATAGTTGCATAAGTTCATATTTTTCAGTGTTTACAAAAGTATGAAAAATTATGAAAGAAATATGGAAATTCCTCTATTCACATAATATTGGTACAAAATGTACATAGATTCAACATAAAACTATTTACCATTCAGTTATGTCTTGTTGAAATTTTGTGCCAACTCTGAACTTAAAAAATAATTGAATAAAGACTTTTACTTTGGGTCTTCCTACAGCAACTTGAACAGGTTTTATCTGCAGTGTGTTAGGAACTTTTTCATGACTACTCAATATATATTATTCATGGTAGAGGTAGCTGAAAGGTTTTTGATTAATACATTATTAAAGAAGTTTTCACTGCTTTAGCTAAATTATTTACTTAGAACTGTTTTTTCTTGCTCTAAACTGTAACATATAAATTGAAGGAATTGGTTGAAATAACCAGGGAGGGTCATGAACTCAGGAAGTTAGCTGTCCTTAAGGTAATCAAATTGTATTCTTCTCTTGATGTCCAGAAGGGACTGAGAACCCCCTCTCTCATTAAAGGAATAATGGATATTGCACTCATTTGTCTCTGAAGAGCTCAATTTTTCAACATGTCCTCTGAAACTTATTGGGATCAGAGAGCAGTAACTCAACTTCACAGTCAGTCTAAAGCAAGAATAAATAATGAGCTACCTTCTTGTATAGATATATCTTCTTAGATATTTGCATTCAGCATATTTAATCATGTGCCATTTCATATACAACTGAAATTTCAAATAGGAAGATATCTTACCATGAACAATTCTGCTGATTGTTAGGAAACTGTTTTACTCATTGTCAAACCAAGAAATTGTAACCTGGAGATAGAATTTGAAAGAATTTGGGCTTTCTTATAGTTCCAGGTGAGTGGCACATTCCTAAACTTATTTAAAGGATACCAAATTCTTTTCTGAAGTACTCAGCTGCAGATATATACCAGAAAGTAATGTATCTTCCTGGACTTTAAGGGTTCCAAGAAAGCTTTTGCTATGAAATCCAGCATGTGTAAGCCAGGATAAGAAATTTTTCTCCCTCAGGGCACAGTCTGAGATAAGATAAACTGTAGGACAGAATCTCCAAATAAGTCCATTATCCATGCCAATTAAATTCAAACCAAAATCCTGCCTTTCTTTACTGGTGCTTTTGATAAAGAAATATAAATGTGGTGTCAATTCGAATGTTGCATTCAAATAGTTCATTTAAACTTAATCTGACACAACTACAGACTTGTTCTGAAGGTAAATGGATAATACATCTAATTTCCTGTTTGGAATTCAGCAACTGGAACATTATCTGGAATAGAAAACTGATTTCTTACTATTCTTGCTGATTCTTATTGACTTGTAACTCCCCAGTATATTTTTAAAAACAGGAGTATGTGTCCTTAAGGAAATCGTGCAGGGCAGGTTACATGAACTGGGTAAGAAAACCCAAGTAAATATAATACATTTTGTTTCTTGCTTCAAACATGCAGTTACCATACTTTAGCAGCTGTACTCCTATCAGCTTTTTAAAATGAGAAGCTGGTTGTTCTTTTCATTATGTTCAGCTTCCTTTCATGAAATACTTCAATCCAGATGAAATATTAGATTTCAAACTCTCTAACATCACCACAATTTGGGCTCATACAAAAATAGAATAAAAAGTTCCAGAAAGTCAGCAAATGTGAAGGTGTTGTGACATCTTAGGAACATATGGCCTCATCCATATGTTATTCTTGTACTTCCCCCCAGACGTTCCACATCAACAACTTTCTAATTTTTTTTCTTTTTAGATTGGAATATACCAAAACGAAAATGCATTAATAAACACATCTCTAAAATTAAAAGAGTCTTCCCAGTGTTTTCAATGTATCTTATTATTTGCAAAACTACATATTGAAAGCAAAAATTGAAACTGCTGGTTTGAGAGCACAAATAGAAAATTGACACTCAGGTGTTTGCTTGAATATGCCTGAAAAATGTGAGGGATGACAAAAAATTATGCAAATAAAAAACCTTTTTATTGCCTTAGTCACTGTATGACCAGCTTTTAAGAGTATAATTTTTTAGGTTTCTAGCAATTGTTTTAGAGCAAATTCTAAAATGTTCAATGTAATGGTAGCACCACTGACATTTTTTTCCTGAGCAGGTAGCAAATGGTCGCAATTTTCAGTCATTACAGCTTGAGCTAGCCTAGCCTTGCTTAAATGAAATTTATACCAATCTTCTGAAGGATCTTGCCATGTCTAGTTTTTGCTATTTATCTAGGTGTGGTTCACATCAACCCTCCGGAGTGCTGAGATGATTGCTGTGTATAAGCACTTAGAGAAGGATCTAATTTAACAGACCTCAAGCTTTATCTTTCTCTTACTGACATTCTGTTATGGATAATGAGAATGCACCAATGAACTCATTCAATTAATGCTGCAAAAGCATATCTGATATTTTTGGATTAGAAAACAGCAAGGATTAGAAAATTAAAACAGAGTACAATTTTTAGAGCTAGAAGTCAGCCTAGTTTAACCTTTTCATCTCACTAGTAGCTCTTAAATGAGAGAAAATTTTAAAGGGCACTCAGCACCTAGGGTACCCTTTAGAAATTATAAGTGCTGAATATCTTGGGGAAAAAAAACCACCAAAAACAAACTACATATATCTAAATTTCGGTTTAGAAGCTTAAATATAGATATCTAGTATTTAAATTTCTGGTTAACCTTCTTGAAACACGTGGTTAAGGTGTTTATTTTGTCCTTTCACCTCAAGAATAAAAATCCTTTTTACTCCCAGATACACCCCTCCACCGCAATTATAATGGATGTTAGAAAGTGCCTCAATGCAGCATTGGTTACACAGCCTAACAAACCCCTTGGTTTATGAACACAGGCATAAAAATGCAACATTTCTGAAAAGCAATGAAAAAGCAAATCCATTTTGAGACAGAAGGCAGGCTTTTAAACCTGTACCTGCGATCCTCACAGAACCAGAATCAGACCAGTTCCAATGGCTCCCTCCAAGCAAATGAGAGCATCTGCATCAGGCAAATGCTACTGAACTCAATTTATATATGCCATCCATTCATAGAGAGATAAGCCTGTAACCACTAGGACATTTTAAACTCAATTTTAATACCAATGGCTGCTTTGTAGTGCCCACCATCTGTCATACCAGGCTGCAATTTTTTTCCCACAGTGTGCTATTCTCATTCTCCCAAATAAAAATAATTCTGTTTCCCTCATAGGAACTTCATGCATTCTACTTCAGAACATAAAAATTTGATCAGCCTAGTACTGACATTTAATGTGTTTTGGGACACCAACTAAACACAGAAGTTAACACAATTTCAGACAAGAATCCCTATACTTTTGGTCTCACTTTAAAAATAACAAAGTCATGGTTTATGTCATTTGTATATTTTTATACAAGATGGTTTTCTTTCTTTGTATTTACTGCTACCACTGAGTGTTGAAATTTTGTCCCGGAGAACAAATTGCCGCAGTTTTTTCTAATAAAATTGTATGCATTAACTTTTTCCTGTGACATATTAAAAGACATTCTAGAAAATATACCTCCCAAGGACTTGTAAAAGAAATAAAAATTTGAACATGGAAGTGGTCTGTCAAAAAAAAAACCAGGAAAGGACTTGGTGTTTTCTTCTCTCCTTCCAGGCCTAAAAATAAAATACCAGTCAAAATGTTTTAAGTTTAATTGTAATATGAACATGTGAAATACTCAGATAAAACAAACTGATTTTTTGTTTGTTTGGTTATGTTTTTTGTTTGGTAGTTTTGGGGATTTTTTTCCCAGTAAGTGCTACAGAAAATTGGAAGAAAAAATAAAAAAGAGTAATAAAATACATTGTAGGACCTCTTTGGGCTTTTGCAGTTATTGGCATCCTTTCCCACTAACCATGTCACTCAGCAACTCCACACCAACCAAGACCCTACCATCTTCTCATAATATAATTCACAGTAACTGTAGACTAGAAAGAATCCAATATTTTTCTATATTTTTGTTTTCCATTAGAACTGTTTTCCCTGTGCTTTCTATTCCCTTAGCTTATCTAAGGTAATGCATCCAAAACATACTGTCAATTCTTCAAAATGCCAGGCCACCTTCCATATCCTCAAGAACCACCAGGCTTTTTATAAAAGACACATATGTTCTGCCTATTGCAGATCTACCCAACTGGAAAGAGCCTGTTTCCCAGGACACTGCTGGATGCCAGAGAATGCCAAAGCCACTTTTAAATCTTCCCTGTGTTCTTCCATTATATCATTAATGTAATGATGCTATAGCTGGTTGCAGTAATAGAATGAACAAATTACTATTTCATTAGGGATCAGTGGTAACAGATATTACCATATCAGTGTTTCCTCACAGGTGTTAGGCACTCACAGTTCACATTGACTAAAAACCAAAAACCAAACAAGTAGAAAAACTGCACAAACCCCCCTCAATACACCAGTAATTCTTTGTCCTACTTCTTCTGACTCTCTATCAGTATAGACTCATGATGTCACTATAACAATTTTAGCTTCCTGTGACTCCAACCTTTATTATAAGACCAATGCATTCAAGTTTACCAACAAATCTGCAAAAACTTATTTATTCATTTCTTCATAAATAGCTCTGAATACTAAATTAACTTAAACCTAAAGATGTAAGTCAGATCTACTCAGGATTCTTGGGTTAAGTCATCTAGAAGGCCCTACAGAAACAGATATATCCTGGTCTTTCATCAAACAATTCATGTGTTCAGTCATTCATTGGCCATGAGCAATATAGCTTTAAGACATTTCTATCATACTCTCTTGTTTCAGATAATTATTACTGACACTCCCACGTTCTGCTCCATGTACATTATTAGCACAAATGCCACAACCTAATAATTTTTAAACTTAGAGCAATTTTAATATTCCTCACACTGGTAAGAAGTGTGTCAGTATAGCACCTATAAAAAGTGTTAATTTATAGTGCTTTGATATTTATTGCTCTGCAGCAAAGTGCACCAAAAAAACACCAAACCATGCACTGAATATCAAATTGACTTTTAAAACCAGGTGGAATGTTATTCCTTAATAGAGGCTGGCTGGAGGATTTGTCAGAGTTATTTTTAGTTAGAAAAGTGGATTTCTAAAAACTTAAATTTTTTTTTCAGAAAAAATGAGTTCTAGAGAGGCAAAAAAAAACCCCACCAAAACCACACAAAAAAACCACCCCAACCTTTTACAAGGAAAGAGAAACACTGAAGATATACCCTGGCAAAAAGACATTCTTCTTTTGTAGAAAAAGACAGGAACAAACCTATGCTTTTTCAATATGGCATTATTCAGCTTTTAAACATTTTCAGGATGGTTTTCATGCTTACATTTTCCTCTTTAAACTGCACAAGAACACAAAGGATTTGATTTCTGTTTATATTGATTGCAAAATAAAAGCCTGTCAAAATATCTCAAAAGGTGTTTGCAGCCTTCTATTTGAGCTGCAGCTCTAGAAATACTGCTGTGCTCCCACTGCAGCTTTTCACAGGCCTTCCTTAGAATAGTGTTGTGCACCCACAGTGGAAAATTACATCATTTGCAAGTTCTGCATATAAAGCCAATGAAAAAATAAAAGCAAACAGAAAATGAGTGGTGCTTTTAGACACACAGCTGGAATTTTAAAAAGTAGGCACACAATTTTGAGTGTACGTGTATGATTTCGAGCAGGGTTAATAAGCAAAGGAACTCCAAATAAATTCTGGCACTGTTTGATGTAACTTTCAATGTACAATCCTGTGGTGTGGATCTTCTTTATCAGTTGAATGTTTCTGTCTCAATTTGTTACATTTCTGATGTGGTATATTTTTGTATTAAACCCTACTGCAGAGCTGAGATCTGTGAATAATGGATTTTACATTGTGCTTTCTGAACCTCAAGAAAGAGAATCACAGACCAGATAAAATATTGCATTTGCTGTTTCTTTGTAAGGTTATTGCCAGATTTCCCCCTTTATTAAACAAATTTCTGAATAGATATTTATCTTTCAATTTTTTAAGTTACCAAACATGAATACTTTACTTAAATAAATAATTGAATGCTTTTATTCCTCTAGGATATTCAATAGATAAATCAGGAAGTTATATTAATAAGAACTCGACCTGGTTTTATTGCAAAAGTTTTTCTCATTTTTCATGCCATTTGATTAGGTTCTGGGCATGAACAAAAACAAGTATTTTACTGGTTTGTGTTGCTACAATTTTTTGACAACTTCCACAAGTCTATTTTTGTTTCCTTGTTTTGTTTGTTATCTAGACCAACACAAATAAATTGTGCAGGTTGAGATGTCCTGTTGGTTTTGACAAAACATTATTTTAAATTTAGTACAGAATCCTCAGCCCAGTTTATACCTAGGTGGAGTAAAATAGTAGAATATATCATCTTGATGAAATTTATTAAAACAAAAATCTATCAAACATTCTATATACTTTCTGGAAGCAATTTAGAAAGAACTGTTACCCAGCCTTAGCCACACCATACTATTTACATGGAGAATAAATTAATGTGCACTGCAGATACACAGTTTAAGAAGTGAGTGGAAGACCGAATGTAAAGTTGTCTGTCTCACACCTCTGTTATTCTGAAATTTCAAAAGCTAGATAAAGGACAAGTGGGTGACATCAGGAAGAGAATTAAGTATTTTTGTCAAACTTTTAAAATATTTCCCTTCATTGTGGTGTCATACAAAATTCCTTTCCTAATGTCTTACTAAATCTAAGCTTTCAAAAACTCAGGACCTACAGGATTTTTCACCACCAAAAATTAAAAATATCAGCAGCAGTGTTTATCTTGGATAAAATTAATTCAAACCCCTCTTGGAGGATGAGAAAAAATAATGTATATTACTGCTGTGGTTTTCCACATACAAGGAAATCTTCCAGATACATAAAATTGGCACTACATTTGTGGTCTCATGACCACTTTTAGCCAGACTGCAACTAGTGAGCTGCCAGGAAGCTTGCCTCACTGAGAGGCAAATGTGACATGCTTCCCAAATAAACCTATTCCAAGATGAGAAGTGAGATTAGAAGAGGGTCATCTCAATGACCAAGTTCCTCCGATTTTATCTTAATTTCTCCTCCCTGTTATTCTCACTCTTGCCTTCTTTGTGCTGACTGGAAAAACTTCCCCCCACCCCAAGCCTGCCTGCGTCCACCATGGATTTGTTTGTCCTGAGATGCCTGAATTCAATGCATCAGCAATCAAGTTCTAGGCCAAAGCACACCCAGTAGAGATAGCATATTTTAAGAAATACAAGATTTTATAAAAACACCCAGGCACTATACTGAGCAATGAAAATATTTAAATTCACCTCATCCCAATAAGCATTTCAACCAGCATCAGTGACATACTTCAGCTTCTGCAGTGTTACCCTCTGCTAAATACAGTATTTCTGTGTTTATTATGGAAACCAAATGCTTTAAGTAATTGAAGCTGACACCCAGCAATTTCCAGAAAAACATGTCAGTTCTAAGCATCTTAAAATATAACCTTGTTTTTATGAAACTGCTAGAGATCTAGCAACATAGATCTCTAATCAACAGTGCTTCTCAATATGTTAAAAATTGCCTTAAAAACAGAGATATCTTCAAGTTTCTTGCATACCATTTTGGGCTCACTCCCCTCTCTGAATACAAACTTACTCAGGGCAGAGAAGATATTTAAACAACAGGGCCATGACCAAGATCAGAATCTCTTAGAACTATTGCTGCACTGATTATCCATAACACTAACAGCTACTAAGCAGCAGTTATTCAATTTTGGAGCAATGACCAATAGTTACTATAGACTGTCCATCTGGGAGCTCTGGAGGAAGCAGGTAGGTGTATTTGTTACAATCAAACATATACAGCATACCCTCACTGAAAAAAACAACAGCTACACATAAAAATGCACCTGAGAAGTTCAGAAAAAATAGGTAAAATAAATGTCTTTTTGGAGCAAGATTAGTATAGGCCCTGTAACATTTTTCTATGTACCATTACAACTGTTTCTTCTCCCAGCAGTTGCTGTTCATGTGCTGTGGCAAGATTACTACAACGTTGAAACTTCTGTTTCCCCAAACTTGACCATCACTCACCACAAGTCCTTCATTCATAGCAGAAGTGTTGCCATTTTGTTGCAAAGCTTTCCTACCTTCTCAGTGATATCTCATGGGCAGCTCCTCACAGCACTGACTCCTTCTTCTCCTGCTCTGCACAGCCAACAAACTCTAACTTACATCTCGACCAGCCAACCTGCTCTTTTACAATACCCCTCCTAATTGGATCCAGCTGTGGCCCATTAAGGGCAGGCTTGTTCTTAATGCTTGACAATTGGCACAGCTGTAACTCCTTAGGGGTGAGATTACCTTCACCACTATCTCTATTCTCCTACATTTTATCTATCCACATGGAAGTCCTGAGATGGCCTGGAATTTTATATTGCTGTATAAAATTAATGTGCGCTATTTATACTGCAAGTCAAAGCTGAAACACAACTTCTGTCATATAAACAGAATGCAAAGCTTCCAGTACAGATATTTTATTCTCAGTGGACAAATATCAAGCTATGCAAAATTTAAACCAATGTAACATCTCTTTGGAGACATGTTACATCCCTGGACTAAAACTCACAGCCTCATATTAATATTTCTGTTTCAGTGCAAAAGAAGGGTTATTTGCCAAACCATGATCTAACTGATAAAAGAGGAGAGAAAGTCAGAGTTCTAGCTTGTGTTTTAGATTTTGGACAATAAATTTTCAAAAGCTTGATGAAACATTAATAAATAATACCAAAAAAAAAATTAGAAGAAAGCTTTACAGTATTTTGGATATTCATCACAAATACAGGGGAAGTCCTTCACATTTTCCCAGTATGAAGAAATCTAATCTTTACAACTTGCCAAGAAAACATGGGTATAATTACAATATTTTCAATAGGCTGCTACAGACCCCTATTGCAATAATTCTCATATCAGACTCAGTTGAGCAGAAGGAGGAATCTAAACCTGGGTTTAGTCAAGCCAAGAACATTTGTTTAAAGGAATCTTCCAGGAAGTGAGTTCTGATACTTTTGCAAGACACAGCTTGTGTTTGTGTCTAAAAATCTGCCTACGGAAATTGCTTTCCCTGAAGGCTATGAGAATCTGTAGCTTTCACATGTAGGATATGAAGCATTACTCATGCTGGGAGCATTTCAGAGTCAGCCTCTGCCACAGCAGAACCTGGGGAGTTATCTGCATCTTCAGTCAGATCTGTGGGATTTAAAGAATCTCCAGAGAACGCACAATTTTTAAAGTATCTGCTGCTAGGAACAACACTAGACTAAGCAACTTTATGGATTTAGCCCTTCATGTTTGCTTGTTACTTCAGAGAATGACTACTTATTGCTGCTCTGCTTTGTCATTTTACATTTCAAGCAACTGGACTAGACCTTGTTTTGTGGCAATTCTGCAACCCATTAGTTTTAATTATCAGAATGCAACTCATTTAATGTAGCCCTTTATCAACCCAGGAGCAGTTAGTTTTAGTACTTTTTCTCTCTAGCTGGTGTTTATAAATTTTGAATGCCTGTGTGATGGTCTACTCAAGTCCAGCAAACATAAATTTATTTCCTGTGTTTGACCAACCCAGCTAGCTTTTTATAACACACTGCAATGTTGCTGTTTTGTTTCAGAGTTTGAATTTCATATTCAATGGTTCACAGGAATAAAAACATTTGCCATTTTTCTTCAAAATTCATAAAAACCCAAGATATTCCTTTGATAGTCCCTACTATAAAAGGGGACAGTAGTGGCTCAGTTCACAGCCCCCCTGAATGCTCAGACCTGAGAAATCTGTGAGACTGGACTCCACAAAAAGACCCCTCCAGCATTAGCCAGTACCCTTGTCTACATCAAGATCCAAGCACATGTAAGAAAGCCAATGTAGATTTAGTCTACATCATACATGGTCCACATGTTTTACTTATTTACACATAGGAAACTTTGTTTAGTTTTTGGAGTCAGAGGCTCTCAAATAGTCCTTATTATACAATAATACAAGTTTATTTTATGCAATAATAATTTCAGTTCATTATAACAGACTAATTATTCATTCAAAAATATGGTAAGGCAGTGTTTATTAGTTCTTTGGAAGGTAAAACAGTTTATATTCCTTTTTTGTTTCAGCAACATAGGTAATAGGATGAATATTTTTGTCTCATTAACTACAAAAAGCTGTTTCTTCTGAAGTTCAAATCACTGAATTTTGGAGAAGTAAAATTCAGCTGCAGCTGAGAGAATTCAGAAGGAAAGCAACAACATCAACCTGAAATTCTCCTGGGAAAGCTCCAGAAATAGCCAACTACCAAACCTCTAAATGAATTAATCTTTTAATATGCTTTTCAAGCATAAGAACATAACCATTTCCTCCATAGACTGGTTTATTAATCTATATACATTTTTTTTTGTTTGGAGCTTTTGGGTGTGTTTTTGGTTTGGTTGGGTTTTAGGGTGATTTTTTTCAGTTTTTTAAGAGTAGTCAGTGTTAAAAGGTGCTAATAATGATAAAACACTACAAAACCTTCCAATTGTGGTGAACTTAATTTATTCCACAACTATTAAGAGTGCAAGTGTAACTGTTGGGAAAGAAAAAAAGAATGGTTTTAATAAAGAAACTCATATACTGTCTGCTGGCAGGAATTAAAGCAGTTCAAAGACTTAATACTAAACCTTTTTATAACTTGAAGAAAGAAGAGACTAGTGCATGAATTTCTACTACCTTCTCTGAACTATGCCTAATAATAAAGTAATAGGCCTGCACTGCCACCTGGCAGTTCCCTTTCATATCAAGAGCTACCGGAGCATACTCCAGGAAAGGTAAGAAACAAAAATGAATACCAAAAAAAACCAAACAAACAAAAAAAACCCCCACCAAAACAAAAAAAACACCCAAACAAATAAAAAAAATCCCCAAAAATAAAAACCAGTAACAACAAAATGTCACAGTCTTTGCATGGCAGCAGGGTGCTACGTGATCATTCTAGTGCTGTTATCATTATTTTCTTCCAGGCATAATTTAATCTTGTGCATTAAATTCTACTGCCTTAAAAAAAAAATGATTTGCATATAAATATGATGCCTTTTTTCCATCTAAATTCTGTTTTCCATGCTATTGAACACCCACACATTCTACTTCCAGCAGGAAAAAAAGTATTCCAAAACTGGCAGTTTGAAACCTTGTTTATATAAAGATTTTTTTAAATCTGAAAATCTCTTCATTTTTTGTGGTGTTCAAAGTTCTCATGAACCAATGCACTCATCATTTCTGAAAAAGTTTTGAGTACACAGTGTTAAAAAGTGGCATTTAAATCACCATAGCTGCAAAAACCATGTAGCATTTCATGCCAAGAGAAGCCTAGAATTTCTGTGTAAATTACATAACAGGCCACTTCAGAACTCACTACTGATAGAATTTCAACCACATGTGTAATTGTTATGACAATCCATTTACCAGTCTTTGAGCAGCCTACATGCATTATGCAACTGAGGAAAGATATTCCTATAATATACATTCCCATACACTTTGTACTCCTGCAAGTATATTAGGTATTTAGGAGCTAGAACATGTCAGATTAATGGATTTTAATTTTAAATGTTTGGTCCAATTTTAAATCTAAAGAACATCTTCTGCTCTTTTGGAAAGGAAGACAAAATTGCCTCACTGATAGGCCACTTGGAAACAAGCAAACAAGATTGTCAAGAATATGTATCTCTTACTCCAATTCCCAGAGGGAAAAACAGACAGAAACTGCAATAAAGTTTACATATATATAAAAAATAATATAAATTGTTATTATAATGTTTATTATAATAACTACATATTATTGTTATAATGACTATAACTATAATTATTATATCTACATACAGTTATTATGATAATTATATATGCATTACAATATCATGCCAGCCTATCACGCCACAGAGTGAGTATAGACAGGTATTACACTCAACAAGGTAGAAAAATGGCTCACAAACATTAGAACAATCCCCCCATTCAAGCCTCTGACTTCATATATTACTGAAATTAAAATTAAAATAAATGTTATCCCATGCTGGAAATAGCCTGATTCTTACATGTTCACCGGCAAGCAAGTAACATGGGCTCATACACACTGCTTCCCTTCACACTTCATCTTGAATCATAAAAACCCAAACAAAACCACCTGAAACCCAACAAACTCTCCATGCAGAAATCTAGTCAAAACCCATGAAGTACTTCATTTGTCAAAATGCAGGTTTCCAAGGAAAGATTTTGTACATCAAGAGCACTAAAGGAGATACAGTGTTTCTTGAATCTTTTTCTCTCTGCTAGTAACTCAGTTTCCAGGAAAATATTGTCACATTTTGTTAGTAAACAACAATAAAAAAACAAACCCCCAAAAACCCCAAACCTTATCCGCCTTCACAGAGTAAGAATCTCTTTTCTACACATTTATAAAGAAGGTTTAATTCAAATTTTCTCTGTGATTCACAATGCAACATTTGTTTTATTCAATTTTTATTTTCTCTTGTATATATGGATAGAATTAGGTAATACCCCATCCTTTTCAAGGCCCTTGCAACTGTTAGCAGGAGGAAGAAACAAAGTTTTGTCTGTAGATTCATGAGAATCAAGTAGGAACAGGAAGTGCCCTTCACTGCTGGTATTGGTTCCAAAACTCAATAGAGCCTTGTAAATGTGAGATATGATTTGCAGATATAAAATTAAAATGCCACAAATTAGGATATCAGATTTCTGCTCAAAACTAGCTCCATTACAAGAATGCTGTCTAGTATTTTGAAGGCTATTTAACTCTTTATATCCCTGACTAACTAGGATGATGAGAATAATGCTAAATATATTCCAGAGATGTGTGTGAAGCATCAGTGCAGAGAGGTGCAAACAACTTTGTGACTGAAATTCCCATACCCTACACCTTAACTCTGAGTTTTCTGTTCTTTACACATCTTGCTTTCTAATTGCCATATGCAATATTGTTCATATTTAACATGCTGCCATCACAGCCTGTCAGAGTAGATACAGCAAAGCATCAGGTCTCTTTCTTCCGCGACTTCCCAGGGGGTTACTGTTCAAGCAAATGCAGGCACTCCTTAGCAGCCAAAATGAAAGGATGTGCAAGACCTGCAGAGGTGAAGGAGGGACTGTCAATGCTGCCTCTTTTTCTTTCCCTCCCTCTCACACCTTGAGGAGGTGTGTGTGCATGTCTAAAGACACAAGAGGGTAGAAAGCAAAGAACACCATGGAAACAGACACAACATAGAGTCAGGAGCTCAAACCTGATTGCTTCCTTATTAACTTGACACAGATAATCCCAGAAATATGTTTTACATTGAGCACTGGCTGAAATTTTCTCTACTAACAGCTTGAAGTTTCTATCTTTATCAATTCATACTGTGCTCAGAGCAACATGATTTCACACATAATTCTGTGGAAAACTGCTTTTTACAAAGACATGCAACTCTGTTAGCCTCTCCTGATGATTTAAACAGCCCCCAAAATAAAAAAATAAAAAAATCAACTTTTAACAGAGAGACAAGTTGTTTTGGTATTGTTGTGTTTGTTAAGAAGAGTGGAGGAAAACAAACAAACAAACAGATTCCTAAGATCCTAAGACAACAGCCAGGGTCGTCTTAGGCTCAATTCACACAAAAGAAGATAACCAATGACCCCCCTGGCTCCTATTACATCTAGGTTTCCTTCCAGCCGTCAGGAGGGTGGAGATTTTGGAGTGGGAAGTTAATGCATGGTCTGGTGTCACCCCAAGACAGCACCATAACTGAACTATGACAAAACTAGGTACACATTTAAATAAAACATAGCCACCCAGAGATGAAACACTCTGAAGTCCTGATGTTTAAAACTTTTAAGCCAATTAGTTTTAATACAATTTTGTGATTCATTGGTTTCATTACTAAGGCTTCATGGAAAACTGGAACCTTTGGAAATTCCCCAGAGAATTAGCTGTACAAAGTATTATCAGCTGCCTTTTCCTTTCCTGATTGAACACAGAGAATATATCTTCAGAAATTCAACTAGCTACCAGTGTTAGTAATCAAGGGTAAGGTTCAGGAGGAAGCAGAGGCCTTATATGCAACAAGAAGTCTGGCCAGCTAACTCTTCTCCTGGGTACACATCAGGAAAAAAAGTATGAGAATGGAGCATAAGTCTGCTCATCCTAACAAGATTGAGAAACCTGCCAGAACTTATGATAAATTCTGCTCAAGGAGTGTATGATGAGGCTCACAAAACAGGGGAGAACAATAGCTGCCCAGAACAGCACCTTTGGGAGGTGACACTTGTCAATCAAAATGTAAATTATTAAAGCAAGGATTACCAAACTTGCACATGCCTTAAAGTAATCCTTCAAAACATTTTAAAAGGCTTCATGTACTTTTTGCTTCTGTTAGAAGGAATTCTGGCAAAATCCTAGAGAGCCATAAGCAGTGACCTAGTTTCAGCTAGGATGGAGTTTATTTTCTTCCTCAGAGCTGGCACAGTGCTATACTTTTGATTTATGCTGAGAATAATGTTGATGTTTTAATTGTAGCTAATTAATTTAACAATAATATTTTTGTTGTTGCTAAGCAATGTTTACACAGTCAAAGCCTTTCTGCTCCTCACCACACCAGTGAGGAGGCTGGAGGTGCACAAGAAGCTGAGAGGAAAACAGCTGGGACAGCTGACCCTCACTGACCAAAGGAATATTTAATACAATGGAGCTGTCTGGCAAACAAATTAATTGTATATCACTTGCTTTCTACCTTTTAAGTCTTTTATCTTGCTCATCAGCATTTCCCCTTCCATTTCTGACCCACTAAATTGTTCTCAACCCATTAATTTTCCTTTTTTTTCCCCACCATGACTCTCTCTCCTGTCCCACTACAGGACTGGAGGGATGGAGCAGACCAGGCAGAGGCAACAAGTGACTGTGTGGTGTTTAGCTGCCTCCCAGGCTAAATCACAACAACCAGAAATTACTAGAGCACCTGCCCTACCAAAAGATAGGGGGTGTTGTGCAGACACACAAGTTTGAAGGGAGAAAGAGAACATATAATAGTTTTTAAACCATTATGCCAAATAGGTACTATAATTTGTAAATGCTGCACAGATCTACTACAGAATGGCAAGGAAGAAAAAGATAAACTGTCTCCTCCTCTCAACTTTAAATTTGCAAAACAACAAACCAAACAAATAAACCTATACAGAGTCCAGCAAACCGAGAGAATTCTATCCCAATACTTATGAAATAAATGTCAGAGTACTGCACACCCAGCTCCATTGTATTGCCCACCCCAACAACACAGAATATTAAATCATACATTTCACAGACTTTTCTATCACACAGGAACAGAATTAGGAGGAGAAATTTTATTTTTTGCTGTTTTAAAAGACAGTTCTGACATTGGTATTCTCCCACTGCCAATACAAAACATTGCTGATACCATGCCTCCCTACAAAAGCAGGAAAAATCCAAATCAAAAGCACGAGTTGTACAGTTGTCATAGATGTAAATTAATCCTTGAAAAACTGTTTTAAAATTTTCATGGAGAAGATATTGGGAAAAAGTCTATAATAATAATTCTACTATATCAGAGCAGAAAGAGGGTTTACATTGTAAAAACAAATCAAATCTGTATGCAGGAACATTGAGTGAAACTGTCCTTTTCCAAATCTCATACAAAGCCCTGTAGTGCTTGTTCTCCATTTGACAAAATAGAAACAAAAAATGTCACAAGGGTTTATAAAGACCTGTCTTGTCTCAGTCAAAACTAAGGAAATCCTACTGCTCCAAATGGATCACAAAGAGAATTTGTGCCCACCTTTAAGACACAGGTACCCAAGCAGTGAGCTGTGGGAGCACTGACCTAGCATGTCATTGTTACAACACTGAAACACATCAGAGGGGACATCTGACACATCTGAACAATGCTTTCTGAGGTGGACCTTCAAAATGAAGAGTTTCAAGTACTTATTTTGCGCTTAACTTCACAACTTGGTTCACATGTTTCGAAAATTCTGTTTGAACAAGAATACACTGTCAGTCATCTCAACATCACATTTTTTAGTATTAACTGACAAGATAATTTGCTTCAAAAATACCTGACATTCAGGCAAAAAAAAACGCCTTGGCTTCAATTATACCACACAACACTGCAAAACACCATCAAAAAAAGGCTAAAGAGACACTTGAGAAGGAACAAAATTAGAAGATGAAGTCAGCCTACAATTACCACAACACATTTTGATATATATATTTTCACCCCAGCACATACTATAGGGGAAAACTTACCCATAATACACATTTACTTCTTTAATGCATTAAAATCTGACTGCCTTTTCAATAACTTAAACCTACCCTACAAGTTCCAATAATATTCTGAAAATTGAAACATTCTTAAATTCTATTTTAGACTTGAAAATTAATAATTTCTTTTTATACAGGTTTCCCCAAACAAGAAAAGCATGTAGATTTCTCCAGATGTGACAAACTAAATGCATTTTAAAGCCTGGATTATTACTGAAACCTCTAAGCAACCTGAAGTGGCAAAAATCACGTGGTCAAGATATTACTCTTTCTTATTTTTCAATATCTTTCTCTATATCAGTTATGGTTATTTTTATCATGAAAAATCTCATCTTTTCATGGAAATTTCCTTCTTTATTACTCATATTTAACTAAGAACAAAATATATGCAATGAGTAGTAAATGGCCTTTAATGTGCCATGGAGTCACTCTAGTCACAGTTCCCAGACAAGTGAAATAACTGCTTCCTTTATATAGCCCACAAATTCACTCAGTTTGGATATAAAGCATTCTCCACACACTTTTTTCCTTCCTCTGACCATAACATTAATTGGTCTAAAGCCTCACTTGCAGCTGGGGCTTCAAATAGCATTATACCTAAGAGTACTTATCAGTGGTTCATCGCAATAGTAGATGCACTTGATTTACTGCATGAACCAGGTGATTAAAGTGTTGTGATTATATTTCTGTTCAAAGTTTTCCTATTTTATTTTCAAACTGGAGAATGCTTTCCCAGACACAAGACTGAGGTAAAGTTACAATGATTTTCTTCTGTCATTGTCACCTCAACCTACTCAGTATTTCCTGATGTGATTGCATAACTGGTTAGAAAAACAGATGGGCCCAAGTTCAGAAATACTGCTCAAAAGCTGTATATTTAGACATGCCAGTCATTATGTGGAAGGCATACTTCCACCCACCCTCGCATATATGCAGTAACAGATCTTCCCAGAAACATTAAGAACAGAATAGAAGCATTTTTATCAACCAGAACAAATAGATTTATCCTTTTTTAAAATTTCCTTAAGACACATTACGCTACATGGGGAAAATGCTAAGCCAGAGGAAAGATCTTCATTATCCTTACCACTACCCACAGTAGCTCACTTCTGCAGGAATCTGCTGCAGCAAATATCTGCCAGGAATGGTCTACCCAAAAAAAAAAAAAAAAAAAAGAAAAAGAAATGGCACCAGAAATGTGGAATCTTCCTGCTTAAAGGACTAATTCAGCCTTTTCAAATTTCTGTGGGTTTTGCTTTCTGTTCAAGTATCCTTTGAGAATCAGAGTCAGTTTACTTTAGATCAATACATGAGGGAAAAGGCCACCAAAAACTTAATGGAAATTCTTTCCATGGAAGGCTGAGATTAAGATCCTTCAAGAAACTAGGAAATTCGGATTATTTAGATTGATTGTTAATGATCACTGTTATAAGTAAGCATGTTGATTTAAAATGTGTTTGATAAAGATTAACAAGATAAGCAGTTGGGTATCAGAAACAAAAAATAAATCACACAGTTTTCAGCTAATTTCATTTGCTAGAGTTTTGGTAAAAATAAGGTGAATTGCTTGAGAGAAATTAAAAAAGAGAAAATAATGAGCTCTTAGTTATGTATAATTGTCTTAGCAAGGCACTCAGAATGATAACAAAAAAATTCAGATTGTGTAACACAAATCTCCTGTAATGCCCATCAAAATACCCCAGAAGAAATATTTTAGGTGTATCTCCAAAACACTACCAATTAACACCAAACACCTAAAACAAACAGTTTCAGTAAGATCACCATTTTTCACTTATTCTAATGCACTTTCCATGAAATCTTCTCAAAGTATTTTGCAAACATCCATGTATTTTTGTAGTTCCTATATGCTCACTATGCTGGTCTCCAGTTACTGCTGCTGACCAGTAAGAGCAATTGCTAAAGCAAAAAAAATGTGAATGACTGCAAGTTCAGCTTGGGCCTTATGCTCCAATGCTACCATAATTTTCTTAAGTACACAAGTTTCCCCTTGAAGTCATGCAATTAATTTCTAAATTTTCTGAAACCATAAAAAACTATATTTTCTAGAATTCATCAAGGCCTAATACAGACACAGGAGTGACATTTTCCGTCAGATGTTTTTTTCTGGCACACATTTGAACCCTTTATTTAGTCTGAGATTCTAGTCTCTTCTAGTAGTTATTTTTTCCATTTTTAACAAAATAAAATTTAATCAAATGTTTCAATATTCTCTACCCATACATTACATTGAAGTAGAGTCTCTAAACAAACGTGTCCTTTGTCCTATCCACTAAAAAGCCTTTGAGAAGAACCCTGAACTTCCCTAGGTAAAGAATTTACTTTTATTCCAATTTAAGGGCCATGTCTCCCTCTGGAAACAGGAGTTAATAATTAAGAGTTTTGATGTTCTCACTGATATACCTGCAAGAATTCTGGGCTTCCTTCAAAGGTGGGTCACTAAGAGTTTTGATGTTCTCACTGATATACCTGCAAGAATTCTGGGCTTCCTTCAAAGGTGGGTCACTGACGAAAAAAAAAAATAGAAAACCCAACAACAAAACAACAGCAGTATGTGTTGATTTTTGTGCAGTCAAAGGCTGTTTTCTGAAGAACACAGAACTTGGGTACAGACTGATTGCCCTCTCAGCTTCCTACACGAGTAAACAATCCAGCACCCTGCCAAGTGACACGGTGACAACAGGTCACCTTTCTTCTGCCCTCTCTATTAATTAGCAGGGGATAATTTGGCAATATGTTGTGCTCCTTGCTCTTTCTCAGATCCTTCAGGAAAATGGAGACCCAAAAACTTGAATTATCTTTTTTAAAGCTTTCTGTCGTCCTTAAAGACCACTCCACGTTTCTCAAGAAACTACAAAGCAGATACTGTTAATAGAAAATAATGATGGCAGCTAGAGAATTTAATGGAAACCTACACAAGAAAAGTGAGGTCTGGGACAAGGCTGTAATGATCTGTTTCAACAAAAGAAATGGGCCAGCAAAATATTATACATTGACTTCATGCTATTGTTTCTTCTACTTGTGAAGTTGCTATACCCCTGTTTATGGTCTTCACAAAAGAGAAAGCAAAAAGATTTGCTAGAAGACAGAATATTAATTATTATTTCTCTTCCACTTCTCTGCACTGCTAGTTACACAGAGAAAACTATAATGCTTCAGTAAAATCCCCCACAATATGTCACATTAACATATCAATATGATATACTGGTACTACCCGACAAAAATACCATGTTCCTCATTTGCTTATAAATTAAGTTATTCTCACTAGTAATTAAATGTAACATACACATACTATATAATTAGATACAGATTTTTAACCCACAGCGCTGTAGTTAGATGCACAAACTCATCAAGAAAACTAATTTCAGGCATTCCCATGTAAAATTGCTTATCATTCTCAGTATATAAAGGGTTTTTTGTTTTTTCCTCATTTCAAATCAGAGTTAAGAGAGAAGATATTGAAAGGTTACAAATAAATTACATTCAAAAGAAAAGTAAATATTAATATCAATACAGGAAAATAAACTAAATTTTATCTACCTTGAGACTAGGGTCTGTCAGCTTTTTTTTTATATTATTTCCAGACTGACCAGCAAAAAAAATATTACCCAAAATGTAATTTATTATTGAACTCCCCCTTAGAAAAAGGGGCTTTTGTCTTCAGAGAAAACCTTGTCATTAAGACCAGGGAAGGCAAGTCTTAGGGCTCCACACAGGAATGTGAGTTTTAGGACTTCACATGTGAAGGTTATAATCACATAACTAGTAGTAACCCTTCAAAGGTATTTCTTATTATTAGGAGACTAGAACTACTATTTCTTGAGGAATCAATGGACTAAGACATAGATTATCCCCCAAAACCAGTTTTAGTAATAGTCAGCAGGATCACACAGATGTGGGGAAGACACAAACGCATTGTGGTTTCACACAAATTGAAAAGCTTTAGGTGGAAACACTGAGACAAAACTTTCAAATACCAATAATATGATATTGAAGGCCCTTGTCAGAGATATGAAAAGCTCTGTAGAGCCTTTGCCATGACAATGCCAGATGATATTTTAATTTCAGTCATCTCAAAGAGTTACCACAGTGACTGGTTTCCATCTGGCCTAAAGGTCCTCTTAAAAGAGCTTAAAAATATTGAGTTCTCCTAAGACAGTATGAAAGGCAAAGAAAAGTGAATCTCAAAAATGTTCAACTGTTTTGGCAGAGAATATTTAGTTTTTAACATGTTTTGCACTACTACTTAAATTGAAAAAATATCATTCATAACTACTGTAGTGGAAAAAGGCAAATAAATTAGGGTAAGCTGTGTATCTCTTTGTATATGTTTATATTCTCTGTAAAAGCAAAAATGCTTCTATTCATTGGTAGCATTGTGTTCAATATTTTGTATTTGAAGGGCTCTAGTAAATACAAAAGTGATAGTGAATAAAGTGGAAAAATATTTAGTACTCTAATCTGGGAGAAGAAACTTTATATTGTGTGTAAAACATTGATTGCTTAAGCCAATACATGCTCTGTAATTCTTACGTAACCACTAAATAGCCTTTTTTTAAAAAAAAATGTTTATTTTTTTCTGCTGTTTGATTTAACCTCAACTGACAACTTATGCTTAGCATACAGCTTCCCGCACCCCCTAAAAGGAAAGGGGAAAGAAAAAGACAAGACTCAGAAGCCTTGTGGGTTGAGTAGATCAATAATTATATTTTAAAAAAAGAAAGAAAAACAATAATTGTTCACCACCATTTGAATGATGCCCATCCAGTTCCTTTCCCTGTCTTTATAAATGTTGACAAATAACTCCTTAAGTTATGGAACATCCCTTTGGTCAGTTGAGGCCATCTCTCCCAGCTGTGTCATCTCCCAACACTTTATGCACCTGCCTCCTGCTTGCTGGTGGGGGGATGAGAAGGAGAAAAGGCAGTAACTAAATCACCTATCAATCCTCTATTCAGCATGAATCCAAGACAGAGATCATGCCAGCTACAGTAAAGAAAATTAATTCTATCCCAGGCCAAACAAACACACCTGTAAACTGCTGTTCATAAACATTTTTAATAACTTGAATTAATATATTTCTCCCTATAGAGAGGTTAAAGGATTTGTAATTAGGTGCCTGTTCAGAAAGTCATTAAGGCAAAACCAATAAATAGAGTTGCTTTCCTAATCTGATGAAAGAGATTATTTTAACATTATTCATTTTTTTGTCTTCAACAAAAGCTTGTCTTAAAGGAATCTTATATTAAGTCTTCACAACTTTTGTAGTGATGAGAAAGGGTTGACTGGCAAAGGAAAATGTGGACTGAGAAATTATGGCCTTAAGGTTCCTGTTGTGCAGGAATGCTGCTGAATGGCACTGAGCTAATTGTTCACCATGGTTTGAGAGCTCTGACTGAGGAATAAGACACTCATATATGAACAGTATTCCTAGATCTATTTCCAGAGTTTTTTCAAGTAAATTATTTGAATAAAATTCTTAGCTTATCTATTGTTTTGTCATTTAATTTATTAATATTGTATTATGCACAAGACATATTAACTTGTTAACACTCAAAGGTGTTTGACATAGGATATTGGTTTTGTGGAACCTGAAAGGCCCAATCTACAAAAGTTACAGGAGTAATTTCAGGTTCAAAACAGAGGAGCATGGCAAGCTGGTAGAAAGTCTGCAAAATAAAAATATTGGTTTTTCTAATTGTACAGCAGAAACCAGGAGAGTTTCAGAGATTGCACTGGATCCTACTTTGTATGCAACTGACACGAAGGTCTGAGATCTGCAATGGATATTCTTTAGAGAAAGATGATCTTGACAAGAACCCATATTCAGGGCATATGAATATGCAAAGAATCATCTACTTTGATTTAAAATAGCAATATTTTTAGAGGAGAAAAATAAAGAATGGTGTACGTCGTCTTATTTTTTGCCTCTGAATGTGTGTCCTCATTCTGTCAAGTTTAGCTTGCAAAATTCCACTGGATTAAAATTACACATTAGGTTACCAATGAAATGAAGTTTACTGTTGTGAAAATTTGGAAGGCTAGGGAAGAAAGGCAAGGAGGAAAAGCAAAGTGAGGGAGCACAACTTCATTTCATTAAATGACAGAGATAGAAAATGTTTCCCTTGTTAAAGGTTATGTCTTTGAATTTCATGGGGGCACATAAATAGAGATCAATGCTATCAGTAAAAGCAATCTCACAGCTATAGCATTTTGATTCTATATTTGCTTTTGACCAACAGCATTAATGTATACAGCCCAAAAAAAAATGGACAATTTTTCTCATAGGATGTGTTTGGATTTTAGATAAAGCAGTTAGCAAAGACATTAAAGATTGATTTATAATGTCCACCTTCTAAAATACCATTTAGGAATCTAAGTATGCAACTACAAATCCCAAGGTAGAGAAATCAAGCAGTTCTTACAAACTTCAGTTGTTGACACTCGTAAAAATTATGATTGTCTATATAAGAGCGAAATAACTTGCTCAGGGACTGAAAGCCCCTGAAGTCTGAGTGTTTCTTGCACTGAAATCCCCAACCATCTTTTCCTCATTTCAGGAGTTTAGCTCCTACTGAGTCATTCTGCAAAATTCAAGAAAGACTGAATTTTCACAAATGTTGGGGAAAATTTCATACATTAGGAATATCTTGTGTTCCTTAAATACCTGTAACTAAAATTATTCTAAATCACTGAAGGTTTATGTCAAATCCTGCTTGTCTTTCAATAAGCAAGGACATTCAGAAAAATCTTTCTCAACATGTGAAGAACCATTCATAAGATTCAATAGCGTTAGAAATAAACATGGTGAAGAAAACAGATATTTCTGTGTTTCCATAGCGACCTTATCATTTTGATCAATGATGCAACCCTGTGAAAGGACATAAGGACTATCAACAAAAGCTGCTCTTCTGACAGCACATTCTCCTAACATGCACACCTGCTAAAGGCAATAACACTAAAACCAAGTTCTTTACAAGAACTTCCAAAATAACCATTACTTGCAAGCAACTTCCTCTTCACATGCCCTATCTTCTTTCCTTGCTGTGGCAAGATATGGTGAGCAGTATGGTGCAGGCTCAGATAAGAAATGTGGATCCTGCACGTTACACATATAATCCAGGTGACGTTTCTCATTTCTGCTCTTTTCTAGAACCATTCTTAGTTTGAGACAAAGCATGGTTTGATGAACTGATAAGAGTTTGACCCCTTGCTCTGCTATCCCCTCTAAAGAGGGACCTTTTCCTATCATTGCCTTGTATGCCAAGACTTGGCCTCCTGCCCATGATTCATCAGCTACTCTCTAAAACACCCTGCCTCCTAGCTGGGTACATGAGGAATTGGTAACTTAGAAGAGCAAAAAGATAGAAGAAAAAAGACAGTGTTCAGAAAACTTTCTTACACGGTTTTATCATTTATCACAGAAATTTGTGTTTAAACTCAGTAGCAAAGCAAGGCATCACTGACAGAGAATACAGAAGCAGTTGATCTTACTGTCTGTAATTGACTTCAACCCTGTATTTCAGATGGAGCGGCCAGATGAGAAAGCAGAATTTCATTCAGACCCTGGGTAGCCTTTACCCTTTAGTATTTTAAGACAGACCACTTCACCTAGGTAGAGAAGCACTCACAGACACCACAGCTCAGTGATTCTGTAAACCATCTGTGTATAACTACATGATCACTTCCCAGACTCGGGATGCAAGACCTTGACTTTGCTTATTGACCTAAAGGGGTAGTGATAAATTACAGATTGCCTTTCTGTAAGAACAAACAGCCTTATTTATTTTTGCAATGGAACAAATCAGCCAGAGGGCCACCAAAAGAATCTTCTCCCTGTTATGTCAGCCAAGATTTGCCAACTTCCAGCTGGAACATGTCTTCCCTTACAAAACCGGGCATGACAAGCATGGGATTCCAAGAGGTAATATTAACTTATGGACCTCAAACCTGAACATGCAAAATGACCCTACCCATCATTATGCAATGTTCTTCCACTTGTTTGTATACTAATGCAACATGGTCAGCACACGTTATGCCTACTATGTGCATGTCCAAATCAGCAATACCTAATTTTAAAATTGTTATTTACTTTTTAGGTTTTATACCTGTGGAAAAAATTATCTTTAAGTATTATTATATTATAATTCTAATCTGCTTCTTTTCTTTGCTTTTTGCTGTTGGCTCTTTCTAGTCAGTGAGAAGACCTAAGAGATGATAGGATTGAAGATAAAGGACTGCTAGGCCTGTGTATGCGCATAATGTAATGGATGCCTGCCCAGGGCAAGACTTGGCTGTATTGTACACTAAACCCGTCTTTTCAGTTTTTACATTTCTGCTTTTAATTTTGAAAAATGTATTTCCTGAAGAAAAAACATCACAGCAAGGGAGTAGAAGTGACCAAAAAAAAAAAAAATCATTGCTTTACTTTGAAATCTTGAAGGAGGAAAACTTCAATTTCTAAACATAAGGAGGGAAGGAATAATCCAGGGGGGAAGAAGCCAACAATAAAACCCCAACAAGAACAAAATTACTTGGTACATGCATGAAAAACAGGAAAGAAAAACCAGGGCATGTGATCTTTTCATCCTGTGCATACCCATACGTATGGTGCTTTATTTTGGAATCTTTGAAACTTCATGTATCTGCTGAGCTTCATCTCTGGCCCTTGAAACAGGGAGTCCAGCTGAGCTGTGCTTACATGGCAATATTTTAAATAGGATTTCAGGGTGCTGCAAAAACCTGTAAATGTTAAAATCTGCCTAAAATTAGGGAACTCTAAGAGTGTACAACTTCAGATATTGCAATCTGCTTTAGCTAAGTGTCCCATTTAGGTGCCTGAAGAGTACCAGAGTGACAGCCTCAATCCACAGTGCTTGCATTCCTGTGTTCCTGCAGTACTTACAGCCTTTGCTATTGCTCTCACCACTCTGAATCCTGCTGTGCTAGGATGCATTACACTGCATTTCACCTGCAGAATTTTTATTACAGGTGCAGTAGGAGATACAAAACAAGGCACAAAAATAGGCAGATAATGGAAATTTTTCTTGCATATGGGGAAAAATGCAGTAGAGAAATAATTTAGGTGCAAGAGATAAGACTTCTGTCATTTTTTAGGATGTACTGTGGAAGCACAAATATAGAAGCTCAGATTCAGACACAGCACAAGTTCCACTGGAACGGAACGCTAATTAACAAACCATGAATTATTCAACATAATTTAGACAAGTATCCTGAAGGGCCATATATCTCATAAGGATCCTTTAATATATTTCATAAGGATGTGCCATTTCGCACACTGTGCCTAGAAAGGTCAACAGGGCACCATATTAGCATGAAATTACTTGGCAATATGACTTTTGATTATTTTGATTGCAGCTGCTTGCCAGCACTACAATGTAGGCATATTTTTTACAGAATTTTGTAACAGTTAAATTATTATTCTAATTGTATGTTCATATATAGTTTAAAAATTTACTTTCTGTTCTTCCATGCATCTCATTCCCAAATAGCAGGCTGAAAGCTATTAGATGATATTGCCAACCACCTGGTCTGCTAACAGGCTGATCAACATTAGATAGAAATCTAAGCCACTTGACATACTTTAATGGGAACAAAAGTTGTGTGGATCAAATAATCTCTGCCAATCAATCAACATGGCTGGCCACTTGCTTCAAATACTTGTGTATTATAGAAAACTATTATTATGCTTCCCATATAATTGAGAAGCATGGAATGACCTGGTGGATAACACCATGCTACAAACAGAATTAAAAAATTACCCCCTAAAAACATAGCATTTTCTTTTCTGAATTAGCCTGCTGTCAGTCCAACAGTCTTGCTGTTAGTAAAGTTGTGCCCCAACTCAGGAAGGGGTTCCCAAAACCTCTTTCATTCAAGCAATAGCCTGACACAGTTCCTGTTTATCATCCTCAGTACCAGAGGGAAAAAAAACCTTGTGCTCCATTTGAAAAGTAGATTATGACCTGACCACGTGCTGGTCTTTTGGATGAAACTCCCCTTTCACATAGATCTAGATAGAAAAAGTAATTCTTGGAAATTTTGGCCAATAAAGTTCTGGATAAGATGTAAATGCTAAACATAATAAGGCATAACATGACATGAAGAAGGGAAAAAAAAAGAAGAAATACAATATTTGAAAACAGGTGGCAATGAAAGAATTTCTGGAAGTCCTCCGTGTCACTTTCATTTTTATTTAAGCATATTGTTCTTTCTTGAATACATAGCTAATTGATAAAATGAGGACTATCAGGGAAGCTTTATCTATGCATATTTCAAAGACTGTCAGGTTTAAAAGAAGAGTCATACTGCTCCATCTAGGTAAACAACTGATTAAGCTCAGCAGTTTCAAGTTCCAGATTTATCATTTATTCATGAAGAAACATCTTGAAATCAAACACACACAATTCCCCTCTCAAATAAATAAATGAAAACACATCATAAAATATGAAAATAGAGCAGTGTTATCCCTTGCTCTAGTGCATTTCTTACAGAAGTGAGACTGTTGGTGAACATTCCATTGTGGTTATTGATGATATTCCCTTGAAGAGCCATGAGCCAAGAAGCCATTTAGCCACATCAGCAGACAGCAGTACTCACAGTGATAGAGGCTGGTTTGACACTGGGCTTCCAGAACACCAGTACAGTGCCATATTAATGCCTTCCACACGGGACATAGCTTGGGAGCCAGGGCAAAGCCAGTAGCCTTGGCACATGCCTCTGAGCCTTATCAGGCAAACACTCTGCATTTATATTATCCCCACAAGGAAGAATGCAGCAAACCATCTTTCACTGGTGCTTCACACACAGCTGATAATAGACAAAAACAAAAGCTTTTTTTTCCTTGTACTTGTAAAGCCTTTAGAGTTCTTACCTTCAAAGTGCACATCATGTTGTAAACCAGTAACTGATAAACATCATGTCTTAGAGAACATGTAGTCTAATACTTGCAAGCAAGATGAGGCAGCAGTGGAAGAGAAAGCATGAAAGACAATGATTAATATCTTAATTATTTCGAGGCAAAGTCCATAAAGCATGTAGTGTTTTAATTAGTCTGTAGAAATAGGGAGCCTCCATTTAGAAAACTTCCACTATGTTGTTATGTGGTAACCAAATATAGCTGATCTTCCTCTTCAAAAGTTCCATCCCTAGATGTGTATGTATGTATGTATGTATGCATACATGTACATATACACACCCAGATAATTTCTGCTTGAACAAATATTGATTTTGTGCTGTAAATTGTCACTCAGAACAGAAACTCTGCAGAGAACAGTGCATTAATAGCCCCCAGCAAGCTGGCATGCAAAATAATTATATCCTGTTTCTTAGCACATTTTCCTTTTCACCAAATGCTGTGTCTAGGGAGACTTTGTCAGTCTGTTATTAAATAAGTACTTCTAATCAAGGAATCCCAAATGAGTTTGCACAAACAGCTTTGCCAGGCTTCTTTCTTCTAGGATGCAAAGAATATATTTTTTTAATCAAATTATTGCACAGATGTCCCTGGGCAAGCAAAAGTAATGGCATTTTCCCCACTCCTTTTTAGAAACTGCATGGATTAGCACAACCACATCAGCAAAGCAAGAGTCATGGCAAAGTTATAATGTGAAATGACAAGAGAGGAGAAGCTGTGTTACTACTCTGGGCATCTCTCTGCTGTAGCTGAAATGGATTTGGTCACAAAAAAATAGTGGAAAGCATAAAAAGGTAAAAGTTAGGAAGCAAGAGAAGCCAAGGAATTCTCATAGCATGCAGGCCTCCATTAATTGTATCTTTTTTAAATGAAAGCATAACACCAAACACACATGAATCTTCTGTCCCATTGGGGATATAAAGAACAGGAAAGATGGGGTTCACTTCAATTAGCATAATTAAAAAAAGAGAAAACACAAGAAATATGAGAACAGAGAGGATAGACATTTACTTTTTCAGATTTGCAAATTATTAACAATATTCTTACTGTGTTGTTTTGGGTTTTTTTTTAAATTAGATCAGTTAGTACTTATTTGAAAGAAGATGAACATTCTGTAAACATGATCTGTATTTATTTAGCCTCCTCCTTCACAAAACAAAAAAAATTGACAGCTGTTCTTCAACATGGATGCTGTGGAAATGTCAGTTATTTCTAATTACATAAGACTTAAATGACTAAAATTTTGTCCCCTTGTTTCATCAAGAGTCCTTCCACAGCATTCACCGGAAACTTTCTGGCTTCTTAAAGCCAAATTAGGTGTGTTTTACAAAGAAGTTGACTGCAAGTGCTAAGAAAAGAAAATATGTCAATATTAAATTTCTTTACCATATTGACTCTTGAAAATTGTCCTATGCTATTGGTAAGTAACTGTGGGATTTTTTACACAGTCTGTTTTTTGTACTTTGTTAAGAAAAGAATTTGAAAGGTTTTGATTAAGATTCACTATTTCAGTTCTGAGTTGTCTAACTTTTTCACATAATTTTGTGAAAGAAACATGAACCTCCTGGTGAGTTGCACTAAAAAAAAACTGAAGTTACTGAAAAACAGAATCTGTCTTACTCTCATTTTATTGAAGCTAGTATGCTATGGAGGCTATAATGTAACATTAAATAATATAGCAAAGGAAAGGAATAAAAAAAAAATTCAATATTTTCCAAATAAAACTAAAGGCAACCCACTTAGATGTAAGATGCAAGAGGAGAGAGCTTTTTGTTGGTTTACTGAATTATCTGTCAGGTTTAAGCTTCCTAAAGTTCCCTAGCTAAAATATTATTCAATTGTGCTACCTGGAAAAATATGGCAGCTATTAAAAATTAAGCTGTCACTATATTTCTGTTCAGTTTCTCTCCCAGTGACTGAACAGTCAAATTCTAACCTCAGTTATGGGGATGGAAATGAGGGTGAAAATCTATCTTTGTAACAGCTGCTACATTTCATTTCAATATGCAGCCATGCATTTTTTCCAGTGTATTTTTTAGAAGTTACTTTACATAATGTATGTTATATATTCCATGAATCAGTTCAAGATCTATTTTGATAAGTCATTAAAAGAAGTTTTTAGATCTATATATAAACAAAAAGTTCAAGTGAAAATAGTAATAATCATCAGCTTGTCTTACCTTTCTGATTTATTAAGAATTACAATGGATAAAAGGGAAAAAAGTGCTTTTAATCTGAATAGAATATGGTCCTCAATGGAATGAGCATGTACAGGAGTAGCATTTACCTCTGTGCCTAAGTCATCCTAAGTGCCAAGACTATGTGAAAGGACAGCCACAACCAACACTTCACCAATGTAAAAAAGTCCCTATACAATAGAAAGCACCAAAGCAAACCACAGAAGATTAAGCAAAAGTTCCATCTTCCAAGAAACTGATATTCTGCATAACACAGAGAAACATGAATAGTTCTCAAGATGTTCAGCAATCAATGGAAAACCTACCTGCTTAGCTGCAATTTGACTTTTGTCACAAAACTGAGTTTCAGAGCTCCAAACCCCTTGAGATCCGTCATATATAGTCAGTAAACACTACAGGATTGTGCCACAAGCTGACTTTTCACAAGCTCAAGGAGACCTTCCCACACTCAGTTCATGCAGGTTAGGAGATGCTCACTTGGCAGAGCCCTTCCCACAACTGCTGAGCTCATTTTTAATGTCTGTTTTTCCTCCTCGTGTGTCTATTTTCATCAGTCTCTTTCCTTCAGATTCCCTGGCTACTTGGGCCACCACCAGGCCACCCTAGCTGTCCCTGGGTTCATTACTGAAAGTGAGTACGGCAATGTGATGTGACAAAGTTGTATCTCCCACCCAGCCTTACAGTGGAATCAGCTGGGGTGGGAGAACTGATGCAGATGTTTCTTCTTCCACTTGCAGCAACTTTCATTTAGTATAGAGTAAATTGTTTAAAATATGGATAGATTCAAAGAGACAGAAGATTTATTTCTCACTGGAAAGAACAGCAAGTTACTACATTGTTATTTTCTGATTTCTCAGGAAGCAAAAAGTACCTGCTTCCATGACTATAATGATTCAAGAGAAACATAAACAGTCCTAAGTCCTTTCTATTTATGGTACGACCAAAATGGATACAAATGCTTAAAGAGGACTAACAAAATAGAATGGATAGGTGAAGATCTCTTGTTGGTAAGTCAATGTTGGAGAACGGTCCCCCCCAAACCACTCAATTTAAGCAGAATTGATGCTGTGCTTGCATACATCACTGTTTTACAGTGCCAGCTACCTATTATGTGGAAGGGCAGGGAACCATTACAAAAAAATATCTTTTCCATAATTTTGACCCCAGCTATATTCCACTAAAGGCAGAAGAGGGGAAATCCACAGAGTGGAACTTTGGGGTGAGGCGGCTGCTGGGTGCTTAACACCCAAAAATACACTGCTTTTCTTAGGAGTCAAAGTATATTTGCAAGTAGATATTAATGAAAACTTGCACCAGCATGGAAGCAAAAGAGAGGGTGGAAAACAAAGGTGTACCAGAAAGACTGAAGATGTGAGCAAAGACATGCTTTTCAATCTGTAGCAACCCCTTCATTAAATTTCAAGTGCTTGAGCCATTCTTCTCACATCTCAAAACCACATGTTCCCACACTCTTAGCTTTTGATTATAAATACAACTTTCACATTTTCCTAACGTCGAGTAGCTATTGCTTTAGGCAAAGTAGTACTTAACAGCATTCTTGAGTATGTGAAATTTAGGGTAAGGGGAAAAATCATCTCTATTTTTTTTTAATTTCCAGCCCTGTTTAGAGTAAATATCAGTTGTCTCATCAGCTGCTATTATGACAAAGAATGTACTCCAAGTGCACAGATGTGGATCCTGGAAACAAATTAGGCCTAAAAGATTTTTTTCTTCTTCTTTTCATAAAAAGAACTAAAAGACTGAATTATGCACTGATTTTAATAACAAACAATATTGGATGACATTTTTTTACTTGACAAAGTGAAATTTCTTCCCAACTGGTATTATTTCAGCCTGAAGTTTTTCAAAAGCATTAACCCATTAGTAACTGCTATATCTTCAAGCTGAGTTAAAGTGTGAGAGAATATATATATATGACTTGATTGAATGTAAAGTACTTCCATCACACCCTCTGAGGTATTTAAAAATACTGGAATTTTCAAAAGTATATTCTGCAGATAATCTGATTTGTTCTAATTGTTTCCACACCTAAACTCTACAGAGGAAAAGGAAGTGCTATAGCTGGCCCTAAAGCTTTATGGATGTTGACAGCTGGATATCACATGGGAATGGCTAAGGCAATAATTCTTTTCTGAACACACTCAGGATATGACTTTAGTTCTGAAACAATAGCCAACACTATTTTCTGCATATAGGCAACTAAAATATTTATAGCAGGTGTCACAGAGGTAAAAGTCTTATAGAAATCATGATTTGTTTCCATTTTTGCTCAGGAAAATTTGGCCAATCCTTTACTCCTTTATCACCTGCAGTTTTCTAATTGCTCACCTGTATCAGCAGCCCCAAAAGTAACAGAAATTTAAAGACTCTAATTCATGAAAAACCCACAAATTTGCAACTACTTCTACTCTAATCAGATTCTTTTATCTCTGGGGCTCAAACACTGGACTTGTTTGTATTAAAGCACATGGCTTTTATCAGAGACAGGAAGGCTTATGGATACCAGCACAAGTGGTTTATCTCTGAACAGGGTTTGAAAACAGGAGCAAACTGATCAAAGCCCAATGAATATCAGAGCATAAAAGGAAAGCAATAGAGGGGAGGGGAAAAACCACAGGGGATGTGGAAGCAGGAGGAGAAATTAAATACAAGTACTTGCCAATTGAATCACTTACATTTCCAAGTTTGCAACCTTATAATAAAAGTAAATAAAATTAATATTTTTAGTATTGTTATAAGCATAAATATAGTAATAAAATATTATTCTAAAATATCAATTGAAAAAATCACTATTTTTCACTGATCTTCCTTTACCACCATCTCACAGATATGGCCAAGTATTCCTAAAGCTCTTACAACTGCTCAAATGGTCTGTTAACATGAGCTATTCTTATGCCTTTTGCTATGACAAACAGATTTGCAACCAAAACAGAGCTGCTTATTCAAAAAAAGCAGGAAATCATTCTTTGTCCTCCTGTTTTCCTTGGGCTTGGATAAAACTGATGAATGAATAGTTACATACTGTTTGACTGAAGTCGATAATTATATTCATAATATTAGTTAATAAATAAAGATCCTTACATAACTATTATATATCATACAAATTGTATGAAGTTCAAGCATGACAAGTGTTTCCACACTAGCTATTGCAATCTTTCTTACTATAGCTTAATTCCCACAAGAAAAACATTTATAAAAGAATGTGTTTACACAATATTTCTCATTCCCGAGCAGGATGCAAACAGGGTTTTGATGGTTTTCTATCTGCCAAAATCAGACAAGTCTGTTAATTAGTATTTTCCATATTTCTTAGGTATTCCTTTTCCACACAGTCCTTTTCCGATTAAATTGTTGAAAAATGCATAGCTCTCAACAACATTGGAGATAGCTTCTATAACTTTTTCCCTCTATATTTCAAAATATTCTGAATATTCTGTCCATGTTTATTTACAAAAGTGCATCACGTAGCAATCTCTGCTTATCACATCAATGGAAATTTTGGGACATTGGATAAGTCATCATACCAAGAATACTTATAAGAAACTCATATTTTGTAATGTTTTTAATGCCTTAAATGTGAAATATCACACTCCTTACACATTCTTTTTAGTCATTTGGTGGCAGTATTTGCAAAGCATATTCAAATTTTTTCTGCTATGTGAAAATACCATATATAACTATTTATTCAGCACTCACTACAAAATCCACTCTTGCTCGCCCCATAAAGCTGTATTTTATATAAGTTACTTAAAAAAAGACTAAAACACAAATGATTTTGTGGACAGTCAAGGACCAAAATTAACCACAATTCCTTTGTGTTCTGTTAGATTGCTCTAAAGATGGTGCCTTGCAAAAACTGGCAGATCCAGCACCAAACACAACTTCATCCACTCCCCCGGGGGTCTCCTTCCTGCCCCATTCTCCTCAGACATCAAGAGCAAAACACTGCAAGGTGTTAAACCCAGTCCTGCTGAGAGGTGCTAACTACAGCACTTCCTGTTTTCAGGAGCATCTGTGTTCTTTTTCTTTCTGCAAACTATCTCAGAACTTGACAGTAAACAAACCCAGTGTTACCCAGAAATTCAAAAATATCAACACAGCCTTGACTTTTGCCCATATGAGGTATGCAGAGCATATACATTCCAATAATAAGCACGTATACGTAAATGTTTGTATAGAATTTTAATGTTTTTTAATCCAGAGCAATAAGAAGTTGCTAGCAAAATAATTTATGAACTGCTATAATAAACCAGGATTTGGCAAACTCAAATAATTTAAACTAGAGCTTGAAAAGACTGAATTTATTTGAACTCACAAAATTAAAATTTAAATATGTCCCAGTTTCTGCAAGTCTCACTGAGAAAAGCTCAGTGAGAACACTTCCAAATTCAAGATGACAGTTTCCCCATTCCTGTGTGATGAAACATATCTGTAGATTCACCTAAACTGTGAGAAAAAATCCACTATCACATACTGTAAGTTTAGGAAGTCTCTGTTAAAGCAGCAAGAACTGAAAAGGTCAAAAACATTTTAGTTTTACTAACAGATACACCAACATGTAAACATTCACCCTAACAAAAGCAAAGCCTCAAACTTGTGAGTCTAAAAAGATACTAATAAAGCTATTGCAGAGCAATAACATGACTCTTTATCACAATAGGGTTCTTTTTAAACAAATGACCTATTTACCAGTGTAATTTAACTACAGCATTATAATCCCAGACTATATTACACCAGTATGGTATTTCATTGTATAAGAAAACTGTGGTACTTTCACAGCTTAAATAGAACACTGCCAGCTTCAGTAACACTTATTACTGCACATAAATATTAATTCAAATTTTTTAAAAAAACAGAAATTTCAACACAAGAAAAAGAATAGCAGCAAACAACGAAGGAATAATCTCTCTACTCATTGCCTTATACAGATATTGAGACCCTGTACAAATGGTTAATGATGATCATTTCTGCTTCTCAATAAATAAGGCCCTTGAGAACAACTGCATCACCTTAAGAAAAGCGCCATCATTATCTTCATCTGAAGAATTATGCAACACTCACTAGACAAAGTTCTATTTTTATTTCCACCTTGTCTGAATTTTTTTTCCTTTACATTCAGGATATGGATACATTAGTTAGAAGCTGTGACACTTCAAAACATGGCAAGCAAGGAACTAGGGGTCACCCTAGAAACACTTCTATAGGGTTTTTTTCCCCATACAAAGCAAGTCTGATAGACTTCTGTTTAACCTAGGAAGGGCTGTCTGCACACTCTTTCTAACAGCACCTTCAGGTGGCATTTTGTATCTTCTCAACAGGCACAGGGTTGAGCCTCAAGGAGTTGGGGTATCAGCCCAGAACCATCATCATCATCATTCAGTGATCCTCTGAACAGAGCAAACTTGAAAGTTCACTTGCAGCAAACATTTTGAAGCATCATTTTTCTTAATTATTAAAACTGTCTGGGTTGTTGCTTTCTTTGTTTTTTTTGGAGAAGAGGTGATGACTATCAACTCAGGAAAAAAATTACATGGAACTCTGTCCCTCTAAATGGATTTCTTCCCTTAAATCTATTCATTTTTTCCAAACCACAAACTCATCTTAAAGGTATGGTATCAGTTATGGTATCAGTTTGATGTACACACATAATATGAGCATTCCTTGAATTTCAGGGGCAATATTCATCTTTTCTTACAAATAAAACTATCCTCACATATATGACATATTTTTGTACCCGTAAATTAAAAAACACAAAGTAACTTCATGAAGTGCAATAATGTTGCAAACAACATGTCAAAACCACCAAAATTAAGACTACTGCTACATTCTTGTAAAAGCCAGCTTCTGTTTTAGTCTACAAATATAGCGTCATAAAATAAAATTTAAAATTTCTGGCTATGCTTGGTTCATGTATGTCTTTCTCATTCAAATCATGTTTCTCTCACTTCTTTCCTCTTTACCTTGAGAAATAGTTATTTACTATCTCTACATTTTTCTGCATGTCACAGTCATTTTCAATGACCTACAATTTTCAATGACTTGCTACATTCATGCCTTCAAAAATTCAGCACTTTCTCTAAATTTCCAGCATTTAGGCATGGTCCCATTATCTTTGTAAATTAAATGTATGTCTTGATTGCAAGCTGTAAAAAATACTTTTCTTGCACAATTTTTAGTGAGTCAGTCTGTCTACAGATTAAAAAAAATAAAATGCATGAGTCTTCATTCCCAGCTTGTGTAAATCAATACATACCTGCTAAGCAGTCATTTATGTTACATTTTGGTCATTATTTTAAACTGATGGAATAGTCTGCTGCTTAGATTCAATAATAAATGTCAGGCTTAAATTCCTTTAGCAAAAAGTTGAATTTAAATTTGGATCTGGACCAAAAGACCTCTGGAGATTTCATTCAATTGAAATCATTCTATGATTTAAATTATGTTCTTTGTATTTCTTGCTTAGGTCACTTTGAAGATGATCAATTGAAGTATTTCTCCTGAGATCAATTTTGATTCAATAAGGCTATCTATTTGAAATGTTTCATATTGAAAAACAAGACAAACTTTGAAGCCATTTAGCTTTGCAACAGATCCTAAATATTCAGGCTATTAGTTAAGGATAACAGATTTTAAACAGATGTTATGAAATATGTAATATTTCACTGTAGCACTAAGAAGAGATGACACAATATAGAACAGGAAAAAAGTTAATGTGAGAAATACATACTAAGACAGATTTCAGATGCACTAATGCATATTTCAGTGTGATCTGAATTACATAAATTCCTCACAGACTTATAGATTCTTGGAGAAAATCATTCTTTCCTACTGATATCTACATGAAGTGTTTTGATGGACATGAACCCTTTGAGTGCAGAGCCTCCCATATTAGACTAGTAAAATGTCTAAATAAAAAATTTGAAACCTCTAAGCTGAAGCTGAGTGATGTAGCAAAAAAAACACAAACAAAAAAAACCTAACCAAGCAAAAAAAACCAGACATGAACCCTTTGAGTGCAGAGCCTCCCATATTAGACTAGTAAAATGTCTAAATAAAAAATTTGAAACCTCTAAGCTAAAGCTGAGTGATGTAGCAAAAAAAACACAAACAAAAAAAAACCCAACCAAACTGAGTATTCAATTATTCAATCACATCTAGCTTCCTTTATGGATTAAAAAAAACCCAGCCAAAATGTACTTGGTTTTACATGATTCATTAAATATAAAACAACTATAAAGTTTGAAAAATAGTTTATATAAACAGAAATGTATGGAGCATTTTACTAAATGTTTTGTTTACTAGAAATAAAGAAGCTAAGCACTCTACTGATTTTCAAGTCTTTATGAAAAATAAAAATATTTCACAAAGTGTGAAAATCTTTTCCTCAGAAGCAAAACTCCTCAGACCACAGGATTATGGATGTTGGAAAGACCTCAGGAGACATCTACTCCAAACTTATGTTCAATACACGCTTAAAAATACTTAAAGTAGAGCGCATGACAGCATACCTTCCTGTAAAGATATTGGCACTATCCAAAACTCGGCTGCAGAAATACATCCTGAGAGGAGCAGGTCTGCAGCCTAAAGCTTGTTCTGCAGCTCAACACCAAGGACAGGAGCAGCTGCACCAACACCACTAGCAAGACTTAATGGGGGAGGTTACTCCACAGGGAAAAGGAGCAGGGGAGAAAAAGAAATAGGAACACTTTTAACATAATTCTGTGTGCTTTTCACTAAAGCTTCAAAAGAAAGGGAATCATTCTAGCTAAAGCTGAGAACAATACATATTTATACATGACTTAGGCAACTGTAAGGAAAAGGCATGAATCTTAAAGGACCTCAAACTTCCAAGTATCTTATACAGTCTCCCATATGAAGCTTAATTCTGACAGTATTGCTGCACATGAACTGCATTTCATTCCAAGTCCTAAAATGCAATTAGTTTAACAGCATCATTTCCTACTGCACAAAAATAATCTTCATAATACTGTATAGAAGTATAGGTTAGATGATTTTTCATTTTTAAAAGTTGTTTGCATATCAGAAGAGAAAATTAGATATTTTAAATGATGTGTTTGTTCAAGTCAGCAACTGCTCTTTTTACAGGATTTCCCACTGTGCATATATTGCACACTTCTCTTAAGCAGACTAATTATCTGAGTCCAGGTTTTTTAAACAAAGTGGTCACCAGAGGAAAGAATGAAGACACAAAAGTGCCATCATAATTACACTTAGTCCAAAAAAATGTGAAAATTATTCACAGTTCTCTTTATCTATGCTAAAATCAACAGAGCAAAGTATCCTTCAGATAGAAGTGTAGTTCAAAGAACTCAAATTAATTTATAGGAATTTTTTTCAAATCTGTAGCATTTCAGATGTTTGATATCATCATAGCATTTAAGTATTATAAGTAGAAACCTTGAATTAAATTTTATCAATAAAAATTAATTTTTTTATTACTTCTTCATGTTTTCTTGTGTTGTGTTTTGCATCATTAACATACCAGGGGGGCATTTTCAGTCTGCTTCAGTAGAGAAAAAATAAAATGGCAATAGAATAACACTGTAATTGAAATATAAGCTACACTGAAATATTGTTTTTGTGATGATACTTTAATTTTATTCTGAATCCAATCTGTTTTAATGTTTCTATCATCTCAGTTTCCTGAAAACATATATAAATGTGAAGGCAAGCTCAAGATAAGAAACTACCACACCTGCAGTGGTGCTTAAACGCAATTGCCTATAAAAAACTGAAAAGAAGTGAAATTTAAAACAACATTTTTCTTATTTTCACAAACTAGCCAAGATTATACACACACACACACAGAAACAATGACTATCTCAAGAACACAGCAGGAGTTACTTCTCTAGAAAAAACAAACTCTGTGATCAAGCATGTCCCCTCTCAAGGGAGAGGTGGCACTTACCTAGAGGGAAGTTGCTGTTAATGGTGACTTGATCCCACAGGCACAACTTTTGGGTACAGCTGAGGAAGCACAGCCACTGGCCTCCTAAGGGAAGCTATCCTGCTTGCCTCTCCTCAATCTCCAAGTAGGTTTAGGAGGTTTTTGACCTCATCTTCAAATGCTTCCAGAAGAGCCTTGGCTGCCTACCTCTTCATAATGCTTACACAAGCCACAGCCTCTAAAACAAGACACCAACCCAAAGGCACCAAAGAAATCTCATTTATATGTCGCTACCATCACAAGCACCTGGGAAGAGGTTGCCATAAGTACTGACAGCTGTGTAAGTAGGAGGGCTCAGTATGGCTGGTGAAAGAGAATCTGACTCCTAATTCTGAAAACCTGGCAGCTATTTGTCCCAGAGAAGGACTAACAGGTCAGTTGATAGCCAGATGGAAAAAATTAGGAGACAATCTAGCAGACTGACACAGGCAGCTTATGATTTAATACTAGAACATAGAAGCCCATCAAAACAGTTCCAAATGGGCTCCTTTTTTTGTTTTAATCTCATTGTTTTGGCAAAGCCTTCATGTCACAGTTTCTCCTCATCATTTACCTCTCACTGAGGGCCACCTACTGCATGCTTGCCTTGTGGTCCCAAATGCTGCAGGACTTCCAGGAAGACATCACACCTGGAGCAGTGAATTGCTGAATTTTTTCCATGGATGTCTGAACTAGGGCTCTGCGTAGTGCCAAAACATTCTTTGTCTTCTAAAGATTACGAACATTCAGGAAATGCAGCTCTGAGCATGCTGCCAGAATATAAAAGAAAATATAATTGGAAACTTAGCACCCCAAGAAAGAACCTAGTAAATAGATTGCTATTGTTCTAAAGGAGATGTCAACCTATATGGCAGATGGCAAGCAAAAGGGGTGGAAGCAGATGCAATTTTTAGAGTGATATACCTCAAATATTCCAGGTTTATTTACAACGCACTAAGGGAAAAGAATGCACGTTCAAGCCTCAGAGAGGCTATATGGGTTTTTGTTTAGGAAGAGGAATGAAGTCTGCCATATTGTTAGTGTAGCATGATAGATCTTGCTATAGTGGCTCTGACTGCGCACTCAGAGTGTATTTGGGTTTAGAGCTAGATTTCTGCTTTATGCACAAATTTAATAGTACAATTTAAAATCTTGCTTTTCAGTTCTAGGCTAACCTGATTTTATGACTGATTTTATGCACAGTGTTTGCCTGCTACACTGGAAGATAGCTACATTCCCTAAAGGAGGAGATTATGACTACACATATAAACAATAAGAAACATGGGGTGAAAATGGTGTGAAAAATAGCAGAGGACAAGCTGTTGTCAGCATTACCCAAGAGTGACAATGATGATCCTTAATGATCATAATTAGAAAAAAATGTTCCTTTATGAATAAAGTAAGAAAGAATTAAAGAATTTTAATATCTTGAATTATGAAAGGCTATTTCCAGCTTCACCAAGTTAGGGCTCAAGTTTTAGAGCCATATATTGCACAGAGAATGGAATATAACTTTTTATTGTGATAACAAAATAGTGCCCATATTTTGAATAATAAGTGAAACAACAATTTGACAATACTTTGAAAGATTAAGAATCAGCACACATAAGCTAAAGACAAGCTGAAAGATTTTAAAAATCAGGATCATTACGATTATCAGAAAAGGATAGTTTTCTTTTTTCTACATATTCTCAAGCTGAGAGACTTTCAAAACACAGCATTTCCATACTTCAGATGAACAGAACAGTGTTGAACCTGTAACTGGTATCAATAAACCCACATAAGAAGGCCAGGACTGGATCCTTTATTGAGACCCATTTCTCTTATTTAATAGCTTTTATATCCACAACTGCTACTGTATTTTGCTGCTATTTTCCCCTACAACACTAATTTTAAAAAGTGGCACCTAGGGGTGGAAAGTTTAGAAAAGCAGATGGCTTTGAGAATGAAAGGGTAGCCTATAAAAAATAGACAAGGCAAACAGCTTTGGGAAAAAAATGACTGAGTTTAAAAGAGGAATCTCTAACTGAAAGGCATCTAGAGAAAGGGACAGGGAATGATTACAAATAAGAACACAAGGGAACAGCTGAAATTAATCAGATTAACCATTCTCATGGTCGGGTAATAATAGGATTTGCCATCACTTTAGGTGTCTCAGCTGAGAATTTAATTTCATTCCAATTAATTTTTTTTTAAATTGTTCTGATGGAAAGTCTAATAAATGTCAATTAGTGCTTTTTTTAGAGCTCCTTTTATCAGTACTTTTTACATGTGCATGTAAAATCAGAATCTAAGATTAATTCTTTTGGTGTGATTAAAAATTAAGGCATGATACTCAAAATATCCTTTTTTCCTACCCCTCTACCTTCCCCCAACTCTAATATTTAGCTACCTGTAGGATAAAAATTATCAACAATTACTGCTTAGTATAGATTTTTGTTCTTCACATGCAGCTGAATACCACATTCTACCAACTAAAGTGTCTGTTTAGCAGGAATAATAATTTACAGCTAGAATTTTGTATTTCCTGATTATCTTTCCTGATAAATCAATGATATATTGAACACCAAACAATGAGAAGATATATAACACACAATCACATTAAATCTTTTAGTCCACTGCAGGTATAGCATATTGGCATAGTTATTAAAATAGACTACTGCAGAATTTAACTAACTTTTTAAAAGGCATAAAAAATCTCTCGACAAAAATACTCACCCTGGTTTTTTTTTTTTTGTGTTTTTTTTTTTTTTTTCCAGACTCTTCTGTAGAAAACAGTTGTTTATTTTTCCTAAGTAAAGCAAATTAATTTCTAAAGTTTTCAACAACTCAGATAAGGGTTAAGCTTGTTTTAGAAAAAGAAAGCTTCTAATTGACTTTTAATGTAATTTACTTCACATTTATTCCACGAGTCTGGAGGTTTGAACTGTTTTAGTACACGAGATAAGAAAGTCTTAAGGAAGGATATGTACCATGTTGAAGCAGTAAATGACAAATTATCCTTGTCCTTTTAATAGTACTCTTTTCAAACAATTCTTTTTTAGTGTTCAGTGTTGATCTGAAGGCAAGTTTTAAAATGCTCTGAGTATTCCTGCTGTCTAATCAGCTGTACTTGTAGCATGACTCACAGTCTGACTACTACTGAGGCGTTTGTCCTTCACCCAAATCATTCACTAGATGACACTCTTGTATTACAGTACACCCTCTGCTATGCAAGACATCACACTGGCTCCTTATAAATGAGAACATAAATTGTAATGAAAATAACTAAAGAATATGTTTTCTATTGTCATGAAATGCTTTGTAGAGAACAATTCATATTTACAAGTAAACATAAAAAACAAATTTTAAAAATATTTTAATACAACAGGTACTACTAGGAAGCAGTATAAAAGCAACTGTATTTTTGTCTGAAGCTGAGATGTTGTGCTTAACACAAAGTAAAGAAATGAGAATTTTTCTTCATTTTTTTCCCATTAAATTATTGCATATATTTCTTTATAGAGTCAAAATATAGTAACAGATTTTGCAAGTTTGAGTCACTATTTTTGTATATGGCCTTAAGTAAAAAGCAAAGAACAAATTAGAAGTAACTTCTTTCAACGATGAACATTTCTTGCACCTAATTACATTGGAAGACTGAAGTCATGAATCCTGTTACTTTTTTTCTCATTTCTACCCTGATAGGTTGGGATTCAAAGGATTTGTCCAGTAACTTACAATAACGTCTTGAACAGAAATGTGCACTAAATGCCTTTATCAATTCAGGTTTATTTTTCCAGCCGCTTTTCCATTCTTCCTACGTGTTGCTACATGTGAAGATGTAGAACAGATCATCATACTTAATTTCCTGACATGAAGAAGGGTTATGAAATTAGGAACAGCCAATGCTGTTCATGTGGTATTAGAACACATGTGAATATAGTGACCCTCTAAATTTGTAGCATGTGTACAATCTGCAAAAATGTTCCAGGCAAGATATCTACTGTTCTAGACCTCATCTAGCACAGACATCTACTGTAGAATCTACTGTGAAGATTAAGTTACCATATCTCAGCAAGGGCCAGCAGCAATTTTGTATCTGTAGGATAGTATCACCTGCATAGAGTGCTCTTCGTCTTGGAATTTAAGAGAGTGCATTTTACTCCTTCAAATAAATCTGCTCTAAAACTTTCTTTCTGCAGAGAAGATGATGCTAAACAAAGTTTAGACCTTTGTTTTCTTTGTACAATATATTTGTGATTATACATGAGCATAATTTTTTGGTACTATAATTCTTTCTAACATATGTGCGCAATGCCACTATTTTCTCATTTACTCAAGAGTTAGACTCAATGCTCCTTGTGGGTCCCTTCCAACTCAGTATATTCTGTGAATCTGTGAAGATATTTCAAAAAAGTAATTTACATGTATGCTTCCATGAAGACTAAAGTTATTTTTGACATTACAATATATCCAGTTTTCAAACAAAAACAAATATACTTGGTTGTCCTGGTTCCAGCCAGGACAGAGTGAACTTTTTGTACCGGCCATGAGAGGGCAGAGCTGGAGCTGTGTGGGTTGGCCAGGCTGTTTTTTTACCACCTCAGGTCATTCCAGGGCTGGGGGTAAGGGACACTTCTGAGAAGGCCATGGTGGGAGGGGGAAGCTGCTTGCCGTTGTTCATTGTCACCTGAGGTCTGCAGTGAGCTTTTCTGCATGTGAATCACCCTCTCTTTTTATATATTTCTGCCATTAATAATGTTACTGTTGTAGCTCCTTTGTGTTTCCAGTAAATTGCTCTTACCTGAACCCATGACCTCTGCCTTTTGTGCTTTCTGTTGGAGGAGGGCAAGGACTCCTGGGTTTTGGGGGTTTTTTAGTGGTAGCACTAATTTGGAGAATACCATTTCTAAACCACAAAATTAGGGTAGAAATATTTTACTTGTTCAAGTTCATTTGAAGCATTTCCCAAGCTGTCTACTAAGATGTAAATGTTTCCAGCTCATGATGTATCATGGGTTACATGACCTACTTAAAAAAAAAATCCTAATTCAAGGATTGGATTCAATGTTTTTAAATATCTGTAGTTTTCAAGACACTTATTACTATTTCAATTTTAAAAATTCATATTATTAGTGATTTTCAATCAAAAAAGAACTAATTCAGGTGCGTAATGTAGTTTAAAGTGATATTTGTTCTTCTAAATATTTTAAGGGTTTTTCCCCTTTCTAAGCATATCATCTGCTCCATGCACTTCTGCAGATCTGTTGTCAACACCACTATTCAAAATCCTCAATCTATTTTCCAGTTTGTGAAAGCTGGTCCTCTTATCCTTCATTCCTGGTGGACAATTACATACTGTCAAAAAAAAAAAAAAAAAGGCGGAAAAACCTTCAGCAGAAAGGTATTTGAGACTTGTGTGGGAAAACTGAAAACATTAAACCCCATAAAAGGAGAGACACAGATGGCAGGAGAAGCAGCTGGAAGCATGGTTCATTTCTCCTGCTTTGTTAGGTCAATTAGATTATGTGAGTATGTGCCAGGTAATGGGCTTTTTCCCTGAGCCAGTGCAGCTTTCAATCAACCATCCTCCTCCAAGCTAGTTAATTATACATGTCAAGGATGTATGATTTTAAAGACAGCTCTCAGGTTGACAGTGCAAGCAGCTGTCTCAGACATTCAGAAACCAGCAAAAATGTTGCTGATAGCTAGGCATTAGAAATGGCCCACACTAAATCTGCTATTAAAATTAAAGTCTGTAGCACCAGACTGGGAGAAAGAAAAGCTGATATACATCCACATTTATTCAAAAGAGGAAGACAAAATCAGGAATATTTTAAAGCAATAAAGAAAACCAGCAGAGAAGATAACCCAGGTATCTAATCTTTAGATTTCATTGCCTGCAGTAAAAGTCAGCAGTTTGCAATAGAACCACTACTGACAGGTCTCACAATGAGTTTTGGGTTTCTATAGTAAATTACTCTGCTCTATAAAGTGTTGATTGCTTAAGAAATATACTTTGCCAACTAAGACTTAGTAATTTCCTAATTACACTTCTCCCACACTGGTGCACACTTAAGCAGTAGGAAAGAGAGCAGCCAAAGAGTCATGAAAAATCATAGACATTTTTACAATTACAACATACACCAGTATTTTATTGTGTGTACAACATGAAATGTCCCATCTTACAATGAGAGTTGTAGTCAGTGCTGTGAATTTTAAATGCTACATGATGGTGAATATCATAAGAAAGATGGAGAAGGACTTTTCACAAGAGCATGTAGTGACAAGAAAGGAAGAATGGCTTCAAACAGAAAGAGAGTAAGTTTAGTTAAGATTTGAGGAAGAAATTTTTTTTGTAAGGTTGGCACAGGTAGCCAGAGAAGTTCTGGATGACCCATCCCTGCAAGTGTTTAAGACCTGGTTGGACAGAACTCTGAGCAACCTGCTCTAGTAAATTTTTCCCTTCAAATGAGATGGTCTTTAAAGGCCCTTCAAACTCAGGCTATTCTATGATTCTATGACAAGCTTCCTAGCAATATATTTCCTATTGGAGTATTCTTTTCTGAGGATTTCAAACAGAATTTATATATAAATCAGTTGCCTTAGTTATAGCATGTCTAAGCTAAAAATTTTTACATAGGTGGCTCCCTGAGTAGCTCTTCAGGCACTGCAAAACTGTCCCAGGAAAAAAACAAGATTATTAAGTTAAAGTTTAAAATTTTATCACAGGTGAGTTTCTGTATGAAAAAAAAAAATGCGGAATAATGGTATGGAATTCAATCCATAATGCTCAAATTCTACAAGAGCCTGGTATAGAGCATGGTATATAGGTAACTCTGCATGCACTCTGAACCAGATTTATTTAATGTCTATGTTTCCATAGTGAGCTAAGGGATGCAAGAAGGAAAAACAGTGCATGTAGTACTGTTTTGGAGTGGTATACTGACCACTGATCTGCCGACCTTGAAGTCAGCAACATTTTATGAGTTATAATGAGAAAATCCCCTCATGTATTCCTAGGCCACTCTGAAACAGTAAAAACTGGATGGAGCTGCTGGTTGCATCAGGAGCCTGCTCTGCTCTTTTCACCTCACCTTTGCCTCCAATGTGTGCAGCTTGCTGCCACTGCCTTGTTCTAGCTCAGGAGGAAACCAGCAGCAGCAGGATGTTACAGAGCAAGATAGAGCTTTCTAACTTTACAGAGAGGAGGTTATCACAGCACTAGGCAGCTGCAGCTCTCTCCCTTTTGCATTTCACTTCACAGCTTCCCTCAGGAGTTTGGCTAAATCCAGACTCAGATGTATAAAGTTAGTCTGGACTTTACCACAGTCTGCATCCAAATTATGTATTTCAATTGCTGTTCAAAACAGAACACCGCAACAAAACAACAACAAAACAAGAATAATCAAAGCATTTTTTATTAGAAATCCTGAGCCCAGTAACAACTCAGATGCATGACTGGTCATCAGAGGTGTTTTTCTGTATTATGTTTGTATTATGTTTCTGTATTATGTTTAATAAAAAAGAAACAAGTGAACTGCAAATATCAAGCACCAGCACTCCGGGAAGGCAGGACTAATTGAGCCACCTCACAATTTTTCTGGAAGGGAAAGCTGTATAGAACCACTAGTGAGTTACTGTCTCCAATGTTATGGCTCTTCCCAAATTTTATGATTAACTTTTTCTTCTTTCTTCTTTACATGATCTGAAAAACCAGTGAGGAAGCCATAGGGCTTTTCTGCAGATGTGCTGCTCTTGAAAGGCCATTTGAGACCCTCCTGTTCTATCTGAGATACCAGCAGGTGTCTGATCACACAGAAAGAACTCACTTAGGAAAGGCTGTTGGCATAAGATGACTGCCCAGAAGCTCTTCACACCAGCTCTTGGAGTGATGCTGTGAAACCACAGCTGTCCATGGTGCAGCTTGGTAAGCTTATTTAAATTAGCCACCATGTTGTTGTGACACTAAATCGAAAGTGAAACTTTTCAAAATCACATGAATGCACAATCCTATGGAATCAGCAATTATAATGTCAAAGAACTCCCAGTAATTTTGGCACTCTGAGCTTGTTACCAGTTATAAACTTGAAAGGAAAATCACAAAACTTTTAGTCAAGTCACATCGGAACCTGGAAAATATTTACAACTCTCCTTACTCCTAGCACTACCTGTCAGTGTGTGCTTTGATGGCTTTAATTAATGTTGAAAACTCGAATGAGGCAGAAATCCAGGGTAGTATCTAAAATAGCATTAGTATCTTTCATTTCAAAAATACAATTTAATGATATGCAATCTGTCCCAACATCACCAGCTGAACAATTTCAGTGGCTTTTCTTCAGTCTTGAAAAACAGTGACTCTTTTAACTATCTTCATTCCCAGATGATCAATAAAGTGATGAAAGCCATTTGAAATCCTGTTTCACTGAAATACACACACTATAGCAATTGAATTAATTACCGTCTCCAAAAATAAAATCTTTACTGAAAGCAAATTTCAGTAATGTTGGTCCAGCAAATCACAAAACCATGCCAATAGGTTCTATTAAAAATTACAGCTTTTTGGAAAAACAAAAAGACATTGAGGCTTGAGAATTTTCAATGACAAAAGTCTCTTGATTAGGGAATACTATTTTTTTACAGAGGAACTTGCAGCTATTTAAAAGACAAAATATGATACTTGTTTATTTGGGATGTATATAAGTAATTAAAATAATTCACCAGCAATTTTTTAAAAAACATAGGCAAGGAGATCATAACTAAACAAGTTGTGTCTGAATATTTTCCTCACTTCAGAAAACATGGGTCATCAAGACTGTTTTGGGCCCTATTCCATTCATCACCCATCAGTTGCTCAACCCTGAGATGAGCTCACTTGGCAAGAGCAGAGTGCTAGTGAGGCCAAGGTTGTGGTTTTGATCCCTGTATGGGCTGTTAGCTTAAGAATTGGACTCAATAATCCTTGTGTGTCCCTTCCAACTCAGAACATTCTATGATTCTGTGAGTCAGAAGAAAATAACAGTAAGTCTTGTCTTGAAGACCACTGTTAATGAAAAAGCCGGCAGATGACAAAGGCAATAATTAAACCAAATACATGGTCACAGTTTGCTTCTGTCATGTATGCATTCAAGAAACATAAATCTGCTGCTTTGAAACAGGCCCTTACAGCTTACACCTGGCTGGATATAAGACAGCTGAGGTGCAAATAATTATAAACTCATCATAAGACTTTGTAAATCAAAAAACACTTATGCAGTGGCCATCTTACCTCTTCTGTGTGATGATGCAGAGCAGCCAATCTAAATGGGGACATGAAAATCTTTTCAGGTAACTCCAAATTCTGTCTGGAAAATACCAGAGGATGCCTTTTTTCTCATTCCAACTTTCTCATTACTATACACAGCATGGAGAACCCACCCCACTGTGACATGTACAACACAAACAGCACAGTGAAAGGTGATACTCTAAAAAATCTGCTGAATTATTTATTTGGTGAATGATGTGTACAAATTATTCATTGGTCCGGGTACACTCTATATAAGTTAAATATAGGATATCTGCATTATATAGAGTTGAATATTAACTGACTTTGGACTGAGGTCTTGACAGTACAGGGCTTATTCTATTAGAATAGAATATTAATCTAAATTAGATCCAAAATTAATACAAAAACTTTTCTTTATAATTATATATATATATATTTATAAAGAAATATATATATTTGACCAAACATCTGGCTTGTGTTTCAGTGTTACAAAATATTACAAAGAAAGAAACATATCTGTTAAATTATATTTTCTGATTCACAAGGAACAAAAAGGTAGAACTACAGTGTGAAATGCTCCAAACAATTAGCCTGTGAAGTGCTCCAAGGCTTTTAATGCTTTTTCCCCTGAAGTACTAAAAGGTTGTTTTTCTTTTGTGAATGTGATTTCAGAGAGGAACAGTGTACATTAATTAACATAAAAACAGGGTGATCAGTGTTCACAGTTCTCCTAAAATCCGCTCTTTACATCTGGTGCTGAACATACCCTTTAATGTAATATACCCAATATTTAAAAGATTTGACATCCACTGGAGGCTTATCATTCATTTCATGAGCACTACTTAGGATCTAAGCAGGTCATATGAGACCTGGCATCCTAACAACGTCTCATCTTGAAAATACTTATGATGGATGGTACTGAATAATTCTCCTCTGGAAAGGCTCTGATCACAGCATTTGTAAGTATTATCAGGCCTGACCTATCAGCTGGATTTTAAAATAACTATTTCATTTTGTTTTCTTGATTGTGTTAACTTTAACTGGGATTATTGGCCTAACTCATTTCCACACACAGCTGCACAAAAGCTTGTGCCAACAAAAGAAAAGAGATGGCACAGAAGTGGCGCTAAACTAAGTGCTTCTTTTAGCTGCAGTGCATACTTAGGCTGCTTGAGAGGCTTCCTAGCTGCCTTACCAAAACAGCACTAACCTTTCTGAAGTGAGAATAGCCTAAAACCTCTATTTTCTTGGACAGTAGTTCCATTATCTCAAAAAAAAAAATAAGAGCAGAAGCAGCACCAGGACAGCAAATGGCAGTCACAGCTTATCACCTGCTCTCCAGGCTGCTGGTGTGCATAGAAAGCCAGAGAGGGAACAGACAGAGCAGAGCAGCACTCCAGCAGGCACCCCTGCCCCAGGGGGAGATGGCACCAGTCTTGCAGGAACACGCTCCCAAGTTTGTAACTGCAGAGGAAGTGCTGAGATAAACTTGGAGTAAGCTGTTTGAAACATAAATAAGCTTCAGGTTTTTAATCAGAGTCTGCTGTAGAAGGTAAGGATAGCTGGATGGTTACTAGAGTGCAGAAGGAAAGATATCTTACTGTGTTTTGCTACTGTTGTTGTGCATATGTATTTTCTATATGCCTATATCTTTCAAAAGTAAAGTTTTTACTTTAAAGGTTTGCTTTAAAGTTTTTACTTTTTTTCAAAAGTAAAATTAAAAACTTTACTTTTTTCAAAAGTAAAATCTTTAACTGGGATAGTGAGAAAAGTGCTAATGAAGCCAAATAATTTAAGTAAATGTTTTAGATTAGATAAGAATAGCTCTCCAAAGTTATTAGCAATTTGTAATAAACAAGAGTTGATTAATTAAGAAAACAAAACACAAAAGTGAATGTAGCACAGCTCATATCAAGCCATAAATCATAGCTAAGCAGTGTTAGCAAAAGACCCTTACAACTGAGCATCTATTTTTTTTCTATATTAGTACAAACTTTCCGAAATAGGAAAAGTTAAACACACTAGCAGAATGACTTTCCATATATGTCCTGTTATGGAAACGTTGACTAAAATAAAATCCCACAGGTATTTCTTGAAAGCTAATATATAGGGCCCAGAAAATTTCACCAGCCTTATGATATGGATTATAACAAAAATTCAATGTACAACATGGTTTAAGATATTCCTCATGAGTGAAAACATTGTGGAGTCCTAAGGGATTGAGTCTCCTCTATGATTCAACTATTAAACTAGAACAATTATAATTGCTACTATGAGATACATCAAAGAGAGTCCGTAATTTTATACTCTTATGTTAGTATTAGCTTATGTTTGAAAAAAAGTAAATGTTCTGAGGGACACTTTTGTTGGAGCCAAAAGCTTAGTTACAAAAAAGACCACTGAGTATCAGTAAAGCAAAATGCCAATACCAGTGACACAGTATTGCCGCTGAACTCTGATGACACAAAGTAGGAAGAATTCCTTTTTTGTGCCATGCTGGCTTACCATTTAGCAGGTGGAGGATAAGCTACTTCATCCAGAATAGTCAGCCAAATAGTTATTTGCATGATTACAGAGAATTGTCTCATTAAAGCATCAGTGCCCAGATTATCAAGTCTCTTTTCCGTCTTTTTTTATATTTTTGGCAGAAAGTGCATATGTGACTGGCATCATTAAAAGTCTAAAGAATTCTCTTCAGAACAGCTGATAGAAACTATTTTCTTTGAGACAAGCACAGTTGAAAAATATACTTTCTCCAGTAACCCTTTTATTAAGATTTCAGAATGTAGAGACAAGAGGACTCTGAGAAGACCTCAGAGCAAAAGGACTGGTGGAGAGAACTCACTCAATAAAAGCCCATACCAAACTCATTCTGTCTAGTGTTAGAGTTCAAATGTGAGTCACCAAGACATCCTCTTTGTATGGGTTACAAAACTGGGTTACAGAATATTTAAGACAACATAAATATGCTTATAGCTAACAATCACCTCAGAAAAACAATGAGAATAGCAAAAAAATAAACAGATGCATCCATATTTCCAGTGCTTCAAGCAATTTCTAGTTGAATCTATAGTTAGATTTATCAACACCTTCCAGATCTATAATTTCTATCAGAAGAAAGAACATCAGTGATTTTCACTGTTAAATTGCTTTCTATGGCTGTCTTGACTTGAAGATGGACTTATCTTCACTACAATGAATTCCTGGCTGCCCTTTAAGTGAAAAAGATTTTTATTGTGCGACACAGATGTTTATCAATGCAACAGGTAATTCAAAAGTAGATTTTCCTAAAGTAAAGTGAAACCCTCTGTGGATTCCTTCATATTTTGTTCTCATGTTAGAGGTTCCCTCTAAAAAAACACAAAATGCCAGCCAAGTTACTTCTCCAGCTTTGATTCAGATAGAGAGAACCAATCACCTTCCTAAAAATTGTTCATTGTCAACAGATTCTTTAAAGACCTCTGACAACCTATTTATGAAAAATTTTCTTAGTATTTGAAAATGCTTAAGTTCAATCATCAAGGTCCTAAATAAGAACAAGGTAACTCTAAGTGTAAATTTACAAATAATTGTCATTACCAATTCCAGTACTTCTATTGACACATTTTCCAAACAATTACTACAAAGACTAATTTACAGAAAGCATTACATATCAACTACCTGAAACCAACAGCTGTATTAAAGCTGTTTTATGAGATGCTTGCAGCTCCTCCTAAGCCGTTCCTAGGGGAGAAAGTGCAATAAAGAGAAATGCTTATCTTGACCTTGGAATTCCAATCAAAACCCACTCACTATTTCCCTCCAGAGCTTTTGGGAAAAAAAACTTCTGTATGGTTTCCTGGCAGAGATCACATGCTAAGGATTTTAAAACCACCGAAACTGTAAAATCAAGAACTGGAATTCTTTCTAATGCGTATTTTTCCTTGACCACCATCTGTATATACCAACATTGTCCTATAACCTGCATAATACAGTCAAGTGAAATTAATGTTCCATTTTATCATCCATTAATGAATATTTTTAATGTCTTCACAGCAAAAATACAGATTCATTCTTAGTAAAGAACACAAATAAAAAGATACAAAATATTTCTATTATTAAAATTAGTAACTTTTTTGTTTAACTGTTTAAAGAGAAAAGAAACTTATGCACCTTCAAAATTAGTGGTTCCATTCTGATTCCACTGAAAACAGAGTTGTTTGTCATTGTGTTACAGGAATAGCCATGAATACTGAATGCAAGTATACTGGAAAAATGCAATTCCTAGCTTTAAAATCCAGTTTCACACATTTTTTTATATACATATCTATCCCTTAAAGTCAGCTCATGGATATTTTAAATGTGCAGAATACACATGAAGTTCTGATCCTGTTCACATGAGCATCAAAATAATGAGTAATGCTGAATTTATGGGATTAGGAGTGAATCTAGAAAAAGTATTACTTACACAGCACTCCAAATAGAAGAACTACTCAGCATTAAGATTCTTATTGCAAAGCAAAAGAGCTGTTGAGGAATTAGCAGTGGGAAATGATAACTCTGTAAAATATATCCTGTAAATTGATAAGAGAAATGCAGCATGCCTTTGCTAACTCTCAATAGTTATACTCTGGAGACATATTCTTTAAAAGAACCTCTTTGCACTACTTTTACAGACTGCTATTTTATTTCTTAACTACTTATCTTGAATTTCAGGTTCTTTCTTTCTTTAAAAATATGAAAAATAAGGAAGCAAAATACTTGTCAAATCTGGTGTTATTCATTAAGCTCTTAAAACAGGAAAAGGAGAATACTGTAAAATTTAGTGTTTTCCACAGTGTGATCACTCCTAACTTCTAAATAAACTTAAATGTGCCAACACATTCTTCCACAGAACTTTTAAATATCATGATCTTTTCAAAAAGTAATTAGTTCCAAAAATCAATTTTTTCATATACTAACTGGTATATTATATTCAGTTATACTGATTTTTTGCCTGCAAAATGTATACCATTCTTTTCAAACTATTTTCCTTACATTAGCTATATATGTTACTTACAACTTACTTACATTTTTAGAAAACATAGAGAACAAGAGTTTGATCCGTACACATTTTCCAAGATACAGAAGACTAAGCATAACAGAAATTTTTAAAGCAAATCAGGTTAAAATGCATATCTAGAATATGCATAAATTCCTGTTTCTCCTTTTAACCCACTCAGCAAATTTAATTATTTACTTTTCAAATCAGTCTGAACAGTAAATAAAAGGTAACAGACAAAACTTCAATATGTATGCAGAACTAAGTATCTTAAATGTTTAAAGAACTTTAAATTGTACTTCTCCTAGAATATATGTTCTTCAGGGTAAAAATTTCATAATACAGATGTGGTTTGTGATAAATTTGTATTTAAATTTTAGATGAGAAACACATGAATATTAAAGAAAATTGTTTACTAGTGGACTAGTACTGGTAATCCAGTTTTACTGTATAACATTTATTCTTATATTTGGTCAATTTCCATAATTAGCTAAAAGATGGTTACAGTTAATTTCACACTGTTGTGTTCAGAAAATGTACATATTTTCAGCTTTGATCAGATAACAATAGTCTTTACACAGTTTGTATTTATCTTTCTAAACTATCAAGTGAATTACTTCCAATTTCTTATAAAAGAATCAAAACAGCTTTTGTCTTCTTTTATCTTCTCCATTTTATCATCTGTGAGAATATGAGTATTTTCTTAATCAAGAGAGGTACTTCTTTAAAAATCTTATCGCAGATGGGAAGACAAATGTTTGGTAAGGACAGGTTCCAGAGACTGTTAAAATACTTACTTTTGTAATGCTTTGGCAGATGGATAAGATAATTGAAAATTTTTGAACCAATTATTGCTTCTTTGACGCACAAATTGCCTTATTAATTACCAAATGTGCTGTATACAAGAATTTTCCTTTTTTTCCCCTTGTATTTATTTGTTGAGTCCCAAAAGATAAGGTTTTTTCATTACTCTCAAAGGATACATTATCAGAGATCAAACCATGTGACTGGAGAGTTATTTGTCTTAATGCAATGTATTTGCACTTCTTGAAAAAAAATCAAAAAGTAGGATTTTTTTACACCTGGATAGGTCCCTGATGTGAAGTGAGTAGGCATATGGAAAGGCATACTTTTTATGAGACCAGATTTTCAATTTTTTTTTTTTTTTTTAAAGAATCTATTATATTTTTTTGTGATAATACAAGGCTTTTTCCACACAAACATAGAACAACATATATATATATATATTTATTTATATAGGATGAGACTTCCAGTCATAATCAAAACAGGGATGTTTTAAGTGTTATTTCCTTTGAAGATTTTCTAAGATTTTTTTTCCTGAGTCAACGCTATTTTTGCCACTAATGTAAAGCACAGCACCTTACAAGTAGCTATAAAGTTAAGCCCACCCTAGGAAAGATCCTATAAAGGAATTATAGGATCTTACTCTCACACTTCTGATCTATAGAGAGCATGTAAGACAAGTGACTGAAAAAATATACATTTAAAAAAAATTTCAGCTCAAGCACTCTTCATCAATCTTTTACGGTGCTGATAATACGAGCATAAGCTCTTTATTTTGCGTTTCTCGCTTTGCTTCAGACAAGATCTTTCATTTTCAAGCAGTGACCCTGATTTAGCATCTATGTGTGCAGTCCTTGCCCTAGGCAAACAGAAAATCCACTCCCTGAGTGTGTTCTACCATGGGTGCCTAAAGCCTTCATTCTACACGACTTCCAGCAGCACTGAACACATCAGCAGTGAGTCCCAAGACCACCAGAGACTCCTGTATTTAAAGTGTGCTGAGCCTGCACAGACACTGCTAAGGAAAACTCCCTGTCTGACCATCCAGGATCTGCTCTGGCACTCCCTGAGCTGGGATGGAAGCACCTTGCCAGCTACACCTCCACACCCACACCAGGTTTCGTCGCCAGCTCAGCACCAGGTTTCAAACGTCTCTACCCCTAAAACGATTTAATCTTGGTGCAATAACAAACAGCTCAAGCTGGGTGCCTTCAAGACCCCAGACAAAGGAGCCCCAGGGCCTTTATACCCACTCATACCCATTCAGTGTAAGCAGAGGAGGATCTGGGGGTCCCCAGCTCCTGCTTTGTTTGTGTGTCCGGGTCACCGACACCTTTCATTGTGCAAAGGGGCACATCTCAAGCTGCAGCTGCACACCGAGCAACCCGCACCACAGGGATTCCTCAACACTTCCACAGAGTTTGGGAAGGGCCCTTCTCCAGGTGCTGCCAAAATAAGTGGACTTACCACTGTCCTTCCTCTGAAAACAAACTTGAGTTAAATGATAACATATATAGTCTGTGTTCCTTCACAGTGACCTTACTCAACCACTTCCTCTTGCATTTCAGAATGAAAAGGAAATAAGGATTATCCTTTAAAATAAAGAAATGGATCATCATGCTATTAAACTAAACAAAAAACTGTTCTTTTGGATATTATGGGGGTGGTTGACCCAGTCATAATTCCTGAAAAGCCTGCATATTTGAATTTGTAACCTCAACTCCTTGAAAATTAGTCCATTTTCTGTGAAGTAATTGTTTCCATTAAGTAAATGACTGTGTTAAACATGGAAAGAGCCAATACCTCTAATGGGTATTAAGTCATAAAAACATTTATTTTTATTAAAGTCTTTTTTAAAAATCTCTACAGAAAAATATCATTTCCTGCAACATATCTTCCAGGTTTATAGAACAGGAATATATATCAATCAATACAACAGACAACCCTTTTTCTTTTAAAGTAATGGATGTTAGGGAAAAGCCATTTGCCTCTTTCTCTCAAGACTGATACCTCAGGAAATTCTACTTGAATTTTTTTTTCTATTAAAAGAGGAAATAAATGGGATAATATCAAGAGTATTTGTCATAACAATTTTTTGAGTTTAGCAAAGTGAATTCTATTTATTGTGTGAATAATCTGTGCACAAGCTCAGAGACATCACGTACACAAAATGGTGTGTGGTAAACACCTGACTTAAGCCTAACGTACTCATGCTATGACACCAAATAGAGAGACCACCATATACTGGGGGGAAAAATAAAAGTATTGCTGAGATAGGAAATAATGCAATTGTTCAGCTAAGAGCATCTGCTGTATATCATCTGACAGCATTCTTCCTTGACCCACCAACAAAATAAGTGTAAGAGATCAAAGACTGAAAACTGCAAAAACAAATAGTGAAACACCAGAGTAACAGTAAAATGAGGCAAAACTGCAAACAGTACCACTAGTAAAAGTTTTCTTAAACCCATAAATGGTATTAAACTAACAAAATATTTTACAAAGTCTATATGCAAAAGACGCATGCAAACAATGCAAGGACTATGGAAGGAGGTTATGACTGCTGCTCTCCCAGGCTAGTTATACTTTATAACACTGATAAATTTACTACCTGCAGTTTTGCTTTCAAAAGCACATTTCTTCTGATTTTAATGCATCACTTGAATTTTATACTTTCAGAAATATTTGCAATGAGACATTACATTTGATCAGAAATAAATACTATCTGGCTTTTATTACATTTGCCTCCAATTTTCATTATTTTACCTTAGCTAGGGTTTCTCTTGCTGACTTTATTAAAGTTTTCTTGGATACCTCCTTGATATCAATTAGATTGAATATTTCTGACACCTGAGATCTATTTTATTATCTCATCTCTGATGCTGGTCCATATACTAGCATTTTATTTAATATCAATAAATTTAACACAATCTAAAACCTCCAAAACACTCTGAGACAGTTTTGGATTCTGTTCCACTGGCCGTTTCCTGCCTACATTCATAAATACTGTTTTATGTGCCTGTTGAATATGAGGTAATGTTCAAAGTAAGTAATTAGTAGCACAGCCTGGCCACATGCTAACCTCTCTACAGGGATATAATCCTAAATAAAATTAATCGGTGAATCAAAAGACCTATTTTGTAGCCAAGATTTTATGCTTTACTTCAGCATCTATAAAATTAAAAAATAAAAATAATTAAGAATTTTGACATATTTTAGGCTCTTGTGTTTGCTAACATTGTTGTTTCTATTGATCTCCCACTGAGGATGAGATAATGAAAAACAGCCCCAGCAGTGACTACCAAGGCTTTGATGAAGTACATGTTGGACCAGGGCATAATTTGTCTGGATGGCAGCAGAGCTTATCTTGCTGCCAATTTGTAAAATGCACCAGAAGCTTTGGCACCTGTTCAGACCTGCAGTATGCTAACAGCACAGGGAGTCTGCAGAGTGCTGTGGGAAGTCCAGGAAAGAAGCCTGTAAACAGAATTGTCTGCTTGTCTCCTCACCTTTTTGTCAGTAGGAGTTTCTGAGCAGGGCCATAGGCTATGGGGCACTGCCAGCCATTTTTCTAACCCAAGGACCAAAGGTTCAGCTTGGACTTGCTTGACTCTCACTGGATAATAGTCTGGGAACTGACTGGGAATAGAAATGCTCCATACAGTGGAACTATCTGAGCCAATATGTGCTTTACAGATCTAGCGCCAAAAGCTGACCAAGACCATACCCATATAATGATATCTTGCTAAAATAAACATTAAAAAGTCCTATAGGAGGTCCTGATTCCCATGTATGAGTTTAACAAACGGTCTATGAAGACACAAACCCCTCTGGAGACTCTCATATAACCACAGCAGTCTTCCAATTATCCAGTAGGTCAAGTGTTAAATTAATATATTTAACATTCTCCAGAGTAGGAACAGGAAAATCCTAGTCTGCTTCTCCAGGTGAATATCCCAATTACTAGGTGTGACTTTCTTGCTAATTCTTGAATTTACTTGATCTGTGCAGAAAGAAGCAGTTTCCTCATGATGAACAGAGGAATACCCAGCTTTGTCCCAGAATGTCATTTGACTCAGTGTTCATTCCTATAAATAGGAGAAGCGGGTTCAAAATCCAAGAAAGTAGCCTGTGTGTCTCAAAAGTGGTTAAATAATAAGGCAACACTACAGGGAGTTTTAGGGAGTTTGCTTTTTTAATCAACCAATTGTTTTGGTGCTGAACTAGTAATTGTGTTCTGGGAATATAGGTCACAGGATTATTCGGAGTTTGGCAATCCATTCCCTGTTGAGAATCGGGAACTTTGTTTCTTTAATTATTTTGAGGCTTAGCTAGTTTACCAATTTTGAATGTAGCCATGTATTCTCCTCTCTTTTAATACCTGTTTCTTTACCTATCCATTCTCTCCTGTCCTGTTTTCCTGTTATAAGAATTCCTGCTAGAAGACTTCAGACTTATTTTGTATTTTCTGAAACAATAACATCAAAATATTCTTGCCTTAGAGGGACAGAAGGTTAGATAAAATACCCTCTATGAGTACCAGTATTCCTTTTCCTCTGAATTCAAGCAAACCTTTTGCATTTAATTTTTACCTCTTTATAAAGTAGAAAAAAATATTAATTTCTAATAAATTAAAACAAGGAAAAATGGCTTTAAAATTTATCAAAATGCAACAAACAAACCTCCCTGCCTTTATTACTTCAGGCCCACCTTGAAGAAAAGGATATAAGCATTCAATTTTCATTTAATTTCTTATTTCCATTCAGGACAGCACCATCATCTGTGAAAGCCGTGAGACTGTCAAATATATATAAATTAGATCTGAATCTCCTTTTTTTTCAACAGTAAATGCCCTGAATATGTCATTAACCACTGTGCATCATCAACCATACCAGCAATTTGTAACTATTCCCTCATATGAGGTAAGAAGCACGAGGGTACTTTATATCATTGATGTCAATGACTAACTCAGTTTCCTCTGTAATTCTGTCAGCTATGTCATGTCAGCTTTTGAATAAAGCCTCAGCTATAATTAACTGGCTTCCTAGGGTGAAATCAGAGTTTTAGTCAATATTGCTTAAGTTTAAACAATAGCTCTTGAATTCTGTATAGCACCTGTCACTGTTCCGTCTTTGAAATGCTTAACAAAGGTGCTCAGTCTTTTTCAACAGCCATTAGGAAGAAAAGCCAGCGTAGGTGGCAGCCTGTATTATCATATTCCAGATAATTACCTTTCTGTATGCAATTTTCCTCCTAGCTGTTTTGCATGCAGTTATTATGAATCCATTGCATTCTGATAGCACCCAGATGCTCAAATTGAAATCACAAGCCCTTTTGTTAAGAGACTGTACAAAATATTCCTAAACTAATTTCTGTCCTCAAGAGTTTGGATGCTAAACACACAGAGCAGAATAACAAACTCATATAAATGGAAAAATATCCTCACATTGAAGAGAAGGATAATTTCAAATGTTGCACTTGCTAATAATCACAATGCTCAGCAGTAACTGATTTCAGTTTTGGCTCCTACTTCCTGACCTTACTAATGGGAATATTTTAATGATAGTTAATGAGGATTTTGCAACTGACTTCAAAGAAATTAGGATTTTACTTTATGAATCCAGATTCTGTAGAAATCAGATATGTGTTATGATAATATTTTAATGCTGACTAATGTCCTAAAGCACTGATTTATAGACTTTATTAAAATGCTTCCAGTAGGTGGCTATAACCAGCATTCTTCATTTCTTGCTTTTTTCTTCACATCTTTTGTTCTGTCATAGGGTTTGAAATTATATCTATCACCAAGTCATTCAAGAATTATTCTTAAAAGCAGAACAGGTTATTGATTATGTCATCATGCTTCACACATACTGAAAAATCTTACCTGATGACTGTAAAAAAGTTATATCTGATGACACATTACATTCAGTATCTACAGGAAAAGAACCCTATATCTTCCAAGACTGATACCAGTTGATGGCTCACCCTTGCACAGAAAAAAAGAAAAAAAAAAAAAAAGGTAGATCTACACTAATAACCACTAAAAATTCAGGGTTAAAAAAAAAGTCAATTGTTACTATTTCTTTTCAAAAATGGGACCAGAGTATTTGGAAATTGATACATAACTATCTCTTACTCATTACTGACCCCTAATTACATTAAGCACTACACAATAATAAAAATATTAGTATTTTCAATTCACTCAATTAAAAACTTATATCAAGTCCAGTATGCCTCTAGAAAAAAAACCTCAACTGTTTAATGCATCTGTGCTTTACAAGTAATTGAGTGTATTTTACATGACAGATCTTGAATGAGAAAGTTCTTAATAGTGGATATGTTTTATATCTCAAATAAAACAGAAAAACACTATACCCCAGTGCATCATCATGGAGTGAGACTGTAAATTGCTCTTTGCCAGATCTATACAATTATGCTGATTTGTAGCACTAAGTACTCCAGGGACAGTTTCCCAAATATACAATTCAATGATGGATATGAGAAACAAATCAACTATGAAACATGAGATTATTATTTGGAGAACTGAAGAAGATTTTTTTTTACAAAGATATTTTTAATAAATTACAGTTGCTGCTTATTTGTCAATCCACTGACTAAAGTTAAAAAAGCTTCTTATGATTAATCATGCCAAAAGTACATCTCCTGGAATAAGTGTTCCTATCCATATTTTTATTCTCATTCACTGGGCATTCCTTTTTTAACAGTTTTGGTATGCTATAGAACCTGAGTGAGGATTTAGCATTTGCATAACTGCTTTCCTGAACAGAGACTCCTTTGGCATGATTTATTGACATAGAAGCTTTAATAGAAACCACCATGAATTCATACTGGAGAAATACATGCAAAAGCAATTAAGCTCTCATCAAAATGGACCATTTTCATATTTTATGCCCCAAAGGGCTGTGAGAAACAAATGAGAATCTGCTTCCCAAAACTATGTAGGGTGTCTTTTACTTGACAGAACAATATTACCATAGCTGTTTTTCCATTTTAATGATCTCTCTTTTTATTTTAGTGTGAAATATGTGATAACATCTAGATTTCATACAAATTTATATAACTACTATCTCTTTGTATTTAAGGTAAGCTAATAGAAAAACATATAAACTAATAGATAAACACAAACTTCCATTTCATTTCAATAGATCATCAAAGCATTTTATATTAAGAGGTCAAGAAGATTTGTTTAATTGATTTGACCTTTTTTTACCTTCCTATTTCAAGCACACTTATATAATGTCTTATATTAAAAAATATTCTCTGTCTCATGATATGACATAAAATCATATGCTCCACAATGAAACAAAATATGTTAAAAGCTTAATTTCAAAATATGCTATTCAGAATTTCTAAAGTGAGTTTTTTTCTGTCAGTATGGAATGAAATAAATTTTTAAAATTTCTCCTCATTTTTAACGTACATTATGTTTTTATTCATGGTTCTGAGCATGAGGGAATGTACATATATTTCCCATAGGTAACAAGAAATCAGGTAGCAAGATATTATAATGCAGAGCTATGATAATTCAAATTACAGTGTTTATGACAGTTATAAAAACACTCATTCCTGTTTGGAATACCACATTAATTTGATCTTTACAAGTTAGGAATTGTCTTGTTTGATTGATTTTGTTTTGGAAACAAAATCAGTTATATACTAATTGGTATATAACACAGCTAATCAGCAACATAGGACACTTGGATATGGGAAACCTTAGATACATAAAACTGTTTTTGTGTCATGTTTACTCATCATTAGCCCATCTCATTTCATTAAGGCCTGCACACAGAACAAGTGCAGATTTCATGCCTTCTGAAATTCTGATACTTGGGCTGCCATGGCAATTTTGCACTTTAAACGGATGAAAAGCTGTACTGTAAGAATAGGAATGTTTATTTTCTAAAAGTTATATTAACATGACGAGGAATGAACACAGGCAGAGAGAATCAGGCTTCTTCAGCCTGGTGAGCAAAAGGCTCCTGGGAGACCTCATAGCAGCCTTTCAGTACCTGCAGGGGCCCTCCGAGGAAGATGGTGACAAACATTTTACCACAGCCTATTGCAATAGGACAGGGGGTAATGGTATTAAACTGAAGGAGGGTTAATTTTGATTATGTATATGAAAGAAGTTTGATTTTTTGGTTTTTTGGGTTTTTTTTAAATGAGGAAACACATTACAATAAGTTGTCCCAGGAGGTGGTAGATGCTCCATTTCTGAAAACATTCAAGGTTAGGGTCTCTAAGAGTCTACTTGGTCATGTCCCTGCTCATTGAAGGGGAGCTCAACTTGATGACATTTAAAAGGTCTCTTCCAACACAAACTCTTTTATGATTCCATAACAACTACAGAAAACTATATTAAGATCTTTTTATGCACCAAAAATTATGACAACCTTCCCACTCACAAATGCAACATGTGGGGAAAAAAAATTCAACCCTAACCCGGTTGAACAGCATCAACTCCAATATTGTTTAAGGCAGGCAATTCTCACAAAATGAGGAGGAAAAACAAGCCCACAGTCAGCAGAGTTACATTGCTACTCCAGATGGCAAAACTCTGCATGAAGTCTGCAGATTTGCATATCAAAATACAAAAGCTCATTGATTTAGTTTGTTGTGCTCCATATCACAGGTCATTAGATCTCAATCATGTATCCCTCTGTTCAACTGCAGTAGTTGGTGTTTAATTAAGGGAAAATTTTGAGAAAACAATCCAATTTGGCTTTGGCACATTTACTACAAGAAGTATGAGGGAGACAGTAGCATCCTCCTCCTCCCCAAACCAGCAGGATTTCAGCTGGAAGAAATGCAGAATATCCTACATTATTAATCCTTCTAGCCATGCTGAGGACTTTAAAGATGGTTAATTTAGTAACCCTATAGTAATTTTTTCCATCATTTAATTATCACCATTGTTAAAAAGTGGTCCCAAATTTCTGATGCAAGAAATCCTGGTTCAGCTAGCAGGATATAATTATGTCTTTCCCTGCTGAATTTAGGTCCTTTTTGTTAACCACTATATACTCATAGGTTGCAATCAAGTGACATCCCAATTTTATTTCAGATAAAGTGAACGGATTGAGCTCAGTTCCTCACAGCAAGATACTTTCTAATCTTAGGAACATGTCAATAGCTTTTTTCCTTCATCTGCCCCAATTTTTCAACATTCTTTAAAAATTATGGATTTCATGAGCAGCATCTCAGTGTTATATATGAAGATCTAAGGCTTCTTAATTCTTTTACAAATTTAAAGATTTCATTAGTCCTTTTTTTCTACCAGACTGAACTGTGGGAAAGAATTTGGAATAAGTCCTGCTCTGTTAAAAAAAAATATATATTCAGTGTGGGGATAAGTGAAAAAAAAGTTCTGCAAATTCAGGAAGGTAATAACTAATTAGAAAACTGAAGAGTCAGGCAATCTGCAGAATGAGCCAATGAACCATCATTAAACATCATTCAACATCAATTCTTGATTGAAAACCATATCTTTCCAGAGTATATTTCTCAAAAAAAAATGGTATTACAGAAGGAATTCTATGAGTAATTTCCAATATTAGCACACAGTGTACCTTATGGAATCACAGAATATCTTGAGCTGGAAGAAAACCAGAGGAATCATCCAGTCCAACTCTTAGCCCTGCACAGGACTGCCCCAAGAGTCACACCATGTGTCTGAGAGCCTTGTCCAAATGCTTACTGCGCTCTGTCAGCCTTGGTGCTGTGACCACTGCCCTGGGGAACTGTTCCAGTGCACAACACTCTCAAAGAACCTTTTCCTAATACCCATCCTAAACCTCCCCTGACACAACTTCAGGCCACTCCCTGGCCACCACAGAGAAAAGATCAGTACATCTCCCTCCACTTCCCTTCCTCAGGAAGCATGTTAAGTGCTTAGACTGTTTTCTGAAGAATTTCTGATATCTTATCCAGGATATTTAAAATGAAATATTTTTGTGGCATCCACTTGATATTGTTTTCATCTACTTTTACTTTTTCTTTACTAATTACTGTAAAGTTTCAAATATCAGTGTGCTGTTACTGTATTTCATGAATCACAAAGTCCAGCATCTGGAAAGGAACACAAGAGATAAACTAGTCAATAAGCCTTTCAAAAGGCAGCATCTATTGAAAACAATCCTTCAAATTCCTCGACAAAATATTTATTTAAGATACTTTATGGACTATCAGAAGGATTAAGCAGATTTTCTGAAAAATCTTACTTTTTCATCATGCCAATTTTGACAATGCCTTGGCTCCTTTAGCATCATATACAAAACACTGAGAGAACTAATTCTTCATTTTCTCTTCTTCATAGCTTTCTTTTTTTACACATTATTTTCCCCTGCTTTTATGACATCCTACAATTTTAGAAGCTTGTTAGAATTATGCTCTGCTTATGCAGATCTGCCTATACCCAAAATGAAATGTCTAGAACTGAGCTGTTACAACTAAATAGAGCTGGCTAGAGGCACTTCAGCATCCTTGTGAACTCAGCACCGCTGAGAGTTACAGAGCATTTAGCAGCCTTAATGTAGCTGTCCATGAGATTTTCATCTGCATTAACCTTTCACTGACTTTTCTCTGAAGTAGGCTGCCAAAAACCCCTTTTTTTGAGCAGATATTCTATATAATTTATATGTACCTCATAAAATCAGATTATGACTTAAAGTTCCAAATGAAATTTATATAAGAAAAAATACCCTGACCAAGCAAAAGATTTTTAAAGGGAAAAATGGCACATACTTCTTGAAGACACAAAAGGTGAGATAATTTCATGGGGTTTGGTTTTCTTTCTGTGTCTGCTTGTTTTACATTTCCATTTGCAACCCAAACTGAAAAGGTGGTTCAGAAGTCATATGGGATTGCAGACCAGTTTTAACTCATCACATGCCCCTCCCAAAGGCAGACTGCTGATATCATCAATATCAGTTTTATGGTTTTGTTCCTTTTTCAAGGTAGATGTTTTAATCTGACCTTGTTTTGTCAGGCTCTGTGGGAGATGAATGTAACATGAGCCTAGGATTTTAACTGGAAAATCAGATCTTATTAGGTTCTCTATTTTTGAAATTTGGAGACATACATATTCATATGGCTTACATGATCAGAGCTTAGAAATACTTTGTAAATGAGTTCCAGTTCCAGAATGCACAGGCTTAAGAGGCTCTGAATTTGTACACAGCAGTTTAGCACAAAACCAGTAGAGGTATGAATCTGTGTACATCTTGTTTGTAATATTGACAGCAATAACACAAAATAAATAATGCATCTACTCTACAAAGTATCTTCAAAGGCTTTTTCTGTAGTTTAGATGCATGCAAATGTGGAAGAGACCAGTTATCACTACTCAGTAATGGGCTTAGTTGTTGTTGATCACATCAGAATGTTAATTCCTGCACAGTGAAAATTTGTCTGGATTTTCTGCTATGAAAATCCCAGTAACACACACACAAAAGCACATCCCAGCACATCCACACACAAAAGGACACGTAGCAGAAAATCTCTGGATGTGCTTTCATCCTAAATTTCTTTTATTCCAAAAGACAAAAGAAAAGTAAACTCAGAAAGCATTGTAAAGGAAGGAAACAGAAAGGGCGCCTATGGAAAATATTGAAAATTCTTCTAAAGTCTATGAACTAGAAGGAAAAATTATTGTTTGTGTTTTAAAGATGCCTGATATTCCTTTGGGAGCTTTACAGAATGCCTCACAGGCCAGAACGAATGCCAAAATTCAGAGTATATTGTGGAAACATTTCATTTTGACGTGTGTAATTTTCTTCTAACTCACTCTTTATAATACTCATTTCCTGGTTTTTGATGAGTACTAGTTTAACTGACATCTTTTTTCTTTCATGAAAATATATACTATATTACTGTAGAATAGTGGAACAGATGCATTTTGTCCATGATATTTTTTTTCCTTATAGCCTTCTTAACCCAGAATAACTGGTTCATTTTACAAGTCCCATTAAATGTACATTTCTGCTTTTGGGTTGAAAGCTATTGACTTAACTAACTATTGCTAGTAGAGCCTTCTTAATAGCAATATAAAAACATGAATAAATTACCAATAAATGTAATTCTTCTTTGCATGGAAGATCTGATTCTTTACCCTTCTTAAGCTCACCTGGGTTTGCATCAAAGGCAACTGGGCAGTGGGTGCTGAGTCAGGACCAAAGACCCAAAGTGCTCCACAAGTTGGGAGAGGATCAAGGGCTGATTTGAGCACATGATGGGGATGATTGACAATCAGTCTCTTAAGCACTTGTGATTGAATCGCCACGTGCTCCTGAAATTAAGGTAATACTGTTAGCCACTAATGAAATTAAGAGTCAGTAGCAAGAGAAGGAAAGGTCTGAGGAAATGAAATCTATGGCTAGCACACAAGAGCAGGAGAAACAGAGAGATCTCTGAAATTATGGAATTCAGGATGCAAAATATGTTTCAGCAACCATACAAAATGAGGTTGCACAGTACAGGGGAGTTCACTTTGACCATGATCTCTGTGAGAACTTTTCTATAATTAACAAAATAAATTACAGCAAGTGATCCTCCAAGCAGATTTACAAAGTCTTTCAACTTACTACAGTTTAAAAAACTGGCCAATGTTCCGTTAAGTTTGATTTAGTGACACTTTAAGTCAAACAAGTTCTTTGAGGAATTTTCTTCTTGTTTTGATACATATTTGAAGCATTTCTTCAAAAAACCCTCTGGGAGCTCATCATGTTAGCTGCAAATAGCAAGTTATTTGACAGTGTCAAATCAGACAATTTTTATTACATTTTCTCTTAAACACTAGGGCAACAAAGGGAACAGACTAAAAAACTAATCCTTAAAAGGCAATTAAAATTGCCACAATATGGTTCATTTCCAGTGTTCCCCAATTTATTTACTGTGTGCTTTAAGTACTGTGTACTTTTCCCTATGTGCTCTGTTACACATATGGGAATATACATAATTTGAAACTGTTATTGCATATATATTAACAATATTTTTCTGATTTTCTGTTCTGGGATTTGTTACAATGTTCATAGGTTCATAGCTGTTGTATTATAGTGGTGGATACTTCTCTAAGCAAGTGAGGCAGTGAACCCTTAAGAAGTGATTCATCTTACTTGTGTCACTCATCACGTGTACTGGGGTGGTGTTAGCTATCCTGAGCACATCCAGGACTGAAATCTAGCCAACTAAGATGGCTAAAATTAAAAGTCCTGTGATGGTTTACTTTCATAACTTTCTCATGTAAATTCTGCACATACTATAAAGCCCTGCTTCACTCTCTGTCTCATCAGTTGATCAATTAGTTAATTGGTAAAGGCATGTCCAAACCAACACCATTAAAGAGACAATGAGACCTGCTGACCCCTGTAACAGCCTTGATTCTTTCGACATTTCTCTGGGACTCAGATGTAGTGAGGCAGTAACAGTGCATGCGAGGTTGGCACTAGTGTGAGTCATGTCAACATATTCAGCTGGACTGAGCTGTATAAACGGAAAAAACAGGAAAACATAAAAATGTCTTACCTAGTTCCAGCTTCCCCAGCCCACAGACAAGAGAAACAACATGACACAATTTCACACACTTTCTATTTGTCTGTCATTACAGTAGATCAGACTTGGAGTATGTTGCTGAGGATTCCATATTTCTGTGAGCACCTTCCTCAGCCTCCAGGCTTTGTGAGTGGTCTTTACTCGCATTCACTGCTGCAAAGGTTTTGAGATGTTAATAAAAAACTTGTCTGATCTCAAAGAGTATCTGGAGTTCAGTAAATTCCCCAATCCCCACTCCCATGTGGGCCTACTACAAAGCAAAGCACAGCTTTCTCAAAAAAATTACATTATTTGAAGGGTGAAGGAGAATTTCCAGAGGGCCCTTCAGGCACCAACAGGTGTATATATGAAAGATAGAACAGAAGCTTTAAATATCTCTTTAGTTTGACTAAATTAAGCTAAATGCCTTTTACTTTGCCAGCATCTTCTTCCTGGTAATTGCATTTTGTTTCCTTCTCCTCCAACAGCGATTTCTTCCAGGAAAAAAAAGTAGCCCCTCAGGAGCTGTGCCTGCTCTCATCTTGTCTTTTTCTAACTCCATGCCTATCCTTTTCCTCCAGTCCCTCAACACTCTGAGTTTCTTAGAGACCATAAAAAGCAGTGTTACAAAGAGGCAGGCATCCCAGCAGGGAAAATAAGCTGTAATCAGAGCATTTTTGACAGCAGGAATACGACAGAGGAGTGGGGCTAGCATACACTCATACAAAACTCTGCAGGAATTGTATCTTAAGAAAAATGAAAAGTGATCCTGCACCCCTTGCAATGTGGTGATCATGTCAGAAACCTGGGATATCTTCTATAAACTTCCTTAGAGAAATGTAGCTTTCAAGATCCAGTGTTTGGAGGTCACCCATCACTGCTACTAAGCCAGGTACCCCACTTATCCAAATGGGACTGCAAAATATTTGTGATACCTGATATTGTTAAGACACAAAGAATGGAGGTTCTTCATACAAAGGATTCACAGCCAATAAAAGGATTACATCTCTCCCACTTCTCATGTTAAACTAGATGTGTATTTTTACATTTGGAGAGAGTTACAAAATCTCATGGATATCGGAAGAATGTTTGCCCTCTAAGGGTTTTTTTGCTTATTAGCAATTTTACATTTAGTGGTCAATTTTCTGCAAATTTCATAGAATATTAAACACCAAGCCTGCAAATTTTCCTATTAAAAAATAAAGAGAACTTTAAAAATTTAAATTTCAAAATATAGAAATTTTGTCACTCAGTTCCCTTTCCTTTGGAATAAATTTATAGTGAATCGAAATAGGATAATAAAATCATACTCTGTAAATCCACTAAGCTGATAATTTACAAAACTATTTCCAAGCATTTTTTTCCCCTGATACAATGTACCCCAGCTTTCATCTAGGAAAGAACTCATATTCTGCAAAAATATCAAAGTCACAAGTATCAGATTTTTCCTTTCCTCCTCTTCTATTTAGTAAAGATATTTTAGTATTGCCTTTCTAGTCTTTGTCTTCAAACTTAACAAATGTTTATAAACTAGTTTATAAATTCATTCTTGTTAATTTTTTAGCATATTAACACACTTTGTTCATACCAGCAGACTCAGTCTGGAAATGAAGAAACCACTAAAAATAAAGTAAAGCTATCAAGTTTATCTTCTGGTAAAAGACAGAAAAGTTTCATCTTTCCTCATCATATAAATGGAACAAAAATATTGCAAACACAATGACGTATATCTTAAATAGCCACATTGAAAATGCTGTTCCTCTTGCAAAATTAATTTTTTAAGCAGTTGAAGGTATTATTTTTAGTATCTCACAATCTACTCATCTAATTGATCCAACCAATGATAATCACAGCCCATCTGCTTCCTTCAAACTCCCTTTCAAGGGTATCAGCACACTTCAGCTGCACTATGCCACAGTTACTAAGGCAACCAGTGTGTGGAGCAGGCAGAAGCTGTGCTTATTCACATTAAAATATTCTCCTGCCAGAAAAACCCTACAAAATGATGTATATCGAAACTATGCATTTACATGTAAGAAATATATATGAAAGAACTTTGGAGGAGGGGAAAATACATGTCCTATTTCTTTATTTTCATTCTTTTTGAAAATTCTTTTATGTTTGTGGTATAAGGAAGGAGAGGTTTCATATGACAGAAGATAAATAGGAAGTATTTGGGGCAAGTTATGAAGATTTCCAAGTGTGCAGTAGATATAGAAGTTGCTTCCTCAAAGTACCTGCAATGTAGGTCTGAGGCAATGACACAGATTTATGTTCATACATAGAGTTTCTCACATGCTCACTGAGTGATGCCAGCTTGGACTGCCCTGTGACTGTCAGACTTCTCAGTATTGTGTGACCTAAGACCTCTTTCCCAAATCCCAGGTCTGGATGATTTTGAGCTTGTGGGTTGGGGGAGTAGCCCCATCCCTTTTCTCGTGCTCATTTTTTCTCAGAAAAGCATGACAGGTACTTTTTATCTAAATATTTTGCCATTTTTCTTATATTAAATTTATTCAGAAGTGAAATTCTTCTGAGGAGACAACAAATACAAGGTTTTTGAAAAGCTTCAGAGGATACCAGATAGAATCAGAAGATTTGCAGAATACAAAAAAAATACTATGTTTTTCAGTAATATTCGGAAAAAAATTCTGCCCTGATCTCTAATCCATTGCAACATAACAAATATAAAACCTCTCCCTCTCTTACTGCTTTTACCAAATGCAAAACCAATCAGAATCCTGTGGAGGAATAGAGCCTCTGGGGTTATTGCAGGTGAATAATATGTTTTGATGAATTAGCTGAAATATTAATGTACCAGAAATAATCACATTGCATGCCAAAGGCTGAGACACTAATTGTGTCTTGCATCTTTATACTCAGCTGACACTATTTAAAAAGGCAAATAGCACAGCTTTGAGAAGGCAAAATCCCTTACTGGGAAAATAGAAAACATCTTCTAATTTGAATGGGGCTGCCAGGAGACCTCACCTTTGGAATGGTCCCTCCTATAGTGAAATGTTAGCAATTTTGTTCAGAGCTAGACAGAAATTTCCTGTGAAACAAAGTGCATCAGAAGTGGTGGATTATTGAGTTCCAAATTATTAGTCTGATTGACTGTGTTTCTTCATCTGTGTCCCACTTGAAAGATTTATTCTCCTTTAAGCACTGAGGAGAGGATTTACTTGCCTGCTTCCAAATTATTCATACAAGCTTTCTTTTATGGTTGGTAGAGAAATTGACATTTATAGAAAACAATTTATCTGCACAGTTTTATCCCTGTCAGAGAAGTGGAGTTACAGTCTACTCTTCCCTGTTTCTCTCCACGGATTGTAACAGAAGCATAGACATCTTGCTCAAGAGCAGACATCTACATTTCATCAGGCAAATCATCTTCCCCTTAAGATCATGATTTACTGTCTTTTCTTAGTATATTCCTGTCCTCAGAAAATTATTCGTCTGGGCAATGTGAAATTACTTCCTGAGTTATAGGGAACTTGTATTATTGAGTAATATACTTAACAGAAGTCCTGCAATGAAGGGGAAAAATATCACCAGTTCTGCCCTTGTATCAATGAAGAAAAGACTCAAGACTGTATTTGCTACACTGAACCTTAAGAACCTGGTAGCCAGTTGTAATTCTGATTTGCCTCCCAAAATTTAGGAATGCCATGGTCAAATTAACAGACCTAGTGTACACAGCCAGTTGTGCCCCAACTCACTTTTTTCCTTGCAAAACCAATCTAATCCAGAGTTGAGAACTAGGATCAACATTATACAGGCTATCCAGAATCAGGAATTATTTTAATGTAAAAGAAAGAGAAAAAAAATCACATTTTTCCCAAAGATAACTAAGGAAACCCATGGATAAACATATTATATTATTAGGTGTTGTAGCATTTCCTAAGCATAGAGATGCAACATGGTAAAAGAACAAACAATTTCTAATACCTAGTGTAACTTTTTCTCAATGTATGTTGTTAGATTAACTGAAAAGAAGTGTTTATTCTGTGCCATGTGAGAAAGGTTTACATGCTCCAAGCTTTCAGTGCCCACTTCTCATGTGAATTCTGCTCAGATCAATCTGATACCTCTGGAAACTCCTTGCATGGTTCATTCCTTAGCATTCCAGGCTTTTTTGAAGTGAGCAAGGATCAGATTAGATGATTCTGTAAATGTTTTAAGTTAAAAAATTTAAGGTATAAACACATTTTTCTTAAATATTGCGGCGTGACACACCGTTCTGACTAGCACAGCCACAGGGAAATAAGAACACAGTTTATCTGCACTTAGATTATGCTCTTAGCAAAGACTCTTGGCTCGTCAGATTTCTGCCACCAACTAAACCAACTTTGTCATCCAATTAATGGCATCTAATACAGCTAGGTTAGCTCTGGGGGAGCCGTCCCAGCACTATTGTAGCTCAGGGTAGAGCAGATTAATCCCAACTAGTTGTCTTACCAGTCAAGCTCAGAATGATAGAAAGGCACCAGAAAGTTCTCTTTCTTTGAGTCAAGCTGAATTCTGACACAGCCAAGTTTCCAGTTCACAATAATTGCTATATATCTGAGTTTTCACTTGCAGAGGCTGAAGTGTTGAAAAGCAATGAACATTTTGTAGCTTGCCTGTGTGAAGAAGCAGGATGAAAGCACTTAGAGCTCAAAAATTCAATACAGTGTCACCTTACAGCTGCAAATGATAGAACTGGAGAAGCTGTAGTGCAGCTACACATCATTTCTATCAATAGGTCTCATGGGCTTCTAGCAGTAGTAGATGGGTACATTGAATAAGATGACTCGGCTGCCTCTTGCATCAGTGGATCCAGTTGAAATGGCTGCTTACATAAGCTGTAGGAAAAAAGTTAATCTGCTGGGCAAAGTGAGAGTACACCAACAGCAATCAAACAAAAGAGAAACTGGACTGAAAACAGTGCAAGCAAGCAGTGCATGAGAGCATTATTTTTCTTTGTATTTTAAAAATGTAGAAGGGAATAATTTCCCACTGGATACATATTTTGGAGTGTAATTTGTATTTTTGTACAAGCATGATAATTACCATTATAGATTGCACACAAGCTTGGTGGACATCACATAATTATCTCCTTAAAAAGTAAACAAATATCTGCTAAACTGCATCCACAGCCCTTTAGGTTTCTATAAATACTGTAATAACAGCAGAAGTTCATTTAAACCAATATAGCTGGCTATCTGCAGTTACTGTTTTTTCAAAGCTTTCATTGTGGAAATACAGTTCAAAAATTTGCACCCACATGCTCACACTGAAAACACAGCCATTATGTGCACTCTATAAGTAAATTTGGCTTTTGAATATTCTAAAGTAATATTCCCAGGCAAACAAACCAAACTTACAATTATTTCATGAACCAGACTAAGCCTGTGCTTTGAGCTTTACACGAGACTAGTTGCTATGTCCATACCCATTAAGAAATGCTTTTGACTCAAGAGAGTTACTCTTCCACACATCTCTCTTGTTTCTAGGGTAATACTCTTCCCCAGAGGCAAACCATTTTCCCTTTGACAGTGTAGTTCCACTGTGCAGAGTATTGGATAAGTGGATCCTTTCTATTCTTTAACATCTCTCTCTGTTCCTGTTTTCTAAATCATTGTATGTGATGTCTGAGAGCTGCAAGCTTAAGATGTCATTGCAATGGTTCCCACTATTATTGGTCAGAAAGCGGGCACTGGAAAAGCCAGACTTAATCAGACTCCTTAGTCTAAGTAATTTGTGGGTAATACTGATACATTGTGAAGGGATCACTAGAGTAGTCCTATGATATGTGCAACATAAAATAAAATAAATGCAAGAAATTAGCAATCTTGTGATATTTTCAAAGAAAGAGCTGGTTACTTCATATCACCTCAAGCTGATAACCAATGGCATTAGCTGCTCAACTAATCACAGGGTGATTTTAATCCTGTGACTCCTGTGCATAGAGTTTGCTAACAGTGTTTCTGCATCTAATCAAATTGAAATGTTACCTGTTCTCACTGGGGGAGAAAAGGCCACAACTCAACAAACCTGTGTACCATCTTGCACACGTCTGTACTTTGTGTATAAATAAAATAAAGTGATGCTATAAAAGAAATTTAAAAGATAGTAAATTTGAATATTCACACATTTTTGCCTCTTTTCTTTCTTTTACTGCATGTATGACAACATGCATGCTTATTTGCTTTTTGAATTATAGCTGTGGAGAGCTAGTTCAATGACTCACTGCTCCCACACAGTAAAATCTACGTTCTTTATGTCTCTGTCTTACCACACATGCACACACCAGCTAACATGTACAGAGTCAATCATAGCTACATCAATCTGTTTTCTTGTATATAAAACTGATCTGTGCATATTGAGTGGCTGTATAGCCCAAGATGTCCAAGGTGTTATTTAACACCTCAGGAAATCTCAGCCAAACGGCTGCAGTCTCCCTTCCAGCATCCAGAAAATATTCTATAGCCTATACTTATTTAAGAGATGCTTCTGTGAAAAATAGGATAGATTAAAAAAATTGCAATTTTCCTGCATGTCTGGAACAACAATTGGAAGTAAATTTTAAAAACATCGAAAGAAGTAACAGCTTAGTTCAGACTTATTATGTAGATTTCCAGATTTAAAAAAATTATATAAAATGGACAAAAGAGAGATCAAATATAAACTTGATGAAAATCACACTTAGGGAAAAGAAATTAAGCAATAAAAAAAAACAGAATCAGAGAAATAACATGTTTCTGAAGTTCAACAGTTTCCTGTGGGAAACAAGAACCAAAATATTGACACACAAAAAAATACACCTAAAATTATTGTTTGGGTCCTTTATAAGCATAATTTTAACAAATGCAGTTCATTACAGTTACATTTTGGTAAACTACCTAGGTCATCATAAAATTACTGATGGAACCTAAAATAAAAAAACCTGTTAATTTTCAATTTGGAGAAAATCTGTATTGTAAATTATATTTTAGAGCAAAGAATCAAATTGAAGTGTTATGGCTTTTTCACTTAAAGGTTTCTAAAATATAAATTGGGTGTGTTGGGAAGCTTTTATCCCTCTTCAGCCAAAAAAAATATTGCAATGTTGACATGAATTCACAACACATTTTGCTTGACACAAATGTTTCCTTCAACAAAACTGTACTTTTCTATCAAGATAAGATCATTTTGACCAAGGAAAAAGGCTTGACCTCCATGACATGATCTATTCAACTTGTTGAAAACAAAACCATGACACTTTCAAGTTTTCTGCTAAGATGTCATTCTCATCTAATTCTTAGAAACTGCACATCTCAGACATAAGAGACATATTGACCTCAATAGAGCAATCCTGCTTGGAATTGATAACAACATGTGTATTCAGACCTAGAACACACCCTAGAAGGTGCTTCAGGGTTGACAATCAAGTCTCTTGCATAATCCAGCAATAAAAATGAGCTTCAATATTTTTAATCAAACCAGAATCACAAATTCTTATAAGACATGGTGCTAAAAATAAAAGTGGAATTTCCGTCATTGAGTTTGGATTTGGCTTAATTTCCAAGAATATCTAAAATGTCTCTAGATACTCGAGAATGTTTTCAAAGTTTTCTATTAAATGCTAGCTATAATTCATATACAAAATTATCAGGAAAACAACTACACAAGTATCAAATGCATATAAATAAATTGCAAAATTTATTAATTTTTTTCAGAATAACTTATCCCCAGTAGAAGAAAGGGTAGATGGCAGGAAAAAGAAAATAACTCAGAAGATAGAAAGCTCTGAATATGCTAGTCTCAGCTGACAATTACTGCTTTGGTTCAGTAATGACTCTAAAAAATTACCTTTATCTGAAGGGTTAGAGATTTCTTTAACAATTATTTATAACTCTTTATAACAGATGTCTCTGAATAATTCTTTAATTCTTTATAACGGATGCCTCTGAATATTTTGCAGTCATTACTGCATGGGTAGACAATAAATTTGTGAGACTCTGCTGCCTTTTCACAGTTAGAGTCTATAATACTAAGAAATACATTTTCTCCATTTGTACTAGACAACACTATTATTACAAATTTTCAACTATAGATCAGTACAACATATAATGATGAACAAGAGGCTCAGAGAAACTTTATAGATGTATATATGTCCATTGCTTGTATGATATTTTATTTTATGTCCTAGACAAATTGGAACATTATTATCTTCCTAAGAAATGTATATTATTGAGGCAGAGTATACTTCAGGCATGTCAGAAACTCTTTACTGTTAACATAATTTTTAAGTCCTAGAAGCATTGCATCTGACTCCAGGGTTTCTTTCAGAGTGGGAATTGAAAGCAAATTTCCAGACATAACACAGGGCAGATGGATCTGGAGCTGTTTAAGAGTCGTTGCTACAATTAATGTTTTTAACCTATCATTCAAAGAAAATCAATATATTAGAAATAAAGTAACTTGATCATGAAATACATGTCCTTAATTCTTTGTCTAGTCTACACACTCTGTAACTGTGTATATATATATATATATATAATATCTAGCTTCCAGAGGAAAAAATAAGGTATAAAAAGGAATAAGCTCTAGCTTCTTTTCTCATAACAGCCTGACTTCTACTGTTGATCTGCTCACAAGTACTCCTATAAGGCACAATTTTAACAACAAATTTTTACATGAGCAGGATCAATTCTTACCTTCAGCTTAGTACAATTCAGAAGTTCATTAGCTTTAGAGATACAGACGATGAAAACTTTCATTATCACTTTTGAATACAGATTGTCATAGCCTAAGATCATGTCTACACATCAGTGAGTAAAAGTGAATGCTCAGTAAAAAGTATTAAATAATTTTCAGTAATATTTATCAATTAAAAATTTAAAAAAACTATTTCTTTTTAGGTAGTACATGCACATTCCAGTAACTGAATTGGAATAAATGTATGTAAATCCATTCATAGTAATTTAAACAGGCTGAGGAGGAGGTTCCCTCTTTGGGAAGAGCCTGGTACTCTAATAAGATTTACTAAGTGAACATTGAAAAGATCTTTATGCCCTTCATTGTACTGCACATCAGTAATGGGGGTCTGATCTCCACTGCTGAAATGAGAGCTGGCAGCTCTATAGCAACTCCTTTTATGTGGGAAACACACCTTTCAAAAAATCTGAAGGAACAGAAAATTCAGTACAAATGTGCCCTCAGAGCTCACCAGGCATAGGCTGCTCTCCAGCTCTCCTCTGAACAAGGACTTAGTTCAGAGTTTGTTTTGCAGAGTCTATATTGAGTCAAAGTCTGCATTTGTGACCTTTCAAAATAACACTGCAAAATTAAACTAAATTTTTTTCTCTAGTACATGTAGTCTACAGTTTTAAAAAAAATTGGGAAAGGACTTTAAGAACAAAGTTAGTGCAGTAACTATTGTAGCAGACAATGTCTGAAACCATCTACTTTCTGGAACAAATGTAAATTGAAAAATAAACCAAAAATAATCACTTTGAATAAGTGATTTTGGCCATTTCTTTTCCAAGTTACTCTGTTTATATTTTAAGTACATGGGCTATGAAGAGAAGCAAAGTGTAGAATGACGTAAATAATTAAATCCATCTACAGACAGGCAACCCCTGCTAACATTCTGCAATGTTTTCATATGATTAATCATTTGCTTAATCTAACTACATGTTCACAAGCCAGTTTGATTAAAACCAGTCAATAAATATGTTTCCATGTGTGTTTTTTACAATATTCTGTTGAACTTTAAAGCTCTCACATGAAAGTGAGGAAAAGATGAAGAAAAAAGTGCTGGTAAACCTTGTGTAACCCACACTGCCAATCAGGGAAAATTATCAAAATTGCCATCATTGTTGTCACACTGTAAGTGAAGGTGCAGGAGAAGTATTAATGACAAAAAACAACAGCTTCTCCAGACAAATTGCACAAACACTATTGCTAGTCCTGCCACCGTGAAAGATGAGCCACAGTGTCATTTTTGTCACACGTAACCACAGGCTTGTTTAATGGCAACACATTTGTAGCACTGTTTGGAGTCTCTGCAATGACTTTTGCAAGGCATCTCACACAATATTGCCTGTTGCTGTGTTCCTCAGGCATGCTGGGAATCAATATGGTTAGTAATAGCAATCACAATGAATGTGCATTATGAGTAATATTTTACTGCCAAAAGAATCAGCAATCATAATTTGTGCCTGTGTTAATTATATTTCCACTATGACTGGTACATAACTAGGTCAGAAAAACAGTCTGCAGCCTATATTTAGTAAACAAAATCATTTAAAATCCTTTCATTCAGTACAGAATACAAAGAAGAGATTCTGGTGGGAGTGCCTTTTGACTCACATTTCCCTTTAAAGTTTCAGCCCAGACTGGAGAAAAGTTAACAGTGTTTTGAATGAGTCTGAAGATGCTTGGAAGTGCCTCAGACAAGGATGCTTGAAGGGAAGCAGCGCTTTCAAGGACTTCCTGCAAACACACTTTTGAAAAGGCTGTCAAAAATGATATGCACACTATCACAAAGAAATACAGCCCGACAGCTGCACTTACACTTCCTTACAAACTAGCTATCAACTGTCACTATCCAATAGTTACTTGTCCAAAAAGAGGTAAAAAACCCAAACATACTAGAGGAGAAACTAGGGTTATAATATATTTAGAAAAACCTTGCATAATCCCCAATTTTTATGTGCAGTTTTGCACTGCATATCTGTATGAATCTGTGTGTTTAGATTAATTATGCCATTTGCAAATTATCATGAAAATAATAATGTGTTGTATCCAGATGTGGTGCATGCTCATGTCACTTAGAAGTTAAACAGTGCTTCCAGAAAAGTTCAGGCCTAAGTGATATTTCTTGGAAAAATATTCAGGCTTGCCTGCCCCCCTGTTCTTCAGACAGAATAAATCCTTTTAACACAAAGATTATCTCAGTTCAACAGGAAGTGCTCATGCTATAGCACTGCCTCTTGAATGACACCTGGGGAAGACCATAACATTTCCATCCCTCCCATTAATTAACTGCTGTAAAACCACACCTCAGTGACTGGAAGGGCAGTTCACCAGTAGGAAACAAACTTTGCTGTTCAGTGAGGCAGGTGTGCTGAAGGCAACTGCTTCTACAGACAACTATGCCTGGACAGTGATGGTCTAGACAATTATTTACACGCAGCCTTTCACCCCTAACTAAATTCACCATAAGGTTTATTTTCCTTAAGGAGTGATTATGTTAGCAGCTTCTCTTTATGATCAATAGTTGAAAGCTTTCCTAACTATTCCTGCACAAATTACAAGACATAGATGTTAAAATGCACATGAAGTAACTTTTTCCCACTTCTGCCTTAGCAATTTTTTTTCTATTAGTGATAGATTTATTGGAATACGAAACATGAACTTGAACTCATGTTAAACCTCTTATAAGAGATTATATGTCATAAAAGGGGAAATAAAAATAAGAAAAACCCCTGAAATTCATTTAAAAGATTCCACCAAAAAAAAACCAAAGAAAACCAAAACAAAAAAAAACCAAAAACAAACAAAAAAACACCCCCCCCAAAAAAAAAAAAAACACAAAAACAAAAAAAAAAACAAGCAACCACGCCAGCAGTGGGTAGAAAATAATGAAAATGTCCAGACTTTGCATATTCATAGAGTGGCAACAGCTAATTTATTTTTTACTCAGCAAGCCCTGGCAGCTATGTGGTTTCTTACTTTGAAAAAAAAAAAGGCAAAAAAAAGGAGTAGAGACACTGGAGTGACCATCCAGCAAAATAGAACTTCTGCTTCCATTTTTCAGTGTTAAGCCTTTTACACAAAACATCCATATAATTTATGAGCTAACACCTTCCAGCAGAGGAGAAAGAAAGAAAAAAATAGTAACTCTTCTAGGCTAGTTGTTGTCATTGACAACTCAATTTATATCTGATGCAATGATGGAAAATGTCATAAGTCATGCCATTAGCCTGTCATTAATAAACAGTTTGTCTCATTATTTTACAGTTTCTTGAGGCTAACAACACATTGATATAATGTGTTTTCCCACTCTGAAAGTAGTATTAAAAATGCATCAGTGGAAAAGCACTTGAGAAAAAAAAAGGCAATGACAATTTCTATGTTCTGTTTCACAGGTTTTTTCAGTTCACCTTGAAATTCATCCACTAAGAAATACATCCTAAAAACTTGCTGAAAAAAAATTATTGCAAACCTAAGGACAACTTGCATACCTGAATTCAACAATTTTGTTGTCTCCTTCTATGCAGCAAATCTCTTTGAGATTCCCCGTGCCTTACCAATCCTTAAATATTGCATGATATCCATCCCAGTACAGAAAATCTCTACAAGTTCATGTGCATCTGCTGTATATAAAGCCACACATGGACAAATATTTACTGTTAGTCTTAATCCTTTTAAATTTCTTCTGCAAGCTTAAAAGCATATAAGTAGTCAGAGGAATTAACCTAATTCTCCTGTAACATGTAAAGGTAAATAGTTTTCATCTAATCACCTTATGTTCTGGAATTCTTCCTGCCTTTAAAGTTACATAGATTGTAACTGTAGATTATTCTCTTAGATACACCAGGACATAGGAAAGTTGAGGTTAGACACAAATAAAATCAACCTCCTACCATCTATACTTTGAGATATTCTATGGCATTCTGTGGAAGAATGAAAAGCAAGGCTGAGCCACTCATCACAAGATTCAAGTAACATTTCCAATGCTATGCTTTTCTTTCTCTTCCTAAGTCCCTGCACTGTTACTCAGCCCACAACACCATTATTAAGATAATTCCTTGGTACAACTTTGTACTTACACAGCATGTTGTCTTTCAATAAATGTAAAAGCAATGACAAATTGCACTTGGCAAATAATTTTTTTAAATTACTGGCTCCTGATTTCTGTAGCTTTTGAGCACAGCTCCTCTGACAGTCTAAGAAGTCAAGGCAGCAATCAACATTTAATTTAAACACTGAGGGTTCATAACCCCAGGGAAACCTTGGCAGTCCATGCAAGTTCCAAGAGCTCATAAGTGAAATTGATTTTAAAAAATTATTTTTGTGAGGGAGCTATGAAAAACTTGAGGAGCCCATCTGCTTTAAAACAATAAAGAGTAGAAAACAAAAGAAGGGGGGGAAAAATGAATTCAAGGGTTCAGAACTACTTGAAATGAGCATGAAAACTGTTTTAAAATAACAGTGTCCTCAGTAAAGCAGACTATCCAAAAAATGTAAAGAATACCCAAAAACTGATCAAATTGCATTCAGCAGCAGTATAAGGAGCTGCTTATAAGGTGTTTCAGAGGCAGAAAGTCACCTATAAACTCTTTCAGTTTCCTGATACTGAGGAGATAGAAATACCCTGCTTGAATGGAAGTCACCTGGGCTTGTTGGGGAAGATTAAACTGTGAGCTCAAGAAATACAGGGAAAGGCCCTTCCTGCTTTAAGACATCTTATTCTCTAATTATTTTTTACTTTATTCCAAAAGCCAAGAATATCATTGCTTTGATAATATGTCATGGGCAAGAGAAAATATACGTAGACTTATTCCTCCTGTTTTTTAATCACATCTGTGAGACACAGATATCTATTTGGCTGAGGAGGTTAATTTGTTTCTGAAGATGCTTCTGAGCCTTGTTATTCAGCTTTTGGCAGCCGAGAGAAAGCAACATAAGAGTTTGAATTTATGTTAAATTGTATAATACTAAAAACTGCCTTTTTCATTTGGGTCAAGGATCTAAAATTTGTACAGAAAAGCAAATAGAACCTGAAAATTCAGGGCAGTAAGTAAATTTGTTTAGATTAGTTTTCTTGGACTTTTCTTTATCTTATGCTGGAGATCTACTTCTTGCCTCTGACAATCCCACGAGATTTCCAACAGCTGGAAAAGGCCAGGTTGTTTGCCACACACAAGTTTTCAAGAGAACCTGAAGGAGGTGAACCAGCCACAGCTGCCAGGGCTGTTCAGTAGCAGAGGTCCTGGAGCTCCCAGGGTCCTCAACATTGCCCCATTTTAAGACAAAAGCATATGTCCAAGGCAATATTCACAAATTTCTCATCTTCTATCAGCAAGGGACAAACATGGGAAGCATGCCACCGGTAGTCCAATGGAACCTGCAGAGCTGCCTGTGAATATTGCCACTGCAGTCCACAGAGGTACATCATTTATTTACTGCTCAGCAGACACTTCCTTTCCCCTTTCTGCCTTCTCTTCTAGCTTGCATGCATGAGGAGGCATGTCCTCACACTTTTTTGGAACTTTCTCAGACCCATTCCCAAAGTGGCTTATTAAGTATTTCCTTCAATATAAGAAGAAAACCTAAACAGAGATCTGCAAATACACCTTCTTCTGGGAATGACAAAGGAGGCAGAGTCACAAAACAAGTAAGCACCTTGCATACTGTAGGAAAATATATGATTTATGGAAATAATTGATCTCTAGAATAAAGTGATTTCCCATAATTTAAAAAAGGAAAACTTATATGCTGATAGTCTTCTCTACCAAAATAGAAGGAATATGCATGGGGTAGAGATGAGGGTAAGGACAAAAGGCAAACAAACAAGATGTCTATGTATGCCCAAAAATTATAGGAAAAATATATTTTTACTTGTACTACACTGTTTTGCTGTCAAGTATTTCCCCATAAATATACTGTTTTCTTACTTTTATTTTTTTCTTTCATCAAATAAAACCATGTTATTAAAAAGTAATGAGTGTGGAAGATGACTATGGCCAGAGTCTCCAGATAAATCTGAGAAATATAAACATTGTAAACCAAAAATATTATAGAGAAAAAGAGTAAGTTCTTTTGGATCAAAATATCAGACCTAGAAGGAAAGTTAACAGAAGTCATTATAAGCATGATTACCTCCAGAGACTGGGAAAGGTCATTAATGTTCCTCAAAGCAGCTTACCATGAAGTAAAATATATATTTAATTATGTTATATATATAAAGAAATTTTAAAAAGCTACCTAAAACAAATATAAAATCGCAGAATGTTTTGGTTTGAAAGGAACCTTTCAAGTTCTCTAGTTCCACCCTCCTGCCATGATCAGGGACACCTTTCAACAGACCAGGTTGCTCAGTGCCTCATCTAACCTGAGCTTCAGTGGTGATGCATCCACCACCTCTCTGGGCAACTTGTTCCAGTGTCTCACCACACCCTTAGTAGAGAATTTCTGATACTAAAGGAAAAAAGATTTTGAAAAATGTAAGGAGATAGAGAAAACTGAGCAGAAAAGAGCCCACAAATCCAACCTTTTGCCCTGTCACCACCTTATTCATCCCAGCAGTGAATATTTCACATATAAGCTGAAAAGAGTTGTTATGTTAGCTTGGGATTGCAATCTCAGCCTCTCAGACAAAGGTGCCTAGGGGCAGAAGAAACTGGCACTTTTAAAAGCAGGATAGTTTTAAGGCAGCTACTTTACAGATCAGACTAAACAGCAAGAGGTTATAGGGGTGAGACTTGGGACAACATGTTCCCAGAACAGAAATAGGCATTTACAGCAGCCATCCTGGCATTTCAAGGGAGCTCCTCAACCCATCTGGTAAACCTATCCACTTTGGGGTTCTTGTGCAGTCCTCTAAGCAGAGAGGAGAAGGGAAGGGCACCTAAACAAAAGACTTCAAAAGAAAGAAAGGCTCTGCTGAGAACTGACTGTATTTCAAAATTCCTTTGTCAAATTGAAGATTTTGCTGTAAACCATTTCAGCCTTGGTGAACCAGCATTTAGAGATTTTCACTTTTCTTCTAGTGAAGTTTTCACTGATTTTTGTTAGCCAAAATATCTCAAGCTAGTATGTTCAGCCTTACCTGGTAAGAAACAAAAGGTTGTTGAAAGATATTTTTGCAGCTTCAAAAAAAACCCAGCAAAATGATCTGTCCCATTGGAAGCATCTAAAGGGAGTAAATGGCAGTTCACCTTCAAAGTCTTCACAAAGGTATTAATGTAAACACTTCTTCACTTTTGGTACCTCTGCTCTCCCCCAGCATCCCAATGCAACAGATGGTCTAGCTCAGCTGTGTACATAAAACAATACAGCTTGAAATTCCGCTGCCTTAAGTGAAGTTTAACTTAAGTTGCACTGTTGCCAGGAGGAAGTGGGTCAATGACATGGGAGTATATGGTCATATTGCAAACATCTGTCTAATTTTTGTTGCCTGTGTCCTCTCATTTCTCCAGCCACATCGCAGAGCATGAGGCAACGCATCATTTTCCACTCAAGTAACCTTGGTTATTTGGGAATTGAGATTGATTTTCCTGATTTTGTACTCTGAAGATGCAGTGTGGGCCTGCTGTACAACAGTATGAGGGGGCATCAGGCTCAAAGGAATTTGATGTTCTGTAACAGCAGTTCTGAACTGCAGAGCTGGTAGCTTCAGGAACAAAATGTAACATGCTGCTCAGGGAAATGAGAAATCTTCCTCTAGCCTATAGAGACAAGGCACTTGGCTCTATATAGGCACTTCTACCTCTTGCAATGAGTGTTTTTCATTTCTTTCTGTCTTGCTTGTACTTTTTCTGGTTTGATTAGAATGGTTTATATGTTTGCATCTACCAGATCTGCTTAGTAAATAGTTTTGGTACTAGCAGGGACAATTAAATAAAACAGAGAAGTTTACTCTGGCTTACTCTGGCTCTTGCCATTTGCAAGATAGATGGGTCAGAAGGACAGTAAAAACACCATTGAATCTAGAAGACATCAGTAGAAGAGCTTATTTTATTTTTTTTTAGTAGAAAAGTTTTTTTTTCTACTATGCTAAGACGAAAAAAAAGTTCTTACTCTGATTGTTTTGCATTTCTTTTATGTATCAGTGAAAATTCTACAAATAACCAGGTAATAACACAATATTTTATCTTCCTTTCATTAAGGCTGATCTTTACACCAGCTGGTATAGAACATTCAGTTAATGTTTTCTTTTCAGAAAACACTTTCATTTTAGAGATTTTGGACATTTGTGATAGTCGCTAGAAAAGGCCATATCTTCTGGTTCCTGACAGGCCTTCCTCAACAAGTTCACAAAAGGCTCCCCCTAATGGTAAGAGAGGTAAGAGAAAATAAGTCTAATTCCTATTTCGTTAAGGTACATCTGGAGAAATTTGCTTAGCTGCTCAATAGGAAATTTGGTTAGCTGGTCAAAAACACATCTGCATTAGACCTTAAAGTTTCGTGTATAAATCAGTTAGAAGGAAGAGTGACATGTAAAGGAAGAGATGGGAAATTCATTTAGTAAACAGGAAAAGGTGTCAGCAGGAATTAGTAAAAACCACTTGAAAACTGGAAGACTGTACTCTGGTATTTTGAACAAATAAAGCAGTTTGAGCAAACTAAGGGAAAGATGTTATGTCTGATGTTTAATGAAAAAAAATGCAGTTGCATTAACTTCCACATTTAGAATATAACTGTGAACTCTATTAGCAGTTCCTCTACAAATGTCTACAAATTGTGTACTTTATCTGAATAATGATGAACCAAATCAAGTAAACATCACACTGTGTCATTATCACATTTAAATCTACTGATCAGAATATATGTTTGATTTTGTAAATTGAAACCTGTTGCAATAAATGCAACATCTTTCCATCCCAGGGAAAAAAAGTCATCTTGCGCTTTATTTTTCCTTTTATTTAGGCCAATGCCACTGTTAACTGGCTTTACAGAACAAGAAAAAGGGGATCTTTTCTAACCTGGTTTTCACTCATTTTACTTGAAATCACCACATTCCCCATTATCACATAAATATATGTTGATTAATGGCATCATTTATTTTCAATTTACACTAATTTCAGAGCTCAATTTTTGGAAATTATCCATATACAATTTCTGTGACCATGTTCAGATAACATGTACATGTGATATGATATCAAGTCGAGTTATAAGGAAAGATTGAGACAGTAATTCTCCAATGGGGAAATAAAAGAATCAAATAAAAGTATAAAAATCCATTTTTAAAGCAAGCATCAATGGTCATGCCCAAGTGACTCAGATCATGTTTAAATTCCAAAACTGCTTGAAGAAATAACCCTGTATAGATTTTTCATTGCCACTAAGTGGGCAATTATCTGATACATATATCAACCAGTTCTTTCATAATATTTTGATTCCAGGAATTATGGGACATTTCTTACAAATCATGAACGTCCTTTATTCTTGGAGAAAAAATGTCTGCCCATTCACTAATTTTAAAAATGTCAGTTAAGGCAGAAGTATTATGTGTGAGATGAAATAAAATCATATTACAAAATATTAAGGACCTCCTGCAGCTATTGGGGTTTTCAAGTGACATTTAATATGTTTTTTCTCCTTAAAATTATTAATACTTTAAAAATCAAAATGAAATCTAATACTACTCCTCTCACACTGATATCATATCATCAGGATTTATGAGGAATTATAAGTTAGTCCTATGCATAGCATTTGAATAAAATATCTTTCCATGCAGTTTAGGTCCCATTATGAAATATTTCAAATCTGTCTGGTATTATTAAGATTGGAATTTTGATTAAAATACATAAGTTATTTTTGTTTACACAGTTATTATGTAAGTTTGGACTTTGAGACATGTATAAACCTCTCAAATCTGATTTCCAAACCTAGGAGATTTCAATACATTCACTAATTTCATAAATCCCGTTTCATAGAAAGTTATCAACACCTGAATGCTGGAAATTAAATTGTTTACTTAGAAAACATTAAAAATTAATTGAGTAGGTTTAAGTGCAATAGTAACTCGCTCATGGCTTAGCATTAACGGGCCCTTTCTAAAGTTGCAGGTGAACTTGAAATGACCTCTGTTAGCACAAGTGGCTGAGCTGAGGAGTAAACAAAGACAGCTTATCTTTACATAAGGGCTGCACCAAGGCTGGCCCAGGTGGGACGATAAGAACACTTAATGACCTGTCCATGTGGACATGGAAGAAGAATCCAAAGAGGTGTTAGAAGACCCCAGACCACAAATCATCATTACACCAAGAGGAACATGCAGGGCAGATGACTACTGGGTGCACATACCAAGAGGGTATAAAGCCCCAGGGGTTTCTTTGTTCAGGGAACCTCTCCAGAAGCACTCATCTAGAGCTGGCTTGCAATTAAAATTACACTATAAAATTAATTTCTAATATTCAATAAAAAAACCTTGATTTAATCCCCAGAAAAACATAATTAAAAATGAATGGCTCTTTTTTTACACAGTTAGCCTTTAAATGCTTACAAGAGGCATTTTGTCCTCAGTGCTTTGAGAGGTAATCAAGAGCTTCTTTTTCTCTTTAATTACTGTCTTTTCATTTTTTTCCAGGAACACAAAATTAGCAAAATGTCTACATCCCATTGAAGCAATGAGACAAATTATTTTCTACATACTAAAGTGTTTTGACCTTAGATAGGAAGCCTATAACATCTCCAAGGAAACACTAAGTTGAAATCTAAACTTCAATTAAGATTATATTTGAGGGTAATTATTTGGGCCACAAAATGTAATTTGCTTTATCACTGGTCATTACTCTTTCAAAACTGTAGAGTGACTGTGCCCAGTGGCCTCAATCAAAATCTGTTTGTGTACCTGCCTTGCTTTGAAGCTCCAGCTGGATGGATAGCCTTCATTACCTGGTAGGTTATAAATGTGTTCAGCTCCTCTGCTGTAGTGTCTGCTGGCAGAGGGCACTGCAGTCCAAAAGTAAATCTCTTTCAATGTACTTCTGGTTGCAGACTAAGGTTCTTTGGGAATTCCATGCTTTGAAATGGTTTATGTGAATGTCACACTCTTTCATTATCTTTTGAATAGAGAAAATTAAATATTAGTCACTTATGCTAAAATGCTTACTAGCCTTTAAATTTTTTTAATGAATAAAAAATACATGAAAGAATACCTGAAAGGCACCTGTTGGCATGTTTGTAAAAGGAAGAGAGTTTCACTTGTAAATCTCTAAAATTTCTCTGTGTTGCAACTCTGAGTGGTCTTTCAATGGCAAGAAGGTGCCAGTATTTATGAGCTTCATGCTCAGGGACTTGACAGAAGTGTGAAGGTTGCAGATAATAAACTATGAATATGAGGGAGTAGAGGGGGACTGTACGAGGCAGGAAAAAAAAAAAAGGTAGAGTCTTATTCACTCATGCTGGTGAAAGTTACCAGGAATACCCCAAAACCAAGGCAGGTGAAAACTATATATTTGCAATGCAAGCAAGATTCAGAGCCTGAGTTTAATCCCTATCTTTTCAACTAGTACCACCACCACAAAGGCTTATCCTAGGAGTTTAATAGGGTGATGTGAATACTGCAGTAGACAAATAGTGTATTTATAGTAGAAATGCATTCTGGTGAGAAATCTAGGTGTTCACACTTGTTAATAACGCGGGAAAATTTTGGCAAGTCATTGTTCATTCTGCTTCTCTGCCTAGGCTTTCAAAAAAGAAAAAAATAAAGGTTTTTAAAACTAAACTTCCTGCTACTGTTTGTTAACCAAAGATGGCAATAAATGATCCTTTGACTGCTCATAAATAACCTCTTAGGTGAGTCAGTAGGATTAATGTTGTTCCCTAAACAATGATTTCTTATATAGCAGTTGACCAACAGGTAGGAATGTAGAGAAAAGACACAGATCTGTTGGAGCATGTCCAGAGGAAGGTGCTCAGAAGCCTGGAACACCTCTCCTGTGAAGCTGGGCTGAGAGAACTTCAGCTGTGCAGCCTGGTGGAAAAAAGGCATTACACTACCTAAAGGTGCCATAAAAGAAAGATGGAGACGACATTCAGCAGGGCCTGTTGCAGCAGAGCAAGCAGTAATGGTTTCAAAATAGAGGGGATAGATTTGATCAGCTCTAAGGAAGAAGTTTTTCACAATAACTGATGAAACACAAGCACAGGCTGCACAATGAGGTGGTGGGTGCTCTATCCCTGGGAATGGTCAAGGTTGAATGGGGTTCTGGATATAGATGATGATATCCCTGCTCGTGGCAGGGGGTTTGGACTTGGAAACCTTTAAAGGTCCCTTCCAACTCAAACTATTATATGATTCTATGACATTCTGTAATTCTGTAGAGCAACTGAGGAAAAATGAAATTTAAAAAAAAAATAAAAGGAAGGGAAAAATAAGAAATCACTTAGAGAAACGTACAAGTTTATACAGCATAAGAGCAATACCAGAAAGCAAAATATTGTTATTATGGGAAATCTTCCTAGTGGTATAGCAAAGATGGTTATTTTAACAGTCTAGTACCTAAAACAATTCTGGGCCTGCAGCAGAAAAATTATGAATTTAATGTGCAGTACTATTACTTATTTTTATATTACACCAGTATACTGGTGAAAATGCTGCACCCTATGGGAATGCAAAGCTGAGATCCCATATGAGAACAATATTACCACTAAGAGAAAATATTTGCCAGGAAATCCATATTTACAGGGGAATTTGCTGTGGTTAGCTGGAGAGAATTCTTGAACATGATTTACTTACAGAGTATGTGGTTCTGTTGGCAACTATTAACTAGGGAATAGACAGATACACTGAATTTTGTAAGTACTATTTTATAGTTTGAAACAAAAAGGCTTTTTTTCCGTCAGGCATTTCTTTTAAGAATCATTCTTCTGCCGTTCATTTTGAAAGATAAGTGGTATATGTATGATCTGTTGCTCTGAAGGGTTTTAAAAGGAACTCTTTTTACTGCTTGGGCATGGAGCTGATGTTTTGGTTTGGAGTTTTTTTGGTTGGGTTTTTTTGGGGTTTTGCTGGTTTTGTTATTTTTTTAATGTAATTTGAAAGAATAGTTTTATCAGAGCAAACTTCTTCACTATCTCTGGAGGGCCTTAAGATTGCTGACAAACAACACCGTAACAAGCATCTATAACTACTAGAGGTCACTTTTTAAAAAGAAGAAGAGATACCAATATATGATGTATACAGAGCAGGCTGATAGATAGAAGGCAGTTTCTAATAGTCTCTAGGAATACCCAAGTAGAAAAGCCAGGATTTTTCAGTACTTTTCCTAAATGTCCACTCTGCTCCAATTTGTATTTGACATATTTCCACCTTGAGGAAGTTGCCCCTTGGTTGTCTACAAAGTAATTTTCAGTCAAAATTAGTAAAAATATTTTAATGAGATGCAAACTAAAATAAATCATTATCTATATCAGAAATATCACAGGAAAAAAATGTCCATGTTATGTTATTAAATATGTCAAAAAATGTTAGCTAAAATTCAACTGGTTTGGTAAACAAAATTGGTTGCATATCCAGTCTCTCACTCCCCCGAGCTGAGGGCTGGGAAGGGCAAGGAAAGGAGTGGAATAGTGGGAAAGGGAAGGGAAAATACCAACCATCATTACAAAAAACCCAAACAAATCACACAATGAAACCTTTGGGGAAAAAATGCGATTGGTAAAAAATAAATAAGATTTGAAAGGGAGCACTTTCATTTTACCAATGAGATATTTAGTCATTCATCTGCCTTTAGCCCATTAGAGCTAGACCAAAAAGATATATGAATATTCAATCACACATTAATTACTTCATTTGCATATATAGGTACTTAAATAATGTTTTCAACACCAGACTTTGCCCATCAAGCACATTTTGGCACATTGAAATAAAGGATGATGTTAGAATAGCCTTATTCCCTTCAAGCAAATATTATTAAAATTACACTATTACAATAACAGATAATAAGCAGGATCTTTTATGTTTAAAATTAAGTTCTCTAGTACTCCCAAATGCTGGTAAGTTATATGAAAAATAAAAAGAAAAAAACACACACAGAACCCACAAACAAATAAACAATGTGTCTAACTTCCATGCAATTTGGTCTTGAAGAAGGGATCCCATGGCTGGGGTAATAGAGATGGATGATCTTCAAGGTCCCTTCCAACCCAAACCAATCTATGATTTATGGTTGGTGGGGTGTCCTTTTAAGTAAAAAATGGCATGCCCAAACAGAAATACCATCTAATTTCAGGTGTGTGTGATTTCTGCAGTGACAAGCCATGCTGTAACTTGTTTGTGTTAGTATCATGAATTGCCACCACCAAAAGCAAAAGGCTAAAACAGAAAACTATATTGCACAAGAAAATATTTTATGTGCACCTCTCTCATACAATCTTCACAACTCCCCTGCAGTTAGGTCACTCTTACTCATTACTACTATGAAGAACTATTAAAAATAGATTTCAAGCAAGACAATCTGCCTTACTGTCACCTTTGACTCCCATCTTGTCCCCCCTTGCAAAGCAGCCTATGCCTGCTGCTCCCATTCAATTTCATAAACAGCTCAAGGAATTAGTTTAGAAACTGCTTATTAAAAAGCAGGATACCACCCTCTTCAACACATGCTTATTTCTCTATTCTTTGCTCCTTGCTCTAGTTCCAGCTTGAGTATGAAGCTCCTATTAATAAAAATGCACCGTAAAAAGTCCAAACACAGATTGGTACTTGTCTTTTCATGGTGGCAGTGTATAGCAGACAGCTTGCAGCCATCAGTCAGTCACACTGACCTTCAGTTACACAATGACCCATGAGCTTCTTACATTTTTAATAGGAAAAGAAAAAAAGCAATTACAGTGGCCACTTAGCTGCAAGTTACAAAATCCTTTTAGCATTTGGGAGTTTTATTTTTTTTCTCTCCAAGAAGTTAAGAAATGGGAATATGAATCAAACCACCGTTTGGATACTGCTCATGCTGCAGAATAGCATTTTGTAATGAGAATGAAGTTGTTATGCAATTCATGTTAATATTCCAAAAATAAAGTTGATTGTATGGGGTGGGATTATGCAGACAAAAAAATGTGACTAGTTTACATATACACAAATATGCATATGTGTGAATGTGTATCAGATGAAAAACATTTGCCTACAAAAAGTGCCACTTTAATTTCAAAGGCAATTTCGATTTCCCTGAGAAAATTGGTGTGGATTTTCTGCTATAGTCATTTATTATTTTAATAATTTAACACCTAAAGCTTTCAAGAAACAGACACCATAGGACTTTAAAAAATAAACAAATTAAGTAGAAGATGAGAAGGATGGGAAAACTAAAATTATAAAGAAAACAGCAGTAATGTTTGACATATAAGGCAAGAATCCATGGAGTTTTTTCTGCCATTCATGCAGTGTATGACCTGCTTAATTATCTCACATGATCTCCTAACCCTTATGAGTTGGATTCTAAAAAACTGCTCAGGTTTAGGCACCATGAATTAGTTTTCTATAGGATTTACCCATAAGTTCATAACAGTACAAGTGGTCTCTAAAATTACTTAAAACATTGTTAAATATCGAAATAGAAGATCCTTCTACACTTCATATCCATTAGCAGGTATTTCTCTTATAAAGTCCTTTTTGCTTTTAAATTTGACAGGTAATGTCATAACAGCTTGGAAAGCATTAGCAACCTTTGAATTATGATGTTTCATTTCTATAGTCAGTTGTTTACCTGGGTGGCTGAAAAGTATAAACTTTCCTTTCTGTTTAGAAGAATGGCTCTCAATAAAAATGTTGCTTTGGAACAAATGGTGTATTTTGCAGCTGACTTCCTCTGTAGGAAGAGCTCCTGTGGCATCAGCCCCATGTCAAGCTGGCAAGAGCAGAGTTATGAGCCTGCAGAGGGTTCTCTCTGGCCAGTTTTATACAAGCAAACATGAGGTAGAAATGTCAGTGGGAAAGATTTTCAATTAGGCAGACTTTTAGCACAGGCAAATTGTGTGATGACAACACATTCTCTGATTGTCTGTGCTGCCCAGAACGTGAGGCCAAGTCCCTCCCAAGGGCAGCAGTGCCACCAGCTCTCCCAATGCAGTTCCCAAGCCTCTCAGGGGTACCCCAGGTAGCTCCTTAGCCCTCTATCTGCACTCCTTAGCTAGTTCCAGGCTTCCAGTTTGTGAGCCAAATGATCATGCCAAGAAAACTCTACTGGGGAAGAAAAGTCTGTGTAACATGCAGTCTGCATAACATGCTTGACTCAACAACATTAAGCCTCATGGAAATCCACCAATAGCTACCACCTTCCCTGGTATAGCTCCAGCACATCTTTTCTTACTCTTGTGCTAAAGCTGGCAGTGTGTCAGCATCCTGAACACTGGCAAGAACTGCTGCAGTGTCTCAGAGCTCGAGAGGGAATGCTGAGTGCTGAGGGAAGGCAGATGCTCTTACCAGCCCCAGCCACTAAGGTCACTGCTAGCTCGCCCCAGGGTGGGTACGCTGTAGCACCAGAAGGTGAAACCAGCTTTCCCACACACATCAGCTCAAAAATGCTTTCTTGTCACTATGTTGTGTTATTAACTGACTCAGAAAATTTTAATCTGTTTTGGAGATGTATATGAGAATAAATGCACTAGAATGCATCTGAGATTGAGATTTCTTGTTTTATAAGTAATTTTTGAAGTGTTGATGTATTTACTCAAAGAACTACTTGAAAGTAATCTCTTACAGAATCTGTTTCTTATCAGTGACAGAACATAAATGATGCTTCTTAATATACATATATAAGCACATACATAATTTATATTTAGTAAATTTAAATTACCTGTTCAAAAGGTGACATGAAGTTTCCAAAGTGACTAATGTTCTTTGATTCCAGTCCAAAGTCTTTCATGATAAAATATTATGAATCTTTGATTTAGTGAATGTGTTGTTGGGTAATTAAATTTTAGTATATTTGGTATTAGAAATAGATGAAGGATTTCTACATCAAGAAATGTAATATTAATTTGTAAGTGCTGGATATTTTAACTAAGAATAGTTGCACACTATTATTGTAACATTTTCTCTTTTAGAAGTCTAAGTCAAGTCTCAACTATTGCATTTGTGGCATAAATCAAAGAAAATATTCCTTAGAGTTCAGTTCAATAATAAAACCACTTTGCAATCAGATATATATAGTGTAGGTCTGCATCCAATGTTTCCACCAAATAAAACCTTTCTGCTGTCAATGCAAGAGATAAACTTTGGTCATGGCACAGCTTTCAGACAAAAGCTGCAAATGCTTTTCCTTCATTTAGAACATGTACAAATGCAGAGCAGACATGGCTTTGGCTGTAGAAGATTCTATGTAGGTATTGCACATGGTTTATCCTCCAAGCTTATTCTTATTCAATGAATATGAAGAAGAAGGGAGTGTGCAGGGCTGCTGTGGTGTTGCTGCTTTCTGCACGTTTATCCTTTTCACACCGTGCTCTCATCTGGGCAACAAATGGTGGTTGAGGAAAACACAAACCAGACAGGAGACATACCTGCTCCTCATGAGGCCTTCTGGGCTGATAGAAGGACAGGAAATCACAGATGGTCACTTTAATCAAATCTGTCCTTCCTGTCAATTTAAAGAAAAAAGTTATGACTCCCTAAACAATAAAAATCTTCTGTTTAACATTGATAAACAATCACAGATGTGAATACTTGTTTTTGCATTCAGCATATTCACCTGGAAAAGAACTAATCATTGCAAAATACCTTCTAAAATGCACCTTCTAAAGCAAATAAGCCTTTTTCAAATCACACTGTGAATGCCAGATGAAATAAGTAAGTATAACATGCTAGGAGAATAGTCTGTTCTATAACCCTGGAAAGACTAGAAAATCACAGAATCACAGAATCTCTAGGTTGGAAGAGACCTTTAAGATCATCGAGTCCAACAGATATTTTAACACCTCAACTAGATCATGGCACCAAGTGCCACATCCAGTCTTTTTTTAAACATATCCAGGGATGGTGACTCCACCACCTCCCTGGGCAGATGATTCCAGTATTTGACCACTCTTTCCGTGAAAAACTTCCTCCTTAAGTCTAGCCTGTATCTCCCTTGGCGCAGCTTGAGACTGTGTCCTCTTGTTCTATGGACACACCCATACTCTTCTGAAAACATCTATACTGGAAAAATAACTGTTAGAGCCACAAGACATTTAAATTAATTTCACATAAGTGTACTTTCCATTACTGTGGTCAAAATATCTTTTTCTAAGATTACTGTCTTTCCTCATTTCTCATGAAATTGATAAAAATCATTATGTTTGTTTGATCTCAGGGTGTTCATATTTATTTTTCCATGCATGAGAAAATTTGAAACCAACAAAATAAACTATTACCAAGATGAAGACATAATTGATTACTGTCAAACCTTTGTCCCTTCTGATTTTCAGTCCTACAATAAAAAATTCTGTTATTTTGAGGGACATAACTTCATAAGTGAAGGAAGAAAATAATTTTCCATTTATTATTTTATGTCTATAAAGACAAGATTTTAAAAGAAAATGAAAAATAAATGGTTTTATGTTTCAAGGGAATAAGTACTTGCATTTTCCTGCTGGATGCCTTTTTAATGCTGTTACACAAATCTCTGAGGTTTCATAAGCAAAAATCCAATCTTTACCAATAAAATCTAAAGAAAATAAAGATAAGGTTCTCTCAAAAACAGCTGTACAAATTTTTCAGATCTGAACCTATCAGGTTCTTTAGAATTTGACAGCAGGAAAAAAAATCAAAACCATAGAGAATTATTCTTGTTTAAACCCAAATTAAGCTTGGAAATAAAGCTGTACTTCTTGTAAAAGGTTAAAAAGCTTTTCCAATAAGAACAGATAACACCTTTCTTTGTACATGATTTCTGAATTCAAATAACATGAAAAAGTCAAATATGACAAGAATTGTCTATAGTATAACACTTGGAATACATAGCATTCTCTACAGTGGGTAAGTAATTGGAGTTTTCTTTCATTTGACTTTAAAAAGTCAAAGATATGCATTTCAAATGTGCTAGCATATGCTGAAGACAGACACCAATTAAGTAAAAATGCAAAAGCAAACACAAAAGCTTCAGGCTTACCAACAGGATCTGCTGTAAAAATAGGATTAAACAAAGGCAAAAGTAACCAATGCAGTTGTACTAAGAACTGAATTTAAAAGAAGTGCTAGACTGCTAACATTGCACATTAGCCTTGAGCCTGACCTGTCATATTTAGTGCATTCTGCTTCTTTATTGACAAAACGAGCTATAATTCATATTTCTACCAACAGCATGTCTTAAAATCTGACCATGAACCACTGAGGCAATTGCCCCCATCTTTGCTTTCTTCTTAATCTACTACTGCAATAATTACATTTCCAAAGATGTTAAAATAATACAGAAAAGCAATCTCTGTAGTTATGAATGGACTGCATGTTCTGAAATTCAGCCTATTGCTTGACCTGCAGCAGCATTACTGGCATGAATGAGAGAAGGGACTCAGGTGGATCCCACCATTTCCAACATTTTCCTCTTTGGATGGTTCAAAGAGTAGAAAGAACAGTAAATAGGATTGAATCTGACATTTTCAATCAAGAAGGGAGTGTGCATTACAGCACAACTTTAAATAACACTGTAAAATTTTTGCAACCTCAAGTTGGAAAGAGAACAAATCTTGAGTCCTACCCCAGAACCTCACTGTATACCCAACCTATTTTTCAAGTTGGATGTACTGGGAATGACCACACTCACTCAATGCTTGGCCCTTTCTAACAAGGTAAAGGGCTAAATGCCTAGAAAATAAAGATGAAGACAGCAGTAAAATAGAAATCAAATACCAGAACAGAGTAGAAGTCTTAGTTATAAAATAAACATAAGGAAATGACGTAACTCAGGTCTCTTGACCAACTTGGTAGATGGCCTCAGAGACAGCAATAATAGGTAAGCATAATTTGACCTAGTTTTTGCAACACTAATAAATTGTGATAACTGTACCTAAGAAAACCACAGAGAGGGGTGGTTAGATTTTTTTCTTACCTAAAAGGAGGCTTCTAAAGTTTAACAGTTCTATTTAAAATCATTTCAAACTGTAGCCATCAGGATTTGGATCCCCATTTTCCCACTGTAACATATAACACAAGTTATACAGAACATATAGCTGGCTTTCATCCATGCTGTAACTTGTTATTTTATCATCTACCCAGGACAAATAATTAAGAGGGTCGTAAAGCCAAAGAGTATCTGTCTTTATCACAGAGTTCAGCAACATGACAGGCAAGACTACAGAATTATTTTTAGATATGAAGGTCATAAATATTTAAATTTGGTGGATTTAGAATTTTAAAAGAAAAGACCATTAGAAACTATGCTGTTGGAGAGACTGATTTTCTCTTTTTTGCTTTCTAGACCTTGATTTCATTCCACAGCCTACTGATTTACTTTACATCTAAATGTATTTCAATAAAACATCTGGAAAATGTAACTATACTTCATTAAAATCTGTGAATATATTTCCCCAGGAGTCAGTACTTTGAAAGAAATCTCAAGAAATCTGTCCTGTTTTTTTCTGTCAAGCATGTATTCAAGGTTCTTCTGTATTAGTCTAATAGTTTATGTTAGAACATGGTGAAAAATAATCAGAGAACATAATTTCTAAGACTTTTTTTTTGTTCACTCCTCTACCATTAGTTTCTAAGTTCTTTATTTTTAAAAAAATTTAGACAATTTTCAATTACTGACATGCATATTTTTTTTCACTTAAATTTAATTCAAATTGGTATTTAACATGCACCCAGTGTTCTTAATTATTTTATTAATCAGTTCTTCATCTACTGCTAACTAGATCTCATCCAATGTGTCCATGGAGAAGATGCTGCTTACATACAGTGCAATATAGCACAAAGTTTTGAAACAGGACAACAACAAGTGACTTGGTCAGCTCTAGAACAGCTCCAAGAAATATTTTGCACATTCTCAGGCTTTGATGGTAAATCATGAGACTGATGTACAGTTGCAATACTTAGAGACAGAGGTCTGCCTTTTTTGTAAGTGAAGCTTCAACAGCATGCAGTTTAGCAGAATCTGATAATGAACAAAGAGGCATTTAAAACTCTTAAACACAACAGATCCAGTTGTTCTGGACATTTCAGTTCCTAACAGTTATTATTGTTAATGATCTGTAATATTTTTTTCCTCAAGTTGTCCTAATGCATATTTTCCATTCAACTTTTTACTCAAAATTAGCTGGCTTTCCCATCTGTACTCCATCACAGGAGTGTTTTTTCATAACCAATATACTTTATTATCTTTCCAAACCCTTTTTATACTGCAGATGCTAACACTAAAACATCACTTTGAAGCATTTCTCAGTCTTAGTTAGCACCTTATGAAGAACAAATATTTTTTACTATTAAAAAAGACTGTATAAACTATTACAAAAGCCATGCATAACAAACATGCCTGGATGTCTCTTAGAATTTCTAAGGAGTCAATATATAGAGATACAGCTGACAGAGACAGTATTGTATCCTTGGTTATATAACATCTGAGCACCTCACACTGTTAACATGCAACGAGGTCATCTTGGGAGCTCCCACATGTAAATGAAGAATTGGGAAAAAAGGGAAAAAAGCTGACTTTGCCACCAATCTAGTTTAGACAACGGTAATCAAAATATGCTTCACAACCCTGTCGCATTCTAATTACTGAGCCATTGTACTTTGAAAGAGGCTCAATTGATCTATTCTTTGCACATTTTACTATGTAAAGGCAAAATAAAAAAATAAAGCAAAAAACCCAGCTACCTATGACCCTTTCTGTTTAATACTTTTCTTTTAAAAAACAAAGCAGAATGTTTCTGTGCGAGAGCACAGACTTTCCCTGCTCTTAAAACAGCTGACAAATGAGCAAACTTCTGCTGTCAGTACAAACCACCACTTGAAGTATGACTAGAGACTACAGGATGGTATGAACTTTTCTCTCAACACTGCCATAATGAATAGGAAAACAACTAAACTTGCTAACATCTGAAATAAAAAGGCACAAGTCAAGTTGTCCTGACTGTGAAACTTTGTGATGCCTCGAAGCAACACATAAAATTCAGCTCTGCACCAGTGGTGAACTTTTAGTACTTGTCATATCAGAATGGAACCAACAGGCTTTTGATTACTTACTTGTCTCCACACAACCTCTTTTTTTCTTACGTTTTCAAAGGCTGTGCCTGCTCATCTGCATGCAGCTGCAATTGCCTGAATTATTCCAGCTTTAAGCTTCAATTTTTACACCCCTGCTCACAGCCCATAATCTTGGTGAGAGTCAGTTCCCTCAAAATGGTTGCAGATTACTCAGTAGTACATAAAAGGAACTGGTGGAAGAACTGTGAACAACAACAACAAAAAAAATTAAACCGCAAAAAGGAGAAAACATGATCCTGTGACTTAGAAAATGTGTCAGCTATAAACACACTGGAATAAAATTAACTTTGAAACCTCAGCAGAAATAAATGTTCACAAATTATCTCAGCAAATAAAAACACACTAACTGTTGATTTGTCTTACCTAGGTGAGCAGATGAGAAGTTTTGTGTTTCTTTTTAAGAAATAATGCACCCTTCAGGCACTGCTTCTGAAATAATGATACAGTTTAAAACCTGACAAGATTACATGAAACTAACACTGCTCCTACTAACCGAGTCTTATATTAAAAGTCTGATAGCTCAAGAGCCGTTGGGCTGCAAATGAAGGCTCGCTCCTGTAAAGAATGGTCTTTGAGGGACTCCTTGGTTTCTGTTTTCCTGAAGCAGTATGTGCACACAATCTGGTCCCTGTTGGTGCAAACACCTCTTCCTCCGCAGCTTCTGGCACACGAAGCTGTACTTCTGTCTTTCATCCAAGCCGTGTATTTACACATCATTTTGAAACTTCATCCTCTCTTTTCTCCTTTCTTTTCAATACTTTTTCAACTGTCTTGCACCCTCTTTCAATTGTGTTACATACAGCTTAAACTTTAGTTCTCTTAAATGCTGCAGAGCAGGTTTTTTGCTAATGAAGTTACTACAGGTTACCAAAATTAGTATATAATTCCCTTGTCTTAATGAGTTCTGAGTTAGGCTTTCAGTTGTGTAAAAGCCCCAGGACACTCAGGATCCTTTTGGTCCTCCTGCATTTAAGGGGCGTGGTTTGGTAAACATGTAGTCAGAAGGTCCTCATCAGGTTTCAGCTGCCATGGCTTGGATAAAATCCCTGTACCAGCTATTTCAGTTTTATTAGCTTTGAGAGCACAGACTGCAACCCTTGGAAAAACAAAAAACAAAACAAAACAAAACAAAAAAACCCCACAGATAAACCACAGAAGTTTTTCAAAGTTGTTTTTTTTTTTTTTTAAGTAAGTTAATAGGGGAAATAAGATCATTGAGTTAGGTCAATGGATTCTGTGGTGACTTTTACCAGACCTGAAATATGAAACACTCTTGGTTAAAAGCTTTAAAGAAAATAACTTCAAGACAACAAATGTCAAACAACCACTAAAGATATACTGATCCCTGCTTAAATTTTTTACACAAACACACTTTGTTCCTGACTATTGCATGTAGGACAAAAATAACCCAGGTCAAAACACAGCTGCTAATCTGCAAGAAAAGCCAACACCTCCTCTCCAGGACTAAGACTGTTGCTGGGGTGATAAAGGAAGCCTGCCCTACTAACTCTGCAGATGTAGCAAAAGTTTTGCTTATCAGAGTAAAACAAGCCTTACAGCACCAATAAATCAAATTTCCATATATTGTGGCTTAACCTCACCAGGCAGCTAAGCATCACACAGTTGTGTCCATAAGTAGATTTGATATAATGAAATTACCTTTTGAAGGTAAAGATTGAAATAGAACAGATCAAAGCTTGTTAGACAAAAAAGAAAAAGTTAAAAAAATCTTTAATAAATTTCAAAAACTTTGTGGTAGAATAATATGGTTCCAAAGTTAAAATATAACAGTAGTGAATCAGTTCAGCAGAATCAGTGTGACGTCACATCCCTAATTTCAGACAATTATGCAGTGTATTTTCTCTAGGTGTTTGCAAAATGGACTAACAGGAATTTGAAGAGTTTCAAATTTAGAAAAACTTACTTGCTTCATACAAAGAAAGTGAACAAGAGTCACACAGAAAAATGTGAAAATATCAGGCAATAGACATAAAGCAGTTTCATTGAGCAGGCATTCTATGAATACAAGTATTCTTTTTGCAGAACCCCTTATAAGACAAGATGCACAAAAGGAAACAAGGAGATGCAGTCCCTTGGGAGCTTGAAATTCCTTCTGAAAAAAAATTTTTAAGAAGTATGAATAGCCATAAAATAAGAAGTATGATTTCAGATGGCTCACAAACCAGTCAGGCAAAAAGAATGACAAATGGCATTGTAAAAAGAAAAAAACCAGCATTTTGTACCAGAGATAGAACTTGGATTCAAGTTTTTATGATATGAACATACAAGAGACTAAATTTTAAGATGGACATTATTAGATGATTAGGTAGAAAAACAACACTTGGTATTTTCAACCATTCCAAAAAGATTTAATTCAACAACATGGGTGAAACTACAATTAATTTAACTTATGAAGAAAAACCTATAATATATAAAACAAAAATGGTTTTGCAATGACTGCAGATGAAGTATCACACATTGTGAAGGAGAAAATTAAAAGCAATACGGATGTATAGCAATATTTTAAACTGGGTTATCAAGGCTGCTCCAGTATCCTGGATACTTTCTATATTTTATCTTTTGTCTCCAAAAATTGTTCAGAAGCTGTAGAAGAAGAAACATTTTGAAATCCACCATGCTGAGAAAACATGCAGTTCAAATTTTAAATTCTTAGCCTGATGAAATTGTATCTCTTTTTCTCAGTGCTGTGTACTAAGATTCATTGTACGTGAATGCTGCTGTGCGCTCTGACGTACTGAATCTTGGAGCACTTGATGTGTGACTGTCTTGAAACAAGAACGGCATAGATCAAAATGAAAACTGGGATACTCTATTGTTTTCTAAAGACTCAGATTTGTGTCTTTGTTTATTTCTCCCTGTCATCTTTAATATCCCACAAAAACACTAAAGGAAATGTAATCAAATTATGTGAAAACAGAAGGATGCTACAGGTTCATAGCTGGAAAGTACAGCTCTTACTGTATTGTAAATCAAAGTCCTCTGTCCACATTTCCTTCTTGCTGAATGTCCTTGAACACCAAGGATTTCAGGAGAAAATAAGAAACTCAACTAATGGACTTCTTGGCACAGCGCATTTGTTTTTCCAGGGTAGCATAATTTGAATTTTTACCCTTTATCAATGAGTTTTAACCTCAAAGTTCAATTTTAATTAATTAAATGGGGGGGAGGGAGGGCAGATGAAGCCAGGTGATTTTCATCCCTTCAATTGCAGCTTTAATTTAATCCTTTAAAAGCAAGTATAAACATCAAACCTAAAATATAATAAAATATAATTGTTCTACCGGTAACAGCTAAACTGAACATAATAACCTGCAGTCCAAATAACCTTGAAAGCACAGAATGCAATTAAATGCCTTAATACAACTATGGGCATGTGTAAGCAGTCTTAAATTTTTCTGCTCTACAAATTATTATTTATCTTCCCCTTAAGAAGCATAATAAATCTCCAGGACAGCAAGCTTTGAAGATTCAGTTTTCTCTGGAAATTTTAATTCAGGACAAAAGACCCCAAAAAGTACAATAATTTACATTTAAGCAGGTGTAGTTCTTTACATTCTTCAATTTTAAAATAGTAATATAAAAGACTTCTACTCCTTACTTCCTATAGTGTATTCTTCTTCATCACAAGAAATGGCAAAGCTACAGTTGTTCCCTCTCATAAGGCTCTGCTGTGTATCCCTGTAGCACCATTAGCAGGCTCTCTTAGGTTATTTTAGTAGTTACTGATACCAATTATTGACACCAATTATTAACATGTGAAACTTTGATTACAAAGTAGAACTTAACAGAAAACTTCATTCCACAGAAGGCTTTGATGTACACTTTTCTTCATAAAGTAGGGTAAAAAGCAGCTCCAAACAAGACCCCCATCTGTCACAGACATATTTTATGAAAAAATCCTTTTGCCAGGATCTTTTCTCCTGAGAAGCTGGGAAGCTTCAGCTTCTCCATGTTATGCTGCTTTGGAATGTGATTTGGAGAATAGTTTACCCAGCATGTGAAATTGTTTTTACTTGATGACCAATGACAGCCATGTGTGTCAAGGCTGTGAGCAGTCACAAGATTTTATTATCATTCCTTTCTATTCCTTTCTACCTTTCTGATGGATCCTTTTTCTCTATTATGTTTACTATAATTTTAGTATAGCATTTTAATATAATGTCATAATATAATAAATCAGCCTTCGGAAACATGAAGTCAAGATTCTTATCTCTTCCCTTGTCCTGGGACCCTTGAACACAACCACACCCATCTATTACAGATACAGGCTAGCTAATAATGGTAATGAGGGGTGAACATCAGGTTCTGGAGAATTGTTTGGTGAAAGTAAACATTAACATAACAGTGATATGTCCCTTAAATTTGTGTTCTATTTCACCACAGTATTCAGGCATAGTCCTCTAAAGCACTGCCAAGAAACTCTGTTCCATAAACTGTTGAACCTACTGCCTGCTTTAACCTCTGCTAGCAAGATATTTTGGGGATAACAAAATCCATTGCATTTTAATTCACTATACCATTACACAGACGCCAGCATTTTGCCACCACCATATGTTAGAAAAGTTCAGCTTCAAGTTACAAAACTTACTTTTCAGTTATCAGAGAAAATAAAGGTTTTCCACAGTATTTTCATATATCATATCTTCCAAACAGAAATGTTGCATACATAATGTAGTGGGATCCAGTCCACTTCATGCAGTTTCCCATACATCAAAGCCTACTTAACTCTCCAAAGCAGGGTGCAATTGCTCATGTGCTTGGAGGAAGGAGGAGTTGTTATGTAAGTCTACTCATCAGTTTGCAGGGTGTTTCATTAGAGCATTTTGTCTTTGAAATGCCACCAAGCTGCTTACCTGTCACCAAAGGAGAGTGCACTATGACTCAAAATCTCTGGTCCCAAAAATGCAGCCAATGAATTTACTATACATTTCCAATACATTTGCAGCAGGAAAAGGGGCAGGGTTCTGTGAGTTAAAAGGCCTATCCAGTCCTACACTCTTTGATTTTGTTGTTAAAAGTAAATGAAGTAGCAAATATTTTATGGTCTATATATCTCTCAAAAATTACATGCAGGAATGTCGCATTTTACAGCCACATCCCTTTGGCAATTCTGCATAATCCATCGGGGGAAGATTTCTGATTACATTGAATTTATTTTTACTATTGCTCAAGGTCAAAACTGCAGAAAATATACCTTAAATCACATTTTGAAATATCTGAATCTGGTAGACGCAATCTGGGTACTTAAAACTGCTTAAATGCACAACAGTTTGGTAAATAATATTTTATACCTTCTTCAAACATTTACTTTCATTGGTATAGCAAATGGAAGGAAAAAAAAATAAAGTTATATAGAAAGAGAGAAAAGGAAAATTTTGGGGTAGACAGAATGTTCAGGCTTTTATGGAGTACATTAATTTATACATTTGCTGTGAAAATTAAGTTTCTCCTTTTTCTCTTTATTATAAAACCTCCAAATTCCTATAAAAGGAAGCAACTATAACCCCAAACAAAATTTCTACCATTTGAAATGGAATTAGATTGCACATGTAAGTTGTCTATGATATGACAAGTACTTAAAGAGCTGAACATACCTACCAGGACATGCTGCAAAACAAATGTCATTTTATAATTATTTCAGTTGTCTTGTACAGTCACAAATACAGATTATCAGTAAGCAACTATCAGGACTCTATTAAAGTTAATAATTGTTGAAGACCACCTATATTTGCAGATTACTTTTGGGGTTTTTTTCAGTTCCAAATCGTGTGGGCACCTTTCATGCAAAGTTCATAACTTCTCTCTGGAAGCACCTTCCCTGAAATACTGTGTCACATTATAAAATCAGAACATACCAGAGGTGAAACCTGGAGCACCAGACCACACTTCAGCTTGTTTGTATCACCCGGGTCATTTGGGCTGTAAAGAGAAGCCTAAACCAGAGAAATCCAAAGGAACAAGATGCAATACACAAAATACTGCAGTTAGACAACTGCAGAAACCTGACTTTTGTCAGGTCTGGTGTGTAATACCTAAGGACTTCTCAAGCAGCAAGGAATGCATATCTGTATTTCACACAGATTGAATGCATTTCTGCAGTTACATGGATAGCACCATTCTGCTCCCTTTGACCTTTGGAAGGTGAATATATGCCTTACTTAAAGCAAATTTACAATGTAAACACATATATGGCTGAATTTGTTCACAAGTATTTCACATGTGTTAGTTACCCATAGTGAGATTCCAAGTTAAAAAGTTATTTTCACTGTAAAAAAAAAAAAAATCAGTTGACATTTTTTGTTCTTCATTTCAGAATATTGATTATGTATATACCAGAAAATGTCAGCAAAGGCTTACATTTTCATAATTCTAAGCAGAAGGAGGAAAACAAATATGCTAAAAATCTCATGTGGGTATGACTAATAACTGCACTTTTCATATATAACAGTACTTTCAAGCAGAAAACATAGAATTTCTCAATTTCTCTACTCAAAGGATAGGACCAAGACAACAGAATGAATTCCTCTATTACAGCTGAGACAGTACAGACCTCATTCCAAGTGCAAGGCTTGTTCCCTTGAATTGCCACCTCACATGCCATGCAGACTATACATACATAAATCACATCTGCCAAAGGAAAACAGTAAATAAAAAAGCTCTATCAAAACAAGGCACTTCATTTTACATTCCCTTGGTGACAAAGAAAAAATAATAATAAAAATAAAGGCCTCATGCCAGATGCTGGCACATTACTAAATGACAATTAAAACATACCATATTTTTAATGGAATATGATAGTGAGCAAAACAGAAATAAGACTAATAAGAAATAGAAGATGGATGGACACTACCCCTGTGGGTCCAACGTGGCTTCCAGATGTAAGAGAAATTATTAAAAATCATTGTTATTTTCATTGTTTATTTGTGTGGTTCAGCCTTTCAGAAGTAATAAAACTAGAGTCAGCCAGAGATGAGGTTTGTATGTTAATGAGCATTCCATAAATAGCTGGTGTGCTTTTCTTTCCCAGTGAGCTTCTCTCAAAATCAAGGAAACCTCATTGCCTACAACAAATACACTGCCCAGTACTTCTAAGTGGGACACGTAAGAGGGTATTTCAAAATACATTCATATAAACTGTGTGCATATTACAAAAAATTTTGTCAAGGTCCCTTTGTTGGTAGTTAAAGCACAGGCTAAAAGAGCCAACTCAAAATCCAATGTGAGCAATGGCTGTGATTTTTCAAATTAAAAAAAAATCAATATATTGAGTTCACAGTTTTCCCATTAATAGCATAAAGACCAAAGAGACCCATTGGGGCAAGACTGGTATTCAACCATGTCACATTCCAGGACAAAAATACTTTACAGAATGGGTAACCCTTTGAATAAACCTCCTCAAATTCAGTTCAGGCCTGTAAGAGAAAATGTTATTTCTAACATGTTTATTTAAAGTAAATAGAATAATTATACAATAGCAAGGATTAGTCTTTTATTATTTTTAAATGTTAATTGCTTTTAAAAGTGTGACATGTGAAGACTTTTTAAAAGGTGAAATATTACCATTTCTATTCACAATTTGAGTTTATTTCTCTAGGTGGGGATTTTGTTATTAATCAATCAGATGGCTAAACCACAAGCAAGTTTTGTGCGTAACAACTTTAATTGTTTCTATAACAAAAACAATCACTATTCTCTTCTCCTTTCATAGGAGTTAAGACTTCTAGAAATATTAGTTTGGTAAAGGTTTTCCCAAAAGGTCATTGGAAGAAGCAGCTAGAAAAGCCAAGAGATACAGTTTGCTTTCTGCTGGTGCCCCGAGTCCTGTTTTCACTTCTGTCATTCCAGAAGAGAAGCTCGCAGCAGGTTTTCTAAAAGCCCCAGATGAAATTTAGTAGGGCGACTTTGTTTGGGCAGTTCCACGTGGAGAGCTGATTGACAGGCACAGCACAAGCTCTGCAGGGCAGGTGGCAAAGGCCATTAGTGCCTGCTTTCCTCCACGCTGCCCTTCTGCAGCAGGGCCCCCGGCTTCTGCCTCCAATTAGTCCACAAATAAATTATTGATCTGTCACTTCTAAGTTCACACTGCTTTCTAGCCTTGAAACATCATTGCTCTCAAATATGTCCTAGGGGTCACCAAGTTTGTAGAGTAACAAAAAAAAAAAGTTACTGAATATAAATCCAGACATTTTTAAAATACCTGTGTCAATTTGGCACTCTCCTGTCCAGATTTAAACCAAGAAATTATTTAGCAGTTTTTTGAATAAAATATATTTTCCATCCCTTGGCCAAAGAGTTACAAATAATAGAGAAGAAAATCACAGTTGTGCAAAGGCACGTGATGAATTTTAATTTGCCTATAAAAACAACCATTACATACTTGATGTCTACAGGAACATCACAATGTCTATTTGGCTAAGAAAATTCTACAGCAATCTAGCTAAATATCAGTTTTATTGTAACTCATGGGAAATGGTGGCCCATGAAAGGTCCCAGATCAAGGACAAGAGCGCCAGATTAAGGTAAAATATAAATGATTACATGACTGCAAATTACAGCCAAAATATCTGTGTATGTAATATACACAGAAGAATCATATCTATATACAAAATCACATTTAATTTCCATATTTAATAATACATTAATAATTTCCATATACAGAGAAACTGTATATGGAAAAATATATGTGGTCTGTATATGGAGTGTACAGACCACATATACAGTATAGAAAATATTGTGCATTTAGAAAATATTTACAGAAATACATATAACAAATCTAGAAATAGATATATAATCATTTTTCTGTATATAAAGAAACCATAAGCAGAAATCAGAAAAAAATTATGACAGAAAAAGTAACGCACAACAGAAATCTGACAAATAGACATCATCAGATAACAGCGGAGAAGAACAAAAAGTGATACAAGACTGCACTGATTCAGTATCACAAATCAAATTTAATCTATAAAGCTGAAGAGGTTTCCAGATCAAGGAACAAAGTAACATTTAAGTTGCTTAGTTATTTCTACTTTTCATCATTCCAGTTTTTTAATTCTCTTCCTTTCATTTTTCTCTTTTTCTAGAGCTAATAATTTCACTTTCTTTCCTTTCTATTTTTTCCACATTTTTAGTACATAGTTTGATTTTTAAACCCAGCTATCACACCTCAGTTACTTTTTAAAAATACTTTAGTATTTAGTACTTAGCTCTTTTAGGTATGAAAACCAACATGATTACCCTTTTTATATTTTGTGAAATTACATTAAAAAAGCAATCATCAGTCTCAACCAATTTAATATTCCTCAGCACTTCTATGTCATAAAAAAGCCTATAAAATTAATTAGCAGTTACCTGACTTCTTTCCCTTCTTTTGTTTAGTGCAACTTAGCTGTTCTCACAATAAATGCAAATATTCAAAATCCCTTGTTTGTTGTTCTGCTTTTTCTTCTTCTTCTTACTTATGTAGCTATCTTGTTCTAGAATCTACAATGCTGTGCAAAAGTTTACTAGACAAACTAAGAATTTCTATAATTTTGATCTGCACAAGCTGTACTTGGCTAATTTTCATTATTATTGCTCTACTTCAGAAGGTTTTGTAAGTATTCAAGCAGCCTGACAGCAGTGCTTATAGTCAGATATCTTTTTCCTGAAAGAATATTATGACTTTTGCATAAATCTTTTTTCCATTCAAATATATCAACAAGAAGCTAGTGCTCGAAAAAAACATTGCTTGAAATATTCCAGTGCTTTGCAATCAAAAGTTCCTGGCCTCTTTTCGTGCTTTAGAGACAAAATGTTGGAACATTCATCCTAAGTCATTAACAGAGGCTGCTGGTATTTTGTAGATACAGCTGTTTTACCCCAGTTTTGAACTCTTTTGGAACATAGTCAAACTTAATGAAAGCTGTATTTTTTCTTAGTATTCTGATTGCAAACAACTTCAGATGATTCTTTTAAAAGAAAGAATGTGGCCACTTCTGAGAGCCAGATAACTCTTTTAGTCCTTCCCCAGACTGTTCCTCCCACAGTGCCTGCTCTAGAAATGCCATAGGTAACAGCTGCTGAAGAAAAAGAAGCAAAGCAAGACAGGTAACATCACTCTTGGCAAGGTGAATGCAGGAGGGCACCAGGTAAATGGGGAAAAGAATAAGAAAATAAAGCAGGACTATCACACAAGGGTGTAGGTCAGGGGGCTGAAAAGTGAGGAGGATGAAAGCAGCAGGCTGATGTCCTCCTCTCAAAAGGAGGAAAGAAAACTTGAAATTGTGCTACGTAAAAGGAAAGAAAAGAAAGGCATGTGACTATTTGTAATGAGATACAACTAACTTGTTCCCAATCATACTGCTTATTTTGCCAATGATACCTTAAAAAAAAAAAAATCAAACCCAAAAACTCATAATGAGGCTTTTGACTTAGAACTTATTAATTTTCAGCATTTTACTCACCCTGTCAACATTCCCTCCTGGTCACAAAATACACTGGAAAGCTGTAATGTTGTACAGAATCAAATAATTGTGAGCTTTGCACAAAACTGTACTCCATTGATAGCACATCTAGGTGCTCTTCAGATCATCGAGGGACAAAAGCACAACATTTGTCACATCAAAACACAAGACTATCAAATTCTAAGGAGACAGAAACTGAGATTTTTGACCAGCACTACTAAATGTAATTTTTAAACACAGTTGCAAGTCCTGCCCAGACAGTCTGTAGCACTTCCAAAGCCAAGGCATAGTGATATGACTTAAATGGGACCAAAGCAAACCTGAATTTACCTCCAATTTTGAAGCATAATTAGAAGTCTGAACCTCAGTTACCATTTGCTCAAATTGGGAAGGTAGGGGACAAAGTATTACTTTTCCTTTTGTTTGGACCATAAGAATATTTTTACACACAGTCCCTCAAGAATTGCTCAATTTCTTAAACACTTAGAGGACTAAAGACTCAATATCTTTCTCTAGGATACCATAACTTCAAAATTCAGTGTTGGTTTTTAAGTGCAGAAGTACTACAGCTAGGATTGCAGTAAATTGGTCTTTGACAGGTGGCTTTCAGTCTTATTTAATTGGAACTATAGCAACGGAGTTCTGCAACTATAAATCGTGAGTTCTATCAAAACAAATCATGTTGGGTCTCTCTTTCTCCCTTTCTTCTTTTTTTTTTCTTTTTCTTTCTCACTCTTGCCTCCTCTAGAGCTGTGCTGAGAGAGACCCAACATGACTTAAGGCAGATATAATCTGCCTTAAGTCTTTTATTACATAATTAAGAGCTAATAATGAGAATTTTAAAGGGATCTTTGCATTATTGAATTTTCAATCACGTAATGGTATTGATATTTAGGTAGATGCTTAACTCCAGTCTAAAAATACATTACAAGCAGAGATAAGTGTCTCAATTTGAAGAGGCACTGCAAATGTTTCACCACTGGGAGGAATCTGAACCTATGAAAATCACTTCCATTTTGGCTAAGAACCTGTGTGACAAATATGGGGAAGAAGAGTAATACAGGTTGTATTATTATGCAAATCAAAGACAAGTTTCTAAAGTGGTCAGTTGTGAAAGAGCTGTATTAGTTGCAGTATTCTTTAATAAGCTACTGGTGATGAACACTCTGATATTTTAACTTATTGCTAATGACATAGCCTAGTACTTAAAAAATTTTATAATACTCAAGGAATTGTCGAATATTGTTGTTACACGTGAAAATTTTACCTTTCAAAACCTATCTGTTACATCCAAACTCTCATGCTTGTTATCTAAAATTTTATTTTGACTTCTGTTTGTGACAGCATGACCTTGCTCATTTATTGTGCTGGAATCTAAAAAAAGGCTCCATAAGATGAAAAATGCACACTTCTTGCTAAGTTTTCAAAGATATCTTCCTAGCTGTGACATGCAGAAGTAACTTTTTTTTTAATCTCTGTATCTTCTCATTACTTGTAGCCCTGTAAATATTTATAATACCCAGCAGTATAAGTTTCACCACTGAAAAATGTTAGAGTAGTCCTGTGTTTTAAGAAAAAAAAAATAAAATTAAAAAGGATAAAATTTAAAAGAACATCACTTAACAGGACATTGTTTTAAAAAGATTTTAAAAAGCATCTGGTTTCAGTATTCTTAATTTTTGATGTTTTCTTAGAGAAAAACAGAACTTCTATGTAGTCTGTTTCTCAGATGCTGAAAACTGAACACCAAAAGTCAAAGTTAACATCTGGAGTATGTCCTAAGATGCAAATCTTTATTACCTGCAATTCCAAACTAACTTTAACCATCCCAGCTTGATACTAAAAGGAGTACAGATGAGGTACCAGAGCCTTCAAAGTGACTGCCACAAACACGCTCAGCTCAAGTCCCATCACCTAGACATTGCTGAAATTATGATATGATTTTAGAGTTGATATAATTTTAAAGTTGACCCTCTTGTAAACCAGAGCTTTTTGTTTTATCTAGGCTGAATTCATATCTGCCCATTCACATTGAGGGAGAAAACTATATTAACAGCTTTCATAAATTAACAGAGAGTGGTGCTATTCAATCATCCTTCAACATTTTAAATAGAAGTGAAAACCACAGCTTTGTTTCCTTCCTCTCTAACATTGTGAAAATTGGGGAAACACACACAACAGGATAAGCACATTTTTTAGCAGGTCTTATCCATACATGCTGTTATCAAGACAATAGATTTTTTGAATTATTTAGAGACATTCTCTTGCTGAAGGACTGCCCCATTCGCTGCTAGAAAGCACACACTGTTCAAGGCACAACTAAAATTGCTGATGTGAGCACATGACTAACAGCAGTGGCTGTTGACACAACTCTTCCTCTCAGAAAGGTGTATGGTTGTTAAGAAATAAATTCACCTTGTACTTTTATTGATTTTATGACCCTTTGCTGCTTGCAATTCAACCTAATAAATAGCTATAAGTGATTGTTAAGGGAACATCAAGGCTTCTGTTTTCAGTCAGGTACATTTAGTTAAACACACAAAACATGAAAGCTTCAGACAAGGATGGAAGACATCAAGCCAGAAATCAAATTTTAAAATATCTTTGATAAAAAAATCATTCAAGTACTGCTTGTCAAAACACAACAGCACCTATTACTCCTGAACGCATTCAATATCTAGCCCACCAATACAGTTGAACCCAGTTATTGCTGTATTATATATTAATACTGCCATATCACTAACACTTTAGCTGAAAAATTTCAAGGTAAAGACTTCATCACAATGAAAACACAAGTCTCAGGGCAATTCACCCAAAGAAATAGTGTTTCAAAAATAATTGGTTGGTCACCACAATCTTAATACCCTCTACATCTGCAGACCCATTTTAGAGCCACATGACATTTTCACTGTGTTGAAAATCTTATAGCTAGTTTTGATTGCTAGCTTGATTTCTTAGGAACAAAAGTATAGAAATATTTAAGATTGTATTTATTATTTCCCACCAATTTCCAGTTCCATGAGTTTCCACTTGATACAGAAATTAAGCAATCAGCACAGCTCTAGAGGAGGCAAGAGTGAGAAAGAAAAAGAAAGAAAAAGGAAAAAAAAAGAAGAAAGGGAGAAAGAGAGAGAGGGAAAGAGAGAGAGGGAAAGAGAGAGAGAGAGAGAGAGAAAGAGAGAGAGAAAGAGAGAGAAAGAGAGAGAGAGAAAGAGAGAGAGAGAGAGAGAGAGAGAAAAAGAGAGAGAGAGAAAAAGAGAGAGAGAGAAAAAGAGAGAGAGAGAAAAAGAGAGAGAAAAAGACCCAACAGGAACACCTAGAAACCTCCTTGCAAATGTATTAATTCTTCCCTTGGTGTTTCTCACATCTGTTTTGGAATACATTTTAATTAACATAAATCTGTGTCTCAAATACACATAGTTGAGCTTCAGTAAAATATTGCAAGAGTGACAGAGAAATATGGCAGCCTGTATAGTCTGATGTTGTATTGAATTAAATTAACTCTCAATTTTAGTCTCTCTTACCATTAGTTACTTAAATTCAGAAAAGCGACATTTAGGGCAAGGGGTCTTCTCTGATCAAGTGTGCAGATTCCTAGAAATTCCAAACATGAAGCAAGAGTAGAATATGCAATAGAAACCTGTCAGAAGTCCCTATATCTATTTCATAGTATTGCATGGAAGTCTCAGAACATCTTCCAGTGAAATTAGATTCCCCATTTCAGTGATGACCTTGGGGGGAAAAAATATTGTGTTGCACACAGAAACTGAAGGATGGAGGCAGTCCTCAAACAGGCATATTTAAAAGCTGCAGGAAGGGAATACTGATCCTTAATATGCTTTCACTACCTTTAAATTCCAATCCCATAGAGTTTTCATAAATTGAGAGCTGGGAGCTTTATTAGATTTGTTTTCAAATGAAAAGTTCCCATGCTTTTTGAATCATAAATATTTCACAATATTTATTCATAATATTATCCTTTTTAGCCATGAGGTGTTCATATTAGCATTTTTTTCCTTCTCCCCCCTGCTTACGACATTGAATTTCATTTTAAAATAGCTCTTGTGCTGCCATAAACATTACTAAAGCAGGCCTTTTGCATATATATTGAACTTTATTTTCTGTGTGGTTGTATGTATTAACCCACATTAAAAAAACATTGCATAATCACTCTTAAAATTAAGACTTGGAGATAGCTGGAACTAAGCCTCAGTGTACATTTGCAGACTTTGTCTGTTGGATCTGTAACAGATAAAGCTGTGACACAGCTGTAAAGGAAATGTCAAATATTTTTTAAATCATAGTAATGATAGTATCTAGCAGCATCTCTAGCTGAGATAAACTGAGCAGCACCTTTTCTTAGTTCCATTGATACTTTGATAATCTTTCTGTTTTGAACTGGAAAATATGAATCTTATGGTAAAAATCAGTCATGCCTTTAACCGAAACAAAAAAAAAAATCACTTCTTATCACTTTCACCTCAAAAACACAGCATATCTTACAAAATGGTTCACCAAAAAGTATCTGGGAAAGAAAAAGCTACAGCCTAAAGAAAATTAGAAAAATTATGTTTTGGATATGAGCAGATAAAAGAGAGAAACCAAGGTACAAAACGATCATTGGTATCTAAAGGCTGACTAGTTCATTTTCACATACTAAAAATTAAAACCAGAGTTGATGAAAAAAAATTCTTAAACCTCTCCAAAGGTTTCTCCCAATTAATGAATTTTACAGAGATTCTTTAGCCAGCTCAATGAAAGGTATTATCTTCTTACTAATGTCAAGAAGTGGGGTTTTTTCCATCTGAAACTGAAATAGGTATGACTGGTATAACATTTGACTCTCAGATATGTTCATAGTCAGGTAAACAGATCTTGGCAATGCTAAGGGGTTTTGGGGTATACCCTGAATTAGGTTGTGCTCATACTAAAAGACGAGGCCAAGTATTTAATCATGGAAGGTAAGCCAGTATCACAGTACATTGTCACATTATCATATTTAATGTACTGGATAGGCCAGATTGAATCTGAGTGGCAAGACTGCTCAGGGGCTCAGCAAAGCTGAATTTAAGAAATGCTGCATCAAATATCACTCAAAAGCCATACTAAAATAACAGACTAGAGGCTCTTCTGGCCCACCTTCAAGACCTTCCATCAAAACTCAGCAGGTTTGGTGTATGTTTGTGTCCGTTGCTAGACAAGGCAATTTACTGCCTGTGCAGGATGGACACACAGACAACAAATGTGCCCAGGTCAGTGGGCAGCACCACAGGGGATGGCACCATGAAACCCTACACAATCATTCTGTGGTGGACAGTTCCCATATGTTGAGGTGAATGCTCCATGTGTGGAGATACGAGGCTTGACTCCAGTTTTTCAGAAAACTGATTTATTATCTTATATATTATACTAAAATATTACATTAAAACTATACCAGAAGAACAGAGAGAAAAGAAGATCAGAAGGCTACAAAGAATAAGAATAAGAATAGAATAGAATAGAATAGAATAGAATAGAATAGAATAGAATAGAATAGAATAGAATAGAATAGAATAGAATAGAATAGAATAGAATAGAATAGAATAGAATAGAATAGAATAGAATAGAATGTATAACAAAATCCTGTGACTGCTCACAGCCTTGGCACAGGTGGCTGTGATTGGTCACTAATTGAAAACAATCCACATGGACCAATGGAAGATGCACCTGTTGCATTCCACAGCAGCAGATAGTTATTGTTTACATTTCTTTCCTGAGGACCTCAGCTCTCAGGAGGGAAAAATCCTAGGAAGGGATTTTCCATAAAATATCATGGCTACACGCATACAACTCAAAAGGTTTTCCACAGTGGAACTAGAACTTTCAAAACCAAAATGCCACTAAAGCTGCTTTGTTCTCAAGGTAAGCTCTCCTCCAGATGGAAGGCAACTTTTCACAACAAACATGGCATTGTGAGTCTTTGGATGGTGCTTGGACTGTATGGATCTGAGGGGTCACCACTCTGAGCTTAAATATAAGTAGGAGTAAAGGGAAAGATGTTCCAATATTATGTTGTTTTTAAAAAATCCTATTTTTTTTAGCATGGTTCTGCAGGATAAGACATCTAAGGTTTACAAAGGTTTTTATCAACTTAAAATTCACATATGTCTATTGTATTACTAATAAAAAAGCATAATTACAGTTTTTCAATTTTGCCCAAGTAATAGAAATCAATTTAGAAATGCTGACTTTTAAACTGACATCATCTATAGTGACTAAATTCAGAATAAGTGGATAGAGCACATTTTCAGTCCTCTATGAAAGCATTAATAATTTTCTTTTATTAAGAAATGATCATTTAATCAAGCACTAATAAAGATAACAGCATACATTTTCATGAAGAATTTGCAGTCTTAGAATTCTCCACCAGTTGTCTGAAACATACAAATATTGAATCCAATAGCTTGAGAAGTGGGGTAAATAACCCCAGTATTTAAAATGAACAAACAAGTTATAAAGTAATTTAAATATTTGTCACTTGGAAAGTTTTCCTGAACAGCCCTGCTAGATGACAAATTAAGATTTTTTTAGACTAAGAAAATAAGGCATAATTGACAATAATTTACAGACCTCATATAGCTGATGACCTGGAAATATTTTCTGATAAAAATACAAAAACAATATCCATATGATATGTCATATGATCACACTTTGCTATTTCATCTGAGTGAACATTCAGGTACTTGTCCATACTTCCATGGATCCACATATCTGTGTTTACAGTTTCATTAATAGCTTATAAAAACTGCAATTTCAAAGTAATTTTTTTAAATATCGTATTTAATATGAACTCCTTCTGGATACGGACTGCAATGGTGAAAAAATAAAAACAGCAGGCAGAAAAATAAAATTTAAAATATATGTATATATAAACTTTTCTATCAATTCCTTTAAATTCCCTTCCCTGTACAGAATTCCACCTCGAAGATAACATCTCATTTTAAAAATGTCTCATTCTTCTTCTGTAACATCCATATTTTCTGAAATGTTTGAAAATAATTCAGAAGGATTCAAAATAGTTGTGGTATATACATTGCAAAACTATTTCTTGCCTCAGTTACAAAACAGGCAGTGTCACATAATTTTTTAGCTAGAGGGTTCCTTTTCTTTCCATAAAATAAATTTACATTTATTAGCTCTAGTAGTAAATAAATTGGTGACTGCTGTGCCTTGCCAAAACAAATTCCTCCACATCTCTGTCAGCAGTCATTTCTAAATACAGGAAAACATGTTTTTAAGCTGGGAAATACATGACACCTGAGTACATGAGGGATTTTGCAGTCCTTTGGCTCTTCAGGAAGCAAACTGTCAGTGTAAATATTATCACACAATTTTTTCAACAAATTGCTTTGCCATCCAAAAAAGATCCAATCTCTTATCACTTCTTTGGGTAGGGGAGGTCTCTAAGTTTGCCACAATACAAAAACTACTTTTGTTTTGCCTCTGTTACTTGGATTTGTCTGAGTTTATAGGCCAGCAGAAGTAAATTGCGTCAATTAAAATTAAGAGAAGAAAGAAAAAAGTACAAAACCCCCCTATAAATTATGCCATTTCCTCAGCTGTAGTGCTCAGTACTAAATATCACTTTTTTAGAGGTGGCAGCACAGAAAAAGGGAAAGAAACACTATGCTGTGACACATATGAAAGGTGCTATTGCAATTTTTATAATATCATATCAAACCTTAAACGTCCATCCTTCAGCTTCCTTGCTTTACCTCTATGCTATGACACCATTTCTACAACTGCTGCTGAAATTAGAACCTAGGCTTCAACGGATTCTCCCATCAACAGAAATTACTGCTTGGGAATTAGAGAAGACCAATATTAATTGTCAAAAATTTCTGATTAAAAGTAAAAAAGAAATACCAAGCCTACTAAAACTATGTCTTTCCCAGCAAAAATACTAGATACCACTGGACAAAAAAATAATTCAATAACACATGAAAATATGAATAAGCCTGAAATATTTCTTAATGCATATATAATATACTACCTTCCAGAAACAACAAAATGTGAGAAAGTACAGGAAGCAGAATGCCAAGATCAAAATCATGTCTTTACCTTTTTTTTTATTCATCTGGAGGATGAAGGAGAGATTTGACAATACATTGGAAGCGAATTCTTGATTTCTATTTTTTTGTTGCAGCTCATTTTGTTGTGACGCCTGCATTATATATTCATGATAATATTCAGAAAGTGTTAGCAAAATAAATAGATAAAATCAATTCATCTTTGTATTTTATCTAAAATTGAATGCAATAGCTGAAGAAACATCACCTGTTAACGAGGTCTGTGTACAAGCAAGCATCCTCAGTAGTTTAGCCTTGTTTTTCACTATTTCCCACATCCCACCAGCACTCCTCTTTGATTTTAGGATTCAGCAGAGTGGCAACCTGAGTGGTTTCTACAGCTTTACACAAAATCATGACTCCCTGCTGAAAAGCAGCATGACACAACAGTCTTATATCAGCTGTGACCCATGCTGCAGACATGTTGGCAAATTTGTAGAAAAAACTGGGGTGCAACTGGCAGAGTAATTGAGAGGTTTGCTGGTTCAGTTGCTTTTGCTTGAGAGCAGGGTATATTCAACTGAAAAAGGAATTGATGACACGCACTTGAAAAGCGCAGTGAGGGGACCCAGATTTTAAGAAGCATGATGCCAAAACCATGCATTTCTTTCATGATCTTACTTGCCAATCAACAGTCTGAAAATTTAACATGCCCACTTCTTCATGCCACATAGTAGTCATTCCACCCAGTAATTAGAGGCCTTGAGACATTTACTTTGTGGAACAGAACATAAAATCTGGATGTAATTAAATCAATTAAGAACAAAAGCAAAACAGATCTGTGAAACCGTATTCTTTCCATTAAAAAAGAATCTCCTGAGGAGCATCAGCATTTCATTCCAAAACCACTTTCTTACTGCAATTTAAAAATACTCTATGAAATTCCTTCTTGTAGAGTAAGATTTTCTCCCCAATTTCACACTTCATAAATAATGCAAGAAAATATCTTCTCCTTAATCCTTCCGACTCCCAAGCAGTTACCAAACCATCTCTGCTTTACTTCTAACATTTTCTTGATGAGAATTATAGGCACATGAAATGCATTTGTACCCCATTTAATGCCTCCAGTGATTCAAGAGGTAATTTTAAATACCAAGCCACGACTATATTAGACAGTTTTAGTTAATTTCAGAGCTCTCTTTTGTGTTATTTCAAACCATTTTGTCACTCATTGCAAAGCATTAGAAGAAATAATAACAAATGACAAAGACTGTGCCTGAGGGATTTTATGTGGGCTTGATGACTTCATTGTCACTAGTTTCTGTTTCTGTTAGAGAATAAACATAGTACAATAAACTGATGCCTCTTTAAGAATTATAACTACCATAACTGTTTTGTTGTGGAGAATAAAATAGATCCAACATTTATTTTGTCATTAAATATATACCATAACTCAACCGTACATAGAAATATATTCATAGAATTTAGGGCCAGATATTCATTTCTCCTGCATAAACAGAATCAAGCTAAATTAACCAATTTATTTGATAAGTGCTTTTGCTTTGTCTCTATTACTTGGACATGTGCATGTTTGATGTTCTATCTTGACCAGAAGAAGCTTCCAGAAGTCTTCCCTCAAGACAGACAGCAATGGGAAAAGGGCAAAAGGTTAATTAAAAATTCAGTCATATCAGACAGTGAATTCTGGGTATGAATAGGGAATATGAATGTATGTGAGAGAGGGAGAGAGAGGAATTAACAGATTCAGCACATTGCTGAGAATTCAAAAGTATTTCCTCAGTGCCCTTCTCAATACCTACCACCAGCTGTAATCAGCTTGAAGTTTATTTCACTAACATTCCCTTTCCCACTCTTCCACTGACCAGAAATAGCAATGGAAGATTTTGTGTGTGCAGAGAAATCATCCATTTGTGGGAGCACCACTGAATATAGGAGAGAACCTTTTAATACCTTCAAATCTTGATATGTCAATTCAATATCATGTGTGATTAAACATTACATGTATCAATGTAAATTATTTGCATAGAGGGAAACTCAGTGGCCCCATAATTTCAGTTTCATTTGTACTGAGAACTCTTACGTTCATTGCTCATTCTTCTACAAACTGACTGGTTCATCCAAATACAAATTATGCTTTATGAAGAAAATAAATAAAAGCCATTGCATAGATCCTTTTATTTCCCCTGCTCATCTCCAGCAAATTGCTATTGGAAGGTGATAATCCAGAGCAACTTTTAATGGTTCATAATCTGAGCCTTTGCTCCAATCAAGTGTGAATAGGAACAGAAGAATACAGTGAAAAAAAATCAAGAAAAGCACTGTCAACAACTAGCCAAGTCTGTACTACATGTTATCTTTTGCTATTAAAATTAATAATAAGGTGAAATTAGTGCAATTTCCTAAGGGTAATTTGGCTATTATAGGCAGTCCATTCAATTACAACAAAAATTATTTTCTGTTTCTTTCAGCTTTTAAAATTTTAAGAACTCTTCCTATGGGTTAATGAAAGATTGGTAATAATAAAAAATATCAAGCTGGATTCTTCTCTCAGAAAGTTCTCTTTATCTGACAAAATAATGTTTATGTCAACTCTAAACCTTGTTATTACAGGTGGCTTTGTGACCTGTTGATTACAGGCTCTCACAATCTGTCACATTATTATTTTTCTGATTCCAGAATACTCCACAAAGAATGGAGGTTCAAGACAAAATCGAACCTTAAATCTGCTGTGAAAGGATTTCAGCATCATTTATTTCCAAAAGACAAATGTGAATGTATTTTTATTGTGCTTTGAGAAAATGCATTAGCGCAGTTCTTTTTTTGCCTCTCTCAAAAAATCAAATATTTTTTTAAAATAAGTCACATTACGAAGGGAGTGGAAAAACAGATAAAACAAAATCATTTAGAGGTATTCACTGTACTAGTTGCTATAATCTTCCTATAAAAGGATTGAATTTTTGTGGATATTGTTCCATAGTTGAAAAATAATCTGCAATATGTTACAGTTTTCTAGCTGAAAAAAGAAGTTTGGGCATAATTTTGAGGTGTTTTTTTGCTTGTCCAGTAGCATATAAAGCACAAGAAAATATTAGTCTTCTGGGTGCTATAGACTGAGGATAAAAGTTAAAAAAAATTACATTCTACAGAAAGTCTCAGGAATAAGGAACATAAAAAATGTAATTTGAAAAATATTGTCCATATTCTCTTTGGTATTTTATATTGGTGCATAACACTCACAGAATACTAGTGAGAAGTAGATATTTAAATACCACTGAGAAATGGGCTTAAGTGCCTTCTTCCCTTCCCATTTCTATTAATAACGGTTTTTTAGCCAGCAATATTTTCCTACTGTTCTTAAAATAAGAACAGTAGAGACCTGACCTCCTCCTTTTAATGTTTTAAGATCTAATTTCAATGATGTTTTGTTCAGATCAGTAGAGACCTGACCTCCTTATCATAGCCTTTTTTTACAGCAGGATTTCCAGCAATTTTTAGTCCTGCACTACGGAAAGCAGCAAGTCCCATGTCCATACACACTATTAATGAAGCTGGAATGGTGGGTGAATAATAGATTCCTCCCACTGTTAATTACTTGGGGCACATCTCTGAAGAGGTGATCTAGCTGCTTACTGACCTCAGGACCTACATGTTAGACCTTGCACATTGCTTGGTATTGAGGGCCACGACCCCTTATTAATAATTCAGCTCTTGAAACAACATGGGACCCCTGAGAACAATTATTGGCCTACCTTTAGGCCAACTACTCCTCCTTCTCCCAGGACAGTCTGGCTGCTTGTGCCTTCCCATCACCCAGGAAGTCTCCCAGCCACCTCCAGGTCTTTGAGTAAGCCACTGAATTCCTGTTTGTTTAACTTGCACATGACTGGAAGAAAGTTGGCAGAACTTAGATCAGGATGTTGAGAATGAAGAGGTAATATTGCAGAATGACATGAAAAATTATTCTGTCTGACCTGTCTTATTCTAAAGCAGAAGGCTGGCACCTGTCTTAAGGTAAAATAAAGGTCTTTACTTAAGTTGAACATGAAGACTCGGTGTCCGCAGAGTCTGATAATTTCTGAAGTTTGTTACACTTTCAAACTCCAACACAAATGGAATTAAGGTAAAGCCTTAATTAAACAGGATTATCTTTCACATCGCAGAGACATGCAGAGTAAAGCTTCATAAATATCTTAAAGTGTTCTTAATAACAAAGAAATACCTTTCTTCACCACGTTGTAAAATATGGGCAGTTATTTGGAATATCATTCTTGGTATAAAATATGTGGCCTTGCTTACACTGATCATAATTTAAATTGTCCTTTTACACTGCAGTCAAGTAAACATATACTGCTGCACCACATTACAGTTTTGCACTACACCATCAATAAACAACTTATGGAATATATTCTTCAAACTGAGTCTCTAAAAAGAGGTGGCAGCTGGGGAAAAAAGTCATCAACGCTATGAGGAGTCAACTAAGACAGGACTGCTATAGCATGTGACAGTTTCTGTGTTCAGGTTTGTTCTGTGATGTCCAGAGCACACCACCAAAGACTTGGTGTGTCTAAATCAGAACTTATTTATGAGTTCATGTAATTCAGAAAATAACTGAGCTACATTCGCTGGCTATACAATACAGACATTTCTACAGTTCAGACTTCCTTTTGAAGTGTCAAAGGAGTGTTACCTGTTAAACACTAATATACCTGAAAACTGAGAAAAATCAATACACCTACAGCAAGAAATACCCTCCTGTGCACCAGAAATTGGAACTTACTGCTGGAAATATTCAAGATAATTGCATTACTATATAAGCATAACTTCTAATTGGAATTTAACATTGCATTATGAGAGGTGCAACAGAAAATCTGCCTTCTAGGGTCAAAGCAAAGTGAAATTGAGCAGACTATTTTACAGCTCTGTAAGCACACTCATTTTCTAAATTTTTTGAAGTGGAAAATGATACTGATGGTGGTGTTAGATTTGCCCTCTAGTGCTGCAGATACTTGGCATCAAAATTTTAATACTTTACTGATAGCAGCATTGCAAAAAAAGTAATTCAGTGAAGTATAAAGCTAATTGTTCTAAAAATATCCTAGGATGTATCTATAAGCCACCTAGAGATGTGTAATGGATAGTCTACATAGATGCAATGAATTGTCATCTGCAGAGGAGGAAAGGGACAATAAAGATTTCAGAGAATCATAAAGTATCCTGAGATGGAAGGGACCCACAGGGATCATCAAGTCCAACTACTGATCCTACAAAGGATACTCCAGAAAGTCACACCATGTGCCTGAGAGCATTGTCCAAATACTTCTTGAACTCTGCCAGGCTTAGTGCAGTGACCACTTCCCTGGGGAGCCTGTTCCAGCACAAAATGCTATTTGCAAAGAAATATTGAAAAAGTAAGAATATATAAAAGTCTTGACTTCTATTTTGTGACAAAAACTATCCCAGTAAAAGAAGAAAGCCATTATTTCACACCCTCAATATGGTAGCTTAAAGATTTTTAAAGATACGGGAATCTACTACATAGCAAAATATAACAAAAACAATTATTTGGGGAGCATATCTGAAACTGACTTTGCTAGACTTAAACCAAAACATAATAAATTTTAAGGATTTCTTTTTCCAAAAAGAAGGCACAGCCCTAATCTCAAGTAGTGATCAAAGCTGCAGAACAAAAATCTCACAGAAATAGATTATGTTGGAAGACTTGCATACATAAAATCCAGTGAAAATAAGTGGTTTTGTCACTTTTTCAATATATCAGCACTACAACAGAGAAAAAAATTAAAATCACCACGTCTCACCCACTGAAAAAGATACATTTGAGTTTGCCACTACAGATTTCTTAGTTTTGGCATGAATTCATGGAGTACTAGTATTCATAACTTTAATTTTAATTTTTTGGAAGGTTGTGTGGTATTTTTACTATCCATCTCAAGCTTAGAAATGACCATTGTTTTGTAAGTGCTGGAAAGAAAGCAAAGTTATAACATTATTCTTTCAAGTCTTTGGAGCAGTTTGTTTCTCAGCATCTCATAATAAGCAGTAATGAGCCCCAGCCTGACCCCAAATGCATTTCCTCACAGATTTCAGTTCACAGGGTGGCAATCAAAAACAGTTGTGGTTTTACAGGTTGTTACTCAAAGGTACCAGGAGATTCATCACTGATCCGTAAATGTGAAGGGCGCAAGTCTAGTGAGTAGACCCTTGACATAATAGTTAAGTCCTCTTAAAAAACACCCTGGAAAATGAGTTCAAATAGGTGATTAACAAGGATAAAACCCAAAAAAAATCAACCAGCAGCAAGATAAGTATTTTAGCACTAAACTGAAGAAAAACAAAAAGACCCCATAGCAATAATCTGACAAACTCGCAAAACAAATTGAAAATCTTTTATGCAACCATAAAAAGTCCACCAAGGCACAGACTTTTGAATTTCTAAAAAATATAAATGAGTCTTTAGTAAACATCTCACAGAGCAATGTTCATAACTTTAAAATTAATCAAAAGGGACAATAAAGAAGATAATTTGGTTACAGACTGCCATCTGAACAGACCTGTGTGTAAGAGCTGAAATTAGAAAGTTCATTGCTATGGATGATGATGTGTCAAACCTCCACAATGTTGTATAAATCAAACATTAGGAAACGCATGGTATAGCATGCATTTTTCTGATTAGGAAACAAGCTAAGCAGATACCCAGAAGCATCTAGAGTAAGCTTACTAGGAAAGAGGCCATTAACAAAAACCCCTAAAAATTCTCATGAATTATTGACAGGAATGCCTCTAAAATACTTTGCTGCTGCTCTCTAATAGATTCAGTTCTGAAGTTCTTGAATTCAATATTATGCTTTAATTTTTAAGGGGTATTGGAGAGGTCTAACACGGTTTTTAATTATTTAAGACTCTAGAGCGTACAAAAATTTAGTTTTCTTCATTTTTCAACATAGCATGAGGACAAAAGTTAATTAGCTGACTACATTTTCTGATTATCATGAAAAAGCATATGCTCCAGTCCCCAGTTTCCTCTTAGTACATAAAGCTTAAATTTAAATTACTTCTACTTATATTGGGTGTTTCCTATCTCTTTCCTCCTAACCACACAGGACTCCCATTTGCTGTGTTTAGTACCAATTCTGCAATTTTAAGATTTTTTTTTTCTTAATCTAAACATTTATCAACTTGGACTATTTGCACCTATTTCACTAGATTTTTTTTTTCTGCAGCATTTACATACCATTTCTGCCATGGTAATTGTATATTATATACAGAAATATAACACAGCATAAGTCTTTACCTGCTGACATGAATTTTGTGTTTGCTGCAGATGAATTGGCCCTTAATGGCTAACTTTTCAGATGCAACACTGTTTGTTAATATAATTAAGTTATATAATTACTATATTATAATGACATTTTATATGATTGCATATAGTTTATTATAAATGTATCATAATTAATAATTAAATTATTACTAATATTATTTAGTAGTTTCTTTCCTCCTGCAGGTTGCACTGACAGTACCTGGTCCAAGAATGAAAAGTCCAGAGGCATTTTATGCAGCATGAGGCAGAACACATTTTTCTGTAATGACCACCATCATTATGCCACTCCAAAAATTGTGCTCATGATTCTACCCTGCATCTCTGCACTCTCATGAGACAAAATCAGTACCTTAAACAGAAGAAACAAAAATCAGTTGTGAAATAGGGCAAGAAACAACTACTAACACTTATTATTAGTCTTGAAAGGATCCCTCAGAAATCATAGGAAGAGGGGTGGTGCTTCTTCAGCGCTGCATCCTGCTCAGGCTTCAACAGACCACAGGAGTTAATGGAAGGGTCCATGCCGATTCACAGAAAAACAGAAGTTTGTCAACTTTTAGCTAAATCAACATGTTTGAGTAGCAGATTCTTGTTAAGAATAATTTTAATACTGCATTCACTGCTCTCAGCCTAGGTTTTTGGGGATTTTTTTCTTTTATAATCGGGATTTGAATCCTGGCTCAAACTTTACTGCTTTTGGAAGTATATGGTTTTACATATAGCTGTTCTACCTCTGATAATGTGTTTTCTCTGTTTAATCATCTATGATACACAAGAATTTATGTGTGGAAATTGACAATCTACATCTGGTCCATTCGCCCAAATCTTCCTTTGGCTCTTGCCATTCTAGTACACAATACTTTTCTGTATAAATTCAAATATGGTAGATATTACAACAAAATTCCTCAGTGATCATATGAATATTGCTTGTGAAAATGTGACATTTAAGGGATGTACTTATGATAATTCTGTGCTTAGCTAAACCTGGCACAGCAAATCTTTTCTTAAACTCTATATCAGCACTGGGAAGCTCCCGCTTCAAATAATTTGGGTCTGGATTTTGTTTTGTAGAATATCCAACAATAACAATTTTTTCATACTGGCTCTGGTAAGTGAGCCCAGGCCAAGACAACCCCCAGGATACTGAAGTGGCTCACCAGCAGTCATTTACTCAGCCTGAAATCCTCCTTTTTCACAGTACTTTCTGATGGGACAAGTTCTCATCAATATCATTCACTTAATGAAATTCAGCAGCTCATTTTCACCTCCTGGATTTTCTCACCACTTGCTCCAGGTAGCTCAAAGGCTTTACCCAAACTGTCTTATGGAGAGAGAAACCCAGGCTACAAACATGCTGTCCCCAGTGTTGCCACTCCTCAGAACCAGCAACCTGTGGAGATGACTGATGGAAAAATGTCATATGAAAACATCAATGCATAGCACTTGGCCTGGTCTCCTCAAGGTTTTGCCTAATGTCATTACATCCCCAAAACAGCAAGATTTTTTTTCTCAAAAGTATCTAAAATAATATCCAGACAGCACTGTATTTACTATCACAGTTTGGAGATGGTTGGTTTTAATAGATATTATTAAAATGTCAATGTTTATCCTTATTGTCAAACTTATTTATAAGATTATTCTACAGCTATAGAATTCAAAAAGAGACATTAAGAAAAACTCTGCAAGCAAATAAAAAACACATTATCTCTGAAAAAGTATAGTCCATGCAGTAATTTGACCATGATATTTTTCACTTTGAACCTTGATTATACCTACAGTCACCATCACTAAAATAAACTCCTTGAACTATAATGCTGCTAAACCTAGCCTATATCAACTCTCCAACTGGAAAACCATAAGAATAAAAAAATACTCTGCACATACACTGTGAGAATGGTGAGGGACTGGACAACGGGGCCCAGAGAAGTTATGGATGCCCCAAGGCCCAGAAGTATTTTAGGCCAGGTTGAATGAGGCTCTGAGCAACCTGGTCTAGTGGAAGATGTCCTTGCCCATGGCAGGGGGGTTGGAACAAAACAATCTTTAAGGTTTCTTCCAATCCAGGCCATTCTATGATTCTATTATTTACCAGTATTCAGACAAAGAGAACAGACTTATTAAGGAAAAGTGAAAGCTTTGCAAGTTTCCTAAAAGATGGCTGAATTTGTTGGACTACTTAACTTATAATGCAATTTTATTATCTGGGGGGGTGGGGTGTTTTTTTTGGTTTGTTGGATTTTTTTTTATGTCGGATTTTTTAAAGTTCTTCTCTGTAACCCAATTGTTATTTAAAAAATGAACAAAATAACAATCTATCCCTTCCATTTAAACCATTTAGGTTTAAATGGGCTGACCATTAGATTCATCTTACTGTGATCATAAAACTTTGCTGTGTTGCTTAATTTGTGTTGCAGGGCAGAAAATCTGCATGTCTATAAAAGTTTTGGCTAATTTACTACTCCAGGAAATACCATAGGAAAAATATTTAGCATGCATGATGTACTTCAGATTCTTAGAGATACTGAACTCTCTGAAGTACCTGATTTATTCTCCAGGTTCTTGAAACACAGATTATCTACACAATAACAAAATTACTTCAAGGATTAAAATGCAATGCATGTCACACCCTTGTGACTGGACCTGAATACTTGCCTTCTCTGTTAAATACGTTCTCCAAAATGGAAATGCATGTCCATAGTTGACTGAAATGTTAAACACTCATTTTTCGGTCTTCATGCAAGATTTAAATAAACAGATATTTATGGTACTAGAAATGTATAGTACACAGAATCTCCCAAGACTTTCTATGAGGAAAATTCTAATAAAATAGGTCATGGAGTTTAAGGTTTAAAAGTAGAAGTATAGAGGCTTAAACTGACTCTAACTATCAGAGCTATCAGAAGTTGCCATTCTACAGTATTACAATGTTCCCATCTTGATATTTTAACCGTAGCTTGAAAGGAAAAAAAAATCTCTAAGATGACAGATCAATTGTTCAGCAATACTAAGTCATATTATATAAAGACATCCAATCTCTTTTTATCACTGAGGTATTTTTTTCTTTGTGATCTTAACATATGGCTTTCCTTGATGCCAAGAAACAGTCAATAAAAAGAAGCCTTTCTTCTTGAGCAGCACCTTTGTTCTTCCCAAGCCTTAGCAACTGTTCATGGATGCAGTAAGGGCAGAATAAGGGGGAAGATGTAGTATGGATTAACTCTGTATTTCTTACTTGATTCCAGCTTTAGTCTCTTATCTGACAGTAACTCATAGTGCTAGAACTGTTAAATACTACCCCTAGTGACAAAACATCTAATAGGAAAAGGCTCCTTCCCTTTTTGCTCTTTATTTCAGACCACATCCCTTGACCCGAGCACTGCCTGATGTGACCATTTTCTGCAAGCATCAAAGTTTTAAATTTTGTAATTAATTTTTTGTGGTAAACAAGCTCTGTTAAGCAGATAGATTAAATATAGGATATGAAACTTCCTTGACAGGTTTTACTGAGCAAGGAAAGAGTACTGTTCCATTCATACAACCAGCATATGAGGACAACATATGGGATAACAAATTCTCCAAAGTACAATAGATTTCTCACGTGGAAATTCTGAGTCAGAAGTCATGGGACACTTCAGCAGGTCCCCAGGGAAGGGCAGGGCAATCCAAAGAGGATGGAGAAAGGGGAGGTCTCAGCCAAGGGGAACATCTGCCACAGAGCTAATCTTTGTGCATCAGAGCATTTTACATTTTCCTATCCATACTTTGGCATGAAAGCTTGGGTTTGTGTCTCACAAAAACCTATGCTATTATTTTTACATCAGATTTTTTTTTACACAAGCCTACTTTTGACAAAATGTGCTAACCAAAATATCCCACCAAAAATTACTTGGATTGCAAGGACAGAGCACATGTTAGAATTAAGGTAATTTTACACAGAAGCAAGTGTTGGGATAGCTAATTCTTCATTACTTGATATTTTGGCATCAAAACTAGATATTATGGCTGGGTCAAAGCTCACAGGCACTGTAAGTGCTATGGAAATTCTTCTACTCTGTGATGCTATAAATCACAGCAGGATCTAAGAACAGGCATTTTGTGTTTCAGAGCACCTAGATTTAATTGTGCAACATAAATTCTTAACTAGCTCTTTTTTAGGAAAGGTACTCAATGTTTTATATCTCTCACACAAAGAATATGACTTTGTTATTCTAAATATCTTTTTTGGTTTTAAGTGACAAAATTCCAAATTAAGTGACCTGTAGTCCAAGAAATTACTTTTTTTACTTTCTATAGATAAATTATTTCCATCTCTCTCTCACACTTTTCATGAGAGTACTGTGATTTTCTTCTATCAGTACAATTCAAGAAATAATTCACTTATTCTACTTAAGATGAAACAAATATTAAATTCAAGTTTATCAACAGCACACTTAGCTTGTTATAATAAACTCTTTAATTACTAAAAATACTAAGGGTGTCTGTTATGTTTTCAGTTCATTTACACCAGCTAGCTCAGGATCTTAGATGTCATGTTGAAGATATACTAATGCTCTTCTACACATAACAATAAAAATTGGTATTTAAATCAGTGTTTCTTCACTTTATGGATTTTTGTATGACCCCAGCTATGAAATGGCCACTGCCTGAAACCTTCAGACTCAGTTTTGATATTTCCAATAAAAAGAGTTATTTCAAATTACACCAAGGAGATTAAGAAGACAATTCATAGCCTTCAAAGAGAGAAAAGCTACTTATATTAATCGTATATAGCTTTAGATCAGACTCATAATTTAGGCATGTGCTGAGGCTCTAAAGAGTGTGATGTTTTTAAGAAGCTTCTCATTTTAGTTCCATGAAAACAACAGGGGTATAACACATTTTGAATTAATTCAGGTTAAGGTAATCTTTTTATAGAACTATGTTTTTAAATTATATCTGCATAAGAGCAAAGATATGGTCATGTCTACTGATGCCAACTGCAAGTAGCAAACAAGTGTTACAATAGAATCCTAAGCTGCTGAATTTATTTTACTATTATTTTAACATCAGCAAATAATTTAATTTTTTTAATGTCAAATTATGTGTCCTCCTGAAAGCACCCTATATTTGCAAAAGACATATTTCTGTTCAGAGTCTGGTTCCAAAAAGGCTTGTAAAGAACAAGGTGCTGTCAGCTGAGCACCATGCAGAGTCTTAAAGGGAACAACAGGAAAGACAGTTTGGGATGGACTCGCTCTCAGCCACTCTATTTTACTGCTAAAACATTTTTCAAGCACAGAAACACATGATAATTCTGCAGTGTTCCTGGTTACACTGCCAGTGTAGGTGCTGATATACACTGCAGTAGAGTTTGAAAACATGGACCATGATAGAAGATACTGTCCTCCTACGGCAAGCACCCGGTGTGTCTGCGGTCCCATCACATGTTTCAAGGCTCTGAACTAAAAAAGGAAATAATTTGCTTGGGCTGTGTTTTATAACACCTTTAGCATGCATGTTAGCAGGACATCCACCCACACCATCAGTAACTGCAAAGGCTGTACAACCGAACCTCTCCCCAGCACACAGCGGCACCCCCACACCTCACCTGCCCAGCCTGCAGCCCTCCATCCCAGCACTCCATCCTGGGATGCATTCCACCAGGTCTCATCAGTGCTGATGATGCCATAGCTCTGGGAACTGACCAAACCTTCCGGTTCATCCTGTTTCTCATGCTGCACGTGTTGGGGTATAAGCATTTCAGATGTGCTCCTGAACCATTTGAAGGCATTCAGGTATGCTCCTAACAAAAAAAAAAAAAAAAAAAAAAAAAAAAAAAAAAAAAAAAAAAAAAAAAAAAAAAAAACAACAAACACCCGACAAAATTAGTTTTGGTAGCATTTTGGCATTTAAACCTCACAGTGGTCTTCAATCTTCCTGCTTGTTTGTAGCCACCTCAGAACACAAAATGGATCCTTAGGAATCACGCATGAAAACAAAGCTTCTCATATCTTTCCTTATGAAAAGTATTTTATTTTCTATATTGTTTCTCTTTGCTCCTTAATTATAAATGGCTTAACTGCTAACTATTTTTAATAGTGTTGAACTGCCCCCTGCAGCTGAATCAGAGGTAAAACGTGTACAAAAAATTTTTTATCATGATTTATGACTTATGTCTATGGTTTCATGAAATCAGGCTCAGTCTTCTAGATCTCAAACTGTCTGAAATAAGCTGATGGGAGCTTTATGAGCAAAAGGCTTAGAATACTGAAGTGTTGTTTCTTGAAAGACTGAAGTTGTTGAAAAATTGTGAGTACTTGTCTTCTCCTTTTCAGGAATAAAGGGAAACTTTTTGTTAGGAGACCAGAAAAGGTTTGGGTTTCACTATTTACTTTTTGATCCTGTGAGATCACAGGGTAAGAAAACATTTAGGACAACCTATACAAACATGTTCACCTGCAAAAATAAGAACAGTCAAGCTGGCCCTCCTGAAGCAAATTCTTGTCCAAGAATTGAGTGTCTGAACCAATTGGGGTTTGACTTACATTGTAGATAAAAGACCAAGTGTCGCTAATTGAAGTAGTTGCTTTTTCTTCTAGCTCAACATGGATAGTATATTAGAATTATTGTTCCCACTCACTTGGATTTAGTGCCATTCACAATATTATATAAACTGTGATTCACTATTCTACATTCTGAATAAATGCCAAATAAATGCCAATTTTTGTGGAAAAGATGCTAAAATTTACTACACAAGTAGCAAAAGTTGTCACAGGATTGATTACAGTGGGGGCACAATGGCTAAATTGTTCTCAGACACTTTGATCACTACTAATGTCTAGTTAAGAAATCACACACATGCCTTCATGAAAAAAGGACAAGGTTCAATAATGTACATTTCAAACTAAACACTGCCTTATTTGCTAGAGATAAGGGGTAATGAATGATGCATCCACAAAGCTGGAAAATTCCACTTTCTGCCCCTGCAAATGTGCCTGTAAAACCATAAGTGAAGTTCAAAAAAATAATCCAAATCATACCTTGACTTGAACATATTGGGATATATCTTTCAAACAATAATGTCTAACTATCTGAATTAACACCTGCACAGCAAAAGCCAGAGGGGAAATACTGGCACTTCCAGGTCCAGTCAGCAAGTGTAAAGGAGTCAGGTACCTTGGTAACGGTGGTGAAAGTAATCTTTAAAATTTCATCCATGTAACTCCTCAGAGAAAGAACTCTTAGTGAGCTAAGGTTGCTGATAAAAAATTATAGCACAGCACCCACAGTCCCTGTTCAATATAAAAACACAATTAAAAAAATCAGATTTATTAAAAACTATAAAAAACTGTTGAAAAAAACTTTTCAGTTGTTGTGATGATTAATTAGATTTGAAGGTTAGCACCGAATACTTGTTACTTAGAAGACCCTGGAAGAGATTATTCCTACAGTACTGGATTGCTGAATTCTAGCCTTAGTTCAGGATAGGTTTCAATTCTTATTTAATTTCCTTGAAACATTGGCATTTCAGTAGAATTATAAAAATAAAAACAAACAAAAATCACAGTTTGAGAAAATGGCTTTGTTTTGATTTATAAAGTTAATTTCCAAGTCAAATAACTTATACACTTAAAAGTTTGATAACATCTATTAATAAGATGGTTTATAACATAGTAGATATAGTGCATCAATATTTTAATCACAGTCAACTGTGTCAACTGTTCTTGCCAGGTCTCATTGGACACCAGAGACAAGTGATGTCCCTCAGGGGTCCAAACTGGGACCAGTGGCATTTAACATCTTCATTACTGACACAGATGAAGGGATCAAATGCACTGTCAGAAAATGTGCAGATGACACTGAGCTCTGAGGGGTGCAGATGACACTCCTGAAGGATTGGACACCACCCACAAGGACCTGGACAATCTCAAGAATTGGGCCCATGGCATGAGGATTAGCCAGATAAAGTCTAAGGCACTGCACCTGGGTCAGGGCAGCCCCTGATATCAACACAGGCTTTGGGGTGAACAGATTCAGAGCAGCACTGCTGAGAAGGACTTGGATGGCATGGCTGGAGCACTTGCCACTGAAGATAGAGGCACAGAGTCATTAAGGACCTCAGCCTTCTCTTTGTCCAAGTTTCCCATTTCCTTCTAGAGAGAAAGGAAATCATCCTTAGGACATTATCCTTAGACTTTCTTTTGCTTGAAACATATCTATAAAAGCCCTTCCAGTTACCATTAAGTCCCTGGCCAGACTCAATTCTAACTGAGCCTTGGCTTCCCTAACCTAGTCCCTAGCTTCCCACATAATTTCACTGTATTCCTCCGGGGACCTTGTTTCCACTTCCTGAAAGCTTCCTGAAAAACATGAGCCAGCCATGTGCACTTGCAGCTCAGAAGGCCAGTCAGGTCCTGGGGCTGCATCCAAAGCAGTGTGGTCAGCAGGGCAAGGAAGGGGATTCTCCCCTCTGCCCCACTCTGATGAACCCACATCTGCAGTGCTGCAGCCAGCCCCGGGATCCCCAGCACAGAAAGGACACTAACCTGTTGGAGCAAATCCAGAGGTGGGCCCCAGGCTGACTAGAAGGATGGAGCTCGTCTCCTCTGAGGAAAGGCTGAGAGAATTTGGTTTGTTCAGCTTGGAAAAAAAGGCTTAAAGGTGACCTCATTGCAGCTTTCCATTACCATCCGGAAGGGTGCCTGCAAGAAAGATGGAGAGAGACTATTTACAAGGGCCTGTAGTGACAGAACAAGAGGGAATTACTTCAAATTGAAAGAGAGCAGGTTTAGATTAGATGTTGGGAAGAAGTTTTTTAGGTGGTGAGGTGCTGGAACACGTGGCCCAAGAGAAGTTATGGATGCCCTGGAAGTGTTCAATGCCAGGTTGGTTGAAGCTCTGAGCAATCTGGAATAGTGGAAGGTGTCCCTGCCCATGGCAGGGGATTGAAAGCAGATAATCCTTAAGGTCCCTTCCAACCCAGGAATTCTATGATTCTATGAGAATCATAGAATGTATTTTTATGTATATTTTATGTATTCTAAGAAGTGCTTAAGAAAGTGCAAATACTCTAGAGACCACATGTATTGGAAAAATGTTAAAAATAACATTGTGCTATGAATTTTACTGGTGAATTTTGAATGACATTAATGCTACATTGCAAGATGCAATTACACTTACATATGCAGAGGTGGTACATCCAAATGTCCATAAATTTAACTTTTTAAGTACCACTTGCACTTGCTTTCATGACATCTTTTAATAATATTTCATTGTAATAACAATACTTTTTGAGTCTATAGATTCCTAAAAACACAATCTCGCACATTTTTGCTAAGATGCAAGTAAAAGTTGACTAAAGAAACTTTTTTCTGTCCATCTGCTTAAAAGACAACCCCTTTCCTGACCTGGTATCCATGAGAAAGAATAGGAAGAGAGAAAAGCTGAACACTGAGGGGCACCGGAGAAAAAGGTCAGAATGGTTTCTTTCTCTGTACTCTTCCCCAAATTGCTTAAAACCTCCTCCAGTTCGTGAGCAGAAACCTCTAGTTTTTCTCCATTATTGCCCTCTCAAGGATAAAGGTGATGAAATGAAGACTTCTTTCTTGAAAAGGGGCTGCTATTGCTGACACAGCTAGAGATTCTGGTGTCCTGAGAAACCCACCAGCTCAAGCCAAAGGAATTCAACTCACAAATACTTTGAAAGCCCTAACTGCAGCTTGCTGGTGTCACTTAAAGAAAGCATCCTTTGGGAATTCAGCGCTTACGAAGAAGCAGAGCATGAATAATGTCATTGCCATTTGTAACAGAGAGCAAATCCCAGTGAATCAACTATGTGGGAACCAAAATATCACAGTGACAGGCACTTCAGAACTACATCATAATGCCTCTTTTGTAAATATGATGGGTTAAATCTTAGCCCTATTGAAATGAAAGCTCACCAAAAATCAAAGAACAGAGTAGCGTAGCTTCTAAGGGAAGTAAATTGTTCAATGGCACATCTTCCCAGCAGTATCAGGATTCTTCTCACACCCTCTGACCTGCTGAGCAACGCTGAATAATTCAGTCACCTCTCAGCCCCCTGCTGTGAACCCTCTCTCAGACTGAAGCTGTGCTCTAACAAGAGAATAGGTTGCTTCCTGTAACATAATGAAAGTCAGCAGCTGCTAGGGACCCAAATGCTGCTGCTATATTACATCTAACTGCAACAGCAAGTGTACTGTATTCTGTCTTCAGAGAGAAGGGACTTCCATTGCTGTTGCAGTCCTTTAAACACCATCTTCATTCCATTAAGGATTAAAAGTGATATAAACAAGAAATTGCCTAAAAAATTAGAAACCATAAAAGGACTAATAAATCTAACCACCTGGATGGCAGCATGTCCTGAAATGACACAAAACATTCTGAATTATAGAAGAAAAGCAGGAAATTAAAGAAAAAAAAATCACTGAGGCTTGCCAATAAAAGCTATTTGGAATCATCTCAGCCTCCAAACAGGTAATAAGTTAATTGCTATAAAAACCAGGTCAAGGTAACCCAAAATTCACAGTTTTAGCTTCCAGCACTGAACACAGAATCTAGGTGCTCTTAGAACAATGCTAAATTCATATGAGCAGGGAAGCAATAGCATCTTACCAAATGCACGGGCTACTGACCAAGAACAGCAGACTCAGAAGGGAGGATGGAGCCAGGCTCCTCCCGGAGCTGCCAATCTATAGGACTAGAAAAGCAGGCAGGAACTGATGCACAGGAAGTTCCAGCTGAACACGAGGAGAAACTTCATTACTATGCAAGTGACCACACACTGAAACAGATTGTCCAGAGAGGCTGTGGACTCTCCCTCACTGGAGATATTCCAAAACTGCCTGGATACAATCCTGTGGCACGTGATCTGAGATGAGCCTACTTGAGCACTGTAGTCCCTTCCAACCTTATCCATTCTGTGAAGAAAATTTCAGGAACCCATAAGTCATGGCAAAAACATCCTATGGAAAAAAACAAAACATATTTAAAAAGCAAACCAACCCTCTGACACTACTCTACATCTTGAGGTCGTGCAAGGCTGTGGAAGAATTCAGCTCAATCATCTACAGGAGATGATACTCCTGCGTTTATCATACCCATGAAGCCACAGGTAGCTGAACAGAAATGACACACTATTATTTCACACATTTTTTTCACAGTCATCTGTGGGAAACTAATCTTGTAGGGGATCCTTCTTGTGCCAGATATTCATGATCTACACAGCAGTCATTATGGAATGTTTCTCATGCCTAAATCTGATGTCTTCTATATCGTAAACTCACTCAGAAAGGAAAACTGGGCTACATATTTTGGAAAGTAAGCACAACATACTACATGGTAGTTATGGTCCAAAGAAGCAGAAAAGCAGAAGTAAATTTGGCCCAGACTAGGTGAATAGTGATTCTCTTGGCATGAACTAGAGAGAGGAAGATTTTCAGCAACAGGGCACCAGCCTAATAACCACTGATTTTTTTTTCACAGGAGTCCACCCAAGCACATGGCAATGACAATCTACTGAGGCCCTTAGAGGTAGCACAGTAAAACACATATACACACAAAGTTTCATTTCATAGACTTATAGATAAGCTTGCATAGCAGGGTGTTATTTGCATGGCAAACATGATTAAAACAAAGAACACACAAATCACAGATAAGGAAGTTCATAGGAGAAAAACTCATAACACCTTGAAAAGGGTGGGGCAGGAATTACCTTGGTAGGATTAAAAATTTGTCTCAGAAAAATATATCCATATTATTAACTTTTTTCAAATCCTTTTTGGCTCAAACTTCAAATTAACATAAATTTATTTTTTAAAACATCTCATCAGAAAGCCACTTTGTTCTGGCAAAGTCCCAAGACTTGATCACTGTAATGAAAGCCATTTTACAGGTACAATATTTATGGTTAGTCCTTAAAATTATTTCTTTAATAACTTTTTAAGGTATCATTGTCTTCTGAATGGTAGCTGAGATTATTATGCACAGGATTATATTCAGTTGTTATATGTACAGCTTCCTCAGATACATAAATGGCTCACAGCTCCTCTTCTGCAAATGCCCAGGTGTCAGACAGCATCTTGGTGTCAGACAGCTTCTCTTTATCTTTTTAAAATTTTCCTAACATCTCTTTGCACCTGTTCAAGGTACAAAGTTATTTTTTCTTACCTTTTCATTTTCTGTCTATTTAATGAAAGCACATTACAATAACTCTCTGCATTTCAAATCCCCGTCTTCTTAGGCAAGGATTCTATTTTTTTTCCCTTTAAGGGGAAAAAATTTTTCTTTCTTCAGCCTTCTGCTCTGCTTCATTTCTTTGATTTTTTGTTTGTTTTATATCTACAGGTATCTTTCTAGGGAAGGAGGATTTTTTTGTGTGTGTGTGGAAGATTTTTCCTCAGTTCTGGTTTACCTGAAAGATCTTATCTGAGATTACCAATCTATGCATCTCACTGCAGTGAACTACACCATTTCCAAACTGACTAAGCAAAAATATTCTTCCTTTACTTTCACTTTGTTTAAAAAGCTGAGTTAACATACAATATGCTCATTTTTCAAACAGATTTGACTTTGACTAAAAAAACTGACTTAACACACTTCTCAAAACCATCAGAGCAGTGACCAGTCTCATGAAAATCCAAACTTATGTCTCTTGCATCATGCAGTTTTGACTGCACTCATAGCTAATGACCGTGTGAGTTCACCAAAGAGTAGTAACTGTAGAGAAAATAAAAATACATATTTGGAATATATGGTTCTGGCTTACAACACACATTGCAACTACTTATCATTATGATAAAATGATAAGGTAACACGTCTTGAATATTTCATGAAAACTCAAAAGGTATTTAAGCAAACTGAAAATAGTAGTTTATTTTCCCTGTTTTCCTCATGATACCAGTATGTACCTCCCAGTCTAGTGATTTGGTTCTGCCTCATAGATATTTACTTTTGGATATAAGTACTGAATACAATAGGCACAGTAAATTTTAATACATATTTTTGAAAATTTTTCTTCAATCCCATTTTTCTTCTCTTACTAACACTTGAAGCTATGTCTTGCTCCCAGTCTTTTCTGTATGAAGCAGTAGAGTTAACACTTTTTCTACTACACCTAGTACATTTTCGTCTATATTACTCCCTACAGTTCAAACACAGAGCTAATATGCAAACCCACTTCCTTTTCAGAAGAAAGCAAAGTTCCATGTTGAGTCAGGCAGTATAATTTTATTTCTAAATATGATAATAATAAAAATAAGATCATAAGACTTCTTCTTCCATGAGGAATAATAACAATAATAACAATGCATTCAATCTTATTTCCCAGAAGTCTATATCTACAATCAAAGATGCAGTTCTGTGCATAGAAATCCCCAAAGCTGTCACTCCAGAGAGCCATACGTCAAGACAAAAAATCTGGTCTGTTTTCATTACTTCTTACCACCTCTGCTGGTCATCTGTGGTTTCTCTAGCTCTAACCCTACACACATTAATGTTTTCCTGATTTAGTTCTTGCTCTAGGCCAGCACAAGCATTGATACACTTATGCATGAGTTAGAGGGGCACTAAGGAAGCAAAAAAGACATCTAGCAGCACAAAATGGCAAACAATACTAGATTGGAAGTGCCCCTGAAAAGCCATAGGCCAAATTTCATCATAGAAGAATGCCTGAATGGTTTCTTTTTGAAGTTTCTTTGGTAGTTCTGGTTGGTTGGTTCGTTTTTTGGTAGGTTGTTTCATTTATTTTGTTTTTACAGTTTTCTCTGTTGCTTTGAGGGTTTTTTATAGTTTGTTTTCTTAACTGAGTCTTACTTTTGTTTAGACCAAAATTTTGCCTATGGCATTTTCAAGCTTACCTATAATTACACCATCTTCTTTTCTCAGTTGTTAGCATTTTAATCCTCCTTCTCTAGGTCACTTTGTTCAGCAACTTCCACCAAGTGCCAAGAGATTCCCCAAACCAGATTATACAAAGTTCAGAAGAACAGAGCAATATTTACTTACCAATATACACAAGAGATGTCAAAGTGTAACAAGCAGTGTCCAGAAGTTAATTTGCTGTCCATTCTCATGGCAGTCATCACTCAGTGGAAAACAACTAATCTCCTCAGAATGGGAAAATCCTCAATCTTGCCGAGTCATCAATTTCCAATTCCCTGCTTTTTCTCTTAGTATTTAATAACTTTTCTTATCAGTGTTCTTCCTCTTCCATTCTTTCAGGATGAAAATAATTCACATTTTAATAACTTTCAGAACAGAGCTGAGACAACACCACATTGCTCTGCAGCACCAAACAACTCCAACCAAAACCATCAGGGAGTTGCGGTATCTGTTGTTCAGGTGTCTCAAGCCCTTGTAAAAGTGCTCCTTCTGCCTAGGATGAAATTGGGATTTTTAATAAGATTTATACTAAAAACTAAAAAAAACTCATGAACATCCAGCTGACCTTAATCACAGGACAAGTAGACAGTGCAGACCATTTCCAAATTAGCCTGGGCTCAGTGCTGCTGCTGCCTTTTGCAGTGTGGAAGGGCTCTTCCTTCCATGTAACTAAGTGCCAGTGCAGGCAAGAAAGAGGAGAGCAGTCACACACAGAGAGAACCTCACACAAATCCAGCACACACAAAGCCTGTCAAAGTAATAGGCAGAATACTGCAGGATATTTTAAATTTTTTTCTCAACCAAAATTTTCCAACCATGAACACTGAAAATCTCTGCATTAAGTTCCAGGAGGCCTCTGATGGAGCCAGGTTACTTTGCCACACAGCTGCCTCAGGGCCTGCCACCTCCTCTGCCCCATCCTTGGCCACAAAACAAACTCTGACCAGTACATGTGGTTTTCAGAGCTTCCAAGCTCCTTCAGAATATTGTCACAGGAATTTCTCCGAATGATACTTTTTCAATAGATGCATCCATTTGGACAGATTGGTATTTTCAGATACACGACAGCCAATCTCCACTTTTAAACACACATTTTAAATATAAGGTTTTATACATTTTGTTAGATATATACTACACAGAGATATATTATTATATGTAGATATTTATTACATATATCTCAAAAAATATATCCAAGACATGTATATATTTTTGGTATAAAGGAAACAAATGTTTCCTTGATCTAAAAACAAATTTTGCCATCCTTGCAAATTAAAATTATGTTTGTGTGCATATGCACATATGTATGTAGATATGACAAAGTGCTACGCAACACAAATCTAGTCAGAAGTCAGGTCCTTAAACATTCTTGAGGTGATCTTGCTCATCCCTCTGGTTCTGACTTCCCATGTCCACAGAAGTACTAAGTCACAAACTGGGCTACTGAGCTTATCAATCTAAAGCCAAATACCTCCCTAGTACAAACATCTGTCTCTTACCAAAAACACACCTTAGATACTATTTCTAGTTCCTAGTTTTGTCATTACAGGTAAACAGTGGTTCACACTGAGGTACTACAGTATTTAAAATGGATTGAAGTATTTTTTCAACACATTGCGTAACCCTGGTGAGGCTCTGCAGGCTTTTCCCTTTTGAAAGGGTTATTTCTTCTGATTCTGAACCAAAAGGCACCTCATAGATAATTATTCAGCCCACAAAAATGAAAATAGCAGAAATGGGCAAACATAAATGAAAGGGTTTACAAGCAATAAAAACTCTGTAATAAATGAAAAATGGATGAGTATTTTTTTAGAATAGCAAACCATGTGACCAATTTTCTATGCTTGAAAAATGATTTCCAGCTCAAGTGTATTCTGAAGCATTTATTCATAATGCTCATATAATGATGATGCTTCCAATTTTCACCTTTGAGAGGTGAAGGTGATCTGTAGCCATTGTATTTAAAGGCTATCAAAGATAGTCTGTCATTAATCTCCAACAAATCTCATTGCTTTCTCTTTTAGCCACATCAAAACTGCTCAGCATTAAGCCTTTAGAGCTAGATGCTATTAGACTTGCACAATTTGTGAGTGCAAACAGAAATTTAAAACCTCAGCCTTGGTTGATGGTTATTGTGCCTACAGCTGACTAACAAGCTCTTTAATGCACTCCATTCAAAGTCTATTTCCACTTTCTTGTCTGCTGCAGAAGACAATACATTTGCATACAAAACATTTGTACTGTATTCTGTAATTTGTATTTATTAGGCTACACAAGTAAGAATTCAAGAGGTACTAGCAAATAAAGATTACTCACAGGTATGTGCTGTCAGTTGCTTATCATTTTATTAGAAACAGGACAAGTATCTGATCTCTCAGTCATATTCAACTTCCTTAGGCCTTGTTCAGATAACCCATAGAGAAAATCTCTTAATTATTTTGGACGGGATTTAAGTAGAGATTTTTATTTTATCTCCTATACTATTGTTTCAGAAAATTATTTCCATATCAGAGAAGGGAGGAAGGACTCCTTGAAAGAACAAAAACAGTGAAGTTTGATTCTGATTCTGTCGCATACAAAGAAAATTCTAATAAACATTAAGGGATGCAAAATTTCATGCTGAGTAATGAGCCACATCAGGAGCGGGTTTTTGTAGCTCTCTTTCCTTGCTGAAATGTTGAAGTGTTTTACTTACATGTCAAAGTATGTGTTTAACCTACTGTCTTTGGCTTCTGCATGATATTTTAAGTGAAGATAAGAAAATACTTGACAACTGGTGTTTTTCAAAATTAAGATTACCTGATCATCAAGAGATACTGTAGTTACACCTGAAAGTTATTAAATTGCTTCTTGAGTTTCAAAAAACAACTCTTTTAATCACAATTTTAATGGAATTTGAAATGCACTAACATGTGCCAAAAGAATTGAATATAGGAAACAAGTTATGATAGCACAGAAATTAAACTAATAACTGTAAAGGTGCAGCAGCAAAGTTAAATCTCCAGATTATTATTTTTTAATCACTGACATTTGACAGTGGTAATAATCTGGAAAAAAAAATGTTCTAGTACAATGAAATTGTAGTTTCATTATAAAGATGTGTGAACTTTAAAAAATTCCAAAACAATAACATCATTCACTTTGACAGAATAATAAAATGGTTTGGGTTGGAAGGGACCTTTAAAGGTCACCTAGTCCAACTCCCCTGCCATGGGCAGGGACAGCTTGACCAAGATAGGGATATCTTCAACAAGATTCTTAGAGCCCTATCCAAACTGGCCTTGAATGTTTCCAACCATTGGGCATCCACAGCTTGTCTGGGCAACCCATTCCAGTGCTTCAGCAACCCCATCATAAAACATTCCATCTTTACATTTAGTCTGAATCTACATTATTTTAGTTTAAAACCCTTAGCCCTTGTCCTATTGCTACAGGCCCTACTAAGCAGCCTCTGATCACCTTTCTTTTAAGACCCCTTTAGGTACTGAAAGGCTGCAACAAGGTCACCCTGGAACCTTGTCTTCTCCAGGCTGAACTACTCAAAGTGTCTCTAAACATCTTAGCATCTCTCCTCTGGACCCACTCCCAACAGGCACTTGCCTTTCAATATAGTATGGGAATGTGCATTATCATCCAGATCCCCTCAAATCTTTTGTCTTACAGCAAGGTTTGCTTTTCAGCTGGCTTAAAAAACTGATCCCATTGAAACATGGCCACTTATAAGAAATACAGTAACATAGTGGAGAAGCGACAACCACCTTTTCAGTGCATTTTTACATCCACTTAACCATTCATTAAACACAGACTGAAAACTAAAAAAAAAAAAAGAAAATTAAAAAGCAGTCAGGCAGAGCTTCTGTATGACAGTAAATCACTTATGTGACAACATCACATGGAGCAGACAATTAATTGCCTCAGAAAGTGACTTGTCCTGAGTGTGGATCCCTCCATCTGTCATTTGCACAGAGAAAAGATAGGGCACAGCCATCCTAGCATCATAGGTAAAGCAAGGAAAATAACAGATTCTCCCAAAAAAAATAAGTGTTTTCTCTGCCTCAAGAGATAATTTAAATTAGCATTTGACTTAACACAATGCAGTAGAATAAGAGCATTAACATGCTCAATTGCTTTGATTCAGCAGCCTTCATGTAACTGCCTAGGCAGCACTAACTCAACAATTTTCTGTCTGCTGCCAAGCTAGCATGAAGCAGATAAAACTATAGTAGCTCTGCATAACTAACAAGTACTTATTTGCATATACTCATATATATAATTATTAATGATAATTTAATATTTACCAAGCACAAGTACTATAAATTTTTATATTAGATATACATGCACACTTTCTTTATATTGATACTACAACTTTTGCCTGGAAATAAAACACTAGATGATAATTAAGGCATTAAAAAAAATTCTTCCTTGATTAAAAGATTTGCCTTCAAAGATTACTTCTTAAAAGTAGAATGCAAACAAGACATAAAACATAAGTTTCAAAGATTTTCTATGTCTCCTTTTATATTACGTTATAGGCTAGCTCAGAGTCAGTCATGACTACTGTTTACTCTTGTTCTCTGTTCTGGGAATGAAGAACATCACAACCTAACTGGATTAGCTATTGACCACCTGTAAGAAGGCAGCCACTTGTGTAGGGTTTTGGCTCAAAATAAAAAGATTAAAAAATAAAAACACAAAAAAAAATCACTAAGTAAAAGCATTTCATGCTCATTTCTATGACATCCTTGCATTGCACAGAAGAGTAAAGATGGGACTTGAAAAGTTTCTTAACTGGTTTAGACTCATGAGCCTGGGGTAGGAGAAACCTAGTGTCTGATCCTGAGTTCTCTCTGAAATGCAAACTGAACTCCTCTCAGGATCCAAAGTTCAATGTATTCCAGACATCCATACTAGACAAATTGATTTTATCTGAAATTCCCTTTTTAAGCAAAAATGCCAACCCAGTCACAGAGCAGAGAAGACACTGACCTAACTTGTGCCTAACTAGAATCACCTCTGAAACAACGCTTCTATGGTTAACCATAATAAAGTCATCATACAATGTGCTACATATTCCACCAAAATTACCTCAAACTAAAAAAAAAAAAACTTTGCTGAGAAATTAGTATCTTTATAAATACTATACCTTTTTTACCAGTTTTCCCCTGCTGCTCCTCCAGTGTAAGAAATGGCTGATTTTCTTGAGATTCATGATGGCAATTAGATAATCTGAATGTTCTATACTGTGACATCCATACATGCCTCAATTTTGGAGGGTATGATAATCCTCTTCCTGCTAAGGTCACTGAGTCTTTCTTCTTCCACTATACTGGAATTGCAAAATGAAACAGCAAACAGGATTCTCTGCTCTCAGACAAAGGAGCATCATGACCTACATAACTTACCCAAGGCTGTATTTTTCTCTAGGGAACAGTTACTGTTTCCATCTCAAACTCTGATATCATCACTTCATCATCTTATGCTGGAGGGATGGAAATTATTAATGTCCAAGTAATGTCAGGGTCAGAATGGTACTGACAGCAAAAATGAGGTACACCATAAAGAGAGTATAATGTGTATATATGGGATACATTGCAAGAACACCAAGCATGCAATAACCAAAACCAGAGCTATCAGTGCACATGGTACTGTACCTCTTTTGGATATAATGGTGGCAGAGATGAGTGTTGCAGAGTGCCAAAAAGAAAGAAAAAATATACCCCTCTGTTCTCATCACTGCAGAAAGCATTTACCAAGACCAAAGATCAAGTGCATCACTATGTGGCAAAGCCAAGCTGTGGAGACTGCAGGGTATCATAAATAAATGTAGAACTATGAATTAAACACATCACAGTGAAGAGTATAACCAAGAAACTAAACACAGAAAAGTGCTCACAAAAGTCATTTAATAAAGATTTGCTTCTATATTAGGGGTGTACTGTTACACAGGACAGCCCAGGAAAGGTGCAATTGAGAATGTGAAGATCCAGTAGACAAGTTTAAAAACTCTACAGTCTGGGTTTAATTTTCAATGGCAAATTGAAAGCCTCCCTGAGGATAAACATTCACATAAAGGAGTCAACTGGAAAGTCACAAAATATACTCTTTTCCTGGGTCTACATTGACGAAAAGACTTTGGTTTTTTTGCAGGTTTCACATGCATGCAAGTCTCACAAAACAGATTTGAGACCACCTAACATACATACCAAAAATTGAAAGTAAATAGTATTAAACAGATATAGGTAGCATTCTTCTTCTCTTTAAAGAAAACATTAACTTTTCCAAAACACAGACCTTCATAACAACTAATTCAGGTATCAAGCAGCAGTTTCATTCTGATGATTAAGAAGTTTCTAGATATTCCTCTCCTACTTCCCAGAGCAAGAGAAAAATTTACAAGAGTGAAATCTTGCTGATTAGAATGCAAACAATAGTCTTTAAGACTTAATATAAGCAAACTTAAGACACTTCATAACTATAATTGATCCCATAGCAGTTTCAGCCTTTTGCAGGGCAAGTTATTTTCTGCCCATGTACTCGCAACTACTCAGGTGCTCACAGAGGAGTCAGAGAAGATTCTGCGTCCAAGTTCAAAGCACAGTGTGGGACAGTTGCCCACTCCCGCCCCTCCCTCTGTGTAACTGGCTGGCTTTCTGCTAATAAACAGCAAGCATTGTGCACTAGGCAAGGTCAGACTGGAGGGGGCTGTCATCTATTGGAAGGTGTCCCTGCCTACGGCAGAAGGGTTGGACCCAGATAGTCTTTAGTAACCCCTTCCAATCCAAACCATTCTGTGATTGATAATTTCCATCCATTTCAAACCTCAGCAACTGAACAGCAAATGCTAATAAAGCATTTTTGCAAAACATTGCCTAAAAAATGCAGAGCATCAGATTCACAGGAAAATCAACAATATTATTCTTCCATAGTTCCAACAGATCTCATTTATGGCAAGTGAAGACTACCCCACATTCAACAACTCTGAATAAGCCATAGAGTGATTGAGATAAAGATCATTATTCATGCTTTCCAGATTATGTATTTGCCTTGACAGGTAAACTGTTCTGAAAAAGCCTTGTCATCATTGGCAGTGTTTTCCATTTTTTCACCTGCCACCATAACAAATTTATTACCAACTGTTTTGTGCAGATTCATCAATCCTCTAAATCAGATTATGTGCAGCACTAAATTCTCAAGGCAAGAATACCTTTGAGTTGCAAAGAAATCCAAATTAAACCTGGAAACATCTAAATATAACCTCCAAAAAGCCCTCATTTCTTATTTTCATCTGTACGTCATTAATATGCATCCTGGCATGAGTGCCTTGCATTATTAAAAAGGCCTCATCTAAGGCAAAATCCCAACTTTAGAGAAGATTTGTTAAAAATAATTCTCAGGGGTTTTTTGTTGTTGCATTAAAATTTTTTTTTAAAAAGGGTAGATATTCCTTGATAACATTCTCAAAATAAATTGTACAACACAAAATGCTTTATTTTCCCCCCAAGGGAAAATGACAGCAACTAAAACTCTCATTAGCATTAGTTTCCAAACAACTAATAAAGGAACAATTCTTCAATTCATCTTACATCCAGTGAAATGGAAGCACTCATTATTTTCTGCAGCAAGTCCAACTTTTAAAACAGCATGATTATTTTGTTTATAAAAATCTGAGGTACAATGAAAGAGTATAACAGCATAAATGAAAAGCTAAGCTTCCTAAAAAACAGTAATTCAGGCTAGGCTACTCATGTCTCTTAGCACCTAGACATAAAAAAAAATTCTGGTGAGAAAACAGAACTCCAGAACAATGATAGTAATGAAAAGATTAGTTTGGGCTTGGATGGATTTCACAGACCAGCTGGCCCACCTGTCCACTCAAAGAAAGATTTTGGACATTACATCTTACAGGCCATTGTCCACAGTCAAATTTGGAATCCCTCAAAGACTGGAGATTCCACCATCTCTCCAAGCAATCTATGGTAGCATTGGCTTCACTGCTTCCCACATGACTTGTCAGAGATTTTCTTTTAAGAAACCTGCTCGTCCTTTTGCTGTTCACCTCCAAGATGAGTCCATCCCCTTCCTGCTGCTGACTCTTGTCTAAATTAAAGACCAGCAAAAGCATCACTTTTGTTTATAAGCTTAAGAGGAATGCTGTCAAACGCGCAATTACATTTTCCATTTCCCATGTCATCAGTCACAGTAATTTATACAGTCCAAAAGTTTACTGCATCCATATTTCTATTTGTAAACTCAGCTCTTTGAAAAATCAAGGCAAACCTTCCCCTAAGCTTTTCTTTTCCTCAAGTCTCTCCCCTCCATCCCATGCCTTAAGCTCTCTCTGGAAAGCAGGCCATGAAGAAATGCCTCAAGAAAGGTGAATAACTAAAAATATTACAGAAGTGGCAGAGCTCTATTACAGCTTTCCAGGTTGTATATTAGAACAGACAATAGGAGTCAGAAAAAAAGAAATTTTCAACTACTAGAAAATACTCTTATTTCCTCTACTTTCTCTACTAGAAATTGACCAAACTGACAGCCCTAAGCCTAGCAATCAGCAATGCACACAATAACAGTATTGCAGTTAACAACCAAGAATTAGTAAAACAACTTAGATTGCAGCATATTTCTGTTAAACTACATTCCATAACCCAGCTTTATACTTGGCTTTGCTACATGCAAAAATATTGTTATGGGAAAGAACACATATGCATTTAAGAAAAATCTTAACAGCCTAATCAAAAGAATTATAAGTACAGATCTAATTATTGCAGATCAACATTACTATATTACATAAAAAAACACCAGTTGCAATAGTAGCAATAATTAAGACTCTTGTACCTGTGCTTTCTAGTACTTCACTCCTGCTCCTGGTGTTAATTCTTCAACTGCCCCTTTGAGTCTTAAGGCTGATGACGTCTGTGCCAGAGAAATACAGAAAGCCACTGGCATCCCAGGTCCGTGATGTTTTGACAATTTCCTTCTCTTTACTACATAATTGACTTGAAAACACTTACACATTTGATAATTCACTTGTAACATGTCTATCATTGTACCATCCCTTATCACTGGGAATGGTTCATACTTGGGTTACTGCTGAGATAGCCAGAAATGCAGCCCCTTATCCTTTCCCCTGAAACATTTACAAGAAACTAGAACTGGGCATTCTTTTTACTACAAAAGATAATCTGCAGGAACCAAGTTAACCATGAATGTCTGGAATGCTGCTCTTCTGAAACTATTTGTTGCCACTGTAGAGTACCTTAACCTTAGCTTGCCAGAAACTGACATCTATATAACCTTCTCAGCTGCACACCCATGAAACAGTAGTTCTAGATATATGAAAGAATATTGTTACTTAAATATATTACAGCAAATTTTCAAGTCTGAAATTAAACTCTAGTTCTGAGTTGCACCATCTTGAACAAGGTGATCCCTACCTCTCTGCATTAAAATTGTGCTTCATTCTTAAAGCTGTTAGGAATTAAAATCTAAACAACATCCGCACAGCTTACTTACACTTTACATATTTAAAGTAGTAAGGTCAAAATGAGTTTGAGAATAAAAATACATACTGCACACTTTTATCAGTTCAAGGTGACTGTATTGGTAAAGATTCAAAAATCATCACAACTAGTAATGACTTTTCAGTAGAAAAATAATCCTTAAGATGACTGTCCCACAAGTACTTTTTCCTCCTGTTTAAAAAATATTGCTGCATTGTAAAGTCTTCCCTCCTAGTCAGGCAGTCACTTCCATAGAGACTACGGAAGCGCAATTGCGGGACTGGCTCTTTGGACAGGTGGATCCTTGGTTGATAACTTCACCTCCCTCCCAGAAACAAGCTGGGAGAATTGATGAACCTCATCATCTCAGAAGAGACAGTTTAGACTGTAATCAAACAGCAATCCAGTACCATCTGCACTTACAAATTTAAACAAGGGAGTTCTGAAATGGCTTTTTCTCCAAGAGACCTGATGACTTCTTCGCAGAAAGGCTGACTGCACACTCTAGTAGGTATTTATGAGCATCTCTGCACTAGGAGCTAGAGAAGCTAGTGACAAGCTAGAGAAATTATGCTGCTTTTAGATTCTAAATTAGACACAAAACATCCCATGAATAGGTTGATCTTCTAAAACCATTGCAGAAGACTGAATGTGACACAGCAAATCAGCCACTGGTCCAAATTCAGACCTAGGTACTCCAGATATTTTTAAAAAAGAATCATCCAGATGTAGTCTTTTAGTTAAAATGAAATTAGTGAAGTATTGAAAGCTGGGTAGAGGTTTATGCCTTACATACAGTGAAAAACTTAGCTCAAAATTTAGATGTCAGATTTTCAGTTCCCATGTAGGTTTCAAAATTTGCAGAAATTGCGAAAAACGTTTTAGCATAGCAATACACCATAATTCTAAAAATATTATAATATTGTCTATGTGAAATACCCTCATTGCTACTTATCAGTAATTATATAAACTCTTACTTTTATTACAAAATAGATTTCCACCACTACATACCAATCTCCAAAAGGCTTTTATTTATCATCTTAAAGTAGCAGATAATATAAAAATAAACTATTACTCAATATTCAGTTAAATTTATAATATACTTTTTTTTTAAACAGAAAACAAACATAGAAAAAAATAATTTCCTACAGATGTCCCATAAAGCACAAAATTCTGCATTTGTTCTACCTCTGCAGTAAAAGAAAGCATCTCCAAAATAAAGGAATGCAGTCCTGGCAGGCTGTTCTTTCTCCCTGTAAACTGCAGCGCTCTACATGGACCCGTACGGAATCTCATAAAGGCCTGAAGGGAGGAGGATGGCTGTCTGGAGGAGGAGGTGGCGGTGGTGGCGGCGGTGGTGGCAGAAATGAGTAGGATGAGTTGTACACGTTTGGGCCTGTCCACATCATATTCATATTTGAAGGCGGAGGGTGGAATTGATGCCAATCATTGGCATAACCTAAATCTGGAGGAGGAAAGGCATACTGTTGCATCACTGGATTTTCTCTTCGGGGAGGTGGTGGAAACACTGGTGGTTCCTGGTGCATCCTCCTGTCTGAAAAGACCAGTGGTGGTGGTCTTACTTGTGGTCTGAAAAACCCTCGAGGGCCAGATGGAGGAGGAAACAGATCCCTGGAGAACCCTCTGCCACGGTACCCCCTTGAGTAACTTGAAGCAGGCTGTTGCACTGAGTGATGAAGTTCTTTATTCTCACCTAAAGAATAAACAAATACAAGAACCCCCCACACACAGCTGTAATATTATTTTGGAAAGATCAGGTTTAGTCTTCACAAATCTTTCAAGCTGAAGTCAAAGAAATTTGTAAAGCAATCTTACCAACAAATAATGCTGGCAACTAATACATGAAGAATAAAATAGTAATAGCAAATCTACTGTTTAGTAACTAATCTTGATTGATAGGAGTAATATAAAAAGGATGATCCTGAGAGTTGCAATTTCAGTCTTTAAAAAAGAAATTTTATCTTCTTTCCCTCCAGACTTTTCATTTGTATAAATGGATCTCAGGAACACACAAATGTTAAGTATTTTGGAAGCTTTTAAAACAAGATTTTAGAACAACCCATTTTAAAACTAAAGATAAATCAACACTGCATTACAATGAAAGGGTATCCAGCTTTCAGCCCCAATTTGGTATAACAGCACTGACACAAGACACAAGAAATTATTCAAGCTCACAATAATAAAATTAACTTACTCTATCAGAAAAACGACAGTCTCTACCTCTAGCCAATTAGCTTTCAGCATTCATCTTTCTAAGACAAATTCTTCCTTGTACAACTCACTCTAAGTATACATTTAATGTTCATGACAAATATACTGCCCCTTTATATAAATATCAAAGAAGATTTACTGGGATTAGGACTATAAAATGAAAAGCAATGAAATACTAAAAATGCTCCAAAGAGCTGTTAAGATATTCAAAAAGCTGCAGAACTTAAACCCTCACAAGGATTTTATGGCTGGGAACAACAAGGTATTCAGGAATATAACACAGCATAAAAGCAATGAAATTTAAAAACCTGCGTGAACCACATCCTTGGTACTAGACTACATAGCTTTTCAAAGGTTTTTAAGTCTGGAAAGGTAGCTGGATACCAGAACTTCTACTCATTTTCATGGGGGATTAGGAGTTAAGATTCCATTTGTACAAGCAGGCCTCTTGGAAGCAATGAAATACTTGAGTAAGTATTTTTGTTCTTTCATCAAATACTGCAACAAGAGGCAATTTTAATATGCTCATGTAAGTCTTCATCTGAGACCAACTTTGTGCCTCAATTTGTGACATATCGTTGCTGTTGAATTCTACAGCCAAAACAAACTGCACACAACTTCAATCTGTGCCACATTATTTACAAAAAATCCACAGCAAATCTAAACCTATCTTCCTTGACAGAGTGCAGCAGTTCCTCCTGCTACGTTCTCAGTTATGGAACACAGTAACAGTAACACCCAGTAAGAACAGCTTCAGCAAGCCCTAGGCAAAGGCAGGTCTGCAATAAACTGGCAGAACAAGGATCTGGTGAAAAACACACATTTGCTGGATTAACAGAAAAAAATAACCATCAGTAACGAAGAGAAAGTGCAGCACAATTCAGATCCATCTCTTAAGGGAAAAAAACCTGTCAAAATCATAGGGCAAAAGCCAGTCCAAGAAAGATCGTGGCTTTTATTTGATAGATAGAACAGAAGATTGTACTGCACAAAAAGTATTAAAGGACAGCTACTGATCTCCCAGATCAAGAGAAAAGGGTTTCAGAAGGGCACAATGCATATTAGCTTTACAAAGGAGAGCAGCAAACTCACAGGAGTCTGTCTGAGAAATTCAATGGGGGAAGCACCATGCTGCAGATAGCTGAGTCAATCTGGTAAGTAAGCAGTAGAAGAAGGTAAGGGATGAAAGTTGCATTTAAAGGGAGAGGTATAAAAAGCATGCACCCAAAGCAGACCAGTGAGAACAGAAAAAGAAGACTGCAATATGAATTATTCAACCAAAATGGCAATCAGAAATCAATGTTCTGTCATTAGAGAGACGTGAGAGAAGAGAAAATTTGGTAATGGTAAACAGAGCACAGCTGCAAGCATGCACCTGGAACAGATACAACAACAGCAGGAGAAAGGAGAGTAAAGAAGGCTATTCATATTATGAAAATCTGTACACAGCTTTGTTCATCTAATGACTGCATTAGGTAAACACAAAGTTCTCAGCAGGCTACAAAATTAAGAGTTATTTAGAAGAGTATCTGTATGTCATGGGTGAGGAAGAGCTTCCTTTTAGACAGAGGAGTAAATTCTCCCTCTAAGACCCGTATCTCCTTCCTTGATTGCAAAGAAGTGGATTCCAAAAATCGCATATGCCCTTCCTCTGTCTACTCCCAGCACTCAAAGGCTTTAGCTGAACCCCAACCAAATGGTGGCACCTGATCAGAATCCTCACCAGCACTGTCCTAAGAGCCTCTGACTTTCCCCTGACAATTGCTCTGCTCCTATACCACTTCCCTTCCACAGGGCTTCCATTTCAACAGAAAAAAAACTTCGTTTTTCTTCTAAAATAATAAACATGGAATGTAGCCACAAACTCAAATGTAAGTTTAAAAAGTCAAGAATTACTATTAACTGTAGAAAATCTCAATCACTGAGATAGTTATAAATAGGCATTCCTAACTTAGATTAATAGACATTCACATAGATTAAAGCATTCACATAGCATTCACTCACTTGATGGAAGTGTGTCTGATCTGACTTTCTTCCTTCCTTGACTTTGAGCCTTCTTTTTCTTCTGTTTTGCCTCTCTTTCTACTTCATCATCACTGAAATCCAAAACCTGGTTAAAAAAAAAAAATCAGCTGGCTTCTCAGCACAATAAAAAAGTTAACACTCTAAAAATTTATCATAACACAATTGATGCATGACTCAGTTATCCTTTCAAATTTTCCTGAAAAGAGCAACATTCCAGTGCTCAACACAAATGTTTGATTACCTCTATGTTACTAAGAAAAAAAAAAACGAGCTGGCTGGTTACTGCCAAGAAAAAGCTTTCAAAGAGTAACTGCAGATAAAGTGAATTAAAAAATTAATTTTTAAAATAAATAAAAATTAACTTGGCAACTAATACATAATTCAGCATTAAAACTACATTAAAAATTTCTACTCTAAAATTGTCACTACACTGGAATTTCCTGCAGTATATTTAATAACACTTTCTGTTGAATAGCAATAGCAATGAAATTTTCAGCTTTGAGGAATGCTGTCATTTACAACAGATTCAATGTCCCTGCAATGTTTTCTTCTTGTTACACAAGGTTTTGCTACCTTTTGAATTCAAACTTACATGACTGAGGATACAACAAAAGAGACAGATATCTTTAAAATACTATGGCAGACACAAGGCTTATAGGAATTTCAGCTACTTTGTATATGTTTAAAGTAGAAATTGCAAGGAGAAGTGACTCAACTGCTGTGATGTAAAACAATTCAATAAATCTACCAGCCTTGTGATTCTTATTGAATACTCACAAAATGTATAGCTAAAGTGGAGTTAAGGACCACTGACATTAAGTCATTGAAGAAATACTTATAGATTCTATAGCAAATTATGTCAATGGGCACAAGGAGCTCCTAATTCAACATGACCCTGTATGACAGCATTTTTATGGAAGAAGCCCATCTCCTCTCATGGAACTCTTGTTTTATAACAGCAAACTGTAGGGTAAGCTTACTATGAAGCCATCTAAAGAATGCAACAGATATTTCAAGTTAATTGTGAAGAGCAGACAGTTTAAATGTCCACATAGTAAGTTTACAGAGTACTAGTAAGCCTTTAAAGACAAACAATTGCTTGCAGACAAAACTGCAGTGAAAGAATGACAGGGACAAAAATTCCCTAACAGAAGCAAAATTATTAGGGAAGGTAAGAGCACTGCTAACCAAAGTTAAACATTCAGGTTGTCAAATATATTCTTGAAGGACTAGAAGAACTGAAGATACACAATTTTGCAAACTGCAAAAAGCAAGCAGAGAGACAGGTAGTACTCTCTACACTCACTATGAGACCTCTCCAAGGTCCATGATCCTTTCTTTCAATGAAGAGGTACCTTCAAGTCTTGCCTCCATAAAAAGATAAGCTTGCTAATTACTTGCTCTGCACAAAATCTTTTCCACATATGACTTGTGTAAAAACAATAAACAAAAAAAAAACCCTTTATAGTTACTTCAGGTGGTGGTTCTTGGTCATTCTTCCAAGATGCATCTGAACCTTTTTCCCTGAAAGAAAAAAAAAAACAACACAAAACACAAATTAGACAATCCAGATAAAGGAAGGCTAGCACCTTCTCTAAGGTACTAGGTCTCCCAGAACAGGAGCTTCCTCTTTTCAAAGAGTTAGTTTTTAATATTGTTTATAAGCAAACATTAACATATAGGTCAACTCGGGGCTTCACTACTCTTGAATAATCTTCCCACTTCATGTGATGACTGCACATTTCAGTCAAATATCCTAACATTGAGTTTTAGTCAATATCCTCTAAACAGATCCTTTTGAACCTTAATTGCTTTAAACCTGAACTGAGCTCACTGCAACTTTCTTATGCTAACTGTTGACAACAATCACAAGCATTCTTATTCTTCTGGTTTCAGAACATGTATCCTCAGTTTAAAAGAACCTGCTTATTCAGTAGGACACATGAACTCATTCAGTGGGACACAGGCTTTCAGTATAACTACAGCAAAGTAAATTCAGAAGACCCTCAGTGCTTGGCTTACAATCTTATTAAGACAATGTTAGCTAGGTAACTAGGTTTCACCTTTTATTTTTTGCAAATGTAAAATTAAATTGCAAGGCAAAAGACATTTAAAGACACAAAAACTCAATTGTCTTGCCTTGACAAGCACCAAAATAAATTTGGATTAGTCTAATTTATTTAACCTACTGCAAAGTCCTTCACTAAAGATCAAGTAATTTCTTGGATTAGCAAAGAAACATATTTAAATTACACTGTCAGTAGTCTTGAAGTTTTTTTCCCTGCTGCTCTCAAATTTTATGTGTTTTGGTCTGAAATGTCAAGGTACAATCCTTATCTATGCAGAAAAACTGTATAAAACAGTGCAATACTGAAAATGGAACCACACAGCTAAAAACATCTACGTGCTCAGTGTAAAATGCCTTCAGTCATTGCTCCAATAAACAAAGAGTTTTTTATGTATCCATCAAGTCAGCAACAATCAAGCAGCAGTAACTACAAAAAAAAGACATAACCATCGGCATCAGCAGCCTGTACTTCAGAGGTGCTTAGTTACACCCATGAGAGCCCGGGCAAGTCATCTGGAGGCACCTTGTGCCTCAGTCCCTAACTATAAAACTGAAGTTCACCCTCTACATGTCCTTTTGACATTATGAGCAAAAAGGATGGCAAGGAAGACATTTTGAAGTTCAATTAGAAGAAAACATTACAGGGAGGAACATAAGGACTCTATACAAGTTATTTCTCAGCTGTAGAAAACTCATTATTATGAACTGAACTGTTTCTTCCTTTCATCTTGTTATTTTGGAGCAACACATGCCTGCCAGAAATACCAGAGCTCACAAGAACTGCCAAGACCTACAGTCACTCAGCAATATGTAAGATCACTGACGGCAAACTTTAAACCATTCAAGGTCAGGCAGCTTATCTCACTGTCCCAAAGCAGCCTTCCTCATTTCAGCAAACAAAAATTGCTTTTCATGCTCTGAGGTATTTAATATCTTCTGCAAAGAACAATATAGTAATTCTTTTGACTTGTGAAGTTACATACTGTAAGATCTTGAAGTCTAACAAAAGGTAATTCAGAGGAATCATGAAAATACATGAGCTTTTTTTGAACTGGGTTTCAGACAATACAACACAAGCCTATCTTTAGCAACAAATTATTTTGCATTCAGAAAGTTTTACACTACACTTTCACTTATTTTTCTGTAAAGTGTAAGGCTTATTCATAGCACTGCAACTTTGTACAATGCAAGCAGATTGCATTTCAGATTTCAGAAAAAGCTTCAAACTCAGTGTTTCTTTCAGATCTTAATCTTGATTCCTTTCCTTTTCAAATAACCATCACAGTTTTGAAACTTTAAGCCTGTAATACTCCACAATCTGATCTGCACACAAACTAAGAAAAAGCAGAAAATAAAAATTATTGGTTATCAAATTTGCCATCTACTAAGGTACAAATGACTTTAGTGGATCACTGACCAAAGCCTGACTTTTCTACTATTCATGTCACATTCTTAGAGCATTGAAGTGTCTTTATACAGCATTACAGCACAATCAGAAATCAGAAATTCTTCATCCGTTTTTAATGAAACCTATTTAGTGAAAAGGCAGCTTCAGTCAATAGCACCAAATGCTTCACACAAGCTTAAGAAACTGGACTGACAAAACACAGGAATGAATTATTGTTTTAATGTACTGTAACTTAAGTCACACTACTCATCCTGATCAAGACAAGAAACAATGTCTGAACACTGTTCAGCTGTCCTGGTAAGTCATGGAAGTCTGAAGTATGGTACCAGGTTTCAGGTTTTTACCACCTAAGACAATGAAGTACTACCAAATGAAAAATGGTTTTCCAAACTATTTCCAAAGCATGAAACAAAGTAAAACACAAGTCTCCCATCTCAGATGCTAAGTACAGCACACAGTTATTGATGCAGCAAGCAGATGATTAAAGTCTGTGCACTTTACTGTGCTAAGCAACAAAGTTTAATAGCGCAAATCAAAGACCAGCTGGCATCAAAATGCTGCAGAAAAACAAACAAGCATCAGAGCAAGAAAGTGATCTATTTTGGTCCTCACTGAAGGAAAGAAAATATGCTTGTTGCTTGCACAGAAATAAGGAAGTTAAAAAGAAGACTCCTGCAGGTCTGACTAAAGAAAAGAACTATTCAGTATGAATACTGGCACAGCTGTAATGTATGCAGACAATTAACCAACCCCAAGAACTAATCCTAAGAAACAGAAACTAAGTCACTTGTATGACAAAAGATATCTAGCCTATAGTTATTTCAGATGATTGCTCATCAATAATTGGAACATTAATATCTAGCTGTCATTTATTATGTTTTATTTCTTAGTTTGTATCTTTGAGTACACTTTCCTCTAATTGGCGTCAAGTCCTATTTATGCATGCTACTTTCCTCAGACTGGGATATACAAACACTGCTGAGAAGTTTCTGAACATCATACTACCTTGTCACTCAAATCCCTCCTCTCTTGCAAATGTAGAGGGTAATTTTTATCTAGAATTGTTATCCTCCAATTGTGAAACTTACTGATAATTACATTTCAATTCCAGCATTATGATATGAAATAAAAATAGTAACTTAATACAAACTTGTTCAGAATGCAAACAAGTTTATAGTCAGTTCTGAAACTATAAAGGAATCTAAAGAATAACAAAATCTGGAAAGTTCATCTTGAAAAACTCTTTTTTGTACTCCGGAATATGTGTATCAGAGGGTATGGAGGAAGTATGAATGAACTTTTCTAGCTGTGGTATTTTAGTCAACAGCAGCATAAAAAGAAAGCAAGCTTAGTATATTAAGTAGAATAAGCTAAACTTTAGTAATTACAGCACTTAAAAGGCTTGCAGTTTACAGCTACTCTTTTTTGTACTCCAAGGCAAAATAGTGCAGTCTTGCTATTACAAAATAGTTGAGAATATTTCAAGGAAACATACAGTGTTAAGCTCAGTATTAGAGTTTCTCACTGAAGACTCAACTTTAATGCAACATTTTTGCTATATAAGAAAACAATATAAACAGATTAGAAAATAAATCAGACTCACTGTTTTAGTTTTTCTGCAAATATATACTGGGTGAAGTCCTCTACTGATGGAGCAAAATACATGCTATCTTGCACATTAATACCCTTCTCTTTGATATGCTCAGAGCTGTTAAACCTTAGCACATAAAAAGGATGTGAAACAGGACCAAATATCTCAAATATCTGAAAGAAATAAAATTAAAATGCTTAAGTAAACTACATGTAGATTAGTAGTAGCTAATTTCATTGCAGACAATGATATTTAAGGAGTCAAATATATTTTCAAAATGCAGCATTAAATAAAAGTTCCTTTCACACTTTTTTATTACTGAATTTTGTTTGACAGTGTATTTCCCCAACTACTGTTTTTTATGATGTGGAACAGTAAGTTCTCATGTCCTTAGTAATCCCTCCTTTTGTCAAATCTCTCGCTTTCTCTGCCTGTTATGCTTTCAAGTCTCGTAACACTTGGAACAATCTCCCGATCATTTTTTCCTCCAAGCTCATCTTAACAAGATGCCTTTACAACAGTTACTGCTTGTTCCCCAGTTCCATGGAGAGCAGACAATCCTGCCATGCTTTACAGAGTATCTGCAATTCAGGCTAAGTTTGTTCCACTCACATCAACATTTAGAGATATTCCAGTAGTAACCATTGTGGACGATGGCTTTCCTTCTACAGAAAACAGAGGATTCCGTACAACAACCCTCTCAGCAAACATTTTTCACTGGACTTAAAACAGCACAGCATAGAAGAAAATATTCCCCATTTTTCATAAAACTTCACTCTAACCACTGCCCCTATCTGGCAGTAAAAGAGCACAAAGCCTGTTATTCCAACGCATCATACATCTGAAAACTATCTCTTCCTCCCCTCTCAAACACTGGAAACTCACCAGATACTGTAATTCTGCAAGGATGCAATTAATTCCAGGTTAGGAATTCTTGAGATTTAAAAAAACAGATGAATATAGCAAGAGTCAAAGGCACAGAGAAAAACAATAGATCAAGGAAGCATTATCTTTCATTTAGTAGACTTCAACTCTACTTTCTGAAGCACTAAAGAATACTTCCAATTCTATATTAGAATAACAAGTTTTTATTTTACACCCACCTTTCCTACTGCTTGCCGATCTTCTTTAAAAATAATGCTTTCCTCATTTACTGGAGGTAGGCCTCTCAGTGATTCAATTATTACTAAAATGGAAATAAAAAAAATAAATTAGAACTTTATCTTTCAACAGCATGTAGTTAATTGCAGTAAAACTCACACCACACCACTACTTGTCTACTTCAGTTTGTAGAGCTGCAACCAAATATTCTTGCACATGTTTAAAAGTACGTATTATCGCACACTCCTTCTCCAATGATACATGAGTGCTAATGCACTCTGTTGTTTACAGAATTATTGTTCTCTGAGGTAAAGAGAGAGAGTCGTAAGAATCACACCAGAACATGAAAGCTTTCTGGCAGTTCAGTCACAGTAGCAACTGATGGTGTTTATACATGCATATACCCAATCTGTTAGACATTCTGCAATTTAATGCCACAGAAATCTCATAGATATTTGGGCCTAACAATGATTGAATTTCTCTACCTGTAAAACAACAGAATGCTCAATTAAGCTTTCTCAATGACTGTCCATCAGCAAATAAAGTCACTCAAGTATACAGTGTCACTCAGAGTCCAGAAAAAAGCTCAAGATCATCACTGCTAAACTCACATAAAAGGACTTACAGCAATCAACATGTCACCAAACTAAAAGTTACTGCTACTACCACAATCTGCAAAAAACAATGTGCCAAACAAGGAAATGAAAATTCCATAGGCTTAACAGTTCACTGAATTTCAAGAGAATTTGTGAAATCAATTTCTTCTGTGCCTACCTTTAAGATAAAACATACAGTGAAAGTACCCAATGTGTTGTTCAAACCTCATGAGAAATATACCTTAGCAAAAAGAAAAAAAAAAAAAGACAAAACCCCCCAAACATCTACACAAAAAAATCCCTACACAAGAACAACCAAACACCAAAACTTCTCAGATTATGTTCTCAACTTGATTCATCACGCGTAGCTTCCAGCCTGCAGTAGACTGAGGAAAATATATTCTGAAAATGTACAACACACCAGTCCCATGAAACTTAGGAGAAACGTTACCACTTCCAGCCTATCTGACTTACAGCTTCCCATACCCCAACCCATCCTAAATTATCAGCTTCTACTCCTGCAGGGCCCAAAGTACAGCCCCAGGGAAAGTTTCTCATATACACCAAAGCTGTTTACTTTCCAGATCCCAACCCACACAGTGAATTTTTCTCTTCTATTTAAGTACCTTGAAGCAAAACACAGCACAAGTTTTGTTAAATTCTGATACACTGAGCAGAAGTTCACAGAAAGTACTGTCATTTTGCTTTTAGCTACTGCACAGCAAGCATGAACCTACACTGTTCTAGCCTCAAATTTACCTCACAAGATGAAATATCCACTTACAAGTATCACTCACTCACTGCACTCTGATGAACTTGGAAGTTTGCTACAGAGAACAGCAGAGATTCATAGGGACATCAAAGGGACAGAAAAAGAATACTGACTGCTGTGTCAGAATAATATTGGTGGCTTCCAAATACAAAATCAACTCCCCTCAGATCAGATACAAACCTGGTATACAGAGGTATCAATTTAGTTCAAAAATCAAAACAAAAATCCCCAATTAGCTGGGATCCCTAATATAGCCACAAATAACTGGAATTGATGACTGTTTTCAGAAGAACTGTAAAGAAACTAAAATGTGGAAAAAGAAAAGTCATAAAGCAAGGTAGGAAAATCAAGAAAATAATCCCAGATGTCCTGGGGGTTTATGCCATTCATATAGTTTTACTTCATTATGAGTATTAGCTTGTTTTCTAGCTTTCAGCAACAAATCTAATTCAACACTTTATAAATGTACATAACATAAAGTAGGATGTGGCTTGAAGAATTCACCTACCAGTAAGCTGGTATTGGAAAACATTATACTCACCAGTGAGGATTAGAATTAAGGATGGTTTTCAAAACTGCAGTCCTATAATACCAAGTATGATTCAAATTGTTTTTAAAACCTGTTTTCAAACTACCATTTTAGCTGAAGGCAGTCTTCTTGAAACGCCCATTATTATCAATAAGCAAGAAAGGGCAAAGTGGAAAAGAACCAGATTACCACCTTCAACACCCTCCTCCCAGCTTCTTGCAAATGAATGAAATTAAATCTGACTACAATAAAATAATGTAGAGGAATTGCCTGTATTACCTGAAGTCTTTTAAAAGAAAAAATAATAGCAAAAGTTACATACTTTCTTTTGTACTACATTCAGCCTAAATACTTCAAATTTGAATTTAATTTCTAATTTTCATAAGCAAACTGCCTGGAATGCAGTTCAAGCAGAAGGAACACTTGAAACAGCTTAAATACAAACACACTGTGGATGTTTTAGTAATATGAGCTTCAGCAAAACTTTGATTTCATTTATCAAATACTGAGGTCCTACACAGACCCGACAAGATCCCTCAATCTCCATGCCTGCAGTTAAGCTTACATCCATTCTGTATCTCAATCACATTAAGCTTACCCTCCACCTATAAATCATGTTAGTCACACCATCCTCTGACTGCGGACAATGGGCAGCTTTCATTTGCTCAAGGTGCCAAAAGTGGAAGGAATAAAGGTATAAATCAATAAATAAATGAATGAACTTGCACTGCTGAAGAAACAAGTCTATTTCCTGTCCTCATCAAGCAAGCACTTGGGACTGCATTGTACTGCATCTGTGCTTTCAACTCCTACATATGCAGGGATTATTCAAAAGTAGCACCTACAACTGTAAGACTTTGTTAAAACATTTAAATACACTAACTGTGGGCAGTGTCAATATAAAAACCATAATACACAGCAGAAAAAAAGGGGTCTTAATTAAAAAAAATTAAACATGGAAGTCACATAGAAACACAATTAAAAGTAAACCAAACATATCTTGCCTACCTAGCTGCTCAACGACACTGGAAACTGTCCCAAAGAGCTTCAGTTCAACATTATCTGGAAGAACTATTGATAAGTCTTCAACAGGAGGCAATTTCTGCAAACATCAAGTCAATGTTTAGAATATTATATCACACAAAGGCACTTACCACTTTGTCACTGCAGAAATTTGACAGTTTGGAAAAATCCCCTGGCACTTTGAAGACTTATTTTTAAAAAATCTAGTTTGATTTGCCTCTTTCAGAATCATCCTAAATGAACTCATCTTGGGGGACCACCACTTTTAAGGCAATCTCTCCTACAGAGACACTGCTCTACATATTTCCTTCACAACCATGGCAGAAACCAGTTTTATTTAGAAGAAGAAAGCCAACAACTGACAGGCATTTCATCCAAGCTCAATATACAACACAATAATTAAACAATCAGAAATCAAAAAATAAGACCACTTGCAACAACATCCAAGGCATGCTAGAAGAAAAATGTATGCTGCAAGAAGCAATATAGCATAAAATACACCAAATGTGTATCATCTGATTCAACAAAATGGAGTCTGTCCATTTATATCGTGACTTGGATCATTATAGAAGATGTAAACATCATAACAACCTATACAAAGGGAATTATTTTTAGCTGAAAGTTGCATTTGGTACTAGACATCAGAGAGAACACAAAAAGCCAAACTTCAGATACAAAAATGAGTACTACACAATATGAGTACTACACAATATTCAAATTAGGCTTTTGTCCATATAAGGATCAAAATCTACTATCAAAGACATTAACACCAAGTTCATCATCTCCAATTTACCCACAAACTCAGATTTCTATGTATATACTATGCTGCTATGAATTCAGTAAAGACACTATGAAATACAAGAACACTAGAGTAAGCATTTTGTTCAAATTCAACACCCTGATCTTAGCACTGAACTGCACTTTTAAAGAGTACAACTCAAAATAAAATCCCACACAAACAGAAGAATCTTACCTCGGTTTATCAACACCTCACCTGATAATCTTTACTCTTAACAAAAGTGCTTGGCAAAGGCTTAGAGAGCAATGCAAAGCACAAAAAGGCTGAGACCTTCCCAAATGCTGTACCACTAAACACAACCATAAATTCAGATAAAAACACCATCTACACCATCCATCTTCTACTGGCCAGTGATTTTTCCAACATTAAATCAAGTTCACTGCTAAGACTTAACTGAGTCACTTTTGTAAGAGAATTCAAAGGTCAAAGACAAGCAGGAAGGTAACATTCTGATCCTGTATTTCAAAATGATACTTTCTGCCACACTATATACAGTATCTGCCAATCCTTGTTTCAAAGCAAGAGATTTTTGAAACAGTTCCACTAACAATCCTTAATACCTATACCTGAAAAAACATGACTTTCTATGCTATTAACTGTGGTGGGTTTCACTGCAGAAAAGTCAATTTTCTTCACAGTGGCTGTTACAGAGTTGTGTTTTGGATCTGTGCTGGCAACACTGCTGACAATACAGAGATGTTTTTATTATTGCTGAGCAGGGCTTAGATAGAGCCAAGGCCTCTTCTGCCTTTCATGCCACCCCACCAGTGAGGAGGTGCAAAAGGAGCTGGGAAGGGCACAGCCAGCACAGGTGACCTGCACAGACCAAAGGAACATTCCACACCACGTAACATCATGCTCGGGATACAAAGCTGGGTGAAAAAGGAGAACAAGGGACATTTCCAAGGATGGTGTTTGTATGTCCAAGCAAAACTTACACACAGAGCCCCGCTTTGCTGGGGATGGCAGAACACCTGCCTGTCCTGGAAAGTGGTAAATCAATTTTTGGGTTTGCTTTGCTAGTGTGGGTGGCTTTTGCTTTACCTACTAAACTGTGTCTAGCTCAGCCTTGGAATTGTTCTTTTATATTCTGATTCTATCCCCATCTTGACACAGGAGGACTGACTTAAAATATAAATTTTTAGCTGGGTTAGTAGGAAAGGGTTTAAAAAATACTGCACTGTACTTACATCAATAGGCAACTCATCCTTTGTCCTAAGACAGTAAGATCTGTTATCCTTCTCATGTGGATGAACATCTTCATCAGATAGTGCTGAAGATGAAGAGAAGAGTGTAGTTGATGAACTATCTGAATCTGTGTCACTGAATAAAAAAAAGCAAACATGGGAGTTACAATACTTCCTTCTCACAGTCACACTTCTTGTAAAATCCCAACATTAGCGTAACACTGAGTGAAAGTTAAGAAAATACTTATTCCAAGCAATGCATCTTGCACAATGAAGGGGGGAAAAAATCAACATGTTGTAAATAAAATTGATTAGTTTTGTAATCCATGTCCTGTCCAAATCCCCTGGTAAATATTCACAGAATTATTCACAGAATAATTCAGTATTTCTCACTGTCACATGCATAAGAGATGTTTATTGTCCTAGACTTTTAATATTTCAAGTAAAGAGTGGAGTAAGAAGCCAGTCCTTATTCATGTTAACATGTTTGTTTTAGCAAAGGTCCAGGTTCTTCAAGGGCTGGTGGAACAAAAAAATGTGGAGCAATTGATCCCAATAACTGAAGAAACACAATACAAACCTTACACAAAAAACACACTGACATAAGCCAACTTTTGCAAAACAACCTTTCTTACCTGAAGGAAAAAAAACCCACGCCATTCTAGATTCCTGTAATACCAGTCTCATTCCCAAGTAAATGAATGGCTTTCTGTTGCTCCTTTCTTTATTTCAACAAATGACAAGAAATAAGAGCACCTCTCCAAACAAACCTTTTGAAAAGGTCCAATACAGACTTCTTGGAACAACATCAATATAGCAGAAAGACAAAAAAAAAAATCAGACTAAAAGACTGATCAGAGGAGGGAGTTAAAGAAAAAACAAAACAAAGACTGAGATACATTGAAGACGGATAAGTTATGAAAATTTCATCTTTAGGGTTCATCAGCACAACAGATTTTGGGAGTAAAACACACTAGACACAGGTGAAGCCCCTGGAATTTCACTCTCTCTCACTTCATGATATTCAGGCAAAACTTTGAACCAACAAAAGTACTTCTGAAGTCAAACTTGAACCAATTAGCTGTTAATGAAGCTTTGTATCTTTAAGAGGAGATGCTTAGACTTCATTTTAGCCTCCTCTAGTCAAAAGAAGCACATGGCCATCCTGCTGCACCGACCAAGTAAGACAACACAAAACTTACTGCAACAATGAAAGCGTGCAGACTTCTAACACTACAACAGAGCCCACATTTAACCAGCTAGTTTTCACCAACTACACTGACCATCAATGCACAGATGCAGCAAATAGAAGATGGAACCATTAAAAAAGGAAAAAAAAAAAAGAATTAAGTTGAGCATGAGCTTTCCCACTGAGATGCCAACATCAGAGCACGTGGTATGGGAGCAGCCTCCCCACCCTGCAGGACTCTGCATCCAGGATTTGCAGCAGTAACACCGCCGGTGTCCTGCCCCAAGAGCCGCAGGCGCAGGACCACCTCAAGCCGCTGGGGCTGCCCACGCTCTCCAGGCCACAACCACCCAACTCACGCTTTCGTTAAATCCTACACCTTTACAGCACTGTTCTGGAGACCTAATTTAACAGACTCCGAGCAAACTGTAACTGAAAACTACACCTTTGATGGGAAGGAGCAAGCTGCAGAGGGTGAAACACCGGGCGGGGGGAGGCGGGCAGGCACACCGGGCTCTCGGGCACAGCGCCTGCGGCCCGCGCCGCCGCCGAGGCCTCGGCGAGCGAGGGGCGACGCGGGGCTGAACCCACCTGTCCGAGTCCGACGAGGACGCGTCGGCAGCGGGAGAGCGGGGCCAGGCGGGCGGCGGCGAGCGCCGCGGTCCCACGGCGGGGGGCAGAGGGGCCTGGGCTTCCCCACCGCCCTCCGCAGGGCTCTGCACCATCTCCTGGCCGGCCGCCCGCTGCCCGCCCGGCGCCACCGCAAGGCTCTCCATCTGCTCCACCACCTCCCGCTGCCCGCCCGGCGCCACGGCCGGGCTCTCCACCTGATCCATCACCTCTCGCTGCCCGCCTGGCCCCAAGGCCGGTTTCTCCAGCTGCTCCACCACCTCTCGCTGCCCGCCCGGCTCCACGGCCAGGTTCTCCAACTGCTCCACCACTTCCCGCTGCCCTCCCGGTCCCACGGCCGGGCGCTCCAGCTGTCCCTCCATTCCCGCGCCACGCGGCCCGCGGCCCCGCCCCCGGCGCGCGCCACTTCCGGCCGCCACGAGCCGCCCCCGGGCGCGTGCGCCGAAGCGAGGGGCGGGGCCGCGAGCGGGGCGGGAACGGCCGTGGAGTGTGAGGGCATGGAGGGTCCGGGCACGGCACGGCACAGCTCGGGGTGGGGTGAACCCTGCACCCGGGTTTGGTGTCTGTGGGGCCTGCTTAAAACACACAGCTAAAGCTTATGTCTGCTCTTGCTGAGGACCTGCTGGGAGGGATTAGTTTTTCTGTTTTATAAATGTGTTGAAAACACACAGTCATGTAATTAAAACTAAAAATTCAAAAAAAATTAACAGCTGTATAACATCAAATTACTGTATTAATAGTAATTTGTTGTACTCTGACATAGTGACTCCATAATGGTAGTGACTGTATAATAATGCCAAGCTCACCAAAACATAAATGTCTCTTTGTGTTCTGCATTTGCCATTAATACTTACGGTTTTGGAGCTTGAGGTTTCCTGTGGTGTCTGTCTCACACAACTCGGTGGGGATGGGGAAGGACCCTTGGCATGCCAGGATGTGGCACACGCGGTGTCCCTGACCCTCAGGAGAGAACAGACTCGAGTCCCTCCTGAGCACTCTGTGTGCTTGGTGTCACACAGATAAAGCTTTTCCTCACAAGGGTAACAGCAGAAAAGCACCGTGTTTTCCCTTTAAAACAACTTATCCACTGGAAATGCCAGAAGATGTTCTAAAGACACAGCATCAGGAGGTCACTGTTAGCATGACAAAGTCCCTTTAACCCAGCCTCCAAAGTGTAGTTTTACAGCTGTGTTCCTGAGCCAACACCGTGTGTCCCTTTGCACATCACCCTGTCCCTTGGACAGGATTCCAAATGGTCTTCATTACCAGGCAACAGAGTACAGCATAGGCCTGAGGAGGATAACTGGATAAAAATAGATAAATACTTGAAAAAGTTGCATGTGATAATGCTGGAAGTGCCAGAGAGGACTGGGACTTGAATATCTGATGAGAACAGAGAATGTTTTCCACCTTCCCCTCCAGCTCTGAGAGAACTGTGTGCCCCACAGCTCAAACGGCACCCGAAACATTTTATTCCTGTCCAGCATGGCAAGGCTACATTGAGCCCACTGTCACAAGAGTGCTTCACTAGTGCCCCACACGTGCTGAAGGGAGCATCTGACGGCAGAAGATTCATTCTCTGGTTGTTCCTCTCTCCATTTTGGCACACCAGAAGCAACCAGTAGAATTTTATTTAGTAGGAAAGTCACACATGTCCAAATTCGTATATCATTTAATTCATCAGTACTTTTTTCAGTTGTCTACAATTACGTATAGGTCAAGCAGAACAGGTATGTTATGGGCATTTGACAGTTTTGCACTGTCATAAGCCAGGAGCCTGTATGGGCTGTGTAAACAGCAGCAGTGAACTCTCACTGCACAATTACTCAGAACACCTAGGGCAGGAATCATCTCCACCTTCAGTAACAGCATTGGGATCCTGAGCAGAGTGTGTGTGGGAAGCATGTTCTGAATATTACTGACCTGTACTGTGAGCTCTTTAACAAAAGAGATTTTTAGAAAATCATGCAATTAAATGTCAACAACAATTAGTTGTCAATTGCTTGGAGATTAAATATTGAACAATTATAAAAATGGTTTATATTGAATCTCATTTTAATCTCTGAGAAAGTGACAGAAATGAAATATGTATCCAATTAAACAATGTATAGATGCAGAATCCTGCTAAAATCTAATTCTGCAAAACCAGGTTTCATTTTAAAAGTAAGCAAGGACAGTTTATTATTAGTCTTGGATTTTTTTTTTTTTATTTTATTAATTTGTTTTGTCAGATCTATCTGAAATAGACTATAATACAAGATCTGTGATTTCATGTGAAAAAGTTGATCATTGTGACTGGGAAGGGAATCATTTCTCCAAAGCAGATAAAGCCCTTGCATCAGCCAAAAGCTTTCCTAATAAAAGGTAAAATAATTAACACCATAATATAGGATGGAATTAGTTGAATGAAAATTAATTTTATTTGCTAAACATACATTGCTTGTAAGTGTAAAAAGATATTCAGGTCTCTATGTTGCATTTATGTAAGTAAAATTCTTCAACTGTCTTCTGAACTATGTCTTTCCTGCTTTTTAAGGTATTTTAGTAAGTGTTTTATAGCTTTACTCTGGCACATAGATTGTGTTATGACAGTTTCCTCTGTGTTTGTGCAGAACTGGCAGCATCTTTCAAACAAGGAAGATACTTTATTTCATCTGAATGCTGCCGCTTAGCCCTTAACATATAAAACAGCGTTGCTCTTAGAACGAGGATGTTGGAAACCTTGATGCAGAGTAAACATCGTCATCCACTCAGCGAAGCCATGCAGTAAATAATCTGCAGCGTAACAGCATGAGCAAAGACATGTTCTAGGAAAGAAACATTTCAGAGATGAGCACTTGAATCACAGTAGTTCCAACGCATGTTTTCAAGGTCTGAGCAGTTAAGAAATGTCACTGCTGGGACTGGAATCTGACGTGATCTGTCAAGGCTGGGATAAAAGGTACTGCAAGCCCTGTTTTCTGCCTCCAGTCTTTCATGAAGCTCTCTGGAGGTGTTGTTTTCCTACATGTATTTCTTCATCCTTGCTGCTAAGACAGGTGTATGTAATTGTTCCCATTGCACTTTCAAAACTAAAGTGATGGCACTCAAACTACTATTACAACGTTTTATTGCATTTCTGTGGATGCAATAAAGGAGTGTTGAAAAAGAATGTTGAAAAAAATAGTGTCATCATGATATCTCTCCTGGACTTGAATGTAGAAAATAAGTTGGAGATTTCAGTGTGCTGCCTATTATTTCTTGGGAGGAAAAGGTACGAATAAGAAAGGAAGTCATGTTTCTTTATATATTTTAAATATAAAAACAAACACTATTCACTGTGATCTTTATAATTTATATACTTTATGCTTCCATATGCTAATGACTATACACAGTGATATCACTATATCACTGTACTGTAGGCAGTATAAGCAGCTGGTAAGCCAGTTGATGTAACATTTTTTGCTATCATTAAAGCTTTCAATGCTGTCTCTCATAGGGTCCCTCTGGACAAAATGTCCAGCACACACCTGGATAAACATGTTGTACAAAGGATGAGTGACTGGCTCATGAATTGGGTGCAAAGGTTCATAGTGAATGGGGTGACATCAGACCTGTCACTGAAGGGGATCTTCAGGGTTCCATTGTAGGGTCAGTGGTCTTCAGGGTCTGCATAGAAAACTTGGGGACAGGACTCTAAGGACTCTTAAATTTGCCCATGATACTAAAATTGGAGAAACCATTGACTCCCTCGAAGTCAGAAAGGTCCTGCAGAGATACAGACAAATTGCCCAGGCTGGGCAATCACCAATTGTATGAAGTTTAAGGAACACAAATTCTGGATTCTCCACCTGGGATAGGAAAACCCTATATGTATGTACAAACTGGGGAACAAGAGGCTGGACAGCAGCACCATGGAAAGGGGTCTGGATCGATGCCAAGTTGAACATGAGCTAGCAGTGCCCCGGCAGCCAGGAGGGCCAACCATGTCCTGGGGTGCATCAGGCACAGCATCACCAGCTGGGCAAGGGAGGGCATTGTCCCTCTCTGCTCTGAGCTGGGGTAGCCTCACCTCGAGTGCTGGGGGCAGTTTTGGGCACGACAATATAAGGATATAAAGCAACTGGAGAGTGTCCAAAGGAGGGCAGCGAAGATGGTGGAGAGTCTGGAGGTGAAGATGTGTGAGGAGCAGCTGAGGCCACTTGGTCTGTTCAGCCTGGAGGAGACTGAGGGGAGAACTCTTCATGGTCTACAGCTTCCTCACAAGCAGAAGGCAGAGGGGCAGGTACAGATCTCTTCTCTGTGGTGAGCAGTGACAGGACCCAAGGGAATGGTGTGAAGCCGTGTTCCTTAAACTTCAGGAGAGGTTTAGGTTGGATATTAGGAAGAGGTTCCTCTCCTTGAGGATGGTTGGGCACTGGAGCAGGCTCCCCAGGGAAGTGGTCACAGCACCAGCCTGGCAGAGTTTAAGAAGCGTTTAGACAATGGTCTCCAGCACATGTGTGACTCTTGGGGTGTCCTGTGCAGGGCCAGAAGTTGGATTCGATGATCCTTGTGGGTTCTTTCCAACTCAGGCTGTTTTGTGATTCATCACAATTCTAGAGTGGCATAGAGGAAGAAAGGGAGTTGTACCACAACAACAGAGAAACCATGACCTTAAATTAGCAACAGTTTTGAAGCTACTGCTCTGATCCCAGAGCCTTTTTTTTCACTCTTCGTCTGAACTATTAGAAGCTAAGGTATTCATGGTCAGGAACAGTGGCAGGGAAAAGAAATCAGATCAACAGAATTTTCTGTATCCCTACTGCTAGTCATATTTCATTCCACCCAGATGAATCAATATTGTAGCTTGCACAGCTGAGATATCTAGTACAGAAATGAGATTAAAATAGCTACAGTACAGAATGTTTTACTCATTTCAAAGCTTAAAATTATTGTACAGAGTTAAATTACACAAATTTCTTAGCTCTTTCTTCATATAAAGAGTTGGGCAGTTTACAACTAGATGAAAAGAAAAAATAGATTACCTTTTTCTAAGGATTTTTTTCCCAAAAGTACATTTTTAAATATGGAAAAAAAGTACAATTTTATTTACCATATTCTTATTTTTCCAAATATAGCCAGTAATCTTTCCATGACTGAGCTGCCCACAACCAATTTCAACAATAGCATTCCAAATCCCTTTGCAGAACAATGAACAAGTTCACCTCCAGTTATTCTAGGAGTTTGTACAGTTCGTTTATCAATGACATCTATTTATCATTGGAGTCTACTGCATTCTTTTTCTAGTTTATTTCACTCAATATTTTGAATTATTACCCATATAACCATAATTTGATTAGTTACAAAACCAACTGGATCCAAGCTGCATCTATAAATGTGATTTATTTTGGTATGTATAAATAGCTCAGAAATTTCAACTGTCTGCATAGTCAGCGTATTGGAGTTTGTAGGGACTCACATTTGGAGACAGTAACTCAAGTAAATTTGAGTGTGGCTTCCCTGTAATGACCTCTATGTAAGAAATAAAAGAAGTTTTAGTGAACAGGGTTTTTATCTGATTATCATGGTTCAGGCATGTCTTCCACAGCCCTGGGTGAAGTTTTTGTAGCTCTCAGATGATTTTACCAACTGTTCAGAGCCAGGAAGGCCTCTCTTTCTGTCCTGATATATACTCTCAACCAATCCATCTCATCTTGTCTGCACAGCCTAACATTCTTTCCATGCTTGCAATAATGTTTTGGGTAGACAGGCACTCATTAAAGTGTCAATATATGACAGGCATTAGGCATTAAATCAGTGAACAAATTCAAGATTGTAATTTTTAATCCACTTATGTCATAATTGTCACTTTATTCTGATGTTTTGCTGTAGATTTCTGCATACTTCACATCTCAGACTGTAATTCTTACATTGTATTTGGATAACTTCAATCCAGCATAAACTGGCACTGCCAGTAAAACAGGTGGTTTTACCTTTTCTCCAGTTCTCATTTTCTGAGTGTTTCATTATGCCAGCCTTTCTGTCCTTGCAGACATGAATAAAACTGAAAGTTTTACCTCCTCGTACTCATGAGGAAGAATTTGTTGGTTTGTGTTGGAATATTTTTTCCAAAAGATAAGTGTTAAGAAACAGGATATCAGAAGAAGTACAAAAAATTCTAAAAAGTCCCTTTGAAATAAAAAACTGGTTTGCGTGGAAAACCGTAAGCAGGCACTTCTTTGGAGTTTGAAGAAAGCAGTCTAGCATAGGGTAAGAAGATACAGGAGATCAGCAGGCGAGAAAGTTGCATATCTAGACTCGTTGAATGGCTTTTGGGAAATCATTATGTCCTCAAGAATTTTATGCATGCTCATTTGGCCTTCATAATTCATTTGATATTCAGGAAATTCCTTCCACAAAATACACCAGTTTAATCTTTCCATTGCCTTCAGAATGAACCACAGAGAATCAATTAGGTTTTTTGCTTAATTATAATTCTCTGTACTCCTAAAAATCAAATTAACAAAAAAGTTTCCAACACCTAAAACATACAAAAAATAAAAATACTTCAGGAAATGCAAGCATCTCTGCCTAGCAAAAATGGCTACTGAAAGCACATTGCCTTGGTGCTCCACTTTCGTTACTGATTCCTCACTGATAGGTAAGATGTGCGTGACACTGTCCCTTGTGAGAGCTGCTAGTCAGTTCCAAACCTCAAAAGTAAAACTGCGTCCTATGAGCTCAATATCTTCAGACAAAACGGAAAATCATGTAGATGGAATCTTCTCAAAACATCACCAATAAGGCACAAGCACAGTTGAGATCACTTACTCAGTGATTATTCTGAAAGTAGTCATCAGAAAAAGCAAGAACATTTCACATGATATACATAAGTTGTACGCAAAGTGCTGAAATGATCTAAAGAAAGTGGAAAGAGAAACTAAAATGTATATATTTTACACAGAGCTCTTTGCTTCTGCTTTTCCTCTTACATGCCAGTTTCCCACTCAGGGAAGTACTGTTTCATGCTGCTCCTCCATCTGGTCCAGGGGTTTTCCTTTCCCTTTCCTTTCCCTTCTTTTGTTTGACTTAATCCTTCTCTTTTGTAGTAATTTGTTGTTGTTGATAGGCTCTTTGAGAACCAAGGAACACAACAGTGGAAGAGATGTGGCTCATTATGTTCAGGACCCTGCAATCTCAGACAATCATGTGAATCATGGTTGGTCCAAAGGACTAGAAAAAGTCCACTCTCCACATCGCAAAATGGAACAATATTTCTTTTTGTTTGATGAACTGTACAATAAGATGAAAAGCAATGCTACTACAGTGCCTCAGAAAGAAAGTAAAACAGACCTCATGAAATGATCAAAACCTTTCTCCTGTCCACTGAGTGGCCATTTGTTACAGAAATTACCTCAGTTTTGGCCAGGCAACAGGAGAGGTACTGTGCAAATGGGATCAGCAGTGCCACTATTCAGTCCCCACTTATTTAAGTTGGTGAAAAGTAATCCATATTGTTATTATTATTTTCATCCTGAACCATGAGTCCAGAAACTCTGTGGGAGCTTCTGAATTCATATCTCTGGTCTATTTGCAGGTTAATTTTTTTAATGAATTTTGCATATGTAAAACAGCTGACATGTCTAATCTGCCTGTAATACTTTTTGGCTCAAATGAGGATGGACATATATGGACATGGACAAATGTTATATGAAAACTTTGTTTTATCTATTGTCACAAGAGATCTGGAAAGCAATAAGGAAAATGTGCTAACCTTTACACAAATAACAGTAGGAAACATATGGGTTACTGTGAATAATTGCAGATGAACACTGAAAGATTGAGTGCTTGGGTGATAGAAGGCATGAAAATTTCAGAAGCACAATTTATAAAATTAAACATATGAGACAAAACAATCCTAGCTTTACAGACACTAAAACAGATCCTTAGGTGTTCTTGAAAATCTTGAAAAATACCTTACAACTATAATAGGTTTATGAAACCAGTAGATGAGTGCTCTGCAAGAATAAAAGAAAAAAGGAAAAAGAGAAAGACAGAAGGAGAAAGAAAAAGAAAAAAATAAACAGAGAACACAACAAAAAATATTGGGCTGTAGAATAAATTAACTATGCTTCTGTATCTTGAATACCATATGCAATTCCTTATGTCAGAACGGGGAAAGTAGATCTGGAAGAAGTGTAGGAAAGATTCTGTACTAAACAGACAGCCTTCTTCAGTCTGCAAAAAGACAATCCAGATGTACTGTCTCAGAGATTTAGGAGGAATATGAATAAGTATAACGCTTGGCAATGACAAGAGGCTTAAATCATTAGAACACTAAAACATTCATGTGGCAGGTCAAAATAGAAAAAAAATAAAGATGGTCCTTCACACAACATAGAAGAGGGAGCTATGGAACTTCTGCCCACAGAATCTTTTTGATACTCCAAGTTTTTAATAATTATAAAGATAACATTTCTGCCTGCAGAAAATTCGTGGCCTGCAGATTGCTGCAGACTAAGAGCACCTATGGTAACTTTGTTAATTACACTTTTCTTTCAGATGAGCACTGTCATCTTTTGCTGCAGACAGGATACTCACCTAAACACATCTTTTGTCTAAACAGAGATGGTTTTGTGTCCTCTCAGAATAGTAGTTCCTGATTCTCCTGAGATATCCTGACATACAGGAGTCATGAAGCAATGGAGAGTGCACAGGAACTCTTAGTGATCTGCTTGAGTTCACTAAGTGACATACAGAAGGGATGCTCGGAGGTGTTGTACTCAGTCAGCTTATTAATATGTGCACAATTGTCTTGACATTGCCCAAGAGACAGACAATACATGTGGCTGCATGCTGTATCTACTCTTCTTTATGTGCAAAGTTTTCCTGAGACCTACAGGAATCTTATCCAACAATAAAAATAAATTAATCATTTTAAGAAATGGTTTACTTTTTCTAGTCAAAAGGCTAATTTCAATGACAGTATGAAACTTAAAACACTAAACATTTTTATTGAAAAAAGGAATATAGCAGTTGCATTCCCTGTTGCATTTCTATGATGATAATTAGTGGATGATTCTCACCAAAAAAAAAGTGTGCTACAAGATCATCCTGTACATTCAGATGGAATTTAAGTTTATTTCAGGAATTATTGTATGTCCTTTAATAATATTTTTTACTATTATTGCTTAGAATAAATTATCTCAAAGTTCCACTTCTCAGTTGGTATCTGAGGTAAACTTTCTGAATTTTGGAGGTATGCCATAGAAAAATTGATTTTCCTTTTAAAAAATGAATTCCGAGAAAACTGGAGTATTAGTTGCTTTATTGATTAAGCTAAGAAAAAAGGTCATGTGCTGCAAAAGTTGCAACTGAACAGATTTATCCTCATTCTCTATGCAATGAGTCTACAGCTGGAAGGTTAGGCCATCAATTTTTATTTCAGATTCTGTTTTCTATCAAGCTGCTTTGAGAATGTAGAGGTTTTAAGACTGTCTTCCACATGGATGTCAGTACTATCATTATCTTATTTTATGTATAAAACCTTCTGTAAGAGTCAGCATATTTCCATCAGAAAATTCTGGGAGAATGTGGAAAAGCAAGCAAAACTTCACTAGACATTCAGTCCCTCCCACTCAAAAGCAAAGTGTGCTGCTCCTATCCAAGATCATCCTTTGACAGATGTTAGAAACTAGACCACTTTGCCCTGTTTTCTTTGGGGGCAAGAAGAAAAAGAAGTGAGGAAAAAGGTAATCCAAAACTAGACTGCTATAAGAAAAAAAATAATTTGGAGTAAAGGAAGAAAATATTAGCAAAACATTAGAGAGACAGGACATATTATTTCAAACCCTGTGATTAACTCCTTGGTAAATAGTAAGAGTTGAATTGCATCAGGGAGAAAGACTTTCTTCAGCCTATGGCCAGAAAGTGATGCTCTAGAACTTTCAACAGTCATGGCTGTTTCTGATAGAAGACTGGATTTGCCTATTGGATAGCTCAATTGATATTAATATCACTTACATATCATGTGTATAGATTAAAAATATGCCATATTATATGAATACATAGTCATAAATATAATATCAATAAAGGAAATACATTCTACAGGTGCTCAGCTGTTTTCCAATCATCTGGATCTGCCTCTTTATTGCAAATTATTTAGCTCTTTATATTTGGTATATTCAGCCCAAAGCTGAATATACCAAATATATGGACATACAGAAAGGAAAGGCAGCTGTGTGTCCCTGCTCTTTAGGCTTCTTAGGTAACCATCCTCTTTGCTCAGTGTCAGAGTAGAGGAAGGAAATTAGTTCCATTTGAAAAGGAAGAGAAACTTCAGAATGTGAAGTTTATAAATGAAGCCATTTCTTCACTTCCTTCCTTGTATGTTCTACCTAAAATGATTGAGATAAAGGAAAGCATGAAATGGCAATTACTTCAATAGAGAAAACCATTGGACTTGGGATGCTAGAACATCAAACAGCAGAACAAGACAGTGCCCATGGTAACAAGGGGAAAATCTTGCTGCTGGTAAAGGCTGAAAGAGAAGCAGGAATTGTGAAAGAGGAGGGAATTTAGACTATGACATTATGGTGTATATCACAATGACACATGAAACCCCATGTTGTTGGTGAACAAACTAAGCTACCAAAAAAATTATTTAGGAAAAAATAACATACAACAGTGGAATTGATAAATATTAGAGTATTTAGGGAGGTAATGATCCAATAGGTAGAATATTTGTTAGTGGTTCACATAGGCATAGTAGTGACAATTTTTAAAAATCAAAGCTACCCACAAGACTGAGTAAATTTGAACTGAGAAGAAAAAGCATAAATTTTGCAACTAGACTACTTGAATGCTTATATATTTTCTATATTAATAAAATCCATTTTTATATTATATATATATATAATTCTATTTTAATATTACATATTATATATTTTTATTTTATCTTAGCATAAGACCATTTTAGCTTCTTAGCATAAGCATCTTATTTTACTCTTATACATAAACAAGAAAATCAAACACAAAGGTGCTTGTAAGGACAATTTCTAAACCAAAAGCCAAGCCTTTTCTTTGCTTTACTACTTTTACATTCATGTAATCTTCACTCAATCAAATCTTCCTTCTTTGTCATCTGTTATTACACAGCCTAGTAAAATTGCTCTGTGATTTGTCTTTGTTTGTATATTTGAATTATGTATTTAACAACCTATATTTCTGAGAGCTGGTATTCTTTGTGATGCTGACCAGGATCATTAACAATATTAACAAAATACCACATTGCAAAAGAGTTTGTTTAGATAATGCAGTGATTTCTCTGTTTGATATTCCTAGATGCTTCATAATTATAAGATAGGAATACCAAAAATAGAAATAGCTACGTGGTTCTGTTAGGCAGTTTTTGTTCTGCAAAAAGCACATTGTGATGTTAGTCATGAATCCAAAATAAAGAATACATCAAATAGATTTCAGTAGTATCAGTGAATTCAAAACTAGGAATTTGGCATTTCATCAAATTGCTGGTAACTCCAGATGGTACTGTCCTATCTGAAGCATGTTCAGAAGACGAGGCCACCAATTACAATTATTTGTTCTCATTAAAATATTTTCACAAAGTGCTTAATTTTGTGTTCTCCATTTAGTTTAAATATAACCTAGATAAATTTTTATTAGCTATTCACCTTTTGAAGACTTATTTATCTATTAATACACTTCAGATTTTTCTAATACTGTGTTTCCTGCTTGAGAGATACAAAAGCTTGCCTAGAAATCTTCTCAGTGTCCAACAAATCAAAATATATACTTCAGTCACATATTCACTGGCACTCAGCTGAAAATAAAGGCCAAGTAATAAGGAAGTTAGCAAGCAATTCTTAGTCCAGCATGGAGTTTTCAGTCAGCTGTGGACTGGAGATTCAGTTGTCTCCTGATCACTTATATGAACAGGAGATACAAATCCTTCTAGATTTTCTACACTGGAGTGGGGGAATTCATTGATCCTAATGGTTGATCTGATTTTCAACAGAAAACTCATACTTAGGCTAAACATAAATACTAGGAATTTCTACAGAAACAGATCAGTAAAATGTTATATTCACTGACATCTGTACCAGGTTTTTCTGTGTGTTACAGTAAGAAAACTCTCACCTTTTTTGTTTCTGTCTGTGTAAGTTCAACATTCCTCAATGCCATGGGACAGGAAATGGGTTAGACCAAGAACATTAATATCTACTTCTAGTATTTTATTCTGAGCCCTCGAAGAATGTGATCAGCTTCTTGACCCCTGCAAATAAGATTTTTTTATCTATTTGCCATCAGAAGTGTTAATATGCCTCAAAGGCTCAACCCCTTACCTCTTTTTTTATCTTTCAGGAGAGTGAGACTGAAATGGTTAATGTCTCAAACATTGTTAAAATCACAGAAGGGCTTTGCCCACTGCAGGAAACTGTGCAAAGCAAGAACTGCTCTTCTGTGACCAGCAAAGCCACCTCCCTCCCCCAGAATATGCTTCCTGATATGGGAACTTGAGATATTGTCCAATTATCTCAGGTCTATGGAGGAGTACATAAAGCTGGGGGAGAAGAGTGTAGCCATAAGGAAAGCCAGACCTTGCAGCTGTGCTGAAAATCATCTCTGGCTGAGTCCATCTGGGGCTGGCCACAGCCCAGAGACTCATTTGCTGAGGCTAGGTTTGCATGCTCTTCCCCCCAAGAAGAGGAGGAGGAGAGGTTTTGGGTGTGTGGCAGTGAAACCTCTGCATAAGACAGAGGGTGTGAACATCCATCACTGGAGGCTACAGGATAAGGAGCAGACCCTGCAGAGAATCCTCCCTTACACAACAAACTCACTAGGCTCACTTGTAAAACTCCCATCTCTGGAGGGTGGAATCTACGGAGGACAGTCTCAAAAGAGGCAGCCTTCATGTCTTACAAAGGGTCATAAGTTATCAAAGATCCCCCAAGTTCCCCTCAGACTAATTTCTGAGGCCTTCCAGAAGAGCACTGCATGTGATCCCAAAGTGCTGCAACAGATCCAGAGTCTGTTGCAAGAGACAGTGCAAAACTCCTCCTGCAGGGTTCCCACATATACCTGAGCCTACATTAATCCATTGAACTCTTGAGGGACCTCCCCCCCAAACCAAGAATACCAGAAGAGGAGGACTGACAGGACACCACTGGATCCACAGGGATGATGACTCTCTCACTCTCTTCTTCTCCATCCCTTTCTTTTTTCTATTTCTTTCTGTCTCTCTCTCTCTATCTCACATTTACTGTTGACTTTGGCATATGGAGTCATTTGCCCCGTAATTCTGGCAGAGGCATCCCTCTAACAATCATAATAATCAGATCATAACAAGCAGTTTACTATTTCATAATAGAAGATGGGGATTTTTGTTCTGGGATTTTGTAAATCTACAGGTTTGTTTTCCAGCAGAGTAATTTATGGATAAAGTTTCTTCAGTGGAACATTTTCCTCCAGCACTTCTCAGAATTTGCAACAGTTCTCCACATATAATTGACTTCAGGTCAGCCATGACCACTCCGTGGGTGAGCTGGCAATTTGGAACAACCATCCTGAGGCTTTTTTACAGAGGATGCTGACAAGTTTTAGAGTTAATCTTACTGGCCACTGTAGACTCTTGGCTGTATTTTATATTCCAGATATTCCAACATGCCTCTGAGGTAAAACAGGGCAGGGTGTGTGGAGGCATTCATTTTGCAGTGCCACAGACAGAATTACTTATTATTCTAGTATTCAAACTTCAGTAAGTCTGCAAGACCCATTTGTGTGAGTTTTCCAAGGAGGACAAATAAGGGATTTGGGTAAAATGTGTTGGATTGTAGGACAAAATGCTGAGTCACCTCAGAGGTGGAGAGCGCTCAGATTCCTTGGGAGCACTGAGATTCTTCAGGTGGGTGGGATGGGCTGCACTGTGTCTGGGGAGAGCAGGGGCTGTTCTATGGGAAACACTGAAGTGCTTAAGAAGGCCTGGGAGAGAGGTGTGAAACTCCAGTGAATAATTTAGGTGGGAAAGGCAAGCAGTGATGATAGAAGCCTTGAGTGAGGTCTGTCACAAGTTTTCTGCAGAAGGTGCAGTGCATGGAGGGGACATGACACAACCCAGCACAAAACGAGCTGGGTAGTGGAGATTTTTGGCAGGAAACACTGAGGTACATCAGGGCAACAGACCATTTTTTAGGAGAAAAACAGGTATCTCGGAGGGAACAGTGGAGGTTCTTGAGGGTAGAGGACACCCAGATATTTTAAGGGGACATAGGTAGGAAATGCTGAGATACCTCCAGAAGATAGTGAAATTTAGGAGTGTGCTAAGCATCCACAAATACCTGAAGAAACAGTGTAGGATTTGGTTAGAAGTGATAATATGACTCAGAAAGAATAATTAATGGCTTTGGCTAGTAAAAACAGTGGGGGGTAGAGGTGGAAAAGGACAGGGTTGCTAAACAGCAGGAGATTTGGGGAGGGGAAGACTAAGGGAAACTAGCTTTGACTTTGTGGAAAAGCAATGAACTATCTGAGATTACATATACAGTAGCATCCAGCAAGAAATCTGATTTGGGAAGCAGTAAACTAGCTCTAAAAAAAACCCCAAAAAACATAGACTAACACCTGAGATGTAGCTGAGTTCCCAAAATGGCTACTGTTGTAAGGAGAGTGAGAATTACTGGGAAATTGGAAGTGTTCTGGGAAAAAAAAAAACAACAAACCAGACTGAAAGGGCCTTCAAAAAGACTCATCCTCAGGGGTTCCACAGGGAAAGTTCACTACAAAAGGACCAGAGAAAGGTACAACTGAGAATGAGTTAGAGATTAGGTGGGAAAAGCTGAGATGACAATGAGCTAGAAAGCAGAGTGAGTTTTTCAATACAATAGTAAGTGAGAAAACAATCTTGTGCAACAATATCCTGAAGTAGAAGCAAAAAATGACTATTTTAGCAGGAAATACTTGAAAAGCCTCTTTGCTTTAGGAATTATTTTTGCTCTACATGAAATCTGCCATACAAGTCAATGGAGTGTCATGAATGCAGGTTTGGTGTAGGTTATAAAAAGAAAATTCAAGTCAGTCACACAGTCCTTGGAACTTGGATTTTTACCTTTTAAACTTTTTTTTTTAAACAGGAAAGGTTGTTGGATTAAGACATATAATGTATATGATAACTAAATAATCTATATCTTAATGGAACTATGAAAAAAAAAAAAAACAACCCAATTTACAATCCTTGAGTGGAGGAAAGAATTACATGGTACAACACCCTGAGAGCAAAGTTCTGCAGAGGGGTGCTTCTTCTGCCTGTCCCTGTTTACAGGACTTCCCCTATCATGCCCTAAAACACATGCCTGGAGTCTCAGCCAAGTTATGAGACTGCTAACCTGTGCTGTACCTCTTGCCCCAGCAGCAAGAGCCACTGCAAAGGAAGGAAGTACAGGAAGCAAGGGAGGAAAGGCACAGGCTGTGGAGAAGCAAAAAGAAGGAAGAATCACTGGGAAGACTGTGGGAAGAAAGTGAGGGAAGAAGGATGGATAACAGAGTGGGGAGGGGCAGAAGAGAGGTGCTCTGGGCATAGGGCTTTAATCCCATATGAGCATCCCCATGGAGGGGCCTGTTGGTCCTCTTTCTTTCTCAGACCTGGGTGATCTCCCTGTAAACAAGGTCAGGTTGGAGGTTCAGGAGCCATTTGCCACATTCCTCCTTTGGCTATGTGGAGAGAGTGATGGCTCTGTAAGGAGGGTGCGAGTCGCTCTCCTCTCACTTGAGGGGGAATCTGAGCTCACCCCAAGAGGAGGGCACTGTTCATCTGTCAGCTTTCTGCCAGCTGGTCCCATACCCAGTATAACAGGACTTACCCCAGCAGTGGTCTCTTGAGACAATATATTGAGAGCTCTGGCCTCCATCAGCCTGTCTGGGAGGCTTGGACCGATGTCTCTGGCTGCCCAGCTTGGTCTCTCTCTTCTGGAATTCACTTTCTTGTGAATGTAGTCTGCCTGTGGTGTGCCTGTGGTTTTTCTGATTTTTTAACAAAATCACTGGAGTATAGATTAATTTGACTTCCCAGGCCTGGAATACAAACCTCATGTATGCCTGCAAGTCAATCCTGCCTTCTGTCCAGTGCCAAGGAGCATTCAGACTTGTTCCTGCCCACTTGGTAGGAAGGCTGATAGTGCCAGCCTGGCTGTGTCTCCTTGTCAGAGTCCATTCAGCACAACAGAAATTGAAACTGAAATTCCTTGCTCGTATTTTCTTGTCCTTTCAGTATTGGAAGTTTAAAAAAACAGTAGATATTTCCCATTCAATACATGTACCAGAGATTACCATTAATGTTAAATAGAGGAAAATGGCCCATGTGCTTACCTTTTTCCAAGAAGAACATTCATTCCTCAGCAAATGGCAAAGCAATTTGCAACTCTCCTTTAACTTATGCCATCAAAACTGCACTTTACATTTGCATTTAATTTGTCCCCACTTTATCTTTTTTTGATTGCTCTAGGTTTTAGGTTTGTCTTCTCAGGATTCTTTTGGAAGTCACCATTTAGTAGTTTGTTTCGAGCACAGCTTTGAAATTTTTGTTGTTGTTGTTGTTGTTCAGGAATTTTCTGTCAGGGGAGTTTCTTTCTGTAAGAGTGGTGGTTTTTATCAGATTTTTTTAATAGCTCATCTTTTAGTTGCAGTATGGGAAATCTATAGTGTGAATGGGTAAAAGTCATACAGTTTTGTAGAGGACTGTTAAGAGCAGCATAGGGACAAAGCTAAGATGTATGGTGCAACCTGATATGGAAAGTTAATAGAGAGTGAATTTTGAAAGTCGCTGAGACAGTTAACATCTTACTGGCAACTTCAGCCCTTTTTCCTCTGCCTAGGTGGGGGGCTGAGAAGGGCCACATGTAACTGAAGTTACTACAGTGGACCTGAGCAAGATTCAATTTACATGAATTCATAAAGGTGCAACAATTGCAGAAAAATCCAGTTGTGAACTGTAACTTCTGTTTAAAAAAATGTAAATTCTCCCTTGACTAGAGCTCACTGGAATAAACATGCTACTTGTTTATTTCTCAAACTGTCAAAAGGTTTAATTTCACTAGAAGGCACTGTGAAATAGTGAATTAAATTATTTCAGTTTTATGTTATTTGAAACTAATCCAGATTCAGAGAGATTATTGTTTTTCAAGTTTTACAGGTGTGTTGCATTTTTTCTTGTATAACTACAGTGAAAATGGGATAAACACCTCATTTTTATGACCTGAGAAAATGTTATTGTAATCCCTTAAGTCCTAACTTACTTAATGTAACAGAAGCTTTAAATTCAGAAAGTTTCTTTCGTGATTTTGGACAAGTCCTCAAAAAATCAAATGTGTGTGTTTTTTCATTATTTTGATATTAAAATGTATTTAATAGGGAGAGAGGAAATTTAATAGGGAGTGGTTGGAAAGTGGTAGGAGGGAGGAAGTGCACAAGGGTGTTTGAAGCAGGTATGGTGAGCCTGCATGTAAAGCCTAATCTGAAATTGTAGCTGTAGATGCTTGTCCCCTAAGGTTTCCATTTTGCACTGGTTTAGCTGTGCATTTGCAAGGAGAGATCTATACAATGGCATAAAGCAATATGGAAAGTGGAGGGTGAGAGACACTTAAGAAAGATAGAGCTCTGCTCCTCTTTTTTGACTATGAAAAGGGAGTAATATCTTGGTTCCTATAATACAACAGAAACTTAGAATTCAGTCTTGTATGTCAGCTTGTATTCAATAAGTTAAGCCTCACCAGTTATGTGCTGTCACATCCTAGTTTTCCATTAGTGCAAGATAAAGTAGAGTTCTGTGAATTCCGAGATAATTCTGAGGTAATCACCCATTGCTGTTGGTACAATTTTGACATATCCCCTATCCTTCCTCTCACCCCTGGAAACAGCAAAACCTGATGGTTTCCGTGCAGTTGCCACAACATATGCCTGAGCCTTGCCCTTTGCCTCTCGTGAAATTTCGAGCACTCAAGGCTATAAACAGACCTTGCTGATGGAGCTGTGTCCTGAGAGGATCACGTTGTTCAAGATGAAAAATGTTTTTATAACATATTTAACACTGCACCGTGCACAGACAGTCTGTAGTCATTTCCTCATGGTCAATTCAGAGATAAGAAGAAATGAATGACATTTTAGATACCAGAGAAATTATTCTTGAGTAGAATGACTCGTGGAAAGCCCTTGAGAAATGGACTGATCTTTGGCCTTATGAAAGAGAATACTGGTTTTCTAATGAAACAAATGAGTAAATAAAGCCTTGAAAACATAAATATATGTATTATTAATTGATGACACTGATATTCATGTCAGCAGAAGACACTGGACATAAAACATTGCTAAATCACACACAGATATGGAGTCATACTTCAAACTTAGGTGAAGCCTGAAATTTATAGGAAGTATTATATCCAATAATATGATATTATATAGACTGATTGTAGTATCAGTTTGTGATATAGCCTACAGTATCATATTATAACCCGTAAATTAAATTGGATCTTAATGATAACATAACAGGAAATGTTGACTCAGCAGCTACTCCCAGAATGCTTTAATTAGTTCACTTTTCAGATTTTCAGGTTTCTTTTAAAATGGGGTTGAACTGGTGATACCTAGGTAGGCACTGCAGTGGACCTGCCCCCTCCTTTCATGACACGAAAATGTGCTGGGTTACCCAAATGGAAAATCTGCTGGCTCCTCCAGCAGTGTGTCAGAGAGAAGCACAGAGGACTTTTGTCTTTTCTGATATTCTGTCTGCCTTGTCTCCATTGTGGAGCTCAATCAGTCAGGAGTAAGGACAGGCTTGAAGTTTCTTCTCCCAGTGTTCCCCTCAAAATCAGGGCATACTTACTACCTCCTTTTACCTTTTTCTATCATCAAGAAGAGAAATGTGGTAGTTAAGTGAAAATACCTGCAAAAAGATGAAGACTGGTCCTCCTCATCTGCATGCTCCTTGAGGGAGGCTGTTGCCTCCACTAGTGTGGCAGGATTTGTATTATTCAGCTGGTCCTATTTCTGGTTAAAATACAAAATTCAGGTTAGCTAGCAGGATGCTACCAGAGATACTTGGAAAATACAAGTGACTGTGGAGTGCCATGGATGTCAGGATTTAACATTATGGGGCTCTTTTTTTACATAAGAAACACTGCATACACTTCAACTAAGGTAAAACCCATTTTAGAGAAATCTTTCATTGTATTTTAGCAACCATTTGGTATATGCAGTCATCCATTGTCCTTTTTTGTTTCTGTAGCCTTGGAAATACTTGAAGGCAGCATGTGATTTTCTCCTTACATATATTTTATAAACAATCAGTGTTAATTGCTTGCAATAAATGTAGTTGGGTAAAAGATTTTGAAGCTACATGAGATTGTGTCCAATGGTAATAACATGAACTGCCATAGAAAGCTGTGTTCCATTATGGCCTAAATTGAGAGAATACTCATCCAATATTTTACTTCTTTATAAGGGCTATAAAATTAATACCAGAACTGTGTGAACCAATTTTTTTTCAGATTATTAAATACTGAGCTAAAACTGAATTTTTAAAAAATATAGACATATTGGAACGTCTGCAGAAACCACTGTTTCCCATTAATCAATAATCAGAGAAGAAGCCAAACCTTAAAATATATGTTCCTAGTTTTGAGATTTCCACATGAAAAAAACATGTGTTTTGTCTTATCCCATTTCTCACAGTATCAGTGAACCTTCCTATCAGTACTGCAGGAGTCTTTATGACAAAAAATTATTTACACACAGCTTGGACAAAAAAAACCCCATACCTACATGTGATCCAATTAGCCTTTGAATAGAAATTATCATCACTATAAAGCTAGGTTAGAAAGACAAAATGGGCGATTTGTTACACAAATAAAATTGTTCTACATATTATTTAATTGCTCTTTTTCATAATCAACAATGGAAAGTTTGCAGTGTGTCATAAAATTTAACACAAACTGCCTTTATCATTAACACTTCAGGCTGAGGTATGCTCATATTACTGCTATCATTAAATGCCTGTCATTCAGTTTCTGAGTTCAAATCATGGCATTTGCTCCTGCAAATAAGTACAAAACAAGGAAACCCATTATACATTTCCAATAGGTGCATGCTGAAATACCAGTATGTTGTTTGGCCAGCAGCATTCCTTTCTGAAAGCAAAGGTAGACAAAAGCTGTTCTCCCTCAAAAGTTAGGTCTTCTCATTCTTGACGGGATCTGTTTCCATCAGTTTTTCCTGCAGTGTCCACATAAAGCTATTAGAAGCCCGTGCACGGATCAGCCAGCAGCACTTCACAAGCAGCACTGAGCTGTGCGTCTCATCAACAGCATCCCGTGGAGATCTTGGTGCAACTTGAACGTGGCAGTCATCAAACTTGAAAAACATTTTGAAGGACTAGTGGAGAGAAACATTCCCCTTCTCCGACAGACATAAGCTGCATAACTTTTCAGAATATTTTTTCTTATTCAGATGATATACCTAATTTAAAGTGGTATCGATTAATTAAGCAGGACTTGAAGCCTATTGACTATCTTCGAATAGAAAGGAGTAAGGCTTGTTAATTTCTAGGCTTGAGGAACTTGCAAGACAGACACAAGGGTATTTTTTAATTGCTGAAGATGACTGCTGCACTGCAGATGCTGTAAGGACTAGCATGACATATTGTAAGGACAAGCAAGACTTGAAACATTAGCATTCACAGAGGATCTCCTTGACAGGATTCAGTATTGCCAAGATGTAAGATCTCAAAGCCTGGGAGAGACTCCCCAGAGAGATGTTTGGAGAAAATACTCTACATGCAACATTTCTGCTTTGTTTAGAGAAAAAGCATTGCATTGTTTGACACTTGTGATTTATATGACCACAATCCCATGGACACATGATCAGCTCTTGTAGAGGCATCCTTGCTGTAAAGTTATGAACATACATGAAAAAAAAACCAAAAAACCCAAGCCAAGCAAGCAAGCAAGCAAACCAACCAACCTCCTCCCAACCTAAATAAACCCTCCCCAGCCAGGATCTATCAATACCTGTCAGTCATTTAAAGTAATACAAAGAATAATGCTTCCAAATGTTACACTGACACCCAACTTGGAAAAAAAATCTACAACATGAAAACAGGCAGAAAGTGTAAAGAGGAACTTTTCTGCATGATAAATTATGTTACTTGCTACAAGCTGTGTCTGTAACCCTCATTTTGTAACCCTCAAAGTTCTTATTGCACATTTTCTATCAATAAAAGTATAATTTATTATTCTATTGTATATGCATTGCTTTTCTACTGCACTTTATACCATAATGATAAGAACCACAGATGGGACTTTCTAGGGGCACGTGATGACAGATATCAGTTTCAATAGGCAACAATCAGTTCCAGATCTGGAACTTAGACCTTGGCAGAAACACAGATGGAGATATCAATCTCTATTGTAGGACTAAAGAACAGAAAGAAATGAGACAACTGCAGCTCAGAAAGTTCTTCTCTGTATGGAGATTATTATTTCTGTGGTACTTTGGCCATTTACACTTGCCTAGACTATTCCAGATGACTTCAGAGAAATTTTCTCTGACCAGGTCTAAAAGGTGAATTCCCTTTAATTAAATTACTGCAGAGTAAGGCATATGATTCCACAGTCTTGAAAAATTCTCATTTGCTGTAGCCACACATCAGAACACCAACAACTTTTAGGGATGACAGATACTTAAAAACGCTCATAGAAATAAAATCAGCAATCAGTACAGTCCAGTTAACAGTTCTGTACAGATATACATTGCACATAATATTAAAAGCTTTTCTGCTTTCTACCACTTGAAAGTGTACACCATCCTGTGTTAAAATCATTTTGCAAAACTCATGTCAAACCAGACTTCCACGAACTATGAGTCAAACTCTATGACTTCCACAAACTTATTTAAAAGCAACAGCTTGCTCTCAGAGATTAAAAAAAAATTGGATGCTTTTATATTCTTCTGTCTATGTGCAGCTTGCATCAGAGAAGTGTGGATTTAGCAAGCATGGAAGAATGAGAAATAATCTGGTATTTATTTGTATTTTTTATCAATTTTGTGTGATTAAAATAACATAAAACTAAACTAAATTAATGGTCTGCTTCAATTCCTATCTGGGCATTGTTAATCAAAGTACTCAGGGACATATTTTTTACATGAAATATGATTTCTTTGTGCAACTTAGGTCCCTGAAAATTAATTTATTTCACTCTCAATTTTTTCCTCAATAATCAGTACATGAGACATATCAATATCAAAATACTGATTTTAGACCCTTTTAAGAAAAGAATTACCTACTTGTAGAAAAGTCTTGACACAAAATAGTCAGAAATAAGAGGAGATTTGCATATGCTGTGTTTTTAATAGAGTTACAGTCCCCCGAGCTTTCTTTGAAAAAGAAGTTGAGTGAAGAAGGCAGAAGTTTGTAGAATAAGGAAATTCAAGTAAAATTTTAGAATAATTAAAGATTACTTAAATTTTTTTCCAAAGAAAAAATATATTCTTCTAATCTAGTATAATTATTTAAGAAGGTGAAAGTAGGAACAAAATGAGAATAGTTATTAAAATTATTTTTACTATTAAGTAATTTCTTCTTGCAAAGTATGGTCTCCAAAGTTATTCCCTGACCTTTCCCGATCTGAAATAAATATCTGAAATATTGTGGCAATACTTGTCTCACACAGAAAAATGTTTTTACAATAATGGATTGTCATAATTTATGATTTAAAATATTCCTGCTTCTGTTCATTAATTCCAGCAGCTACAGCAGTCAAACTCAGAGGTTAAAAAATAACAGTTACAGTTTTGCAATGATGAAAACAGCTGGATTTAGGGAATTTATAGAAGTTATAGTCAGTAGCATCTCTTAAATGTCACATTAAATAACCATATTAAGCAATGACATATATGACTAATAAATGGAAATATTCCCAATAAAATACTTATAAACTAAAGCTAAAGCTCTAAATTAGTATTATTTAAAACACCATAGCCACAGTCTTGCATTTATAAAAGCATATCAAGAGGAAGCTTTGAAGAGTTAGAGTTCAACAGAGAAGCTCAATTCTGACTAGTTAATGGAATTTTAGCTTTTTTTTTCCTGAAAACGGCTGCAATCTTTTTGCCTAATGTAACCTATCTCATTTCAGTTAATGGCATTGAAGCATCCTAAAGCTAAATGACTGAGGCAGGACTGAAATCAAAAGTAGCTCTTAGACAGGAAAATGCTAAGTGCTGTATTACAGACTTCCATCATTTATTTGCACTTAGAAAAACTGAGACAAAATAATTGAAAGTCCCTCTTTGCTACATGTTGCCTAGAATAATAATTTCTGACTTATTTTATCACCTGGTGTACAGCACAGCTCATAGAGTCAAAAAGGTGCAAGTGATGGCACAACCCTAATTCATGCCATGCTCCACAACTGCTAGAAGAGCTAACAGAGCACCACACTGCCTTTCTCCCTGAGAAATGCCATGTCCACCAGCACGTAGATGGGCTTTGTGCATGAAGGGATTATTTCTACCTGTGCTAGCTTTTGGATATATCTAATTATACACCTATTAGTAGAATAAGGATAATTTTTAATGCATGGTTATCAACACAATCACTGATGAAAGGGAGTCAAACACATGCTGTTAGGCTTGAAGCCCTGGGTATCTTATGAAGATTTAGATGTCATTAAGAAAAACCCATTGTTTTCAGAATAATTATTTCCCTGCTGAGAAAGCATCCCCCAGTCTACAAAACCAGTATATTAACTTAGCATAAGAAAGCAATCTTATGACTTTTTTTTCCACTAGGATGGTAGAAACACTATTAAGAAACTAAGTGAGCAAAAATGTTTACTGATGGGAAGTCAAACACGCTCAGAGAACAAAACTTTTTTTTTTTTAAAGCAAGGTATCACGAGTTGCATATGACTCCACAATCACATACTGTTTAATAAAATATTTAGGTCCCACTCCTATTAGGAGTTAAACCTGGAGTTTTCCTGGAAGTTATGACTGAGAACTTTTTTTGGTCTTACACAAGACTGAGTTTGGAGCTACTGACATTTTGCAAGTGAACGCAAGAATCTTATGCATCTGTGTCAAAGCTGCCTGCTCCTTTTCTGAGACACACTGACTTAGCCAGGCAAACATGGACTCGTTCTCCTTGGGGCTTTTTTTATCCCCCCCCATGTGGAAACAAGAAAATAGTTGCCTTGGAGGCATAAATTTTCTAAACTCCACTCCTGGGCTGATTTATGTTGCACCTTAACCCGCTCTGATGTTAGCCTAGGGGCGTGACAGACAAGGCTGCATGTGCTGCATATTTTAATTTTGCTATACTGCTATAACCAATTACTCTGAACAGCAAAGACAGGGAGCAGTACTGAGATTTACTGCAACATTTGGTTTGAATAGAAAGTGGTTAGTTTTCAGCAACAGGATGAAGAGTAAAAGTAGGTAAATGAACTAGATGTTTGAAAAATATTTTAGCTCTGGATCAAAAGTCTTGTTTTCATTGGAAGGGAAGCTCCTTCCTTGGACTGCTGTCCAGTAGGCTCTTCAGCTGCGTTGTTTACAGTCCCAGTTGGGGCAATCAGGCAAAACACAATCTCTGAGCACCTAAAATGCTTATTTTTTCTTCTGAAATATTGAATACTTAGCTATAGATCCTGATATGCTGAAGGCCTTTTCCTGCAGGATTAACAGGATTTAATTTCTATAGTTTTCAGACCTTGTACCACTTTCATACCTTGTGTTGTATGGTGAAAACCAGTCATGTCTAGATGTTTCCTTATGTATGAATCAGTCTGGGTTTAGAAAACACAAGTTTTTCAAGTAATTTCTTCCAGTATAAAGGCAATTAGGCACCTCAGTGAGATGCATGCCAGACTGGATTGAAAAATCTGTATTTCAAACAGGAAATAATTTAGGATAATAATTTCAAATATGAAATGTAATCAAGGAGAGGGAAGCTAAGATGAATGCAATCTATTTATGAGGAGACAGGTAAGACAGTTACATTATCTCCATAAATTCAGCTTTGCTCTTTCCTATGAGTTATTCTAGCTTTCAGAAAGGTCATAAAGCAGGAAAAAAATCCCTGTGCAAGTAGTAGGGGATGGTTGGTTTTTTCACATTATATTATTGAAAGCATGATTTCCTAACCTTTACTATGTGAATGTTAGTTAATACATTAGTGAATCTAAAAATTCAAGATTTTGGATTTAGCATTTCAGTACTCTAGCCATTTGGAATTTATGTTAAATTTAATTAGGGAAAACAAAGTATTAATTTTTAGATCAAAATCTTCCCTCTAAACCCTCATCACCATCAGTTTGCTACTTCCCATATCAGTCGTGAACTATTTGCCCCAAAACCATCATCAATAAAGGATTCACGTTACTCAGTCTGCAATGAACCTCTTGTTGCTTTCAGTTCAAAGGGCTTTGTAGATAACAAAGGTAATAGTAATTAAAGGTAATAATAAAGGTAATAACAAATCTATAGGTAACAAAAGATTTGTGAGGAAACAAAGTCATAGTACATCAGAAACAGGAATTTTAACCTTAAAAAAAACAATGGCTATTTTACTTAGATTTTTTTTAAACTGTGTCATCCTCTCATAACTGACGCAAAATATTTATTTGGTGGGTTTTGAGTCAGAAAAGCTCCTGGTGGTAATCATCAGATCAATAATTTATTTTCAATTTTAAAAATTGAGTGCCTAGATGTTGGCCACTTGAATTCTGCACTGATAAGCAGAGAAATCAATTTTCCCTTAATGGGGCCAATGGACTTGTAACAAATCATTTTCACCACAATCAGCAACCAACTTCCCCGTTACCTAATGGCATCTTGTCAGTATAATGAAAACAGCAGTTCAGTGGAAAAAAAGGAAAATATCGAAAATATCACCTGTAGGTCCACAAATAAAGGAGATAAGAGGGAAGAAAGCAGTAGGTTGGACATACAGATATTACTGTCCTTACTGACACACTGCACACACAGTAGCCAGGGAAACAAAGGAGATGAAGGGCAGGTTACATTTATTTATTTTAGTAACTGACAGTCCTGATTCTAGAAATAATCATTTAAGTCTAAGGAGAAAATAATACTATAAAAATACGCACTTCCCTCAATTTAACTAAATTACACATTCTTTATAGCTGCTCTTTTTGAGTGCAGATTACAGCGTTACTGTGGCATCTAAATGCCTTCCAGCAGCTCACTGGCAATGTAGTTACTAATTGCTATGTTATATTTTATTAGAGCTTGGTCTTGCAAAATGTTCTAAGAGTTGCATTTGGAACAAAGACAAATCACCATTTGTCAGCATCAGAATTTCAGCAATGGACTGAAAAGTTCATATTTTCTTCAGTCTGGTACATTTCATTCCACACACGTATACATATTCAGCATAGTCTGGTTCTCTCTCTCCATTAAAAAATTGAGGAAGAGCTTCTAGTATTGTAAAACTAAGGATTTGTGTCACTTGTTGGAATGAGCTACAATGTTCATAATGCTTAATCTAGGGTTTTTTTTCATTTCAGCTGACATACAGAAATTAAATTGTTAGTAATACAAAAGGAATTTGTTATCTCGCAGCTACTTTTGATTACCTATAGTGCTTTTGACTAAACTGTTCAATTTATTACAGCCACTGAAATTTGTTCCTACGAAATCAACAGGAAGGCTGACATGTACAACAAAGAACAACTCTGCTACGGCAAAGGACTTGCTTGGATATCCCAGGTGGTCTCTTCTAGTATTGTATGGCCCTGAAAGAGCCAAGAGGAAAGCATAACAGCTTGGGAAGCTGCATTTTTAGGAATTTTATACTGCAATTTTTTTCACTGTTTAACAAATTTAAATGCTAGCAATAGGTATAGTCAAAATTTAAATGAGATGCAGTAAACTAGCCTTGGATTTGAAGTGCATTCAGTTTCCTAAAAGACTAAATGATAAGAATTGTTGTGGTTCAAAATTTGATCTTGGGAAATTTTTACCATGGCATTACAGTCAATCAGAGAACATCTATGTACACAATGTATTACAGGGTTGTGCATTCATGGTTATTAATGTAAAAGAAGACAAAAAAACCTCTCCTATAAAACTGTGTGTGTGTTTGTCTGTCTATATCTAAGCTCTGTCTATATCCACACACTTGTACATATGCATATATGAAGATACATAAAATCATATAATCACCTTTATTTTACCGACTACTGATTGATACTGTTGTCCCATTAAAAATTCATTAGTACTATAGCCCAGCTTTAAAGACAGAACATGCATATTTTGTATACGTCCTGTCAGTTGCTTTCATCCAACTGAATACTTTGTTAAATAGCTGAAGGCTTACCAGCAGTCCTACGAACAGCCCAAACAGACTGTCCCAGCTTTCAGTGGATGAGTTATGACATTCAGTCATATGCCTGAAACTAAGCCATAAGTAGAAAAGTGCATTTAATTTCTGCAAAGGGAAGTCAGTTGAAGTATCTGCTGAAAAAAATTAATTTAAAGCTTATACAAGCTAACAGAATAAATTTATAATACTTTCAGTTTTTCTTGACAATACTACTTTCTCATTCCTGCCTCACTTTTGTTTTTCTCTTGCCCCTTCTGTTTCAGTTTTTTCTTCATTTTCCAGCACCCCAGGATCTGTGCACTGAGCTTGATGTAGTTAGAACAATTGGACTGTAAATCAACACTCACTTTTCCCTTCATTGTTTGTATGTTACATCTAATAAAAAAAGGGAAAAAGAAAAATTGAATTTTAAAAACCTTACATTGGTACGTGGTGATTTAAATTCATTGCCATAGTGACTACTGCTTATTTCTCAAGCTTAGTCTTTCTACAATAACAAAGCTATCACCCACACATGTCTCTGCTTATTCTTCCTCAAATAAACACTCTAATGCACATAGTACCAGAGGATAAGTACAGTAGATACTGTACTTCGGTATTTTTGTGAAAAATCACAGAAAAGAATGTGTGCAGTGAGAACTAATGTGAAAAAATGTACAAAGATAGGAGTTAACTTATTGAGAAGAGAAATATCAGTTGCAAGGGATTAACGAATTTAATATTCATATGTTTTTAAAAAGTGAAGATATTACTTCTTTTCTGATTTTTCTGAAGTCATATTGATCTTAGGCAATTTGCAAACTTACTTTTTAAAGCAACAAACATTATTACAGTTTCTAAAATGAATCTGGTCTAAAAGTCATGTTCCCAAGCTTCCCTACTATTTTTCCTTTACAGTGTCTCTGGTTATGCAGTTTTTCCCTTGAGCTACTACCTCTTTAGGAAGAGAGGGTAAAAAGTTGTTACAGACACTCCATATCCTTTTCTAATTCTCCAGTCCCATTCTCTATAGAATTATTGTAAAGGGATCTTGGAAGAAGACAAATGGTTTTCAATTACATTAAAAGGGTTGTAATTTATTGTGAAGTCACATGGAACATCTAGGGTGTTATGAGAGTGTGTAAGAACTGGAGAAGTTCTATCAGTGGTACTTTATAAAGTACCAGAACCCCCAAAAATGACATTTATTTGAAACCCTGTAATTCATAAAATTTGGCTTCTTTCAGCCAACATGGGGTGTTTTTCCAGAGAGGAGGAGAGGATTTTAGATGCCTCTTAGTGCTTAATTTCATGGTCTTATCAAATGTTACATTTTATTGGAAAAAAAAGCTGAATAAATTAATTTTGAAAATTTAATGGCAGTATGTAATTTTTCTTATCTCACAATAGCATTTTACAGCAAATTTTATCAAGATTATGTGAAAAAATATTTTAAAACTTCTTATAAGTCTGAACAGTATACTTTTTTTTTACCAAGTCCAAAACTGGTGTTCACATACAACCCAAACCATGTATTTCCTTGAATTAACTTTTCTTTTTGATCTTAAAAAAAAAAAAAAAAAAAAAGATATGCTATTATTTCAACTCCAATTTCAGTGTTCAGTGAAGCTATTACACATTTTCCGGATCCATTCACCACACTGGAACTTTCCCAAAGCATTTGCAAGCTTTGTTGCCTCTCTTAGCAATCTGGTGCCTGGAAGGGAGATAGCTGCAAATGTTGTTTCTCTCTCTAACCCATAGTCAAAAAGAACATTGGCACTAAACCAGTAACTTTGCTGCCAAAGCTACTTTTTTTTATCCTCAGTGCTCCACCAGCTTCTTACTGTTTTTCACCTTCATTGACTTTTGATTTTCTTTTGCCTTCTTTTGGACAGAACTGTTGTAATGGGATTTCATTACAAGCACTTGCCCTAGCAGATTGACCTTACTCACCTTACTTGGATGTGGAAGTATTTCTTTCAGGTTCATGAAGAAAGATTTTCCAAAAGAGCCATTACTTCAAAGACAGGCTGTCTGTGTAAATACCCTGTCCCTTGGAGAACAGTCCACTACCTCTATATATTCTATCAATTACATCATATATATATAAAATTCTGCAAGTTAGAAAGACCTGTAAGTCTCCTGAGCACCTTTTTTAGCAGATGGAAATATCTCTTCTATTTCTCAGCAGATTCATCCTTCCCAGCTTCCCAGTTTTGTCTAGGGGAAGACAGCTGAAGATTTTTTTCAAAACCCTGAATCCAGCAATCTGCAGGGCTGTCCACTAATTGTCATTGAAAGGGGGTAGCAAAATTCTGAACAGGCTTTCTGAAATAATCAGGACACAAGAAAATGCATAGCTCATATGCAGCAACTCCATGAATGTTCAATGCAGTAAAGAAGGCACATATTATATTGCAATTAAATTTTTCCCTATGGATTTCTGTAGGCCTCACAGCAGGGCCTTGATATTTAATACTGAGTCTATTAAATGTAATCTTGTATTACATTTAAAACTCCCAGCATCACAAATTATATATTCAAAGCAATTCTAAGAAGCTGCCAAAGGGGATCAGCAGGGGAAAATCTGACACTGTGAATGGCTAGTGATGACAGTCAATTTCTACTGTCAAAAAGTTATGTGATAGTGTGTTGGGTTCATTTCATACGTTGTATGATTCAGACACAGTCACCTTCCATGACTGTAACAAAAACCGTAGATTTTAAAAAACCGGCCATCAAATTCTTCGCGTGTTTTAAGTGAGAGTGCTGGTAAGATCATCTGAAAGGCTGGCCAGAAACAGTAATATGCTTTTTAAAAAGGAACAGAACAGAAGGAAAATCACGAAACAAAGTCCACAGAATAAAATGAGAACACCCAGGAGTATGCCAGTGTTAGCAAAATATCAATAGGCCTTGAGCACAAAGGAAAATCAGCACCTCCTACTACCCTTTCCTCTGGCAAACTTCACAGTGAACCCAGAGAGAAGCTCCATTTTGATCTCCCAGATTTTATACCCATCTTGTGAAAGCAAACTTACTGAGGAAAAGGCTGCCAGTTGTCAGGTCACGAGGCAGGAGAGAGGCACAGGAGCCAGAAAGCCTCATCCCAGCGTTCCTGTGGCAGAGAGCTTTTCCTCCCCAAGCCCTCCCTTATATAGGGCATTTGAAAGACCCGGTCTGCATGCTTTCATTGGTTTGAACCCCACCGCCCTTCAGGTCCTGGCCAGTGAGCTGGCTGTATCTTTGGGAGATATTTGGTTGGCCAACACCCTTGTCAATCACTGTAACAGTTGGTCAAAATTCCAGGCTCTAGCCATTTCTTTTTAGAAATGTGACAGAATACACTATATCAGTCAAATTATATTTTACTGTGAAAGTTTGGAAAAGTCAAGAAGTTACAGTATTCTAAAAACCTCTAGATTTTTAATTCAGTCACTTTATTCAAAATATTCTTTCCAGTATGTCTAACAATGGGTTTATATGCATTTATTACACATTTATATGCAAATGTTTTAATGTGGAAAGAAGATATATGCTTGCTAATACATTAAAAGATCTCCAGACTAGAGTGCACATCTATATCTTAGGGACTCAGTTAAAACCTTAGTTAAAACAATTTCACATTTCAGATATTGGTTATTACTTCTTTCTTTCAAAAAATGCTGCAGTTCGAACTTAAATATCTGATGTAAATGAGCTTCAGTGAACACAGTAAATAAGCTCTCTGATTTTATGAGTGTCACATATCACAGTCTCTGAGCACTTTACAAGGGAGCATATATGACAAGGCTGAGTCATATATGATTTCGTAAGTCAAGCTTAGCTGAATCAAGGCAATTCCTTCTAAGCTCAAACTTTGAAAGTGAGTTGAAAATTAAAGTTCACAGTGATTCAACACAGTAATTGCTGGTAAAAGTGATTGATTTTAGCAAGACAGTTTGAAGCTACTGGCATACCAGAATATGCTTGGAGAAAGCTCAGATATCAGGGCTAGTGACATTGCCTAGCCTAGTCATATAAACATAGAATCAATGGAATCTTGACCACAGCAGTTTCTTGAATTCAATTTTCACTCAATTGCACAAACTTTCTTTTCTCATTCAATGTAGCCCTGCAACAATCTGTCTCTTCCATACAGTTTCCAGGTGAAGGAGAGAAAAAAAACCCACTGAAATACAAGGTTTTGGAATCCAGAGGCTCACGCCACAGATCACTGCACATGATTGTAGAGTTTACTAGAAAATGCATACTTCCATGATTATTATATTTCTTGGAAAAGAGTTAACAGCTTCTACAGCACAGTGTGCATAAAAGGTGTTTCTATATTGAAAAGCAAAAATGGTTGTCAGAATGCAACGCTTAAATCCTAAGACAAGAGAAGGCTCCTTTAAACAGCAAGTACTCAGGATCTAGACAAAGTCCAACCAAGCCTTTTTGTTTGGCAGAACCAGCAGCTCACACAATGGGGGCCACCCAAAATAGCTGACCTTATAGCATACCAGAGCTAACACTGATGGATTAAGAAGTATTTTCCTTATTAAAAAGTTAGTATGCAGTTTGACTAGTATATTTACATAGCCATGCCAGCCCAAGCACTGTGCATTCCCATCTTTAGACATTCACTCATTCCTCCCACCAACCTCTGCCTTCAAACCAGAACAAGTGTTTGTGTAACCAGCTGACAAATGGGACCAATTCCCCCATTCAAATCCCTTCTTTATTGTTAGGTTTATTGTTCTTAAGCTGGATCTATGCCACAGCTTAGTTTACCTTTAGTCTGACAAGTGCTGGTGATGCGGAGGCGTGGGAAGAGAGAAAGGTGGGGAGAGGGATTGCTTAACGCTGTACCACACCTGCAGGAGGTCTGTGAGATTGTCACTTCAGTGGTCCCAGCAGTGGCTGCTTGCAATGAGAATACAGAGGGTCAGTGTAAAGAATTGCAAACAAAACACTTAAAGGAAGCAGAGATTGAGCTTCTTTAACCCGGGCTAACTTGGAACTTGTCTTCCTGTTGTTCTGGAAACAGCACTGTATAAAAGGTGTTTTTAAATAGCATTGCATAAAGAACATGTTTATCTCAGCTTCTGTCTAATCAAAGCAGCTTCATATGATCTTGAATTCTGGCTATAGGGCACAGTAGCAGAATACTCTGATATAATTAAATACTCCTGTTAGCAGGGATATGCTTCCAGAGAGCACTGAAAAATCAGCATAGCTTTCAGACTGGGTCAGTAATGGCACAAGCCTTCAGTGCGATGTTTAAGGCATCAAAACTGTCTCTGTGCTACCCTGAACTAAAAACGCAGGTTAGAGTGGTGTTTGAAGGAGGGATCTGCTTCCAGAGAGCACTCAAAAATCAGCATAGCTTTCAGATTGGGCCAGTAACAGCACAATCCTTCAGTGAGATTTTTAAGGCATCAAAACTGTCTCTGTGCTACCCTGAACTAAAAACACAGGTTAGAGTGGTGTTTGAAAGAGAGAGGGTATGGTTTAAGAAATTATATAAAAATATATGTTTTGAGCAGAGAGGTTTTTTCTGGCTCTTTTTTTTTTGTCTAACTGTAATCATAGTACAAGCAGTACCGCATTTCTAAGAAAACCCATTTAAGAACCCATGCTGACTACTCCTGATCACTTTCCTGTCCTTCATGAACCTAGAAATGACTTTCAGGATCAATGGTTTTCAGGATCTGATGTTCAATAACTGTGAAGGAAGGCTGCATCCAGATCCAATGGATTTATTTATGTCAAGGAGTTTAAGTATTCCCTAACCTGATCCTTTTCACCCAAGGGTATACCTTCCTTGTTCTTGCTTTTCCCTCTGGTCTCCAGGTCCTGGGATTTCTGAGGGCTTGTCACACTAATGAAGACAAAGGAAAGAAAGAATTCAGTACCTCAGCCTCTTCAATGTCCTGTGACACTGGGCGCCTACCCCACTTAGCAGCAGACCCACATATTTTTGCTGTTTGTGTACTTACAGAAGCCCATCATGCTGCCTTTCTTGTTGCCTTGTTCCCTCACCAGACTCAGCTACTGTTGAGCTGTGCCCTTCCTAATCCTATCATTGCACCCTCAAGAATTGTTTCTATGTTCCTCTTCTGATACCTATCACTTTGTCCCCCTTCTGTATGCTTGCTTTTTATGGTTGAGTGTTTAGGAGCTCCTTGCTCATCCACACAGGCCTTGTGGTATCATTGCTTAACTTCCAGCTCATTGGGATGGATTGTTCTGCAGCTTTGAAGAGATGATCCTTGAATATCAAACAGCCAGCCTGGTCCCCTCTTCCCTCCATAGCCTTATCCTATAGGACTCTTTCAGGCAGATCCATGAAGAGGCCAAAATCTGCTCTTCTGATGTTCAGGGCTGTGATCTTGCTGCTTGCCTTGCTCCATTCTTTTAGGAGTCTAAACTCCACTGTCACTGAAGCCAATACTGCCTTCAGTTGTCACATCCCTGACAAACTCTTCCTTATTTACAAGTGTGAGGTATATCAGATCTTCTCACTGATTTCTGTGTCATCTCTATCAGGAAATTTCCATCAGTGCTTTCCAGGAACTTCCTGGATTTCTAAATGCCCTGCAGTTTTATCAGGGAGGTTAAAGTCCACCACAAGGATGAGGTCTAACATGGTCTAAACATAAGAACTGCTAAAGGTTAAAGGTTTTATGTAAATTGATAAAATTCACTTGAAGTCAGAATGTTAATGTGCTTCTATAAATGATAGTAAACATATATATCTGTGTTCTACTGTGTAGAATTTAAGATGCTAACACCTACAATGTGTATGACCTGCTCAAAAGAACAACCTTATTTAAATAACAGGTACTTAGTTTATTCAATATCATTTCACTCTCAGAAAGCTTCAGCAAATCTGTCAGGACTGAGTGAAACTCATCAAGGAATTCAAAAGCCAAGGTATTTAATTTCCTTATGTTACCTTAATCCTAGGCAAGATAAAATCTATTAGTCTAAAAAACCAATCTGAGAGCTTCAGAGATTAATCTCAACTACCTGCCTCATCCATGCCACAAACTTCTGGACAATATCACAGATGTTTCTGCAGCATTTGACTAATATGAATGAGACCAGGCTCAGGCTTTATGATTTCATGAAGTAACTTGGTTATCTGAATGTATAAATTCCACTACAAAAATCATTAATATTTGAATTCAAGTTTCTGTATGTTGACTTAAATGTGCCCTTATCTAATTCTGAAGACACTTGTTTTTAAGCAATGGCTTGCAGTGGTTTTATTAAGACTGCTTATGTTCCTGCTTAAGGTAAATGCACAGCCTGTGCTGCAGGCTGAGATTCCTTCTTGCCTGAAGTGAATTTCAGATGTAAACTAACTTATGCTGCCTGGCTGTTAGTGATTTTTCCTTTTTTTTTTTTGAATATATATAAGGTGAAAAAAGCAGGAGTAGTAGTAATCATCATCATCATCATCATCATCATCATCATCAAAAAAAAAGCCCACACTTTGGCTAGTGATGAATTGCTAGTACTCGCTTCAATTTTCTGTGAAGCAAATTGGTTTAAATCAGTAAGCCAGGCAGCTCAGCGGACACATTTAACTTGTAACTGTGTCAAGAAAATATAGCAGAATAAAACTCACAGAAGAACTTGAGGATTACCATACTGTAAGAAGCAGCTGAAGATGACTTTTTAATTTTTCCCTTGGACTTGTAGATGTTCAGACATGTATTGCATCTTAGTATCACTTAAAAGTACTTCACCCAAAGCTGACTGAAGTCAATGAGAGTCTTTTCATTAACCCCTCCAGTGTTTTAGGTGAGGCTCTAAGGCTTTTACTTCAGCACCCGTCTAACTACAGACATATCAGCATGGTGACTGACATCCAGGTGATGACCACTGTGCCCAAACTGATAATAAGTCAAAGCTTAGATGAAGAGCCTCAAACTTTACAGTCATAATAATGGAAATAAAAATCAGAGAAGGTAATCCAGTCCTCTCTCTTATATCTCTTAATTACACAACTTTCACTAGTCTTCAAGAGAAAAAAGTGAAGACGTTTCCATATATATCTTCAAGTATAGTACAAACAATGAGAAGCTTATAGGCAAGTGAGAGGCTGTAAGGCTAAGTAAGGATACAAAGTGGGTTACCCAGTGTCTCCTCTCGCCGAATGTCTCTGGTGTCTGATCACCAAGAGAAAGTTTACTCTAAATGTGTAAGCTGACATTTAGGTTACACGAATTAAAATTATAAAAACAGCTTTAAATGAAAGGAGCTGAATAACAGCATGCAACAACAACATTTTCAACTTCTCTATTGCCTGAAACATGTTCACATTGCCAGTCACATTTCTACAAGCCCTACATGGCCTCTCACCCATGTCTTCAAGCACACATTGAATAGGATCTTTCAAGGACATGTTTTCACAGACAGCTTTTATTAAGAAACAACATAAACAGCATAATAACTTGGGAGACTTTCATAGCTTGGGAGAGGCTGGGGCAGGAGGGAAGATTGCGAAGGGAAAAACAGCAGCACAGTATCAGTGTGGATATGAGCCAAGAGAGACAAGGAGGGCTTTGTTGATCAGGTTACTCCTCCTGCCATAAACAAACCTTCTCCATGTTGTGCAGAAGAAGCAAATGGACTCGTGCAGTAGGTGGGTGCAATGAAAAGCTGTTATTTTTCAATTGTGCCAAAACCATTTCATTTCCTTTGTTTCAAAAAGCAATCCAGATTAATCCAAGGTAAAGAGTATTAAAAATATATATTTTCAGAGTCATTTATAAAGGTCCATATTCTTTTTCTGGAAATGGGAGCAGAGAACCTCTTTATCATATATACTTCTTTGACCACCACTTTGCTCAAAAAAAGCATTTACCTGTCAGACTGTTGGCCTCCCAAAATAAATATATATCTGATTCTCCCTTTGAGTCTTTTTGTGTCTGACATCAAGGCATCAAGACTTCATCCAGATCTTCTGCTTTTTGTCTCTCTTCCAAACTCCATTTCCCTTTATATCTGAAATGTTGCATAATTTGTAGCAAGCTAGTTAACCATGCAGAGCATCTCCTGTGCAGCACTTTCAAACATGTTTTCACCTGGGACAAATTCTTGTAACTAAGCCTGACCTATGATAAATAATCAGATCATCAATTCAGATCTTTGGAAAACACAAGACAGTGTGTGCTGTCAGTTTTGCTGCAATGAGCTGGATGTTCTGCATGGACATGCTTCCTACACAGGCTTTGTAAATTATATCCTTCTAAATCTTGAGAAACTTGCCTATGAGACACTTTCCGGAAGATCATTTTAATGAAAGAAACTATTTAAAGCACTGTCCTGAATAGAACTGAATTTTATCATATACTCAGGCACTTTACAAAATCAGAGAACAAATTTCTGCAGCTTCCTCAGAAAGCAGCTAGCAAGGGGATGAAATACAAAGTGAGAGCAGAAGCTCCATGGAAGATGGAGGAAGGGAGGCGGTAGTCACCAGGCTCAGTGCTGCCCTGGAAGATGCCAGTCCTGCCACTTAGCAGCTGTATAGACAACTGAGGGAAAGACATTTTGGAAATGCATAGCACCAGAGTAGTGTAGGTGTGAGTGTCTTGGAGACTAGGAAAGAAAGCTCAAGTTAGTCCTTGTGAATGCACTCCCGAATATTTGAAATATCGACTTCGATCAGACCATTAACACTGTTATGCATGGGCAGAAATACTGAATAGAAGTCATTTCTGACCACAGGTTAATTAAAGTATAAGAGCCAAAGCTGATCACATTTGTTCATCTTGTATGTTTTATACTCAAGCATTTGAAATTCTGCAAAACCTGTATAGAAGAATTTTCTTTCATGTCAACTTTAGTAATGACTTGGCTAATTAGTAATAACTCAGGGAAGCAGATACCACATACTAAAAAACACAAGAATGAAGAGGATATGGTAGATCTCGGAGCTGTATATATACCCTTCAACTGAGAAATTACTGTCAACAAAATTTATCATTCGGTTATAATTATTATTCCTCTTCCCTTTCCACTCAACTGAATTAATTTAATCTGTTGCAGACAGAGATGTTATTTAAGCTACTGTTTTGTAAGCTTTAAAAATAAGAAGAGAAGATAGAAAGTCTCCTTATTGTCTTCATTCTCTCTGCACTGCTTTGGTAAATTATTTGATATAAAGTAGGAAGGAAAGCATTAAACTGAAGTATTATGAAGCCCAGAAAAAAAATCCAGAGAAGAATCCAGAAGAAAAAAAAAAAAAGGCCAAACAACTATATGCCATTAACTTATTTCTGTAAAAAGCTAATATCCAAAAATACATTTTTAAGAAAGAGTGTGAGCTTCCAGCTAGCAATTCTGTTTTATTTAGTAGAAAGCCTAGGCAAATGGTGAACTTTGAGAAAGCTCTCAGTTTTTTGATCTGAGGATGTTTCTATGAGGTCAAAATGAGAATTTGATATACAGGCCTGGATTGAAACATATACTGATTTACAGTCTGAATATGAATCAGCATAAAATTTTCCCTTTAGGATCCATTAATAATAGCTGGTACTGTAGTGCAAGACCACAGAGTCAGAATATATGAGCCCTTAGCCATTCACACCTTCATCAGTGATGAGATGCAGTCAGCAGCAGCTCAAGCCCCTCAGGGGTTCTGTCATGTTGATTTCTTTTCCTGCTTTAAATCTTTTCTTTTTATGTGGTCATAATGACAGGGTAGATTATATACATATAGATATATATTTTTAAATTTCCAGTCGTCTCTTAGCCTACCAAAGGCAGGTTTTATTGTCAATTAATCACTTCCTTTCTTATTATCCTTTTTTAATGTTGACGTGAAAGTCATGAATTACTGTACATAGTAACAATGACACAACCTTTTTTTTTTTAAATAGCAAAATGGGAACACAGACGGATTTATTAACATTACATACAAATATGCTGGTTTATTTAGATTATGCAGAAATGTTATGCAGAAATGTTTGTGGTTGACCAAAGTGACGCTTAAGATGCTAAAATAACTGACAAATGAAGCAAATACTGATGCTTATTAAATAGTTACATTTGTCATTTAAGGCTGGAGATTTGACATGAAATGTATGACACATAAATAATAAGATACATTATAGATCACTCACTGTTCTGTTTTTCTGTCAGTAAAACTTTTCTACAAGTCTGAAAGAATAAAAGGGATCTTCAGGCTTTTGAGACAGGAATCAACATGTGCTGAAGTGTAGGACGTTTGACAAAACAGCACATAGAAGAAATAAATATCAATCCAGAATGATTGAAAAATTATAGTGAAACACGAACCCTGTCAGCTTATCCTGTAAGAAATTTAGCATATAGAGGAGAAGCCATGCTGGAGCTCTGAAAATGAAAAAGAGGATCAGTACTGTAGCTGGCAGTTGGGAGGGGAAAGCTTTGGAGAACTCCAGCATCAAGTCATGAAACCAAAGACAAAAATACTGCTCTCAGTAGATCTGAGCAACACCCTGCAGATGTTAGGTCAGCACCTCAGAGAGACTACTTTTATCTCTGTCCTCATAACAAATCCCTTAGAAGAGCCATGATTTTGCCTCTGAAATTCTCCAAATGCATTTTCCTGCAGAAGAGTCCTTACATTGTGTTCATTTCCACTGTCATTACAGGCTGTGTGCTCTGTGCTATTTGTGTGGCAAAGCACTAACCTGCGTCCTCAGCAGAGGCTCAGAAAGGCTTCTTGCAGGGAAGTGAGGAAACATAAGAAGCCTGATCCCAGGACAGCAGTGCAGAGGGAAAACAGCTCCTGACCTCAACAAGAATGAGCAGGAAGAATGCTCCCATTTACATTTCACCCTGTTGATCAGGTGCTGGGGGCAAAAAAATCCTGACATGCATTCTCAGGAGATAGTGTGACACACTGTCAGATGGGCTGTGTGATTTGAGGCTGCGCCTCAAGCAGAGAAATGTTGACATAGGAAGAATTATGTTGCTCTCCCACTGCAGACCTCCAAATCTTAGGACACACCTGGTTCAGGTCCCTGAGCACCAGCAGGCTCTTCTAAGGTTCCTCTACACCTGCCCTGTGTAAGCACCTAATTCAGCTTGGTCAAAAAATTTCCAGCAAACTAAGTGGAAAGTTTCTTAACTGAGTGAATTTTCTTTTTGCACTACATTGAAAGAAAGGGCTTAAAAAAAAAAAAAAAAAGAGGAAAAAAGCCATAAAATTCACAGTGACTTTTTGTAATGGGAAAACCCCACTGTGACAATCTTAATTAAAAAAAAAACAAAACCGTGGCTGTTTTTGTACATTGTATCTCATTGTGAAAATATGTATCCTTTGAAATATGAAAATTGTTGCAAAGTGAGAGAGAAATAATTTCGGGAAACCCCTGTCAAGTTATTAACAGCACATTCCACGGAGAAGCACAAAGAAAAAGGAAATCTCATAAAATACAAAAGGCCAAAGCTCTGAAAGAACCTTTTGTCTTATAATTAATTTTCTACATTCTGCCTCTGTTCTCAAGCACAGAAAACTCCTTCTAAATTAAATTATCTTCCAGTAGAGAAATACATGGAATTATGATGCACAAGAACACATTGCTACTTTAATATCCTACACTATTTATAAGACAGCACAAGGCACAGTGTTTCACTTTTAAATACTGGCAATCCAAATAATTTTAATTTCTTAGGTATTTATCTATGTCAAATTCAGAACATATGAAATTCACCATAGCATTCTGAGATATTTTTGCTTAGAAATATATCACATCAGATTTCCATTTATGTTGCATTTACATTTATATCCATTTTGGAGACTGTCTTGTCTGCCAGAATGATTTAAATTGACCTTGCTGAAAGAAAGTAGGGTCTATATTGTATTTTTAAAAGCTGATTATTCAAAAAGACATTGATGATATAGCGAAGTACACTGCATGACACAGAACCTCAGCTGGCTGGTGTTGTAATTTCATTTACAGCAGTCAAGTTATATGGTTTCCCTCAACTGGGATCTAGCCACGAATATTTTGTTTAATTCGAGGATATATATTTTAAGCAGTAAAAGAGGTCTATTGTGTATATTTGGGAAATGTTTCCACACTTCAACCAACTGGGGGAACTGTGAGTTTGGAAGCTAAACATACCAATTATACCCAACCTATATTCACACCCTTCTTTTAAATTTTGCAGGTCTTGATTAAACCATCCTTTGCCTTGGAAATTGTCCAGGTTTATGCCATTGCACATGAACACAAAGTATTATGAGGCTATACATCATTTATATAGATCAACACTAATTATTATGAAAAGACTCAGGTAGCTCAATCTTACTTTTTTAATATCAGACCTGAATTTCTCTGTCACCTGTGAGGATGGAATTGCAGCTTGTCCAGACAGCAAACAGTCCCATCTCCCTCTAGATTCTGGACATAGGTCTCAAGAAGAACTTAGATGGTTCACAGGCTTGGAACAGATGGTGCTTTTCATCCCAGTAACAGTAACTCCTGTCACTGATGCCAGATAAAAATGGGGTTTGGATTTTTTAAATTAAAAAGCCTGTGTTATTAAAACCAGCTGTAATCATTTGGGACTGAAGCCCCATTTATGTTTTCATTTGCTGTGCTGAAGCATCAGTTATCCCATTGTGCTCTGTGGAATTGCTGTAGGGTTTTATTCTTGTAAATGAGAACAGAATTTCTTTCTTAATCCTGTCTTTGAAACTAAGTGATTACAGCCCAAATTGCCTCTTTGAATGAGACAACTGTATGTCCCATTTAAACACACTCTATAGGTTTCACATAATTATTTTTTTGCAAACCTACACTAACTTTACAGGATTTTAACGTCGATCAAAAGATGATTTTTTTAAAAAATCCTCTTCAAATCAAAATTTCCTAATTTTATTTTTTGGTGGATATCGTCTGTAATGACAGTGCCCCTGTGGTTCATATTGTTTCTAATGGTCTTAAATGGACACTCCTCAAACCTACTCCTTTGAAAAAAAATCAATAAGTAAACCTTTGTGCTGAAGCACAGAACTGTACAAAGAAAACAGAACAAAAACAGCTGATGAAAACCATAGGTAGCAGCAGGTCTGACTATGTCTTAAAATAAAATTCAGATATAACTTCTGTGAACATTAAAGCAATAAAAGAGACAAAAATGCACAGTGCATAATTTCAAAGTGACAACAATCAAAGTTCCTTGGAAAAGGAAGAAAAACATTACCCTTTTTGTACTTGTTATATAATTGTGCTTGTCCTTGGACACACTTCACCTTCAATCACACTTCTTGCAGTTTGGTGTCGAATTTCTATTACTTCTTTATATTTTTTCATCGTCATCACTATTTATTTTTTTAAATGTGATGGGGCTTGCCTGCCTTAAAGAGGTTTTTGAAACATCTGTGTGCATGGTGGACATGGCTATTGTCTCATAATCCTCCTCACGGGAGTGGAAGTGACAAAAATGAAAAAAAAACTGCAGGTCCCTTTGGAAGTTCTTATTGAGAAACCCGTAGAAGATGGGATTCACACAGGTGGAGATCATGGCAGTGAGGTGGCAAATCAGGAACAACAGGTTATGGCTGCAGGTAGCAACAGGCAGAATTTCATGATTCCAATCAAACACGATATTGAAGATGGTGAGAGGCAGCCAGCAAACTGCAAATGCAACCACTATTGATATCAGCATGATGTTGATCCTTTTGGTTTCAGAGGACCTGTACTTACTGTCTCTCATCTTGTCCATCATGTTGTTCCTTTTTTTTAACCGTATGTATATCTGCAGGAAATTCAACAAAGAGAAACACATGGGATAAATTAACCTGCCACTGTCATCTTTGCAAGAATAAACAAACATCAGGTAGAATGAAGTACACATTGCAAGAGGATTCTATCTTACCTTCAGGTAGCAAATAAATATAAAACAAAGTGGTCCAAAGTACTGAATCACCAAAAGCGTTGTTGTATAAGAAAGCCTGGCAGTGTCCCAGGGGAACAGGTCCAAGCACACATATTTGTCCTTATATTCATCAAATGTTACATTTCTGAAGGGCTCATCTGTTAATACGTGGTAGATCAGGAAAGGCAAGGAGGAAGCTGTGGCTAAAATCCATATGGCAGCAATCCCCATGTAGGCATGTCTGTTGTTCGGCCTCCAGCCGCGGGGGTTGATGATCAGCTGATGGCGCTCAATAGCAATGAGGACTAAAGAAAAGACCGAGACGGTGATGGAGGCACACTGCACAAAAGGGTTCAACTTGCACATGGCCTCCCCAAAAATCCAGTGGTCCATTAAAGTGTACACAAAGGTAAAGGGAAGACACATGATGGTCACTAGGAGATCAGAAAAGGACAGGTTGACAATGAGGATGTTGGTAACATTGCGCATCTCCTTTTGTTTTAAAATAATGACAATCAAGGCCAGATTCCCAGAGACTCCCAGAATTATCACAGTCCCATAAGCCAAGGCCAAAGTGAAGACCATGGCCAAAGGCACATGGCAATCTTCGTCCTCAAACTGCAAGATCTGCGAGTTCATCTCCGAAAAGTTCAGGTGACCAGAAATATTCCCGGGTGGGGCGAGCACCGAGGTGTTCATGTTGTTTCCACCCCGCCGCCGCGATCATCCAGCCGCTGCGAGCCTGCAGGCGGGCCCCGCAGCGGAGCCCGGGCCGAGCCGCTCCTCAGCGCCGCACGTCCCTCGCAGCCCCTGCGGAGGAGGGAAGCAGCAGGGCCCGTCACCCTGTGCCGTGTCCCGCGGCAGCGCCCGCCGCTCCCGCCGCGCTCCCGGGGCAGGCAGCCGGCAGGAGCGGGGCGCAGCGCGGCCAGCGGGACACCAGCCCTGCCCGCACGAAACAGCGAGACAAGAAGCAATTTCAGCCCTCCACCAGCGCAGCCTCCACTTTGTGCTTTACATCTCCTTTTCACAAGTTTAATCTGCAAACGTCTGCTTTCTTAAACTGCTCTAAATGAAATTATATCCAAGCATCACATGAGGAGGAGGGGAAAGCCCATCTGACTAATGTGACGGGTGGAAAAATGACTCAATTGCTGCTTTTTTTTTTTTTTTTTTTTTTTTTTTTTTTTTTTTTTTTTTTCTTTTTCCCCGAAACACATACACTTGATGTTGAGCGGCCAAGTGCTCTCACCAGCGCTGGCACTGAGTGAAAGGTAAATCAGGAACTCTGAACACCTTAATCTTAGCTAGCAGGGCTGTGCAGCAAAGAAAGAAGAATAAAAAGACAAAAGACAAAACTCGGCAAATTTTAAACGCTGCAGAAATTTTTTTTAACCATGCAAGGGAAATAGGCGTGCTTAAATAACCACCCCTTTGCAAGGCCTTGGATTTTAAAAATCTGAAAATTAAGCATATGTGTTCAGAAGGCAAATTAAAAAATTAAATCAAATTAATTCATAAACAATTATAGAACAATTAATTGATAACCTGACACACCTTTACTTCAACTTGCCATTAGTGCCGTTGAATCTGGGCATCATTAGTGGCACTGCAGTCCACACTTAATCTGGAACTTTCTGTCTGCCCACTCCTGTGATCCTGTGAGCTAAATTTATTGCTCACTTAACCTTAGGTTATGGTAATGGAAGTAATGCCACTTAAAATTCACACAAGTGGGTTTCAAATGTGACTTCATATGGCATTTATCAGAAAAACATTGCCGTAAAAACATTGTCCACTAAAATGTACTTCAATACAAGTTACCCTGAACAGGTGAACTTTTGTTCTTAAATTACACTCAATATAAATCTCTGTACTATGTAAGTTTCTGGAGAAGAATCGTCTTTGCTTCTTACTGGTGACAGACACCCTTTTAACCAGCCACATGCCGGGCACCAGAGCTGGGGCTGCCTCCTCCCCAGGGCAATGTGTGAGGGCTGGGCTCGCAGCTGCAGCCCCTCCTGGGGGTCAGCCAAAGGGTGACCAAGCCAATGCCATGCCTTGCTGCTGCTGTCAGAGCTAACCCTGCTGGCTTTTCTGGCTCTTTCAATCAGCACAAGGCTGCATGAAACTGTGACAGGCAATGTAGCTTGGCTCTGAGTGATATTGCACTGTGAGAGTTAACAGCAGTGATTTCAGACAAAAGGCTTCTCTGTCTGTTTGACTACTCTGATTTTTAAGCTATCTAGGTATGCACCTGAGTATTACCTCTCAGACCTTCTGCTAATTAAATTTGTCAGAGCTCATAGTCCACCTGTTTTAGGGTCTAATAAAGAAATTTCCACCCCCAAGATTCCTTGAAGCATCACTTCTGTCATAGCCAGAAGTGCTTTACCCAAATGGAAAGTGTGTGGCTGGTGTGGAGAACCAGAGCTCCTCAATTCCCGCAGTGTAACTTTATCATAGTCTGAAAAGCACCACCTGGATTTAATAATGAACTCCACCATCACTTCTATGGCACGAGGTGAGCACTCCAGCCCTGTGACTTGATAGAATGATGCAAAAGCAGGCAAGGAGCAATGTCCTGCAAGGAGGGAACTGGGCAGGTTCTTTCACCAACCAGTACCAAACTGCCCCCAGCAATAACGTATCTAGGGTTTCATGCTCTTGGTTTTTCTACTCCCTTAGCCAAGCTCTGTTCTTGCTTATTTATTAAATATCAAACTCCAAACCAGAAAATGCTACTGCTCCTTCTTCCCTCATCTCTCCCATAGCAGAGATGCAACTTCTCTGATGTGGGCAAGAGTGTACCTAGGAACCAGCCCACTGCTGTCAAGTGACAAGTAGTCCTTCTTTCCTGTCCTTCTGCAAAATGGACCAGACAACAGAGGGGCATCAAGTTCAATCTCCCAGACAGCTGCACTGTTCCTTATCTCCTGAACCCCCAGCTCCCAAGTCAGGAAGGACATCCCTCCCCACTCTCAGTGGTGGCTTGGCGTGGGGAAAGCCCATAGCTCTGCAGACCCCTCTGGGTGATTGCACAGTCTCCCCTAGCAAGCACACCCTCCCGACTCTCCGTGAGAGATTTTGGTCAAAAGTTTAGCACCAGCAGACAAAAAGGGTGAAATAATGTGCTGTGAGGTGAATGGAAATGCACAGTAAAATTACTGGAGCTGTTCAAAAGCAAGAGCAAAATGCTGTCAGCCCAAGCTGAAGGTTCACCCAGCTGTTCGGAAGTTCTGCCTGGATTTTGTCACTTGCACCTAAGACAGCAAGCAAGCACCAGCCTAACTGGCACAACCACCCAGAGTCATGGAAAAGCAACCACGGGGGAAACTCACCTTGCAACTGCTCTGCCCGTCTTTGGTCTGCTCAGGGGCTGGCCCAGGAGGCTGGATGGAGAAGGAGCAGGGAGAGGAGAGGGATCCTTTGGTATTTCTCCAGTCAGATCCTAAAGATTGGTGAGGAAGGCTGGAGACTCCCCCTTAAAGCCGAACTCCACCTTACCCCAGTATCACATGATGGTGCTCTACGGAGTAGATCCTGAAAATCACACTGCAAGCACATCACCTTTAAACTGCACATCTGGGGGTGGGTTGCCTAGTAATTCCGAAAGAAATGCAATTAAATATTGAAACAAAAGAGGGGGGCTGGGGGTAGAGCGCTGGGAAAAGCTCAGGAAGGGAGACAGTTTCAAATCGGTCTGCCTGCTTCATTTTGCCTGCAAGTTATTGCCATCTTGTGGCCAAACTAAAGAAGAAATAGAAACTGGAAATTGAAACTATTAGAAAGGAGACGAGGAAGCGATTTTCAGCATAAGGAGCAAGTTACAAAGTTTGGGTTTGGCTTTTTAAACCAGTAGAGCTAGCTTCTGCTCTGCTTTTATCATCAGCAGCAATGACTGGACCAATAAGAAATGTCAGGTTCCTGAAGCATCTTGCTGTCTCACTCACAAAAAGCACTGCCCTGATCTACTTCAGTGAGCATAAAAGACACAGTAAATTGGGAAGGCTGCAAGAAGTTACCCAGATACACGTAAGCAACCCTTTGAAAATGCCTTGACAAAACCTGCAGACTGTAATAGGAGTTTGTATTTCTTGGAAAACAGAAGTTTCCTAATTCGTCCAAGGTTCCAGATTGAATTTTCTGGTGTAAGGAGTTGTATGCTCTCACATTCTTACCCTCAGGCATGCACCTATTATGTGGAAACACTGTTGTGTCATTAATAACTCTCAGTTGAGAAACCAGGTTAATTATAGCTAAAAAATTTGTTGCACAGAGTAAACAATTGTGACATTTTTTGTAGAAAAGAACCCAGAATAAGGCTGATGTTTGCACTGTATTTACAGGAGTTCAGCTCAACTGCATTGTAATTGCAGTCCTTGATGTAAGAAAGACAACTGCAGGCACACTGCAAGGCTGCTATAAACCAGTAGCCGTGGTGCTGCTGGCATTTTAAGAGCAGCAGCCAGAAGGAAAGTGCAGTCTGTGTATAATGCCTCTCAAGAACTTCAGTCCTATGTAGGTCATTAGCATGTGTGCCTTTGAGCACAGCAAAAGTAGGTACTCTCAGGCAGGGATCCAAGCTGAAGGTCTCATAAAGAGCATATTTCTGTCTGAAGCAGTGACACTCTTGGACATGTACAACTGAGACCTTTCATTGCTTTGGATATGGAATGATATATTCACACTGTCCAACAAAGATATTTTTAAGGGCAATAGATGTATTGCTAGGCAGAGTGAAACCTTTTTTTTTTTTTAAATGCCAGAATGTTCCCACTACTTCCCTGTAATGTTCTTACCCATATGGTCAAGACGGCTATTTAAAAATTAAAATAAGCATTCTGTGATACAAAATTGTTGTACTCTGCCAACAGGTATCCAAGGCAGAGATAAATTTTTAAGACCAGTTCAGAATAAGAGCCCTGAGTTTACATGGCAAGCTGGGGAGCTGCAGGGGTGGCTTTTGTGGCTTTTGTGAGAAAAGTACACCCATATTGACCAGAACCATTTTCATCTGACTCCAAAATGCACCCACTGCTGGCCAGAGGAGAGATTCCTCCCCACCACTGCCTGTGGTGACAACCATGGTGACACAAGTTGCTCCCTGGCAGCCTCTCCAGGACCATGGTAGGAGCAGATACCCATGCTGTGGTCCATGGAGAGGAGTCCACACGGGAAGAGTCTGTTCCTGAAGGACTGAAACCCAGGGGAAGGACATGTGCTGGAGCAGGGGAACATCGTGAGGAGGAACACTGAGCAGGGGAACACTCAGAGGATTGGGAATATACAGCAGTTGGGACACAAGAGTGATGCTGAGCTTGGAAAGACAGGCATGTAGGGAGTTGTGAATTTTGCCTTTGTTTCTCACTATCCCATTCTAGATTTAGACTTAAATAATGTACCACAGAGACATTCATTTACTAAATGCCAATTTTCCAGAAATGTCTGAATTTTCAGATACATATGATCTTCGTTCTCCTCCATTTTGTCCTTAGTCATGAGGATCTCCATTTCAGCAGCAAATGAAGTGATTCAGAATAGTTCACTTTCTAATGGTTAATACACATAGGAATTTCAAACATTGCATAAACATGGACAAAGCAAACCTCACAATGCCTCTGTTATACCATGCAAATATAATAATTACCTATAAAAGATCAAAAATAGAGCCTACATGTCACTCAGTGACCTGAACTCACAGTGGTAACAACAAATATCCGTAGGATTATTCACACTGCAGACAGATGTAAGATCCGGCTTTGAACAGTGTAGTGGAGCAATGGAGAGCATTGCCTCAGTCCCTGAGTCTCTCAAACACATGTGCTACATACAAGTGTGTCTACATAAATACACACACACACACACACACACACATATATATGTGCACATATACTATAACCCCAGCCTTGCTACAAGCTTTCTGCTTCACCATACCGAGGTGTGTTCACCTCAGATGACTAAATCAGTTGGAGCTATCTATATCAGTCTTCTCTGAAGCATTTCACATACATGTGAGCACTAATACATATGAACACTCAAAAATGATCACTCTTACAAACAGATACTGACTATTTTCAAACTCTCCATTATAACTGTATAAATTACATTTTGTACATCAGATATGCTCCATAGGAAGATCTGGCATTAGCAGGTCCTGGCTATTCTGTGCATCTCCAGTCTCAACACCAAGCTGATTGTCTCTATCTGGAGCTCCAAGCTCACAAAGATGTCAAAAAAATTCTTCATAACTCTTACTTTATTGATGATGACTGTCAGGACATGAGAACACTAGAGTACTAAGACAACCATTGTGTTAAAGATTATCCTCTTCCAGGGAATAAATTTTTCAGTGCATCAAAGGCACCCTGGATTGGAAGACTTTATTTGTGTGCATGTGTTTGTTTGTGTGAAGGCATGACATTGCAAAAAGAGAGTAAGTACAATAAACAGAACACAAGTATTTCACTTAAGGAAATTGAACAGCTTGAGTAAAAGAATACAGAAATGCTTTGAAGCAAAAGCATTGAGAAGAAAATGAGATGGTTGTTTAAAAAAAATAGACTAAGGTGTAAATCCATTAAAATTCTTTCTCACTGCAAAACTCAAAAATAGAAAACATATCATAAAATGAGGCTGTCACTTTTATTGCAATGTACCTTTGTGTGTTCAGGAAATGCAATCCCTCCCTAAATTTTAAAATCCAGTAAGTGAAAAAACACCAGGAGGGTAATTTGTATCTTCTGTTCTGTATAAAACAAAGGTCTGAGGTCACCACTATGGAAAAAAATGGAAACACTCTCTGAAAGGTTTTTTAACTTTATTTTTTATTGGTTTTATATTCTAATAATGAACATCAGTGCCATTTAAATACATGCATTTCACCCTACTGTATTCAAAGATAAGGGAACTTATGGTCCTTGGGGCAAAATTCTGTCATCAGTAGACAAAATAGGCCTTTTGCTGTTGAGTGTAATTTTAATTGCAGCAAATTCTCTCTTTGGCTAAGAACATGTTTATTCTGACATAACTGCATCTGACACCAAACATTACAATACTTCATTTGACTGCTGATGTCACAAACAAAAAAAAAGCGGCATGAATGATTATGTGGTTCATCTCTGCTGACAGTCTTGCTGCTACAGTTCCATTTTCAACAATACAGCCAAGCTGACTAGTGCAAATCTATCCTGAACACATGAAATATTGCTTAAAGGCTGCTTGAGCTATAACCTAAATTATGTCCACCTGGCTAAAATACTAAATTATGTTTTCTGCTATGGGCGCCCCACTGTGTCCATTCAGGATTCAAACTCCTATACACTCATACAAAAGCTCTCATCTGAGAGCTTCAGATGAAGTAGAAATAGGCCCCACCCATGAACATCCAGGTCAATAACACCAGCCAAAAATTGTCATGAGACGTTAGAAAACAAAACTTACTAATTTCAGGCTTACCCTTGGAAGTATTTTATTAGCTAACCATCAGGTGTCCTGCCTTTCATTGCACAGACATATCAACTGTTGCCACCTTCTCAGAAGTCCAAGGCTTGCTGCTTTATGCAAGCTAAGAATCTGTGGAAGGGATGGACCATATGGAAGCCAGACATTAGTGGTATTTTTAATAGTGTTTTATTAGAATTTTTCTGGGCATGAAGTGGTTGGGTGAAGAATTTTAACCAACACAAATGCTTTATATGCATCTCACAAATTCTCTCAAATTCTGTAGCAGCTCTCTCCTACCACTTACACTGTTTTGCCCATGGATAGGTGCTCCATTGGTAGCAGACTTTACAATAACATTAGGCTTTGTCTCATGGCAAACTTTGATGATTGACTGCATGCTGCGGAATTGGATACTAGGTGCTTTAGACCTTTGGTTTTGTGGCATTTATCAGTTCTCACAGATTTCCATTAGAGCTTTGAGTCTTCATATCTTCCACAGTTTGCCTTTAGAGGCAAAATTTTCTAAGATATTGGAATGATTCTCCCAAAAGAAAGATTTGGGACTGTGGTAAGAAACATGACAAAACAAATTTGAATTCATATAGACACAGAGTTTTCTCCTGTTTTGTTTTTTTGTGGGTTTTTTTTTTTTTTTTTTTTTTTTTTTTATTGTTTTTTTTGTGTCCTTCTGACTCAGGAATCCCAGCCTTCTCTCTCCGATGCACCATTTTTTTCCCCAGCTCCTCCAGAGGAAGTATCTTTTATCTTCACCATCTCCTACTTCCTTGAGGACTCCTCTGTGGTTTCAACAACCCTATGGTAGCTGGTTTCTAGGGAACTTGTACTATGATCTGCTGTCACTCCTGATATTTGATATCTGAAGTGGCCATACCTTTTCTATCTCTAGATTATTGATTTCATTATTCATTAGTATTACTGGCAAGACAGAGGTACACAAACAGTGGAAAAGAAAAATTATAATGGTCTGAATAGTAATTGTCTCTGATGTGTGCAAGTATCAGGGATGAAATGTACAGACACAGTTGAAGAAAATGGGATGTTATTTACAGGTCTGTGGGGAATAAAACAAATAATCTCACACCTACCCATACATTACTGGCTGATTAACCCTTTTGAAATAAGACAACACAAAAAGTAGAACATTTTATTCTTAGAGAGAATTGCTGTGAGGAAGGAATACTTGTCTTACTGTCTACTCCTGCTAAGAAGCACATATTTTATGGAGGCTTCCTGGGAAACTGTACTGGGTGACCTTAGAAATGGCATAACATGATGGTAGCTGTTTGTACCTTTATGAACGTACAATGGCATCCCACATAAATCACACATGTGCAATATAAGAAACTTTAATTTCCCACTGGGCTCTGCCAGCAAATTTAGACTACTTCAAAACACACTATCAGTCTGCTGTAGCCAGCAGTTTCTATAGGAAGATGTAGTGTCTTTAAAACTTCACTTTTTCCAGGAGAGACCTTCCACTTCAAGCAGTGGGCCCAGTAATGTGGGATGCTCTCCTGGAACAGCAGAAGTAGGGGAAGTGTTAATTGTGCCCATCATGTGTTAGAGCCATAGTGGGTTTCTATGTATAGGTCAAAAATTTGTGTGAAAGGATTCAAAACCATCAGTGTTATGTGGGAAGATGGTCAAAAATGCTAAGAGCAGCTACTCAGACCTAAAAAGGATTAATTCTGTTCTCCGTTGTGACTAACAGGAGAGTTGTGTTAATAGGATGAGATGGATTGGCACGTCACTTCCACCTGGCAGCTCCCTGTGCTCCACTTGCACATGCAGTGATTCACCAGCAGTGGGTGGTGAATTATGCAGAAGCAGGCAAAAGAAGATGGGATGAAATCTTCAAAAGAAGATAAGATGAAATCTTCTTTACCATCCTGAGCTCATCTGCTGAAGATGAAGATTATTTGTTCCTGGATGGCTCAATGAGTATTTTCACAATACCCAAGTTAAATAAGGAAGCTACCTGGACTTTTCAAAGGTTATTTTACAATATGATTGATCCAGTTGTTTTGTCTTTGTGGGGTACAGTCTTTCACAGGCTAATTATAGGGACAGCTTTTCTGCAGTGCTCTGTTAATATCAACTGTCAAAGTAGCACCTTGGCAAATGGGAAAGTCATTACATTTCTGTGTCAGATTCTGCCTCTTGTGCTCCCAGGGACCTGCATGTCACTGAGTTCTGCCGTAGCTCTGTAATAGGACTATGATCAATGACTCTTCTTGTGCTAGAAGATAACAGCTGGTGAGAGTAGCAGAGTTTGTCTTTTCATGCTTTGTACTATGACATACCCAACAGTTTTCAGGCTTTAAAATATTGCTCACATAAGAATACCCTGCTTTCTCACTGATTGTTCAGACAAAATTAAAAACACCCCTCAGATATTTTGTGCTGTAAGAACCGAACTCAGCTCAGCAAGGAAAACTGTTTGGGGGAAAACCATTGCCTTCCACCCGTTCTAAAATAAAAATTAAAGGGTATTTGAGCAGCAGGGATCAAAGCCTCCAGCGCTCTGCTCCAGCCGAAGCGAGGGGAACTCTGATCAGCGTTCTGTGATTGCCTGTGTGTGCTCGCACCTCGCTATGTCCCGAGACTCGCAGCGCGTTTCACCTCCGCAAAACGCCGTGCCCTGAGTGCCGGGTGAGGCACTGAGAGCATCCCCTAAGCACCGGCGAGCGCAAGGTGTATTTACCGTCTGGCTGTATTTCCATGGAAACTCTGAGTGTCACACCGTGCAGCGCTGAAATACCGGGCTCCAGGGCTGCCTGGAGCGGCCTCCTGAAATGCGCCCGCACTGCAGCCCCAGCCGCACCTCAGCCGAGCGGGCGGCGAGTGCGGCACCGGCGGCGGCACCAGCCCCGGGGCCCGGCCCTCGCCCGCGCAGCAGCACCCCGCTAAGATGCGCCGCCAGCCCCGGGGGCTGCAAGCCTCCCTCCGCTTCCTCGGAGCCGCGCTCCGCCCGCCCGCCCCGGAGCCCTGAGTGCGCCCCGGAGCCCTGAGTGCGGACCGGAGCCCTGAGTGCGCCCCGGAGCCGTGAGTGCGGACCGGAGCCCTGAGTGCGCCCCGGAGCCGTGAGTGCGGACCGGAGCCCTGAGTGCGGACCGGAGCCCTGAGTGCGGACCGGAGCCCTGAGTGCGGACCGGAGCCGCCGCCTCGCCGCGCCGCCCCCGCGGCCCCTCCTCGCCGCGGGACACGCGCGCAGGTAAACGCGGGGCGGGCGCGGAGCCGCCACGGCGGGCTCGGCACGGCTCGGCTCGGCTCGGCTCGGCACAGGTCGGTTCTGCTCTGCTCGGCGTAGCTCAGCTCCCCTCCCATCGCGGGGCGGCCGCGCAAGTTTGCGCGGGGCCCCGCCCTGCCACCGAGCGCGGGGATGGGGAGCGCATCAGCCCTGCCGAGGGTGGCGGTGTCGCGGCGGCCGCGGGTGCCGGGGGCTCGGGCTGAGAACGGGAGCGATGTTTCGGTCGCGGGGCGGTGCAGAGTGGCTCCCGAGGGAGGCGTGGAAGGGCAAAAATAACAGTCGTTCCCGTTTTGGGGTGGTTTGGTGTTTTTGCGAGCCAGGAGTTGCTGTGCTCCCTGGAAAAAAAATGTAGCCAGGCGTTTCAAGTTTTCTGCTCTGGCCAGCGAAGAGACCATTATGTTCCATAGCATTTCCTTGGAGCTGGACATACAATCTTATTAGTTGGCTTTGGCATAATTTGGGAAGTTGTATTCTTGTTTTCCGGGATAATTGCAGTTCTTTTGGTGAGACAGAGAAATAGGCATACCATTCATGTGTACAAAAACCGGGCTTTTTTTGACTTCTGAAGTAATTTCAATCTGTTGAATTCTTCCAGGTTCTCAGGCTAGTTTTTGCTGTTGCACATTATGAACAAGAACATGAGAATCAGCAGCTTTTTATCCTTAGCTTGTGTAGTGAATGCAACACCAGTGGTTTCAGATTTTGTCTCGGATGTTATCTCAGTGTGTATTGATGTGAGGGTATTATTTCTTAGGCTGTAACAACCCAGCTCAGTGCTTTCCTAAATCTTTGATGGTCGTGCAGTAACGGCCATGCATATTAACTATTTACATCTGTGTAGATGCTTAAAAACCTTCTCTGACTTTTTCTGTGCAGTCTTGATACTTCTCCAGTATTATGAGGGCAGAAAGGTTGTAATTCTGACAAATTTACACAATGTGCTTCCTCTCTGTGTGTTCACCATGGGGTTTGGGAGGTTTTTGTTTTTTGGGATTTTTTTGCTGGGGGTTTTTTGGCTGTTTTTTTTTTTTTTTTTTTTTTTTTTTTTTCTTATTTTAACATAGAGAAAGGTCATCCAAGATTGTAAATCGTTCACAGCTATAAAGATTAATTGCCCTGTTGCAAGGATTAAACTGACTGGAATGTACAAGGACCAGCCAGTCAGAGATAACTCAATAGGTATTAATATTGTGGGATATAAGCTCTTATCAATGAATAAACCTTAATATAAGTTCCATCTAATTGAAGGAACATTTATGGAAAAAACAATTGCCTTTAGAAGATGATGGTTGCCTGCCTAACTTTTGTGTTCTTGAAATTTTCCCTTTAAATATATAGAGAAATAGAAATATCCAGCCTGTTAACTGTCCTAAATTATGGTTTAGGGAATCTGTAATTTCAGTGACAGCTTTAAGTGAAAAGATGATGTTAAGTATAAGATATCAAATATATTAAATTAGGACAGATTATCTGGTGCCTCTAACTCAGCTAAATGCTAACTGCAATCATTTGACTCTTACAGTAAATATTTGAATCTACCTTGGATCCTGCCACAAAACTGCAGTCTCTACTGCCTTGAGCAGCCTAGCCTCCTGCTTCAAGCATTCCACTGAAAGTACAGGAGACCTAGGCAAGCCCACACAGAGCTCACAGGTGGAGCTGAGCACAGTCAGGAATGTGCGATGTGCAGACCAGCATTACAGAACAGGATCCTCATTTGCTTGACTGATAGATGCAGGAGGTGAAAGTGATCCAACTTTTGGAGCTGACAGCTAAAAAACCTCCAGCAGGTACCTTCAGATTAACTAAATCTGAGTTTAGAAAAGAGGCGCAAGCCACCCTGGCACTATTGTGCACTTAGTTTAGAAATACACTTCAATTATGAGGTGAAGGTATTGAAAAGGGGGTTATATTACTTAAATCTCTTTTCCACAATGGCAGGAACTTCCATTTCCCTGAAAGTTACAGCCACGTGCTGCACCGGGATTGACCAACCAACATGAGGGAGGGTGAGTGAATCTCTGAGAATAGAAGCAGCTGTTGAAACAAAGCAGGAAGATAAATTCCAATAAGTGCACACAGCCCTGTGAAGATGAGTTTGGGGACTAGAGATCAATGATATGGGAGGAAAACTCCTGTTTGCATCTTTACTACTGCTGGCACTCAGACTGACAGCAACTGGTTTCTTTTTGAGCAGGAGAAAAAGCTCAGAGAGCAAGAGATCTGCTTGGCATGTTTTGAAATTAGGGGGGAAAGTCTGCTTTCTTTTTACATTTCCAAAATTAAAAAAAAAATTCTCTTTGGGCATTTTGCAAAGGGAACTTGTGTCAGCACAGGAGCTGTCTGTTGAAACCAGTAGATTACACTGTTATTCTTTCCCTCTCTGTCTTGCTGTCACTCTGAAACTGTGACTATAGGAAGATGGTGCAGAAAAGGTTTCTATGCTTCACAGACTTTTTTGGTGCCCTGGGTATCCAGCCATGGTCTGAACAGATGCTCCTTCCTTTCAGTGCTCCTTCCTCATGGAAATGAGGACACGTGGTAGGGATGAGTTTGTCTCTCACCTGAGTCCCAGGCCAGCCAAAGCACAGAAGGAATAGAGCTGGTAAGCCCATACTGGACTTCAGAGGCACTCCTGCTAAACTTCTTCAGTACTGATGCATCTCAACAAAATATGTCTGTTTCAGAAAACCAGCATATTTCCTTTTTGTTTTTAAACTTGTATTAAAAACACAATCAACCCTTCTGCTAAATCCATACTGCAAGATCTTTATGTGGAGGTGTAGAAATCCCCAGAACCTGGCAACAACCTTTCACTTAAACCTTCAAGAAAAATTTAGTAAACATTAATTTATTAAACATGTCACAACATAACACTACATAAAATTTTGTTCCTTGGTCTTATTCTTAGCATTATATTACCTTGGTTATGCAGAAAAAGTTATGAAGTGTTAGGAAATATGAAGAAATTTCAGCAGATTTAGGAAGTCACTGTGGTACACAACCATCTTCAGTTGGTTACTAGCAACTCAGAAATTAGCTCAGAAAAATTAAGTAAAAAACTATTTACTTCATGAGCTAAGAGTACTATAAAGAGAAACTCACCAAAATGAAAACTTCTGATTGTATCAATGTAGAAATAAAGAGATTAGATCACTTACAGAATCTCTAGTCTGCTCCTTTAAAGTTGGTCTTGCAAATGTAGTCTCAGATAACACTACTTGTCTATTATATGGTTTTCCACCATTTCATTAAAGACTAGAAGAAACTGAACAGAAATAATATGCATTCATGCCTCTCTGCTCATATGCACACAATTATAATATTTAGGTTATCTAATTTCATGTATTCTGTTTTTAATTCTGTTTTAGCTGTTAAAAAGCACTTTAATATTGAGGCAAATTGGGAAGGCTCAATTTTTTCACCTCTTTCCAACATATTACCTGCAAGATCTTTTCATATATGTATATATATATGTATAGAAAGATATATATGCGCATATGTATATTTCTTCTCTTACTTGGAGGACCTTCACATCACAATACAGTAGGTGAACATTCTCAGGTTGTTTTATGGTTTGAGCTTCCCTTTGGCTTAAACTGTAACAGTAGGAACACACATGATATGAAGGAATGAGCACATCTGCACGTGTGGAGGGAACCAAATAATATCATTTCACTTTGAAAATGTCAGCATGGTGCAGCTCATTGAGGATTGCTATAATCTTGAAGAGCCCTGCCTTTTTCAGGTGACAGATACAGCCTTCTGATCTATTGACATATGCTTTGGGTTTGTAGATCTTTTTTTGTTTTCTCCTATGTAGGATTTCTAAACATTAAGCAGTTTTGTACAGAACATTGGCACTCTGGGGAATCTGGACTTTGAAACTCTAGTACATGCAAGTGTTTAAGATAAATGGAGGTTTGAAAGGAATTCTCACGTCTTTCTGTTTGTTTTAAAATGAAGACTAATATATGAAGATTCAGAAGGCAGAATAACTTTGTGCTAAGCTAGGTTTAACATCAGATGATTCTGTGCTGAATAAGTAGCATTCACTGAGTTTTCAAATGGCTGTGTATAGTTTGCTTCCAGATAACACTGTCCTCTCTATATTACATGCAATTACTTTAGGTGTTCTTTAGTTTTCCTTTCTGCTTGAGCACAGTTAAACTATATTCAGCACTTAGTAGAAGATGTTTTCTACACACACCACGTCAGGAATTCCATCTTGAATTACTGACAGTGGATTTCCTGATCCTTTTTGAAAGCTCTCACGTATTTTGTATTAGGTCTCTACTAGCAAGGTAAGAAATACTACTGCAGTTGTTAGCATATGCATTTTCAGGTGCCTTCTTTATAATTTGTAATGATATAATGATTAGCCATCTGCCCAGATGGTGACTGTAATTTCCTTACTCATATCAATGGGCTGTTATTCACATGAGTAATCTCACCGACTCGAGGTGTATTGCTTTTGTAGCTAACTGTTCCCTCATGGAAAACCTGACACTATGTTCTGCAGCAAAACACAGTTAAAAGGCAGCACCATAATGCAGACCTGTAAATTGCCATTTTCTCACGTGAGCATATAGGTAGGAGGCCTAGGAGTGCTGAACACCAAATGATAAAACTACTTAGCTAATTCACGTTGACCTGACGTTATGCAGGATCTGCCTCACGGTAGACTAACATCAATAGTAATTTATTTGCATTGAAGTAAAAGGTAAATTTATGTACTTTTACATTCTGATTAACAGCAATATCATAATTTCTTCAGATGCTAATTAATGCCTTTCTCGTTCTAAGCAGGACTGTAAAATGGATTTAGAATTCAAAGACCGTAACAACAGCACACATACCAAGAACACCTCTTCTGCAACAAAGAATTTTTCTGCCTGGGAAGACTATAAGAGTAGTGTTGATGACATGCAGTACTTTCTTATTGGGCTGTACACACTAATAAGTCTGGCTGGCTTTGTGGGAAATCTCCTTATACTAATGGCCCTACTAAAGTGCAAGCAGAAGACAGTAATAAACATTCTCATTGGAAACTTGGCCTTTTCTGACATCTTGGTTGTGCTGTTTTGTTCACCTTTCACGCTGACATCCGTCCTGCTTGACCAATGGATGTTTGGCACTGTCATGTGCCATGTAATGCCCTTCCTCCAGTGTGCCTCAGTCCTAGTTTCAACTTTGATGCTAATATCTATTGCTGCAGTCAGGTACCGCATGATAAAGTATCCCCTCTCCAACAATCTCACAGCAAAACAAGGCTATTTCTTAATAGTGATCATTTGGGCCTTTGGCTTCACAATTTGCTCCCCTCTGCCAGTTTTCCATAAAACCGTGGACCTCAGCAAAACTCTGAATTTAGAGGGACTGGAGAACAGGCTGCTGTGCATCGAGTCATGGCCTTCTGATTCCTACAGGATCGCCTTCACGATAGCCTTGCTGTTCATGCAGTACATCCTGCCGCTGGCGTGCCTGACCGCCAGTCACACCAGCGTCTGCAGGAGCATAGGTGCTAGGCTGTCAAGCAAGGAAAACAAGTTTGAAGAAAAGGAGATGATAAACCTAACTCTTCATCCCTCTAAGAGCACTGGCACGCAGGTTCAACCCTCCAGATATTCCCGGTGGAACTGTGCCTTTGGCAGAAGGCACCACAGAAGATACAGTAGAAAGACTTCAAGTGTGATGCCAGCTATTTCAAGGCATCATCAGGATACTCATTCCAGAGATGTCCCAGAAACCTCTGAAACAGAAAAAAGCCAGCTCTTTTCCTCCAGTAAATTCATCCCTGGGATCCCTATCTGTTTTGAAATGAAACCAGAAGAAAATACAGAGATCCGGAACATGATTACAGTATCCCAGTCCATCATCAGAATTAAGACAAGATCGAGGAGGGTTTTTTGCAGACTGACAGTGCTAATACTAGTTTTTGGCTTCAGCTGGATGCCTCTTCACCTTTTCCACATTGTCACAGATTTTAACGCCACACTCATTTCCAACAGGCACTTTAAATTAGTATATTGCATATGCCATTTGTTGGGTATGATGTCCTGCTGCTTGAATCCCATTCTCTATGGGTTTCTTAACAACAGCATAAAAGCTGATTTAATGTCCCTTATTCCGTGCTGCCAAATACCATGATTTTATGTGCCCCAAGATAAAGTAAAACAAACAAGTATGGCTTTCAAGCCTAGTGGTGTGTATAGCTGTAAAAGCTAAATTAGTTTAGTTTAGTTTAGTTAGTGTGACTTGGTTGTGATTAGTAGCATTTTTTTGTGGATGGATAGTTCTATGGCTTCTTGTATTTCTTGCATTGGGCAGAAATATATGCATATGTTATCATATTCTTTTATCTGTTACATGTAGGAAATCATGCCCAGTGTACAAAACCAGAATACCATTTTCATTACCCAAATTGTTGGCAACCTGTACTTTCGAATTATACAGAATATGTAATGAGTAATAAATGTGAGACAGACTACTTAGACATATCAGTATTAACTGTCAGAAAACTATAATAAAATACATATCATTTACTAAATAATTATTGTTGAGATTATTTCAGTGCCTTTGACTGTTTTCTAATATAATTAAATCTCTCTGGATGTTATCAAGAAAATATTTTTCCTTAGTTCTTTGACTCATAGTTTTCAATATCTTTGCAAGATGCTTTGCTGCTTATTCCTAGGTTGTCTTATTTCCTGGAATGGGTTTGAGGGTCCTTGTTCTTGCCTTGATTGTTTCCATCTCACTGTATTTATCCAATACAACCTATCTCTGATTTCCTCAGACAATTTTCACTCTGGCTTGTCATTTTATGTCATTTTCATCCAGCCTGAATTTATCTATAGTTATGTCTTTATTCTCACAGTGATGACACCCCTGAACATACAACACATTTCTGATCAGAGTAAGCCTTCATTATCTAAGCAAATGATAGTGGGAAAGAAAAAGAAAATGGAAAGACATCAGGAATTTTTTCTCTTCCTTTACTAAAATGCAAAAGCTGACTGCACTTCATTATAACTGACCCACTTGCTTTGGCAAGGTATAACAGCTTTCAAATAAACATGTGCACGTGTGCCTTGACAGATGCAGGGGGAGGGGCAGAGTGGATTACTTTTAAATTCAACAAAGGCAAATGCAGGATCCTGCCCCTGGGAAGGAATAACCTGTCCCTGCACCAGCACAGGCTGGGGGTGACCTGCTGAAAGCAGCTCTGCAGAGAAGGGCCTGAGGGTTCTGGTGGACACCAAGCTGTCCATGAGCCAGCAGTGCCCTTGTGGCCAAGAGGCCAATGGTGTCCTGCGGTGCATTAGGAACAACATTCAGCCAGTCAAGGGAGGTGGTCCTGCCCCTCTGCTCAGCTCTGGTGAGGCCACATCTGGAGTGCTGTCCAGTTCTGGGCTCTTCAGGACAAAAGAGAGATGGAGCTTGTGGAATGGATCCCGTAGAGCACAACAAAAATGATGAACAGACTAGAGCATCTCTCTTACGAGGACAGGCTGAGGGAGCTGGGCCTGTTCAGATTCAAAAAGAGACAGCTGAGATAGGAACTCATCAATGTCTGTCAGTGTCTAAAGGAGGGTGCCACAGGGATGTTTCCAGTCTCTGCTTGGTGGTGCAGAACAATAGGACAAGAGGCAACAGGCAGTAACTGATGCACAGAAAGTTCTACCTGAACATGAGGAAGAACTTCTTTACTGTGTGGGTGACCACAACCTAGAACAGGCTGTCCAGAGATGGTGTGGAGTCTCCCTCACTGGAAATACTCAAAAACTGTCTGGATGCAATCCTGTGCCATGTGCTCTGGGAAGACCCTGCTTGAGCAGGGAGATTGGATCAGATGTGATCTGATGTCCCTTCCAACCTGAAGGGACTGTGGTCCCTTCCAACCTGACCCATACCCATTCTGTCATTCTATGTGTGTAAACACCTGTGCAAACACACAAATACACACAGACACAAATGTTTTCTGCATCTCCCCTCTCTCCTTTTCTCCTTTTTAAATAGACTAGTACTTTTGCTTCCAAATTTAAATCACAGGTAACTTCCCTAAGTCGTATTATATTTCACAGCACAAATGCAAAGTGTATATATATATATATATATTTACCTGTCCCAGATTAATTTAATAATCTATCTCTGCCCTCAGGATTCAATAAATATAGAGTCTTTGCTTTGAGTTTTAAGCTGTAACAACTCTCCCCATTTATAGCTGGTAATTATTTCCTTTTCTCCAATAAGATTTTTTATCCAATAGGCTTTTGTATATAGCTTCTACAGACGGAGAAACAAAGTTATTATTTTTATAAATGGGTGGTTGGAAACAGTCATCGTGCATTTTTTTCCCTCAAGATATGTCCTTTCCAGACAGTCTTTAAAGTGAAAGCAGTTGTTTTGTTTTGAAGAATCATCAGCTTATTTTTTTATCACAGTGTTATAATTCTGAGACCTTTCCTCCCCAAGCCATTTTCTGCTAAGGAGTTTATTACATGCCAGTGGGTAATAGCTTCTCTCCTAAAGAATTTTTCTAACATCTAGTTCCCAGTAACCTGTTGTTCTTTGTTTTAAGTAGTGATATACTTTAATAGTTTCTCTCTGGGCATTGACCACTGCATTTTGCAGATTATTATCTTCTAAAACCCAATGTCACTTAATAGAGTACAAATGGTACAAAATAGATACTTCTGGAACAATAGATATTAAAATAGCTTCTTAAATGTTTTAAATACTTCAAAAATATTTATGACTAATCTTAGTATATAAACTTAGGAAAAAGTTAATTAAATCTACAGTGAGAACACAGTTATGTAGTGCTACAGAAGGTACTGTTGCTTTTGCCCTCTTTCTGTCCACAAATTTTTGCATCATTGTAATATGTAATCTTATTTATACCATGTGATATAGCCAAATAGTATAAAAGGAAAAGACAGCAGTCACATTGTTTCAGCTTGAAATATTCCTTCTGACATTTTTTTCAATTTACTGTTATCTTCCTTCCTACTTGCTGTTTATTTTCTATTCCTTGCATTCTTTCAGAATTTTAACTGTATTTAACTCCTACATTGCCAATTGTTATTTATACATAAATTACATGTTTATTTAGTAATTATTCTTTCCAGAGCAAATTCTACTCACTCTGTATGGCAAACAGAATCATGCTAGGACTCTAACAAGGCCTTTCTCTAGTTTCTGAGTTGCACAAAGATTAGTCTATACACTGGAGATTTTAGATTTATATCTCTTTGCCTGGATGAAGTCAATAACTGTGCTCTCTACTCTTTACACTGATCAAAGCACAACAAATTATGATTTGGCAATAGAGAATTAAATCAAGACAGCTATTGAACTTCTTTAGTCCCGTGCCATATAAATCTGTCATCTTTTTTTAAAGCAATAGTGGGAGGATGTGTGTTTTCTTTTTATTTATAAGAAATCATTAGCATTCTATTTGGAAATTTCCAAAATATCCCTGTCTTTCCTCTGAAATGTTAAATAAAAATAAAACAACTTTTCTACCTTCCACTTTACTTCAACAGCCAGTGTAGTAGCCAGTAGCAGCAAGGAATACCTATGAAGCAGACAGGAGCAGTAGCAACTGAAACCAGGCATTAGGCAATTCCCAAAGGAGTGACTTGTATAAAAGGGATAAGAAACAACTGAACCATCCATTTAATATTTTCCCAGTCTTGAACATCTAAAAAATAAAAACAAAATCTAAACACAAGGATATTTCCCCCTGCTTCTTTACTAGGCGTCATCTGGTCTGAGCTGCAGCAAATGCTCCTGTAGCTTCATACCCAACAGGGACTGGCAGCATGGTGTTGTTTCCAATATGTGTGGGGAAAATGTTATCTCACCACAATATTCAGTGACATTCTATCATTCTTATACGTAGACAGGTATATGTGCAGGTACAGATAGAGATAATGCATACTTCCTAGAAAACAAAGCACATTAAAATGGATTTTCAAGTAGCACATATAATCAAGTCCTTTGGTTAGCTAAAGTCTACCCCTTCTGTAACTAAAAATCTAAATAAATGGGAAGATAGGAGTTTTGTTTTGATAGCATCCACTAAATGCAATCAGGAAACAGCAGCTGCAGAGCCATGTATCCATTGGAGTTAGAAGAATGGATTGTAACGGTAGAGTATTTCCTCTCTATTAATTTAAAAAAAGGAAAAAAAAGGCTTTCAGACAGATGGTCTTTGTGTATGATGAATGTTAAAATTCTTAGGAAGACTCACATAACAATAATTGGTTTTTCTAGTTCTACAAAATATCATTTACAAAGTTGACTTTTTGCAAATGTCAAAGATTAAAATTCACCTTTGCCCCTTCTCTTTCAGTGGAGAAGAAACAGATGCCTTGGCATGTCCAGGTCACTCCTGAGGCCACAGCCAGGGCAGCGACCATGGCTGAGAGGAGGTCTGCACGGGCTGACACTGGAGTGTCTTTAGTGAGGTTGTGGTGAAGGGGTTTGGAGCCCCTGTGGTTCCCCACAGTGCCATGGTAACAGGCTGGGAGAGCTGGGCATGGCTGCCGTGGGCCCAGAGCAGCTGCAGCCTCAGCAGGCAGTGCAGAATCCTTGCAGGGAAACTGTCCCAGGCAGGTCAGTGGGACAGGAAAACCACATTACTGGCAGCTGGTTGCCCTGTTCCTGGAGCCTGGAAGCTCTCATGACCAAATGTTTCCTTTTCTGAAATATGAACACCTGGGAAAAGGGGAAAAAACAATCCATTGATCTGCAGATATGTAAGAACCAAGAAGAGGAGCATAGTCAGGAAGAAAAGTGTTCACTTCCAATCATGCTGAGATAGGATCCAGTTCTGGTGTGCAAAAGTAATAACAAATTAAAAAACCGTTCTGTTATCCATAGGGGTCTCTCTGATTATACTGCACTTTTGAAAAAAAAAAAAGATATCAATAGATTTTCACAGTAGTCCCAATATCTCTCTGCAGCATACAAGACAAACAGTATTAAACATCATAGTCTCCAGAAAGATGGCTTTCATAAATACTGTTGGGTTCAGGAATTTAACCTTTTGTTTTGTTGAAAGCTAAATTATGCCTATAGTATTTGTATTTACAAGTCCTTTCCAGAAAATACATTAGCACAATCTGGAACTATATTAGGGCAGTGGCAGGACTTTTGTCCTAGACATGTCGCTTCCCTTTTTCCCCCAGATGACTGGAATAATGGTATAAAATCATGAACTTCATGATTTTGAAGACAATTAAGTAAATTTTTGAACTGTTTTTGACCACATGTGGTCTCTGAGGTCAGGGTTCTTGTTCTTTTATTTCATGGGGGTTTTTTACATATACAGTTAAATACAAACCTCCTGTATTCTTTTTCTTCTAGAGCCTTTTACATGCAATATGTGATGAAGACTCCTGCAATTCCTTTGTTTTGATTCAAAAATATACACACCTTTTTAAAGATATATTGCTTGAAGTTTGCCCTTACACTGAGAGTAGGTAGCGCTGTTGTTAATGTTCATATTCAGTTGAAGTAACTTTTCCAGGAAGAGAAACAAGAGAAAGAGAACTAAAAGCAGAATCCACACTAACACTACTTACCCACATTCTGCCAGTGACAAAGCAATGCATCAAAGCCAGACCCTTCTCAAGCACCTGCCGTGAGCAGTGAGTGTGTGACAGCACCACTGAACATTACTAATCCCACAGGTGACCCAGACGCCTATTGTAAAATTTTGAGTCTCAGGAAGTAACAGCTAATAAGTCAGTATGGGTTTAAATGTCTTCAAAATTACCACTCTCAAAATTTTCCTTTAACACAAAAGCATCTTCTTCCCACCCATTTGATAAAGATAGGTTTGCTGAGATCACTCAGAGTGCATCATGCTGTGCCATTAAGACAATCTGTGTCATCATTGTAGAGCATACACTTGGGCCAGTGAATCTTACCACAGCATCTATTTTTAAATCTCCCAAGCCCAGGGATACTAGAAATATGTGCTCTACCAGGTTACCATGATTTCCTGGCCCCCTTATTAAACATCATCTCAGTTAAAAGAAAAAAAAAAACAAAAAAAACCTGATACATCTTGTCTTTGGTAAAAAGTCTTAAATCCTGATTTGAGGAAATCAGAAAGACTGTAACTGCAGGCAGGAAGATGTGGTCACATTGTGTTTTTAAGAGCTGAGCAATGAATTAAGATCACAACTGGCACCACTGTTATGAATGTAATAGAACTATACAAGTCAGACTTTTATTAATCTTGTTTCCTTTTGAAGAGAAAATATTGTAAGCATTCGTAAAGTTATTAAATTACTTCATTACATGCTAATCTTAGGAAATGCCATAAACCAAAATAGTGCTAGAATCCAAATTTGGTTCATTTGAACAAGCATGAATGCTTCATTTTGCCCTTGTAGTCACATTAAGATGATCCTTTTAATAATAAGGCTTAAAAGTAATCCTCTGGGAAGTTATTAGAACAGTGATTTGACATTTGAGACTGAAGTATGTTGGCCCTGCTCTTACGTCCAGTTCATCAAATACTTCCTTTGTCTTACCAGGAGAAAGATCATATCTCTATCACTCGGGAGATTAACTGGACATTTTTCGACCAGGAAACATTTATTACTGTCCCTGTGAATAAAATTATTTTAAAGACACTTCTGGTACAAAATTTCTCCAGAGGAGCAACTTTATAATACTTAAGCAGTTGTTCATCTTTTCAGTCTCAATTGGAACCACAAAGAGACAAAACCCACTTTATGGCAGACCACAAGACTGCTAATTATAATTTTAAGTATAAACCTTTTTGGTTGGTTGGTTGGTTGGTGGTTTTTTTGTTTTGTTTTGTTGAGAGAAAAGTAGATAAACTAGGAGTTAAATAAAACCATCCCTACTACAAGTAATTCTAGTGCCTCTTTCTACCAGATTTTCAGCTGATTTTTATCCAGATTTCATTATGTTGAAGGAGGTGGTAATCAATCTGTTTTAACTCCTAGTAATTTCCCTGGATGTATGATGCTTTCCACCAAATTGGGGTTCACTTAGCATTCACAAGGATTTTGATCTCTTGGCCAAAGGATTAAGAAGCTACAAAAAAAGTCAGAATATAAGCTAAACTTTTACTTTCTGCTGGTTTTGTGTTGGTTTTTTTGTTTGTTTGTTTTGGGGTTTTTTGTTGTTTTTTTTCTTTTTTGTGATGTTAGCACAACTGGGAAAAGTGCAAGTTGTTTACTGCAGGAAAATTAAACTTATTTTTATATAACTACTGGGACCAAAACCAGGCAAAACAATTATGTATTTCTTAAGACTCCATCAGTTCCAAGGCACAACTCATAAAGGTAATTGTCTGAAGCCTCGATGATACATTCTCTCAATTAATATCCTGGAGTATGAGAACACATTTCAGATAGCATAGCCTCATCTGATCCACACTGCACATCACAACGGGTAAAATTCAGAACCTCATTTCTTCTGCAGAACTAAATTGCAATATGCTCTACTTGAGATTGCTCCTTAAGACCATTCAGGGACTGAAGCTTATTCAGGGCACAGCTTGTATCTTACTGGTTTTGTGGGATTCTGTTCCTCAGAAAAGCTGCTGCAAGGCCCTTTATGTCAGAAAAATTAGTTATTTCCCAGGAGCTCTCAGGAGCATGTAACACCAATCTCCCCCTCGCACATCATCACACCTGCAGTCAGCAGGGGCCCTCAAATATTGTTCCTTTCATAGAAGAGCTGGAGAAAAAAGCAGTGAATGAGACTGAAAACTCTGTGGTACTTGTTTTTCCTCTTGATCTGAAATAGTCTAAAACTGGAGACCTTCCAGAAAGTTGTGGAAGACACCTGTGTGAGACTGCTAGAGAGGGAACAGGGAATCACTTCACAGAGATGAAGTGGAATGAAGAAATCTGTCTATGCAGGACTAGATAATTACTTCAACATATCCAGGATCCTAGACTCCTACTAATTGCATGGGAAAATAATAATTTTAAAAAGCAGATATTTGGATATGCAGTTTTGATTATTTTAAGATAACTCTATTGCAAGTCCTTGGAATCTTATATATCATACATACATACCTGATATGTTCTCTGACTGAAGCAACTTCACCTTGTAACATGGCTCTAGCACCAAACTACCCTTTGCTTTTAAGCTATTCACTTAATTTTTATTGCTCCATGTAGAGGTTTAGCCCCAGCCAGCAGCCAAGTACCACATAGCTGCTGCTCACTCCCACACCAGTGGAACTGGGGAGAAAATCAGAAGGGTAAAAGGTAGGAAACTCAGGGGCAGAGATGAAGACCTTTTAATAGGGAAAACAAAAGCCACACACACAAGCAAAGCAAATCAAGGAATGAATTCACTGCTTCCCATGGCAGGCAGGTGTTCAGCCATCTCCAGGAGAACAGGGCCCCGTCACATGTGTCAGTGATTTGGAAAGACAAGCACCATCACTCCAAATATTCCCCCCTTCCTCCTTCCCACCACTTTAGACCTAAGCATGATGTAATTTGGTCTGGAATATCCCTTTGGTCAGTTGGGGTCACCTGTCCTGGCTGTGTCTCCTCCCAGCCTCCCAAGCACACCCAGTCTCCTCCCCAGTGTGGCAGCACAAAAAGCAGAAACAGCCTTGGCTCTGTTTAAGCCCTGCTCAGCAATAACAAGAACATAACTATGTTATCAACTCTGTTCAGCACAAATCCAAAACACAGCCCTATACCTGCCACTGGGAAGAAAATTGACTCTACCCCAGCCAAATCCACTGACTCTACCCCAGCTAGTAACATTCCATTAAACTACAGGTGTGATCCTGATTAAAGATTCTGATGAATTACTACAACGAAAATGATTCAAGAGGTAAAAAAAAATTTGTACATCTGTCAAAATGAGAGGTTGATTAGATCAAGATATCCAGATAAAAGCTATGGGAATACTGCAACTTACTGGCACTTGTTGAAATACCTGAAAAGTAAAGGCTTGTTTTCCATACTTTGGTGGTTGTTTTTGCTGAAATACAACTTCCAGCCTGTGTTTCTAAGTAGGAACATTGACAAAAGACAAGGTTATACTAAGAATTTAATGACCAACAAAAACAAAAAAAACAAAACACACACACACACACACAAAAAAAAAACAACCCAGAAAAATCTCCAAACAAGCAAACAAACAAACAAACAAAAACAAAACAAAAAACCCACCAGAAATACCCCAAACAATCCAGACTGGAAAAGGCTTTCATGTAAAGAACATAAAATAAATTGATTATGGTTTATTTTCTTTGGTTATAGTACTTCAAGCACTATAGCAAATTGATTTCTCCTTTCCATGCAAAGATTTCATGAGATAATGCTTACAGTAAACCCATAATTTATAATGGTAAACAAGAACTAAAAAGCAGAGTTCATTCAACTAATGCTAGAAATGCAAATAACCTTGCTGTTGATTGTTTACAACAGAAATAAAGACAGCATCTGTTACTCTGTTTATGCAATAGCATTCATATAAAGATTTTATACATTCATTTTTAACAAATAAGAGGTATAGTAAGAAGAGACACAGCCAGGCTGACTCTGTTTGTATCACTTTATAAAATTATTTTTCGTAAAGCATAATGTTATTTGAAGGATGGCAAAAAAGTAATAAACAATATAAAAAAATCCTTTTTCCTCTCTGAAACATTAACTTCTATTTTCATAACAGTGTTTAAACCACACTAAGAACCCCAAGAGGAAGGATCTTCACAAATCTGTGGGATTTCCTTGGCAAAGCCAATAGTAATGTTAATCTGCATATTGATGGTGCTGTGCATAAAGTTGAGTTCTATATATTTTAGTGCTGTTTAACAACAGCCATACTAGGGAAAAAATAGAACTAAGCTACAACAGCATCCTTATTTTTCACCTTTTGTGAAAAAAAAAAAAAGCACTTGAGTATAATTTTCCTTACTTATATAAGAGTAACATTTGTAGTATCTATAGCATACTGGTGGACATAACCTGATTTGAGCAGGTCTTGCATGACTTTTTCTGTACCTTCACCTTCTGGTCTTTCTGCTCCCAAGTTCAGTAATAACAGAAGACTGTGAGAGCCCTCTCCTGGTGAACAAAATTTATCTCATTCCAGCTGCTGCTTGCCAACCAGAGATTCTGAGACAGATAGTCCAGCTGTAAAAGAAGATAACACTTATAAAGTACTCTTAAGGTTTTTATTTATTAATACTTTTCTTAAGTTAAAAAAGTCACAAAACAAAGGCTTTATTTTCCAAATACTACCTAATAAAGTGAAGCAGAAAGTTAAGGAAAATACTTCTCAAAAAACTTCCATCTGCAAAGAAATACTACCTTCAATATACTTTCACACCGGTACAAATTTTGCATGGCTAAGGCTGCCACCCATCTGGAATGTTTTGAATAAAACTTCTTTAAAGATTTGTTTGTTAGTGATAGATATTGAGAAGGTTGTATGCACAGAGTCACTTCCTAGACAGGGAATGAATGAGTGAGCAAAGTCTGAAGACCCTGAGACATCTAAAGGGAGCCCTGGGATCCTCTGAGATGGGAGTGGAGAGGAAGGCTCTAGGCAGGAGCACATTTTTTTTCTCCAGCATAACCAACCAGAGACAGCCTGTGCTGGGTGCACAAGTTATTCTTTCATGCTACCAAAACTGAATCTTTTTCTAGCCATTCCCCTTCACTCCTAGAACATTATGAGGTAGCCTGCCCACATTATTCAGAAAAGGGAGGAGCATATATTAAGCACAATATTCTGTCCCTGTCTGTAGTTGCTGTTATTAAATTTTGCTCTTTCCTTAATATCTACACTTGTAACATGAATTTGGCTTATTCTCCTGCTGGGCTCTCCCCTTTCTCTGTAGCAAGCACTCAATTTAGGCTGAAACACTGTCTCTTTCACTTGCACTTCTGCTTATCTTCTTAGTCTGATTTACTGTATTAATTTTAAGGATGCTGTGTCTCTCTATTCCATTACTTTTGAGGCCTGAGAAGAATTTTAAGTTCAAACAATTTTAAGTTCAAATCAGACTAAGTCAAGGAACAGACATGCTTGGGTCCAGCTTACTGTGTAGATAGCATCTCACTTCAGAGGCAAAGGCAGTTGAAGTAATGTTGACATAATAAGAATGCATACATGCTTAAAGCAAAGCTCCTACTTTGAGACCTTTGAGCTTCAGAATATACAGAGGCAACAAACACCCTTCCACTACAGAGGGAGTGAAGCATTAGAGCTGTGATCACACCCCCATGTCTTAGGGAGCAGAGGACTCCACACAGCAGTTTCACAAGTGTTTTTCTGGGGAGCAGTGATGGCCCAGGCAACCTAAAATGAACTCACTGATCATTTGCATCAAAGTTATCTCAGCTGAAAGCCAAGCTTTATCCAGATTGAAAGCAACCCAGAGAGGTTTATGGGCCTGTTTTTCTATGCACTAGCATAAATTGTGGTGCCTTATCTGAAGAGTTTGCATGGTGATGGCAGAGGTTGGCTGTGTAGCAACTGCTAGTGGATGAAATGTTCAGAAAACAAGGAGTTTAATATATGTACTTTGCTCTTAATGTTGACACATGGCTGGTTAAGGTGTAGTGTGTAGTCAGTGTAGTGAGTCAGAAAAGCTGTATACACTGAAACTATTACACACTGGATAACTTTTATGATAGGCAATTTTCAATCAGTTATAAAAACATGTGTTTCACAATGTAAATTTTTCTGCTCGAAAAGGGAAGTTCTAATTTTCCGCTAGCACACAGTTGTTTTCCTCAGCAAAAAGGAAAACATGAGCAGTGAGTTATGTGGAAGAGCCTTCCATGATTTCAGAGACAAACACTCCCATTTCAGCTTGCACTACCACTGCTATCTCTTGTAGAGGTCAAAGACCTGAAATACAGTAAGGTCTCCTTATTAAAAAGTACATACTTTTATATAAATATGTAGCTTAGTTTCTCATTTCATATGATCTAATACAAGATCTCATCTCCTCTGTTTCTTTTAGAGCAACAAAGCACATTAACCCTACTATTTCTAGCTTCAGCTAGAAGCTAGAATCCACTGTAGCAACAAGACATTAAGTGTCAACTGGGAGAAGTAATGTTTGGAGGCAGAGTAGTGCTGGTGAATTTGATTCCTAGGCTGCTATGGCTGAAATGTGCTGTAAAGATTCAAACTGACAGCTAGGAAAACACTTTTTATGAAATGACTTCATGACTTTTTTTTTTTCATTTTTCACTGCCCTTTTTTCTTTTTCTTTTCTTTCTTTTTTTTCCTAGTCTTTTTCTTAAATAAACAAATATATTTTTGTCTTTGAAATTCTGTGTTATTAAGGGTAAGCTCAAATGACACCAGTAGGTAGAGGGCTCATTGCTTGTCTGGAACTGAATAATTGCAGTGAAATGCTGTACAAAGCAAACCACCTAAGAGCATTTGTACTCTAAAATGGAAACTGTGTTGTGCAAACTAAAATGGACATGTGTTGTGCAAAAACTAAAAAGATCAGTCTGAGGACTTGTATCACTAAGTGAGAGAACTCGAGAACTTGCTCTCAGTCATTGACCAGCCTTGCTGTACCAAAAAAGTAACAGAGAGATCACTGATATACTGATTAATTCCCAAATTATCATAGGAGCCCTGAGGACCCTAAATTAATACACCTAAGTTGGGGGAAGTTTTCAGAAGTGGTAAATGCTCTGCAGACACCCCTGTAATCAGGGGCAAAAGAAACCATAAGACACCTCAAAGAGCAAACGTATTTCTTGCTGACCTCCATTCAGGAGTTGAGAAGACAGAAGAGGGCTCTGCTGGCTGCCACTTGCTTTTTTGGAGCTGCTCTTACACTCTCGACCCACGTGCTTCGCAGCCAGGTAAAGCAGAGTGCATGTTAGCTTCCATTTTTCCACTTTTTTGAGGCCCTGGAGAAGTTTTGTCTCTCTTTCTCTCCATTGCTGTACTACATCCAAGTGGAAATACCTGGGAGCACTTCCAGTGTGCTTCTTGTCAAGTCCCTACACCAGAATGCAAGAGCAAGGCAAGGAAGGTGATACAGGATAACAGGAGAGCAAGACACAAGATATGAATTTCTCAGATACCTAATATACCATTTCTAAGTACAGCCAAGAAACCTAGTTCCATTCCAGTTTATTTAATCTAGTACAATTATTTTGGGCAAGTCAGTGGAAGCACCAGCTCACTTAGGTAGGAAGCAAAAAAAAAAAGGAAAAAGAAGTGACTTTGTTCCTTCTCTAATTCAGTAAACTAATGACATGTGCTATTTTAGATGGGATTATATGAGATGATTATTTTTAATCAATTAAGGTGTGGCAAATATTTCCAAGTAGTCCTTTAAATCAACAGTATGCTTTCATCTACAGTCACATGGATCATGCTGATCATCTGTATTTATACAGAGCAGAAAAGAAGATGATCTCTAATTAATAAATATATTACTAGCAAAAAAATGTAATTTGGTGAACTGCATAAAAAGTGTTAATGAAAAGTTAGTAGAAACCCCTAGTTATCCCTTTAAATGATACCTACAGAAATGGGCTCTTACATAAACAGAAACTGCAGACTGTAAAGGGACACCATTAATACAATGCATAATTAATCTGTAAATTTATTTTCAAAAGTATTGCAAAGGTCAAAATTTTTGTGAACTGCATCACTTAATGACAACACAAAAGCACCTTTGCACAAAGCCCTTTTTACACCTGCTAAGTGATAAAAATACTTAATCATGAGATCACAGGCTCAGTTGTAAATTAGTTTAAAAAACCCCAAGGCTTGAATAAAATATTCTCTGACTGCCACTTGGAGATTCTAAGCCACACCAGTCCCTGGTCTGATCCATTTATAAATGACTACAAAATTCCATCTGAAACAGCTGAAGTTTTAAGACAACACATGTTACAAAAATCCCCCACCAAATCTTACACTTTCTGATACAACATTTACAGAAAGCTGATGACAAATGATCAAAACAAAAACTGTAGTGGTGATAATTAATTATTTCTGTGTGCATTTACCAGTTCAGCTCCTCTGAACCAATTAACTGAAGACAACAATTAGGCAGATACTGTCATAAACAAACAGCTATACTGCTCATGGAACTGCCTAACAAGGTCTCCCCAAGGATTTAAAATTTAACTCACTAAAATAATTCTTGTTCTAGAGTAAAAATAGGGCACAAAAGTATGTCATTAAGAGCATCTTTTTCTTGTAGAAACCAGTATAACTGGATGCCAATGCAAGAACTGCCTAAAAAAATTGATTAAAAAATTCTCATTTCTATCATCAATCTATTTCTGAATTAGATTGAGATATTGCCCTTCTAATATAAAACATTTGAAGTTTGATGTCCATTAATACTATTTTAGGAAGCATTAGGCACTGTAACCCAGACTTTCAAATAGAGATAACATGAATAGATCCCTTGGATATTTTTGAAGTTTTAGATCTGTCACTAACCACTAAAAATCTTAAATAACTTAAAGCTATATGGAAGTGGAGAGGGAAAAAAAAACCTTATCAAAGATCCTGCTAAAACACAGTTTTGAAAGTTCACACAACAGCAATCAAGTGTGTATGAGACAAGACAGCTCAATGTTTCTAGAAAATTGCTTCATTACAGAAGAAAAATAGCACAAACAGTTGTTCAAAGAGTGAGCCTCTTGCAGGAGATGATGTTTTTCTTTATACCAAGACCTTCACTTCTCAGTGGACAGGCATTTCAAACTGATTCTTCCAATTACAGTAGCCCAGTGAGAAACATCAAGTAACATTAGAGACATCTTCAGCTTGTCTTCCATTCCCCTCAGTGAAATGCATTTACCTGGTTAGCAATGCATCTGTCTAACTGAATCGCTCAACAGAGCATCAAGAACCAAGCTGAGGCAAGTCATAGTGGGCATGGAAATGCCTTTTCATTTAAAATTTATTTTGACAGGTATTCCTTGGTGATTCAAGGAAGCCATAAAGCTCTCCTGCCTCCTTGCACTCACCAGTATGCTGCAACACCAACTGTGGCCCAAATGCCCAGCTTGCTCTCTTCTTCTCACACCTCTGGGACCATTCAGGTTACATATGGCAATGCTACTCTCCTGTCTCATGTTTCTAGTTAGGCTACTACTCATCTTAAAAATCAATTTTATTATGGACTTTCAGACTTCCCCTCTACCACCTCTGAAAAGGATTTTGGCCATATTCTAATTGTTCAAAATCTGTTGGCTATTAGTTCATAAAAATTGCAACTGTAAATTTACAATTGCATTGTAAAATATGGCTCATAGCATGCATTAAAGCTTTTCTTTTAAAGTGTCTACTTTTGTCCCATCCTTAGGTAACCCTTAATTTTTTTCTTTTGCAATAGTGGATGGTAATAGCTGTGGATAAATGGGTTATTATTTCAAGTGTCAGATGAATGGAAAGAAAAATTTCATAGTGAAAGCAGCAAATGCCCACAAAATAGAAAACTGCTTTTCAATACAACAGACTTTTCCAAACTAAATGAGTTCTTCCTGATAAAAATTGTCACATTCAAGAACAGACTTTCTTTGTAAAGTCTGAAAATGAAAACATTGTGATCTATCAAATATGATAAAACCAACACCTTCCAAAATATCCTTATATTTGCACTATAGATTTTTGAAAGAAGACAAAATATGAAAAACCAAAAAACTATTAGGCAATTATAGAACTTGCATAACATTGTGTGAAACATCAGGGAAATTCTTTTCTAAGCTGATAATGTTATGTTTTCTCTCTATTTAAACACCTGCACAAATAAGAGGTATAGCAAGAGGAACACATTTATGCTCATTAGCAGCAGAAATTCCTGAAATTATGCTGATAATTTGTTTCAACAGGATTTTATTTAACAGATGCAACAAAATATGACCAACTTCCCCCGCCAAATAGGGCAAAACTTCTCTTTCAAGTTATTTAGCCTGGGTTTTCAAAGAGTAGTCCTCTGTTATAAAAAAAAAGCTTTTGTCTATCTCATTCTAATAGCTCTGCCTGCAAAGATGTCACCTCTCTGTTTTCTAAGAAACATTGTTCTCATGATGTAAGAAAATGCTTCTTCTGACCATCTTCTAGAGAAATGTATGCATAAATACCTTTTTCAGTAATATAAATGCAAAATCTAATGGTCACTATGACCATGGGAGCTAAATGCAGAGAAAAGGCTCTCTGCACACTTCCAATTGGCTCTTGTGACTCTTCAAAAGCCAGGAGCCACACGAAGTCACAAAGTCCATAAGAAATTCTGCTTGTACACGTGTACAACAAACAGTAATGTCCATGCACTTCAGCCTGAGTCCTCTGTATTGATTATGCCTATTTGGCAGGTGCTAAGTTTAGAGTAGCTGAGGGTGAAAGCAGAATCAAGTTGAAAGCCTGCAAAAGAGAACTAATTCCTTGGTGAAACCATGCTGGATGCCTCAAATCACTTCCCTGTATTCCATAGGCATAAGCAGAGCTTCTGGAAGGATCTCTTCCATGACCTTCTCAGGCACAGAGAAATGAAATGCATGCAATAGGATTTCACACTGAAGCATCAGAAAGCAAAGAAACACTCCTCTTGAAGTCACTCAAATTCTACTGTGTTGTAATTTTTTAAAAAAATCATTAGAAACAAGAATAACAAGATAATTTAGCTCCTAGATTCCCCATGATGCCATGCAATAAAACTGTATCTTCCTGCTCTGGCATTGTTACACTGTAAACTAATTGAGACTGCAGAATGGCACATGTCATTTTGAAACTCTTCCAATTATCTCTGGGAAAAAAAAAATCAGATTAACTGCTTTTTCTTCTTGTTTTTTGTGATACCAAATGTACAGTTTGACTAATTTATCTGGTTTGCTTTTCTGCCTATACAAATTAAATTATTTCCAGAAGCTCATTAGGAGTAATAGCTCCTAATGTAATAGTAACAGTAATAGTAAAAGGAGGGAAGGGTCAGCCAAGGTAACTGACCTTACTAATCAGACCAAAAAAAAAAAAAAAAAAAAAAGTGAAATTCAAATTAATTTATGTATGTCTACACTTGCCCACACAATTCATTATTTAACAACAATATTTAATGATTAGTGTGACTGGAGTAGATTGTACACTTCATATACCTATGCAGACACAGAACACTGAGTCAAACAACCAGATCTGGTTGTTTTCATGAAAAATCACCAAGAGTTATACAATTAATATGTTTCACAACAAACTTGTGTTTGGGAGATGTTCAGACACACAGGGCAGCTTTCACAATAAAATCTTCTCTTTCTCAGGAGCTCTGAATTTTATTCTGAACATGGTGTAAACTGATGGTGTGAATAATTAATTGAAGACTACTGCCTCTGTTTATTTGTCAGTAAAGTAAATAAAATGATGATACCCAACATGATGAGGTATTTCAGGATTTCTTGGGGACAAGAGTACAGCTAAGTGATCATACACCTCATGCTTGTAACTTCCACTTGTATCACACCAGGATACAATGCAGCAATTGTCTGCAACATTTTTGCACAGATCCAAAAGACATCATTCAATTTCACAAATTCCCAACACAGTGGCCCAGAAGAATGAATTTTGGTGCAACTGCACAAGCACAGCAAGGTTGGAACCAGAACTGGCTTCAGCATGCAACAATCCAACACCACACACCAGCTTTTCTGCCCTGAAATACTGAAATGGAAGATGGAACTCAAAGTCATGGACTGACTGAAGTCAGTGGACTTTTATAGGGATGGTCCATAGACTAAGGCCATATCTAAATAGATAGATAGAGAGATAATAGATAGATAGACAGACAGACAGATAGATAGATAGATAGATAGATAGATAGATAATCTCAAATGACCAGAAAGATGATGGTGGTTAACTGGGATGTATTGGGAATGGTGGCATATGGGCATGATGTAAATGGTTTGGAATAAGGAGTAGATACTGTCCTGCATTTGTCTAGGATAGAGTTCATTTTCTTCCTAGTAGCTGGTACAGTCTGTGTTTTATACTTCATATGAGTAGAATATGGAGGACACACTGGTGTTTTAGTTGTTGCTAAGTAGTGCTTTCTTTAAGTCAAGGACTTTTCAGTTTCCTGTGCTCTGCCAGTGACTATGACATGCAGAAATGTTTCTGTATTCTAGACATGTAAGTGCCTATCATACTATTTCAGTTATGGTCACTTCAGTTAATGCTGTTTTAGCTGCTTCTTAACCCCAGTTTTAATTATTTTTCCCTCTCCTCTCATTCAAAAGCACAAGGCAAGGTAGAGAAATTAGCATCCTGAAACCACAATTATATTCCTTCAGGAAATACTGTCACCAGTAGCTGCCTTTAGTTTCTTTAAAACTCAAGACATTCTGAATTACTAGAAAATGCAGAAATTATTTAGTTATTTCTGTACAGTTTTATGCAGTGGTACTTAATTTTAAAATAATGGTGCTCTTAATTTTGCTTTAGCCCAAGCAGCAGAATTATGTTTCCCATGCATGCCATATTACATGACAAATAATAAAGATGTGAATCTTCAAGAGCTGTAACTTGAAATACTGGCTTGAATGAATGTTGTCCCTAAGGAAAAGTAATATTAAATCTTATTCCACACACAGAAGCACCAGCTTTTAAAAGCTGAAAGTCTGGCTGGAGAGCTTTTTGGAACAGACTTTCTGTTGCAATGTTTTGCCTTTCTCCCACCAGTGATAAACCAAGAGCTTCTGGGTTCCTGGCCTAGCCATGCAGATTACAATTGATACAATGTGGAATTCAATACTGATATGAATGCTTCTGAGCTTGCAGCCTAAAAGGCCATTTAGCCAGAAAAAATAAACAACAAACCACCAAATAAGTAAACTTTTACTTACCATGGCAGGAAATACATGCTGGAGACACAATTGTTCATGAGCATTACAACAGGGACTCTGGGGCAGGGAACATGGTTTTTCCAGTCTCTCCAAAATAGCTTCCAAGTCTCTGCAGCAGTCAGCAAGAAGACTCTGAGGCCTGATTTGTGTGACAAGCATCAGAGTCTGATTTTCTAGAATGTAATGTAATTTAATATAAAGACCTGTGAGTTAAAATGAGTTTAAATTATTTCAAAATTGTTTTTATAAATAAGTTCCTTCATTTTGTAAAGAAATATATTTTCCTACTTTTTATTCCAGAAACTTTTTGTTTTGGTTTGAGATTCATAATTTCACAGGGAAGGGACTAATGACTAATAACAACACCGAAGATCAGAGCCATAACCTATTAAGCATATAATTCAGTACACCTGTCTTCTAATACTGTGAAAGTATTTATACTCAAATATAATTTCTTTTTATCCTGTTTTAAATACCAGAAGCTACACAACAATTTTAAGTCCACTGAGGGTTTTTTTCCCAAAGTAATTCTTAATATCCACAGAGTACAGTACTCATCTTGCAAAAGATGTCATCACATTTGCTGTGCCAGGTCATAGCCAGTGGGAAAATTGCCTTTGGTGGATAGGTGCAGTTATACCACTTCAGAGCTATTCAGGAACAGCTCTGAACATGGAAGCAGAGTTTTGCAGGACTTCATCACCATGATTCCATGCCGTTGAATTACACAGAGGTCACTGAAGGTCTTTGCCTTGAGACAGTTTCAGTTTCACACAGCAGAATTTCATGACACAGCAGTCACTATGGCACACAGTGATGGCTTTTACACTAATAACATTCAGTAATGACTTAGATCACACTAATTGTTAAGTCTGTGCTCCCAGTGTTTCTTACAATATAATCAATATGGTTTTTTTTCTTTTCTAAATATTATTAATCAGGAGCTAGTAGTGCCCCATTTTCATGATTGAGGCTCCTCTGTCAAAACAAATATTACTATTTAGTAGGGTATGATTTTTTTAAGGAATAAACACACTATTGAATATGAGTTGAGGTACTTCTCAGTCTAAGTTATTTTTGAAATTTTTTTTAAGTTTGCAGAGGATGAAATTACCCAAACTCTACCAATTACACACACCAAAAGCTGAAAACAATCCAAGCTCATCCTTATTTTCCTCCTTTTCTTAAAGGTTAATTCCTTTAAATAGGCACTAATGAAATCATAGGAAGAAAAATAGAAAACATGAAAGGGACTAAGGAGATGACTGGAATTATTAAGATTGTAGAAGGTTTACAAGGAGAAGTTACATTTATTTAATGAGGAAAGCTAGACAATCAGCAAATAAGTCAAACCAAATTTAAAATAATGGAGTTTCGGATACAGGTATATAGCAGTAAGCCTGAACATGTTTATCTAGACTCTGCCCAGATCACACTTGCAGACTCAGTTTGAAACTCAGAAGTATGCAGACTATCTACTGAAAAAAAACCCCAAAAACATTGTAGGAGAGTTGAAACATGCTATGCTGCTACAGAATTTATGGGGAGTGCATGCTTTTAAACTGAAAATATCAGAGAGTTGAATGCATGTACAGTTAAACTTTTCATAACACTGTGACGTCTTAACAACATGAGAGAAATGTTGTTAATAATAATGAGAAAGTCTATTCCAAGATTGAAATAAAAAGTAATTAAAAATTAGTATAAACAACAAAATCAGAAATTATTTTGCTTAAGAGGCACCTGACAAAACAATATGCCTGCTAGAGGAGCTGAGGAAAACCTCCTGAGACCTGATGAAATCCCAGACAAGATTGAATTTCTGGAGTCAGCTCATCTAAAATATTACACAATACGTTCATGTAATAGCCTCAGCTGCTGCAGCTACAGGGCCTGAAGATTGAAAAGGACAAAAAGGAAAGAGACCACTCAAACAAGACAGATAGATTAAAAAATTATATGCTGTCACTCAAATTTTAATGAAAGCATTGAGATTTCAATCTTTTCACATTTTTCTGTTTCACACAGTACTATGATTTTTTTTAGGCTAACTCAGTAACCACCTTTGTATTGTCAGAGAATTTCATCCTTATTTTTCCATTCTTAGTATATGTGTACTGAAAATACCCTGCTATATCAAGGATAGGTCTGATAAATTTACCAGAGATTAGATTCAATTCACTATTGAAGAAAAAAGTTGCAATAAAGTCTCACAAGAATAAAATAATGAATTTTGGTTGCAACTTAACAAATGGGTATATTTGAATGGTTATAAGGAAAAATTCTGCAAATGGATGCCCAGACAGGCTAAACAGAAATCTAAGCAGAGACAGAAAAGTTTATTCTCTAAGCATCAGACATACTGCCCAAATATATCTGCCCCTACGCTAAACTTTTGATCATTTTATCTGAGCATTACGCCACTGGGCATACCACAGGCTCCAAGGAAACTGTGGGTTCCAGAGAATCTGTTGAAAATTTTTGTGTATTGACACACTTGCATGCACCCTGACTGGAATTATTCTGACTGGTCCAGAAAGATGTCTGCAAAACAGAGCATCTAAAGGATCTAGTACAAAAGATTTTATTTTCTTTGCTGAAGCTGCCATGATATACAGTGACAGCATGTTATACTGCTACTCTGTGGGCCCACTTCTGGTTCTTTTCACCAAAAAGTTTTAAAGGTAGATACTTCTACAGTTGATATTTTGAAGCTAGAAACTTGCAGAGTATGCTACATGGCTCCCGTGTTACCACGGACTTGCAAAAGGTGAAGCATGGTAAGAGAGCCTGTGCAAAATCGAAACAAATGAAGCAGCCAGAGCTCTCATTTTAAAAGGTTAAAGAGATGGATAAAAGGAGGCTCTGTCAAAAGGACTAAGTGGGCTTCTGATGTTCTGATTAGCAGCAGGAATCCATTAGGAAGAGCTTGAGTGTAATTAGAATGGAGAGATTAAAAGAAACACAATAGTAGAAGCATTTAGAAAAAATAGGAAGTGCAGGAATAGGCAACCTGCAACATAATCAAAGGAGCATATAGTAGGTGTTTTTAGTAGTTTCTTGTGCAATATAGATTAGAAATAACTGTAAACCATGTAGGAAAGAGTGAGTTATATAAACAGGTACTTCTATCACACCTTTTCTTAGTTTGTCAGCAGAAAAATTAAGATAATCAGTGCAAAATGTATCAATATCAATGGCATAAGTAAAACCAAATTTACTGAATATAGGAAATGTAAAGAAAATTTCAGACAATTGCTAGAAAGTCTGGAACACAGGTTTTAAAACTTGGCTTTATTTAGAACTCTCTTGAGTCATTTAAGTTGACTTTGTAGAAATATTACCTCAGCCACACATGTTCACAGTCTGTAAACTGTGGACATAAACAATGGCATTGAATTGACGGGAACTTAATGTCAAAGCATAAGCCTGACTAAATTAAAAGCAAATGGCATTCTATTTATGAACTCAGGATACAACAAATATTAAGGTCCACCTTTAAACCAATGAATGCATCCTCAGATTTGCTGAAGCTCAGGCAGTCACCTAACTGTGACAACAATGAGCTCGATTGTCAGCTGAATTATTCTCCAAAAGGTTGATTTAAATATAACACAGCTTATGTATAATTTTCAGTACTTTATACTTCTTACCCAATTTATTTATATTTAAATAACACAGTTTCCTTCATGCCACCACTACCTTAGAAGATCTGACCTCTGCATATGTAGAAAGAGACTAGAATTCCTAGGAACGTATAATTAATGAGGAAGTTTGCAACATATATACATTAAATGAACCAGGGAGCTATATCCTTTATTCATTAAGATAATAGCACATGCAAAAATCACCTATTTAACAGATATTAGCTTAATAAATACACACAACTGCAAGCATAACTGAAATTTTCTATTACTACAGTACTGCTAGGTCTTATTGATAACATGTAATATACTCAAGAAACTCTACATGTGTCTCTCCACTAAAGCCCTACTACAAAAGCATTCAGACTTTGGCAGATCCTGAGACTGACTGTCCACTGTCCCCTCACTGATACAGTTTTCCTTGCTCATTACTTGTTTTTTTTCTTGTTTCTAAATGCAGCAGTTAATTGCTTTAACCTCTAGCTGATTCTCTTGAACTCTAGAAAATTGTATTTTATTACAACTAAGCTAAACACAATTTTAAATTCCATTCTTATTAAAGCAGTTATAACATTGTAAATAAGATTTTTAAGAATATTCAGAAATCAGGCTAAATCTTATGCCAATTGGTCTAATTCACAACATGTAAATGTCAGAATTTCTGAAAAGCTGCTACATGCTATTGTCATTATAATATCTCCTTCTTAGAATTGTATCCTAAGTACCATACTGTAGTCACTGCTTTATAATATTTAACATAACATTTAATAGTAACTAGAATTTAACAGCAAATCAGTTCAAGGTTGAAAGAATTAAACTGTACTTGGCAAATCTACTTTATTTTGCTACATTATTGTTTTTTACTGAACACTGTAAGAAAGACTGTCACAGCCAGATATCCCTTTATTTTAATTAATGCATTTGTAATGGCATCAGTAAAATTAATACAAAAAATGCAAATCGAGATCCAGTTATTAACATGCCAAATTTTCATTCTTGTGTCTGTATCCTTTGCCTCCCCCACATGATAAATACATGAGAACTTACACAGCAATTACTCCACACAGCTGTCAAGATATTTTGCAAAAGATCCTTTGTAGATGGAGACAGTGAAACACTAAAAAGCAAACAAAAAAAAATTTCAGATTACAAACTATTTAAAGAACAAGACCAGACTAGAAAGCAATGCACATTTAGGTGGAACACTTTGGTTTGTAACTAGGTTATCAGATTAAATGCATCATCACCCAGAGGTCTCCTTACAGTCAGTGGCAGAAGACCAGCTGAAAGGCCCCTCGGAGCTGCCCATTAAATTTAAGTGTCTACAGAGTCTGTGTTTCTTTCTTACAGTTCCCATTAAAAACTTACTGTGGGTGCCTTCCAGCTCCAACTTCTGCCCCCCTTCCAGCTCCATGTCCTGCAGCTCAGAAGTAAAGCCAGCTGTACATCTGCTCCCCACCAAGCATTTCTCTGTGAAATGAAAGCTAGATGGACACCATAGAGTTTCTCTGTGGAATTTTGATGGGAGGACCATACCTACTGACATTCCCAGGCATGCATGCTCTAAAGCCTCCAAGCTGTTCATCCAAATGAAGAAAGAATCTACAAATTACTTTTTCCATCTTCCATTTGTATTCATGAGTGGGCCCCATAGTTAAATTGTTTTCATTGACATTTTACCTTATTGCCTGACTTCCTTCACCATCCCTTGGTTAAATGTGAGCTGCTGGTCCCAAGCAGATTTGAACAGTATTATAACAGAGCTATTCCCCAGTTTGCTGCTATGATCCCTGTGCTGTCTGACAGCATAACTCTAAATCTATTTACTCGACTGGACTATTTAAAATTCCATGCTCAGTTTCCTGTCTGTGACTGCTCCATCCTAAATTATTAGATTAAAATCCAAAATTGCTACTGTCACTGCCATCTGTAGCAGTTCTGTAAACCTATGAAACAGTTTTATTGCAAGGGCACAAACAGCTAATGTTCCAATATAAGCTGAATAAAGACTTTGCTTTAGATAATCCCCCTCTCCTTATATATATATTTAATAAAGACTTGCGGGCCTTGCTGTTTAGGGACGACCTTTAAAATTAATATGTTTCTTTATACATTAATGGGTTTAATAGATTTATCAGCATCTGAAGAGCAAGAAGTTCTAAGACCGAAAGATGCAGCTGAACAGTCACAAGCGCTTTTCCACAGGCCCGTGGTGTCGGTGCTGCGCTGCTCTGAGGTGTCACAGGAGCACTGCTGCCAGAAATGTGGGTTTTTTTCTGTTTTGGTGATGTCTGTGAGTCTGAGAGCTACACTATCCGGCAACTTTAAGTTTTGATTTTGGACTTTCCAGAGGTTGTTTCTTTCTCTTACCAAGGGAAAGCCTGGTTTCCTCACACCGAATTTAACTTTTTTTATTGACTTGGTTCCATTTTCTTCAGCTCAGCAAGGCTCCTTCTTCGCATGGGGAAGAATTGTGGGATTTCCCCATCACAAGGATCACCATGTTCTTGGACTACTTCTACTTTTTCTTTTATCTCAACCTCACGGGCAGCAGCAGCCCCATTAATTGCAGCTGCCAAAGCAATCACCATGCTGCTGCCAAGACATTACCCAGCACCCGATCAGGTCTCATTCCGGCCTGGCCCCTCCGTGCCGTGAGGCCGCGCCTTCACCGCCCCGCCGGGAGCGCCGAGCCCCGGCCCGGCCCGCGCAGCGGTGCGGCGGAACGGGGCAGCCGCGGCACGGCCGCCGCGCCGGCGGAGCGCTCAGGCTGCTGCACCGCGCGCCGGAAGGAGCTCGCTCGCCATGGTGCGTGTGCTGGGCCGGGCATGGCGATGGGATTGGGATTGGCGACAGGAGTAGGGGTAGGGGTGCGGGTGCGGCTCCCGCGGCCTGCGCTTCGGGGGACGCGGTGCTCCCTGCCCCTTCATTCCCTCCGGGAGCGGCCCCACCGCGTCCCTGGAGAGGCGAGCCCGCTGGCGGCCCTATGGACCGATACCGGCGGTGAGCCGGCCTCGCACATAAAACCTGCTGCAGTTCCTCCCGGGGGTTCGCGTCCCTATGGGCCTTCCCGGCAGGGCGGCCGCGGGGCGGGGGAGGCGGAGTGCCCCTCTGGGGCAGGTGGGATTTCCTGAGATTTCCCGAGGTGTTCAGAGTAGTTGTGTCTTTGACACCATCTCTGTTTTTCGCAGCCCTGAGCGCTGATGCTGTCGCAGAGAATTGGATGTACTATAGCCCCGTTTACTGATGGCCATTTATTGTGATGCAGGAAAGCCGCATTGCTATAGGGCGTTTCTTTTGGGTGCAGTTAAATAGCACATTATTTTATAAAGCCATTCAGTTCTGTTCAAACATTTTCTTACCAGAAAGTAGCATAACATAGAGTAGTATTACCATGCTTTGGAAATTCCTGAGTGGTATTCCCTCTCGGTGCAGCATGAAGGGATGGAGAAGGAAAGCCTCTGGCTGCCCCCTGGTGTGAAGCATTCCAATGATCTCTGGAGAGGAACAAGAAAATAGCTTTTATTATATTGTTCAAATTACATAAGGCTTGTGTCAGAAACTGAGATAGGAGCTTTTATAGGGACATTTTTTTGCAGAGGTACAGAGAGCTAATATTGGTTTCCTAGCTGCAGAGTTCTGTGAAGCAGCTATTCTGACAGTAGTCACTAGGTAAGATGTACACAGCATTTCCTGTGCTCTAGTGGTTTTGTTACAGCATGTACTGGCTTCAAGTAATTTTGTTACTGAAGTGGGTGAAATTGATCACATGCTACTGAAAGTTGAGGGCTTTCTTAGATATCAGTGCATGACCTTTTCAGTCTTTACCGTGGTGTGTGCCTCTGTCTTCCCTTTGATGTTTTACTCAGCCTTGTTAGTGCATAGTATCTTTGATGTCTTTTCAGCCAAAGTTACGAAAACCTCAAGGAGGGAAGCAAGAGAAAAAAGTTATCCATCCCTACAGCAGAAAAGCTGCACAGCTTGCAAGGGAAGTACACAAACAAGAAAAGAAAGAAAAGTAAGTTGACTGCAAAACCTCTGTGCAGATCAAAGAATAACATCACAAATTATACTTTTTATTTGTGGTAGGGGACATGGACTGTTGTGCTGATATAACCACAAGAAAACAGAAGGGCCTGTATAACTTAATACTGCTCTTGGGTCATGTGAAGTGACAGGTTTACATGCATTAAATCAGTTTATACAAAGTGTAGTTCTGCTGCTTTACTTTAGGTGTTTTTACAAGTTAGATTTCTTGCCTTTCATAATCTGAATAGCACAATGCTGGTGATTTCACATGAAGGTGAGTCACCTAGTTTGGCTTTACTTCAAGTTCAGTAAGAATCCTGCTTAGGGCCTAGCTGCTTCTGCTGAAATGCTGACTTAATAGAAAAGAAAACCCAGAAACCTTCCTGCAGAAGACAGACTTCTGAATAAAACTGTTAACTCCTCTTTGGTGGTTTTGTGCTGTTCCATGGCCACTTTGTTTTAATTCCCCCTCCCAGAGAGGGAAAAGACAGCTGGTGAAGGCTGGCCTTTAAATTACATTGTTTCAGCTTGCTTGTTGTTATGCATAAATATGTTTATTTAGGAAGTTACTAAAGCTAGCTTAAAGCATTTTTGGTCTAAGTATAGTATAGCACTACATAAACTATATAATGCTGTATAAATTGTAGTGTCTGGATGGACCATGTGAGCTGAGCCCAAATACTCATTTGTCTGAAGGTGTTAAATTGGAAACTCCCGGTCCAGAGACTGTGCAGTTTTATTGTTGGGATTGATGTACAACCTTATGCACCACAGTTGCACTGTTGCTTTCCCTGGAAGGGGGGCCTTTGCTGCCCCAGTGGGGTCATGTAGCCTCCAGCAGGGCTGCTACAAGAATTCACAAGCAGCCAGTGTTGATTGGGCAGTTTCTTAATGTGTGAGAGGTTTTCCCTGCTGTTCCATATTTTTTCTGTGCTCTCTGACTATTGATAGTAAATTTTTATTGCAGATTATTTTCCCTACTGCTAAATTGACCACTTTGTCCCTTAGCTGTTTCACCTTGTGTCATAAAAACCACTCACAGCTCTTAATCACATAAGATTACTTAATCTTACTTGATTCCTAGTGCTTGCATTCGTGACTTCACCTTACAGAAAAACATGCACAAGAAAACTTAGTGAGGGAGCAATACTTACTGGTTATTCATTATGACATGGCACACTCAAAGCTTTTAGTGACAGTCTGGTGTGGTTAGAGTTATACTGATATGGACAACAGTGCTGATGTTTCTGTTTGGAGTGCTACTTTTTCTTCCTCTTGCAAGAGCAAAAAGTTCAAGGGCCCTGCTGAAATTGAGATAGACAATATCCATTGCTTTCCCCTCATCCATCTAGGCAGCTGTTTCATCGTAGAAGGCTATCAGGTTGGTCAAACGTGACTTACCTTTAGTAAGTCCATGCTGACTGCTCCTGATCACCTCCTTGTCATGCATGTGGATAGAGATGGCCTCCAGAACGAGGTGCTCTGTTGCCTTTACCGTGATTTAGGTGGGGCTGACTGGCCAGTAGTTCCCTGGGTTCTTCTTGCCATCTTGGAAGACCAGGGTGACATTTCTTTTCTTCCTCCTCTCCTCATCTCCACAAGCTTTCAAAGATAATTGTGAGCAGTTTAGCCATGGTGTCAGCCAGCTTCCTTGGCACTTATGGATGCATCCCTCAGGGCCCATGGCTTTGTGGATGTCAAGCTTGCCTGCTTGCCTGGGTGTTCTCTAGCCCAATCCTCCTTGGCCAGGGGAAAGTCTTCCCTTCTGAGATCTCTTAACCCTGGTCAGAGATTCCTGAGGGCTGCCCTTGGCAGTGAAGGCCCTTGCAAAGAAGGTGTTGGGTATTTCTGCCTCATCTCTCCTCTGTTGCCTCCTCAATTCAGTAAGATTTCTACATCAGCCTTAGTTTTCCTTTGGTCACTTGATGTATTTGAAGAAGCCCTATCCTTGCTATTTCAATCTAGGCTGATTGTAAAAGATGTAACCTTTCATTTTGCATAGGGAAGCCATTCCACCAAGAATAGTGTGTCAGTTTTGACCATCCACAGCATATTGTGATAGAAAAATGATCTCATATTTTGTATCTTTATATCTTATAAATAAGATTTCTACATTTTACACTTCTGGGGCCTGAACAGTAAACTAACATTCTGTACTTTGTAGATAGATCACTTTTGTTGTGGTGTTCTACAAATCACTTGCATTAAAAACATCCTCCAATTCTCTGTGTTCTATTTTCTATATTGTCTTGGCTTGAAGAGGAATTTAATTTGAAAGATATGAATAATGTTGATTTTTTTCCCTTAGTGTTTTTAAAAGACTTGTTAAGAGTTCCAATTTCTTTTGAATCTCTATCTAAACTATCAGCTTGGTAAATTCTCAGGATTTTTTTTTAAATATTGGGAATTAAATACATGTTGAACTTTTTATTGTAATTACTTAGCTTTCAGTTTCTGTAATATAATGGTGAGGCTTGGATTCATTTTGCATAGCTCTCAAAAAAGACAAGACAAATTTCTGATGCTGTGAATGGAGGAAAGCTTTCCACTCCTACACTCTTGGGAAAAAGAAATAGCTCACACCAGTTTTATTCTTCTGCATTGCTTCTGCAGGTCTATTAAATGTCTTTAAACAATTTTCCAAATTGCTTCTATTGAATGACTGCCCTGTTCTCTGGTGGAAGGTTAGTACATCATTTGGTGGTAAATAGAAGCTGCCTTGTAATCTCTACAGAATTTTCTTCCTTAGTCCTGTCCACAAATCTGGCATTTTTCTTACCATGCTTGTGATTGTGTAGAAGTTGTCTGAAGTATGAATAGGACACAAAACTAGAAATGGAATTCTCAATGTGATCTGACTAGGTGTGAGTGAAGGGGATAATATCTCTGTACAGACTAGTGCATTTCTGCAGAATGGAAAAACTGGATTAGAGTATTCAGTGACTGTTGGAAGTCCATAGAGGTCATATGTTCTGTTTTTATTAAGCTGTGGATTCCCTTGCCAGAGGATGCTTTAATTGTGCGGTAATACGTTTTTGAACATACATAAATTTTATCTGTTGATTAGTACTTAACACAAAGGTGTAGGGTGTAGGAAACCCTTGAATGGTATGTTACTGGAGGGTGAGAATATCTTTTATAGAAGTATCAGTCAATGTTTTTGCGTTAATGTGGTTTGTTTATTTTGTTTTGCTTGTTTTGGTTTGGCTGGGTTTTGTTTTTTTCCTTTGGTGCTTGTCTGGAGACAGCATTCAGGACTGGAGACAGTTTAGGCTTCTATTTACTTATTAACTTTCCTATAAGATGGAGGGAAGGAAATATCTACTGTGAATGCTCCTGTTTATGTTATACAGAAAGGAAAATTGCATCAGGTTATGAGATGCATATTGCAGTATCTTGCCCAAACGAAATAGTAAAATAGGGTAGAGATTATGCACAAGGAATTTGAATATTTAAAATGCAGCATTGGGAAAAATGAGGGAGAAATTCTGCATTAAGTCACAGAAGTCTTTTATGGGCTCCATTGTCCAGTCTTCACTGCAAGCATTCGTAACGAAATATGACAGCAGTTATAAGTTTACTGTCCAGAAACTGTGTCTGCACTACAAAAGACCAATCTTAACCATAATAAGAGAGACAGACCAATTGCTTTTAGAAAATTGGCTACAATCTTAAATCATCTTGTTCACTTCAATTACACCTTTTTCTTGCCTGCATCCATCTCCTCTCAATTCTCTTCAAGGTCTAATGAGCAGCAAGAACTTCCAGGGTATTACTACCAGTTTATTCTCTCTTAATTTACATGTGAATTCTTATTCCTTTAGGCAGCTTGTTTGCTCTGTTAAATGATTATGTGGATGTTTTTGTGAGACAGCAATCGCTGCTTCACTGGCAGTAGTAGAACACTGACTTTTCTACACTTTAGGAAACCTGACCATAGTGGGAAATTAATGAAACTTCTGTAGTAGTGATATACTAACACCAGCCATGTTTTCCTACAGCTGTAAAAATACCTATCTGGTTTTGGTACCTAAAGCTAATCTAGCTGTGAGGTTTTTTTTTTCTGTTTTTTCCCTCCTGAGTCAAAATAGACCCTTTCTATTGTGCATGCACGATACATTTCTTAGTAGTCAGTGCATTTTCATTACAGATAATCCAGTCTAATACTGACATGCTCTGAGATGTGACATCTAAGGAGTTTTTACAGTGATGGGGTATGAAGCAACCCTTTGGGAGTAAGCAATCTTAAAATGTCTCCTGGTAGAACTCTATGTGCTCTTTTTCCGAGGTTTTCCCCTGTTTAACTTCATAATCTCTCTTGACCCACTGTGCTTCTACTTGCATTGCTTGTGGCAGTGGTGCTTTGTGACATACTATTGCAGATTTTTCATGAGGAACTGAAAAACTGTTAGCTTTTAAAATTATTTCTTTTGAAAAGCCTATCTTCGTTTTCAGAGCCACAGATAGCATTTCTATTTGTGGATATTATCGGGGAAAAATACTGAGTTTGTAATTTGATTTGGAAAATACTTATTCATTGTTAGTATTTAGAGTAGAACAGTTGAATATAGTATCTGAGATAAAGAGCCGCTGAAGGAACGTGTAGAATTTACCTTTAAAGTACCTAGTAAGCATCAAGAAAACAACTAATCATTCTTACTAATAATCAGCGTCTAAGCAGAGGATTTCTGGAAGGTGGGTGAAGAAGAAAATCATCAAGAAACAACAGCCTGCCACCAGGCTGTGTCCCTGGCCTTGCCTCCCCTTCCCCGAGCGAATGCTATCACTCATTGTGTGGAAGGAGAGGAGAGGAAGTTTCTTTGACTCACCTGATTTGATTAGCCTCCCGGCTAATGCTATTGTCTTCTAGCAGTCACTGAGGTGAGGTTTTTATAAAAAGTACAATAAGGCAACATCCAAGACTATCATTCATTATTTCTCATACTGAAATTAGTTGTTTGCACCAAGAGACTGAAGGTTTTTTGTCCAGAAGAAAATGGTGGTTCTTTGCTGCTTTGATAAATAAATGACTTAGTGGTCCTCAGCAGGTGCAAATGGTAGTTTGTACTGTTTTAGAATGTAGATGTGTGAAATGATCCTGTTTAGGCAGCTTTCCTAGATGCCATGCCATTTTCTCTGTGGCAAAGCTTTGCAGACAGGCTCGTCTGGCAGTGTTGCCTTGCAGGGCTCCCAGCAGGAATTACTGGTGTGGAGTCCACTGAGGGAAGTGTGTGTCCTTTTCTTGGATGCTGTTACCATCCAAAGGTCCCTGCTGTAAGTCCTCTGAGGATAAAAGCCTGCCCAGCTTTTATTGAAGGCTTCTTCTGCATATGCTGGGGTATCCATAGAAGTAAAAATTTCTATAATATGTTAGTGGAATTCTTAGCAGCTCACATATGCTGTGCATTTGCTTGTACATGGCTTTTAGAGAGTCTTCAGAGGATTAAGTACTTCTTGAAAAATTGAATAATTATTTCATAATGTAGGTTTGTGGACAAGTGACACAAGTGTGTTTGTCTCTGGAAAGTAAGGGTTTATCTTTTGATCCCACTTTTGTGGTAGGTAATAGACTTCTGTGCTCTGAGTTACTTCATGTAGCTCTAAAATGCTCATTAAATTTTACAGAGTAAAAGGAATTTAATAAAGGAGCACAATAGCTTTGAATTGTGATTAATTTTAGCATTACTTATTCTTTATCAATTTAAGCATTTATTATTTCTTAATCCATTACCAATTTTCCTATTTAATAATAAGTCAGTTTTATCAAAGGTCCTTGAATATATACACTGAATATTCTTCCAGTGAAAAATTTCATACTTACCCCAATAATGTCTTGTTTTCCTTTCTGGAAACAATGGAACATTGCAACATCCTTTGATGCACATCGAATCTGACACCTTCAGGACAAAAGAGTATGAGGCACAGGATTTCCTGCTAGAGAACTCCTCTTCTTTGAGAAATGCTAATTAGGATGAAAATTAATCCCAAATAGAACTGTATACTCACATTTCGTAATGTACAGAAGGCTTTTGAGTATCCTGCTAGAGATTCCAGTGGACTTAAAAGTACTGTGAGACAGAGTTGGGGAGTTTTTGAATGAAGTGGTTAATTTTGGTTTCTTAACATATTAACTTATTATTCAGTAAGCACAGGCTTTAATGATTACAAGTTTTAAGGTAACAGAATGTTATTTTTCACATTGCATGCTTGATTTGCTAGAATGCAGTGCAGTGAAGTCTCCCAACTCATTGAACGTACCAGAAGAATATCAGGAATACTTAAGAAAATTGTGACAATGCAGCTCTTTTGTGTAATTCCTTTTGTTGCACTCTGAGAAAAATGTTGTGTCTTTTTTCCTTCCAAGAAACTTTTTTGCTTAATAGGTAAACTGCACAAATTTCAGCTAGTAGTTTTACCACAAAGTAGATCTTTTGGGTGAAACAGAAAAATATTTACATTATTTGGAATTTGTCAAATATTTCTATTTGAAATTATACCTTGACTTTCATTATGACTGAAAAAAACCCGAACTTTTTAAGAATAAAATTAAGGTCATTGTTTATATGGTACTCATTCCTGGCTAACACATCTGGTTTTTCTCTGCTAGGTTGAAGACTGACAAAGCTTTGCGTTTAAGTATTATTGGTAAGCAGAAACTTCTATTACTGAGCACAGTATTCAGTTTCTTAGTAGACATTCAAAGTTTTACCAACTTTTTAGATGTCCAGTTAGAGCTTCTTCTTCTATGATCTGATTCTGTAATCTTCAAATAGACTGTGTTGAAACACTGAAATACCTGATATGCCACTTAATATATACAGGATTGAATTTGGGGCTGAGCATAGCTCATCTTTAGTCAGTGTACACAACAGCAGGGCAATATAGACTAAATGAGTGTTTTGTACATCTGTACACATATTTATTGTATTTGGTCTCCAAGCTCTTTATAACTGCTTGTTAAAAGAAGATGATATATGTAGCTTAAAAGACACATTGTGTTAGCAAGTAAATTCAAAACTTTGAGACACAACCTGGAATATTTTTCTCTTCCATATGATTGATCCTGCAGCTTTTCAATTTAATCTGTTTAAAAACAGATGTAATGATCAGAACTCTTACTCAGCCACTGCATTTGTTTTTTCCTCCTTTCTAAGTTTTCTTCCTAAGTAATTGATATAGTGATATTTTAGTTAATTTCCAGTAAAACAAAGCAAGCCTAACATCTTTTTTTTTTCATGTAAGGGAGGTGTAAAATAAATCTGAAAAGATGTGGAAATGTTTATATTACAGCAGCCTTCATACCTGGTGCCCACAGTATCAGAGTCTGTGATGCCATTCAAAATCTTGAAAAATGGGGGGGGGGGGGGCGCATTTAAAAACTTTGAGAAACTTTAGTATGTATTGATGCTACAGTGGTGGTGTAACCATTAATATTAAGTTTATTTTTGCAGGAGAAAAACTGCAATGGTTTCAAAGTCACCTTGATCCCAGTAAAATCGAGTACACAAAGAAGGAAGCTGGTGAACTAATTGAAAAGTAAGACTGGTGTTAAAAACAAGATCAAAAAGCTTGACTTGTCTTTAAAAATAATGTGATGATGACTCAGAGGAGGACTTTTATATATTCGTAATTATAATATCAAGTAGTTGATATTTTGTTGCCAGTGACAAATATTGAGAGATGTATATAGTCATACTAGAATTATTCAAATAATTAATTTTGTAGTTTGGGGGGTTTTTTAATTATTGAAGTATATCCCTAGTTTTGTAGTGTGTGGAGGACTTTAAATGATTTAGACAGTAGTAATCATATGAATTTGCTTGTTGGGTTATTCTGTGACACCTGAACACTCAGATTTCATACTACTTACTCCTTGAGTCTCCAATAAATAAAGAAAATAAATACAATTAGTAAACTAATTTATCACAGTAATTCTGTTTTGCAATTATTTCATATGACTGCATCAAGCTTATATGCATTTTATTTCTTTCAGTTATATGTGTCGATTTAATGCTGAATTGGAGCAGATTGAATTACAAAACAGTATTAAAGGCAGACAAGGAAGACAGCATGGTTCACGGGAAACTGTCATCAAGCAGACAATAGAACGTGAAAGACAACTCTATGAGGGCTATGGAATAGGTATGTAAAAGTGTTATAAAGAATTCAGTCCTCACACCTGCTCACAAAGCCAGAATCTAAGCAAACTATCTAAGCATTGTCCTTATTTTTCTCTTTAAAGAAACTACCTAAGTGCCAGGTGCTTGTGCCTTGCAGTTTTTTGGGAGGAGGGCCATGGTGAAGAAAAGGAGAAAAAAACATGGTGGAGATCTGACTCATACATTCTACTTTTGCCTTCCTTTGGGCATCTTTGCTACTAGTGTCTTGTCAGTGCAGGCATATATAACCTATTTTTCAAACTAAATGAGCTTTTAATGCACCTGCTTTGAATTCTGAACAACAGCTGGTTGGACCTTAATTTGATGGCTGGAACTAGGTTGAAGGGAAGCAGCAATAGTTTGGTGAAATAAGAAAGACAAAGAGATAATTAAAGTACAAGAAGCAAAGAGTTGTTTGGGGATAGTCAAGATAAGCAGTGAAGTGTTTGTATTTTGCTTTAACCAATAATGTACAGGTTGAAGCTGAGTGGTTAACTTGGCATTAATGTTAAAGTATAATCCACACATAATTGATCCTTCTAATAGTAAAATATGTTGTGGAAAATATGAAAAATCTACAGTATTCTGTAATTAGGATTCAAAGCAGAGCAAGGTTTGGGTTGTGTGTCATATTCCCTGGTCCCAGAGCTGTTCCAGCTATGTTCCCTCCCAGCTCCTTGTGCACCCTCAGCCTCCTCACTGGTGGGCTGGGGTGAGAAGCAGAAAGAGTCTTACCTGTGCAAGCCCAGCTCAGGAATAATGAAAACATCCTGGTTTCATCAACACCATTTCCAGCTAATCTAAAATGCAGCCCTGTACTAACTGTAGTGAAAAAAATTAACTCTACCCTGTCCAAAATCAGCACACCCTGATATGTATTGTACAAACCAAGAAATTTAATGACTTTAAAATTTGCCAGTGCAGCCAGCAGAGGAATTTAAGAATATCTGTATGACTTCATGCATCATCTTTGATGTCTTAGAAGAAGGGGGAAAATGTCATAGGAAAATCGACTCTCTGATTGTCTTTAGCTTAATTGTAGAATGTATTCTTTTTGGGTTTTGCTTTTAAATTTTAGTTCTTTTTGTTTTTATTGCTTTTTGGAAAGCGGACAGAAAAGGCAGTAAAGCTAGAGAAAAAGATGTCAAAAGCACAAGCACAACATAAAAATAATGAAGAAGCTAGAAATATTGTAGGCAAAATTTGAGGTTATTATAGAATTAGTAAGTAAAGCATTCAGAGAGCACAGTGCAACTTCACATATTGAATACACTTTCATTCATTATTTGTTATCACAGCTGCTGCAGGTTTTGCTCTCTGTCTAGGACAGTGTTCATTCAGAGAAAATAGTTGCTGCTAAGTACTATAGCAACTAAATACTGTAATTAGAGATTGGGCATAAATGGAAATCAGCTGGAAACAGTGCTTTTATGCCTCTAGCTCATTATTAATCCTAGAAGCTTTAGTGAGTGGAGCTTTTATAACTGACTTAGATTTGTTGGGTTTTTTCCCCTTCTGTTCTTGAATTCAGTTATTTCTTGTATGCATGTGCATTTGCTATGAAGAGACTGCATAATATGTATTCTTTTCCTTTAGGGAAGTCTACTAAAATTTGATGTAATCTATTTATATCATAGGATCAGTTAGGCTGGAAAAGCCTTCCAAGGTCATTAAATCCAACCTTTGACCAAACACCACCATGTCAGCTAGACCATAGCACTAAATGCCACATCCAGTCATTTCTTGAACACTCTCCAGGCTGCTGATTCCTCCATCGTTTCCTTGGGCAGCTCATTCTGATGCTTAACCACCCTTTAAGTGAAAAACATCTGTCCTGACATCCAACATGAACCTTCCCTGTGTGTAGCTTGAGGGCATTTCCTCTTGTCCTGTCGAGGATGTATGTAAATGAAAAATTAGCCCTTTACACAATGTAAGGATTTTTTACAAAAGTGGTAGACATCCCGAAATACAGTAAATTTTAGTCTTTTTTTAGAGAAACTAGCTATACAGGGAACATTATCAGTGATGATGTTGAGGTTTAGCAGCTCCTTGTCACTTGCTCCTTAAAATATATCTACACTAGTTTTACTGCAGTTTTCTTCCTCATGTTTTCATTTTTGTGTATTTGGGTTTTCTGTTTAATCTGGTCTTACATGTTTATAGCAAAGCTATTGAAAGGCAATGCTAGATACTTATTTATTTATTTGTAACCCAGAGTTAGTATGCATTCAGTGGAAAAGCATCATAATTATTTCATTCGAACATCATCCATTTTTGATTATTCACTTCTAATTACCTTGCATGTTCTGTCAGATGCATAATACTAATCTTGGGGGAAAGTTGCTTTTAAAACTAAATACACTAGTTTTATTAATTAGTTCTGCAGGCTTCACATTACAGGGAAATGAATTTAATTCGGATGAAAGCTGTATCATTTCCACTTATCTGCTAATGTAACTTCTGTACTAATCGTTAGTTGCTGTTTTCTGTAGTGATCATTATTGTATAACCAAATAATTTTTTGCCTAAAGAGCATCTACAGTTTCATACTTTTTAACAGGCTGTTTGTTCATCCTCAAAAGAAAGAAAAGTAAAACTATCTGAAAAGGTCAGAAACATTAAAAAATGTTTACTTACCTCTTTCACTGCTGTTTTGCTAAACGCAAAAATTGTTGAATACTTTGTCTTAGAAATGCCAGACAATAAACTACTCCCCAAAATTCTGTCTTCATTTCATTCCCACTAATTCTTGTTCCATATATTCTTGTTCTCTTATATTTTCTTCTGTCTTTTGTTCAGAAAAACATGCTCCTATGACTGAACATTTTAAAGCAAATGAAGTTCACAAGCAGCAGCAAAAACCATGACATTGGTTCATGCTAAGGAGATGCAGCTGAGTTAGACAAGTGTTACTGATCCAGCATAATTTAGAAAATCAGTTACTGTGCAGTATATAATTACTTTATTTCTACACACATCTCTATTAATCTTGCGACTCAGTAGTTTATATTGTGTAACATATTGTAAACACACATGTAACCGTAGCTTAAAAATTTTGCCACTGCCAAAGCAGTAAAGATGAATTCTGTGCCAAATCTTGATTTGTCACAGAATCTTCTCTCAGAATGCCTGCTTTCTCATGATGTTGGTGAGCCCTGTTTGATAGGCTAGATAAAACTGTTAGAATATTCTCTTTGGAAAAGGTCTGCTTACCTTAAACCCATTAAATGTTTTCCCAGAAAAGGGAAAACAAATGAAAGGGCTTAATTTGAAAGCCTTGTCATGTAGTCCTGGTTTGTCTGACAAGAACACTAAACTATGTTGAATCAGTGCTTTTATCAAAGCGAAAAATACAAATCTCAGCATGGTGCCACTTCTGCCAAACTCACTGTTTACATCACTACATGCACTACTGGGGCAAACAGGGTAGCACTGATTGCTCCTTGTAAAATACCTGGGAGAAGGGAAGAACTACTTTGCCTTGTTGGGAGCTGGGGTGTTCTAGTGTTTGGCACTGTGCTGCCATGAGTGCAGCTCAAGAGACTGCAAAGAAAGCAAGAGCAACCATGGCTTTGTTTCAAAGCTCTATTGGGAAGGAAGGACCTAATGTGGCATGGATATTTGGCATGGATTGTGGCATGGACCCAAAGAATCAGCAGACCAAAGAAGCATTAGGTAAATGTTTCTTTGCCTTGCCTTGCTCAGCTGTGAGCAGTATCACCTCATCTGTTTACTGAGGAGCAGTCTGCAGAAATCACTGTAATTGTTACCAAAATATTTCACATATATTATTGTTCTTCAGTTGGTAACTTCATAGCCAAGTGTGAAAGGAAGGAATGGTCTTCTGAATAGTTAGGACTGTATGGCCACAAAGATAAATGGCACAAGTATCATCATGCTATGTTTTGTAGTAGCAAAATCAGTATGATTTTATTTAGTATGAATTTATTTATTACGGTATGATTTTATTTATTAGTATGATTTTATTTATTACTGTAAAACTTGAAGAAATTGATAGGTGAACAAAAGTAGAACTGTTTTCAAGGACAGTATAAAAGTTGCTGAATTGTCACAATTTTAAGAGCTAAAATAAAGTGGATTTAATGTTAGAAAGGTAGAAAATATCTGTCTTGTTGAGAAGCCTGCTGGCTGTGAAATCTGTACAATTCATAGACAGTAATGAGGTGTTTTATACAGTGGGAAGATGTCAAGGCTCCTAAGGTATAAATTTCCATAAATTAGTAATAATTTTAAAAACAGGCTCCTTGTAACACTGCAGGACTGACCAAGAAAAGAATGACACAGAAGGGAGGCAAAGCAGCGTTGGCATCCTATGTAAAATCTGCCTAAATTTATAATTTATTCTCTAGTAGGAAGATTTTGGCTACTTCTTAAGGAAAAAAGCAAAACGGTCTGTTCTACAGATCTCAATACAAAACATTTGCCTTCCTTTTTACTAGCAAAGGTAATATAGATATGTATTATTGGTTTATTTATTTGTATTATTATTATTTATTATTTGTATATATGTATGGTAGGTTTCTTTTCGAATAGTCTGAATGCAGTGGAAAGGAGGCATGTAGCCATTTTGGTTAGAGGCCATTTAGCTCACATTTGAAATGAGACTCACTTGAATAATGTAACACATCTAACAGAATTTAATTTCTTTCCTATTAGAAATCCCAGACATTATGAACAGAAAGCATCTTAAATTTTTCAGGTAGGTTTTTTGTTATCTCTAATAATCTGCTTATGCAAAATAGTGTTTCTGAAGTTCACACCTGTTGTATGTCTAGTCTCATAAAAAAAAGGAACTTATGCAAAACTGCCAAGGAATTTGTCATTTGAAAGAGCACAGTAGGTATGGCACTGCTATTTTGGCCTTTCTTAGTTGTTACAAGCTGAACACCTGTGCCAGTTATTAGAACATTGGAGGATTATAGATTTGACAGTTAGAATTCCATTTCTGTAACTTAAGTAGCTTTTTTGCTCAATATTCTTAAATAATATTTTACCTAAAATTCTGACTTGGGCTGTTCGCAGTAGTTGGTATGTGTGTATATACTAGCTGAAAATCTTAAATGAATTTACAACGTGCATCCAGTTAAAAGATCTGGGAGCTTTGAAACTTGCTGCTGGCTCATTTGGGCCAGCATGTTGGTATGTCCTGGTAGTAGATTGGGTGAACATTTTTGCTGACAGCTCTATCAAGTGAAATACTTTAAAGGAATAAAAAACCCCAACAACTCAGGAATGCTTATGTTGCAAGGAATGCTATATCACTGACTTGCAGGGATGGTATGTAGCCACAAGTCATATTTACAGGATGTTGGAATAAAGCCAGAAATTCCAAAGAGAGACTGCTCTATTTATAAATTTGCAACTGACTTCTTAAACAGGGACATCAGATAGAAGTAAAGGAAAAACATATCTTATTATTGGCAGATACTGTCTTTGCCCTTGAGAAAAATTATCCATAAAGTGCACTTACTATAATCAAGAAAGCATTCTATTGAGTGAGTACTGGGTTTGACTTATATTTAAAACAACCCGTTTTCCTTCATGCAGCCTTTTGAAATAATACACTCACCATGTGTATTAATGTTTACTAAGCCTTTATGTTCTCTTGAAGTCAGGCATACAAGTTAACATTAACCATAAATGACCAGGGACTTACGTACATGTGATGTCACATATGCAAATCAAGCATCCAGATGAAGAAACTCTTCTGACCTTATTTTCGCTTGCTTACCAGACTGCAAGTTGAATAAGATAAACCTAAAAGCAGGTGGCCAAAAGTAACTGAGGGTACAATAAGTCTGTGGGAATTAAATGAATCATATATTTTTGTTTCAGAATATCACATCTGAAAGTACTTTTTTCTTCACAGAGAAATGACAGCTTCTGTAGTGTACAAAATCAGGTGAAATCTTTGTTGCTGATTCATGCCACAGTGGGACAGAGAATTACTTAGAAAAGCAGCCTCACTTGAGTTAGCATCTTCTGAGGAAATATGAATTAACTCTGCCATTACTTCCTTTCTATTGCTAACTGGTTTTCATTACCTATTTTTTGTCTTCAAGAGAATGGGATGGTGATCTGAGGAAACTGCCAAACATCAAAATGAAAAAGCTCTCTGCTAGGGATGCTGCCTGCAGTCACCCTGAGGTGACAGATGCAGAAGCAAAAGAAGATTTGAATGAAGAAGAGGTGGGCGCTGATGAGCACCAGCTGATGCAAGAGCTGAAATAGTGAAGGGAATTGTAAGAAATCTATTTTAATTTTCACTGGAAACAAAAATAAAATTTAACTATATTTCTAAAGGCTTTGTTAGTTCCTTTTTTATTATCTGTTTACCTACAGTGAAGAGTAAACAAGGTTACTGGATAAAGCTGAATATTACTGAATAAATTTTTTTACTATAAAGAAATAATTATAACCTTAACCATGTAAGTTTATGTCTTGAAATCCCCTGACTAGCTAAGTACCTTTTCTGTCTAGATTCAGACTGGAATACTTGGTGGTCAGAAATCCTTACCTTTTTGTGGTAATTGCAGTCATCTGTTAAACATGAGGAACTCTTCTCTTTGTACTTTTTCTTTGAGAATCTGTGTCAGGATCATAGAGATCTGGAAATGGTTCAATAAGATACTGAGTATTTTATGTTTTGTCAAGAGAATTTGAAAGAATTACTGTCCTCAGCAATCTGTATTACAGAATTCAGATAAAAAGCCAATCAAAGTCCCTGCAGTCTGTTTTTAAATATATCTTAGTCCATATTTTTCCTCTAACCCTTTTGTTGAGAATTGAATTGAAGCTGCTCAGGACTTTTCAATAGTAGGCTTGCTTTGTGAAGCAACTCTTTAGATGCTGTTAAATGTGTCTTTCAGGAACGTTCTTAGCAGATTATCACTTTAAAAACTGTAAAATGAATAAAAGAAGGAAAAAGGGCAAGGGCAGAATTTGGGATAATTTCACAGCAGGCGTTAAGTGAGACATCTCAGTGCATGTTAAGTTGTCTGGGCACAGAAGTCACAGTTCAGCTGAACTGTTTGTACACATGGCAGTAGTCACAGCTCAAATGCCTGTTAATTATGTGGAAATTATTATTCCTGGTGGATGATCTTTCTAGTACATGATCCCTAGTACACTTCTGTGTGCTAAACAGTCAAGTCTTTGTCATAGTAAATAGTTATGTGGGTATCTTAGAATTCTTTTACAGACATCCAGGTATGTATTTTCATAGCTGTGCAGCAAGAGTTACTGATGAATGTTAAATCTTCCCTCTTTACAAATAGGCTTGTGCTATCCTTTCATGTTGTAGGAAACCAATCTGTGTAGGTTATATAGAGCTAACAGCTGTCCTCCTTAAATTATTCTACAGAAGAAACCTGAATAACTTTTAGCAGACCTGGAGTATGGCTGGGTAATGTAATTCATCTTCACATGGACTGCAAGTCTTAAACCTGGCTAGAGGTCTTGGCCTCTGACACCAGGCACATCTCCAGGCTATCTCATCACTGCTTTGTGTTTGAGAGATCAGTGTACTGGAGTTCATGGCAGGCCTTTGGTATTTTTATATCTTTGTTAAATTGAGCGGTGTGGTGGAATTTATTTTGTTTTGATTTATAAAACTTGAGGTGGTAAACTGGTAGAAGCTGAGCCAGAATAATTGGATTGAACTAAACTTGTCTATATGGTTGTTTCAGTGCCTTGACAGATTTTGCCTTTTGGAAATTAATTTTGAAGTTTTGCTTGTATACAAAGTCTGAGGTTTGAAATTGCAAGTAGAAACACTGAGTCACTTTCCCATGACACTGTGTAAAATATGGAAGGAAAATGAGCAGATAACTCAGTAAATGGGAGGTGTCACAGTAATTACAGTATATTAGGCTGACATCCTGGTGAGTGCTTCAAAAAGATTGTCATGCACTTATGAAGGATGAGATGTTCTATATTCCTTGAAACAATTCAGTAATAAGATGTTATAAAAATCTGTTTAATGTGTGAAATTAAGTGTTTTTTAAACATTTTTCATTCAGACTACAACATGATTATAGATCAGATCTTACTGACTTTTTGAATTTTCTTCCTTGAAGTCCATATCATTATTGCTTGTTTAGCTGGCTTTTAAACTGTCTTGTTAAACTGCACAAGTAATGAAAAAAGAACAGTGTCTATATGTGAACTTTTTACACTGAATTATCAGAAAAATCATATGTAGCTGTCAGGTATTCATACTTGAATTTAAAATAATCTAGGCTTAAACTTATGATGTGCAAGACCAGTTTATCAAATGAGTTTTGGCAGTGGGGAAAACAACAACAAAAACCCCCAAAGTCACTTATTTATTTATTTATGGGTTTTGTGCTGAGAGTTTTTTGTCCTGACAGGCCTGGAATGGAGGTGGTGGGGGGATGTGGAGAGAGTTTTTTGCCTCATGTGTTACTGAGACAAGCTGCTGGAATCTATTCAGTTAATTTCATCATCCAGTAATGTTTTATAACCAGTTGTTAGACTGTTGTATGTTAATGAGTTTCTTTCCTACAGGAGAAAAAAAGACTAATGCTCTCAGGAGTTCTGAATTGTTATTCTATTTCTTTAAAATTTACAGAGTAGATGCTGGTAACAGTGGAAATGAGAAATAATTATGTGATGTTCTCTGTTCTTACAAACTTGCTGTGGAGAATACCTTGAAATTGTTCTTTTGTAGCCAAGGATTTAACATTTTAATGCTAAATCCTCTGTTCACATTCTCTGTAATTTACAGGGCATTTTTTCTGGTAAAGGATTAATTTTAGGGAAGATTTCTTTCATTCTAATTTGCAAAGTACTATATTGCAGTGTTCCTGTATTTTTTTTAGTTTTCAACTAAAAGCTGTAATAGTTAAGATTATTATTTCATTAATTACCATGGCTCAAAGATACAACATTTCAAACAAAAAAGTAATATTTTTACACATAAAGTCACTTTCATATAAGAACTTCAGGGTTTTTTAGTGTACTTTCCAGTTTGTTACAATCTTCTTACTACGTTGTACTTTTACTTCATCCAGCATTGGAGAGGTAAGGAACCTTCTCTAAGGAACTGGCTGAATTACACTCAGACTTTCAGTAGCAGCTGACTTGTTAGTTTTGAAACATACCCTATTGATGGTCTCAGCTGGAAAGAACCAGCTGATTTTAAGTCCGGTAGAAGTGATGATTTTTTTTTTTCTTTCATGTAAACAAAGCAAATGTGATTTAAAAAAATGAAAAACCAAAGCCAAACAGAAGATGCTGACATTCTCAAAGCTGCTTGTATACAGTAAATGTAAATTAATTTACAATTCCTTAGTATCGGAAACAAATTAATCCATTTGTAAGGAGATCTACTTATAGAGTATAATGATGTTTGTTTGTCTTTCAATACAGTAACATATTTACTCATCTCTGTGATGACACTACCATATTTGAGGATAAAGTCTGGGACCAAAAATGTGTATACTGGGGTTTAACTGTTTTTAAAACTGGGGTTTGCTACACACCTGGCAGATACAAAAGGGGTAGTACAAAAAAAAAAAAAAAAAAAAAAAAATCTTTCTCAGCAGAAAAAGTTCTCTACTTAAGGAACCTTCCAAGTTAGTTTTCTAATAAAGGGCAAGAAAATGCTTGCAGTGCAGAATTATATCAGATTGGCTTGTTTGGTCAGTCTCAGCATGATACAATGCATAAATTGTCGTTCTAGCTCTTTTAAGAGCAAAAATTCATTGTAGTTGATTTCCAGACTTCTCCAAAAGAAGTAAATTTCATGAAGGTCAGAGACTTTGATAATGAGGTGTTAGGATTTATGCTCTGCAGTTTAAGCTGTTGTCTTAAGATCACCTGCCAAGGTCCTGTGCAGAGTTCCTCTAATGAAAATAAGCTGATGGTGAGACACTTACCATAATGGTGCTGTAATCAAGTTCCCTAAGCCTTGGCTGGCCCCTTTTATTAAATTGGAGGGTTTAATATGTAACTAGTTACCTGTTACAAAGAAAAAATAAAACTAATCAAGTTATTAGACTAAAATGACAGCATTACTTTAAAAACAGAATTGCTAAATAATAAATTGAGCAATAACAATATTGCTAAATAAAAATGGAAGCATCCTACTAATATCAGTTCTTATTCAAGTTAACCCAATTAACAAACACAGTACCATGCTGATTTGAAAACTGATAAAGGAGTGATGCCAATTGCTAAGATATGAAGTGCTCAAAAAATCTCATCCACACTTTTTAATGAAATATAATATTTTCCATATGCTAATAAATGGAAATTAATATATCTTCATTACTGTAACTTTGTTTATGCTGTTTCTTCTGTATCTTGCAAGGATTTGTGAATCCATTTGGATTTACATAGTGAGCTAGTTAGGGCAGCTTTAAGTAAAGGAACAAGTGGCTAGCCATGGATGTACAGAATGAAATTTGTTATTACGTTACTTCTGTGTTTTGAACATATATTCTTACCAATCACCAGCCATATGATTCCAGCTAGAACTGTGGTATTTTGAAACTTAGCTTGCTGTCTCCTCAGCTGACCATCTACCAGAAAGATCTGGTGTAGGTGGATCTGTAGAAAACTAAATTTGGACCCTGGTTGGAACATTCTGTCTTAAGTCAAGGTAAGAGATTTTCTTTGTTTTTTCTTTGCTTCACAAAACGCACAGGCTTTTTTTATAATGCAAACATGCAATATTCCTTTTCATTAAAAAAGTCATCAGAGTTTTCAAAAAGGAGAAAACCTCACTAAATCAAAGTATAAAATAATACAAAAAGGAACAGGATCCATGCTGACAATGTGAGCTGGGATTAGCTTTGAAGTGTTTAACTGTCCAGTCCATATTTAAAGCTTTTATGTATTGGACATTCCAAAATCACTGTAACAGTTTCTACAAAGGCACTGCTTCCTTAGGAAGCTTTCATCCTCTTACCTCCCTGGAGATGAAACCCAGTACTGGTCCATTGTTCTGTGGATGCAAAACCAGTTGCTTTCTAGGCTTCTTTATAGGGTTAAAGCCTGCAAGTTAAGCAACTGTAAGTCTTTTCAAGTGTTTTTGTACTATGAAGTATTTTCCTGAGCATTCTGCCAAGGTGGGGTACCCAGAAGTAGCCCCTTGCATCTTAGCAGATTTTTTTTATCAGTATTAAGTCAGCAACTGAGTTATATTGTTCACCTTTCTTGCAAGGGTGTAGTCTTGCCAATACATGTTCAGCATGTGATGCTCTAGGTAACCAGGTGACAAATATAGAATACTGCAGTACTTTGAGTAATTTGTTTAATACAAATACATTTTTTTCCACAACATTAAGCAGATACATTACTTTTGTTTCCCTTACCTTCCGTCTTCCAATACACATTCACCCACAAAAACATACACTTTTTCTTTTGCAAAAGAGAGGGAGTTAAACAAATAACACAAACTTGTAGTTCCGAATATTATACACAGTCAAATATTTTCATCAGAGTAAGTTTCATTGCATTATTGGAAATTATAACTGTTTGTTCCGGAGATGGGGAATTATTATTTTTTCTACACAACAAAAATAAACATTACCTTCAGATAGAGCAGTGTGTGAATGGCACAGTTGGACTAATCAAGAATCTTTGTAATGCTACTGAGAGTCAAAAGTGGTATGTTTATGCCAGTTTGAAATAAACATTATAATGCTTGTAACTTAAACACAGGAAAATAAATGTGCATGTATTCACAGGAGGGAATACAGGAGTTATCTTGTTCAAACTTCCAGATCTGACCTGACACCAAATTGCTTCTACCTACCTTTATTAAAACTTAGGTTGAACAAGTTGTTCTTGCTAATGGCAGCTCAGGGTCAGGTTCTGCCCTCATGGGTCTGGCCAGGCCAAATTCCACTGTCAGCATATTTGCCAGAGCTGCACTGTGGTTACACAGGAGTTTGATACGGTTCTTTATTTGAGATGGTATCTTTGTTAAAAAGTCTTGAGACTTCATCTTAAAACATTCAGGATACTGTTCTGTTTAGTTGTGTGGTTTTGGTGGTTTTTTCCCCCAGGATAGAATACTGTGGTTAATAACTTAATACAGAAAATTGTACTTGTTTGGGAATGAAAAAGTATTGGTTGATAAGGATCTGTCTAGGTTCTCTATCCATGTATTTTCCTTATTACTGAAGACCAGAATCCAAGGCATGGTGGTGTGAATAGCTCCTGGCCCTCTTGAAGAGGTTGAACCCTGCTTCAGAAACTAATTCCAATCCTGCACTAAATTCTTGAAAGCTCTAGAAAATCCAGTGCATCTAAGAAGAGAAAGGGATGCACAGGCTAACACTGTAATGCTTTAAAAGGTTAAAGGCTGCTTCAAGCCAGCTGAAATGTCTTGTGCTGGTGACTTGCCTCATTGTCCATCTCAGCAGACAGTGTCCCATTTTACTCCTTTTCCTGCTGTCCACATTCAGTATTTCCGAGGGAGAGGAGGAATTTCAACTGAAGTCTTTCTGCTTTCTTTTATTTAATTAACTGTAAACTCAGTTGCATATATGGTTGAGTGCCAGAACAGTGTTTGAAGTTGAAGGCATTGGTATAAACGTTTTCATATTGTCTTTTCTGTTGCTGACTCTTCAGTGTGTTTTTAAAAAATGTAAAATCTTGTTGGATGCTACAGTTCTGCTTTCAGAATCTTCAGGTATTTTAGGTGAATTTTATATTTGTTCAAGAAAAAAACCCCAGTGCGAATTACTCTCCAGTAAACTGACAAAATAGGGGATAAGGTACTTTCAGTGGGGTCATGATGCTACTGCAGTCAAAGAACAAGCTGGCTAAATAAGCAGGATAACTTTCACTTAGTAAGAAACTATTCTTTCAGAAAGCTCTTAGTTATCTTTCATAATAATGTTCTTTGTCAGTAAATTTTGCCGAGGTTTATTGTAAACATCCTTCCAAACATTCAGTTAGTAATTTTAAGTGTCTGATGTCAGATATCATGAGTTACCTTTTAACGAGTAGCTTTTTGAAAACCATACCATTGCAGACTATCTTAAGCATGTGTAGTTGCTAGATATTCCTTAGTTATGTCATCATGCTCTGATTTGGTTTCTCTTGTATGTCATTTCAAATAAGAAGCTGCTACAATTGGAAGTTGCAGTTGTATAGTTGGGAAATTATTTTATATAAAAAGTGTGTGCCATTACATGAAAAAACTTCAACATTAATCCAACTCACCTGGAGTAACTGACAGCAAATATTAACAAGTATTAAGGACCCATTCAAGCACCAAGATTTTGTGTCCTGTCTAGCCAGATAACCATCACTTAGTCACAGCCAAATTACAAGAGCAATTCCAATACAAAAAGAATATAATGATCTGATTAAAGACACATTTCTTGCTAACACTGCTACTTCTAGTATTCCCTGAGCCTTAAGCCAGTAAACATTCACAAAGGAATACCTAGTCTATAAATTCCAATACATCTTAGGCCCTAAAGCCTGGGTATTTGCAAGAATGGGATGAGCCTGTTATTTCGCTGTAAATATTTGAGTGTACAAAGAGAAAATTTACCAGTAGAAACTTCAAGGCTTCTGTAGAACTCTAGTTCACCTGTAATTGTGGCAGATACCCCTCCTGTAAGTGAATTTCTACTCCCCTGTCCGCATTACTCTGGTTCTTTATTTTCTTTTCCTCCTTTACTAAATACAAGATTAAAAAAAGAACTTTGAACTTCTTTTTAAAATACACATTATGTTCAGGCCCCAGACTTGTGCACACCAGTACATAGCTACTCTGAGTCAATACTTGCTCTTGTGTCCTTATAGTAAACACCACAGTTTTGCAAAGTGAATCACAAAATTGGTTCCTTATACATAATTCACCCTGTTGGACACAGGATTATATCTACATTCATTTATCTATTGCACCTTTTAATGCTATTCACACTTCATTTTTAAATGCCAGTGCTCAAAACACAAAATTAACAACTGAACTGTTGAATCTCTAACACCTTAAGTTTACCTGTACAGAAGGAAACCATTGATCTGTTTTTTCCAGTCAGGAAGATAAAAACTAGCTTTTCAGAAGAAGGAGATAAAAACTAATGTTTTCTTAAGATATGTAGGTAGGTATGTTCTCTTACATCTACCTTTCTGTATCATGAATCTTAAAAAATAAAACCAAAAGTAGCTTCCATCTTCAGTATGTCATCCTTTTTCACACCTTTGATAACAGACAATTTACTTCTATGTAATTCTGCAGTAAACTGTTTTTTTTTTTAATTTACAAGTTTGCCTCAATACTTTGTGTATGCAATTTATGCCTAATTCACTCCTATGAAGTAAAATAAACAGTGGAGCTGCTCTTCTAAATGCATATCTACATAGCCTCTCCTTCCTGTACTTACTTCCCTGACATTTAAAAGAAACTATCTGCAGCTTATGGAGACGTGAGTTTATACTAGTTTGAACAGCTTACTTTTCAAAAATCCAGCCACAGTTAAAAACAACTGGTTCAAATATCCATAGTTGACACAGCTGCCCAAACATTCAGGCTCCACTACAGTCACATGAAGGTGTTGCCTTACGAGGCTTAGAGAGGGAGTGCTGCAATACAGCTCTCTGTACTTTGATTCTGTTAATGCATATTATTTGGATTGGTACCCTTTGAAGTGTATCTTTGAAAAGGTAAATAGCAAATACAACTTTTAGTACTAAACAGATGAAAGGTTTTGTGTCTTCTGTAAACAAAATCATTGTATCACTTCTGTTTTCTACTTTCCCAGCCAGCCCAGTTAGGAAAAAAAAAAAGTACATTGTTACATAGGTTTGGCATTGCCTGTTAAACCTGTTCTCTATTGCACTTTCGACACTTCCACTTTCACTACACTTGCTGACTAGTTGCAAAACTACGTCACGAACGGGCACATTCCGTACAGTAACAAGTTGCTTTGCTGCATCCATTTTCCTTGTATGGTTTTGGTTTTTGTATGGGGTGTTTTTCTTGTTGTTTGGTTGGGGTCTTCTTTAACTGAAAAAATGCACAGTCATTTCTACTTTCTTGTAGCATTTGTAGTGTAGCAGACACTACGGGTTACTCTGCAAGGAAGAAGCAATGCTGTCCGTGTCAAACTGGCATGACCTCCGATGTCGCCTCTTCCGCCGCCGGCTGAGAGTTTGTACCTGTCTGTGCTACTGGCACCACCACCGCGTCCTTCACCTCCGAGGGCTGCGTGCACGGAGAGCTTTTCTCCTCCAGTTTTTTGATGGTGTCTGGGCAGTTCTGAACAAAGATCACTCTGTTGTAGGCTTTCAACCTGCGCCACAGCTGGACGTAAACCTTACATTGTACATACATGAAGACCAGGCCTCCTGTGAATCCAATGGCCACCACAACGAGTTTTGTCCAGAACGGCCATTCGAGGACACCTTTGAAATAGAAAGTTTATGTTAGATATTGAATATCAAGCACTGTTTCAATAATGTATACAAAAATAAGCCACTGGCTAAGAATGCCCGGGTATGTGCACGCTATTGGGGCAGTTGTGGCTCTAGAAAATAGATGGGGTTTCCTATTCCATAGGCCGGCCAAGAAACTGCCCATGCAATAGGAAACTGATTCCTACTTTTAATTGATTTAACCACCATTTGGTCAAATAAATCAACCAAAAAATCTATGCCACTCTCAGAATCTTTCTTTCAGTATTTCTTTCACCTTTTAACATTAAAGATAGGCTGCTGCTGCTTCTGCGGTAATACAGGAAGCATATTTTTTTATTAACTGGTATGGTACAGAGTTTTGTATCCTCCTTTTTTTTCCAGGATTGCCATGTTTTCAGTCTTGAGCTTTCTTAGGAGAAAGGTCAGCTGAACCTAGATGCATTTCTTCAAGTAGAATAAATGTACGTGGAACTTGATTCCTTACCACTGGTGCCATATAAGTTCTAGAATACTTAAAATATATTTTAAATCTGCTTTTCTATAAAGCAGTGTCAGGTTTAGCAATTAAAGGGTTTGTATCATATACTTCCCTAAAGAGAAAAAATGACCCCAACCCCTTAACTAATCTGAGATATCCATTTAAAATGGGATTTTTAAACTAGAATATTAACAAACAATACTAGTATTATTTAGGGTTTCAATTTTTCTCCTTCTCAAAATATGTTTTTAAAGTGTTTTTTCTTCAGTGCTTACTTGTCTTTGTCTTGGCAATTCCCATTTAAAGAGACAAAATGGGGAAGAAAGCAAACTACATACATGTCCTTCTTAATCCCCACAAATACACGTTTGCTTTTGTAAAAGTACTCTCCCCTGCAACAACCAAATTTTGGAGCAAAAGCGTCCTCTTCACACTTACTTCTGCATGTTGTAAGTAGCTCCAGGATATCTCTTTGTCCATTTTTTAGTGTAAAGAATCAACCACTACATTTGGCAAATACTGAATGCTATACAAATCATAAATACTTTTTGAGCCTACCAGGACTAATGAACATGATTCTTATGCATTGTGTGTAACAACAAAACTCCCTGTTAGCTGTTTTGTTATGGAAATTCAGCTAATCTACAGAAATAGCTTCCCCTTTGTAATGAGTGGGGTGATGTAGTTGTACTCATAAATAGAAATTCAAAGCCATCCCTAGTCCTGTCCTCTGGGCCAGGTTTTTTGAGATAAAAAACCAGGTTACCCATTTCAAAAGAATTCAAAACAAGACTTTGTAGTGTGTATTCATCTGTGACTTACTGAGGTTTGTTGCTTATTTTCATCTCTAAGGCAAGAAAGGCAAGCACCAGGAGTATCATCAAATATTTATCTAACTAGCAAGGCACAAAGCCCCACCTGTTTTGTTTTCCATGTTAACTTTGGAATATAACACAAGGCTAGAGACCTTTGTTCCTCTAGGGTGCTTAAATTCAATTCAGATCAAAACTCAAAAGCTTTTTATCGTTACATTTAAGACTGAATTTAAGATCAAATAAACTTAGATTTGAAATGGAAAACAGTAGTTAAATTTAGAATATATTTTCCACATATGCTAAGTATGGCTCTTACTGACATTAAGCATGCATTTTGTTACACATGTCCAGTTGGATTTTCAGTATCTCTGCAGATAATGGCTCTTACTGACATTAAGCATGCATTTTGTTACACGTGTCCAGTTGGATTTTCAGTATCTCTGCAGACTCCATGACTCCTCTGTTCCAGCGCGTAACCAATAAATACAGCTGGAACATGGACATTCACAGTGAAATTCTATTTGAAAGGACACAGGAATGGCTTTCCATGCTATCAAGTCCCACATGAAGGACTAACACAAATGGAAAACAGTCTCTTGGAAGTTTGTATTAGGAAGGCTGTAAATGAAGAGGCTCTATCGTACCTTACATCCTATCAAAGTTCAAGTGATTAATATAAATAAATTGCTATTTAAGGGCCTGAACTTGCACTGAGCTGTTGGAACTTGACTCATCTTTTTGCCTGAGCTTTAGAATTACCTAGATAATGGGAGATTAACCCAGGAAGAAGCAGCAGGCCAGTTAAGCTGCTGTAATGATTACACAAAGTAGAGTTCTCTCTGCTGGGGCATAAGGTAAGATTCACGCATTCAGAACTTCTGCATTAAAGCCTCTGGTGTAGGCATGTGAGCTGTTATTCAAGAACAGAATGCGACTGGTTAGAGAGCTGCCTTTCAAAGCCAGGCACTGCATTACCAGCAGCACTGAAGAAGGTAAAAGATACTTACCGTTATCATTGCCTTGTTTAATTTCTTCAGCCGTTCTGTCAATTAAAACATACAATGACCAAACAACACAGGTAATTGCAATTATATGGAATGTGACTGAACACACAATTTTTCTCCTCTCACTTGTTGTCATCTGTAATTTCTCCCACTGAAATTAAAAAAAAAAAAAGTAATTAAAAAAATCGGAGTGGTAAAATTTGACATTAAACTGATTAGGCCATTATGGCTCTTTCTACCAAAAAACACAAGCAGTAATAAAATGAACAAATCCTTTAGTTTTGGTAATATGCATTACAGGAGTGTGTCCATTGTCCCTGTTAAATTCACAACGATCTCATTTTCACAGATTCAAAGGAATGAAGGATACTGTTTCTGAATGAAACATTCTGTTTCTGTCTGCTTGTGAATGATATCCTAAGTCATTTCATTACAGTACAGCCATAAGATGTTAATAGACAGATAAAAAGATTAATATTTACTTTAAATTTGCATTTCTGGTGGTGAGAAGAAAAAGCCCAAACATCTGTTTGCAATATGTATTAAAATTATAGGAATGCAGCCATGGAACAGTCTTCCCATAAAATAAAAGCACAGGAAATGCAACTGCATTGAGGATTAAATTCAATAAACTCAAAAAGATGATTACATGGAAATGATCATATGATAACAGCCAAATAGCCTCAGTAATGCAAGGAGGATCTTCCAGGCACGTGTTTGTGAATTATGGTGCTAAATCCTGGCTTAAGTTAAGGCTATTTTAAGATGAAACAGGCTATTTTCTGCAATTGAACAATGCAGCTCTTGAGGCGATTTTTTTAAATCTCACTTGTGACATGGGGTTTTTTCCCAGCACTTGTTCAAAACAAAACCTTTCTCTCTTAAAACATTTGCTTTTGAAAACAGATGAAAGAACAGAGCACTTAAAAGGAAAACGCCTCAATTCTGATGGATAATCTTGGAGCCAGTACTGGCATCTGAGGAAGGAAAGCAGTACAAAGCATGAGATGCGAGTGCCACCTCCCTGCGGCTCTGTGAACACCGGACTGAGCTGCACTCAGCTCGGTGACACAGCACTGCTGCCACCTGCTACGGCCAGGACAGCAGCCACAGCCTCTGCAGAGCACTGCCATACTGCTCATTTACTGCCAAGCTGTGAGTTTGTCTTGGATTTCCTTGTTTAAGCTTTTGTATTGGTTTGGTTTTATTAGCTGTTTTCACTGTTTGGGATTTTTTTAAAATTTTGTTTCCGGGCAGTAACAAATTTTTCTAAATTCCTTAAGGCTACAGCTGGAGATGCCATCCAAGCTAGGTGTTTAGTCTTTAACCTGAACCACAATAGCCGTTCTACTCTGAACACTCTCTGCAGTCATGTTATGTTTTGAAGGAGCACAGCTGCAGTAAAACCTGATGAGGGTCAGTGTCATGTCACCAAGGGGAATAACTCTCAGAAATACTTCTTCCTGCTTGTAGAGCAGGACATACCAGGCCAAAGAAACGCCAGCTTTTAATGGTAGTTAAATCTTGCATGTTTCAGAGCTGTTGCCTCAAAACTCACTCTCTAGAACATTTTCTAGCCCTTGTCAAAATTCTATGAATCACAGAATACTTTGGCTTGGAAGGGACCTTAAGAGTCATCCATTCCGACCCCTCTGCAATGAGCAGGCACATCTGCAATCAGGCCAGCCTGCTCAGAGCCCCATCCAGCCTGACCATAATGTTTCCCTATGGGAAACATGGTCATGGGACACCTACCACTTCCCTGGGCAACCTGTTCCACTTTTTCACCATCCTCGTAATAAGAAGTTTCTTCTAAATGTAGTCTAGATACACTCTTTTTTTTCTTTTTTTTTTTGTTTTGTTAAAAATCCTTACCCCTTGTACCACTGTAACAAGCCCTGCTAAAAAGTTTGCTCTATCTTTCTTACAGGTCCCATTTAGGTACTGGAAGGTCAGAATAAGATCTCGAGGCCTTCTTTTCTCCAGGCTGAACAGCCCCAATTGTCAGCCTTTCCTCGTAGGAGAGGTGCTCCAGCCCTCTTATCATTTTTTGTGGCCACTTCTGGACTCTCTCCAACACGACCTCAGTGGGCAGCCCAGAGCTGGATGCAGCAGTCCTGGTGGGGTCTCTCAAGAATAACTTCTCCCACGCTTCATGAACACATAAAGAATAAATTACTGATTACAAAAACATAAATATTTCCTGAGTAATATACAAAAAGTCAGAGCCATTGGCTTATTAGCTGAGACCTCATTTCAGTTTCTGGTACATCTACTTTTGAGTGAAAACTAAGCTTGCTGGGTTTTGTATGGCAGTCTGGAAAAATCGGAGATATAAAAAAAGGTTCATTTTGGTTTTCTTTTAAGTAATAAACCCCCAAACTTTATGTTCATTATAGTTCATGTAGGTAATACTCAGTGGTCAGACGAGAGAGTATGTGGCATTATCAGTCTTATATCACTACAGTCACCAGGTTACACAGCCTTTGACCTGGAGATTTTAATTTTTCTGCAGTGAAAATCCAATTCAAGTCTCCTAACAGACTTTCTTTCCAAAGAAAGAAACCTTGTCTTTGTCCAGGTGGAAGAAAGGATTTTACCTTAACCCTTCACTTACCTGTGGACACTTTGCGAGAGACAACACAGAACATAATGAAGAAAGATTTGTTCTTAAATTGATTTTGTCTGTTATCTCAACTTTGATGCTACACCATTTGGACTGTTGGAGAGAAGACTCTCAGCAAAATTTTCATAGTCATATATACATGCAGTCTTTTTATAGCCATTTTGCTCTCTAACATACTCAAAAGCCTTCGTGTAGATCTTAATGCCCAGGCAAAGACAAATGCTGGTCCCATTAGTCTAAATGTAAACATTTGTAGGTGGAAAAAACCCAGACAAAATAAACCAACCAACAGGCAGGATAGGTAAATAAAGGTTTGAAAACACACTACAACACCAGCTCATAGAGTTCTGCTGCGATTTGCAAGAAAGGTATCTCAGGAGAGGAAGCCAGCAGAAATTGGCTGAAGCAGGCCTTTCTGCTAACATCCCATGATCAAATCCAGCCAGAAGGTAAGCCAAGGCCCCCTGAACTGCGCTTCTTTCTCCAGCTGGCCCCTTTTCTTCTCCCACAAGACAGCCTGCCTTGCCTGTCTATTCTGTCCACACACATGTTACACAGCAGACAGAAGGTGGCTACCAAGACACTGGGAGAGGTCACCAGGGCACAGGTGGTTATGGGACTAGGAGACTGCAGAATATCTTGTACTCCCAGTTTGGGATACAGGAAAGGAATAAGGTCCAAGGAGAGACTCCATCTGTCATGGACAGATACCTGGGAGCATTTTACAGCTCTTAGCATGCTCCAAAGCTGCTCTTTTGTTTTGCCCTGCCCTTGCTGCAGTCATAATTCTCTCAACTATGGTGATGATGAGCTGAACTCAGAAGAAAAAAAGCAATTAAACTTTGTGCTGTACTTCTGGTGATCCCAGTGGTAGCTGATGTAACTTCCCCATCCTACTCATGTATTTTAGATTGGCTGAACAGAGAGTACTTTGTGAATAGATGAATCATGCTCTACTACATGAGTGATGTTAGTAGATGAGCCAGCAATTTATGTCATCCTGGAGCAGAAAAGTGCATTTCCCTATTTTAGGATTTTTGCAATGGGCTTGTATCAAAAAATTAACTGTTAGTTTTAACACAGACTTGCTTGGACAAAAGCACAGTTATGTGAAATAAAAATTGCTGGAAAATCCATAACAAAGGATGAGACAACAATGTAATGAACAATGAAAGCATCAGCCCCTTTTACTTTTGCTTTATAGTCCAGGACTTGATACAGCCTAAAGTTGTGTGAGAAATTTTGGCAGGCGCTGCCTTTCATGTCACACAGTGCGTTAATGCCTCCTTAACCTCTGATAAATTCATCCCTGCTGTGTTTTGAAGCTCCTGCAGTTCTCATGGCTTTCCACATTCACAATAGAAAGATAAAAATAAATTGTGCCATGTTTTATTATCTTCATCAGTGATCTCCAAGAAAATACAGCAATCAGGTTGATGACACTGTGACATGCCATGGATAGAATATCAGATGCTACCAAGAACAAAAAACAGCACAAAATTAAATACACAGATGCAATTTTCTTTGGGAATTTAGATATTAATGCTCCTAAGGTGCTTTGGATACTGTAATGACAGAAATAAATGGTAACAGCCAGAGGAGACATTTATAATGACTTGCAAATTATTTAGTCACTAAGTTCAAAGAAAAACCTGTAGCTTTTGCCCAGCCCCCTACAAAACACCCCTTCACCGTTGTCCATCTAATTGTCACACCCACAGATTCTGTAATACTGGCAGCAATACAAACACAGCCTGGAAATCATCACAAATGCAGATGGTTTAATGTCCTGCAAGCAACCGCATGGATATCATAATGTTTCACAGAACAGGTGTGCTAGAACACTTTGTAGCATCTAACCGGAACCAAAAGATCTTTTAAACAAGTCACCAAATAAATCCAACGTGTAATAAAAATCCAAATGTCCCCCGCAGAAAGCTTGGAATATCCCCAGCCCCTTTTATTTTCTGAATAAGCTTTCTGAACAGGTCGCTTGCACTGTGCTCTGAAAACCACTGGAGGGTGGTAGGAGACTGCCTGACTCAGGTTCCCACCAAGAATGGAAAGAAGCTGGACTGTGAATGTGATCAGAAACACTCGTCCCATCCCAACTACTACTTACAGCTGCTTCTAAGACACATTGTGCATCTCAGCTGGAATTCCTGTGCTTTACTGCCAGAGAAGTTTGGAATAATCTTTAAAGTGGCAGCTGTAATACTGCACCCTGTTCTAGGTTTCTACCTCATGTTCTGTTTTGGTTTCCTAAAGAAAATTTCACTCAGAAACTTGAAGAGAATGGTTACTGATTTCAAATCCCACTCTTGTAATTAAAAAATGTAGTCATGGGTCTTCTGGGGAAATAAAAAAAAAAATTTAAACACCCACCAAACCCTAAAACATACAGGGAACTTTAAACCATGTGCAACCAACCACTTCCCTTTCCTGTAAAGTAGTTTGAGAAAATCTCTCATATTTATTTTAAAGAACAAAAATCTACCTTCCTGCATACACTTCTAATAAAGCTTGATTAAACATTACGCAACAGGTAATTACAGATATTTTCTTTAGCATCCTCTGAAAACACTCCTTGTGAGTGTGGGCATGCTGCTTCATGTCCTACATACCAACACAGCTTAACAGAAGCAAATCTGCAATTTTAATTCCCTCCCATACATTATGCTTTCTGCAAAGTGGTTTCATGATGGCCAATGCAGAACCGAAAGCTCCGCACTGCTCACACGAAAGCTGTCTCCACACCTCTCAATGGCACTTGGCAAACTCTGCTGCCTGTGGTTCCTTTCCCCACCTCTGCATTGTCAATTTGCTGCCTGCCTGCTCCCATCCACCACTCTGTGCCCACGTGCTGTCTCCTGTCCATGGTAATATTCTGTCACACTGGCTACAGATTTTTGTCTACACTGATGTCCCGAGGCAACTGCAGTTCTACTGCAGGTTTGCAGATTCACACCTCTACAGCTGAAGGTCTCCCTGCTGCAGGGGCTCAGCACTCAGGATGCCAAATATTGAAGGTGAAGTTAATGGGCTGCTTTGCAACATATGATGAATGCCTGCACTTTTTAACCCCTGGGTATTTTCAGAAGCCCTGTTTTAAAAATTGCATGTAAGGAGGTCTGACAGTAGAGGCTGGTATGGGGGGAATATTGCTAATATTAAATATTTTTGTGACATTTTCTGCCTATCCATCATTTAGCAGAAAAAATGCCTATGTATAATGTAAACAACACCCGCAGGTGGAAGAATTTCTGCTCTCACCTAGAGCTAAAGTCATGATGCAATATTTTTTTAATTCTTTCTACAGTCTGAAGAAATATTTTCAGCCAAAATTGGTCTTAAAGTAATTATGCCAGCAAAATAAAGGCTAAAATTATTTAATGGAGGCTGTTGTAGAAACTGCACTCTGCACACAGACTTAAAAACACACAGAAAAAGGTCTTTCTTATCTGAAATTCAACCCAAAGGGTTTAGCCAGCACTTTTGAAAAAGAACTGGTGCAGTGTATGCTGAAGTGAACTGAGCAGTGAAGATATGTCAACAGTGTGAACATGTAGCTCAGAGTTATTTATATTAGGGAGGGTTTTCTGGTCACTTGTTGCAGTACTAATTGGCTCAGGCTCCACAGTGAGCTGTTCACTGCTATCAACCTACCAGCTGGAGGAAAGCAGCTGCCATGGTAGTTTTCAGAATGGAATTTGTGCAGTGGGTGGAAGAGGAAGAAATAATAGTAATAAAGGACAACAGGGCTCCACTCATGTTGGGAGAACAAAATAGCCTTGCAGAAATTGGAAGTGCTCGTAAGAGATGAGACTTCAAACCTTGTTATTTGAATAAAAGCATTCTGGGCCTCTGTGCCATGTAAACAACAGGCTGTGGTTGCAGCCTGTACCGTGGTGACAAGGCATGTGTCCCCACATCCTGCTCCAGTGTGAGAAGTGCCCCTCAGTCCAACAGAATGAGCCAGGTCTGACAGCTGACAAGAGAAGGGTTGGTGCCATGAAAACACCTACACTGTGTTCCTTTCCCCAAACACATCCAGAGAGAAGCAAGAACCGAGCAGGTTCACAGAAAATACAGAAAACATATTTGTCATCACCTATTTTCAAAAGATACATCCGAGAGAAGCAACTTGTAAGGATAAAGAAGAGAAGACAATAATTAGACCCCTGCTATGTTAAGTGCTGAACAGGGAAATGAAAAGAATATTTAAAATCCCATGTCACCTGGTGGATCATGTGGCCCTATCTATGTACAACCTTACTTCCATCTAGTTATCTCATTAGATGTTCTAGTACAGATCATTGTCTAGCAAACCTGTCTGAAGTTTGCTCAAAATCTATTTCTGTCCCTTGGGAGATACTAAACAAACCTGTCCAGAATTCAAAAGAATGTCTGTGGTGTATTTAAACCACCTATTAAAAAATTTAAACTGAACCAGAAATGGGTGCATTTCTGAGGACAAAAACATTTACTTCACTTTTGTATGATATGCATATCTAGAGTAACAAAACAAATACATAATGAAAAATCTCACTTTGATGAACACCTTAATATTATCATCTGCGAATTAATAATTCAGTTTTATAACAAGGATGGTACCTTATTTCTTTTTTGTGACAGTTAGAACAGACTTAAGTGATATAATCAGCATGCACTCTTCACAAGCTTTTGCAATGTTTTGCTGTGTATGACATCAATTAGCAAACCCTTAAAAATGTAAAAGAGAAGTGTAGAAATTAAGTAATTCAAGAATATAATTTCTAAAATGAAGTAGCTGTTTTTGCAATATGAAAGTGGTATTGAGAATACTTGTCATTTACCAGCTAAAAGAACTTCAGTACCTGCATCCTAATCATCCCAACAAAGACTAACAAAAAAAAAAAAAACCAAACCAAACAACAAAAAAACCTCACAAAACAAAACACAACACTTATGCTTTGGAAATACAGGACTCATGGCCCTCTCATCCAGTGCTCTGTCTCGGATAGAGGCCAACACCAGATGCTTTGGAGAGATGTGCAAGAAACCCTGTGGGAAGTAATTACAGCATAATCTCTCCATATTAGGAGCCTCTTTCTAGCTCCCATCTGCTGGAATTTGCTTTACATCAATATATAGAATGCAGAAGTACTTGACCAAGTGTTTACTTTCCAAGCATCTTCTTTGAATGCTGAAGACATTAACCAATCTTTTGTTCAACAGAGCCTTCAGTGCTATCATGAACTCCTCATTCATAATTACTTTTTATTTTCTTGCCTTGTAAGACCTTCAAGAAGAAGATCACTATCTCCAAGCACAATACACTTTAGCTACCTTATCTAAAAAATAATCCCGGCAGAGAAACTGCAGGTAAAACATTTAACCACTGATCAGGAGTGAACGACCACCATAATTGTAAAACTATGGGGAGTATCTGGTACTACAAACAAGAAGCACACATCTAGAACTCTAGAAAATAATTACTTCAGGTATCTGGACATATGACTTTATTAGTCAAAAATCAAAAAAGAAGCTACATGTTGGTAACCCATAAAGAAACAGGGATAAAAGGGGTAGAATCTATGTCTCCATTAACTTTCATCACAGTTAGTCAAGAACAGAAACAGATGCTACTGTTGTCTGCTCTCCCTACAGTACTTCTATGATGGTTCTGTCAAAGGATCTAGTTTGTCACTTTTATTCTCTTTGCAGTTTTCAACTCCTGCCTCTGTCTACTCTGTATTTCCAAAAGAGCAGCACATCTAACTGAAGGCATGACATTTGCTCCAGTCACTAAGCAGCAAATACCTTTAAATCACAGTCCAGTCCTGAAACAACTTAGACACATACACACACAAAGAAAACCATTAAAAAAATCAATCAGTCAAACTGCCATACCACAAGAGCACAGACAATAATTTTGCTGCAACACCAGTTATGCTGAGATTTCCCTTTCTGACCAAAGCAGGTAGGGCTGCTGCATTTTGTGGTATGTATTCTAGAGGCAGTATAGAAGCAGCCATGACATAGGCTCAGTGGATTCCCCAGAGATGGATTCTGCTGGGGTCAAAGCAGCCACAAGTCCTTTCTCCTCTATAGGAGCCATAAGAAACCATCTCCTAGCAGTCTCTGCCTGAGTCTCTGTCTCTGAATACCAACTAGGATTTCCCATTGCACATCTGAGTGCTTATAGTGTGATGGACATGGACAAAAGGCTCCTATAGCATGGTAGAAATTGGAAAAGGAGAGAAATTAGAAAAACTGATATAGCAACATGCTGGAGATCAGCATCCTATCACATGGTTTTGTAACCCTCTCCATTTCCTTTAGTTCTTCAGTCATGTCCAGTTGCGGGAATTTTCTCTGAAGAGATCTGTTGCTTTAGGCACTTAAAACAAGTTGTAGGATATGATTACAGTTTTGCTAGTCTACTTCGACCATCTTCTCTCCAGTATTCATCACAGAGCTTAATTTCCTCTATTTAATATTGTCCAGCCTGCTGAGAATAAATTCAAATTGTTACAAGATGTAGTTTGGTTTAAATGTCTGTTTGCCAAAATCCTGGTATTTTTAAATACATTGTTGTTTAAACATACCTGGACACATCCTTTTTTTTGCAGCTATATACACAGTATCTACACATATGTCTGAATTTCCATGTAACAAAGATTAAAAAAAGGAGCTGATGCTTTTAATTATCTATAAATATGGCTTTAGGAAGAATACTGACTTTCCAATGAATAGCTACAGTTGCTTTCTCCGTCTTTTAATTTTCCCACAAGAAAGATTCTTTCGATCCAATTAAATAAAAATAAAACAGAGGAAAGTTGTGCTGAGGAAAGCTATAGTAATTAAAATAAAACTACAGCCTAGTGCTCTAATAAAGAGCTGAGGGGAACTATTCATTCTGAAAAAGACAAAATTCTAATTTTTTCTCCAATAATTTTAATAAAATGCTACAGGAATAAAATTAAATTAACAAAAACTACCGAACCTGAGTAAAGTAAAAGTTATCTCATTTGGTCATAATTTAGATCCACTACTGGAATTTCTGTGTTCAAAAGAACATTACATCATCATTTCTCAAAAGAAAACCCATTTTTAGCATGCATTCCACCAACAAGCAAGCATCAGCCTGTGAACAGATAATTCTCACATCAATAGGTCCCAGGCAAAATAAATTTGAGGCAGGTAACAACTGTAAAATTGTACGTGTTAATTATGTGACAGGTAATTACCTGCATTAATCAGATCATGAATAGCAGCCCTCTCCCATGGGAGCTGGTAAAGTTCCTAACTTCAAAATTAAACAGTAAAAATGGCATTTTTAAAAAACTCCATGAATCACAATGACTGGTTTAGGTCAATACTTGGGTTAATTATGCTCTTTTAACTTCATATCACTAGCTATATGTTTTGTGTTAGCATTCCATTTACACTGTCTTTATTTGTAAAGCCAGAGATTCTCTTAATTATTTTCAATGCTTCAGCCTCCCAGTCCTTCCTTGTTTATAACTATTGATGAGGTCAGGCTGTAAAACAAAACACTGAAAGGCCTGAAATAAAAAAAAAAATTCTTAAAAAATAAGAGAAATAAGAGAGAGGCTGATGAACTACAGGATTGAGTAGGGGTCTCTAACTAAAATGGGAATTGAATCTTTTGATGCAAATTGCATCTGTAAAACAACTCAGATCAAACTGCTTATTTCAGCCTCAGAAAGCACAGAAGATTTGTACCTCCCAGAGCTCATGTTCATGGTTTCTGTGCAATAGTGGATAACACTACTAATACCCAGAGCAGATCAGTCTCCCAAATTCCCTTGCTTTTGCAAATGCTGCTGAGCAGCAAAGTAGCCAGTTTGGTTAATGGCATTTAATTAGAAAAGGACACCACTTTAATTTAATTTTCTAATAGAATATTTTTGATTTGTTTCTTAGAAGTTCAAAGCAATATCCGTACAAACATCTTGCTCTGTCTCCAGGAAGGATGCTGCACATGGAGGTGTCCCAGCAAAGTGTCACAGTAAGATGGCTTCTAGCAAGTCTAGGGATATGTTATAATGGTTTCAAGGTAAGAGCACAAGAATCTTTTGTCAGAAGTCTGTGGGAACTGGGACAGCTGTGTGAATAAAGCTGTGTTCTGAACAGAAGAGAAAGACACATGGAAATGGCAGGCTAGCACAAATTCTACCATCATAAGAAAGCTAAGCTCTAGTTTGTTCTTGTGGCAGAAAATGCAAGGCAGCATTATTCTGTGAACTACAGCATGCCGTCTTTATACACATAAATTAGCAGTAATGCTCTGTTATCCTCAAAAATTAGGAATACAACTGTCTGAACAAAGTAGACCCTTGCATCCCCAAGGCATCACAATAGGATATAAATGCTATAGAATCATTTTTACTTTACAAGCTTTAATATACACCTTGTCCCTTGAGCCCAAAGTTATTTGCTATAATGACATGATAGCCAACAAGAAAGTAATAGCTTTGTGCCTTTGTGCATACTGGTGAAGTGTCTGACCCCACATATTGCAGGCAATTATTTGAGGCTACTGATGTTTTGAGACAGTTTACTGGAAGAAAGATAACACTGGAGCAGGTTGCCTTGACGACACTGTGTAGCTGCACCAGAAATCAAAGAAAAATGCAGGAGCTCCTTCTTTGTTGAGGACTGCAAAATATTCATCAAAATTGGGTCAAAAGGGAACTAGTCCCAGACCAAGTCCTGTGCAATATTTGATACCACTTCTTATCATGAGCGTTATTAGAAAAGCAACGACAAAGCCAGTGGTTCATACCTCACAGCACAGGGCAGTAAGAACTGAACAGCAAGCACTATGATAATGACTGCCTAAAAGTTTGGGGTTTTTTTCTTGTGAGACTCTTCTGGTCACGTCTGGATCTGAGAGTTTACTCTGGGAGAAGTAGTTTCTAATGGTCAGCACTTTTTATTTCAGAGCAGTATATCACAGAAAGTTCACTGTAGGTTCTATGACTTTTGGCAGTGACCACCATACTCTTAAAAAAGAAATGTAAACATGAATTACCAAGCTACCACTGAATCAAAAGTAAAAAACACCCTTAACATATTTTGCCATCAGTGAATGTTTCAGGCATGCTATGAGTTTTTTCATATCAGCATATAAGCAAATACAGAATACAAGAGGGATAAACACTTAGAAGATACATGTACACATTCAAAATAAACAAGACCGAGTTTATTTCATGATCAGCATTTTCTTTGCTTCTGTTTAATTTAATAGAAACCTATCACTCTGTACTAAAAGAACATTCCCAGTCCTCTATTTTTGAAAAGGCAAAAATTCAGATACTCTTTCTATCAGAAAGAAAATCCACCTCAACTGCTACATAACGCTTCTGTAAACAAAAAAACTGACTTGTGCTTCCTTAATGACCAAGAGCAACCACATAGTAACAATGAGCAATATTGCTTATGCCTCACATAAATAAGACTTTATTTGTAAATCATTTCAAAATAGAATTGGGAGAGAAAATAGACATCTCTGACACCACACAATAATCTGTTGGGATGATGCATCACAGTAAGACATCTCATCAGATACTAGACGTCTTAAATAGATAGCAAAATTTAAATACAAGAAGTATTTTGAAGTATAGCAAGGAACTGTTGAGAATCTCCATTTAAAGACATTTTTGTGTTTAAAGCTCTTTTTAATTTTACGCATTAATCCATTTCATTCTCACGGTATTTTCATTCAATTCCTGTTTCTACTAGTCTTCAAACACCAAATTCAAGAGATAAGAAATGCAGGTGTTAATATCTAAGATTTCATCTTTTTTAAAGAACTGTTTTTCTCAGGTTTAAGTTATTACCTGATAGTGCTCAATAAGGAAATCACACAAGCTTCAGCTTCTTACCACTTTCTAATTCCTTCTGTGATAAAGTCACCTTTTAAATTCTGCATGATGGATTGCAGATGCTGAGAGGCAAAGGTACAAATGTTGCTGTATTATTTATAATGACAGACAGATGTAACAGAGACCATGAGAAATAAACCAGAAACACTAAGCAATGCTTAATATTTAATCTCTATATTTATCTTGAGCTGAGTAATTAGACCTGTCCAAATATATGAAACACTTGCAATGTCTGTTGATCAATGCAAAGACTCACTAAAATGATTAAACTGAGTTTTATTTGATGTCTGATGCTTTCAGGGATTCTCTAATTAAATAACTGTCACACATTGGCACAAACCTATTGATTTAATACTGATTACCTTAATTTATGCTAACTTTGTATGTTCTACATTGTCACTTTATGGGTGCTAACAGATATGGCACGATACTCCAAAATGATTGTGTTATAAAACCTTAGACTTTGATAAAAAATCTCTTATGAAACATTGAAGGTGCAAGAAGGGCTGAGGCATAAATAAAAATGGTAATTAATTATTGAATTACATAGTTTGTTTTATATTTAAATCATGCTTTTGTGATTCTGCAAAATGCAAAACTATAGATTGCTGTAATTAAGTTTGGTAGTCTGTAATTTTTTTCCCTTCAGGAGATCAGCAGTAGGAATTTTACAAAGACATTATGAAAATATTCATCATAATGAAACAATGCACAGTCAGGAACCAAATTTTAGAATGTTGTATAATAAGTGACGAGAGAGATTAAAAAACAAAAAAAATCAGAACTGATAAAGAGATGTGACCCTTCCACTTGTAGGATGTCACTTCACATCCAGGTCTAACGGCCATGGAAATTGCATCATCTGGAGCTGGACAGAAAGTCACTTTAGGGGAAATAATTTCCTTTGTTTTTTAAATAAATTAGTTTCTTATGTAATTAAATAGGCACTCCTTTCTTGAAACAAAATATATGGTCTTTTGTTTAGGAAGCATGAAAAAGATCTGTTTTCAGAATTCCTCAAAGCTTATTAGCAAAAATAATAACTTTTTTGGGGTTAATTTTGCTGTTCCAGTTGGCATCCAACAAAGCTGACAGGAATTGTGTTGTTTTCAGATACGTAACATCCCTGCCATCATGCCAAGAGGATTTCACAAGTTTGGAAATTTTGATTCACTGCTGACAGGTCAGACTTAGGGGACTGAAGGCTCTAGAGGTCTAGTACAAAACCAAACTTTAGCAAAACCCAAAGCTTTCAAAATCTGGAAATCCCAGAGTCAGTAGTGTTTTCCAGATCCTGCATCAAGGAGACAGGATTGTGGAGAGTTTTGGTGTTAGGAGCTGCCTGTCCCACAGTACTTTGCCCACCACCCTTTGTGCCAGTTCTTTGAAAACACAGACTCCCAAGGAACACCCCAAACCTGAGATTCTGGGCTTTATAAAAGCTGCCAAGAAATTTGGCAGTGTTTCATTGGGACTTTCCACTTTTGCAAAATATATAAGGTCTGACAAAAAACGATCCTAAACAAAACAGTTTCAGTGTTTTTTATAAAGGATGTTTGGGTGTAAATTTACCAGTCAGCTCTGCTCATATGGCAGGTCTCATGATCACTTTTTCCTCCCTTACCTTGGCTTTGCTACAGATGTCAAAATACTTGGTTTGCAAAACAGCTTCTCATAAAATGCTTGGTGTTTCACAAATTTGTGAATGATGGTGATGACAGTGTTCACACTTATTAAGGATCACAAGTTTAATTAAATTAAAACATGAAGGGTGTCACAGCTGAATGCTATAAAAGCCAAAGGACAACCAATTTTAACTTTGAAATCTTTGGGAGCTTTGGTTTCTGAAATGGGTGTGACTTAAAAGAAAGGATATATAGTTAGATGCTGGGCCCATTCCATACAAACAAGTATTTGTTAGCATTGCATTTGAAGGGAGGAATGTTACCAGCACAGACTGCCAGGCAGATAAACTACTTTTGAGTAGTGGTTTGATCAGAAACAAAAATATCCTGCCTGAAAGAAGAGGTGAATGTTTTCTATGCAGAAATCTAAACCATACCTGAGAACCAATGATAAGCTGAATAAGGTGGCAATCATTCAATAAAGAAATTGCAGACTTGTAGGAATTACATTACCATTCTAAAAGGGGGAGGAGATGTGGCACTGACCATACACAGAGTTAAAAGTGCCTACTTCTGATTTCAAGTTATGCACACTTTCCACTCCTTTTCTCCTTGGTTGCTATAAATTTTGTTTCCCTTTTATAAAAGATGCTATATTATCCAACAAAACCAGGAAAAGGCTTTTGTTAAAAATACCAATATCTGTATATTCTCTTGAGAAAAGTAACTGTTGTGAGAGTACTTGTTAGATGTTAGATGTTAAAGCTATTCGGTTTGAAAGTAGAAACATATAAACTGAAAAAATCCCCCAAAGATATGCAACAGGCAGGGGGTCTTTATACAATTATCTCATCCTGTCACATTAGTTAAAATTTATCTGCAATTACTAAAACTGAAGACAATATAATTAAGTGTTTAGCCATCTTTTTTTTTGTTTCAATTTCTAGTGTACATGGCCAGATCTACCTGGCATTTGAGAACTTTGTCTTTCCCTATCACAACCTTTACTTTCCAAATTAGCCCAAATTCTTCCCTCAGAAGTGGTTTATCACCATGGATTTAATAGAAAATTCCTTTGAATGGGAAGTGTGAAGGAATTCTGCTGATTCTCCTTTCTCTGAACTACTGCTACCTGTATAAGACAAACAAAAACAAAATGTCTTTTGCCGTTAGAACACTACTATATAGGCATATGCTAGTCCAAAGCAACAGTCGCTATGTGTTTTTCATGTAGAAATTTATTTTAAATCAAAACTTGCCCAGCTCCAGATCAACTCAAACTTCAAAGATTCAACAGGACTCCAGAAGGATGAGAGCATTTTAAAATAAAAAACTGAAGAGAAATTATCCACTCCAAAGAAAACAGAACCTGCATATGTTTAATAAACTCTTCACCTTCCCTATACTGACAATCTGTGTAGTATTTTATTGATTTATCTTAGAAAACAGATGAGCGGAGATAACACACATTTGACATTCAGAATGCAAAGTCACCCTGTCTTTTAAAGTCCATTAACTAATTTTAAAGTAGAAGTGATTAATTTTCCCATGAGTGTCACAGCTACAACAGATGCAGCTAAATTGACTGTGTTACTTCGTAACTGCTGTTTCCACATGGGTATAAACATCACTCTCAACCAGAAGTTATGGGCTTCATGTAAAAATTGCTGGGTGAACTGGACTGTGTTACTCAGGAGCAAAACATGAAAAGATTTCTTTCTGGCTTAAAAATATGCAGATGAACTCATAAAAAAAAAGCTGAAGATAGAAAGTCTAAACCAAAAGACTATTTGTGAATTTATAATGTATGTGTGAAGAAAGAGTCTTTTTGTCAAGTTCTCTGCTGCTGAAAATTAACCAGCTTATACATAAGAATAAAATCACCGTGACTGACTACCAACAGCAAATACAAAGCCATTCTGGACAGATGTTTCCGTAACTGTGCTTGCAATTTCCACAGCCATCCTGGAGCTCTGACACCTGAGGATAATTAGACTCCAAAGCAGCCTACCTTCCGGAGGGGCTTGAGCTTGGTCTCCATGATGAAGTCGTACTTGCAGAGCTCGCAGCAGCGCGTGTCCGAGCTCTTGATCCACTGGTGCAGGCAGGCCTGGTGAACAAAGCGCAGCGTCCCCGTGCAGCGACACGGCGTGATGAGGGGGCTTTCATCATCTCCCTCACAGTGACAGATCCTGACAGGAAGGACAGCAAGAGCGAGTGAGCCAACCTGCCAACCAGCAATGCAAAGGCACTGGCTTATTTACACTGCTTTCTCATCTTCACGCTTGACATTCAAAAGATGCCAGGTATATGACCTTTCAGATGGAGGCCCAGGAACCTTCTCCTTGTTCCTTTCTGCTATTTAGCAGCTTCTCCTCACTTAGTTATTATTTCTCTTTGAATTTGCTACGTGGTCTGAAGGTGAATCAATAGAAATAACAGTTTTTCCCCTTTTATGCATGGCAAAGCCTTTAAGATAAATACCAAAACAGAATAGCCCTTGGTCTGTAAGCAATGCCAATAAAACCCTCAAAGGCAGAGAATTCTAACCCAAGCTGAAAATATCCAGCACGTGAAGCACAAAAAGTTCCTAGGATATTTCTTTGGAGTTACTCAGCTAAAGAATCAGAGAGCAGTTTTGAGTACTCTGGAGCCATGCATACGACATATTGTGTACACACACACATACTTTTTAGGAGGCAGGTATTGAAAAGTCATGGTCATTTTTTTTTATTCTTCACTGTCCCTTTAGGAAGACACCTGCATTATCTGGGAGAATGAAAACTACTCTGTAAGCAGACCCTAAGATAGAGGTTGGTCTCAGAACTCTTTTACCTTATGATGGGATACAGAGCTTTTCATGTTGTGGATTTGCATAAAGTAATCAGTGTTTTAACATTGTCATCTAAAGGGCTTCTTCTGTGACACATGTCCAAGTATCCTGCTGATTTTCCCCTCTTCCAGTCTCCTGATTACATCAGGAAGACATTCACCCATTGAAAACAATGTCAGATTTATTGGCAAGCATCTCTTTGAAGGCAGAGAAAGCTTTACAGAGAGCAGAAGACTTAACCAAACACCTGAAGTTAAGGAGGTTCACCTCAATGAAGAATAATTCCCTCCCACCCCCAACCTAGAAAAACACAACAAAGTACCCAAGCTCTAATGAGTGTCTGAAGTGCCCAGCTGGCATGGAAGTGGAAAAAAAATATATTCTGAAGCCTGAGAAATGTTATTTCAAAATAAAGAAGTAGCAGTAACAGCACAGATCCTGTTGTCACACAAATAAAACTTAGTACTTAGGAATGGCACCCTCAGACAGTGCAGAGGCAGAAGTGTCTGAACACATCTAAGGAATAACTCACCCTTCTACAGAGAAAACTGTGACTACAGCACATCTGGCGTAGGAGAGCTTCAGGATAAGATTGCGTTCCTACTGGGAAGATGTGTGACCTTTCCAGAGCAGGAGCTCCTGATGTATGTCAGGAAGCAACCTGAGAAAGCCATCCCAGGAAAGACTGGCTACTGCACAGCTCTGAGGCTGCCAAGCCTATAAGCAGGGGAGCAGGAAATTCCAATGTCTCTACATCAAAGATCTACAGATCAAAACTGGCTGCCCCACTATTCTTCTACAGTGTAGCCCAGAGCCAAGAGAAAATCTATCTATGATAATGGGAAATCAGAACAAAGCTGCTTTGCTGGACATACAGAAATAAAGAGACAAAAAAATTCCAACAGATAAATGAAGCTCTGAATAGCTGGCCCACAAAAGCCAGGTTTCAATTTCTGCAGTAGTGCTCATACAGGATTTCATGCCCCACAGCAGTGAAGAGGAGAACAAATTACCCACAACTTCCTTCTTGCACATGTTCATTTTTTGAGACACATTTTACAGGAACTCAATTTACAGTCTTGTCTTTACTAATCCAGCTGAGTTAGGTGCATCAGTAGCTTAGTTCTTAGATGGGAATTGCCTATATGGCGATTTCTTACTGAGCCTCTAGCTCAAACAGAATTGTATTTTCAAAACACTGAATAGTTATTTTTCTAACAAATACATTCCCAAGTGAGAGTTACATAAAAAACATAATTTTCTTTTTAAATTAAAGCTATTCCCCAAAGGAAGACCAGCATTCTTTGTTCATTTAAATTCAAGCCATACATAATTTATTTTACAGCCTTCGCATTTAAACTATTTAGAAATTAGACAACTAAGCTATGGATCCAATAGCTTTCCTTTCTACTACTGCCAAGATTGTTTAAAATTATTTTCAGGGATAAAATACAAGCCTAAATTTCCACTGGGATCTTCAAATAAAGTGACACTGCAAATTTGAAATGAATAGAAATAATCCTTAGTAGAAATACCTCTACAAAAAAACTGTATATGCATTACACATTCTATCTGGGCTTTCCTTGTATACAAGTCACAAGCCAATTGCATTAACAACAGGGTGACACTAAGAACTTAAACTATGAATAAACTCAAATTAATATTCTAATGGCCTCTTCTAGCTTTATAACCATGAAATATGTAATGAGAATTAAAACAAACTTCAGTATTTTAAGTCCAGAGAAAATGACCAAAGGCATGGCTTTCATTAGCTTGAATACTCTTTGGGCTCTTTGGTGCAATTTAACTCTTTGTTATTTGTTTAACCAGAAGAAATGAGCTTAAAAGATGATTGTGTACCTGGACTTATAGTGACAGTCTAAAGATTTTTTGGTGCCCAGCACCTGTGGTAACAGACTGTGGGGTAAATGCTTAAACATCTTTTAAAGACTTGGAGCAGGTAACTTGCTCCGTCTTCCTTATCCATTAGAATTGATCCACAATTTTGTGTGTCTTTGCTCTTTGATGTGTTCATCTATAATGCACATCATAATTCTCACAAATCAGAGAAAGTAAATTGTTAATGGTGGTTTTCAGAAGTTTGTTGTGCAAACAGAATGGAGGTAGGGATACAAAGCACAGACATACCTGAACCATGTCTGAACCAAAGTGGAGGTGGAGAACTTTCATTCTAGTTTCCTGTTGTCAATGATCACTACTGTTTGAAATTTTCCTGCATCGGATTGATTATTTAGCTGGCTGAACTTGTCCTGAGAGTAAAATGTTTGCATACTTTAGAAATTAACTGAATGGAAAAAACCCCAAAACACTCTCTATGATAAAGAAAAAAATATATAATTTGCTAAATCTATACTGATTTTTTTACAAGTTGTAGTACAGCACTGATCATTGTTAATAGCTGCAGTTTTAGCTGCTCAGACACACCTACAGAATTTACATACTCAACTTTTCTCAACTTTTTAGTCTTTTAGTAGATAAATGGTTTTTATTATAGAGAAATACCTTTGACTTTTTTTTCCTGACTGCTTTAAGGATTCCTATCTATGAACAGGACCTTTCTTTTCCAGAGGAGAAGATGAGAACATGAGTCCAAAGGAGCTTTTGCTCTATGAATCATGTGTATACCAGACAATACACAATATATGAGCCATTAGATGATCTTCTGATTCAGATATACAAAATTTTGTGTGTATTTGTATACACCTACAAACATATCCCTACGCACTGAGATCACAGAATATCTATATTTCTTTCAATAAAACTCACTGTGAATCCTTATGAAATAATACACTGACAGTGCTGTCATCTTATGCTTAAATTTTTTGTTTATATGTCATTATTTTAATTACCCAGCACATATTTTTCTAGCACAAAATTGTTTCTACAACCTTCAGCAAACAAATGTACCAAACACATTTGTTATCAGATTAAAACTATTTATCTTCCACAGAGACCAACATTTCCATTTTCCCTACTGACAAACATAATCTCAGTTTAAAAGGTCTAAAATCAGTATGGAACAAGGAAATCACTTGGAAAGCTTTCAGGTGTTTCTAACAGTTATTTATTCTGGTAAAATCAGGGCAATTGAAACTGCAATCTAGATGGCTGGCATCTAAACTGCTTATTGCAGGAGATACAGGCAGATTCCAACAGATTTGTAGCTTTTTCTTCACATGCAGTTAACAGTTTTACTCTCATTAAAGAGAATAGCTGCTAATCTCCATCCTCAGTGGCAACCCAGCAGTTTTCCTTAACCTGTCATCCACTAATCCACCTGACTCTTTGGAAATTAAGAAAACAGACTGATCCCTGTGCCTCTGTAGTGAAGTGGAAAACGCACTTATTCTGCAGGAGTCCTGTGGGATTTAGTGCTCCACTCCTACCCTGCCAGCAAGTGCTCCTCTGGGACAGCATCTATCCAGCTGATTCCCATGGAAGACTACTGCCAAAAGACAGTGATAAAGAGTAAGAATCGTTCAGCATGTCCAGGCTTCTGCTGTAAGGCACATTAAGAACCTTGTCACCAGGAGCAGTGCTGGAGGGAAAGTGTTTGCAGTAATTCTGCATCAGCAGAACTCTCTGCAGATCCCATATTTGCAATGCCCCCTCTATCTCACTACCTGGTAAAACTGTTAAGGTTTTTTGGCCATTACACATAGACCAAGGGTTTAGCTACAGAAGCTTTTATAGACTTCCTTGAAAATACACCAGGTCAAATTTTACCCACATTAACAAATGTAAAATCTAGGGGAATGCCTCTGAGGCTTTAAAAAACAGAAATGTATATGGGAGCATGGAAATGGGAATACTGATAATGACATGCAATAATGTTTAAGGACTATAAATTATGTAATTATGTAAAACCTGTATTGTTACTTAATTTTCTGGGTGCTGTACAGCTATGTCCATGCTAACAAGCATTACAATGAAATTGTAACAAATCTCTTGAAAAAAAACCAGCTCGTGCTAAAACCTGGGGTATAGACACCAGATGAACCTTGGTGGGTGTTTCTTTGATTTGAAACTGATTTTAGACTGGCCCGACTGGTCCAGGAATACACTCTGAGACAAATTCTCAGTGTGGTCTAAACCATAGCAAAAGTAAGGTTGATCACATGCGCTTCAAAAGCAGGATCCTTATCTGAACTAATGGAGGCCCCTTCACTCACTAAATTAGGAGGAGCTACAGCCTTGTGACTGTGGCACATTTACACCAACTGTGATGCAATTTATAGGCAAAATGAACTAAATTTACACAGATGCCTAATAACCACACTGTCATTTTCCTGAAGATGGAAGAACATCAGTACAAGAGAAATACTTTGGAACTTTGAACATATTTCCTTAATAAAAGAGGGAAATATTTTCTCCATATAAATACACTCAAGAAAGATAATACCTATTCCAGAATTTTTTTTAGTGAGAAATTATTGAAAGTCTTGCCCTTCACTGGAAAGAACATATGAACTCATAATGGTTATGCAAAGAAAAACTTTTACTCTATTTGATGGGTACATCTCATACTGTATCTCACTGCTGCTAAAGGGAGCTTAGTCAGGAAAAACAGCAGAGCTTGAAAAATGCTGCAGCAAGTGAATCCCTGGATTTGATTTTTGGCTGTGGGGATTATTAGCTGCCAGCATGAAATGCCGTGAGCTCCTAGGTTATCTTAATTGGACCAAAAGGATCTAATTTCTCAGAATTGTAAAAGGATGCAAAAAATTGCTGTCGCTACTGTTAGATCTTTTTCTTAAGACAACTATTCTGTCCAAAACCGGTCATTTTCTCTTTTGCCAATTTATAAATTCCTTACAGTACTTTAAGATAGTTAGAACCTAAAATTAAACAGCTTTATGAACAGCTCATAGCGCGTAATTGTCATTCATAAAAAGAATCCACAAAAATATGGAACTCTGCTTATGCATGGTTCATCACTTGGAAAGAAAAAAGGTTAAATCCACTGAATATATTCACCTTGCAATAGGCTACAGAGTGTCATGTTTCTTTTCCTTTCATTTTACAGGCTTTCTTTTTTTAAATCTCATTTCCATTCTTTCTACTTTTAAATGACAAAGTAATCTAAATGACAAATTGGTCTTCCTCTCCATTTAAATGTTTAAACATTTAAACATGGTGCGAATGAGGCACATTAATTCTCCACACCAAATGTAATCCATTTGTATATCTTTTCCCTGTCAGTCCTGCCCTTCCATTATGCTATACAGTCAGCTGTCTTTACCTGACTAGAGAAAAAACCATTTTAAAAATGTTGCACCAACTAGTGGAATTTCATAAGGGCCTAGTTCATAAAGCTTTCTCTTCATTTCTGCAAAAGTGATGGGAATTTGTAAGAGCCCCAAGAGCAAACAGCATTAGCGAAAGCACATAAATATTTTATTTTGTCGACATTTCTTGTCTTTCTATTAATCTTTCTTTATAGGTGATAAATAGGATATCTAAAGAGTTACAAGTAATTGCTGCCTCAGATGCACTGTTAGTGCAAGATACATGTCTGACAAGATTTACTGCACTGAACAAGTTCAAAGAACTAGGGACTGAATCTCAAAACAGGAATAGATTTCCTCTCACCCACCTAGTAGAAGTCAAAGCTTTAAGGAACTGAACTCCATACACAAAATATGCAAGCTTTAAGTATTCAACAATGGGACCCTTAAAATCAAGGGTAACTTTCTAACAGGAGGCTGTACCATTTCACTTATTTCCATTAAAAATAATAAGTTCTGAAAGAAACAAGCAGAAATTAGGACTCAGTTCTCCCCCAGACAAGTGAGCCTAAACACAACAAAGACATACTTGCCTTACTTTGGCTCTCCTTGCATCCTTGTGAATCATGGAGAGCTTCCAAAAGAGACTGCATAACCAGATGGCTGAAGAGGTGACAGATGGAGATTTGAGCCATCAGGCAGATAATAGAATTAACCAGAATTTCATACTGCTTCAAAGACTGATGAACCACCAGACCATCAAGCAGAGGAGGAGATTCCTCAAAATGCAGGAGATTCCTATCAAAAAGTCACTTTGGAAAAAATAAAGCTCTGAACAGGAAAGTAAGCAGCAGTCACAGTTCTTTTTGAGAAAGGGGTGAGTAATCAACATGCAGGACAGATTCAGACTTAGCTCCTAACATCCTGAGATCACAAGGTACACACTAACATCCCAGGGAGAAATAGGATAAAAACCCTCCAGAGAAAAACCACAGTCTGGAAGTAGAGCATCTTCCATTTTATGGTGATTTTAGAAGGCTCTGGATGGTACTTCAAGTGTACATATTCTGCATTACAGCTTCTTCCATCCAACACCACGGTTGCAGCGTAAGTGTTTAGAATGAGTGTTAAAATTCAGTAGTAGAGTTTGAACCTATATATTTATCTTCTGTTCAACTTTCTATTTTTTCTTTCTCAAGGACTTATTTCCTACCAACCACCTTTCTGTCTGCTGATCTCATGATTATGCTTCTACCTGAATATTTCAGAATGTAAGTAATTTCACGAAAAATACTGGTTTTTGCAGGTCCTAGCAGGTCCTACTAAATAATATCAAGAAAAGAAAACCCTGCTGAAGCACTTGATTTCACAGAGAGAAACTACATAATCATATTGCCTCTTGTCAGGTGCAGTATACAGTATTTCTTCCCATCTATAATTGTGCTAACACAGGAAAATGCCCATATTAAGTTTTCAATGGCCTTTTAATTAACACACTAGATTTTGAAAACTGATTTTTAAATATTATGCGTGAAATATATTCTGCAGTTCTCATGAGTCAACCTCACCATCTCCTTTACTTCTCCCCCTTCCCTGCTTGTTTTCTCACATGCCCTACTTTTATGCCCTACTCCTCAAATGAGAGCCTGCCATTATACCTGACTGCAGAAAGAGTCATTCAGATTTCATTCAATAAAATCAGGATTTGACTTCCAGTAAGCATCTTTTTTTTCAAAGTGAGAAACTCCACTTTATTTAAGTGCATGTGTTTTTGCTGAAATGACTGAATCAGCACTACAAAAATATTGTATACCAAAACCCTAACTAGTTAAACAGAAAATAACTTTCAACTATATCATCAATAATAAAAATGCCACAAGATACATTCAGAATCAATACACAAAGCACTTATGATCCACTAGTGGTACTATCGATGACTCAATTTGCTTTTCTTAGTGATTTCCATGTGAAAATCCATGGGACTAACTTCTCACAATCCATTCACTTTGTCATATCTGATACACAGCTGTTCCCTTTGGGGAGATTATCCACATGCAGACCAAAGAAAGCTGTTTCTGTGGCTGAGCCTCAAGCCATGGCAAATTCCAGGATAAAGTATGTATGAAGAAAATCTCAGGCACAGGGCAACTTAGAAAAAGGGGTATCCAATTGTATGATTTAGAAAGCCTAACCTGTGAATCTTTTAAAAAGAATAAACTAAATTAGGTGCCAAAACAACTTGGCACAGCCAGAACTTATGTTCTAGCTCAGAAGAAGAAACCTTGCCTCCTAATGGACTCCAGGAGAAAGTAGTTGTCTAAGGAAGAGACTGTAAAGGTCAGGATTGATGCCATGACATTTTTTCAGCATTTTGGAAAGAATCAGTGACACTAGAAGGGCAAATAATTCACTGAAGTGACCAAGAGGTTCCCCTTAGACTAGCTGAAGAACATATTGCACAATGGTAGTGTACTTTATCTGAGTAATGTGATTATACTGGAATTGAGTGTGCACTGTCACATTCCCGCTCATGCTGATAAATGCAGAGTGAAGAAACTGTCAGCAATCCAAGAGGAAATGAAGGAAAAAAGTTGCCTACCCAGAAACTTAAAGACAAAATAACTGTTGCCATGAGACATTTATGATCTCTGTTCCTCTGCTATTTCCACACAACACCATTTAGGTGAGGGCCATTCCTCTCAGCCAGAGCCATCACATCAAGCAAAAGACACAAACAGCTAGGATGAAAAGCTTGAAGAAACCCCCCCAGGAAAAAAAAAAATTTCCACATCACAGCCAGCTATGCACCCAGTCTTAGCATAAACATGACAAAACCGCCCTCTTTTTACCATTTCTCATGCAGAACAATGGGGAGCATATGTACACAGCTACACTGACATACAATTATTTATTTGGGTTTTGTTTCAGATTGGACGTTGTGAATTTTAAAAAGAAAACCATATGACAGATCAAGAATCAATTAATTGCATGGGCATACCTGAGAAATAGAAACTACAATCTGTTCTGAATTGGTAGTAAAAATATGTCTTCCTTTTTCTCCAGCTGTATACAAACTGATTAAGTAAGACAACTTATCAGCTATAAAAATTTAACAGAGTTTTGATTTCGCTGTTTTTTTTCTAGATGTATTACAGCCATTATGATACATCTGATAATGACAAAAAAAAAAAAAAGTATTATCCCTGACATAGAAAAACGCGTTTCTGAGTGACTTGAGAAATTTTGCAAAACAGGTCTCATCATCAACCATACTGAGTTTAATGCTGGTTGTCCAAAGAACATCTCCACTGATACTAAGCCTTCTAAGGGCACAACCTATCAAAATTTTTCAACTTCCCTCAACTAAATAAGAAAGAGCCTGGCTGAAAAGTCTGCATGCGCATCCAAAAGGTCCATCCATGAACCAAGCTCCAAGTCTTGCAAAAAGTGCCTGAAAAATTATAATAATATAATATTATTATAATAAAATATAATAATATAATATATAATTCAGTGGGTTGAGAAGATAAATAAAAGACTGGGATTCACTTTTCATCTGAAAGCAAATTCTAAGTTTGGTGACTTGGGCAACAGCTAGGACTAATCTACGTAATGCATTTACAGAGCTTTATGTTTTTATATTTATATATATAGTATATGTGTGTATATTTATATACCCCCAGACACCTTTATTTATTTGTGTAATTTTTACTGCAGTATAATGAAGCTCATCTGAAGTGGTTTTTTTCAGGTTTTGTGTAGCTCATGTTCTTAACAATTATCAAATGACCTGTTATGTATGTACTGCATGTACTACACTGGATCTTCAATCTGGGTAGTTCAGAAATAGAAGACAACACTGAAGCTGTTGTAGTTATCTCTGTGCACCTCTGCATCATGCCCTGTGGATAAATTTCAATAACATGGTTTACCACTGCTGCTGTTTCTTTGCATTTTCATAAGGCAGAGAGAACCCAAGCCTGGTCCTAATACACAAACTCATGCACACAGTTGGACTTTGAAGAAGCTTAAATTATTAAGACAGACAATGGACAGACAGTGGAAATATGCATTTTTGCTTGCTAAGTATAAAAAGGAGTGCGTAGCCCTAGCTGTGTTAGTAATAGCTTATACCTTCTGCTGAAAAAAAACCCACAAAATACCTTCACATATTACCTTTTTCTTTTGAAAAATAAGATCTTTGCAGTGTTTCACTAGGTTAAAGCATACTGTAAGACTGCATGATGTGGCATCATGAACTTCCTCATCCTCTGTTTACATTTCCACGCAAATTCTTCCCAGCAAAGAAAAGTGAGAAGTTTTGGGTTACCATATGAAGAAACTAAGCCTGATTGTCACTTTGTAGATGAGAGCCAATGCTGGCTCACAAGTTTGGTGAGGGAGAAAAAAGGAAATACTTGTTTCAGTTCTGTTAGACTTACGGGATGGTGCATTTTCATTTACCACTGAACTAAGTAACTCAAGTGTTCCCAGCTGTGTACTCCAAATTTGAATGCTAGCCCAAAAGTGGCTAGCTTAATCTCATTTCCAGGGTAAAATGCTCACCTTCTGGTTGCATGCTTCACACCAGGGCATCAGATTGTCAGAGGCCTGAACTTCTGAACTAAAGACAACTCCTGATGTTGTTTTATCTTTCCCAAAACTTATTTTACTGCTTATTCTGCCCAATCACCCTTTTGTATCATTCCAGTCCTTGAGAGGGGTGATTGAACTAACAGCCCATACACATTCACAGTATGAAAGTGTTTGGCAGTGCAAAATCACAGACAAATTATGCCCCACTAGAGACTATGTTCTCCAGGCACCATCCACTGGCTTCCTGAGGCAATGGCAACTCTAAGATCACTAATTTATTTCATATAAGTCATTGAAAGATTACACAGGGGACCAAAGCTGGATTTGAACTGATCACTTAAGGAGGAAAAGCTCCATATCCCATTGTATTGAGCTATCTGGCATCCTGCTTCATTCTCTGCCTCTGGCTGGAGATTTTAAAAAAACAGTACTCTGCCAGAGAACAGAGTGGATCCATCTCCATGGAGCAAAGACAAACATTTGATTCCTTTTTAAGATTACTCTTTTTAAATAAGGGAAGTATCTCTTCAGATTGAGATATGCTAACTTCTCTGTAGCAAAGGATCTTTGTTATTTCCTGCCTAGTTTATTACTGAGAAATAGTGATAGAAAGCAGTCAAGGGAAAGGCACTCAGACTGTGGCAAGGAGAAACTCCTCTTAAGAATGCTAAATCCTAATTAGGGACTAACCTGCATACTTCTAAATCATCAGACCAGTCATCATACAACACTGGAGGCTTCTGAACAGCATGAGGCACAGTGGGCCCTGCCCCAGCAGGTGCTCCATGATCTGGGGCTGCCAGAACATCGCTGCCAGAGCCTGCCTCTGCAAAGGAGTCCTTCGTGTGTCTAAGGAAAGGTGCAGGCTGCCGGTCTCTGTGGTAGCTTTTCCCTTTGCTTTTCCCACATTTTCTTGAGGAAATCCTTGCTTCCTGAGATGATGCTGAAGACTGCGATTCCTTAAGCCTTGGAATCCTTCGGCGGCGATTTAAAGTAGGATTCTCAGGGTCAGACACCTCTTGTTTCTCTTTTCCCATTGTTCCCAAGGTGACAAGTTCAACAGCATTATTGTTTGAGGACCCATCCTGGTTACTGCATGATCTATTGTTTCTTCTCCCTCTCCTGGCCATCCTGGCCTTTTCTCTTGCTCTCCTCCTAGCCTGAGCCCACTGACTCTCATCTGAAGATGATGATGAATCAGATGCATTCCAGCTGGATCTCGGAGGCTCAGGATGCAATTTACAGTTTCTCCCCTTTCCTTGCTTTTCTGTGTGCTCACCATTGTCTCCAGTCTCTCTTTTCCGCCTAAACCTTCGTTTTATGAATTTCTTACCACCAGGCTCCCTATTAGTAGGGGCCAGCACCATGACAGGGGTTGCATGTTCAAGCTCATCTTCTGACAAATCATGCAAGGCAGTAGATCTAGACAAAGCAGTAAGCAAAGGAAAGGGATGGAAATGGTAAGGGTGGGTAGAAAGAGAAATCACACACAAAAAAAAAAAAGTAAAAAGTATGAGAATGAGAACATGAATTTTAATAAACATGAGACTAAAACACAAAAACAAAACCAAAACAGAGATCAAAAGCAAACTAAAGTCTATGTCAATTATGAATAAAGTTAAGCAGAAGCAAGAGCTACATAATATTTAATAAAAGCAACTAACAAGTATCAGCCAGATGAGAGTATATTTTTCTCAGCACATACCTACAAATGTCCTGAGTGGAGGGGCAGACAGACAACCGAGATTGACTCCTGGGAGCTGTTCCTGTTGTAGGACTGCTTGCCTGTTGAAATAAGTTAGACAGTTTGGAATCTTTGTCCATGAAATACATTGCAGATATTTTACTGCTTTGCCACATGATCACAAAATCAAAATAACTGCTTCTGCTGTTCATAGCGCACTGTTGAACACACAGAAGCTGGCAAAATACAGGAAGCTCGAACAAAAGTGAAACCTATTTGTGGAACTAAGTACAACTGAAGTGTTAGAGCTCTCATTCGCTCACGAATGCTTTTTGTCACTGTTTGAGGAAGCAGCTTTCAGCATTTGAATTTTCATTTGGCTCTACTGTAAATGTCTGAAGGGAAAAAGTACTGGTTTTCTTTCATGCAGTCAACCAACCATGATGATACCTTTCCAAATCACGTGAAGTGCATTTGCGATACATTGAGTGATGAAGAACACAAAGCTAACTCAGGTTGAGTGGACTGATGAAACAGCAGGAAGATTAGAGTGTGTTTTAAAAGGTTTTCAAGGCAATCAGATCTTCTAGAAGAGCTGAAAATGTTAAACTGAGATGAGCCAGAAAAATTCAAAGTGCACGCTGCATCTCTACAGAGCTGATCACATTCTCAAACAGCAGAAGAGATATAAAACATGTTTAGTATGTGACATTTTGCTCACAAGGTTGTTGCTACAAATTGCAGATTCAGTTACCCAATACTTTCACTGAAAACATATTTTGATGGCGTTAACAACAAACCATTTCAATCTGCCTTGCTATCTACTGGCAGCAGAACTGTATGGAATCCAAATGTAAATGCAAGGCATTGTGATTCTTCAGGATCCCTCACAAGACACAGTATTGTGGGAAGTGGGTTCAATACAAATCATTCTTAAGGCTATGACCTTCCTGTAGCTGATCAGGGGTATTATTAGCTTTTAGTATGCAACCCCATCCATCCCATTGTGATCACCACTTCCAAATGCAGACAAAATACTACAAGTCTCAGAATTCCACAAGATCGAGCACCAGATGCAAGGGAAGGATGACTGTTAAGAAAGAGTACAAAGTACAAATCATACAAATATGTAAAGCCTGTTATCCAAATCTTTTGTACTAGCAAACCAAATTCAGTCAGATAATTGAAATTATTTCTAGCTCAACTTTCACAGACATTTTTGTGGTGTTAAAAAGGTGTTGGAAAATTAGTAGTAAAAGCAAAAATAATTACAAACGGCAAGTAGTACCTGCCAACACTTCATTTTCAGCCAAGGTTCTCAACATCCATTCTATTTTATGCAAGCATCTTTTGGAACCATCAGTCACCACTATGTGGATTTTTGCTTTTATATGGATACCAGCTGAGACTTAAGAATAGTGTTTTTGCATGAAAACATTCTTCTAGCTCCTGGAATTCAAGTAACCATTTTTACCTGTTGATCAATATCACAAAAATACACCAAACCCACCAACGATATTACTAATTCTTTACTTCTGGTTCCATGAATGAAAATCAGAAATACAACACCTAAGCCAAAATGATAAATTAAATTGATAAAGCAATTGATAAATTCGTTGACACAATCCTTGTGTTCTAAGTTTTTGCCATGTCACCATCAAAGGAGAAACATTAATGTGTATACATGCAGTGTCATGCTGGAAGAAAAGGACAAGTATCTGTGAGAGAAATTGTACTCCGTATCTCCTTTTCTATAAAAGCAGTATTTCAGTTATATGCATTGGGACAGAGTATGAGTTTTTCCTACATACATATTGGAAACATATGTTAGATGCATGGTTTGGTATATATAATCTCCTTCCATCTCAGCCTCAGAGATTAGCATTAAGTAATTAGGCATGTCTTAAGCTACCTAATGAGGAAAGATGCAGACATCAGCACCAATAACTAATGTTGTTGGGTTACGTGATGCTGCTGTGTGAAGTAACATCCCTCCAGACTAAGCCCCAGTGGAAAAACTGCTGAATAAACCCAGCCTAAGCATCACCTGTGGAATCCTAAATTCATGCCTCATGATGAGCTCATTTCTTTCTTCCCCTCACAGCTCCAGGACTGTTACCATTGCTTCTTTTGGGATCTCTGCACTACAGGGGTTTGGCCTGGTCTTTAATGGTGGTCAGGTCAACACCATACAGTAAAATGAATTTTTACATCACCTTGCCACAAGCAATACCCTTTGAAGGGATAAGGAGATTGGCTAAGCTGGCCCAGCAACCATACAGCAAGTCTGCACAAGTTCAAGAAACTTTCAGCAGCTATTAAAGCAGGAAGCCAGCTAGACAACTCTTAAGAGAGCTAAAATAAAGCCAAAAACTAAATAAGCTCCTTGAAAAGCTTTTACACTTATGATTTGGAACTGCAGACCAGCAGAAAACTAATTCTTTTAAGATAAAAATTACATTATCAGTTTGACTACTTAAACCTTACATTTCACTTTGAACTGTCAAGAGGTCTGGACTGTTTCAGCCCTGCTCAGTCAAATTTACTTTCTAGTTCCCCTGTACAGGCGTGATACTATGTTTAGTTGTACATAATTCATAAGAAAGTTTATTTCCTTCAAAACTGATTTACATAAATAGCTTTTACAAAATTAATGCTTTTTGCTTATTTGTCTAAGCCCTATCTGAGCAAACATGACAACTGGCAGGCAAAAAGCCAATGCACCATTTAAGTCTTCAAAAACAAAGCATGACAAGTTATATACAAGATAATTCAGATTCTTACCTGTGATCAAATATAATTAATTCCATTTCTACAACTTTGTAACACAAATTTTTATCTACATTACCTAAATTTATATGCATTTATCTACATTAAATTAGCTTTTCATGGTAAAATCATAGATTCATAGAATACCAGCTTGCATGGAACCTCAAAGATCACCTAGTCCAACCTTTCTTGGCAAAAGCAGTGTGGACAACATGTCCCATCACCCCGTCCAGCTGAATCTTAGAAGTGTTTGATGTCATGGAAAAAAAAATGAACTGATGGAGTGATTTCTAAAACCAAAAAGGCTAGTGTTTCTGATATTAATTTTCTGATGTTGATTTGTGTCCCTCACAGGAAATGAAGGCCCTTATTTTGTAAATAGGTCCACTCTTTGTAAATCAAATAGGAGTGGAAGGACCTGCTAATGTCAAGTCTGTCCTTGCTATAACATGTCATATGAATATAACAATTCACAGCTAGATGAGCTGTTTTTAAGAACCTGTAAATTTCAACTCATCTGGAGGCCTAGTCCAGACCTTTAACCCCAAACCCCTTTACTTTTTCATCCTACTCTGTTCTGACAGCATTAACTGTATCTGCTTTCTGCTACCAGCACTTCCTCTAGGTTTATCCCAATTCTTTTGGCAATATTCCCTCTCTGCCATCTCTTTTACAAGCCATACATCCCAAACGAACTTTAAAAAATTAAATCCAGTCTGAGAGCAAAGATATCTAAAGGGGCATTTACTTGGGTAGTGTGTTTACAGAGAGAACTGTGTATTTTCAAGGCATATCTGACAAACCAGAACATGACAATTTGAATATATTCTGCTCACGTCTTATCAGCCCAGCTCTTTTGGGAATGTATATGTAACAGATGTTGGAAACAGTCTCAAGCAGACAGATCTTATTGCTGTAATCACTATCCCATTGCTATTTTACTATACAGCATACTGAATATTTTGAGATACTGTATTTAGTGAATAGAGGGGTCAGACTGATGCTGAGGACTCCAATTCCACCGGGGAGGCTGAATAACAACATTTTTTTTTTTAATAGTATTCCTTGAGTGAATGTCTTCTTCAGACAAGTATATTGCACAGCTCACTGGAATGGGAAAACTAAACAAGCACCATACTAATTTTATCATAACAAATTACATCAGTAGCAAAATTAAATGTGGTACTTCAAAATAAAGCTGTCTCACAATTAATTTATAAGCAAGGCAGCTCATTTCTCTATGCCACCAGCACAAGGAAGAGGTCTAAGGGAGAATGCCAATTCCAGCTGATCAGGTTTGGCATTTCAAAAAGATTGTTAGGAGAGAGAGATTCCCCAGCCACCACCTTCTGCTGTCTCGGCTAGTTTAGATGAACTCTCTTGTCAAGGACAAGTAATTCAATTAACAGACATGACAGGGCACTCATCCATAATTATTTTTGGTATGTTGGTAGCGTGCTTTTCAAGCAGAATACTGGTAAATGCAAAATTTTCAGGATAAGCGAGATGATAATCACCCAGCAAAAGGGGACTTCAGTCTCACACACATGTCTCTGCTAGAAAACCAGCAAAGTCAGAAAAGGGGACAGAAATAAGTACAACTGGTGAAAACAGTAAGAATTTCAAATTAAGACTACCTTTTCTTAGGTGTTCAGGATCTGATAGAAGTTTCCAGATAAGAAAAAAAAAAATAATGGGGAAAAAAGGTCCTTAGAGGCCATCTGTTGCTTAACCTTCATGTTGATACTAGTGCAAGAACATGAGTCAAGTTGTTCTTGTCCTAAGAACACAGAAGGGATCTGCTTCAGCACAACAGAAAAGCTGAGTAAAAGCAGATTCCAGAAGTGCAAAGAATCACATAGTGAGGGAGCGAAGCTTTAAATTGACAAACTAGATGATGTAATGGGCAGCTTACATAAAATGGCCTCACAGCTATCATTAGGGCTAATGAAACCTCTCCTGTCTCTGTTCTGAATAGAAGCATTTCCAAAAGGTGGTCAACTGAGAACTGCTGAAGAAGAAAGCTGCAGACAATTGACGGGTGATAGGGCAGACAGGGAACATGTCTAATGCTTTTATTCTCCTGCTGAGTTTGCTCTAGTAGCAGTGCTGCATCACAGAACACTCCAGATCCCACCAGCCATTAGAGTTAAAAAGCTGAAACTCTATCCTCTTTGAAAAACAGTACACAAAGGAATGGATCTCTTAGAAGATTAGAGCAGTTTGGCTATAAGCTCAGCAGAAGACCCAGTCTGTGTATTTTAGTCTGAAAATTTCTGCTTTGTAAACAATGCAACATTCTGCAGAAAACATCCACCTTCAGGAACTTTTATGTATACCAATTTCCAAAACATGGTGAAGGTGACCCAAGGTGGGTGTTATTTTACAAGCTCAGACTTGATGGCAACTGAAATTTGTGTGCATGAGTTTGGCAGAGGGGGTTTCTCATTTTGGTTTGTTTGGCTGTTATGTTTTTCTTTCCTTTATTTGTTTCTTTATGATAGAGTTCCTGCTTTGCGCTCAGATTTCAAAGTTGTTTTAATCTGATTGATGTCTTTACAGCAACTGTTACATTAACTGGCAACTGAATTTCTGTTAAATTATCTTTCACAGATTTTCTTTTTCTGTAAATTATTCCTTGCACAATTCTTCTCCAAACCTTTTCTTCCCCTCCTTTCACCTGAATTAAGGAAAAAGTAACACTGAAGGAAGGAGCAGAAAAATCCTTAGGATTCTGTGAAACAACACCATTCAGCACCTCTCAAAGTCAGTATAATCATGTTATAAAGTGGTTTGAAATCTAAAATCAAAATTGCAAGTGGCAAACCCATACTATCATTTAAAAAATGAAGCAAACAAGTAATTACAGCTTTAACTTGTAAATTCAATCAGCTTAAGTTGTTTTCTTCTGCCTTACTAATCTATGTTAATCTTTATTTTTAAGTTACGGGTTTGACTAAAAAACCCACTTTTTCTATAGGCATAAAAGCACTGCTAGCTAAGCTCTGAATTATCAGATGAATTATGGTATTCAAAAGTCTTTGTATCATAGCAACACAGTATTTTTCATTCATGATTCTTTTCAAGGATGCATCTTTCTGGTCACTATCACCTTCTTAATAAAAACGTTTCATACTTCTTTTAAAAATATATAGATATTTGGAACAAAGAACGAGCCAGGTTTTATACAAAAGCCGCAGAGCCATAAGATCAGCAGCTTTTGACTGTCTGGAGGGAGCTTAAATGGAAATTTAGCCTATAGGAAAGGTGAAGCACAAAACCTGCATTTTCTTTGTTACTGGATTTTGCGGCACTCTATTTCTAAAGGTAGGCAGTACTCAGAGAACCATTTAGAATTTCTGTTCCAAAGAGAGCATCTGTTTCACACATCCCTCTATCTGCAAGACTGAAACCCCCATAGCATTCCTATATCCTAAACAGCTTTCACTCAGATAACAGTCCTGCCATGCTCTCACAAGTGCATGTGAGTGCACACACCCACCATGCTCTTCCTTGCGTCTGCTGGACTGGATAAAATCCCATCTGTGAGGATACCATTCCTATGTTTGAATAACTCCATCCTGGTGTGTGTTTGAAGTCTATTTCTTCCAGCCCTAAGGGAGGAGAGAAGCCTAAATGTGCCCAAGCAAAAGAGTTGTAGTAAAAATATTGAAATGACCCAACCGAAATAAACGAAACCCTGAGAATGCATCATTGTGAAAAACAAGAAATATTGTATTTTTATGAAGTGCAATAAACATAAAACTACACGACCCCCCTAATTTTTTCCACTGTAGAAACAAAGTTTGCTTAATTGAATTTGGTTTTAGGACAAATATGCAAAATGTGCTTCTGAGTGCCATGGTGAAAAAACAAATGCCATGCAAAGATTTCCAGAGTATATCTGTAAAAGGTATGTTACAGATCATAAGTAATATTTATAATTATAGAAATAATTATAATAATTGTATGTAATAGGCATATGTAATAACTTGCATGTTCCATTTACTGAAAACAAATCAAAGGTGCTTCTGTATGATATTGGCTATCACAAGATAGAACTGAATTCTGTGCCAACAGAAATTAAAATTCTATATGGGCATTACACAGTGAGTGAGCTTGTATAAAAACATTAAAATTGTGGCACAACACATTCCACACACATAAGCAGTTTTATTTGGATGTGTCAATGTGACACATGTAGGTAAACTCAGAATAGTTGGTAAGAACTGTGACTGAATAAATCAGAATCGGTAAAATTGTACACATTCTTGCAGACATACAATCACACATTTTTATGTATTCCCTCTCATTAGAACAACAGTTTATACCAGGTAAAAAAAAAGGTGAATTCAAGAGTAAACTGAATTTGAATTATTTTCTAACGGTTGTCCCCATGTATTTAACACCATCATATATTCATGCAATTTCATTCAGTTCAATTTTCAGGCAGACTTAGGTAAATTCTGCTGTCATGCCTTTTGTTAAGCTTATTGTAAGCAAAGAATAAATTGTATGGACAAAACCACAAAGCATTCTCTATACATAGAAATCAAAGATTCTTATCTAGGAGCTTAAGAATGTGCAGAAACAGTTACTATACAATGGATCTACATCTAGTTTCTGCCTGGTTTTTTGTGTTCAAAACAAATTCTGTTCTGATGAAGAAAATCTTTTCACTAACTTGTTTACTTTGCACTGTTGTTTTCAGTAAATGAGAGCTAAGTGCTAGGTTAGTCTTCAGCTTTCATAATAATGACTCTGTTTATGAGCAAGAAGAATGATTTGATGACTAATGTAACATTTATACTCATATTTTAATGCCAGTTTTGTATACACCATATTATCTACTGTAAAAGCACTTATGAAGGCTGACATTTTATGCTTTACAAAAGCGAGGACTTTTTCTTCCTCTTGATTTGTTCTCTTTTTTTAAAGCCCTAAGTTTTCCCTCAGCTGCTCACTACAGTAATCTAGCACCTACACTTGGAAGGGATGGAGCTTCATGGTTCCTTGAAAAAAATACAACCACCAATCTGGAAGAGAATTTTAACTTGTGATTATCATGAAATTGGCAAAGAACAGTAAGAACTATGGATCAGCATGGAGCATGGTAGCTGCCTGTAGCAAAACACAAGGGGCCACACAACTGGTCTTTAGGATTCAGTCATGCAACAGGTTATCTTGGAAATGCTGCAGTCCTGGTTCTGGCAAACAAAGTCCACGGTAAGAACTTCTTTAAAAAGAAGACTTAAGTTCTTTTATGTTTTTTTCACCATAAAATCTATCAGGAGATATAATGTGCTCTCTGTTGGTGTCACTGCCTTAGACATGGTGACATTTGGCCATTTACAAACACTTACAGTGTGTAATAGTGAGTTCTGCTTTAAGCTGGGTAAACCAAACTGCAATATAATACTCTTCATAAAATCACCTCATATTGACAGAGGATGAAATATTTGAGAACATCAAAACCCAAGTAAAAGATTATTCCATTTTAATGGAAGAGATTAAACGGTAATTTATAACTATTGTAAATATTGTATTACTTATTACTATTATACTATTACTATTATTATTATAAATATTGTATTACTTATTACAGAATTTGATGCCCTGTTTGTGAAATTCATTTCAGAGTCAAAAACTGAGTGATTCAGATCAACAATCAATACATTGGAAATGATAAATTTTTCATCTAGATTGGCATCCTGGTGCCTTTTGGTTTTCATTTGTATCTTGAAGGAAGCCCCACCCAACACAAGAAATCAGAAATTGCTAGCACAGAGTAAAAACAATTATTTCCTTCTTTCTTTCCTCTATTGCTATTCATATTCTAAATTAGACATGTGAATATTATCACACAGAATATTCCAAAACAAGCACCTCGCTTCCTGATATAACTCAACACAGTTTTATTAGATGGAAGCTTCAGAGACTTGTAAATAAAAAGTGTTCTAACACCTGCTCCAGGCTTTTGAGAAGTAATTGAGGCAAATCAAAATTCAGGCAATTTGCTCCAAGTCTGATTTTCTCTGCACTGAAAAATAAGCCCAAGGTTCCCATCAGAGAATTTTAGATCTTGCTGCAGAGATAGCATCCTTCTCTAATGAGCTCTTGAATCATAATTAACATACAGAAAGATAATTACAGTATTTTAGAACCATTTCTTCCAGAAAGCATTTTAACATAACCATGCAGCCTCAGAAACACATATAGAGCATAAAGTCTACACTACTGTAATTCAGACAAAATTTGTTCCACTGGTTAACCACAACAGAAAACAATGAATCCTCCAGATCCTTTTCTGACCACCCTTCCTCTTGAATTATACATCTACTTTGGAAGACATAAGAATTTTAATGAAAGAAGTTAGTGTGAAGAAAACTAAGCAATGACAAATAGGTAATGAATGATCAAGGTCAAGTTTTTAATTTACTTAGATTTTAAACACATGCAGATAGGATAATTTCAACTCTGAAATCTGTACAATACTATCTCTTACAAAGAAAAATTAAGTTCCTTCTGCTGCCAGCAACATAGGAAATAGGTGGAAAAAATTCTAATGCTTAAGAAAATAGTAATGATTTAACATCAACAAGGCTGGTTCATAGCTCACATTTCCAAGTGTTTCATATTTTTGTTTATGTGCATAGGTTTCTTTATGTAGATAGGTTTTGAAAGCCATAACTACTAACTAGGGCTACATTTTGTCAATACAAGGTAATGTGAAATACTGATCAGTCCAAAATATGACTTAATAATCTAGTTATTAAATTATTAATCATATCTAATTAAGTGCTAGCAGGGCAGAACACAAAAAGATTGTTTATTTATTTATTGATTGAACAGAAGTGCAGCAAAAATCAGGCACTGATACATTTTCCTAATTGTCTCTGATTGGAAAACTAACAGAAGCAGTTGCTTCTGGAGTTTCAAGGGAGTTTTCTTGATATAAATAAATAAAAGGCTGAGCTGAACAAACAAATTCCCAGGTTCACTGAAGAGAGCCACAGCTGTCAGTCAAATATTTTAAGTTTTGTTCGTCCATTTGCCTTAAATGGTCTGTCACTGAAATTTTTGACAGAAAATTACATGCAATAAGAAAAGTCCTTGCAACATGCTAAACTTCTACACTCTCAACAGACTGCAAAAGTGGATGGTAAAATTGAGGTGTTGGTTTCCACACACACACACACACACATCCACCCATCTTGGGAATGTTTGATTGTAAAAACCTACACTGAATAGATACATACTAAGCAGTATCTGTAAAATACCAAATCAAACCCATTCCTTCTCATTATAACTAGATAAGACATATTCAGTGTTCAACAATTCAGTTTAATCTGTAATACCACAAAATTCAGACTTAAAATTCATGTACCTATCATGCAAAATTGCCCAAGCATACCCTGCAAACCTCAGGTGTCCTCTCCAAATAAACAATTTAAGAGCATTATGAAATAAGAATCTGCATTTACAGAATCTGTGCTGTATTTCATTTCACAAATAGGTTGGTACAAAATCCAGTGGTATCTACTCTGGGACAGGAGCTCTACATCCAGCCAAAGGTGGAATACACAAAACATGGTAACTATTAAAATATAATTCCATTTGACTCTTTTTAACTTACACATACAGGCAAATGAAAACAGTCAAAGACAATGTTTTGATGACACTAATTTATAGCTTTACATAAAGACTATCTAATTTTTCTGCCCATTAAAATTTTTGTTGTGTGCAAGATCTGACATTGCACAGAACACAGTTCTTGCCTTAGGCATGTATTTTATCTGGCCTAGAAGCTTTCAGTCTTGTTTTGAAGTGGAGTATTTTTTACTATCACTTTCTGCCATGCAATATTAACCTGCAAAGTCAGGTGTTTGCTTTTCTGTATATATACACACACACATATAAAAACCTGTTTTACAAAGAAAGCATTTCAAGTCAGACAACAAATGAAACTGGAATTCCAATCAAATGTCTTTCAGCATTTTAAAAACTTCATTGGCATGTAGCTTCACAAAGAAAAATTGATTCAAAACAATGCATGACGCTATACATCAGAAAAAGATAAAGTACATGACTGAAAACCTGGATTTTTAGCTTGCAACCTAAACCAGTGCAAATATAACTTTCTAATAAGCAACTATACTGATTTCTGCAGAAATCACTTCAAAGTAAATGCTAGTCACTGGTATGTTTCTCATGTCAGTGAATGCTTTGTCACAGTGCAACCCATGCACCTGTCTTTAAAAAAGCAGAAAAAGTAATATCAATTCATAATAGATTTATAGTAACTATTGCTAGACACTTGCATTTTAAACTGGTAATTAAAATAATTAATACAATTCCCGGTGATCAAGTTTGTAAGCATAGTTATATGCTTATAGTAAGCCCAGAAGAGTTTCAGCTATATCCTCGATATATTCTACATCTTTCTCCCTGCCTTTTTCCATTCTTAACCTAAGAGAGCAGAACCTAACATGGAACTAGCATTTTAACTTAAAATCACAGCTGAGGCTTGTTGACTTTTTTTTGTTTTATGCTCTGAGAAGAAAAAAGTTTCACAGTGGGTTCCCCAAAGACAAAAATATTTTGGGAAGAGGTTTAAGGATAGTGTGCTTGCCCTAAATGCAAAATATTTAGAACCAAACATAATGCACAGCAGATGTTTAGGCCTGGATTTAAAAAAACAAACAATTATCTTTTACCTCCTGTACATCCTGCATCTTTGGCATAAATTTCAGCCACATCTGAACCAAAAATACAGAATAAAGGGGGTTAAAACCAACTACAGTAAAAAATCACATTTTGCCTTTTCTAAAGTTTCCCTTCTCTTTCCTAAAAACCAAAAAGCATCTAGATGTAAAGTCTTGGCTTCAGTGAACCATATATCCCTGTAAAAGAATTCAGAATTCAGGCTGAAATGAAGATAGAATTACTGCTTGATTTTTCTCCTCTTGCATTACCCAAATACTAACAGCTGTAGTGTGCAAAGCTATAAATCTATCTTAAGCTGAAGTACTAAGGTAACATTAAACACTTGGGGAAAGCAGGTGGAAAAAAGTGCATGTGCTATTAGCTTATTATCATTATTACACATTTCTCAGTAATGGCTAATTGTATACTTACGATAGAGTTTACAGGGTGACCTGTAAATTGCTAATGCTCGGCAGCAAAACTTTAAAATCTGATTCTTATAAATAAAATACTACATAAGAATAGAATGGATTAAGGTATATTATATTTAATTACCTAGTTTTCTTTAAATTCCAGAAAAAGAAAATAGATTTCACATACCTTTGAAATATTACTTGATCGACTAGTGGAACGCCCTGGGGATTTGTCATTCTGGAAAACAAAATTAAAATATGAAAAAAAATTATGTAATTTGGATTTTACCTAATATTTTCTGTGACTGTGACTGCACAAAGGTTCTCTTCTTCTATTTTTCTTTAGTTTGGCTACCAACTGTACAATGGGAGACAGTTCAAGAAACAAACCATCACAACAGTCTTGCAAATTACATGAATAAAAGTTTTTTAAAGTTCTGTAAGAAATTAATGCTTGCATTTAATTACTGTTGGTTTATTTTGCTGGTTTTTAGAAAAAACATTTTGAGTCAAAGATCAAGGAATCATCAGAGCTTCTCATGTAAACTGGTACTTATGTATGGAAACACATTTTCAATGATAAAAACTTCCCAGTTACACTGAACATACTCCTGCTTGAACAAAAAAACCCAACCAAACAAAAAAACAAACAAACAAAACAAAAAAAAAGGTAGAACTCATCCTCCAGGTAAATTAGTGCTACTAGATGACTTCCTGGACAGATACATGAAGAGAAAAGCAAATTGTGACCATGCAAAGATGCAGTTCAGTTTAACATCTCCTCCTCCAACCCCTCTCACTCTTGCGAACAACACACACACAAACCAACACCACAGGCTGAAGTGCATTAATAAAGTGCATGCCAAAGAGCTGCATTTCCACAGCACATGGTTGTTGTGGGGATTTTTCTAGACATCCAAATGAGGGAGTGGAGAAGGGGTTCAAACATTTCTTCAGTATTTACACTTTCCTGGCAATTGATTCAGTTTCATTTTCACTGAAAAGGGAAGACATTGCAGAAACAGGGCTCATCCCCTTAGTAAATGCAATGTATCTTAAGATAATAATGAAAATATTTTTCTCAGCACTTGAGAATGTAGGTTCAAACACTCAAGTGAAACATTCACATCCGCAAGACTCATTTTTACCTAGAAGGAGTTGAGTTAGATATCATGTGTGTCAGATAACTGAGATACCCAGGTCTGTTAGAGAACCTGCTTGGAGGAACAGGGTGTTGAAACCCAAAGCAGAGCTTTTGCTTCTGCAGCTTTATTTGCAATTCATGCATCGTGCAAACACATACATGCACACATGTCCACAAGAAGCTTTCAACTTGACTATGACCCATCTCTCCTCAACCTTTATTCAATAAAACTACAGAAAAATACAGAAGGTACCAGCTACCAAAGACTAAATTTCCTCCTCCATTAATGCATAAATAGTCTAGAAATTAGTATTTCCCCAACACTTTGTGGCACAGAACAGCTCTGTGGTGGCAAAATGACCGAAAAGAAACATTGGGCAACTTGTTAGCAAACATTTAACCACTTTTATTTGTCATTTTTGTAGTAAAAAAGCCACTTTGCTCTCAACCCGAGTAAGCACATCCACAGGAAAAAATAGTTTTTAAACTACTTGCTTCATATACCTATTTATCTTTCTTCCTCCAGACTATAGATGGCTTATGTTTTTATTCCATCCCTCAGTGAAATAATTTTTTTTTTGTACTGCAAACATAAATATCCTGAATCATCTCTCTTTCTACTTTATCTTCACTAGCACTAAGTAGCACAATGGGCATTTGTTATCAAAACCAAGCAACACCAAGTTCCCTGACCACACAGCACTCTACATTTTATTCTATTGTAGAAACTAAATCTCAGGAATTAACAACCTTCAGGTTTGTTTGTAACTCCTTTTTTTAAATTTATTTTTTAAAGAACAATTTAGAAAAAAAAATTCTTCAAGTTATGCATTAATTTCTTACATTTTGTCCTTGAGGCTGGGCCCATTTTGAACAGGGACTAGATGATCCTTTCTGACCTGAAGTATCCTGTGATTCAAATATTACTTCTGTCGTATATCATCCACTGTAGCTTTGGTAATAAATTCATAATGGCTTATCCTTTCTCAATGACATTAAATGTATACAGTTTTGAATGTCTGCATTTATATCCACAGAAAACATACTTTGGATATTCTGGGTACATCATTTAGAGTACCTCTACTTTGACCTCAAAATAATAGAAGTTATGGACCCATGAAATTAGTTCCCATTTTGTGGTTAGAAATTATGAACAGGGATCACAGCTGAGAAACTCCCTGCGAAAAGCATGCAGCCTTTATTGTCCATCCCTTGGACTAAGAAATACTGACAGCATAGTGAACCCTGGAACTCTAACTTCTTTTCTTTCGACAATCCATCATTCAAGATTCATTTTCAAAACCTGTTCCTTGACTACAACTCTCCAGGCTTTTTACATGATTCATTCTTCTCTCTGGCACATTATCTCCTTCACTTGGTTCACAAAATTCTGACTCTCCAAACTGAACATTCACAGCATCCACATTCTGCAAAGTTCTGCTCATACACTGAATTGTCTAAACTGAGAGAAAGAGTGCTGTCCCAACCATTCTTTGGAAAAACAAATAAATTTAATCATCATTACTAGGTTCAGGCATTTCAGGGTGATCTATCATGAAAACTACAGTATAAATAGAACAAAAAGTGTTGCACTAAATTACAGTACATAAATCAAATAGAGAATGCCTCACTGAAGTTCCTATTCAACTTGCAGAACTATTCATACAACAAAAGAACAGAATAGGAAAGTTATAGCAAAATCACTTTGGAAATGTGTCATTAAAGACTGTCTGCGTGCTTCTGTTTTGATGATTTATGTTTACAAAGAACTCAGTGTTATGAATAATTGATTTTTGTTATAACTATGTGAAGAGGAAATGCAGAATGCTTTTCCTACAAGCTTGTTAAACAGTAAGATTATATTTTTTGCAGATTCAATAGTAATTTACATCTTAAAAGTTACAATGAAACATAGAATATGCTGAGTTGGAAGGGACCCACAAGGATCATCAAGCCCACCTCCTGGGCCTGCACAGGACATCCCAAGAGTCACATCATGAACCTGAGAGCATTGTCTAAATGCTTCTTGAACTCTGTCAGGCTTGGTGCTGTGGCCATTTCCTGGGGAGCTGTTCCAGTGCCCAAACACCTTCTGGATTAAGAACTTTTTCCTGATATTGAATCTAAATGCTTCTGACACAGCATCAGGCCATTCCCTCAGGTCCTGCCACTGGTCAGCAGAGAGGAGAGATCAGTGCCTGCCCCTTCTCTTCCTCTTACAAGTTGTAACTGCAGTGAGGTCTCCCCTCAGTCTCCTTTTCTCCAGCTGAACAGACCAAGTGACCTCAGCCACTCCTCATACAGCTTCCCCTCAAGGCCCTCCACCATCCTTGTGGCTCTCCTTTGGACCCTCTCTAATGCCTTAGTATCTTTTTTCTGTTGGGGTCCCCAAAACTGCACACAGGACTCGAGGTCAGGCTACAGCACTGCAGAAAGACATAACCAAAGGATTTAACCAAACACATGTATATTTGAAATATCTACACATATTTTTGTGCATCAAGGAAATCAGATTCAATTTCCTTAATCTTTGAATCAGATTATTTCAAAGAAAATAGCATTCACCTTTCAGAATTACACTTCTCAGCAGGAATTATTTAATGTCTGTAAAGAGCATTTTTGATCTCCGTGACTGAGTTTTCTAAATTCACACACAGAGTTCTGGCCCTTGAGCAAACTGAAAACAAGATATTCAGAGAGATCTCTCAATAAGATTCTTAAACTGTGTTTTAATCCAGTCAACGAAGTAGCAAAAGAGCTCCTCCCAAGAGTCCTCCTGGACAGGCACAAGATTTTTGGATTGTCTTATATATGAAGACCACATTGAAATGCCTCTCCGTATTACCAGATGTCCTGTACCACCAATATCTCATCTCCTATATTCTATGCTACAGCCTTCAAACACTCATCATGTATATCTTCTAAAATGTTTTGGCTGAAAAGTAAAGTTCCTTTAACTATTCTACTTGAATATCGAGAAAAATCAGGTTTTGTTTGTAAATTTCCTATTAATTAGGTTTTACCAAGATCACTTCTACGGATATAATTGAAAATGTAATTCAGCCTTCAATATAAATTCTGGGAGGCAGACAAAGGAGAAATAACACCACAAAATTTCAGATTATGACATGTTAATAAAAGTGCTTTGGGAGGAATTTTCCATGTACCTGTCCCATCACATAAAAACAACAGAAAAAAACCCCTGTATGCAAACGATAATTAAAATAATTAAATATAAGTGCAAAATCTGTTTTTTTACGATAGTAAACTCCTGCCTAAACTTCATTTCAGCCCAAAACTGAGTTTTTGAAGTAACATTATTTTCAGGGACCATCTTAAATCTAAACCCATTAACCTTTCTAATACTTAGATACAACTTCTTTTCTTTTCTTCTTTTCTTTTTTTTTTAATTTACAAATACAGCTTATACTGCCTATAAACACATTTTTGTTTTTAAAGCAAGAGAATAAAACCCTGACTGGGCAGAGGAAGAGGTTAGTAATAACACATTTCTAAAATACTGCTGTGAACAGTTCAGGCTCTCATTACAAAGAGGAAAGTAGGAAATTAGCTAGTTGCTTTCTGGCTCATATATAAATATTCATATGCACGGTTAACGATTTTAAGTCCTGCTGGGCAGCACAGCAAATTTTAAACTAATCCATTTGTCTGGTTTCTTTCCTTAGCTGCCCCTTGTTTGCTCTGGCTATGAGAATCACTCGGGCTGACCCAAGCACCTTGCTAATGAATTGCACTTCATCGCTCTGAAGTGAGCACGAAAGCATCAAGAATTCACCAGAATATCTCAGTTCATAGGAGAATCTTAAGCAACAGCTTTTCGCACACAAATACAACCAACCCACCCCCCAAAAAACCCCTTTCACAAAATATTTTGTCTTAGTTTTCTTTTTAGTTGACTGACTTTTGCATCCCAGAGGTGCCACATGCTGCTTCACACATCTGCGCACAGCCTTGGAGTTCCACACATGACTGCAACAACACATAGCCATCTGTAAGTCATGCCACAACATGTCACAAAAATAAATGCCTCCTAAATGTAAGCACAACACAGGCCAAACACAGCTCTGCCTGCCTGAAGTGCCTTTCCTCATAGTAGCCCCTCACTGGATCTGCACAGGAGCCTCCTCTCAGCACCTTTTCACTTCTAGAATTCTGAATAGGAGCAGAAACTGCTTTCCCTTTATGGCCTGATCTTAAGTAGGATGATCTTAAGAAGGAACATCAGTTGCTGAAAGAGGAGGAGCTAACATTATTAAAACCGATGTACAGACTGGATACACTTATTTCAGTATCTCAACATGAAAACAAAAAGAAAAAAAACACAAACCAGGCAATATTTGCTTTAACTGTTAAACAAAAACGCCAATGCCCATAATTATCTAAGACATAAACACACTGTAATTACTGAGCATCATGCATAATTTTACTGGAACCCAGAATTTTTTTCAATATGACAGAACTGCTAGATTCAAAGTGCCAAGTGACAGGGAAAAAAGCTCACTGTGAATATTAAAGACCGTGATACAGATGCAACTTTTAATTAAAAGAACGAAGTACAGACAACAGTAACTACTAATAAAATTAAATATCAAACAAAATACACTGAATATTACCATTTGTATTATTCATATATACTGCATCACATATATATATAAATAAAGCATCTAAAAATAAATAACTATCTCTTGATCGCTTTGTATGAATTGATGTGCAAATGTATTTACTGTGTTCTCTGCTACTGCAAATAGCCAGAGCCAGGATAAAGCTGTCTCCCATGGTGTGGCTATTGCTACATTACTAAAAATTACTTCAGTTTCTTGTGTTGGTGTCTATGTTTTTAAAACAAATACAAGCATAATACTGTTTATTTAAAATTATTTATGCCAAGAAGATAATGGCAATGTCACTACTGACAGAGCATATACCCTGCCTCCTGGCCAGTTTGGACTTGTACAGTCTTTCTCCATGGGAAAGAAGAGGGGGGAAATCAGCTGCTGGTGATAACATCCTAACAAATTCAGAGTAACTGGCAATTCCTAAACAGGTTTGATGTGGGAAATTTATGTTCTGAAAGAAAGACAAAGCAGATTTTAGCTCTAAAACAATACTGAGCAAAAAGCCTATCATCAGCTGACAGTTACCTTTTATCTTTCATGCAATTATTGTCTGTGCTGTTACATATTTTATCTATTCGTTCATATTTTCAAATATTCAACAGACATATAATTCCCCTGAATCATACCACCAAATCACCAAGTATAAAATTATTGATAATCAAATCTATATTTGAAAATGTAAAAAAAACTATCTCCCTTCTTTGTAAACAAATAACTAGCTTATTCTAAGACATTTTAACTCCACTAAGAAGTTCAACATTAATGTCAAATCACCTACAAAGTCACTAGGGGAAAGGCAGAAGAAGATGAATCTAAACAGACTGAAGGTATCTGTTGTAAAGTACAACTGTGCAAAACCAGCTAATTGTCACAAAAAGGGTTGTTGAGGATGCTGAACCATTTCAAAACGCCATTCTGATTGTCATCTGGTGGAACCAGACTACATATTCCAGTGTGACATAAAAAAAAAAAATTAGTTTAATTACCTTAGAAGTTATATATTTGCCACATTACCATATGGGTAGGAGAGTACATAGAGGAACCTATCTCTTCATGACCTATTGGCTAACTTTATTTAAGAATAATGCACAGGCTCTGTGTAATTAAGAAAACCCTGTTGCCAGATTTGCAGCACATAAGACCATAAAAATTTTACATTGGTACTTCCCCTGTAATAAGGTTCAGAGTTAAACATTTTAGGAAGTTATCCTCTTTTTCAGCATTTTATCCTCTAAACAAAAATTTGCAATGCCACCAACTGCATGGCACAGACATATTGCTGTGTTACTTATGGCTGCTTCTTGCCCTGGTATATCTAGTGTGCTAGATCCCTATCTCCATATCAGTCTCAGTGTGTCAGGGTTTTTTTCAGGGTAAGTTGCTAATAAGCATGATAAATACATCAGAATCTGATCCGCCATCCTTTTGAGTTGAAAATGCTAATCACACTTTAATGAGGCTCAGGGCACTTTCCATCACAGGCCAAGATGAGTCAATAGCATGCTTCCTGTTCAGGCTGTCACAGTGATGTTTTACCTGCAATTCCTGCAATTACATGCATATCTTCCATGTTTCAGCATTCAGTTACTTTCTCTATGTTGCACATATATCCAAGGTCAAAGCTGTTTTCAAATGGGAACAAATGCACCATCACAAAAAAAAAAAAAAAAGGAAAAAGGCAGCATTGAATCAGCCTTGAAACAAAGCGCAGGCATGCAAAGCAAGCAGTCAGAAAACACTGTGCTAAACACACACCTGATGTAACTGAAATCCCTTTCTCAGATCATAAAAAGGGCCAGATTTTAGCTTGCCACATGTAGCAAAAATGAAAAGTTCCTAGAAATCCTCACCCAAATTAGAAATTAAATAACCACGAAGCTGGGAATTTGTTCAACACAAATCAGTTAACAGACAATGTGTGTCACGTAGCTGCCCTTGACTGATCATGAGGTAAGAATCTAGTCAGAGGCTTTTATTGGAAAATCATTTTTGGCAGTGCCTACTACAAGTGAGAATGAGGTTTGTCGCTTTGACTTGGACCCCTGGTGCGAGGACACGAGGCTTGACTCCATGTTGATCAGAAGGCTGATTTATTATGATATATATTATACTAAATACTACATTACAGCTATACTAAAAGAACAGAGAGAAGAAGATCAGAAGGCTACAAAGACAAGAATAGAACAGGAATGAATAACAAAAATCTTGTGACTGCTCACAGCCTTGGCACAGGTGGCTGTGATTGGTCACTGATTGAAAACAATCCACATGGACCAATGGAAGATTCACCTGTGGCACTCCACAGCAGCAGATAGTTATTGTTTACATTTCTTTCCTGAGGCCCTCAGCTCCTCAGGACAGGAAAAATCCTAGCAGAGGCTTTTTCACTAAAAATCCTGGCAACATCTCACCCTTTTAAATTATTAAATTAAATAGAAAAAGAAATGTTTGCAATCTCTTCTACTAGGGCTTTGCCGAAAAGAGAACAACACCTCTTGAGGTTCATCTGTTGCCAATCAAAATCTCAATCATCTGCTGATGTGGAATGTTCAGGGAAATTCTTCACCTGTAGAACATTCAGGGAAATTCTTCACTTATCAAACATCTAATTATATCGTATCACTATAACAATCTTAAAATATAAGAAAATGCAAAAACTCATGCAAAGAAAGTTCATTGTTTCAAGTCCAAACAGCTGAATTTCAGGACAGAGTCCATGGACTGAAGATGTTCTTCTTTGACATCTCTGGAAGTCCCCTTTGGTCCTGAAACAGGCTTGCAGAATTCTGAAACAAAGAACTGCTAAAGAAAACAAGAATTATCAAAAATCCATTGACAGTCATCAAACAATTCAGAGAAAATTTCTGGAATGCCCTGGCCACAGCCCTTCATTGAACCACTTGGCCTGAGGCTAATTTTTAGCTTTTCAATGCTTTTGAGCTGCTAGCTCTTTCCACTTTTCTTTATAATTTTTTTTTTTTTTTTTTTTTTTTTTGAAAGAAGAAGAGTAGCAGCAGCAGAGGGTCTCCAGGACCCTTCGGTGGCCCTGGTCCTGGTGGACGGACCAGAGAACCCAGACCTGGCTCACAGAATGGTGGCCCAGGTCCCTGTGGGGAAAGCAAAGTCCCCAAACTGAGCACTGGGCGGGGCAGTGGCCCCGGCCCAGGAAAATGAGCCAAACGGCCCAGAACCAGCCTGTGAGGCGGGCTCTGTGTGCTCACAACCTGGCAGGACCATGCTGCCAGTGTCTTCAGAGCAGAAATGACCCACTGCTTCCTCCCCCCAGCAGCACCGGTGCACACCGGCAGCTCGGGAAGAGAAGCTTTCTCAGGAATTGTCATCCCAGATCTGAGGGTTTCTTGTCCCCAGAGCAAGCGAGCAATGCTTGCTTCGCTCTGTTTCTCTTGCTCCTGCAATGAAAATGCCACTGCTCCTGCTTTCTGCCCCTCGGCACCACCCCCATCCCCACTGGGCTGGGAACCAGAGGCAGATACCACAGGAGCCAACTCCCCCACGCCGCTGGGGCGCTCGGGGGGAGGCAGGCACCCCAACCCCCAGGGAGAAGCCCCCGACCACACACGAAGTGACCCAGAAACCATACTGATTTTGAACACAGCCAGCCGAAATGCTCCTGCAGTTAGCTGGAGGGCCACGCCTCCTCCACGGAAGGACAGGCTCTTCGCAGGGTCTGATGTGAACGATGGAGCTCCGGAAACCTGCGGGACAACTGGGGTGGGTGGTGCGGGCAGCACGGGCGCTGGTGTCGACTCTTGAGTCGAATCCGTGGGCTCAGCACCATTCTCGGCAAGCTCTTGCACTGCAATTGAATCGGCAGGGAGCGGCGGGACAGGCGGGGGCGGCGGGCTCGGAGCCCCGTCCCCCCCAAGAGAAGGAGCGGGGCGGAAAGGCAGCTCTGTCTGCTCCGAAGGAACAGAGAAAAACTTTTGCTCAGCTGTGGGCAGTGCGGGGGGGCTGGGAACCCGCGGTTCGTCTTTTTGGAGAGGCTTCTCTCGTGCCGAACCTGGCGGGTACGGAGCGCGACCAAACCAGGCCACGACGTCCCCCGCAGCCTTCCTTTTTTCCAAAATACAGAAAAAAAGCCATAGGTGCACTCCATATATTGTTGGGAGTGTAACACCCTGGTCCATTGTCCAGTCAAAAGCAGCGTCCATGAACTCCCAAAGATATAAATCGAGGGAGTATGCTACATTTGTAAAAAATCCATGAAATTTTGCCCATCTGAAAAACTCAACACACAGTCTCTCCCACAGACTATTAACTCCGTCCTCGCGTCCCCATCTGTGCCAGAGTTTAATAACTTTCTCCTCTGACGCAGTAAACGGAACCTGAGCTTCCGAGGGTACATTTTTCCAACTTTCCTCCCACCTTTTGCGAATGGCAGGATCTTCAGGAAGGGAAAAAATAACAGTACCTTTAGACAGTGTCCTTGTGGATCCAGCTGTGCAGCTCTGCTGCTCTGCGGTCTCTGGACACAATCTCCAGGAAAGTCCAACAGGTTCTCCTGTTCGCCTTGGCTGTGAACTCTGCCCATCTTCAGGGTCTCGTTTCTTCAGCTCCAGGCTGGGCTCCGTGGTCACTCTTGGGGTGACCATCAGTTTCACACGTCCAGGGTTCACCAATTGTCGCTTTGACTTGGACCCCTGGTGCGAGGACACGAGGCTTGACTCCATGTTGATCAGAAGGCTGATTTATTATGATATATATTATACTAAATACTACATTACAGCTATACTAAAAGAACAGAGAGAAGAAGATCAGAAGGCTACAAAGACAAGAATAGAACAGGAATGAATAACAAAAATCTTGTGACTGCTCACAGCCTTGGCACAGGTGGCTGTGATTGGTCACTGATTGAAAACAATCCACATGGACCAATGGAAGATTCACCTGTGGCACTCCACAGCAGCAGATAGTTATTGTTTACATTTCTTTCCTGAGGCCCTCAGCTCCTCAGGACAGGAAAAATCCTAGCAGAGGCTTTTTCACTAAAAATCCTGGCAACAAGGTTAGTGCTGGTTTTGGCTGGGACAATTTTCTTCACAGTAGCTGGTATGGGACTGTGTTTTTGACTGTGCTGGAAACAGTGTTGACAATTCAGGTATGTTTTGCTTGTTCATAGAAACAAGTGCCAATAAGAAGTTCCAGTATTTGCACTATTCAACGCAGTGCATCCCAATCTGACAAATGTCTCCACTTAGCTCTACCAGGAGGTGAAACTCTGTGTTACTAAGGATAGACTTGGGCAATAAGCAGTACACTGCTGCATGGCAACAGCTGGGCACAATGGATCTTTCTGCTTCCTTGGTTCAGAGCAATACATCAGACTGAACCTACTGACACAAAAGTTTGTGGCACTCCTCTTTTCAAAAAAAAAAACCCTCCATCTCCTAAGACCCAGCTCAATTCCAAATGACACAATCAGAGACTATGGACAACAGTATCCTAACCACTTTCTAGGTTAACATACTCTAAACCCCCCCTAGTTTCACATGATTGTTTTCATTCTTTAAATAGATGTCAAATTTTTATACACTGCTAGCTTCACTCACTGAATCCATCAGCTGACTGACAATACTTTAACCTTAAGAAAAATCACAAGTATCTAACCCAGGGTTGTTCTCTATCATAAGGCATTCTAAAATACTTAGTATGCAAAAAGACACATCGAAAATAGTATCTGCCCTTGTTGACTTAGTAACTGTGTGATGAACACCATGCATTAAGCACAGCACTGTATGAAAAATCTAGTAAATTTAGCTGCCCATGCTCTTCCGATTATAACTTGGCTGCCTGTTTTATCCAAAGCTGACCACTTAGCTAAAAATTAAAATCTGCAAAGGCAGAAACCGGACAAGTGAAGTTTGCCATTATTTTTTTATTAAATCATCACAGAGAAAAAGCAAGGAAGACTATAACTTAAAAATCAATAAACTGCTAGTCAGTACTATAATGATATACCCTGGCATTACCAAGATGTACGGAATACTATTCACAAAGGGTACTAAATAAAAAATACAGAGGGATATTATTAATTACTGAAGAAAATATGAAAATAAATAAATTTAGGAAAAAAAAGAAAAAGGCAAATATAAGGGGAAAGCGATGGAATGAAAAATAAACATAGGAAAACGTGTCCCCTTTTTGTCAAAATATGGAACCTTATAAAGAGTTTTTTCTACTCTTATGTTTTATCTATGCACACAGGCATTTTAAAAAGCTTGCTCTTTAACACAAAAGAGAAACCTACTGGGAGGGTGAGCAGTTGCACGAATTCATCACTGTTAAGTTTTTCACCAGTGAACTATGCACTTACTGACACTCAATACAAGGCTCCAACTTCTCTGACACATAGCATCTGTAGATTCACTTGTCACATTTAGAAACACAGCTTGGCCTCCAAACATATTATTAATGGTTTTGTTTTCCACTGCTATTTGCCAAGTTACTTCTCTTCAGCAAAAACATAGAGCTTTTAATTATTATTGTATCAAAGTCTAACTGTACCCTGTTTAATTTCCACCATATCACTATGTTAATCAGAGCACTTTAGCTAAAACAGGTAAGCCACAGAATCTGAGATAGCTTTTCACATCTTGTCTGCTACTTGTTTGCTCATTTTTAAACTACCTGGCAACAACCTGCATGATTGCACAAACACTTGATTTACATTTATTTAATACTGGAAACATGCTATGGGGATTTTGTGGTTGGGTGTGGTTGATAAAGATACCTTATCTTGAAAAACTGAAAATGTTTTATACTTCTTTTTCTTGACATGTCTCAGCTATAAAAAATGAAAAAAACCCACCATGCCTTTTTTTCTCCCCTCTAAAATACAAATGTAATTAACAGCCTGCAGGCTTTAATTTGTCAATGTGTTTTTCTAATGTAAGACTAACAGTCCAGGTTAATTTTATTACTTCTGGACAGGTGTGAAGTGTCACTGTATGTTAACCAAGATATGTCACTGTACAGATCTTGGTTTCAGATATGAAATAAAGCAACTCCTAGATTATCACTTATTTTCACACCACATTACCCTTTTTAAATGGGTGTGACATATAGAACAAGAAAGTGAAATAGAATCCTCCTCACTTTGACATCAAGCTATCATTTTGTCTCTCCCTGGGACAAACAGAAATGCAACACAATAAATTTCACTGCAGCACTCTTAAATCAAATGGGTCTATTATTTACACATTACTATCATTTACAGATGATGTATTTAGGCATTTCCATCCTTAATCAATAATGATCTGTCTTTTCATTTTTTCTTGTACAACATGACAGTATTTTAGTACACTGTAAACCCCAATCTGCTCAGTGGATTTAGTGGAAAGTAGCTGGATTTACTGTGGGAATTGTGCAGGAAAAACAACAGCATTCTCAGGAGGTTCAAAACAACTTTTTCCTGCAAACTTCAGACCATTCTGATGGAATAAGGCACTTCCCACCTGATTGTTTTGAGCCAATCAACTGTTCCTCTGGTCTCCTTCAATACACTAGGCACTGTATTTATTTTCCTAACCTCCCAGTGCAAGATGCAACTTTGCTTTTCCATAAAATTCAGTGAATTTGAAGAAAAGGCTTTTCATTGCCATACTGAACTGATAGTTTGTTCCATTATCAGTCTGGATGCTCCCAAACACCTGGTCTCTGCAATTCTTTATTGTAAGAACACTCCTGGTGGTCAGTCTAAGTTTCAGCCAAGAGTTTTAACTTCTTTACAAGAAAGTAGATGTGGTGCATGGACCATGTAATTTGATTTTATTTCATAAGACGGTATGCATTCCAATTTATCTTTGTTAAGCATGAAAATATGCTGATTTTTAAATGGAAAAGACCAGCTAACGCATTGCAAAAGCTGGAATTCAGGGATCACTTTGCAGTCTGTGTTTTTGTGACCTCCTGGATTCCAATGAATTAGAACCAGAGATGAAAGCCTCTGGGCGGTCAAGTAGTTTTCTAACAGCCAAGTGTTTATCAAAGAATAAAAGTTTAATTAAATACACAAAGTGCCTCAATTACAATAGAGCTATAAAACATTACTTGATTATGTCGTGTATGTTCAATATCACCCCTCTCATATCTGCTACCCAATTAAAGTTTTGTCTTTATGTTGCACATTGGTGGCCAGGACTTCCACTTCTGAATATGGACAAAAAAATCATAAATGTTACCAGCTGAGTAATTTATTTTGTACCAGCAGGCCCTGTAAATCTTGGTGCTATGAGCTTAGCATGTCTGAAACCTTACAATCACAAGCTGAAAATAAACAATGTTAAGAACATGAGGAAATTTTATGCCAGTTGAATCCAAGGTGTACATAGATTCCATAGATATAATCATTAGCAACTTTCCTATTTCTTCTGGAAATCCCTAAATTAATCTCAATGTGAAATCAGGTTAAGAAATAATTAAGCGGATTTTGACTTATCATTTAATATAATCAAATTACTTATTACGTAATTTGTAATTTTCAACATAAATGTGAACATTGCAATTCATGTCTCTTTAACCATCAAAGCAAAATATCAACTTTAGGGCCTGAATGTTGAAAATAACTGTATAGAAATTTTGTCAAAGCTCTACATGGAAGCTAGGGGAGTGATATATATATTCACAGTAAAAGGTGTAGAAAACTGGAGAAAGGTTCAAGTTAAAACATGTCTCTAAAGCCACTTTTCTGCTTTAGAACTAACACTGAAGTTAACTCAAACCTTCTATGTACTTCAATCCATCCTTCATAAAACACAGAATCATAGAATTGTTTGAAAAAACCTCTAAATTCACCAAGTTAACCCAGCACTGCCAGATCTACCACTAAACCACATCCACAAGCACCACACCCACGTGCCTTTTAAATAACTCCAGGGACAGTGACTCAAACACTTCCCTGGACAGCAGCCTGTTCCAACGCTTCACCTTGTTTCAGTTACCTCTAGAATATTTTAGGACAGCATTTTTTCCCCCCTCTGTTTTCTGAAATATTTATTATATTCATTAATAAACGTATGCTGTGGGAAATTATAATTAAGTTGGGCTTATTCTTAGCACTCACAAGCCCTAACCAATACCATCTACTCATTTATTCAGTCAGGGAATGGAAGGAAACTATTATACAAAAGATTTTTTTGGTTCTTTTTCTCTATAGCTACCTTAATGTTTAATCAAAAGGCAGAAAGTTGGTTCTATTTTCCACATAAAATAATGCAAGTAAAAAGAAATGAGGAATACAGCATACACCTGTTGTTAGCAAACTTGCCAAGCGAGTTATACATATTCATGAGAGAAGGTTTCTACAGACAGACGTGACCTACATTTAGACTCAAAGATGCGTGGAGAGATGGGCACATACAGCACAGCATTTACTGACTGCTCCTTCTTAGCAGATTTTGTGTTATAAACAGAAATCTCTTAGATGTAAAGAGGAACACCAAGGGGCTAACGAGGAGGAAGGCTGGAGAAAACAGATAATAATTACACTGTCCTGGTCTAGACAAAATGTTACACTAGCAAGAGAAGATTTTACTGTTGAGAGCACAATTTCTGATTCTAGATGTGACAAATGAACAAACAGAAAAATAAGACCAAAATATAAGAAGCAGCTATGCCAAGATATCTGATAAACTGTAATGCAGAGACTGTGCAGGTAGTTATTAATTCCTCCCAGTCAGACCTTCATGCCTAATAAAAAAGTCCCTGGCACAATTAGGACAGACAATAATTCAAACTTTCCCAGGGTGGCTATAAATAACTACTTACCAGAATACGGAACAGACTACATTTATTTTATTAATATCTGTTAATTACCACTAAGAATTTAGACTAATGTGTTGGGAGTAACATCCTGACACTGTAATTGATTTGAGTATTTGCTCACAATATTCTACGCATTTATGTGTGTTTGTCTTCAGGGCTGTTGCTGCTAAAAATGCCACTGAAATTATCCAGTCTCTTATTCATGAAACATTCTAATTACTACCTTATGCTCTTCATTTTTTCCATTACTGCAGGCAACAATGAAACGTGTAATTTCATTCTATTCTTCTCTTTGCTTTCTCACCAAAAAATCCTACCATGCTTAGTCACTACTAAGTGAAATAACATTAGAGCCACATCTCTAGCATCATTTTCTAAATACAACAATAATAATAAATACCATACTTCCTCACTTTTCAATAGATCCCACTGTAATAAATGCTCTAAATTTTCACTCTTCAGTACGTTTCCAGATTTTCAGCCATCTATGTTCAAACACAGTTTTATTTTAAGAAAATATACAGTATTCTGCCACTTGTATCTGAAGCAGGTATTTAACTGCTGACTTACTCAGAGTCAAATGGAGACTCTGAAGATTTGACTCATTCATCTCAGGTAGTGGTCCATAATTAGCAGTCTGATGCTCATACAACATCCTCAGCACCATGTTACCTTTCAGATTTTTGGAAACTTCACCTCCCAATGCTGGCAAACACTGACTTACACAAATATACAAATGTAGATGGTATTCAGGTGATTCTCTTTTAGGTCTAAAATACAATCTTTAGCTCTAAATGAGCTTTTTTCCCTTGTACCAATAATTACTACAAACAAGCAAAACAAAGCTTTCACAGAATGAGATTCTAGAGAAGAAAGTATCATAGAGAAGAGACTCAAGGGAAGGATTAAGGATTCAGTTTTAGGTCCTGATATTTTTATTAAGCATTTAACTAATTAGAAATTATGAGTGATCAAGCAGAAAACAAAGTAAAGGGATTAAACCTATATTTTTTTCTCTACTTGCTTCCAGAGTTGAGTTTCTTTAAAAACAACAACAAAAACTAATTCCAAAAAAACATGTTTGTGTTTCAACTTACAAAGGCCATAGAAAACTACAACAATGAGCTAGAAAAGAGGACAGGTTAGAGAAAATGTCAATAGACAATCAGTTTCAGTATCGTCTTTGCTGTTCATATTTCACAATAAAGACAAAGTATAAACATGTAGTTTAAATATTCTGTTTTCAGTTTACTTTAGTTCTTGCCAGCTGTGTGCTCCACCACTTCAATAATAAACCTCTCCTTTTGTCTAATTCAGGACAGCGATAATGTTTCTGGATACCAAAGATCCACTGCTCCAATGTGACTCCCAGTAGTATTTAAAACATACGGCTTCTTGAGTATGCTTCAAATATGTGTCCTAGCTGGAAGGTTAATTAAACTATGATTCTATCTGTTTTTCCAGTTGTAAAGGTCAGTATCCAGATTGAACCTACACTGAAATGAAATTAACCTTTTGCATTCAAAGAAAATAGATGTGCTAAAACCACTGAACTGTGATAGATCCAAGCACTACAGCACATAACTCTGCTTACTCATCCATATTAGAGACAAACTAAGGAGGAAAGATAAGGACAAACTGACAGAACTTCTGAAAATGATGCCAATTAGCAGGATGATGAATATAACCTCATACTGGAGAAACTTTACCGGTGATAAAAGATGAAAATATAATCCCCAATAACAGTTCCAATATGATTTCTCTTTTAAAAGTAAAATGCACACATGGTCTAGTTGGACAGGACAGTGGAAGCCCCTTCCCCTTATTTGCAAAAAGACAGTCACAACGACAGTCCCTGTGAAATGAACATCTCAGCCATTAAATTCTCTCAGCCTGCACTACTCACAGTGAGCACAAAGTGAGATCACTTCCTTCCCTGCATTATGCTTCAGGGAAATTGGATTAAAATGTGCTCAGAAGACTCAGATAAAAGCAGAAGATTAAGTGCTACACAGGTAAAATATGTTAAGCTTCTGTGATGTAAAGGATCTATAAGGCAAAGAATAACAGCTCTTTGTGTAAAGGAGATCCATGTGGGAGAGAAGTCATGTAAATGCCCCAGCTCTTCTCATACAACAGATAACACCATCTCCCTGGGGTCACTCTCTGACTATGATAGGTTCTCATGGCTCAACTGCCTCTGCAAGTAATTAGAAGGAAGAAATAGCACAGCTAGATGTTCTTCCCTTCTCAAGTCTGTATTTCAGCTACTCAGTAAGAATATCCACCATGTAAGAAGAGAGCAAGTGAGCTTGACTCCTAACTGCAGAAATATTAAGGAATACTTCCAGTAAAAAAAAAATACACTTAACACAGCCTTGCTGTCAGTCCCTCAGTGGTGTCATGACAAAAATTAGCACCAGGAGCCCAAATCAGCTACAGGATGTGAAAGATCCAAGGAAGAAATCCCCATCCTGCCTCTGAGATGCTCAGTCAGTACCAAGAATCCATTGTTCCACTTAAAACATAAAAAGAACAGATACTTTTATACCACTCCAGATCACTTCTGCAACGCACTCCTGCTCTTTGAGTGCCCTCGTGGATGCACCTTTTAGTTCATATTTACATCAGCTTCTCAGTTCTGTTTTTACTGTGCACTACTCCAAGGGTACAGCTGGTACAAGTTCTTTTGTGGTGCTAAGAATCTGTGACATGGAAGTGGAGCAGTGGATGCAAAGCAGTGGTTTTACAAATACTGGAATTTGAGAATAGATACTGGGATATTAGTAACTTCCCCTGCATCCTAAAATAAATGTGTTCTAACACTTATAGTTTATTTACCTATTTAATAGAGTCAAACATCTACCTGATAATCCACTGAGGTGCTCCCTTTACTGGCACTGAATCAGGCATCTGAGCTGTGCACTGATCTCCATGACAACAAGCTTGTATATTTGGCGACTAAAAAAACTCAGGTAAATTAAGGTCAATTCACCCTCCTCTCTTACTCCTAGATACTTTAAAAAGCATAAAGAGTAAATAATGACAAATACAAGAAATTGCTCATGATATTTTTAGCGATGAAAATAACACAAAACAGAATGCCATTAAAATGTTTTTCAGTTAATTCAATGAATTAATTATAACAAGATTCATATTTATTAAATATACACTTTAAATGTAATCTGTCAGCTCTGCTGTAACAACTGCTGTACAGAAATTCCACAATACAACATACTTTTTACTTAGAGTAGACAAAACTTTAAAAATAAACAAAAAAGGTGCTTTCCTCTCAAAGGTTCTGTGCCTTTCCCTTAGTCTTACCTTTGCAAATTCATCTTGGCCACCATGAAAAACTATTTTCTTGCTTACCATTAACCATTCATGGCCTTTTCTTCTATTATGCTCTAATCTTCCTGTGAAACAGTTCATTAATTAAGCTAATAAAAAAAATCCTCATTTCATCCTATTCTGAACACATTTATTTTTGTTGGTGTTGGAGGTGAGCAAGTTTTTTTCGTAATAGTATGCTTTGAAAAATGTTTGCTGAACATTCCAATACAGTTCTGAACTAACCTGAATTTAGACATCACTTCTGCACGAGAATCATCATCAGAAACTATATCCACTTAGTAAGTACCCTGCTAATGGGCAGGATAATCAAGAATAGTGGCTCTCCTTCTCATTTCTAATTTAACAGGTCATAGAAAAAAACTATTGTATAGCACACTAGGTACTCCTTCCTTTCTTAATGTCCTTAACTCACCTAACAAAAGTTTCAGAAAAGTTTATTTAAATACTTCAGCTTCTTTTTTAAAAAGATCTTTGGTGAATTTAGTAAAGATCCCAGCTACACTTTGATAAATAAAGCCAGATGCTAAATAGCAATGTGGGAATATAATTTCATATGATGCCAGGAAAGAGGGAAGGAGGGGAAAGGGAGAAGAGTCATGCTATGCATGCCTCATGTTGTGACTCTGAAGAATCATTATACTGACAACCCTATGAGTAGATTAGTGCTATAAAATTTCATTAGACACTACACTCCGTATTGTACAGAAAACTGGAAGGAACTGAATGAACAAGCAAGAACAAGATAAAATACAAATAAAAGGAAAAGCTGATCTTCATTAGTACTAAAGACCCCCATTGGTCCTAGAAATTTAATTCAAGCCCTTTAGATGAAAAGAGATTTCAGAGGAAACATTTAAGGAAATATATACAGTCTCAGGGGCTTTGGGAAAAGAAAGGGAACTATCAACAATATGAACAAATATTAAATGTCTTTTCAGCCTCTTGCCTCCAAGTATAACTTTGTTTGTGGGAAAGAAAGAGAAGATTAACTCCACACAAAGCAAGGAAAGACCTTCACATTTTGGTACTGACAAAATCATAATTCAGCCCAACCATAAAATTAAATCGTACACAGTACCTCACAACTTGTTCTGCTGGGAACTGAATTACAGCTCATTAGTCAATCTTCCCTTTCTGGAACTCTTACGTTTTTCCATCCTTACCCCAGCTGAGTAGCATCTTGACATTGTTAATCAGATCACAACAGAAAATCCTGCATTATGAGAAAGTTATAATATTCCTAAACCAGTATGCTATGACATTCAGTATGTGCATGGTCTTCTCTTGCTGTTCAGCAGTCTAGCCTTATCTTTCCTTGAGCTGAATGCTATTTCCCATTTTGCTACTTTTTCTTTTCTTCCCCCAGGCCTTGAACATTAGGCTCGAACATCAAAATACAATCTAAATCTTTTTGAGTTGGAATTTCTGAAATCTGGGCAAATGTATAGTGCTCTAGAATTTTTGTCTAGGCCTTAATACTGATTTACATGGTCTCATTCCTGTGATTTACTCTCATATTTATCAGTTCTCACACTTACAGTTTCAAAGAATATAGACTTTAATCCTGTGGAAGATTTTCCTGAGGAATGCGTAACAGCACACCAACCATTTTTCTAAAAGCGTTTACTTTGGATGCTATAAAACCCATTTTAAATTACCATATCTAACTTTCAGTATTTGCAGTGGCAAAACAAAATAAAGAAACAAGCAAAAACCCAACTAGCTTTGTACTAGTTTTTTTTTTTTACTTTTTGTATCATGTAAACTTTTTTATATCATATAAAGCTCATATCATAGAAGCTCCCTCCTGAACCTTCAGCCTCAGTATCTTTGAAAGCGACTAATTTCCAGCTGAAAACTTAATTTCTTTACTTGCCTGAATAATTCCTTCTTTTCAAGATTAAAATGGTAATTGCTATTCTTACTACATGACACATGTGGTTTAGCACAATAGTTCACATATAACAATTTTTAATCCAAATTCTTCAATAACCGGTTTCTTTATAAGCCTTTTATTAACTGGCACTAAAAGAAATACACATCCTTTCTGAAAATTATCAGGGAAATGTTATCATCGTGCTAGGCATTGATGAGATCACATCTATAATAGCATGTGCAAGGACATAAACCTGAGGAAGATTAATTGAAACTGAACTGCAGGTAGAATCACTGGAGAAAGCCAACACTCCTAGAAAGTCTTAAAGAGCTTGACTGGTTTAGATCACCAAAATTATGGCCAAAATGGGACAGCTGATATGTATAAAGGTATAGCTGCAGTAGGTAACTAGGGGTGGGGCAATTTAAAATAAACCACAGTTTGCACAAAATAAATGCTTTTAAAATATGCGCAGAGTAAATTTAGGTAGGACACAGAATATTCTGAATTGCTAGAAGCACAGTTTCCCAGTAAAAGAAGAAAACAAATATAACTGTTGACAATAAATCAAAGAATAACATGAAAATTATAACAGCACATGAATGGACTCCATCATGGAGTAAGTCACCTCTAAACATATATTTTATTTTGGAGAGAATGTTTTGTAGCTTTGATTAGAGAGAGTGATTAATTTTCACCAAAAATTGCTGCTTAGTAGGACATTTTTCTTTCTAACAATCTGCTTTTCATTAGAAATATGATTTTTTAAAACTTCAAATTATTAACATCAATAAAACATAAAATTTTGTTTCAAATTTGGCCAATATGTAGAATAATGAATGGCCTGAGTAATGTTTCCAATGCAAAAATTACCCAGGTTTTGGGATTGAAATTCGTATGAAGCACAAAATGGCACAAGCACTTTACTGCCTTCTGCTCTCAAGCAACTGTGTAAGTACAACCTCTCAGAGCTCAAACTCCATGTTAAAAAAGGACAGCTTATTAAAGATTTTGTGGCTGTAACATGCAAAAAAGAGTATAAGTAAGGCAGTTGCGGCAATTAATGCAAGTATCAAAAACCTGGCTCTACATTCCCCTGTTTCAAACACAGAAGCTAAATTTTCAGCTGAAAGCCTAGATACACATTTTTGTTTAACTGGGCAGAAGAGCTCAGTTTTCAGCAAGAAACACACATTTTTTAACACTAGGTATTTTGCTAAGAGCATTCTTCAGGAACACAAGACAAAATTACACACTGTATCCAAGATGGAAATCTAGTACTACATCAAACCTGAGATTAATAGTTAATTCTTTTATAATTTATGATCTCCTGTCCACTGAATAATCCTTTAGTATCAACAGAACTTACCCCTTTTTTTTAGTTAGCCAGTTTCAAAATAATTAACAAACATATAATCCTTGACTCTGTATCCCTCAGTGTTTTCAAAACCATTCAAGGACCTCATTAGCCTCAGAAAGGATTTGGGTTTCTCTAATCTAGCATTTCCCTTTGTTCATCCAAAGGTTATTTCCATTCATTGTTACCTTTTCTTTCTCAAACACATTTGTGATTTTTCATTCTGCCTTTCACACACTAAACACTCCAACAGAACTTTATTTGTGAATATTGACTCAAATGAACATTGAGAGTTTAGCTACTTTAGCTAGTTATATATGTATTGCCTTGTACAGCAATTTCCTGTTAAATTTTAAAACTAGTTACTAGTGTTTGTAATAAATACGCATTTTGTCAATTTTTCTTTAGAATAATTGCCAACAAAACTATTCTCATACAGATAAACATTTTATTCAAAATATACTCTATGCCAACCAACCATTATCCCAGCTATGACACATTTGCACCTTGTAAGATATTTCCATTAAAATTTTATAACTCTATGAATCCTTGATTACCTCTTCTTTTGAAAGTGACAGATAATTCCATTATTTAAATCTTACTCTCAGAAGCTATTATTAAAAGGTGTAACAATAAATGAGATTCTGGCCTGCTCTTTTTAAAATAGCACCATTTGAGTAAATATAGCCAGCTGGACTGACTCCAAATTTTCACGGTGAATTTTGCATCTTGCTACTACTTGAATACTTTGAAGGAGCACAATTTTTAATTCAACCTATAGGAGAAATTAGGCAGCAAAAACTCAGTAAAGGAGACTTCACTAGAGCACATTCATTCATTAATAAAAAAGACCTATTTTATTCATGGGGAAAAGTTTCTTCTTCCCCTGCAGCACTTCTGTACTTCACAGATGATTCCACAACTGTCAGCTCAGTTGACATGAAACTATAAACACAAACTGTTCCAAAATCTGTACCACTTCATATTCAAATTTCATAAACAATGCAAACATCAAAATACAATGGCTTTGATTTTGTAACACCATGCATTTCACTAGTATATTGATTTAAAACATACTAATTTGCAAGATATACCATAAACCCTGTACCTTAGGATACTGGTGAATATCTAAACTCTCACGTCTGTTTATTCTATTCAGCTCTGGTAACAGGATATAACATTGGATTTCCTCATTTGATTTGTGTTCAACAATGAGCACTCAATTAAAAAAAACTGAAATCCACCACGCTGTTAGAACTCTGATTGCCCCCAACCTAAACCAGAAATTAAAAGAGAAACTCAACTTGTGACACTGGCGCAATGTTATAAGCATCAAAGTTAATTTTACTTTCCAAATCAAACCATGTACAGTGGCCAATGTGTCACAGCACTCCTTTAACCCAACAGAATACCAAAATTACAGTCTCTGACAAATAAATAAGTTCAGGTTATGTCACGTGTTTCAATACCTGCAGCTGATATGACACTGCAATGACTCTGCAGTACTGATGAGGTAAGAAACTGAAAAAAACCCCAGCCATTTTATTTTTCCCTAAATTAAGGAGATCCAGAAAGGCTGATATTTTTTCTCTTTTTTAAAAGAATCTTGGTTACACATCTCTGGAACTGACTCTGCCGCTACCTACTGCCTTTTATTGTGCAGATTGCAATGCAGGACACGTGAAGATTTGTCCATTAGTGCATTATCTCCTCTCTATGCTCAGCATTCTGCTTATCTTATCAACCAAATGCAATGGTGCCACCGGTGATTCATTCAGGCTTGATTTACAATACAGAAAATAACATCTAAAATTTCCATTCAATTTGGTAACAACATCAAAGGCTTTAATGCAAATCTACACATGGAGTGTAAAGCTTCAGCTTGAATGATGTGAACTGCTTATCGTTGGTTTCCTTTATTTCACTAGAAAACTGAACCCCATGATGGGGGCATGGCTGGACAGCCATAAAATTGTTATGAAGCCATTGGAATACTGAAAATACACAAAATAATAGAAAGTGCCTGATGATACACTCATGCTCCTGGTGAATGCTGCTACCAGTGCTTGCAGTGAGTCCTGTGCCAGCCCACTGACAGAAGGTGGAACACAACCTGAAAACTCTGAGATATATTTTTAAGTCAATTTCTGGTTAAGTAATGAAAAAATTTGTGACCCTGAACATACCCTTACCCCTACTGTAACAGTCTAGGCATGGTTAGAGCTACTAAAGTAAGAATATTACTTTTAGAAGCTAATTTTTATTTTCCTAGTAAACTGAATCTTTTATCTCTTCCTAGCTTTTTTTTTTTTGTAAAAGGTTTTGTTTACCTTCATGCAAAACCATAACTTTTCCTTTTTTAAAACTCCTTTTTCTTCAAAAATATACTTAAATCACTCTGTACTTGAATTCCTGTGCTGACTGAACTTTGAAAAGCCAGGTATAATATGGCAAAATTATTTCTTATGTTCATGGATAAATTTGGGAATTTGGTACAGATAATCTTGCTGGTGCCACGGAAGAATTGCAAATTTCCCACTAGATGTAAGCAATTTGTGTCTTAGCTTGTTTTCAGCCATTTGAGTAGTGGAAAAGAGAAGCAATGTATACCCAAGTAGTTTATTTAGGGTGTTATTTTTAAACCATTAAAGTATTACATTAACCTCAAGAATTTGATCATATGGCTGGATGTAGCATTACTTATAATTCAGTGCTGACATTTTAACATACACAACACAGCATATGCTCATATTTAGCAATCTATCAGGAATTAAATGTCTTTTTTTTAAGCTCACTAAATTACTGGAATTAATAAGCTTTTTATAATCTCTTAGTGCATACCTGAAAGAAGTAGTATTATGGTTAACAAGAACCTTGACATTTCAACTTGGAAGTTATGAAACCTAGCACACTTTGGCATAGTAAACATACAACAGAATAAGAAATTATTACACAAGTATAAAATTATTGAAAAACTTTTTTTAAATACTTGCATTTATACATCCTAGTGCCTGTGTGACAGAAAAGAGCAAAAAGCACATTTAGCATTCCTCTGAATCTATGAAGTCCCAAGCTACTCCGAAAACAGGCTGAACATTTCAAAAGTGCTTGAACACAAAACCAAAGCATCTCATTGCTATTATCCCACTTAAAACCCTTAGTTTCAAAATATACTGAGGCTGATGTTAAAAGACAGCATTTTATGATTTTTCTAAATCATAGAAAACCTCTTCCCTATGATAGTATATTAATTGCTTATGCAAATTTTGCAAACAAGAAAAAAACAAATCATGCCTCTAAGTAGGGAATAATTAAGTTAAAAAGTATGTAAACTAAACAGGTCACCTGCAGCCCCGGATTCAGAAGTAGTCTGGCAGTACTCTGCTGCTTTCACATACAGCCAGCATTCAGTCCTTTCTCCCTGCACAGCTGCACATCATGATCACCACCCTTTCAGCTTTTCATCACATTAAAATCACATCAAAAATGTTAATTATTGTTTTCCAGTGAGAGAGCTTTCAATGACAGCACGTGACTCCAGTAAAGCCATTGAATATAAAGTTTTTTCCATGTTTTCATGGTAAGTCACCTGTTTGCCTAAATCATGAAGAAAAATTAAAGACTTCCCATATAAATATATAAGGTATAAAAATAACTACTTTGAAATGAAACTAAGATTTAGATCAGACTTTGGGAAGTTAAATTCCCAGCAAGTGTTACAGTGCATAGGTATTGCAGAGGGTCTGCATAAACTACTCCGTCCCATACCATACCAAAAGAAAAATTTGACTTCTAGCTAAGTGTACCAGGCAATGCCACAGTACTCTGTAAGCAATATACAGTGCTGAGGCATCTCAGAATCAGGTTATGTGAGGCACATCAATTACTTTTGAAACACATATGACTATTCTGCTGCTGAATTCACAGATACAAGAAGACAGGATCAGTCTTTTAGTGATGCTTTTTGTACACACATCACAGAAGATGTGTCTTCAAACAGAATCATGAACCTTTTAGTTTCACCTTTGATTATGCCTGATGTAAGAGTCTCTACTGCCTAAGTACCAAGAACTAGCCTGGGAACAAAATTATTAATTTAACTTCTTCCTGCACGTGTTCAGAAAGGTTTACAAGAAGTGATAATCAAGGATAAAGACTCCTCCAGAGATTCTGCCCTAATTCCAAGAAGCTTTCTGCCTAAGCATTTTCAAAAATCAAAAATTCTTGGTTAAATTTTAATCCAAAATCATCCCCCGAACTCATGCAGTACTTTGATACTAAAAAAATTAAAGGGGGAAAGAAAAAAAAGTCAGCAGTTTTTATTTACACTGAACTTTCACCTCCTTCCTCAAATCCCTCAACCATCAAGTCAGCAGCCCAGGAAAAGCTGCTGTTCTCTTCCCCCTTCCAAAGAATGGTGGAAGTGACACAAGCACAACCTCTGTGAAGGTCAATCACACACATCTGGGTGGGAATCCCAGATGAACAAGCTGACTTTTCATCATGTCCTGGCCTCTCGTTCCTGAAGGAACCAGGCATGGCACCAAGGCAGCAGCCAACAGTGGGATCTGCTGAAATGGAGCAGTTAATGCCACCTGCTACTCTTCAATTCAAATATATTTTCAGCACCCATCAATTTGCTGACTGATTTCATCCTGCTCTGATTATTTGGGAATCCACTGCAGGGAAACCTGAAATTGGGAGCAGTACTCTGCTTGAAATTCTTTTGAAGGTATTTCACATTCTTTAAAAAAAAAAAAAAAAAAAAACAAACAAAAAACAAACAAACAAAAAAACTAAAAAAACCCCAGGTGTTTCAAATACTCTGAGTTTAATTTCTTTAATTTTGACTGTCAAAGGGGTAGAATGAATAATTTTGGAGATAGTACCAGTAAGTGACAATAACTTTTTCCTTTAAAAATTTACACAGTAGCCTAAAAATTGTACAGAAACAGCAAAGACATGCCAGTCCTCAGAGACTCTACAATTTTTTTTAATATGGCCTATGGAAGAGGCATAAAGGGCACTCTTTCTAAATCCATGTAAGATTTGACAATTTATTTCAATATGCATCTCAGTAGGAGCCCAGGGATTTCATTAACAATAACAAGCAGTCATTCTTCACACAACCCAGTAATTAAATCTGAAATTCTGCCAGAGAAATTGGTAAATTTTAAAATTTAATGTTCTATAGATATTAAAAGGAATACAACTGATGAAATTAATGGAAGTAAATACTTTTATCATTGGGCTGGTAAATGACTTATGTTATCCTCTCTTCAGTTTTGGGAAGCATGTCACAGAAATAGAGATTTGTATTATTCTAAAGACATCAGCTGCTTTTGAAGGAGTCATGACTATTTTTATGTCCATCTTTTTTAGATGGAGCAAGAGGTAAAGCTCTCCCATTTAAATTTCATTATTGCTTTCTCATTGTTCAACACCTGAAAAAAAAGCAGAACAATACACAATAATTCCAGTAGCAGCACAATATTTGACTTTTAGGAGCACAGTGAATAATATTAACCTCTGCCATATTGAAGCATCTTTTGATACCAAAATACAAAATATGCCTTATTTTGTATCATACTCACCCTCATATGAAAATACTACGCTTGTAGCTATAGCACGAATTAAACTTAATATGAATTACAAACATATTTGTAAGCTACTTCATATATTATACTCTGATGTGTTTGTTTGAAAGACTCAGTATAAGAAGAGGTAAAGTAATGTTACTGCTGTCCAGGAATTGAGTGATGAATAGGGAAGTCTCATGATTTGCATTTTCAAAACAAGGTACCTGAAAAAGATAAATTAAAAACTACACAATAAAATTTTCTAGGAAAAAAGAAAAGAAATCTTAACAACAGAGGAGCAATCTGTTTTGCAGACCTACATTTTTGCTCCTTGCAGATCTCTAAAATACTAGGTTGGCTTATTATTGATTAGGCCCAGGTTGGCTTATTCCACCAGATCTGACAAGAATACAGCTCATGGCAGTATGAAAGGTTAATTTCCTCTGTTAATGTGCCCATTGCTACTGCCTGGAGTGAGATGAAGGGACTAGGGAAACAGAATTTTAAAAAAATAAGATTAAAGTACTTCCAGCAAGTCCAAGTATATTTAGCTTTTCTCATCCCTCAGTTCACATGCACATATACATTTTAGAGACACACTTTAAACAAAACATGGCTAAGGAGTATTGTTATGAACATATTGTTATAAACATCCATTGAAAAAGATGCCCTTCTACAGCACTAAAATGAATATTTGGTTAGATTTCTCATCTCAGCTCACCAAGTATTAAATGATTACCATCTTGCAACCAAGGGGATTACTCAGGTAGAAAGAGTTGGGTGCTCTAACAAAATCAGTCATGTATCTTTAATTACTGAACCTTCTATAGTGGATTTTCAGACATGAAACTGGTTTTGCCCAAATCTAATCTGAAAATTAGACAAAAATTTTCAAACCAGAACAAAAATATTTCTAATGTTTAGTATTTAAGCTTTGATTAGAAGTGAGACTCATATAAAAATGTATTCATCTTATAAACATCATATCTGTGATTTTAAATTTTTTGAAAAATTATACACAGCTGATAAAATGAAAGGTAAAATAGTAGAAAATTGTGTTTAAAATCGCCCCATCCTCCCACAAGGATATCTGTGCTGTCCGTTACTGAAATTTGAAAATCAAGTCCTACAATAATTCCCTCCCAACTGAAAAGACCTTTAGATCTAGGGAAGACAGATGTGCACCACTGAGGTTGGATGGGAAATGATGGGATGGGAAATGATGAGAAATCAGGAAGGGCAATGTAGAATATTCTGATCATGATTTTCAAGTTCAAAGTGTTTGAAAGGTTTTAGTTTTTACTATTTCAAAGAAGAACATAGAACAATTCTGAAAACTTAAACCTTGACTTCAACTAATTTTTTTAAAACTTTTCTAAGCAAAGGAACTCAACAATGACTCTACTTCTATTAAAAATAAATTTACTTCTTACAACACAAAGCAAAAATCATGGTTTTGTTCAAAAGGTGAGTTTTACAGAACACAATACAAAAATATGTTTCCAAGAAAAAAGAAAGACATTCATTTGCATGAATGTCAAAAACAGATTCACGATTGTGGAAAGTTTCATCACAGATATCTCTCAACAGCATAGGTTTTAGTGAGGATTATAAAGCAGTTTCAACTACACTGTTTCCATTAATATAACAATCTCAGGACATCCAAATCCAGAGGCAGTAACTGGAAGGCTATTAGAGAAAACTAATAGGCTTTCTTGAGCAGACATGTTATTCACAGACATCCTGCTGAATCTAATTTTTTTATATTGTTTTAAAGATAACCTACAGGTCAAATGCATGGGAATACATTAAATTTTCACTCTCAGCTTTCTAAATAATGTATTTAAAAAGCTGTCATTTCTTAGGCTTGAGTTTTGGGCTTCATTTATATTGGGTCTGAAGGGGAAAGGTATGAACATGTAAACCCCCTGGTTTTCAGTATCACATAAATAATTCTGCTCACACACCCCATTTAGAAAAAAAAAACAGTAAAATGTATTTTCTCTCATTCTTTGCCATGGCACAGACAATTTAGCAGTAATTTAATTCTCTTGTCTGATGTGGAAATATTCATCATTTCCCAAAGTATTTATAAATTTTATATTATTGAAAAAATAATGCAAATGTTCTGATTTCTTGTTTTATGTAAATAATTATAATAGCAATAACAACAGTAATACTTGAAGCAACCTGAGGTGGCTAACGGAATAATGTAAAGACTCAGCCAAGAAATCTTGAATCAGTTACATTTCTTGGTGTCTGCAATTAGTCCACGGCAAATAGAAGGTTTATGAAATAACTAAAACAAACCGCAAAACTTTACGTCATTCATGTGTGCCACAAGTTACTGATTCTCAGGTTGTTTTTTTTATAATTTTTAGATTTCAAGGGGTCTAAGCACTAAACTTGAGACTGTGGTAATGTGCAGAAAGCCCTAAAGAAGTGCTCAGCTTGTTTGAACAGAGATGTCTACACCACCACTGACAATTCTGTGGTAACACAGATGTTATTTCATAGGTAAGCTACAAAATAAATTCAAGTTATTTGGAAAAAAAATAAAATGCTGTGAATCAAAGTAGACACCCTACTACCTACAGGGAAAGCTACTAAGGTACATTGGAGAACTGGCTTGCTTTGTTTTTGACAATACTGAATTAAAGAAATATATTTTGCTTATTATTTTACATAGAGCCACAACAGGAGTTTATCCCTATGGAGTCTACTCCATTTATCTTTGATTTTAAACTATATCTCATAAAATAATGTAGAAAAACACTCAAAGATGCATTACTTCATTTAATTCAAGTAAGTACATTAGGTTTTTAAGAGAAGTTCCAACAGATTGTTAAAAATCGTATTTACTTTACCAGAAAGCTATTGCTGCAAATCTGCAAGCATGTCAGAATGCTTTTTAGCTTATTTCTCTGCAGGAGGCAATCTGTATTAAATCAAAATAAAAACTTGTAATCAGAAAAATTCAACCTCTCAATTTAGAACAAAGAACATACAGGTCAGGTCTCATTCAACCCACTACATTGTTTCAAATGTGAAAAAGTCACTAGTGAACTTGGTCTGATCCCCTATGAGCTAACAGAAAACAAAATTCTCAGATAGTCTTCTACCTTTATACATATTTTGATAAAGGAATGGTTTATCTGTACCATGCAATTTAAAAAAATGAAAAATAGGAAACAAAACCTCCAGACAATGGCCCCTAAAAACAAAATTCCTAATGATACCATCTCTAGATTACAGAAAATAAAAGATTTGAAAAATGAAACAGGCTCTTTCCTTGTAGTGATTTTTTTTGATTGTTGTTTAATTAAAGTACATGCTGGACTCCAAATCACATTTTAATGCAGACAGTACATAGGTACATACATAGGTAACCAAACCATGTAAAATTTCCATGTACAAAACTAAGTTGCTTTCAGTTATTTATTTTTACCTGCAATAAACCAATTGCTTTACCAACCCCTTTGAACTGACAATAAATATGCAAAATTGCTACAGAAACGACCAAAGCATTAACTTGTGTTACTGCAACCCACATTGTTAAAAACCTCTTTGCAAATGCTCATCAAACTCTAAACACTGATTGAAAAATCTTTCACGTCTGACCTCACTAAGAAAAGTCATATAAAAAAAGATTTTTTTTTCTTTTAAAGAAGAGACCGTACTTTCAAGACGATACTGTAGTTAAAATTTCTTGATTCAACCCTATAAATGAAGATGTATTACTTGAAAACTTTTTGTTTATGTTAAACAAAAAACTTTTAGGTCACTTACAGCATTAAAAGAAAGTTTTAATGTTCCACTTTGCAGAATTCTTTGTATTTTAATCACTTTTTGCATCCATGGGAAAAAGTTTTTCACAAAGCACATTTACATTAATTATGTCATCCTGTATGTTCTCCAAGTCTATTTTGAGAAAGAAACATGATCAACACACAAGATCAAGCAGGAAAAATGAATGTTCTAATGAATAAAGTACAGCAAGATGACTGTGATTCCTGTCAATGATGATGCACATAAAAACTCAGTTTCCTAAGAACCGACCTTCAAAAACAGAGTAGTGATAAATATCTAAAAAAAATTTTTACACTGTATTTTAAACATACTTGCATGCCAAAAGTGTAGGCACCCATAGAACATTAAAACTGCACTTAGCTAGAAGTGTCAGCACAGTGAATATTCAGCTAATTGATATTGCTTACTACAGAAGCCAAGGTGAACTGTGAATATGGTGTGATAAAGCATTTGGAAGAAAGCAAACTTTCTTTAGAGAACGAGTGAGGTCAGAGTAGTACAAGACACTTATCAAAGTGGAGTTGACATCTGTCAGTATTCACAACACAGTATTCACTTTTTTTCCTCCATTATCTTCCTCATTCCTTTTTCTTTCTCTTTACATAATAACTTTTTAAAATCCTGTCTGAATCATCCTCTAATTATTTTTTAAAATTCCATTATAGGACCTTGATATCAGTAACATCAACTCTGAAATGCATCACTTCAGATACTCTAAACATATAACTTCTATTGGTTTCCTGAAAGGCAGACCATTTTTACCGAAATGCCAAAACAATGACTTAAATCCAAAATTTATCTTCACCCATTTGAAAACACCCCTGTTGATTACAGACCAGGATTTTCAGACAGGGAGCACCATTAGACATTTATGCTACTGGGACATTAGCACTTCTTTAAAAATGACACTGGTGTCGAAGTGGCTATTCACAAGATGAGACCTTCAGCATTTTATAATCTCAGTTCTAAACAAAATGGCCTTAACCCACAACAGCAACAAAACTGAAGGGAAATCATACTTAGTCTACAGAAAATACTCAACTTATATCATACTGCTGTAGTTGAATGCACATAATTATTGATGTTTTGACAATTTAGTAATTATTCATGCAATTATAATTTAAATTGATTAATTGAATAGCTCATTTTTCTGCATTTTGTTTTTATCAGCTGTTATTAACATTTCATAAGCATTAATATTTACAGATGACAAAGATTACATGAAGCAATTAACACATTCTGGAATACTATTACCCAGAGAAAACAAACATCAAACACAATTCAAAAAACACAAGTTTCCATAATACAAAAATTAATTCAATTATTTCAGCATCAAATAGGCAAAATATTATGTAGATAATATAGATACAGTTTTGATGCACCCCACTACCAACAGAGCATCCTGGGAGCTCTCAGAAGCATTTGCACTGCTGCTGTTGTCTTCCTCTACTGTGAGTTTGTAATTAGATGGAGCAGCATCAATGCACCTCTGCTCAATGACCTCAATTACCTCAAATTTCACTACACGTAAGTTTATTCTGCCTGCCTTCAAATCTACTCAAGTCAGAGCTTGTACTCAAGAGGTTCTCTATAAACTACAAAAGGTGAAAAGTCTGCAGTTTTGGAGGTTTTCCTTTTGTTTGGTTGTTTGGGAGGTTCTCTAAGGAGGACACAAGTTCAAATTAATGGCCTGTACGGCAAATGAGCTTTATCTACAACCACTTTATGTCCCACAATACACCTCTCCCCTTTATTTACATATTTCTCTAACATAATTATTCCAATGGCTATACTGAAAATGCCAATAATGGACTGACTGACAGTAGAGATAGCCCTACAACAGATTCCTCTCTGGGACTTAAGGCAATGTGAAGAGACAAATAATAACCAGGAAGAGTAAAATGAGATTGCATGGAATTAATACAATCTTCCATGTCCTTAATTTTATTTTTTTCTCTCAGTATTTGTTCCTTCACATTTTTGATTTTTTTTTTTCCTTTCTTTAACACAGGAAAAAAAGGGAGGCAAAATTTCTAAAAGCTACCAAATTAATTTCTGTGGAAGCAATAAAAGTTCATTTAAACATTGCCTAATCTGTCATTTTCAATTCAAATATTTTATAGCCAACTACCTTTTAAAAAAATACATTTTAATGTGGTTTTTTCATACACAGTTTAGAATCCTAATCTTAAACAAACCCAAAGTCTTTCCAGGACTACTGTTTAGTATCCTGGTAAATGTTTCCTTTGGAAAGAGGAAAATATTTCCTTTAGAAAAAAAAAAAAAAAAACAAAAAAAAAAAAAAAAAAAAAAAACCTACAGGGACAGAAAATCAGAGACAGAAAAAAGCTAACAAAAATATCATAGGGAATATTTCCATTCCAAATTCTGAGTATCACAGACATGGGATTTATGTAACCCCCAACATAAAATCACACAGCAGCCTAAGTCATGTTGTCGGCAAGATTATGGTCTTCACCTTCAGCTTAAATTTCCCCTTCTTAACCTTATCCTATTACTCCCATCGCATACTTTATGCAAGGGCCAGGGGGAGGGAATAACAGATTAACCCAGAGGTAATTAGCCTAACAAGGTCACAAGTAGTTTTTTTTCTCAGTCAGCAGAGTCAACACAAGTGATTACGGTCAGCATCCACATACAGCCATCTTTGACCACATACCCATGTTAATGAAACTGATAGGACTGGCATTTCTAAGACAAATATTTGAACACCTCTGAAATTGCAGCAGGGTGCCTGGTTCATCCAGTTGTCTCCATCTCCTGTGGATCAAACACTAAACTGCAGCCTGTCTGTTGATTCATCTTGAAAAAAAACCTAGGTCCTTGCAATATTTTCTCCTCCTTCCTTGTATTAATTATCCAAAGTTATTAAATCCTTCCACTATCAACCAGGATAAGTCTAACACCTTTGTCTCTAGAGGATTGAACCACCTTACTATTTTAAGTGAAATTTCATTTCAAGTGTTCATTAGTTCATATTAATGAGGCTGAAATAATATAGTAGAAATTGCTTTCACAAAGTTACATGGAAGTTACATACAACAGAAGTCAGTGCTTTAACCTACACAATAATTATGATTCCTTTCCTCTCCTGCACTTTCTGTTGCCATTTTTTGTTTAAAGGGAACACCACAATTCCAGCTGCAATGGCAAGTGTTCAGTGACACCAACAATACCAAACAGAGACATTGGATTTCAGAGATTTCCCAGACCATATTTTTGGAAGAATCTGCTGGTAAAGGTTATATTTTATATGAAGGTATGATATCTCCCCAGACCCTACTCCACCTCAGTTCTCCATCAAAACCACAAAGAAAGGGAAATCACACACGTTGCAGATTTCAAGAGGCCCTACTTAATCTTCTATGCTATCACACCTCTGTGTGATAAAAGGAAGAACGACGGGCTGTCCCTACCCAGGCGAGGTGCTCACATGACAGCCCTGATATGTGCAGGCTCATTATCTGCAGGAAAGCCAGCCCCCAGCCTGGCTGGAACAGAACTGAGTGTGTGCTGAAATGGAGCCACGATGCTCTGGCACGGAGTGGAAGCACAGCTGCAGAGACGTGCTGCACTGCGTAGCCTCCTGGGACACAAAACCAAGACCAAACCAATTTAGTGTTGGGAAGACTTTTACTGAGGAGAGCAAAGCAGAAGAATACACCAGGGATGTATCTAGGGCAATACACAGCTTCCTGTAGCTGTTCAATTTTCTTCTTCTTCCAACCCTGTCTGTAACAAAACTTATGTACTAATATGAATGCGTGAAATGGCTTCTAGGTGTGCACGTACAACCCTATTTTCCTCTTAAGAATATATTTTGGAATATATTTTGCAGCAATCATTACTTAGCAAACCACTTCAGAGTGAGAATGAATCCTGTTGCAGAAACTTAAATGATTAGGTAAAATTTAAACTAGCAGGATTGAAAAAAAAATATATACACACAAACTTACATGCATATATTCATATATTTGCAAGCATGCAAATGGTATCAGTATAGACTATTTAAACAAATTATGCATACATATTTCTGTTTACAGCACTGAGTTACACAAAGTGCAGTAGTCAGCACAGTAGAGAGCTTATCCTTAAGCTGTTGCTGGATCTTGTAAATCAAGCTGGATGAGACAACAAAATACCATACAAGTACTAGAGAACCTCAGGAATGAAAATATGAATAAACTTGCAATTTAACTTAAGTATTACCTTGAGATTTTTAACAAGATAAAGTGCATTATCATCTTCCACCAGCACTTTTTTTCCTTTTTTTTTCCTAACATGATATGCTTTCATAGCTGTCCTTGCTGGTATTAATCTGGAAATGAATGAATGAGCAGAGATTTCTTTGATGCTTGCTATCATCTTGACTTTCCCACTACAGTGAATGTGTTCACTTAATGATGGAACTGAAGGCTTCACTGAGCTAGAATGAGAATAACTCAATTTCATAGTATAAAAAACTTAGGTTAATTACTTCGCCCTGTCTGATTTTCTCATTTTCAAGAACTCATTTGCCAGACAGAAACTAAATGGTGATCTGGCAATTCCTTCTTGTTTCAGCACCTGTAATGCTACATCACACAACCCGGAGTCTTACATATTTTAAATAAGATTTTTATGAACATATGAAATATTTATGGAAAAATAATTTATTGAACTTTCAGTCAAAAGTTATGTGAAACAGTCTAATGCAGTCAGACACAGCTCTCAGCCTCAAAGCTAAAAAATTAATAGGTGTTAAATTCTACATTGAAATTATGCTCCTTTTTCCTAAGTGAAAGATTAATGACAGCTTCAATTGTACAAAAAGGAAACAAATTATGAATCATTTATGTGAAATAGATTTGAACCAATCTTGTGAGCACATGTTGCTGTGAGACACAAGATGCATGACATGTTCTGGGGAAAATAAAGCGTTGAATAGAACCTATTCAAACAGTTACATAGACATTTAACATATATGTTATGCCAATGTGTTCTTATAGTAATTTTATATAGAGAAAAATATTTTATTGCAAATTTCACTGATAATAAATGCAGAAATCTAACAGCTAAAAAACCTGAAATATAATTTGAGTTATAAAGCTAAACAAAACATGACCATGTTATAATAATATTAATAGTGATAATTATAATATTAAAACCTTCTTGCCTCATTGAATCCAGCATTCAGATAAGCTTTTCTTTTTTCCTCCTATATTAAAGTTATTTTTGTGCATACAAATTCAAAACACTATTAATTTTCTACGTAGCCTCTGTTTTTTGGTTAGAAAAATTAGAAAAAGCAAAATGAAAATTCTTTAAGTGAGGACTGTCATTTTAAGCCTGCTATAGGGGAAGCCTAACTGAAATCACTCGTCAAATATGCAAAAACTTGGCCATATCTTTGTCACTCTTAAATAATTAAGTGACACTTAATTATTGGGGAGACTTACCCAAAAGCTTTGGCCTACATCTACCCTGCTCTAATTATTTATGTATGCATAGAAAAGGAACACAAATGAGCTTTTAACAACTTTACATCCTTATTATCACATTCATGGTGAGAACGTAGAAGGTGATGGTAACCAAGGTTACAACTGCTAATTGGCTTTAAATATAAGGAAAATCAACAAGATTGGCCTGGGGTGGCATGGCTCCTGAGGCCACTGCCAGCTTAGGCTGATCCTGTAAATTGTAAAGTAATACATTGTTAAAACAATTGCCCTGCCGGCCAGCATGCTGCACTGTGCACAAGGGTGTGGAACACCTACAGTACAAGGAGCAGTTTTCATAACTTTCACATGAACAGATGCTTAGGGGAATCATGTAATTTATTATACTGGTGAACAATTCTGCAGCTTTTAAAATTACATTTCCCTGCACAATCCCTCTCTTCCATAGTTTTACTCATATGCACACATTGTTTGGCTATTACATTAACGTTACTACTATATTTTTAAAACCAGTGTCTATACAGACCTTTTAAGGTATGGTGTTGTAGATTTCCTAGCTGGTTCTGCAGCCTCATTCATAAAAACTACTTAATAGTTATAGAGCTAAGATGATAATTCAGAAGAAAACTCCATATTCTTAGGTAATTACTCTTTTCTCACATCTAGTTTTTGAGTTTTAAATTATGTGGTTTTCTTATAACAAATTAAAATACAGATCTTAAACATCCCATCACTCCCTTTCAGATTAACAGTTCAAGGCTTGCAGTATGAAAGGAAACTTAGATCTACCCTATTTCACAAGCTTTTCATCAAGAAATTACATTATCTTTATGAAAATCAGGCAGCCAAACACTTCAGACTCAGATGAATAAATCTTTCTTGTTGTGAAATTAAGTTTGGGTGTTTAGATAAAATCCCAGATTTAAAGAATGGTTAGGGTTAGACAGGACCTTTAAAGACCATCTAGTGATAAATCATTCTTACACTACTAGAACTCTCACACAGTTACCATAACTTACAATTAAATCCCAGATACTCACTTTAACATCACTGGCAGAAAACCTGTACTGGTTTTGGCTGGAATAGAGTTAAATTTGATCATCACAGCTCTCATGTGGCCATGTTTTCAATTTTTGCAGGAAACAGTGTTAATAACTCAGGGTTGTTTCAGTTTTTGCTAAGCAAGGTTTACATCCAAGAACATTTCTGTTTCTCACCCCACCTCACCAGCAAGGAGACTGGGGTTGCACAGGGAGCTGGGAGGAGACACAGCTAATTGCAACTGACCAAAGGGATAAATCATGTTCTGTGGTGTCATGCTCAGCATATTAATCTGAAAGGAGGAGGAGGAACCAGAAACATGCAGAGTGGCATTTTTCTTCTCAAGTAACCAAGTTACTTCCAAAGTTACACGTGATGGAACCTGGCTTTCCTGGAGATGGCTGAACACCTGACTGCCCATGGGAAGCAGGGGATAGATAAATTTCTTACTTTGCTTTCAAGTGTGTTTTTTGCCTTGCCTATTAAACTGTCTATCTCAACACATGTTTTTTCTCACCTTTCCTCACTGCTTCTCTCCCCTATCCTACTGATCAAGTGAGAAAGCAGCTGTAGGGGGCTGAGCTGTCTGTCAAGGTGAACAGCAAAAAAACCCCAAAACCACCCACTTTTCCTTGTTTGTTTAATTATATTTCAGAATGACTATGTACTACTATTCACTTGCTTAGTCAAAATCAGACATGACAACATGGGATCTACCCCTGTCAAATAGATCATTCACAATCATATTTTACTTTCTCTTGGAGAAGCAGATGGCATCACTTGCTCGCAAAAAAAGAAATCCTGCCTTAGAGTTAAATCACATGCTTGATCATTTGCCATGACTTCTACATTTCATTTGCATATAGAAACACAAATTACCTAGTTACTCACCTGACTATACTTCCACATATATTCACCTATAATTCAGGATGGGAATACAATAGGGAAAAGTGGTTTGTACTAATGGCTACAATTCAGCACCAAGTGCATGCTTTTGTGCAATTAGTTCCATGTGTTTCACACCATGTACTGAATTAAGGACCAGCCCATGCCCAATGCAGAAGAGCCTGCAAATAACAGTTGGGAACATAGGTTATAATAATGCTCAAGTTTTGAACTAGGACCCTGAGAAACACTAGACACTCTGCAAAAACAGTCAAACACAGAACTGCTTCTAGACAAATTGCTTAATCAATGTTAATAGATATTTACGTATTCCCATCAAAATCATTTGAACCCACCACATACACATATGCTTAGAGAATCACAGTATAAATAGATACTGTCAGCACAGACTGATTAATGAAGAAATAATTTTAAATTTCTTATTTTCAATTTTTGTCTCTTTTCAGAAGACAAAAACCCTGCAAATACTATTGCATAAAATTGTGAGTTTTCAAGATCTAGATTCTTTTCAAATAAAGGCAAAAAAAATTACTATTCTTTCTTCAATTCTGGAAAATATTAGAGAAAGGGGAAAATGAAAAATAGATGAATTTGCATATTACCAGGTGAATAGAAAGGATAAAAACATTAATAATTTGAATTGATACAGTCTTCATGTATTAAAAGTCAGCATAGTCTAGAGGTTTCACCTCAAAACTAAAATAGCAGCTAAAAAAAGCAACAATAAAGTGATGCTAAATCTATGCAGTATGATAAATGTGCTACTGGACAGAATGTTACAATTGTTAGGAACAGAAAGCTTGATCTGGAATACTGTATAAAACTGGTCATCCCTGTTCAAACTGGAACAGGAATAGACAAGACCTTTTAAGATACTCATAGGAATATGGAAACTGACGAAAGGGGAAAGTTGTATTACAGGTCTCTCAAAATATGATGAACACTACAAAGGATGGTGCTTCAAAGTTTAGAAATAATGCATACAGAAACAAACTGATAATAAATTCAGCTTGATAAAGAGATGATTTCTAGCTATCAGAGAGGCAAAGTCAATTCCAGGTTTATGTTCTACTACACAAAGTTAACCAACCAAATGAAATTGTTTTAAGTATTAAAAAAAAATATTTACTCACTACGGATCTAAAACTATCAATACAAACCCCCAAATCCAATAAAATACTAATACCAATATTAAACAGTATTTTTTGAGAACTGATGCCTCCTTTGATGACAGAATGATTCAAAATTTTCAAGGTGTGCTCAGAACCAAGAAGCTAGAGTGCCATCTAAAACTGAATGTAAGTTTTTAATCTTCAAATGAAGTAGACTAAGGTGATAAAGCTTGGGGATGTTATTATAATTAAGTTGACAACAATAACAGAAAAATGTTTCCAAGACTCCTTAGTTGAATTCTGCTCAAATATTCCAGAATTTATTTGATTTGGATGAAGCTAGAACATCATAACATCAAATAAAATGAAATGGTGCAACTGCTTTTATTAAACTCTTTAAATACATTCCAGTGTTTTTATGAGTTTAATTCTTCTGTGTTTTTTCTCCACTGCTGTTCAGTGTTCCATTTACTTGCTTAATGAAAAAAGCAATTTCTTAATGATCATAACTTGCTTCCTGCTCTGTAAGCTCCCTTCTGTTTTTCACAGAGAGCAAAATATTTCTTTCCATAAAAATGGACTGGGAAGCCTGCCACATGAGGAAAGGCTGAGAGAACTGGGTTTGTTCAGCCTAGAGAAAGGAAAGCTTAGGGGAGATATACATTATCATCACATTCCAGTATTTCAAGGGTGGCTACAAAGAAGATGAAGACTCCTTTTACAAGGAGTTAGAAGCAGAAGACAAGTAATGGGTACAAGTTGGGCACACTCAGATTAGACACAAGAGGAAATGTTTTGCAATGAGAACAATTGAAATAATCTCCAAAGGAAAGGTGCTGGATTCCCCAACACTGGATATTTTTAAGACTGAGCAGGACAGGGTGCTGTGCTATCTTGTCTGTATGGTGCTTATGCCAAGAAAGGTTGGACCACATGACCCTTGAGATTCCTTCCATCCTGGTATTCCAGGATTCTGAGAAAAAATGAATGAGAGTTGCTTGCCACTTTCAGACCCTTTTCCTTCGGAAAAGTGGCATTGTGAAATGCCCACTTTGGGGTTAGTTTTAAATGGAAAGTATTTTTTAATGTTTTAGCTGAAATTTTGAAATAAAGAAGATATTCTGAAGTGTACACAAAAACATATGGCAGAGGTCAAAAAAAGTTCCAGTCTACATCCCACCTTGTTTCCTTCTGAACTCAGACTTGTCACCTAAAGAATAAGGAAGCAAAGAGCTGGGTCTTCATGACACAGACTCACAGGGGCACAAGATTCACGAAATAAACCCATACTGAGTGAATCAGGTCCACAGAGGAGCTGCAATGCATTGAAAAATTAAATTTAATTCAGAAAGAAGGGGCTTGAATAGCTCACCAGAAGTGGTTTTGTACACTTCGAGCAAATAATTCTTTATTTTCTGCTGTTTCCAGTGCTAAACTCTGTATCTTCACTCAAGACCAGCCAGAAAATTTTTCAATACTGAAAAGGTAATGACAACTAAGCAAAAGCAAAACTGATTTCAAACAAAATTTCAGATTACAAATGTTCACAAGTGAAATAAGGATTTTCAGTCAACATCCTGCAAGTTGGAAGGACATTGCCAGCAAAAGCTTATACTGAATATCATTGTCTTCAGATGTGAGGGATAGAAAAAAATCATGGTTTAGAGAGTGGGAAGCAAACAAAATGACAAGAAAAGCTTGGCAGTCCTCAAGAGACATTACTGCTTTATTTCCTGTTGTGAAGATTATTGTTCTACAGCCAAACACGACACTAAATGACACACAGTATTGTCCCCAGTAGTTTATTTCTCTGGCTTTCTTACATACTTCATCAACTAAGCAGCAGTCTACATGCAAACTTATTTTTCAACAAGTTTTAATATTAATAGGGTTAAAAGATGCTAAGTCTATGGATTCACCAGTTCTGAACTGTATTTCCAGTTCATAATTTCTAAATCCCATCTGGTAGATTGGAATACTTATTTCATGAATATCAAACCAAATTAAATGTTGAATAGCAGTCAAGCAGAAATCAAAATATGCAAATTTCCACATAACCCAGTTCCTTAATAGCTACCTCCTATTACTACTAATAGCAAAATAGTAAAAGCAATTAAATAAAAATTAAAAATAAAATAGCAATAGTAATTAAACGTGGGGATAATATAGTTGACATATTTTTTCATAGAATCATTGATTTTTAATTTCCTTTTATTTCTCTGAAAGTAAAGTATTCTAGAGGAAAGTGAGGTATAACAATATTCTAGGATATATATTATAAACTAGAAAATTTGCAGCTTTTAATGCTGTCTTTTTGCATTCTCTTCTATAGCAGAAACTTACATTCTGCATAATTTACCACTGAACATGATAATTTTGCCACATTCATTAGGGGCTTTATTTCACCAAAACCTCAACAGCTTTCAAGCAGACCCCTGTCTCTTCATTTGGACTATCACATTTCTTCAGTGGTTAGGAACAATTATTCACCTTTTAGCTTTGATGTCACCCTGTCCATGTTCCAAGAACTGCAGGGCAGTATTTCCTGATCACTCCTGTTTCTCAGGATGGGAAACACAGTGCCTATTTAACACTCATTAATGAAATTGGAGCGGGCATATTAAACTGGATACGTTTCAAATATTCAGTCTTGCTGTAGCCTGAAAGTGTCAGTTGAATTCAAACAAGCAGACAAGTAGACAATTTTGCTCTTAGAGACGGGGCAGTTGGAAGCCTTTACATACAAGTACCAGTTCTTACTCACCTGGTCAGGTCTACTGATGTAGGTGGCTTTATTTCAATGAACAAAAACTGCAGGATTAAAATTCTTATCAATGAGTAACTTTATTCAGTTTCACATGATACATTTTAACCCCACGATGTAAGCTGTCAACTTTACACTGCCTGAACATCTACTATCAATAGCTTTGCATGCAGAAATTCAATCATCTCTTGCAACAGCATGTTTAATATATGAAGATAATTTTAAAATCCAGCTGTCTGACACAAGTTTAGACACATGATACTTTGTTCCTGTTACAGGCAGGAACAAAGAGTAAAGGAGGTGCCTTTAGACAATGTCCAGCTGTATTCATCATGGACCAAATGCCATTGCACTGACTGGGATCACAAAGAATGTAAGTGACCCATATTGGGTCATCTCCTGCTTAAAGACTTCACCATTCACAAAACATCAAGACTGGTTTATAGTCACAGCATGCAAGTCAGAATGAACCATGCACAACATAAAAGCCCAAAAAAAGCAAACAGAAAGAGTAACCAGATGTTATATCAAAGGGTTTCACATGTGGAGGAAATGCAAACAATGGCAGACAGTACAATTTTTAAAATAAATTTAACACCTCTCAAGTTTTGAGCATGCCACCATCAAGAAATGCAACTTGTCACTCACCAAAGTATGTGAAGCATCACCTGAGACCTCGGGTGTTCTTGTGCTGTTTGGAAGTCTGTGAGGGTTACGAGCTATCGCTTGGCACCAGCCCAGCATTTTCTCCTTCCACTTATCCCTTCTCAATTTCTGAAATTCTGAAAATAATTTAGATTCCCTGAAACATTGGCACTTTGAATTCATTGTGTGCATGTCTCTGGATGCATGCCTTTAAAAACAGCTTTTTAAGTTATATCTGAACAAGCTAATGAACATATTTTTAAAAGAACACGTTGTTCTAAATTATTCCAAAGTGCTAAACCATAAAGGTTAGAAAAGAGTCATGCATTTTCAGTGCACCTTACATGCATTAATACTATTTTAGTGTCAGCAAATACAGTGCCTTCTCTCCATATTAAATCTTCCTCAAATTGTAACTTTAATCTAAAAAGTGTTAAAGGGTTTTTATTACAGAATACCTCCAATACCATCCCAAAAACTATATAGCATTTGGATACAAACCCACACATTCACTGAAACAAGGAGAAGCAGCCCTAAAGCAGTAGCAGATACTAGATACAAATAAACAGTGTGAAAACACAAACCTGTATGTACCCATGCCCAGACACTCCACAATACCTGGCTCATATCAAAGTGCTATGCTAGGATGTGTTGTAAACAGCAAAAACTAGTGTAGGCACGCCAGAAATAAATGCTCTGTGCCAACTACAAATTACCTCTAAATTTACTTCTAGTTTGAAACAATAATAAAATACGGTGTAACAATACCACATTCTGGAAATGCAGCACTAATACAGCATGCTATTAAGTGTAAGAAGCCTTCATAAGCATGTTTAAAATCTCACAATCTGTTTTTTCCCAGCCTAGGTTGGCACTGAAGGTATTCAGTGCAAAACTTTGCTAATTAATTAAAAAAAACAACTTAGAACAATTTTATTCTCAACATATGAAACAATTTCTAATCTGGTTGTTTATAACATAATGTAATTTAAAATGTGTTATTCTGTAGAATCATGAAACATAATAAACAGGAAGATTAACCTACCAGACTAAGTGCCTAGTATTCCAAATAAGGGTAGCACTAGGCTGAATAAAACTGGAAAATAATGGAATAATAAATACAATAATGATGAAGACCTCCCATGGCACTATGCAGCCTCACTGAATATTATGCACTTGTAACTTAAGTTTATTTTTCCTGCAATACATCTCCATGCAGGACACAAATTATGCATATATTTACAGCAGATGTTATCTTTCCAGGTTCTGAGTGTGACAAACTACAACCCTTCTTCTGCATAATGACAATTTTACCATTTCCACTTTATCACTAACATATAGTTTTTAAAGTATGAAATGCACAAAGCTGTATTCCCCACACTACCTCATGGAACTGAAAGGAATAAGTGGAAATTAGCCTTAGCTTTATTGCACTGGAGATGACTGGGTGAGTGAGACAACAGATTAACTGAAGTTTTTGCAATTTTTTGGTCTCTTGAAATCTTAACATGAGATACAAAATCATGCTCAGTAAGTGATCAATCAATTCTTTCTATACTGCCTGTATCTGTGAAGAAAAGAAATAATTTGAATATAGGTACACTTCTGTTCTGCTCTCCTTGGCGCACAGAACCCTTTGGAAGAATTTGCAATTCTTATTTTTTTGCCCCGAGCAATCAAAATGACTGCCACTGTCCAGATCATAACTGAAAGGAAGATTTTGCTCTTGCTTATACACCTGAACAACCACCACAAATAAATTTCCTGAAAACAATCTTAATTCATCATCTCTAGGTTTGTTAAAAAAATAGAAGGATGACTTTATTCATATTTTTGAGGTGAGAAAATTTTTACTTTTAAGTTAGCCAAGCAAAGGGTCACACAATTATTGTTCATCTTGTACAATATCAATGCACAAGAGGAACAATAATTGTAAAAAAAAAGGGGGGGTTAAGGATGATATATTAAAAATTAGCTGCTTGTATGAAATAAAAGCAAAATGTTGCTAAAAAGTCACAAATCTAGCAAGAGAAAAGAATTTATATGCTTAATTCAGGAGCATAGTCAGATTCAGGTAACAAAAGTTATGATTTTCAGTCCTTACCAGAATCTAACCGCTATCACAGAACAGCAGGAAATTGAACACAAAACACAGTGTTCTTTATCTAAGCTAAGTTTTGCTCTCTGTGTTCAAAGATTCCCAACAGTAATCAAAGGGATGGTATTTGTCCAGCTGCATGATTTGGCAGACCATCAAAATATTCCAGCACCAGAGCTACAAGAATTCTGAAATTACAAACAGCCTTCAATGCTGAGCTTTGCTAAGATAAATACAGTCACTGTTATTTCATTATGTATCTTTTGTCTGAGTCTTACCAAGCTGTGACTTCTAATGAATTATTCTAATTTGAATAAAACCATTAATTGAAGGGCTAATGCAATAGAAATCTCTGACAGCTTCTGCTTTTCTCTGTCACAAGCAAGCCACTGGCTTTTCTTAACCAGCCAGTTATTATCCTATGACTGCTGCGTTTCACAAGGACAATTCAGTGTAGCCATAGCATAACAACATAATGACACTAAAACTTTCTACAAATAAGAAGCTCAACCTCAGGTTCTAAAATTACTCCTATATTAAAAAAATAATAAATTCATATTAGAATATATGTGGTTGTGTCAACAGCTATAAAAGTACTTTTTTTTTCATTTCAGCGCTTTGGTGTAATAACAGTGCTGTGGTGATTCACCAGTGGTTCTTTCAAGTCAAGGAGAAAAAAAAAATTACTTTCTACATACAAATGTGATAATTACCTGTAAAAACCTATATCACCAGAAGTGCTGAGGACCTTCTGCCCCTCCAAACAGCAGACTAATTTTTTGAATGCAGCAACAAATTAAAATAGCATGAAAGGCCATCTAGCTAGAGAAGTCTTCCTGACTGATACTTGCAGCAACCAACTAACTTAAATACCTAATGTTCTAGCCTCATTAAAAACAATGCAGAGACCAACAGAAAACAAGCACACATGCACAAGAATCATTAAGTTGACACATAGAATGATGGCACCAATCAAGACTATAATGGTACCAGCTACTGCATATACACAATCAGACACCTCTGCATTAAGTGTATGTAAGATTCTGCATTCAAACATGTCATGTTTATTAATGACTGTTTTCAGAAGTGCTTCTAGGGCACTACTGGAAAAGTAAACCAAATTATGCACATCTAAATGCCTTTCCCTACCTGTAAAGACAAAATAGAGTTGTCATTTAACTTAGCTATGCAGCTCTTTCAAAATATTGCTGCAGAATCAACGTCCCTCTCTAGAGTACTAGACATTACATTTTCACCAAGTTTTCTAGAACTTATAGTTTAAGTTTGCAAACTGCCAACTCCAGCATATTCTTAAATTAATACCTATGTTATGTAATCAATTTTCAGAAATTAATTTGATGGTCCTGTACCATAATTAACCATGTAATTATTTCTAACTAAATCCAGCTTTTGTTGATTTGTTCTTTTCTCTTATACTGCTAATATGTATTTAAAGTTGTCCTTAGTCCTTTAAGACCCTCACTCTTTTTTGTCACAACTAAGGATGCAAATTTCACTTCTTAATTCCAACAATTCAATCACTGAAAATAAATATACTTAAGATGACTGGTACAAAAATTATTGTCCTTAATATTGCTTTCTGTTTAACCACTCCATAACTGCTATGCCCAAAGCATGACAAGAAAGCTCTAAATATTTTCAAAGAAAATAGTCTTTTGGGCTACTAATAATTTAGAATTTGTGGGTATGTTTGCCTTCATAGTCATACTCATTTTTTCCCCCACAAGGAAGAGTATCTCTTTTGTAAAGCAGAAAGCAATTTTAAATCACTCAAAGCTCTTTAGAAAAACGCCAATAGGATTTTTTCCCTGTGGTAATTTTTTTGCATTGTAATTATGCCATTTTGCATTTGTGAAGACTTCAAGAAGAAAATGTTGAGAAATGTATATTTATGGCGACTGATTTAATGTTTAAGAAACCCCATCTTTTATACATTTAGATACTGCATAAACATCGGTATTTGCTGATGCAGTTTTTGAACTACTTTCATAAGCAACCTCTATTCCATCCTCAAGTACGACTTTGCTGTCAATATCACAGCCACTCTTCAAGGGAATGCTTTGCTCATCCAAGGTTAAACATTTCTGTTGAATTTTCCTCAGATCTTCAAAAAGCAATGCAACTGCATGTGCTACTGCTGCAGGTGAGCAGTGAAAGGGTGCCTGACCCCTCCCTCAGGACCTCTCCATGTAAATTTCAGATCCATCAGACTCCCAAGTAGGAAGGACAACAGCCTTGATTTCTGGGGTTTTTTGGTGTTTGTTTTTTGGTTTTTGTTTTGTTGAGAACAAGAACAAAGTACATGTTTTTGCTTTGTGAGTTTGCATATATTTAGCCATACATGACTGCCAAGCAGCTTAAATCAAAGCTTCAATCAACAATAAAGACATGACTGGTAAATGCACCTGATAAACTATACCCAGCACTTGGCAGATGAAAACTCCTCAGGGAAGATACAGACATAGCAGAAATTGTTAAAAAGCAAAAATCCACGTGAAGCTAAAGCGTTAACTATCTCATGAAGTTATGCATGCAATAATCCAAATGAACAGGGCATAAGAAGTTACAGTAAGTTTTTAATGGACTTGGCTCTGCTTATGAAAAATTAGAAGTTATTTCTTAAAGTTTCTTCTCATTCTTATGTGATCTATTTACAGAAGACGGGTATATTTATGCTGTAAAACCAAATCCACTTTGCATCAGGCAGAGCTCACTAATAAGACAACAAAGAGAGAAGTAACTTTTTTTTTAAAGCCCAATAAAGGTTAAATACCTGAAAGACACGATTTAACCATTAAACACCACTGTATCAAATGACAGATCATGAATACTGAATTTAAGTTAACTTTTAAGAACAAAGAGAAAATCAGATTTCATTGCAATACCGGAAGTATACACACCAAAATGTGCTTAAGACCATGCTTGGTCCAACAGAAGAAGTATCTCCCCTTTGCCAGAGAAGCATTTTTAACACAAGTTTTTCTGTCAAATACAAAGTTCTGGGCATCTATAAACAATCTTCTGTGACAACCCTAAACACAGAAAGCTCTTGCTTGTGAGCAGTCCAGATACTGCTCCTGTGAGTGGTCAGTCATGCAGAACCCACACTAGACAGTGGTAATCACTGCTGGAAAGAAGGGCTTATCTTCTTGCTTAGGTATCATTGCTCTTTGTAACACAATCTGCAACAACTCCAGGGCAGGGCAGGCCACTACTACTTCAGCTTTGCTGGTCTCTTCCATTTTTCTTACCTCATTTCAGATTGTTTTCAGAATCTCTTTTAGAGTAACCTCAGCCATTATTAGCCTTAGTCATTTGCTCTCATAGTCTACTATATAATTTTATAAAACCTAACTGATGAGTTGGTTTCTGGTTGCCATTGTTCATAATCAGTGTTTGCAAGAAATGGACTCCTGGTAAGGGTGACAGCCAGTACCTGAAGGGAGACTAAAAGAAAAATGGAGAAGGCTTTTTTACAAGTACATGTAGTTACTGGACAAGGAGGAATAGCTTCAAACTGAAGAAGAGTATGTTTAAATTAGAAGAAGTCTTAATTGTGAGGGTGGTGAGGCACTGGAACAGGTTTCCCAGATAAGCTGTAGATATCCCATCCCTGGAAGACCAGGTTGGATGGGGCTCTGAACAACCTAGTCTAGTGAACGTGTCCATGCCCATGGGAGTTGAGTTGGATCTAGAGGATCTTTAAGGGCCCTTCCAACACAAACCATTCTGTGATTAGTGAGAATTGCAGTAACATCCACCAATACAAACCAGGAGGTATTCTCTGACTGAGCAATATCATTAAATAGTTAATCTGAATGCTAGTTGGTAGAAAATTCAGGGTCACTTCTGGAAACTGAAATGCAGCTATTTTCTTCTAAAAACTAAAGACTTGAATTGTAATTAGTTAGAAGGTAAAAATTAATATTCTGTTGGAAGGTATTTAGAACACTTACTGAAGTTACATCTCATGCATTACAATCAAGAAAATTCTGCTAAATATTTTGAAGAAGACTTTTGTTGTCATCAAGGGTATACCACCTAATGAGTTGACAAAAGAGCCAAATGTGTAAGGAAAACTTCTGACAGATTTACCAAAGGAGAATATTTGGAATCCTTTTTAATAAAGATTAAACAAGCCCATTAAATAGCTGTTCACCACTAAACTAATTGAAATATACTGTAATATACCACCCCCTTCTAGTGGAAATTGTGATTATGACTTATGATCTGACTTACGATCTGACCTCTGCTAGTAGAAAGCCATGACAGATGGCCTATTCAGGGTTTCTTCAGGATAAATGGATTTAAGTTATAAATAATTACTGGCCTACTGGCCTAATACTGCAGTTACTGGTAACAGCTTAAATAACTAGACCCTTACATAAGTAAAGATTACATTAACCTAAAAGCTAATAATTATGTGAATAAGTATTTGAATAATATTACTTTGATAATTTATGACCAAAATTTCCAGAAAATAAATACAAGAGTAGGACTTAGAAGTGAATGTATGGGAACAAAAGTATGACTCAAATAGCTGAATTTTTTTAATGGGGTTCTCATTAAACAATAAGAATGGTGGCATAATTATTGTAAACAATTATTCTTGTTGCTCTGGTTGCTGTCAAAAAATAACCTTGAGAAATTGAGTAAGGAAAAAAAACATTGAAGGATTATCTAGTCCTAGTTTTTTGTGTTTGTAGTTGGGAAATACACAGAAAAGTTTTGCTGAATAGATAATAAATCTGGAGAGATGCAAGAAGATTGGATGAATATCAGTATGGCCCTCTAAACTTATTAGTGGGATTCTTAAAAGTGTCTTCCAATAGTTTCAAATTAAGCCTGAACCTAATTTATTAAAATGCCAGACCATAATGGTTTACTAATTATTTTCCATAGAGAAAATGGGGTTTGCTTCTTTGTGAGATGAAAGCAGTGTAGTACATGCAGTTAAAACCACAACTCACACAGCCGTCAGCAAGCTAAAATTCACACAGACCATATGCATGTCACAGTTATAATATGCCATTCTTAAAAAATTAAAGATGTAGTATTTGTTGGGCTTGCTAATTAGAGTGTGAAACTAGACATAACATTAGTTTCTCTCTTCTATTTAAATATAATATTAAGAACACTTTAAGTATCCTCTTGCAAGTCTTTCCAAAGAACCTTAAAGGAAGATGACATTGGCAAGGATACTGACAAAATATAAAGTTATAAAACCGAAATCTGGAGTGTACAGCAGAAAACACACACAATGCTTGATGGTACAGCATTGCTCCCTGGCTCCATTTAGTGACTGGGTGAACACAAACATTTCTAACTCTGGGGTGGCTGTGGTGCAGCAGCTCAGGCAGCCAAGTCTCATCCTGAAGGTTTGATCTCTACCTCTGACAGCCCTCCCCAACTTTGCTACCACTCATACTGCTTTCTACTAGGCTACACTGATCCTTGGTGCTGAAACTGAGACAAGAGTATGCAGCGCAGCATGGCACAGAGACGCACACACAGGTGTGCAACACAGCCTGGCACAGCTGTGCAGCACCTGCTCATGCCGTCCCATACAAGACCCTGTTCCAAAACCTCTTTAGCTGCTGTACTGAAGAGCAGCTCCACGGTTAAGCCATAAGCCTTGCCCTCATGACAGCTTCCAATTATTTGTCCCTTCCACAGCTGGGATAGAGCAGAGACAAGCCTTAGCTTTCCTAAGACACCTTATAACACTGATGACAATGCAACTGCAACACTCAGTCCAGACATGGACACTGGGGTTGAGGGCAACCTCAGCAAGTCTGCCAACACCACCAAGGTGTGCAGTTCTGTCAACACACTGGAGGGAAGGGATGCCATACCCAGAGGGACCTTGTCGGGCTTGAGGTGGGCCTGTGTAAACCTCATGTTCAACAAGGCCAAGTGCAAGGTCCTGCACCTGCGCTGGGTACGTAAAAACACAGGCCGAGCAGAAAATGGATTGAGAGAAGCCCTAGAGACAAGGCCTTAAGCTGAAGGAGGGTAGGTTTAGATTAGATAATAGAAAAAAATTCACTGCTGTGGGGATGGTGAGCCACAGGAACCAGACAGCCAGAGAGGTTGATGATGTCCTATCTCTGGGAATGCTGAAGGCCAGCATGGATGAGGCTTTGAGTAATCTGGTCCAGAGGAAGATTTCCTGCCTGTGGCAAGGAGGCTGGAAGTAGGTGAACTTTAAGGTCCCTTCCAACCCAAAGCATTTTGGGATTCTGTGACCTGTAGTAAATGCCTCCTCAAGGGTAACCTCGTTTCTGAATCAACAATACCTGGAATCAAGGCCTTCCATGGCCTTGATGTAATTCACAAACACAGGATCTGCCTTGTGCATAAACATTTGTCCTGACTGGCTGGTTTCTTTCAGCCTCCCTCCCCCCAACGATGCATGATTATGCTCCCCATTTTCTGAAAATTTCTCTCTTTTTCTCTCTTCATTTACCACCTCTGGCTTCTTCTGCCTTCGACACAAATCAATGTGTACTTTTTATTTAAATCACTTGAATACATACCATTTCTCCAATATAAAATCGTTTCTTGAGCTGGTACATGGGCTATACCTTCTTTCTTTGATTTCTCAGTTCTTTCAATTTCAAATTTTATTCATTTAGAAATTTACATGCTTTACCCTGAATTCAGATGTTTTTCTTTTTTTAAGATTCTATTAAGGTTTGTATTATTTCGACACTTAGCTCTCTGTTATACTATTTATTTTCATATATATACATGTCTGTAATCACAGCGTTTTTACATTAATCTTTCTTATTTGAAGTAAACAAGCAAGTACCATTCCATGCTAGTGCTTGGTTTTTTATTATCTTCAGAAAAATAAACTAGAAATAATTTTTGAAATAGTTAATAAATAAAAATTTCACCAATAAATTTCTGGCAAGATAGTAGAACCAACACACTTATAAAATTAATTAAGCACATAGAAAAGCACATCTACAAAATCATACAACTTGAACAAATAATCTTCACTACATCATCACAGGACTTGTTTACAATTTGGAAATAGATACCATGCTACAAGGCTCAACAAGCTAGCTGGAGTTCCCAAAGCCATTCCATTCTCTTGAGATTGAGAACACACACTTAGCAGGCTCAATGGATAAGATTTTATTAAGGACCCTTTCTCTATATATAGCTCCACAGAAAATAAGCATGCTCCAGGAAACACAAAATAATGGAAAACAGAGATGAATGCAAAAGCACATGTAGGTAGTTGGCCTACATTCAACTTCAACACTTAATTAGAAGCTAAGCAGAGAAAAACTAACTTTGAAAGTAAAAACTGTATTTAACCACAGGCCAGCCACCCACAAACCAGGGAGCATTTCAAGAAGTTCTTAGGGGGCAAAGAAATGTACTGGTGAAAATTATTACATACAGACTATTGTTGTGGCTACTGAAGTATTCATTTTAAGAGTCTCCTAGCACAAAAGGAAGAGCCCAACCTCCCTCTCAGCTTAGGCAATATCTGGGATATTAACAAATCCAGGTCAGGCCCCTGGTAATTGGGTAGAAGGCGGTGGGAAGAAGCAAAATATAAATAGAAAAGTGCAAAGAAGATACTCAAATAGTGGGGCCAGACACTCATCTGTGACGTGAAAACTGGAAAAATGAAACGGGCACTGAGCATGCAATAAAGTAAAGCACCTCAGGAATTTTATAGCCCAACATGCAATTGGTGAAGGACAATCTTGCTCATCTCATGTCCATGCTGAAGCAATGGCACATTTTGAACTATCAGGATGTCCCCAGACTATCAGAGGAGAGGCACTGGCATGTTTACAAGGACAATCCATTCCTCTGTGCCAGTATAAAGTGCTACAATATGGTGTGGTCAGGGTGGGGCAGACTATTCAGACACCAAATATATTAATTCCCAGCACAAGTATTTACTAAGTCTTTACTGGCAACCCATGGGACTCCAGTTTGCATAGAGAATTATCAGTTGTTGTTAGTACAAATATTATTCATTTTTAATGCCTTATGTTTCCTGCACTGTAACAAAAAAATTATTTTTCACAAAAAAATATACATCCAGCTGATATCTAAGATCATAATATCAAGAAAACAAAGTTTCAATTTTTTACTGCCCTTTAAAAATGACATTTAAATATAAGTTCTATCATAAGGCAGAAAGAAATACATCTTTCTGTTATCATCTATGTAAAATTTCATCCCAAAAAGTTTTTTTCCCAGCAAGTAAAAGCCCATGACTGCAGCAGAGAATGAAGATGCCAAATCAAAATTGCTTTTCAGCAGAGCAGAAGTTTTACCACAGAAGGAATTCCATACAGTTTTACAGAAAGAATCCTACAGTCCTTAAATTTACAAGAGTATCAAAGAAGTCCTGGAACAGAAACAATACTGGAAATTAAAACACATTTTGCTTCATGTAAGCTCAGTACAGCTATGAGGAGGCATGGTATCAAAAGTGTGAAAATTACATTTTTCTCATTTGCCACTGAAGTGGAGTACCAGAGTGTACACTTCTCAAACCAAGACTGCCTGCTACGTGACAAGCAAGATACTACCTTATTCCCAGCAACTGTGCCCCACTGACCTTTTTTTTGCCATTTTTCTGCTCTTCTAGTTTGTGACTATTTAGCTAAAAACAGTAGTTCTTGGAGAGAAATCAATTAGGATCTTTTAGACATTTCTGAGCTACTTACAGCAGTAAAACATTGCTATCACTAAAAATCTGTCCAGCAGATTTTGCACTGATCATGCTGAGTTGGAAGGGACCCACAAGGATCATTGAGTTCAACTCCAGCCCTGCACAGGAACATCCCCAACTCACACCATGTGCCTGAGAGTATTGTCCAAACACTTCTTGAACTTCATATCAAGAACTGCTGAACTACATAATTTTAACAAAATAATTATGATAAAAATACTGCATAATGAGTAATCACAGATCTGTTGTCACAGATCCATATTCCAGACATATCTGAAGATACAGTATATCTAAATATTTATGTTGCAAAATCTAGTTTTTCACCGGTTTATTGATATTAAGATATCAATAAACTCTGCTTACTGTCTGTTTTATAATGGGGAATCTCAGATTAACAGAAGATTGGTTTCACTTTGAACATTTGAAATAGTTTCACTTGACAGTACTTCTTGCTAATAGTGAGGCATAACTATATTCACAATGAACAAAAGCTACAAGTAAATTTTAACTTATTCTGGCCTATTGCATCATAGGGGTTTCATCAGTTAGAACTCACACAGAGATGAAACCTGGCCTTGACTCTTTGGCTTCACACAAGTTAAGGCTGCCTAAGCAATTCGTGCTGTCACTACCTTCAGAAAAAAACAGCATTAATGGCCTTCAGAATAATTAAGCCAGGCACCTTCTGAATGAGCTAAATCTAAAATGAAACAGATCACCATAAGGTAATAGGAAAGTATGGGCAGAATACTAATAAGATAAACCCTGCTTCTTTGACCCCTTCTGGTTCTTGGTGGAAAGTCAACAGTATAATGAACAAGGAATAGAAATTACTATTTACCTGCACTCTCAAAGAACTTTAGGTCATACCTTCCTGAAAAAGATATTTAAGTGAGTAATCATAGGCATTATGCGAAGTTCTGTGTCAGACAAAAAGGTGTGTCTGTTGAGCAACAATAGGCTGAATCAGGAATATATGGGCTATTTCTGCTGTAAAGAGGTGTTCAAGGTTTTACACCAGGGTTTTCCCATTTTGTGCATTAGGAATTCTTGCTCAAGGAAAGTTGCTGAAGCTGACAAAGCAAATAATAAACAGAGAAAAAGCTCAAAATTATAACAATTATTATACACACACCATAATTTCATTGATAGGATCACATACTGCTTTTCCTTGCATTACTTCATACTCAAAGTGGAAAAAAATCAGAGAGCAGGGAAAAACCCCATTACATGAAACCATGTTTACTATATTTTCCAGGTCCTTCTTCAAGAAATTAATTTTGATTGATCATAGATTTTAGTATGGCATTAATTAACACTCAGAAAAGTCTCCTTTACCCACATCTCCCTCACCACACAGGTTACAAATTACTTGTGCTTCTGACACAGTCACAGAGTTGGTGACAGAGACAGCCTGGCTCCAAACACCTACTTTGCTGACGTATGACAGGACTGCAGACACAGGTTCAAGGCCTGGCAGCAGTTTAGGTGCGAAGTGATTATTAACTAACACCACACACAAGTTGGCTTCTGAAAAGCCACAAGAGCACTGCCCTTCTCAGCAGCCACAGCCTGCAAAGGCTCATTAGCAAAGCCACAGCAAGAACATGTGAAAGGATGCCCAAGCACTCCTGTACCTGTGTTTTTATTCCAATGAAAAACTGATTGCTTCCTGTCTAAGTTAGCATACATTAGTTTTAAAACTTCACAGAAATCATTTAGGCAACAGCTCAGAATTAAGCTTCTCTTATTGTTCTAATTCTCATGAAATACAGGTGCCTACCTGTACACCTTTTAAGGGGAAGTGTTCCTAATAACTACTTCTTCAGGATTTATGCTATGAGCAACCTTTACTGGGACTGGATGAAATGAGAATTAGATAGGAAAATTTCCTCCCTGAAGTATTCTCCCTCTTTGGCACTTTTACTGGAAAAAATGTACTGACATTTATTCTTTTATTACTTTTTCATTAATGTTAAGCACTCATTTTAAACTTGTGACATCCATAAACTTAATTTGTGAGGTCTTTCATAGATACGTGGCTTTGTTTTTCACCTCTGCAACACATGGCATTTTGCATTACAAGGAAGGAGAATAAAACCTGCCTCACAATAACATTCATATCTTTCCAATCCCACCACAAGCAGAGGCTAAGGCAGTGCTGTATGTAATTTAAAGATCTTAAGACAGCTGATAGACCTGGAGTTCCGTGTGACAACAGCTTCGCCCTTGCCAATGTACCATGTGCCATTAGAAGATCTGACCCAAGTTGTCAGGAATCCATTCACCAGTAAAAATTTAAGGTTGTGTGACTTTCAAATCCTATTAATCCCTAATTCTAGGTGGAAAACTTGGTGATGACCCTTCACATTATGTATCTTCCTCAGCTATCTAGTTGCACTAGATCCCTGAATTTTTAACTGGCTTTGTTCTATCTTAGCAGTTTTGCACAGAATAAGGAACATATGGGCTTAATTATTTAAGGATTTCTAAGAGTTAGGAAAAAATAGACATCGCGTATTTCACAATTATATTTCACCTAATTAAGCAAAAAGAAATTATTTGTTTCAAGAACCGACTCAGTGAAATCTGTCATTCCCTAAATTCAAGGACTGCATGAGTAGGGCAATTGACTGATAAACCCTTGGGAACACAGCTGCTGATTTTACAGCAACTTTTGAAGGCAATGAAAAGTGTAAACTTCAACACCTTTACCACATCCTACAATTTATGTCTCACACAGAAGAAAAACATCTGCTCCAGAAATTAAAAAAGAAAGAAAGGAAAAAAGTCCCCACAGTAAAGTTTATCAAGACATTTCTCAGTTTAGCAGGAGAAATTAAGCCAGTACCAAATCTGAATTATCTTCAGCCTGGATAATTTTAAAGACAAGCAATATCCAATAATTTTTAAGAAGGTTTACTGTTCTGTACCAAATTTTTTTTTTAAATTCCACAGAAGACTCAAAGAAACACTAGTTTCCAAGACAATACATATATAGTTTAATCTTTTTCATAGTGATCAAATAATAGCATATATTATATTCTTCTGAGAGTATCACTTTATCACAAGCAGACAACTGAGGAGGGAAGCAACAAAACTTGTCCAAAAATGTAGAGGTGTGTGCTTTTCCACTAAGTGTTCAATTTAGTGGATGCCTTCCCTGGTGTTCCTCTATCACTCTCTATATAGGATTTATTTCATATTTTCTCAGCAGTAGATGAAGATTGCTGAAAATAGGATCTGTGACACACTCACAACTTTCAATCTGGTTTCAAATTTGGCATGCTGACAGCAGCAAGCCAATCCCAGAGTGAAAGTGACTTTTTAAAAATCTCATACTTGAGGTAGTTCACTACTGAAAACATTCAGATGCCAAGTTGCTAGTTATGTATCACTAAATAAACACAGTACAAAATTCAGTTATATTGCAATTTGTTTCTGATTAGAGGCAATAAAAATGGTGCTGCAGGTTCAGTGCTTCTTTTTCAGTGTTTGCTATGAAGTGTTGAATACTACATAAATTTTCTAAATGCAGATGTTGACAAATCAGCCTAGGCTTCAAAAAGAAACACCTACCATTTCATGTCTTATCCAAAAATACACAGCACATTACAGAATGCTCTCTCTTCCTATCTTTGCAATTCCACTCTTTTCCCCACAGATAAAAGTGTTTGGAATTTAACAAAGAAATATTAATTGCACACTAAAACCAGAATCCAGCCTATTTCTTTGCACCATCTCCTGTTTTTTACTGTACAATTAAAAGTAATTAGACATGAATAAAAATTAAGTAACTTGGATGTAAGTGCAAAACTCGGTCCAATTAAACAGCACTTGGGGCTGAAATGAGAGATTTGTGAAATAACAATAAATGATTGTGTGATAGATTATTGCATCATGGGTAATAGGTAAGGGCGAAGTCAAGTGCACACTGGAAAATCTACCAAAGCAGTCATCCCTATACATGTAGGAACAACTGTAGGTCAGCTCTGCAGCTGACTTGTGCACCTGCAAAGTTGCTCCTATGTCACTGCCATATTTTCTGAAAAATCATTTGCCAGGATTTTTCTCCTAAGAAGCTGAGAAGCCTCAAAGAAAACTAATAATTATCTGCTGCTGTGGAATGCAACAGGTGCATCTTTGATTGGTCCATATGAGTTTCCACTTAATGACCAACCATGGTCCAGCTGTGCTGGACTCTGAGAGTCAAGGGTTTTTATTATTTATTCTATTCCTTTCTAGCTTTGTGAAGGATCCTTTCTCTCTATTCTTTTTAGTACAGTTTTAGTATAGCATTTTAATTTAATATCATAATATAATAAATCAGCCTTCTGAAACATGGAGTCAAGATTCTCATCTCTTCCCTCGTGCTGGGGACCCTCAAACACAACCACACTCCTATCCATAGCGGCCTCATAGGGAAAGCTAAGGAACTGACTGAGAGGCACAACAAGCACTATAAGCAGTTTCACTTTAGTGAAAGTACTATAGTACTTCAACTATTTAGAGTAAAATTTTCACGTATTTGTGTACGTTGTTTTGTATGGTCTCTATTTGCAACAGGATAATTCTACATTGCTTCCACACAGTGAAGAATGTCAATGGGGGGGAATTAAAGATGACAAAAATATAGAGATAAAATTATCACTATATCACAACTGCTATAGTATAATCACTATATTTCGCAACTGCTATATAGCCTATTCATCCAAACAAAAAGCAAAACCTATAGCTGCAAATAAACTCTTAAAAAAGTTACTTGAGATTCTTTGGATCATATTAGCCTTCCCCCTCTTTTCAAAATCTAGTCCACCAGAAATTGTATGTTTAAAGTCTAAGACAATTGGGATTGTTCAGCCTGGCAAAAAGAAGGCTTCAGGGTGTCCTAACTGCAGCCTTCCAGTACCTGAAGGGGATCTAGAGAAGAGATGGAGAGAGATTATTTACTGTGACAGGACAAGGGGGACTGAAAAAGAGTGGGTTTAGATTAAGTATTCGGAAGAAATTCTTCCCTATGAGCAGGGTGAAGCACTGGCACAAGTAACCCAGAGAAGCTGTGGACTGGAGGTGTTCAAGCCCAGGTTAGATGGGGCTCTGAACCATCTGGTCTAGTGGAAGGGGTCCCTACACATGGCAGGGGGCTTGGAACAAAATGATCTCTATGATCCCTTCCAACCTAGGCCATTCTGTGATTCTATGCTGATACTTATTATCATTATACCATTATTGAAAACTACCAAAAGTACTACTTAAATTGCCTAACATTTTTTAACTCCACCTTGCTCTTTATAAAACTCCAAACCATTAGTGAATGATTTATTTCCTTAAGATCACATCCTATACTGTTTCTGATATTTTTTAAAATATGTTTTAAAAACAAAGCAAATACTGAAACCAAGGGAATGTTCACATAAAATCTTGGCAGCAGCCTACCAAATGTTTCATTTGGAATGTCCTCTGAGAGCTGCAACTATACACACAGAAACACAACCATATTCTGAAGCATTGAATGCAATAGCTCGAAACACAGAAAACTTGATTCACTAATATCTGGATATCTGGTTAGAAAAAAAGGAAGTGTTGTTTTATAATGCCACAACTTGGAATTCAATGGAAAATTCAGGGATTTGTCAAACAAAAGGTCCCTCAGACCTTAGACTGAAATTAGACAAACTGAGAAAATATGCAATGCCCTTTGAGGATTATTTTTGTTGACTCACATCACCTTTGGTTAACTCTGGTACAGTTCTGTGTATCTAAAGAGGGCAGCCCTTTTTGGCAAAGGTAGTGATGTGAAACAATTCTCCTGTAATTTCTAGTACCACCAACAGCTCTTGCTATCACTAGGATATGTCTATACTATGACCTATCAGAGAAGTTCAGAAAGCAAGATGGTTTTAAAAGTTCAGGCCAACTTGTCAAGAATTTGCCTACTTCCTAAATAAGCACACACAATCTGTAACGAATGCAAAGCTCAAGATTATCATGGTGAAATCAACATCTTGGATTTCAGCACTTCTCCCCAGAAGGATCCATGAAGTTGTAAATGCAAAAGTTGTAAAGGCATTAATATTAATGATTTACCTTGTGCCAATCCAGACTGCTCAAAATAACTTCAGCTCACACAGAGCTCAGTAGGGGAGAAAACATTCTCTAAGATGAGTAAGTACCTACTGGAAATAACCATCACAGAAGGCTGCATGTCCAATAATTTCTTTTCAAATAGATGCCCAAAGGTGGAGTGGAATTAGCAAAATGTGTCAACAGAAAACGTAGCTCTTTTTCTTAATGCCTGTTTATTTTTGTTGTTGCTGTTGTGGACTTTGTTGTTGCTGCTTTTTAAATCAAAGCCGCTTTTATTAGTCAGCCCTCATCAGATCAATACAATTCATCCTAATAGTCTCTTTATCACTATTCTGGCCATTGGCCACATCAGTAAGTGTATACCTTACAGGAAAATATTCAATCTCAAATGCATACAAGAAACAAGGAAATTCTAAACCTGAATGCCAGTGTTGGGTATTGGTTCTTATACTTTTATTTTGTATAAAAAATTTAATTAATGATTCAAACATGAAAATAAACCAAAATCCAAGACAAAAAAAGGAAAAAAACTGAAACAGAAGTTTCTAAATAGGTTATATCCTAGCAAGAAGGCTGAAACAAAGGGAGACAACACTTGCGAAGCCCTCATGTTTGTCAGATCACTAAAACTGACAGTGTTCAACCACAGAGAAACAAAAATAGAAGAAAAATCTTCCACTGAGCCACTGAAAGATATTTCAAGAAGTTCACACATTTCTGACAGTGTTTCTCCATCCACAGGGGCATGGAGGAAATGTTTTCCTTTTTAAAACAACCAGTAAGAGCTGCACTCATTGGATTTAAGGAAGGGTTTCTTGAATCCTAAAACTTAATGTGCTCTTTTACTAATATGTTTACATCAACAACAATATTTATGCTGTTACCATGGTAACATCATACGGAAATTTTGCAATTAGCATGGAACTTTACACATTCAATACTACTCCCAGGTATATCAGGTTTTGCACAACAGTTCATCTTACTTCACAAGCAGAAAAAAAGCATAGAAAATCAGGAATCATCTCCTCCTACTGCCAATTTCTACCATCAAATCAACCAGCTATCATCAGTTGCCCAACCCCCTTCCAAGGAAGGGAGAAATACTCAGCTGTTCACAAACACCTTTTTCTTTCCTTTAGAACAAACACACACCCAAGGCCAAGCTTGTTGGGAAATGAAAAATGCCCATAATGAGCTATATCAAAAAGAGGACAAGAAAGAAAACCATATCTCCAGGAATAGTGACATCCCTTCTGTGCCTTTGAGAATGAAAAGCCAATCTGCATATCCCCTATGGTTTACCAGTAGCCTTACTGTGAGATGGTATTAAAACATATATTATGTAAGTACACTAATGGGGATAAGAGGGTTGCCTAACCTCCCAAGATAATTATATCTAATCTAGTTTCTTGGAAATATACTACCACAGAGTAATTAGAGTATATTTTGCTGGTTTTCCTGCTTATAAAAAAATCCCTTCAATATACAATCCACATTCTTAAATACTTCTTCAACAAAGAGGCAAATGCATTCCACAGTAATCTAGAAATGGAGAACTTCATATCCTTTTAAGCATTTCTGTTTTCTTAATTATTCACTCTGTTAACACTTCCTAGTTGTTAAATTCTAGCAAACATGAAGAGAAGTCTATCTTGAGCGCTGTTAGGCTTGGAGAACTTACCTGCTGAATTCAGTTCATTACTTTCTAAAAAGCGAAAGAAAACACAAGTCATGCCTTCACATAACAACAGAAGCCTCTCCAAATAACTATCACTATACCAAAACCTCAGATTTTGAAATGGATTTAGTACCTAAATGCCTGCTACAGAACTAAAAGGTGTTTTGGCACCAAAATATTTGGCTCATTTGAGCTTAACCCTCATCAGTTCCTGAAAATTAGATGCAGTGACTTAACTCAGCAAAGCACATTCAAATTACACCTTTTCATCTTCAATACTGCAGGTCCTATTTACTCCTCTTATTTTTGTGTTATTATATCACCTTAACCTGGTTCTAGATTTTGGGATCACATCACATCCTGGATATAAGGTGGCAAAATAACTGTCATAACTCTAGCCCAAACTTCAGATTTTCCAGGTCTGGACTTTGGTGATCGTGGTGAGGTCGCAGATGCTGCATTCTCTGGTGGTTGGGCAAGCATTTTTCTTCTCTGTAACTTTATTCCATGTGAACTCCATGTTCACACCATCACAAACAGCCATACACTTCATTTTGAGCAGAAAAAAATGAGCTGCTTTCACGGGTACATTAGAAGCGACAATGAATAATGAGCACAGTCCCATGAAGGATGAAACATGGGTACAAGTGCACTTTATAAGCAGGAATGCTCAAGGCACAATAACAAAGCTGTTAAAAATCTGTCATACTTGCTATATTTAATGTAACAGTAACATAGCAATTGCTGTGTTTTAACCAGTACTTACTAAAGATGAGATATTAATGAGAAAATAAGTTACTGTATATTAAAACTACCAACTCAAAACGAAAACTAACTAAACCCAAACAGCAGCAACAACAAAAATTAAGAAATGGTTTTTTCCTGATTTCGGCTGATTGCTTACAGTGATACTTCAGGAATTACTGAAGATTCTCTTTATCTGCTTCACTAAAATAGCTAAATTCCCCTGTTGATCAACAGGGGAATGAAGGTATTCTTGATGCCATTGATTCCCAAAGACATTGATCAATAAACCTACTCCTTCATGTGCAAGGGAAAAGAAAGGAATTTTGTAAATTGTTTTAGGATTCACCACTTTTCAAAAGAGCTAATCATGACACCAATTTTTAAACAATTATTTTGTAACAGGACTTCAACCTTTCGTGAAGAAACATAATATTCTTGAACTTGAAACCATTGGTTTCCTCAGCTGAAACATTATTTTAACAAACAGTGAACTTGCATGGTTTTAATTCTTTTAATTAATACAGTAAGTAACTGAATGTTTTAGTAGTAACATGGCTTGACTTACACCTTGATGCATAAGAGCATTTGAATTTTTAATAGAAAATGAAACTCCTTATAAAGAACAGGGACAAGAAACAAATTCACTAAGCCTCTGCTTAGTATAAAGAATTTGGATTGTCTTCATATAAATACACATTCACATATAAGAAGAAATAACCAATCTTTCTAAAATGAAGATATATAAAATTGCAAAATTGACCTGCAGTAATGGATACACCTCCCCTAAATTATTTTTTTTATTGTTGTTGCACTGCTTTTTCCCTAATTCTCCATTAAATTCTTCTAAGTTTCTGGGCAAAACCTGTTTATATTATCTTTGTATCACTGTAGTTCTGAAAAATGATTATGAAAAAAGGAGTACAGTGAAAATGTTTGTAGGATCAACATTATCATATTTGTTACTGGATATAAGGAAAAAGAACTCAAGGGATCTCAGAAATCATACTCTTCATGCAAATGAGCAGGAAGTTTATTACTGTCTAGTTTAAAGACTCAAGGCTTTCTAGAAAACTATCAGTTTTTTTTTTTTTTTTCAAATAATATTCAAAGGCACTCAAAACTACCAATTTTGTAGTTTGCATTTTGTCTTCATTTATTGCAATTCTGATTCATGGTAAGGAACTGCTGTAAGGATTACAGTATTACATTCCTAGCAGAAAACAATACAAATCTGTATCAGCCTCTCAAATGTGTCATGGTTTATTAGGGCTGTAAATTTTGCTGGTTTACCTGTCCAACTATATTTTTATTGTTCACTCTTAAATGGCATCATGGTATTTGGCATTTTGGAAGCAGATGATGTTGCAAGTCTTTGAATAACAAACTGCAGAGAGCAAGACAGGAGTCTTGCTCAAATTTATACTTGTACAGAATTTCCAAAAGACTACCCAAGACTATGAAATACTGTACACTTTTTTGTAAAACAACAGGGTGTCTGCTGCAGCAAAAACAAAACCTGTGTAATTACCTGCACACTTGGAATTTTAATGGGCTGGATTTACTACACCTTCATCTGATTTTACTAAGGAAAAAAAAAAGAAAATGTGCATAACACCAAATGCTAGCTGGCTTTTAGCCTTTTGCTACAGCCTCTTCTAAAAGGAGAAAGGAGACAAAGGACAGGGGAATTAGATACAATTTATGCTAGTTCAATATCTTTTATATCTCCCAATATCTTTTGTATCTTTTATATGATGGAAGTTTGAAGTACCAACCCTCAAAATTCAATTAAACTAATGCTCTTGTGTTATTTGGTCAGACAAATTCTACAACTACTCTGTGTTAGAAACCAGCATTAAACTGTACCATTAGATAAAAGAGAAAATGAAGGGCCTTACTGCAGAAACAAAATCTGTGGAACTACAGATGGGTATAAGAGCACTTCAAACGGGAGACCTATGCCAGGAAACTTACACAAATAATAACTCTCCATAAACCAATTACAGGTAGATGGGTGTTGCTTTATTAACCAGTAATATATACTTCACACAGCAAATATCCCCATTTTGACTAAGTGCAGATAGTGCTACTATCAGAACAGCCAACACACTGAAATTAAACCAGGAACTGAAGAGATGAACTTTTAAAGGCAGACCAAATTTTGGTACATGCCATATTACAATTAAATGGCAGGGAAGTAAAGGGACAGCACATAAATTACTCAACAGTTTGTAGCTCATACATTATTTTAAACAGTATTATTCTAACAGCAGTCAGTCACTACACATCAATCACAACTTATTTCAGTGTTAAATTATGGCAAAAAGACAACTACCAAATTTGAATGTTCGACAAAAGAATAAAAAAGACCACATGAGATGTTGCAGGAATCATACTGGAAAAAAATAAAAGTAAAGAAAATATGCTTTGAGCTGTTTACTATGTAAAATCATCTTGTCTATTTCCTATTCAGGAAACTTCAAACCACAAGAAAAGTCATATTATAATTAATTTCAGAATTAATTTTTTTGCCATTGTATGATAAAACTAAAAAAAGTTAAGCCATACTTAGAGTGTATTCTTAAGGTATTCTGAAAGGTGGCTTTTCTTTCAATTAATACTTTCCGAGGGGAAACCAGTAAATTCTTTTTCATTTCAGTAATTTTTTGTTGTTTTTTTAGGAGGTTTATTGAGCAAATACTATCAACAAAAGGTAAGCAAAGACCAGGAACTTCAATTATGCTTTCATTTTAAATATTCACCATGATCAAAGCAAGTAATTTTCCTAGCTTCATTCATGGACATACCTGTTCCATCTCTTCTGAACCTTTTCAACTAAGAGACAGCCATTTGGGCCAAAGAGTCAAAGTTCAGCAAGACTTTTAGTGCCAAAAAACACCTCCACAATGAAAAGTGCTGAACAACATTGAATACTGCTAATTTGTTACCTCAGCAAGCTTCTTGAAAAAACACTTGTATATATACCATGTATGTAAGTGTGTCACGGGGTGAAGCTTACTTGAAGGTGTCACTCAGATAAAGGGTCTGAACCATAGGTTTGCCCACTAATTAATGACAATTTGTAAAATATAGTTCTCCCTGAAAACACCTGTGTAAATGTCATGGGGAAGGCTGACCCAAATATCTTCCAAATGAGAGGGTCTATCTTGTTTCCCAGCTATGTACAAAAAGAATACAAGGTAAACATACAACTTTATGTTGTTTTAATATCTTCGTGGTGAGAGGCCAGACAGTCATAGAAACCCAGGAAACAACAACAAATTGCCCTCAGATTCATGGGAAAAAAATCAAAGAGGTTAGTTGGGGCCATACAACAATGAAGCAAATGGCATCTTAATGTGAGCACCCATGTCAGGAGCTAATAAAAAATGGAGAAAGGTGCCTGTCAATGAGAAGCCCTGTATGGGTGCCACAAACCATGCAGAAGGCTGAGTATGATGCAGAACAGCTGGCTACCCAAAAAAGCCAGCTGCAAGCTAGGACTGAACACAAACACTGCTGAGTTTGTGCCCTCTGCCCTCAACCTATTGTGCCACTCAACTGGGCCAGAGGGGCAGGAGACATGGTCAGGGTGTGCACCCTTACAGTACCTGCCGATTTCACAGAAAACAAATCTTACAACAGAAATTGCTGTCAACCCACTCTACCATTCTGGTTTTCAATTCAGTCTATATTTTTTTTTTACCAAATACGCCTATGCCATGCTGCACTCCTGTTCTTTGCAGGTACCAAGCTATATTCCCCAGGGGAAACATTCTTTTTTTTCCCCTCTAAAAGCTTCTATTTTATGTGCAGAACTTTCTCACATGAAATCCACAACAGTACCACTAAGAAATAACAATTGAATTTGCACTCAGGGGCCCCTCAAAATGCAATAAGACGTACTTCAAAAATCACTCAGGTTAAATACATTTTGCCATCACCACATTTTAAATATATTAGTGAGAGGTGGGAGCTACTGGATCATCAAATGTTACAATATTTTTAAATTTATTGAATTAAAATAATATGTTTTGTATTTAAAGTTTTGCAAATTAAAACATATCTGACACTGATTAGGGGGTATTTAGTATTAACTGAAAATTCTGCAAACACCTCATGCTGTAATACAACTCTGCATTTAACAACTACTCCAAATTTGAAAGCTAAGAAAACAATATGTATCATTACACTTCATTTCTAAATGTCATATAAGAAAAGAGGCATTGACTTTATGCAGTCACAAACAATACTTAAGGAGATGCACAAAGATTAATTATTCATGTTCAGAAATATTTGAAAACAATTTCCCACTCATCAATTTCACATACACTAGGTAAAAATAATACAGGTATTATAAATGCTTGATCATGAGCTTCAATATTTTTTTCTGTTTGAAATGGGAGTTTTCAATCTATCTTTAATTATTCAATAAGTTATTGCTTCTTCTTTTATGCATAATTTCCATCTTTCTTCAATAAAGTTTCCTATTAAAACAAACAAAACCCCAAAAAAGTTCAAATGTAATTACAGAAATAGCTTCAGATGCCCTTTACACCGGGGAAAAGTATGTCAGAGAACTACTGTGTTCTCTGATGTATGCCAGACTCCTGTACAAGAAGTCAGACTATAGACTTGCAGGCACATACACCTGGCATCTTCCAGTTGCAGGCTGCTGCTCTCCAGCAGTCATGAAAATTGTACAAATTCATAGTAATAACAGGATCAGTGTGGCTAGCTTTGTCAAGAGGCACCTTCTACCAGCTGCTCAGCTCTGTGAAGTGGGGATTTTTTGATAGCTTTTTTCATTTAAACCTATAGTTCTTACACAGAAAAAAAAATCCACAAAATTACAGTTGGTGTTTGTACTGCACAGTTCTTTACAGCCCATGCATTTATTTCCTTTTGTGTAAGATAAATTTTATGGAGCATCCACTCAGTGTGCAAAGTGTTTAGAATTGATTTTCCTAGGGACACGCTCTGCTGTTTTTATATCCACAATTTTACATGCATGACAAATAATGGCTATTCAGACATGTATTTTCAAGTGCAGAAGTGAAGGCCAATGTTTTATAATGTGGTTTTTGGTGGCCCTAACATTACACTAAATATAACTGACTTTATGAGGACACCTGCTAAAGGTTTCCTGTTGCTTAGTGCATAAAATATATGTGTTCTTTACCCTGAAACTGCCACCCTTCCGCCACATTTTCCAAAACCAGCCCTTTTCATCAAAAAGGAGTAAATTTGGACAAGTCTTTCCTAAGGTTCAAGTATTTCAAAACTTGATTCTCTGTCAGCCACAAGTAAATACTTTTCATGACTATCTTAACAGTGCTTTTAGCCCGAATCTGATGGCCTCAATTTGTTACAGTTTTAGAGAAATTATATCACAAGCAGCTGCATGAGGCACAAAAAATCCCCTTTGGAACTGCCATGAAAAACAACACCCTACAAATTGCTGGAAGAGACAGAAAAACAATCCATACTGGCATAGAACCCTTCTCATGGAACAGATTTAACATTCCTTATAGAACCAATTGTTTAACCAAAATGACTCCCACATACAGTACTCAATAAGCAGAAGTAATCAAGCCCATTAGATAAAGCAAAGGTACCAGTGATGTAAACAGCCAAAGTCCATAATGTGAAAAAAGAAAAAAATAAAAAACTAAACCAACCAAAACAAAGAAAAAAACCCAAAAACCACACCACCCCAAAAAATCTTTGTTTAAATGTCTAATTATTCAGATAATATATTGAACATAGCTTCAGCAGACAACCTAGACCATAAACAACAGCACAATTAACAACTGAGAAGCCTCCAGAACATAGACCAACATGCAAAGCAAATAATGGTAATAATAATACATAAATAATAAATATAATAATACATAAATTGTATGGACAAATTGTGATAAAACTTGCTTTTTTCTTCTTCATCATGGGAAGGACAGTAAGTCAATCTGTTTCTACAAATTACATCTGAAACAGTAGTTCAACATTAAATATTTTAGCAGAAATTCAGACAGAGTAAAGACCAAAGAAATACCATTTAGTTTTTCTTTCATTAAACTGAAGTAGCATAAAATTAGGAATAGTTATTTGCACTGCAGACGTGAGAACTCAGACATGCTATTATGTCTTATAATGTCACTTAAACTTATGTGACACATATTACATTACTATTTTCAGTAAAATTTTCATTATCAGTAATGTAAGGAGACATAAAACCTATTTTGCAGTCAAACTGTTTGATTTCAAGGCTAGGTCTACTTTGATGAATTGCTTGATAGAAGAGCTAGCATATCAGCAGGGTTTGGTTGTTTTTATTTTGAACAGAGTAATACTCCACTAGTAGTAGAGGTACAGCATTTGTATCTTAAATGTTCCACCCTTCTGATTCTACCAGTGCCAAACACTATTCTGCCAGAAAGTGAATGGCAAACAGAATATGCTTCTGCACACCAAAAAGTATCAAGTCTTAATGCAGGGTTTCCAAAAGAAAAAAAAAAAAACAACAACAAAGCAGATATCACATTGAAGAGCTTAGTTTAACATCAGTCAGACACACTTTATCTGCACTCATCCTATCTGCACATTAAGTTACCACACAGAGACATCTATATTGACTGGGGTAATCATTTCGGCAAAAAACATTATGTGAATCAACAATTCAATCATCAGATGTTTAAATTTTTCCCTAATTGAGGATAAATTGAGTTTAGCAAAATGCTAGAGGTTAACCATTTTTTTCAGAATAGACACAAAAATGATATCTCGAAGTTTGAAAGAGCAGGACCGTCACTTGCGTTACGGCAGCACTGTGAAGTGTGGCAGCAGAGTAACTATTCCCAGTGATGCCATAATCTATTTGTTTAAGCTTAGCTGTTTGACAATAAAGGTTACTCTAGCTTCAGAGAGGAAACTGATTCTGTCATATTTCTTGTAAAACACCTGGACAGCAGCAATTCAAAAGTAGGGAGTTCTATATTAAGATCTTAAATGAATTCAAAATCTTCTGTCCAGGTTAGCTGGTGGCAGATGCTGAAACCATGGAACTTCTGGAATTAAAAAAAGCAATGCACATTCTTAGAGTTGTATTATTAAGCAAGAATGCCAAATCTCTCTTACAAGTCATTGCCTTGCATCTAAGATTGCAGAGAAAAAGTTTGGCAAGACAATCTGTGAAAACAAGCAAAACCTAGTCTGAATGGTTTGGCTTTTTCTTTCATTTGAAATGTTTTGAAGCAGGCAATTCTGAATGATGATATTTCAGCCCACCATCTTTTTAAAAGGTGATTCTTTGTAACTCCTTGCACATTTGGTATCACCTTTTAACCTTATCTTAATTTTATCTACTATTAGTCTTCCAATTTTTTATAATTTATTATGTTAATTTTTATGTGTTTATGTTCAGAAATTTTAAATGGACAGTGAAACAAGTAGTCCAAATTCTCAACCACACTCAACACATGCACAAGAGATAAGTAACTAGCATTTGTGTGTTAAACAAAGCTTAAAATGACAGAAAACCATGCAATCTCCACATAAGAAAATAGGTTGATCCAAAGCGTACCATATGCACAGAACTTCCATGATTACATGGGAACAGTGAAAGTGTAAGGGCTTATTGTTTCCATGGAAACTTTTTACCTACAGGATCCACCCACAGGAAACAACACAACACATCCATCCCCTAGAAAATGGACTTCACTGGGGGATTTCATAATGTTCTGTGAAAGCAGAAGGAGCAGTGCCACCCTTACTTCAGAGGAGAAAAATGAAAGCACAGAAAATTACATCTGGAATTAGAACCAAAGTCAGAGCACTGCAAGGTGTCTGTCAAATGTAGTCCATCAAATTGCCAAAGAACAGCATTCATAGATGATAAAGGGAGAAAGAAAAAATATAGCAGAAAAATTTCCATCAAAAATAACACTATTTTCATGGCTGCCCATGGATCCTGTGCAGAGGACGTCAGCAAACCAGCATTCAGTGCTCTCACTGTGGCTCAGGAGGGCCAAACCTCACTACCTGCAGACAGGGGCTACAGCAGCCATTCCTCACTAATGAGACTTGAAACAGATTTCAGGCACGGCATGTGGATAGGCTGAGCTCACAGCAGCACTGCCCTGTGCGTGCTGTGACCTCCTTTCCGCACTGGAGGAGGCTGCAGCAGCATTAGAGGGTCTTAACAGGCATTCCTGTCGCTGCCCATCTGTAACAGTGAGACAGCACTGTCAGACCGTTCAGGAAAACCAATTCACATTCCCACCTGTGTCCGAGCTCTTGCATTCAGAGCAGAAGTCTGGAAGCTCTTAGAGAATTGCAGATACAGTGTCATTCCATGCACACAGTGTTCACAGTTTCCAAACTGACTCCTCTCTAGGCCATGTACACTGCCAAGCACAGCCCTCTCTAGCTGCACCCAGCATGTGATACAGCATACTCAGACATCCTGGTGCCTACTCACCAGCACTTCAGGGTTCACTGCCAAAAAGGCAAATATGAATTTCACCAACACAGAGCACTATTTTCACAAGGTTTGATCAATTAATCGTTTGCCCTGTGGCAATGTCTTGCCTACCACTGGAGAAGTCAAATGATCAGAAGGATTTCGTTTTCCTCTCAGAGTGTCTGAAGTAAAGGGAAGGAATAACTAAAGCTTAGAAATACTAACAAGACATTGCTGTCTGGCTCTTATCCTCACTTTGTTTTGCTCTTGCACTGAATACTTGACATTTGTATCCTATACTGAAATTAAGGTTTCTGATTTCTTGCCCAGAACACAGGGAGTACTAAGAGGGCAAAGTGTTTGCTGCATTTTTATTCCTCTCAAAACAACAAAGCCATTGCAACAGGCTACTGCAGTAATGGTAGGTAGAGCACAGGATGGAAAAGCCTCCCTTTAAGTATTTGCAAGCACAATTATTTAAGAGAAAAGGCAGTGTGAGGGTTTTCTGTTTGGGCTGCCACAAGACAACAAATCTCTCTAATAAGACAAGCATTTCCTTAAAATCAAGGAGACATCTCTGTAACTATTTAAACTTTTTCAGCATAATGGTACTGTAAAACACAGCTGTAATCTCAAACATACCTAGTGAGTAAACTCTAAGAGTTTCCTTAGGATCACATGTCAGGGGGTTAAGACACACCTAATTGCTCCAGGAAACAGTTTCGTTATTACTGACACTAAAATAATTCAACCTTTTCCAGTCACATAATCCTATGACTGCATAGCTGGACACACTTGGCTAATAATTAAGATAAATGAAGGTATAGACATGCTACCTACTAAAAATTTTCATTCTACAACATGGATAATCCTAAGAAACATATTCTAAACAAGGAAATGCTTCCACTGTCTATACATACTATTCCTGCTGCCACAATTTTAAAAGGCAGCACTGATACGGAAATGAAGTCCTGAATCTCACATATTCAAAGTCTAGGAGAAGAACTGAAAGATCTACTGATACTTCAAAGTAGGCTGAGAGCCATCGTCCATCTTCTTATTAAAGTCAAATTATTCCACCCTGAAATATAAACCAGCTGATGTTTGTATTCCCATTAAAAGCAAGGTTACACTGTCAAATTACCCTCTTGAATACAAAATCTTGCCTTTTTATTTAAAATAAAACCAAACCAAAAAAAAGGGAAAAAAACCAAGAAAACTTCAAAACCATAAAGTTACAAATGTACATATATAAATAGGAGCTAAGAGATGTGTGTATTTTATGAAAATTGTTTCTAGATACAAGAAAAGCCTTTGCAGCAGAAGGAAGGCCAGGGGCTGTGACTGACCCTGTGTGATCTCTGTTGTGGTGGAACAATGCCTTCATGTCCAAGTACAGAACTAGCAGATCTGCAATAACCACCTCATTTTAAAGGGCAACAATCAACAAGCCTCATGTAATTTGAGTACTTTACACATGTGCACACTGCAGAAACTAGAACTGTCTTTCTAATATGCTTATGACATTTCTCTGAAGCCAGGAAGCTTCCAGAGCTGGTGATATGAGCTGAAAGTGTCATCTCCACTAGACAGAAAATAATCTTTCCCTTTCATGGTAAGACTGAGATCTGCAGTGACTTTAAGAAAGATCCTCAAGTTGGGCAAGTGTTCTCTTCCTTAGAAGAAAATCATACCAAACTCAGCATTTTGTTCATGGTTATGAAGAACTAAATATTACTGTCAATAATAACAATTTTAGTATTAATAGTAATAACTTTCTAGAATTTGATATGCCTGAATACATAGGATTTTAACATTTCTTGCTCAGATAGCTAGATTCAGATGAAACTGGAGGAACCTATCAGGCTAGCATAGGTTTTGCAAAGCTGGCAATATATTCAAGCAATTTGAGCCTCTATTATATTGTTTCTTAACTAATCAAATACTTGCCAACTACCAGATTTCAATGCCCAAGAGTCATCTTTAAACAGAAAAGATATGCTGGGGTATATGTGACCATGGAAGCTATTTTTAAAAATGCTGAATAGATTCAAAAATACTTCTCTAAAACGAGTCTTGGGACACAGACTCTGCTGACGACAAAGTTCTGCCTTCGATAACTTGAACTTTATTTGTAACATGCCAACCCCCCAGAATAAAAGCATCTCCACAGGGCAAACAGCTCACAGAACTGCTCATAGTGTGAAAGGTACCTAGAGAAAATAGCTGCTTTTCAGCTTCCTGAACTGTACCTGGTTCCTGGTACCCTCTTCAGCTACCAGGTTTACACACTACAACAAACACATTGCAAACTGTCTTAATTACAGACGTTGCTTCAATATAATTCAGGACCCAAGAAAGTCATTAAACTAAAGTACAGAAGCTTATACATGAAGACAAAACAACCATCAATTAAAGATAGAAAACTTTTGCATTCATGGTTTTGGACTGTTGGGGTTTTGCATTTATTTTTTAAAACGCTAATCAGCAAGAAAATTCTACAATTAATTTTAATATGGAAACTCTTCCTCTGTAAAACCTCAGATTAACTTTAGAGAGAAATCCAAATTAAATTAAATCTGAAGCCAAATACTTTAAACTCTGAGGCATTTTAGACTGGGGGTGGGGGGGGTGGGAATTAAACACACAAGCCCAATTCAATTTATTTGAACTGGGAATTCCAGAGATAAAAGGAACTATAAAATTCTTCATGAGACTTGTAGTCAAACATCACCAGCAACAAAAGACACATGCCAGCAGATTGTAAGCACTGGCTACAAAGAAAGAGGCAGAAGGCTACTCAGCTACAGAATCTTGAGCTTCAAATCCTTTATCAGTGAAAAGATCAATTTTAAAATCAATACTAGTATTGGATGCTTAGTCAATACAAAGAAAATTGGAGAAATATGCTTTTACAGGCTTTTCGTAACAAGCCTGACCAAAAAAAAATTACCATGCAGCCAGTAGCCTTTGCATAATCTTATCAGGAAAAGCAGCCTATAAAGAATTGCATTATCCCAAAGCATGCTAATAAAAGCACAGCAAGGAATCTCTTATTTTCTTACTGGTAGCACAGTAATGTTTTTATTCATAGAAATATAAAAAAGAAACAATGTTTCAAAATTATTATAACAAACCAAACATGTTAACATTTCCCATTTCTCCCACTGTCATGAAATTGCTTGTCATAAGCATCACATGGAAGACCAAAAGAATAACAGTTCCCAAACAGGGACCAGAAGATTTACTGATAAAGAACTTAATTTTCCAAAGCATCCTAAAGATAACTAAGCACGCCACAGGCTGATTTATGGGTGTACTTTGGGAGCACTTCAACCATTGATCATAGGAGCACTCTATCACCACAAAAATACAGAAAAATTTCACTAGGAAGTGTCATAAACTGCAGATGCAGTTGGATTTCCATGCAAACACAGCATTGAAGTCCAAACAATGGTCACGTCAAGAGAAGAAGAAATAACCATCTAATATTGATGATAAACAGGATTAGAGATTTTGTCATAAATTGTGTGTGACATTATGTTCAACATGAGCTTTACATTAAGAAAAACTATGAAGGGAAAGCAATACACGTCAGAACCCACCAGTAATCTGATTCATATGCTAGAGCTTCCCCTCCCCATTCTCCCACCCCCACATCTCTTGCTGAATAAAAAATCATGCCTCCTAAAAAGACTGTAATTACGTGACTCTTCCCAGGCAGCTGTCATTGAAAAGAAATATCTCTATACTTCCCGTAGAAAAAAAAAATCCCAGTGTATTTTAGGCAATGAATGACCATCCCTATTTATCTGTGAAGTTATACCTAAGAAATTTTTAGAATGTGAGATAATCAGCCATGAAGCCAAAACCATCTATCTGGCTTATGAATTATTTCACCAATATCCTGCAATTCTAAGACATTTATTCCCTGCATTACATGCCTTAAGCTATTTTATTAGCATTGGTATAAGTGAAATTGTCACATATTAGGAGTTGCACTATTCTCAACCTTTGATAAAGTGACCAAAGCCACCAACAAATTTAACTACACTAAACATTACGCCTCCCTATGAAAAAGCAAAAACCAACCCAAACACAATCCTAAAAACAAAACAACCAGACAAAAACCCCCATAACAAAACCCAATACATTGTTTGACTTAAGGTTGTAAGGCAATAAAATATCATCAGCATGGAAAGCCTTTAACCTTTTTCCTTAATTACTGACATATTTCAAGTATCCAACATCTCTTTATGTACTTCACATAACTGCCTCGAAAATCATTTAACAGAACTGTAAAAACACTTCCTTTGTAGCATGTAAGGAAGTCTAAGCTTGTAATAAAATTTCCTCTATCATTACATCTATTTAAAATTAAATAGGTAATAAGTGAGATAATACAGATAAATGTAAAACAATTAATTCCCATCAATAGCATTTAGCTACTGCTTCCTCCTTTAAAAAACATGTCAAGTTCTCCTGAACTGCTTACAAGCTTTAAGGCAAACATTAGCAGTCACTCTAGTCTGGTGCTTAAAATAAACATTAGCAGTTACTCAGAAGTGCCATTCACAAGACCCCTCAGGTTTCAGTCTCAATTCTGACTTGAAGATCTCCTTACCAAAAAATGCGTGCTCTACCCAAGAAACAAGTGTACATAATTTCGAGTAATATATTCTTTTTTTTCTTTAAGGTACAAACTGTACAAAAAAACCCACCAATTTCAAATTCAATTTACTGTACTCCATAAATGCCAAGTATCTCCCATGTAGCTTAAAGCCTCCAAAGTTACAGGTTCTGTCTTACTGCTTCTGAGAAGGCAGAACATGAAAACTCTGTTGAAGAACAGAGAGGTCCCAAGTTTCCTTCACAACACAGAACTGTGCAGGGTGCAGAACTAAATTTCATGCCAAAGTACAATGCACAGTGGAGTGAGGATTCCTCCTTGCAATATTGCATTCTGTGAACTTCTGTGAAGGAAACTAATAGTCGTCAGCACTTCTACCAGAATATCAATATCAGAGAAACACAGTAGGCACAAGTAGAAAACCATTTACCAGTTATGAGCAAAGAATCAAAGCTAAAAAAAAAGCAGCAATAGCATGGCTAATTTGTTACTTGTTAACTACAGACTATCAAATTTTGTAACATCTTTAGGATATTGGGTAAGGTTTTGGGGCAACAGAGTAAGACTCATCTCTATAACAAGCAAGTTATAATAGCATATGAATGTGTCCAAAAACCATATTACAAAGGTTATTTGGTTGGGGTTCTTTTCTTTACAGCAAAGTCTTGCAAAGTAACCAAATCAAGATTGACTGATATCTGCCACTGCTTTCTTCATTAAGGTAATTTTCTACTCTGAAATGTTTACCTTCAGGTAACACATAAATTTTCCAGTACCATGTATTGAAAACTGCTTAGGCTGAGGAGGTGCAGTAGCTAAACATTTAGTTTGGCATCAAGGAGTGTCTTCATACCATGACAATTTTTGACTTGTGCAGACTTGCTCCCACCACTCCAAGTGGGCACCATTCAAGTCTGGCTTTCCACAGTAGTCATGGCAGTTTACCCAATGACCCTTGCAAACTCTTTGTTAGTGTTAGTGCTTTCACTCACTTGGCCTGTCCAATTTTCTCACCTGATGAAATTTTCTTTCTGTACTTACTGTAGAATAATAATGCATGCCCGTACAAAAGCCAATGTAAACTGAGGCTACTTTATGAAACTTCACAGTGCATGTTCATGACTGAACAATAAAACTATGAGCCAGAGTAGGCATTTCATGAACCATGCTCTTCAGGAATCATATACATTTTTTACCTTTTTTTATTACAGCAGAGAAAATCAACCAGAAGTTCAAAGTAACTGTTGAAATATTATATACATTAAAAATGGGGGTCATATGTTACCATGACATTGGTCCCAAGGCACTGAAGTCTATTTATTAAAAAAACTAAATTTGTAGTCCTGATGGCATAATTTGATCTTTAGGTTACTGACTTAATTCACTTTGAACAACAGATCTATTAGTAAACTCCTCCGAAAACAGACACCCAAGGGTTTTTCCTCTGTCACAGAAACCCAATTCCACATTTCACTATAAACTTGATATTTCTCTAATATTGAACAAAGCTGAATTAACTATTTAATAAAAAAAGGCTCACATCATCTTGTGAACGCACTTACACTAGTCTTCATTTCTGCAACCAACTTTTCCAACTGCATTACTAAAAAAGTAAGGAAGAGAGCTTGTACACTTAAATGTTTGAGGCAAAGCTAGTGGCATTAGTGACTGATGAGCTTTACTAAAATCAGTGAAACAAACTAGCAGAAGATTATACCTGGGCATGGACATGCAGTGTACAGCTGCTGCAACAGGTTATTCGACACTTAAGCATCTTCACTGCTTCATTACAGAAAAAAACCTACTTCATCTTTATGCTGCATTCAAAGAGGCTCTATAGCTAAATTTGACGTCAATTCTATTGTTAGCTACAAAGTTCTGCTATTTACTGAGGCAAATCACTGAAGAACTGCAGGAATGGCCTGCACTAAGTTTTTACTCCCACAAAGGACACTGCACAGGAGTGCCCATAAACACTCCCTGTAGCCATTGCTATCACACCTCTACTCCCAATATTGGCCAGAGATCCCCTATGGGCACTTGGGGCTCTGAAGTGACACCGCACTTAACATCCTTAATGACAGATCAGGGCTAGGCAATCATTTGTAAGTTGTGTGCAGACAGTTATTAAAACCTTCAGATAAAGCACTGGTATCGTCATCTAAAAATCACAGAAAAGCATTATAAAATGAGTGGCATCATTAAGAACCTCAGTTGTCTATGACTAAGGCAGATCTGTGAATTCACCATGAACTTGGAAACAGTTCATTGCATCCAGCTCTACAATTAGACAGAAGATTAATTCTTCTTCATAAATTTTAATGCTGTTGTATGAACATAACAAAATTCTTCAGCAATAATAGGATTTGGCATACAGTCCTAACAGTAGTTAACCCCAGCAACTGGAAGACCTTTCAGACATCTTTTTTCCATGTCTTCCTGAACCAACCTGATGCTCTCAGCTAGAAGCCCATTTAACTACTTTACTCAGCTTCTACCTCAAAAAGCCTGCTAATGGAAAGGCAGAGGAAGCAGGTACTTGCAGAAACAATATCAGAATACCATGAAGCCAGAAGACCCTCACCAATACAAACACTGAGGACCAGCTAGGGGAGTTTCCCCTTGTGAGAGCCACACCATGCAGGGGTAGACCACCATCTAAATAAGCCTGAGCAATCTCTTTATTTTACACAATAAAAACGCTGGTTCATTATTCCTAAATTACATCCACAAAACAAACCTGAACATCATCATAATTTATATAAGTAGATATTATAGGCAAAGCAGTCTTCAGTGTTTGGGCTACTATCTCCATCAACAGCACTAGGGAGTTTTTACACTGTATGAATTCCAGCCATAAGCCTCATAGGATAAGCAGAAGTTTGAGCAGAATGATTCGGCTCTGCCCAGCAGAGAGCAGTTTGGCAAACACATTTCAATGAGTACCATGTACTTTAAGTTTGGTTTGGAGTTTTGTAGGGTTGGTGTTTGGTACTTTTTATATTAAGTTTAGAAGAGAACTTTAATAAACTTGTCATTTTGCTCTTTTCTGATATATAACTTCCACAACATTCAAGAAGAAACTGTTTTCTGAGACACTGGAGTCTTGCTGAAATTATGCAACCCAGCCCTCACAGGGAAAACCAAAACACCAAAGTGCATGAGATGATTCTCACAACTCAATCTCCACAACTCCCCCTCCCCTCCAAGTCTCACATTTATCTCACTCCTGTGTGAATATTGCATGTACTCCTCCTCAAATGATCAAATTAAAACAAGAATGCCAGAGGACAATTCAAGCCAGGTCTTTCTGCTTTTCACACCTTGAGCCTTAAAACAAAGAATGGTCTTCACCTGAACCTTCACCTTTAATCAACTAATGGAAGAATAAAACCAAACCAAAATTGTCCATTTCAGGACAGAAATCCCAAAATATTATGACTCTTATGACTGTGCTACCAGTTGACAACTGGAGACTACTTCCAGGGAAGGATGCTACTTATACCAGAGTGCTCAAACAAAAAACAGAATAACTACTTTCAGTGAACTCATCATACCCAAATATTATCTTAAATTTAAGAATTAAAAAAAAAACCCAAGCAATACTTTTCCACGGTCACCCAGACCTCTTACAAATATCAACCATCTATTGAACTTAATTTCAGGAAAACTACGTCACACAATGCACCAGAAGAAAGACTTCTTTCAGGGATACAGTTTGTCACAGTCTCTCAGACCATACTTAAAAGACATCATGTTTGTTTTCCCAGTAGTTCCTTGGTTTCCATACAGCAAGTGGAAAAGAAAAGCACAGAGACAAAAAACATGTCTGTAAAAAGCAGATGTCTATGTTACATACATTTACTGCTATATCTATCAACAGACTACTTATGTTTTGGGTTTGGAAGAGATGCCTTTTTTTTGTATTGCACAATACATATTCAATCTATACCTAGCAAAAGAGATTCCTACAGGTAAAAATACCATTAAAATTGCACAGATTTGCTGTATTTCTTTTTGTGCTAACCATTAATGTAAAATGAATCTACAGTTTCTTCTTAACTGGGAGACAACAGGATACAGGTTTTACTGATGAAACAACACTTTTGTATGTTTATGAATCAAAGAAAGCCAAGAGATAAACAAAAAAACACTGATGCCTTTTAAATGGTAAAAAGACTAAGCTTATGCCTCTAGGACACTCACATTAGAAAGGCAGACTTTAGTACAGTATTTTTGTTGGTTTTAAACAAAGACAGGAATTTTGCTAAAACTACTTTTCCATCCAACCTATTGTAAAGAAACTGCTACTTGACAGCTTACAGGGAACAATGACTGCCGGTACGAGCAGGCTGCACTCATTTAAATGAGCACATTAAAACCCTCTGACACAGTCTGTAACTTCCTTCAGTTATTTATTTGACTTTTGCAGCAGGCTCCTCGTCCTGCGAGGCTGAGGTGCTGCTCTCGCAGCATCCCCGCAGTGTGCTACAGCTGCACCCCTGAGCGCTCCAGCAATGCCGCATCCCGCTCCGCAGCCAAGCCCACTGCCTGCCACCGGCACATCACCCTGTCCCAGCAAACTGAGACCTTCCTCTTACCTCCACCTCCTTGCTCTTCTCTTTGTTTGTGCCCATTGAACTTCTCCCATTGCTGGCAGTCTCCCGCGCTGGAACTACAGAAATCTGCTGGAGTGGCATTCTTACAGAGCTGCAGGTTGCCAGTACCTGTTTGGATGCCTTATATCTTCACTCCCCCCGAGTAGCCCACCTGTATAATTGTTCATATCCTCTCTTTGCCAAGCTCAGCTCTAAATAAAAAGGGGAAAATATTATTTGAGAAACGGTGTAGCCAGGGTCTTCCATCAAAAGAAAAAAAAAATCAACAAAGCAGAGCAAATTGCGAACACAAGCGAGACACAGCAAACAAAGAAGTAAGGCACAACAATCCAGGGAGTTTCACATGCTTAGTGAGGAGTTGCTGCAAGTCTGTGTCCCTGGAGCACCCCGCCATACCACTATCCCCCAAGAGCACTGTGGGAGACAATTCAATTTCTGTTACCTAATAAGTGTCATGGAAACCAAGGAAACCCAGGTCTCGCAGGCCCTTATTAGCAGCCGCTTCCCGCTACCGGCACCGGCTCCCACATTTGCAGCAGCTGCCAGTGGTGCTTTTGTCTCCCATGCGATCCCACAGGAGCCCTCTGAGCACCCCAGACGCTGCCTCGTGCCCGCTAGGTGCGGCAGCAGAAGGCTGAAAAGCTTAGTGTCCTATTTTGGAGGCAAAATCTCCTCCTTTAAAAGCACAGGAGAGCTTGCTGTGTCCTTCATGCGTCTACAATAATCTGCTTAGGTCAAAGGATCTGCCTTGAAGTGAGGAGTAGCGGTGAGCAAGCGAGGTGTAAAAAGGAAGACAAGACTGGGAGGGATTGCAAACGCGCCTTTCTGAGGTTGATAGTAAAAAGTTAACCCTTTGCTGCGCTTATCTCTGCCCAGAAGCCAGCTCAGCAGGATGAGCCAGAGGCAGACACACACATGCCTTTGTAGTAGTCATACACACGCCGAGAACGTCACTTATGTGAGCTTCTGCCTCCCAGCAGCTTCAGTGCTCTCAGTCACTGCGGAGCCAAACACTCGGGAAAACTGTTTCAGCATTTCCCCTCCCCTCAATATGCAAAACAATAGGAGAAAGTCACAGGTGTTGTATTACAAAAATGGATATGAAGAAAAGCAACTCCTATCATCTATGCTTTTCTAAAAAAATGATTATTCTTCGTAAGTATTATGAATACCAGCAAAACTGATTTGTGATTAAAAATGGTAAAGAAATTATTAGATCAGAAGTCAAATTCTTAGCCATGTAGAGTATTCTGTATAAATAATGCGGGAATGAAAGAAAACAAAAATCCCACACCAGTCACCATCAATGTTTTAATATGCTATCAATTAAAGAAAAAAAAATATTACCCAAGCCCTGAAATACATCATCTTTATTTCCAGCTGCACAGAGTGGCACTTAGAATTCTGACAAGAAATAATAGCATTATAAACAGCCTGGATTCTCTTACAAAGCCAGTAGGGAGGATTTAAAATACTGTTGATTCACTACTCCACTACTTCAGTTAACATTTCTCTGAGTTAATAGAGCTTACAAGAGACTAGCCTGAGATAAATTCAGATCGGGTCCAGGTTGCCATCCTGGTTTTACATCACTGATTTAAACTAAGGTATATTGACTGGCTGTAAGAGAAGAGTTTATCATTGCATTAACAAACAATCTGCTACGAGTTCAGAGATGCTGCAAAATTTGAATATATGTGCACATCTTTATAACATATATTCTGTATATCTATAGTCATGGAACAGATTTACAAATAATAAAATTAAGTCTTGTCATTTACACATCTCCTTCTACACGTTTTTAGTTATGCTTTACATGCTAATTTCATTTTTAATTTCCAATATTCCAAAATAAATTTGAATGTAAGTTTAAATAACTTCTAATGTACACAGGGAGATTTTGAATATAAATAAAGGAAAAAAAGACATGCTCTAGCTCTATGAAGACAGTGGTAAATCAAAAATTTATTCCAGAAATATTCAAAGACAAGAAATGTTATACACCAGGCTAGTAAAGTTTACATTAGAATCAAGTTTAAGATTGAAGTTAAAGGAAAATCCTTTTTAGTTCAATAGAATGTTTTAAAGCTATAGAGAAACTTTCCTTTCCTCTGAGGCACAACCAGATTAAGAATTCCTAAACCTGACTCTGCTTTGTCATGATAATCACTCACCTCTTTGATAAAAATATTGATAGAAAAGTAGAGGGTTTGTGGTATTAAAATGGAATCTTCCTGTAAATGTGCTTTCATGTCTAGTTAAGCTTAAAAAAGTCAACCTGCCTTTTGATACTGTGCCAATAATTCTGCATTTGAAATCATATGAACCTGAGATTTACATCAAAGATTTCTGGGTTAACCAGTAATCTTTTTAACCCCACCTATGCCTGTTTTAGCCAGAAAAAAGACCTTACAGGGTGTGGATGTACTTAGTTCTTTCTAAAATGATGCATGGTCCCTTTTTTCCCCCCACAGGGAACCTATAACATCAATATATACATAACAAAACTAGTTCCAAACAAGGGCTGTATTTTAACATTGGGTAGGTTCATGCTTGCATTTTGCTTAACTATTTCACTAATTACAATTCTTCACCACGTGGAGACTTCAAATTAATGTGCAATTGCCTTCCCTGTACATATGCTGAACATGGCTCTTCTCAGCCTAAGTGCTAAAACAAGTGGCAGAACAACCAAGCCCCGTGCTGCTATACCTAGAAATACAGAGATCACCACTGCTCCATGGTAAGGAAGCTGTTAGAAAATACAGGACATATCCAGATGCATACTGTAAAAGTTAGTGGCAGAGGTGTGGTGGGACCATTTTTCATTAGAATTAAGTTTAATTTTCCGTCTTGGCTTTTTCAAGTTTACTATGACAGAATTATAAAACATAAGCTTTTGCACAGATGTTACTACAACTATGATCTCAGAACACCAGGCACATCTTAAAGAAACAGCAAAACTATTGATTTCAATTTATAACGTGTTTTTAGATCCCAGAGTCCCTAAGTTATAAACAAAGTGATTTTATATATACACACACAACCCTTCTTGTTAGAAAATGTGTTTACTTCCACTCATCCTCCATGGTGGACAGGCTGTGATGTCCTATTTAAAGAACACTAATTTTGGCACATGTGCCACCCAAAGAGTCGTAATTTCAGAGCCATGCCTCACCTGAAGGACAGTGAGACAGCTGCTCAGTGAAGTATGAAGATGCTGTGCAAAGCAGCATGATAGAGTTTCTCGGGAGGGTAACAATAACAAAAGAGAAGTGCTCACCTGGAGCAGGTGAAAATGACATTGGGTCATTGGGTTCAGTGTGCATTAGTCATTGATTTACATTAATATAATTCACAGGTCTCGAAGCAAGTAACTACAGAAAAGCAAAGTACCACCTCTCCCTCCTCTCACTGAAACCCTACTAATCCCAACTCAGATAAGCCAAGGAATCCAAACCTGTATTTTCAGTCACCCAAAACATTCCCCTTGGTACTCGGGGCCCATACATTCCCTGCACAAAACACTCCTTGAGCCACTTCCATAAGAATCTGACAGCAAAAAGGGATCAGAATTACAACCCTACGCAGACACAATGTTTTTTGTTTAATTTAATAAGGAGCACATCATCTTCTCAGCATACCCATTTACACAGGACTATTGCTTTGAACTATGAACACAATCTGATCAACTATGGTTAATGGTTTCAAATATGGTATGCAAGTGCCAATGAGAGAAAGAAAAACAGCAATACAATTCTTTTGCAACACAATTGCAAGGAAACAATGTACTAGTGTACTGGCAGTTCACTGGCTGCTTATATATAATAGCTCTGCTTATATATAATAGCCCTGCCATGGCTTACAGAAAAATTTGTACAAGACTCTTGAATTGAAAAAAAAAACATAGTAAGTTTACCTGCCTAAATAACACTATCAGAAACAGGTAATTCCAGCTCTTTTTTACTCACATAAAATCATCTTTTGATAAGATGTACTGCAGCTTTTATATGATCTTTCAATTTTATATGACACTGACATTTTAAAAAAATCATTGTGGACATAAAACAGAAGTTGGTTGTTTGGACTCCACATTATTTGTCAAATACACAATACGCAAAAAGATATAGACATATAGTCTGTAGTCCTGAGATTTAGGAATGACTTTCACTTTCCCCAAAAACAAAATCGAAGAGCTACAAACACTGTGCATGCTATGCTCCCTTTACCAACAGGAATTGCTTCTCTTGTAATCACAACTGAGGTGTAGAGACAAACATCTGAACTCTACAGCAGTGTGGAAGCAGATGGATACGAGGAGGTAATCAACTGGCATGAGTACAGTCACTTTATCTAGCAGAAGGTCCTAACACCCAAATTAAAAGTGCAACTAGCAGTAGTCTAATGCAGACCAAACAGGACTGTTGTAAACCAATCCCTTGGGTTTCCATAGCATCTTGAAGCTGACATTAGAACCAAATAAAGTTTTCAGATAAATGAAAAATTCCTTTTGATTTTCTCCCAAGCCTTAAGCCTACAGGAGCACAAAGTTAGCCATGGAATTAGGGCAAATATGAAAGACATCTTTAGCCAAACACAAGTATTCCAAAGCAGCAGATTCCAGATGGGAATGGGAAAACCTGTTGTTCTCTGCTATATGAATATGTCCTAAATACTGTGCTGCACTGTGGGTTGGCTTCAAATGGAGGACCATGGAGGACCAGCAGGAATGCAAGTTTTCAGGAGAATTCATGTTCAAGAGAGTCCTTAGCAGAAGCAAAATTTAAAAGTTGTTTTAAAAAATTGAATAGAATTTGCATTCTTCACAAATAAGACTGGCTGTGAGATATCATATTAGAAGTTGCTTTTTAAATGCCACATGAAGTTGGTACAGACTGGAATGCAGCCATCATGTTACTAGATCCTCAGGGAGGTTTTGGCAGCTTTATTCCTTGCCTCCTTCAGCTTTGCAATTGACTGAACTGCTGAGAAGTACCATATAACGTAATACGGTGCATTAGAGCAACAGAGGTGTATTAAAGGTATTAAGGAAGCAATCAACCAAAAATTTCAAACTAATGTCTTTGGATATTTTTCTATGTTGCCATTCACAGGATATTGTACATATTACACATAATTTCATCAACAGCATCATTAAGCACAGGTGATCTTCCCCTCCACTGAGAGATGAACAGAAGTCAGTACAAACACAGAGGAATCTATCTGCCACTTGTATATTCTGTGCAGATATATTACCTAAGTAGAACATCTTGGAACATTTCTAAAACATCTGAAAATCCAAGGTCATGGAATGGTACAAGTCAAAAAGTAAGTTAAAAACCAAAAAGTAATAGCTGAGACTGAAATAAAATACGACTGGTACCTCAAAAGTTTACCCAGCCAAAACCTAGATGGATGAAAGTGAGATATGAAATGACAGAATGGTGATAAATCAGATAAAATGTTGCCCCCAGCCATTAAAACCAATTATCTTTGTTATCTCCAAGCAAAGAGAATTAAAACCAACTGATTTTCACTTCCAAACACAAAGACCTTCACGGATACCTTCAGTGTAGTGTTTGCATTAAGATTACTTTATTTAAATTAAACCAAGTATACTACCCCCTCATCAGACTAGAGTGCCCCCATGAAATAAGGGAACAAGGGAAGACTTGTAAAGTTCTAAAAACTGCCAGTAACTTGAACAGCTGATTTAGAATTTAGAATTTTTGTTTAAATGTAACTAAAGCTTATAAAAATGACCAGAAAAAGTAAATTACCAACTTTTAGGCAGAATGGGCAGACTATGTATTTAGCCAATTTACACTAAAAAAGAAATGAAATTATGCTGTTGAAGTGTCCACTGAAGAAATTATTTATACTACAGTGACACTTAGCTACTCACTACACAGACAGGATTCTACTATGTTTATTCTAATTTACAATACTCAATTTGTGTGTGTGCCCACACATACTAAGAGGTCCTATTACCTCTGTAGTTCAGGTGTGAGGAACATCTACCTCCATAATTAACTCTCAAGCACCTCTCTGCTTACAAATGTTGCTGACCTTTGGCAACATAAAGGTAGCACAATTTCATAGCAATATATATTTATATATATATATATCTATATTTATGATATACAAAATTATTTTCCTGCATTTGTAGTGGTGGAAGTAATCTGCATGCCATGCTGCCTAGCTGCTCATTTCCACCAACACACAATTTAAATGGTGTTGTCCATGTGCCTCTTCAGAGGAAAAGGTAAACAAAAACATTGCCACACAAAGTATTATTTCCCACTTCTAAACAACATACATGAAGACGGTATTTAAACAGCTCTCTAACATAAAGCAGTTGACAGTCTTTATGATAGAAGCATCAAAATTCAGCAAGCTGTGGAATCCACCTGCTCACTTTTGGGTTAAATGCTGCAAACCTGAATCCATTAATCTTAAAGAGTTCCAGCATTGCTTGGTAAGAATGGACTCAAGTTCTTGGCCAGCTTTCAAAGCTGTCAGTCAACAGAGGAGGATGGGGGCACAATCCTGGAAGACTTGGACAACCTTCTAGATGAGAGCATGAGAAACAGGATGAAGTTCAATAGCACAAGCAACCCAGTCATGGCACTGGTAGAACAAGAAAAAGAAATTGGGTAGCAGCCAGGAGCACAGACTGATTTAAGGATCAGTCGGGATCAGCATATTCCTTTATGAAAAGATGACTGGAAAATGCTAGTTATCATCAGCAAAAACATGAACTTTGTCCCAGGGTGCACCAACTCAGTTATTTCCAATTCTTCTTAGTCCTGTACACAGTACACCAGTAATTTCCTCAAATACTAGACTTTTTTTCTCATACCCTGATCACCAACATCAAAGAGATCCTGAACTTGAACAGCTTCGAACAGTAGGAAACTGTTCTAAAGAAGCTGCATAAAAGAAAATTATTTGCTAACCCACCTGCTTCTGTTACTAGTCACATATAATTATACAGGAAGACCAGGATTGTTTATTTTTAATGCAGATATTCAGGTACACAGTATTATGCTACAAACTGTGTTCTCAATTGCTATTTGATGAAAAGACAGATGAACAATTTGTGATCAAAAAATAAAAAGTTCATTTGTGTGAATATTGTTAGCCTACAGACTTACAATTTAGAGATTTGCCATGCTTGATAAGCATTATTTGTTTTGTGAATCTCAACTGCTAGAATGTTTAGGGAACATAAAAAATGTAAGAATTTAAATATGCAAATGAATACTTGTTCAAACCGCTTTCTTAAAGATATTTTCTCTCAACTTCCTACAGGTGTCTATTGTTGATTATATTCTATTTTCCCCTTTACTTCACATGGCTATCTGATCTCCTTATAAACACTTATTTCTCTCCTAATCTCATCTGCTGTGACCCCTTTGCCCTAGCAAAATTTTATCTTTGTTTAAATACTCATATTTCAAAAACTATAATTTCTGATTTTTGAGTATTTTATTCTGTAACCTGCTTTATTGAGAATAACTTATTTTTTAAAAACTTCTATATTGAACAAATATTTAACCTTATGTCCAATTTGCACCTTGTCTGGCTTCAAAACTTCTCTCACTGCTTCAGAAAGAGGAGGTTTCAATGCCAGTATGATAAGGATGTCATTAAATTACAACAGCATGAAATTAGAAAGTATCTGTAGAAACTAAGATTACAGAGGTAGAAAATTCATTTTACATTTGCTGGTGGTTTTGACCCAGAAATCCCCCTGGCTTCTTAATTTTAAGAAGACTATGGAAAGTGAGATCATGCTTCTCTTTAAAGCTATGAAGTAGCCTAAATGAATTTCGATACCAAGATTCATTTTAACTCTTAATTCATCTACAGGATTAACCTAGATAACTTTAAAACCACATATTTCACATTCTTGAATCATTTTCTTTACAGTATCACAGAATGGGAAGGTTGGAAGGGACCACAGTGGGTCATGTGGTCCAACCTCTCTGCTTGGGCAGGCTCATCAACATGAGTCCAGACAGTTCTTGAGTATCTTCAGTGAGGGAGACTACACCTTCTCTGGCAACCTGCTCTGGCCACTCACAAAGTAAAGAAGTTCCTCCTCGTATTCAGATGGAACTTTCTGTGCATCAGTTTCTGCCCACTGCCTCTTGTCCTATGGCTCAGCACCACTGAGCAGAGCCTGGCTCCACTCTCTTGGCAACCTCCCTTCAGATACCCACACACATTGATGAGGTCCCCTCTCAGCTGTCTCTTTTTCAGGCTGAAAAGTGCCAGCTCCCTCAGCTTTTCCTCATAAGAGAGATGCTCCAGTCCCTTCATCACCTTTGTTGATGTACCTCTAGTGAATCCATGCTACTCCTGACCACCTCCTGGTCCCCCATGTGGCCCCCAGAATGAGTTGTTCCATCACCTTATCAGGGTCTGAGGTGGGGCTGACTGGCCAGTAGTTCCTTGGATCCTCCTTCTTGCCCTCTTGGAAGACTGGGGTGACAGTTTTTTCTTCTAGTCCTCAGGCACCTCTCCTCATTACCAAGACCTTTCAAAGACGATCAAGAGAAGTCTAGCTATGCTGTCCAGCTCTCCCAGCATTCACAGATGCACACCATCAGGGCCCATGGACTTGTGGATGTCAAGTCTTCACCACTAGGTGTTCTCTAACCAATCCTCCTTGACTAAGGGGAAATCTTTCTTACAATATGCCTTTATCCTGGTCTCCTGAGTCAGAGATTCTGGAGAGCTGGTCTTGCCAGTGAAGGCCCATGGAAAGGTGGCATTCTCTAACTCAGCCTTCTGTGTCCTCTGTTATCAGGGTCCCCCATCCATTCTGTAACAGGCCCACATTAACCTTATTTTTCCTTTTATTATTGATGTATTTGCTGTCCCTGACATCCTTGGCCAGATTTAATTTCAGATGGGCCTTCACCTTCCTTGTCTCATTTCTACTTCGACAACATCTCTGTATTCATTCAAGCAGCCTGACCCTGCTTCAATCGCTTCTGTGTTCCCTGCTTAGGCTCAAGCCTAAGCTCAAGGAGTTTAATAACAGGAGTTATTCATCCATACAGATCTCCTGCTGCCTATGCCCAATTTTGCTCATTGGGATGCATCATTCTTGAGCCTAAAGGAAGCAATCTTTGAATATCAACCAACTCTGTTGGACTCCTCTTTCCTACAGAGCCTGTTCCCATGGGGATCTTCCAAGAATATCCTTCAAGAGGCCAAAATTTGCTCACCTGAAGCCCGTGTTTGTGATCTTACTTACTACTCTACTTCTTCATGCTAAACTCCATAATTTCATGGTCAAGGTCTAAATATTTCACTTTAATATCCAAATATTTCCTAAAGTTTAAGAATAAGCATTATTGTAAGTTGGTGACATAGCTAAGTTACTGCCATCCACCCATTGTGTGATTTTCACTTAGAAGGAAGTAATTTGGTTTTATTTGCTTACTTTGTTACCCAGCAGCTCTTTATTTATTTTGCTAACAAATTTAACCTCCTGTGCATTTAAATGCTTTTGTTTCATTCTGTAAGGAAATTATTGATGTTTTTCAATTAAAGTGTAAGCCCAGAAGGAACTGATGCCTGACTGATACCTGGGGTCAGCAGCCCTGTTTGCCAGAATAAACAGATATTAAGAAGAGAATCTCAATGTAAATGAGCCACCAGAGGGAGCTCATCCAGCCTGCTGAGTATAATAGAACTATATTGACATTGGCAAAAGTTAATTAAACATTTTTACAGGGGTCACTGGCTGAGTTCAAAACAAAGCATATTCCCTGGCTGAAACTCCACATGCCTGAAAAGCTAATGAAATCAGAAAAAGTTATTTCTTTAACAAATGTGGAATATATTTCAGATTAAATAAAGATAATTAAGTTTAGCAATCTGTGATACAGCAGTCTTCTAAACAAGCACAAGACTTTTCCTCATCCATCTTCGTTTTATCCAGATAAGAATTTCAAAGTCTCATTAAATTACAAGACCAAAAAAAAAAAGGGATTAACTTTGTAATTTAACCCTAAAATTGTGAAAGAATACCAAAAGCAGAGTCACATAACTAGCTCAAAGATATCCATTTGTAATCAAATGCAGTTTGGCATTATGATGCTTATCTACTTCTGTAATCAGTTATTACACTTAGATGGACATTACCATATTATTACAATACAGCTTTCTCATTTTAAATTGTAGCAGTTCAGAAAACAAATCCCTTGCGTTCCGGTTCTGAAGGATCCAATGGTTACTTCCAAACTTGTGAACATTTTTTGAAAAGCAACACTGAAATGAAACTTATACAGATTTTTGAGTGTTGCTTATTGACCAAGGAATCAAGAGGCTGGCAAGAGGTTATTTTGTCTGCTACTTTTCCATGGAGCTTAGCACCTAACAGTGGTAATTCAGCAGGGCACATGCAGGAGAAAAAAGACAATAAAATTATTTCCTAAAGGAAAAGCACCCTCCAACATAAACTCCCAGGCTTATCATTGCAACTCTCCCTATGCATTTCTGAAGATTATGGGTTTGAAATATTCCTTCCAAATTAGCACACCTCTTCCACAGATTTAATTATATATTTGTGTTACCCCCATTACCAGCTTTCTCAACACTGTAACATTAATTTGATCATACTTTTATCTTACCTCTGCCTGAATGTTTTGCTTTGGAAGATAAATGAAATACCACATTACATTTAATCTTATCTCTTCTTTCAGGCTTCAATAAAAAGCTGAATTTTTACCAATACCACATAAAAGTAGTACTTTTTGGAGTTAACTCCCGAGCAACGTGAGGATACCACAAAAAGCACTTGTTCTGTAATCACACTCCTACTTAACTACTGGAAGAAAATCCAGCCTAAGATCCGATACCAGTTACAGTTCTTTTAAGTTCCACTAAGCACTTCAGAGTGCCCACCTCCTCCACACAGCTATTTCACCTTTGGTGAGCGTAATTTTTCATCATTTGCCCAGCAATCAAAAATAATCAGGGAAAAAAGTTACAATTGTTCTCTAGTACACTTTCTGAAGTCATCTTTTCCAGGAATATTTTCAGGTAAGAGTAAGTTTTTTCTTGTTTTTCTCACTGAAAAACTGCATTTTTTGAAACAGTTAGAAGTAGTTATTAAGAGCCTAAATTAACAAAACATCAGATGTGTCAATCTCCTGATTAAAAACAGCTAAAAAAATTCATTTTCAGGATTGAAATAAGATTTACTACCCATATCCCTTGCACTATAAATATATGCAGTTTCTTCACATCACATACTGATTAAAAGTTTACTTTGTACTGTTGAGTATCTTACTGATTACCATTACATTATCAATTGTCACTCATGTTTTTGTAGCACAACAGTTTAAGACTCTCTAGGATCGACTTCCAAACACTAGCAACAGTTCCCAAGCCATTTATACTCTGCAAAGGAAAACCCAATTTTATAAAACTCAGATTTATGAAACTAAGAGACTTCATCTGCCACTCTCTTAGCAGCACAGATATCCCAGATGTGAATGTCCGGATTACACTGTAACACCTCCAAGATGTGAAACCACTCCCCCCATCTGCTTCTGGGATTCAAAAGCAACCATTAAACACACGAGCAAAATCACAGCAAGAAAATCTACTATGACCATATTAAAATACCATCCTTTTCACTCTAGTGATGAATTTAATCTACACTTAATATATTGACAAATTTTCTTGATTTGTCCTTTGTTTTCTTCAGAGAGAATTCAGAGAAATGTGAGTCTAACCAGAAAAAAGGCACACTACATATCAAACACACTTCATGACATTAATGAACTGGTTCAGATTAAAATAAGAGAAATCTAGAAACAGAAAATATTTTTGAAGGAGAAACTGGGTATTTTCTGAAGTTAGTAAAATCTTTCACCCAAATATTTTTGGGGGGGAGATTTTAAAAATTATTTTAGGAAAGCATGTAAAGATAACATTTCCATGTTTCCCAGAAGGATGAGTCTCAAAACACCTCGAACAAAGTCTGCACCTTAAAATATTCACGAAAATTGAGGCACTTTTTTCTAATATTATGTATTGATAAACACTTTGTAGATACTAGTATTTTAAGAATCATTTACCTTATAATAATATCCCATCTCATAAATAGATTGTAGAATTTCCTCCTACTTGGTTCTTGCTTCCTCCCTCCAATATTCTTCAGCTGCCTGACAAGGTATTTTATCACCTAAATCTCATCCCACTGGACTTGTCCAGCTTAAGCAGTAAACTTAAACCGACTCAATCGAAAACCCAGAGCTTTCTTATCTCACGGAAATTCTCATTTCAGATAGAAAACACAGTTAAAAATGACCCCTTGCTAGATGATTTTCCCTCAGGAAAACTGAAGTGACACAAAACAGAATAAGACCTATAATTACAATACTGTAACATGCATTTACCAGAAAGACTAAAAAGCTGGTGTCTTACAGACACAAAGCTTTGAATGAAGCAGTTTTGTTCTCTCCTATTACTCAGCTAAGAATGAAATACTTCCCACAGTCCTGAGCTGTTGCAGTCCCAGTAGCTTAAAAAAAGCTACAAGATTGTGTCAACTAAGCCATAGCTATTAGTGGCACTGGGTCAAGAGTTTCATTGCATTTGTGACGCAAAGGAAAAATTTTCCCTTACTGCTGCACACTGTGCAGCCCACCCTGGATCCAATTAATAGCAGGTACAAATCTGTTTTTAGATGAAGTGCCCTACAGTTGCAATTTTTGGAACTGTTTGCTTTAGAAAAGCGTTGAAATTCCCCACTGTTGCCTGAGCACAGGTCCCTGGTAGAACATGAGTAACAAAAAGCTGAAAGCTGCCCTTCTCTGAATTGCAGAGCCCAGTTCACTCAAGGCAGAGGATGACTACACGAGCATGACGCACGTAGGAGCATCTGCCTTCTATGCTGTCTGCTCAGCTATGGGTGCAATTTCTCCATTTCACCAATACTCCTCTTTTGTTTGTTTGTTTTAAGTGACTTTCCTTGTAAGCTTCTTGACAAGCAACTCTCTCTCAACCAGAAAATAGGGGATAAAGGACAGAACAACTCAGCTATGTTTAAAGAAAAAAGCCACTACTGCAAAACTATTTTCAACCCACGTGTTTTTTGTGTATTTAGATGTTAGGCACTCCTACAGGAAAAAATATTTCTTTATATGTGTGCCATGTCTAGAAAATTAGAAACCCACTCTAAATAAAATTAGAACTTTCAGGGTATATGAACATAAAATTACATTTGTTAAAAACAGTAAAAATTCTCTGATTTCAAAGAATGATTGCAACCCTTCCCACCTCACACTCCTTGCAAAAATAACAGTGCTCAACCTATGTAAATACCATCTTGTCAAATTGTAATACCATCTTTTCAAATTATCCAGGGATCACAATTCTAAAAACATCTAAGCATGGGTATTGGGGTACTTTTCTTGCAACAAACAAAGGAGATTATTGGTATGACTTACTCTAACATCAAGTAAGAATATATATATGCTTAAATAGGTGCAGCCTAACATGGCTGCAACGTCAAACATTCACAGTGACACTCCCACCCCATCAGGTTCACCTAAACAGTACGAAATCTACAAAACTTCCACCTGCAGAAATATTGATGAAAAGGGCAGATCATCCAGCTGGAAGAGATGAATGATGAAGAAAAAAAGTGAAGCAAGTAATGAAAGATGCACAGAAGTAGGTCAGAAACGGGAAGCAAGAGCCTATTAAATGAAATTGTAAGGAATAAATTTCATAAAATGTAAAAGGCTGGCATTCTCATAGCCTAAAATCAACCTAAATAATTCAGTTACAGGCTTTAGTTAAAGTCATAATTACATTAAGAATCAGAAGCTGTTTAGACACTTTGTTAATGGAATTGTTTATCATATATATTAGCAAAATCCAAATTTAGGTCTCAGATGAGACTTATAAGAGCTAATAAGATAATTTTTTGTTGTTGCTGGTTAAGAAAACATCTCTCAAGATGAGTTCACATCTGTCTGCTTCAAAGTGTTCAACACGCCATCATTCCACTTAATAATAACAATACTACTGGTAGTAGTAGCATAGCTGTACTTAAATGCATTTCTCAAATACAACAAAATTCTTATTCATGGTGACTTCTTTGAAAATTTTTTTATGTGTACTATTAAAAACATTGCAATTCAGAGAAATCTTTCAGGGAAAAATAATAATAGCTTCCTTTTATATCTTTTTGCATTGTAATTCTGCTTATGCATAGGTCCTCTCTATTTTGTATATTTAGCTCCATTAAAATACAGTGTGATTTACTTAGGCAAAAGGAAGAAAAAAAAAAAACAATGTAATTTAAAAGACACTCAATCTCTTCTAAAACAAAAAATCCCAATCTGTGATAAGAGAAGAATTGCTATGATTTTGTTTTCCCAAGAACTGAACATCAGCCTTCCATCTCCCTTTGTGAGCAATGCAGTTACATTTTGTCGGCTCTCAGGAAATGTCTTCATTATATCACCTCACACAAAGCCAGCTCCAGTCTGACACACAAACGCTGCCAGTGCCAAATCAGTGCACGTGAGGGCAGAGCCCTCCTCAGCTCCAGCCTTCCAGTGCCACAGCTGGGCTCCTCTCCACCGCAGGAGAAGGCTCAGCTGTTCATGTATCAGTAGATGGAAGCCACATGTTACTGAGCTGGTGGAACCAGGGGACACTCCTGATGGGAGCACCTAGGAAACAGAGGCTGTAGGGGTCACTCCAGGATCTTCCTTCCCACTGTCAACTGAGCCAAAGGGAGTCATTATAGATAATTAATCTACTTCTTTAACATGCACACAGCTCCCACCTCTTCAGGAGGTCATTTCAATACGAAAGCCAAGTTTATTTCAAAATGGAAGTTGTTGCCATCCTGTTTCTTTGATGGATACACACTGGGGAAAAAGTATATAAACACAATCTAACCCTTAGCCACAACAAGTGCGTACAGACTACCTTCCAAAGCAACAACTCTCTTCTGAAAAGCCAGATGTCTGGACAAATTTCATGCTCCGAAATTAACAGAGAAAATTAGTGCTGTCAGTGCTAACAGCCTCAGGAATTAACTTTCTGGACACTTTACACAAACAAGTTTATCAAATGAAGTTTTCACTTTAGCAGGAATTCTTAAATGACTTCTGCAAAATATTCTAGGAACTATATCTTCCAAATGAACACAACATTAATACTCATCATTCCTCTCTGACCTGTGCAGTGCCAGATGCCTCAGCAGGGAAACCCCCCACATGAGGAATCACACACACCTCTAGTCCAGCCACGTCTCCAACCTCTAACAAGATGACCAAGACATGTTGCAGGGTGTACCTGCTCAGAAATTCTAGCTATAACTACAGTTACAACTATGTGCTCGTCAAACACAAAAACAACCACCTATCAGGACTATTTCTCCAATTTTGCCACTAATAACAAGACAATTGAACATGGAAAGGCCAAGGATTGCAGCAACACCTAACCAATACTAGTAATGAGAGGTGGCAACAGTGCAGAAAACCTTGTTTTCTCAAGATCTTCTACCCAGCTCTGTATGATGCAAACTATGTACACTGCCAGGCTATTCAACCAGAAAAACCCACAAGCTTCTGATACCTCCCAGCTCCTAGCCAACAGAATGCTGCAGACAGCAGCACAGGCAGACAAGTTTTGCCTGTTTACTTACTTTTACAATGTAGACTTCTTTCACTGATTAATTACAAAAGCAGAAACACATCAGTATTCCTACTGCCTTCCTGTCTGTTTGACAGCAATTTCTAATGTCACTCTTCAGTTGTCTTCTGTTAAACACACCTTCTGCTAATAGTCACAAACCAAGAGGGCATCTTGAAGAGTGAGGGGTACAAAAGTTATATAAAATCTAAAAATACAAATAAGTTATCAGAGATTACTGCACAGCTGAAAGTCAATGCTCTCACAATGCACACATGATTTAAAAAAGGAAATAAAAACAACACCAATCTTGCAGCTACACAGACCTGACATTAATGCTAAACTAGTTAATTGAGGAGCAAAAGCACCTCTTGACATTTTAACTGTTTTCTAGCTAGCAATTTCTTATGATTCATGCAGTGTAGGTTTACCTGAAATAGACTACAACAAGAAACTGCAATCAAAGTAATTACAGACGTATGAATTTACCTCTCCCATTCAAGTTTAGAGGCAAGAGCTTACATATTTTTTCCACGAAACAGTGAATCCTTAAACCATTCTCACATGAATCAGCCCATAAAAACAGTGCTGTCTTTGGTTCATCACATGAATCAATAATTATCCTCTAGCTCTGTGGAAGGCACAAGAAGGCTACAAGCATGACAGTCCTTCCAACTCTATCAGTAGTCTACAACTACAAGAGCAATCCTGCAGAATGGCATTTCCTGAGACAGTCACCTAAAACCTGCCTTCAGAGGAGGGAGACAACACTCAGTGAAACAAACTTCTAGGCAGCATGAAGGAAAAAAATGGAAGTTGCTTCTCTACTAACGTGAGGCTTCTCAAGAGTGTTCTGCTTTCAGTGGGTCTAAAGAAGCTCCCCAGAGAGAAGTGTGCTTGTGTGGGCACTCTGGAGGTCCTGATGCTCCCCTTGCACCTCTATGACAACACAAACCTTCCACACTGTAAACTGTCGGTACTGGAGTTGAACCTTTTGTCTGCTGGGAAGCTGAAACAAAGTTTTCCCCTTGAAGCTAGATAATATGAGATGTAGACATGCAACATAATACCACATCTCACCCGAAACTGGTGTATTTGTTAAATTAGACCATAAAGAATTTTATTTGTATTTTTTCTGGCATCATTAAGAATCGTGCTATAAAGTGCATTATTCTTTGCAGGACAAACAACTATTTGCAAACAGTCTCAGAAAATAAAAGCCTTTCATCGGCTCTTAATCCCAGGTAATGTTTCCTGTCAAAGGACTGTGGAGTAATACCAATGAGTGTAACAAACAGGCTAAAAATGACAGGCTACACATCATTCCTTCCCTGCCAAGCTACTTCTGTAGCATGGTCAAGACAGTCAAGAGGAACAGATGCAAATTCAGTCTTCAGAGATGCTGTGAAGCCAAATCTTGTTGCACTATTTGGAAGCATATACTGTACCCACACTGAGGGAATCAAAACATTTATAACTTTACCCATACATTCTCTAAATCTACACATAATTAACCAGACTTACTAATGATAAAGATATATAGAACTAATGTATATTTGCACAACACTGAAAATAAACTAAGAAGTATCTTCTACTGAATTTGAAAAACTTTAAACCAATCAATTTTTCAGAGGTACTCACTGCTTGTATCATTCTCTTTCTTCTCTTGCACTGGACCTCAATTTTTTTATTAATTTAAACAAAGTATCTTACCTTCCATTCCTGAAAATCCTTTCCGATATTTTTTTCTTTTATTTGTATCTTTTTTTTCCCATCAGCTCTTTTCAACTTTAGCTCTGCTTAGGTCATAAGGAGCCATCAAACTTAATTTTTTAAGGCATCTCACAGAATTCTCCAGCTTTCCTTAAGTTCAGCAGCTAATGAAGCCATGACTGGTAGACTATGAATGCTGCACACCTGTTGATATCTACATTACCATCTTGATATCTACACATGCATTGTAAACTGAGATTTAGGAAGTTTATGCCTGGAGAAAATATTAACTGCATACTGACTGTAAAGAATAAAATATTTTGGTTTAGTTTAATCAATGCTCTTTACTGTGTCAACATATTTAACTTAAAGGACACTTTTCCCAGACTACTACTTTCAGTGAATATTAGGTACCACATATTTTTTACAATAAAGAAATTTCATGGAGCCTATCCCTTTATTTCACCTTCAGCAAATCATAGTTAATAGGTCTGATTTTAACAAAGCATGAAATTACACCTCAGCACAGCAAATTAACAAGCAACAACAGGGACAGCTGTTGTATTTCTTGTTGTCATCACTTCAGATATATCTATTTATATTCCTCAGTATACCCCTTATTAAAAAAAAAAATCTACATAATAAGCAATGAAGCAAAATATGAAAGACCTTTGCAATAGTTCTATTCTCCTTACTCTGCAATTTAGGTTTGTACAAATTTATGATCAGGAAGATGCTTACAGTATGCAGAAATGCTACAATTAAAACTTGTATTTCCCTGAATATAGTGACAGAAGCTGACATGAAAACATGTATGCCAGGTAACACCTGATATTAAATTTCAAATCTAAGTTCATTTCAGAAAGACAAGAGGCAGGCATGGGGACAGCAGTGGAAGATTCATTCCCTGGTGATCTGTGAAACCTTAATTAGAGCTGTGCATGACACTCCTTGAAAATTAATGTGCTCTTAGGGTATTGGAATTTTCTACAGCAAAAAAAGTCTGTGTTAGTGCTCACCAGTTTCCATAGACAGTACTTCAATTCTTACTACTGATTTTGGTAGTGTCTTTTTAATTTTTTAGCTCTGTTAGTCTTTCCTTTTGCTGTACTTGCACTGGACTCTCACAACGATCTCCAAATAATTGACCCAAGCCTGTAGCTGTGAATCAAGCAAAGGTATTCCAAATTTTTTTTCCCAGAGGGCATGAGAAGAATAGGAGAAAAAGCTAAATTCTCAAAGATCCAGAAAGGGAATTACTCAAAGAAAATGAGGAACACTTGTTGCTGTGCATCAACAAACGTGCCTTTCCTAAATGGGAATAATTCATTGTGTAAACAGAACATTTCTACTCTTAAATTTCTGTCAAGGTGAATGGCTATCATTTTAAAAACTTCTGGTTCATATTTAGAACTTCTGGTTCTTCTAAAAACATATAGCAGTATACTTTATGCTGCTCCTTATTTTACACAGTACATATTATGATGGGTATGATTTTCATCTTTTATAAGCACAGGACTGAAATATTGTTATGATAGTGATGATCTCAATCTGAACACAGAACAATCCAATTTTGGGAGGGGGGAAGGTAGAAAAAGATTCTTATTTTCTAACTTTTGGCCTTCCAGTACTTAGAGGGAGAGTAACTTCTTACACAAGTGGAAAATCAGACAAGCGGGAAGAGTTTCAAACTAAAAGAGGGAAAATTTAGATTGGATGTTAGGAAGAAATTCTTGATTTTGAGCTAGGAAGGCACTGGAACAGGTTGCACAGAGAATCTGTGGATGCCCTATCCCTGGAGGTGTTCAAGCCCAGGTTGGATGGGGCTCTGCGAAACCTGGTCCAGTGGAAGCTGTCCCTGCCCATAGCAGGGGAGCTGGAATGAGATGATCTTTATGGTCTCTTCCAACCCATTTTGGGTTGTAAGAGACCATAAACTATTTTATGGTGCTATGATTTGTTAGACAGCTAATATTAATAGAAATCATACATGGAAACTCCTTTGGGAAGAAAAATATAACAACTACGAAACTGATCATAATTAATTGCTGCCACAATCTACGAATCTCAATGAGTTATGCTGTTGCTTGTCTGTGTATCATGACAGCCAGTCGTACAATACTAATTAATTAATTCAGAATACTGGCAGGTTCATTACATGTATAACAGAAAGGCTTCTAGTCAATATAAAAATTAGCAGTATGGAACTATTTCTAGCAAAGAGACAAATAAGTTGGAACTATGTAACGGTTAAAAATACTAGATTTCTGTCATGTAGCAACCTATACTCAAAATAATTATAATAACAACAAGATCATTTGCCTCCTTATGTTGTTGGGTTTTTTTTCCTATTTATACCAATACAATTGTTGAGTATGTGAATCACAAAATCAATTGCAGTCTACAGTAAGAAATATTATTGGATATTGCCAGCTCTTCAACCAAACTTCAGAAGTGTCTATATACAGTAATAGACACTGTTTCAAATATTTTAGATCAGGAAAAAAATCATCTGCTATTTTGTCCTCAAATGCAGTCACACTACTAAAATCAGCGTGTTTGCAGGATTCCAAACAATACATTTGTTGTCTGGGAGGCTGTAATATTTACTTTATTGCTCAGTGTGCAATACAACACTCAGCATTTGCATCCTGTCAGGGACTTTTCTCCATGTTCTCACCTACCATTTTTCCAAGTCACTTCTATACTTTTGTCCCAACTGTTTTCTTATCTTCACTGACTATAAATATCTCTAATGGATACACACCCACCCACATGCATACATATACATGTGCGCACAAATAAAATACTAACATTTCTCAGGGAGATATGAAGAAAATAACAAAAGCAATTAATTGAAAGAGAAGAGCAAATTGAAATAAATTAGCCCATTCTACCTCCATCTTATCTCTTATCATTTGTGTTCTTTTAAGGCTACTGTTATGATATGGGAAATCCATCGACTACTGCTAAGTAATTAAATCTCTCAAATAATACTGAAAATCTGACTAACTCAGTTATTAAGACAGCTTCATCAGAGGAGCACTTTTTCTTCTCTCTTCCTTGACTAATTGTAAAAGTCTCCTTCAATTATCCTGAAATACCCATACAGATTCTTTGACAAAACCAAAAGAAATGCCCCAATGATGGACTTTTAATGCACTTAGGATAACACAGGACAATTGCTGAAGTTGCACCAGTACTGTAGGAATATTTATATAATGAAGACAATAACATTCAGTCTCTACTTCACAACTTGAAGTGCAGAATTTAGATTTTAATTTCTAACAGATTTACTTGTATTGGTACTTCATGGTTGTCTCAAGTTACATCAGAGTAGTAAAGAAATACTGAGATTAAAGAAGGACATTTTAAATAAAATCAAATAGATATCAGCAGGTTTTCTGAAACTTCATAAAGAGCTTGAAACATGGAGGGCTAGTGTTTGCAAGTTTTTATTAGTTGAAGATTTCATGTCAAATTAAATTACCTCTGCTGCCCCTGTACAGGCATTGCTGCTACTTTAAAATAGAGTACTAGATAACGAAAAAATTCTGAAATTATTACTTTTAAAGGATTAAACACCTACTATCAGTTTTGAAACATTTTTCAGTAGTGCTTTCCCCCTTATAATTTTCAAAAACTTGCTATCTAGGTGATGTGTAGTTGAACTATAATTACATACAAAAGGAAAAAAATTAACATATTGCTGAAATTGAGAGATTGCAAGCTATAATCTCCTTCAGGGTATACTTTTTTGGCATGTTTATATATCTTCAAATTATATTTTTTGACAGGGACTAAGAACTTCTGTATCCTTTTCTAAGCTCTGCCACCACCCATGTGAATCTGCCAAAATCAAGCCTAATGGTTTTGGTTCCTTGTGTAAAACGGATCTTTTAATATTTTTCTTGCAATTTTGCTAGGAGAGCAAGTTCATATCTCCCAATTTAAGTATTTTGATGTAGACAATTAGAACCAAGATGAAAGCCACCGTTTAACTTCGTAGGCGGAGCTTATTGTGAGATATATACAAAATTAAATTAGTTTATTTTAGCTTGAAGAAAATTTTTTGCCACAAGTGACACAATTGTAAAGAGCACTATCATATAATTTAATAACTCTGAATCCCAAAGATGTCTCAGTCACAGCAAGCACCCGCACATTATATCCTTGCAAAGAGCTTTTAGTGGTAATTTCACTCTCATACAAGTTTGAATAATTTTTACCCTTCACTTTTAAAATAATTTCTGAAAAACAAGTAATTGCAGTTTAGAATGCATCACAGTTGATGCATAATCTGTAATGAAACAGCATGAAAATCTTACTTGTTGGATTCAAAACCTACACAGGTTTTAGGGAAAACGTGAGATTTAGTTATTTACTTAGAGGAAAAATGTTTGTTTGCACTTTACTAAAATACAGAAAGTGAATAATAGCACATGTTGCTACATAATGCACTTGGAAAGGTTTTCTTCACAACTAAGCTGCAAGTCAAAATGCCAAAATGAAGTATTTTTTTCCCCACCACAGTATGATATAGCTTAATATTTAACAACAGAAAAGAACTTACAGGTAAAGCAATCTTTTAGAAAATTTCTGCTATGACAGAGCTTCACATGACCTTTCACATTACTTCCTGGGTTCATTTCCTAGAAGAAATAGAAACAAAAGAAACGTGAAACCAGTTGCAATGTTAAAATAGCATCTATTTCATTGCCTTAAAATAGCTTATGAAGCAAGGTTTGGGAAAACTTTTTAGGCTGGAGTCTTCCAAAAGGCATAACCTAAAGTAAAAATTCTGGACTTGAAAGGCAGTCTTAAATTTTCATCAAATCCTGTACCAGATACTGATAGCCATTCATCTTTCTGTAGACTTTCAAAGTGGTTTGAGATTACTCCCTGACCTTCCTGAGCACAGGGAAACCACACATGATCTTCCCTCTATTAATCATACTGGTACAAAAAGCCTTCGCATAGCCAGCTAACCCATATGGCATTGGCAGGATAACATTAAAAAATAAACAAAGCTTAACAAAAAAAAAAAAAAGGCCAAAAGACTTAATTAGTTCTCCAGAAAGGTGTGAAAGTATAAAAAAGGAAGTAACAGATCCCATAAGAACTTGTTGTCCAGTTGGTGTGGGCTACAGGGTTTTAGATTTTAAATGATCACAGGATGTTCTACAAGGACAGAGGATGGTTTAGCAGAGATGCTGCCCTCATAAATGGAGAAAAACATTTTGCCAACAGGCTGGCAAATCCAGTAATGAGGATTCAAACTAGGAATAACAGGAGAGTATGACCAGCAATCAAGAGAGGAAGTAAAGGACCAGGCTGGCAAGCAAACAGTACGGGGTAATGTCAACAGGAAGAAATTTGTAAGCAAAAGAAACAGGGCTGTAGGGGTCCTACCCCAGTTGTGCACATGCAGATAGGGAAATACCTTCCAGGCACAATTATGGTAAAGGTATTCCATCTTTTCTGGGGAAAAAAGCATGCTTTTGTGCCTCTCCAAATAGCCTGCTTGCTAAGGCACACAGCAGAGCAAACAGGAAGAATTAAGAGGTTTGCATGCAATTGGAGAATTCCAACTTCATGGAGATCACAGACATGGGTAGATACTTCATATAAACATGAACAGTTTCTATGGGTGCTGTGCAGCATAAGGAAGGCTATGGTCTCTCTGCCACAAGATATGAATGAAATTACATGTCCCGATGGAGACCTGTCACAGAAGATAGGAAGAAGGCCAATACACTGAATACCCTCTTTATCTGCCTCTTTGCAGATAAAACCATCCCTCAGATATCCCAGGTCGCTGAAAACCACTGGAAAGCCTGAAGCAAGGCAGATTCTCACAGTGGAGGAGAGACAAGTTAGGAAGCATTTAAACAAACACAAAGATCCATGGGCCATAATGAGATGCACTGCACATATTGAAGATTGGCTGATGTCATTGTGAGAGCACTCAATCACTGAAAGATCAAAAAGGGTAACAGAGATCAGGTGAGAGGAGGAAACTGAGGACTGGAAGAGAATAAATATCACGTCTACTTTCAAGAAATTCAGTCCCAGTCTCACATTGATGCCTAGGAAAGGAATAGAGATAATAAACCTGAAAGTCACTGCCAAATAGAGGAGGGAATAGAACATATTTGGACATGGTAAGCATGAATACATGGAGGGGAAATTGTGCCTGACCAACCTGATAGCCTTGCACAATGAGCAGGCTGACCCCAATGGACAAGGACAGAACACTGAACATTGCTTATCTTAACTTTAATAATGTTTCTGTCACAGCCTTGCATTGTTTTCGCCCTGAAGAACCGATGAAACACTAAATAGATGAATGGGGAGTAAGGCAAACAGAAAAGTGACTGAACTGCTGGCCAATAGAGGTTGTGGATCAGCAGCACCAAGCTCACTAGAGGCTAGTCAAAGGCACACACCAAGTGTCAATACAAAAGCCAATACTGCTCAGCAAATCATCAATAACTCACAAGTTGAGACAGAAGGCATAGATACTGCAAAACTAAGAGTAGTTGACACATCAGAAAGCTGTCCTGGCATTCAGAAAAACCTTGACAAGCTGAGAAATTGGCCAAGAGTAACCTCATGAAGTTCAATACAGGGAAAAGGCAAAATGCTGCACTTGGCAGGAATAATCGCATGCATGTTGGCAGAAAAGGACCCAAGGGATAACAAGCTGGCCATGAGCCAGCAGTGTGTCCTTGCAGCAAAGTTCCACAGCAACCCTCGCTGCACGAGGAAGGGCATCACCAGCATACTGAGGGAGGTCATCCCTCCTCTCTGCTCAGCACTGTGAGCCATCCTGAATGCTCTGGTAGGTGGGCCAGAACTGGGCCCAAGAGAGACAAAGAGTTACTGCAGCAAGGCCAGCTGAAGTTTACGGAGGTAAGTAAAGGATTGGAGCACTTTTTGCATGAGGAGAGGCTGTGAGAGGTGGGGGCCTTGAGAAGAGAAGGCTCAATGGGGTCTCTCCTATGCTTATAGACACCTGTCCAGGAGTAGAATAAGGAAGGCAGAACTTCTCAGTGGTATCAAGTGAAAGGACAAGAGGCATCAGGCACAAATGAAACACAAGAAAACCCATTTAAACACCAGGATTTTTTTTTTTCTATGGGGATTCTCAACCAATGGCACAGGTTGCCCAAGATGCATCTCCTAAATCCTGCTGGGCATAGTCCTGAGCAATGTGTGCTAGGTGACCCCATGACCCTGCTCTGACCAAAGAGCTAGCCAGTTTCCAGAGGTACCTTCCAACCACAACAATTGTATGATTCTGAAAAGTTATTTAACTGGTCTCTGCCTAAAATAAATTGAAAGGAGGTTAAATCAATCACCCATGAAATCTCTTCTCCACAACGCATGGGGGGGAAAAAAATGCACAATCAACTCTATTGTGCTTTAGCTAGTTTAAAGACTTTAAAAGGTTGTAGCTGAAAGCTAGAAATATATATTGTAACCCTGACGCTAATGAATGCCAACATGTCTTTTGGACTCCTGGATATTGATGGCAAGATTTTAAAACCATAGATTAAAAGCAACTGGAGAAATTCAGATACTCTGATCCAATTAATTGTGTGTCTCTCTCTGCAGATATTCAAAACCCAGCTGGATGTGTTCCTGTGTAACCTGCTCTAGCTGACTCTGCCGTGTCATGGGGGTTGGACCAGATATCTCCGGAGGTCTCTTTCAACCCCAACAATTCTGTGATTCTGTCATTGTGAAACATAAAATTTTCCCCTAAAATTCCTGCTGCTAATGTTCCTAGTCTCTCATGAGAAAGCAGAACATAAATAAACACAGAACTTCAGTTAGGTATTCACACCTGATATTTAAAATGGATTAATAACAAATGCATCAAATGTATTTCCTTTCATAATAGAAAAATATACTGAAAAGCAAACAAACTTTGCTCTGACCACTCAAAATAGTTGGCTAACATGCACCCTAAAAATGTGAGTCACCTGTATGATGTTCAGTGGAACAGAATTTCATGGCATTTTATACTAAATGAAAACACCAACACTTCTGTAAGCATTAATAGATTTATGGCAGCATCTCCCAAAGAACTGTTTCACTCATGTGGAGACATCAACCTGTGGAATAAGTTTTATAAGTCATGAAGAACAGAGGCACAATTAGACTGGAGAAAACCTGAAGAAATACTTTATAATCAACATATTACTTCGAGTAAAAAAAATCCTTTAGCAGTTGAAATCACATCTTCAAGGGATCAGATAAAATTTTTATTTTTCCACAAACTTTTTCTGCCTGCAAGTTTAAATTCGAGCTGTTGAAAAGATAGGACTACAAAACATATTTTAAATTTTCTACTGACTTATTTCCTTAGAGAAAAAGTAAACAGCATGTGCCTGTTTTATTTGTTGCGAGGCAAAACAAAGAACACAAGTTAAACAGAAACACAGTGTATTTCTGCACACAGGTACTCATACAATGGCATGCTATATGTAGACAGTCACATGGGCATCTTTTGTGTTCATGTTGCTATGGAAACAAACTTGTGTGGAATCAAACATGATTACAAAGACATTCTAGCTCTTGAAACTATGAGTATGAGAGTTATCTTTTTTTATTTCTTAAATCAAGGATAAAAGCTGGTTTATAAGGTTATAGAAGAGCTGCCAGTAGCTAAGAGCATGTGAAGCTAACAAAATTGTAACATCTTAAATACAAAGACTTTTCATTTCATAGTGTTTGTATACTGAAGTGTAACTTCAGAGACTAGACTAAAATGGCAGTAGATGATGGCATAAAGTAAGGATGCTATGGATTTTGCATTCTACAGAAGATGAGGCAGACAAACCTGGCATTTTCTTTGATTTCTTCGAAACAAAATTTAAAGGAAACTTTCACTGTGGAACTAGTCATCTCAAACAGCATACCCATTAAAAAAGGGCAAATGAAAGGACTATGTTATATAGATTTAAGTTCCTGCTTTCCTGTTTTTTCACAGAGCATTAAACAATCTCTATTCAATACCTGTATCTGTTTTATTTATCTTGGTCCATCTGCTCTGCAAATGTTCTTGCAAAGCAGTTTCCCATGGCAACACCAAATATCACATAGTCTCAGTTTTCCATCAAAGCCCTTCTAACTGATCCACTCCTGAATTTCAAACAGCATATTTTTCTGCAGCATTTAAGTAAATAATAAATGGAGTATTTCTTCAAACAAAAAAAAAATCCACATGAATGAAAAAAATGCCCATTAATAAGCCCCTCTCTTCAGGCATTTATTTTTGTTTTATTGTTTTAATAATTTCATTTTTCAAGAGGATTACATTTAAACGGTCTAAGGCAAGGTGGGAGATGTATGTTATTTAAAAAACCCTACCAATCCGATGGCACTTTCTACTTTATTAAAATTTCAAAGTCATGCACAATTTGTTTTGCTACATGCAACATAATAAGTTTTAAAGAATAAGGAAATATGTTGATAAGTTTTGGAATTTTAAAGACCACATTGGCTGCTTACTGTGGGACAACTTCTGATAGACATCACCTACAAATTATTACTAACCAGCCCCTCTAATTTTTACATCCTCATATTTATAGTGATCTAAACAATGTAAATAGGAGGAAAATTTCTCAACACATTTTCATTCAAGATAAACCAATAACACTGATTTCATGAAAGGAACTCCTATTTTACCTGAGATCCTATCTTGAGAGCTCATTCTCCCTCAGTTAAGACATGGAAGAAACATACATTTTTAAGTGAAGTTCTCGTGAAAAACTCTCTTAAAGTAAGCATCAAAAAATCCCAAACTCTTCAGTAAATATCACCCTAGTCCTGAGCACACTGATTCTGTGTGAAATTGCAACAGAAGTGTTGTTGAAGCTGTACATGAAAGAAGAAATGTTCAGACTTAAGAAAACTAACCTACTGAATTTCAAAATCTGATATCTTTTGTTTTAGATTTGTCTGACCAAGACCAGCTAGGAACCAGCCCTGTGGAGATCTGAAAAATAATCTAACCTTCTGGGCGACTCCCACACCACAACACTTTAGTTTATGGTAGTTTATAGCCTAGAGCTACTTTAAGAACTACTACAATTTAGCAATCTCGGATCCATAACAAACAGCAGGATTAAATTCCCACAATAATTTTCCATCAGCATCCCCTCCTGTCCTGGTTATGGCTGGCATAAATTTACTAGTGTTCTTAGTAGCTGGCACAGTGCTGCGTTTTGGATTCAATGCAGGAATAATGGTTCTAACACGCTCCTGCTTTTGGCTGCTGCTCCTGGTTTGGTTGGAGCAGTGCTTACCCCAAACCAAGGACTTCTCACTGTCTTGTGCTGTGCCAGTGAGGAGGTGCACACGAAGCTGTGAGGGAGCATAGCTGGGACAGTGCCCCCAAATGGCCAAAGGGATGTTCCCTATCCCAGAATGTCACACCCAGTATATAAACCGGCTGGAAGGGGCCGATCACTACTTTCAGAAGGGCTGGTCATCCATGAGCAGGGAGTGAGAAGTTGTATTGTGCATTACTTGTTTCTCTTGGGTTTTAATCATAGAATCAAGTCCTCTTCCTCTTTTTCATTACTAATGTTATGATGAGGATTATTTATTTTTTATTTTGTTTCAATTATTAAACCCACAAACCCTTAATCCATAAACCCTACTTTTTTCCCCGATTCTCCTCCCCACTGGAGGGTAGAGGTAGGGAGTGGCTGAGTGGCTGCCTGATACTCAGTTGCCAGCTGGGATGAAATCACCCTACTTTTCCCTATAATTTCTTTGGGTTATTCTTGGGTTTTCCCAGGCACACTCATCTAGTCACCTTGGAATTTGGCCCAAACACATTGTGCAGCTTAGTCTAGATTTCTGGTCTCTATGGTGAAATTCTGTACAATGATTTGCTATTTTTAGTTAGAAAGGCTTCTTTACATGTTTTAGAAATAAATGACACCATGGACTAAGGAAGCAAAATGTGGCATTTCTACAGGGCAGATCTACAATAGGAGTACAGCTCAGCTGGTCTGTTGTGTGTGCAGCAAGCCAGTCCACTTTGTGAATACATGCAAATATTGCTGGAGGGATAAACCAAAATACAAATACACGAGCCCTCTGCCTGCAAATAAGAGCAGATAAATATGCCTTTACAAAACCACCTGTATGCTCAGCTGCTACCTTTCCTGTGGTTTACTACCCATCAGCCAAAATACACTGCCTACAATTGTCTGTGTACAGTCATGAACAACAGATGCATTTTTTCATTCCACTCTAAAAAGTTTTATTCTGCATTTTTAATAGGCCATTGAAATAAGCCTGTGAATTTCTGAGTGACATGTTTGTGATTCTAATGCATTTTATTTTCCAAGCAGAGACAGATAGTAGTACTGATTCCATCAGTCACTAGGGTCATCCTAAAAACTGCTAATTCAATCCTTAATTGTATAAGCCTAACCATGAATATGTTTTATTATTCTTTACTGTATACAAAGTGTTTCTCTTAAATATGTAGGTTGGTTTTCTTGGTTTGTAAGAAAATCAAAGTTAAAATGTTTCAGCCAAAACTACAGTGAAAGCTATATAAAGAACATTAAGTTTCCATCAAACCACATATATTTTGTGTTTACCTGTCCATAGGAGGATTAGATTTTGACTCATTTTAAAATGCCATAGTAAAAACATCAGTGATGAAGTGACCAGTAATAGTAAAATTTCATCACATGCTACTACCTGTGATACATGTGAACTGAACTGGCTACAAAGCAGAGCACATTTTAAAAAATATTTTTCAAATATGCTACTTCAAAAGTTATGATTTAATCTAAAAATAAAGAAATTCTTAGAGGACTAACATCCTGCTTTTTCTGAAAATCTGAAAGGCTATAATAAAGACTTTAAGTTATTACAATCTATTCTGCAAATGGCTAAGCAGCCAGGACTGTGTTCATTTATACTTTGTCCTTTTAAGCTTTCAGGGTGCTGTGTAGCCATAGTAACTATGTTTTTTCTCTGCAAAATCCATTAGCTGGTTTCAATCTGGGATTCAATACTACCATAATCAAAGCCAAAGATTAAAAAAAAAAAATTGTGATTAAGAAAAAGATTGTTGGCGACAAGCATTTCTTTTAAAAGCAATTTCTGCATATCTATGCTTTATACATAACAGCAAAAGAAACCAAAAGATTAAAAAGGACATCAAAAGATAAACTCAAAATTAATTTTAAAACTAGGTTACCATCAGGAATTACAAATGACTACCTCAAACTAGATAGTTCAGAAGACTAGGATAAGCTCTACCCTCCATCCTATCTGTATGGTGTTTTTAGTCACAACAGCACTACACTTCAAATGCCAGCTCAGTCCTGACACTGGTTACAGATAAACTAAACTAATTACATGATCACTGTTTGCTTGAACCCTAATCACAAGAAGGTACACTTGGTAACCAGGACAAGGCACATTTTTTGCCAGCAATTGGTATATATTCCACAGATGGAATCTGACAATGTAGGAATATATTCCACTAACCATTAATTGAAAGATAAATTCCTTGAGTCTTAGTACTGGATACCATATTCCTTAACTAAAAATTTTCATTGCCTCCTCAGCTATTTTACTGTTAGTTCATCCTCTGCTGATTTTTCAAATTCCATTTGCTTCTGCATTATATTAGAATCAAACATCATTCAAAGATAAAATCTCTGCCATGGCAAGAGTGTGCATATTTGGGCTGGGGAAGGGGAGGATATCCCCTAATAAAAGAATATTATCCATACTGGCATTTTATTTCTGCATTCTAGCTCCATATCCTGCCATAGCCCTTCTTGTAACAAGCAACAAGAAAGAATGGCAAGGCTGTAGTTGTATAGGATAAAGAATGACTGCAAGATTATTTTTAGGAGACCACAAAAACTGCAAAATGAACTCACACTTGCATTCAACAGAATTTTTTAAAAAATAAACTTCATGAGTTACCTGAATCCAAACCTTCTCCTTTTTCCCTACAATACACAACTTGTAAAGCCCTGACTTTACTGAAGTTAACAGCAAAACTGCCACAACCTTCACTGGAGCAAAGATTTCACCCCATGTATATTTAATGGCAAGGATGACACAAGAGGATTAAAGGTCAGGCTTTTTCTGTCACTACAGCAGAACACCAAGTCACATCATCATGGCTCCTACAACTGGCTTGTCCAATGATTCTGTGATCAACAGCCTGGCCCTGGTCTAAATCAGAATGACAGTACTTTCTACAAGTCATGGCATAAAGCAACATTAACAGTTTCCAGGAGTTCAGCTCTCAAAGAAAAATGCATAAAGTGCTTCTTTCCAAGTACTCTTGGTTCTGCCTTTCAAAAGAAGAACTGACAGAGGCTCACCTTTACTTCAAAACACTATGAGCATACTGAGGAAGGCAGGGATGTTCTTAACAGAACACTCTGACAAGACACCTTTTGTCATTAGCAGTGACTGCACAATTTCATCCAATCAGCTAGAGAACAAAGTACTGCTGTATATATTGGTAGAATACTCTATGAACTGAAATCCAGGAGAAGATATACAGGTCCTTTCCTTTTTCTACCCAGTCTTCCTGATGCAAAAACTCAACAGGAAGCAGCACTGATGGCAAAAATCACAGGAAATCAAATCCAGCTCTGAAGAGTATCTAGAAAAATAGACTTACAAAAAACAACCCAAAACAAAACCAAAACCCAACCAAACTGCCATCACAACAAATCAGAAAAGCTGGAGATTTCATGCAATGTAAAGAAGTGTAGGTGCTCCCAGCAGACTTGCACGTGTTGCAGAACCCAATGAGAGCTTCTGCAAGTAACACAGCTTAGAATTCCTTGATAAACACAAATAATTTTCTGATCCCATAGGCTTTAAATCAAAAGACTGCACAGCACTGTCTACATACATGCCTGTTTAGGTAACCATAACATTCACTTACAGTTATTCCATAAAATTTTTGTCAAAATTCAAAAGCCATTTTTTCTTCTTTTTCTCATTAAACTAAGAGCGACACCAAAATTTTAGGGCACATATTTTCATAGCTTTGGTTTCTCCTGGATTTAGTTAAGGTGTTAATGCCTTTAAAGACCTAAGAGTAATTCACAAGTTTTAAATTATGAGGAAATACATGCTAAACCTATCTACAAAACCTGAAGTACTAATTAAAATAAACTTGGAAGAAAAAAGAAAACTTCTGATGACTAGTTGTTTGGCATTAGAAAACAAAAGAACTTCACACCAAAAAGCTGCCCATGTCATCTTCATCTGAGGAGGCTCTCTAAGGATGTTTTCTATGTCCAAGGATATTACTTCTTTCACATAAACCACCCTGCTTACTCTCCATGCCAGTATCTGCAGTTGCCATAGTTACCATTTTGCATGACCACACTGTGAGTGGTGACCTCATATTCAATAAATCCCCAAAGGCTCAAAGTCTGCAAAATATTTCAAGGTTTGTGCAGAAATTTTGCCATGAATTTTCACTAAAACACTGGCAGGTGCCAAGGCACACTGAAACAAATGTCTCTTTGAAGACTAGATTATTTTATTTGTAAGCTTTCAGCCACAATGAGAATATAGGAGGTGAATGAAGGTATAGGAACCAGAATCACAGCAAAAATCATTAAATATATTCTAAGAATTTCACCATGCAATTGGGATTATGATTCAAACAGTTTTGAATAAGAAAGATGACCCAAGTGGAATCAGGTTGCCTCTTTCCAAATTCCAAAAATGACAAAAATCCTTAAAAATTCCTAAAAGACAAGTTAGTAAACAGGGCCCAAGTTATAGCATTTATGGATTTACCTTCCATAGATGCCTTCATCACAGTTACACAAATCACAAATCACAGTTACACCTTCATCACATGAACACAAATGATGCTATCAGAAACTTTTCTCTGGCTTGACAAATGGCAAAAAACAAATGTCATGACCATAACACATAAGTCACTTAACTACAGTTTCATAATAAACAAAAGCAGATATTTCTGCATGAGGTTCCACAGGTTAGCCCTTAGGGAATAGGGAATATAAAGAACTCTGCTTAGTGGAATTCTGTGCTGTGTTTGAAAACTTTAATGTGATACAGATTACTATTGACTGATATATAAAATTCAGGTACACATTGCATCTCTCCAAAAAGCAGAATTTCTAGAAATGAATCTACATTTACTAAATGCAGTGTTGGATCCTTGGACCCTGCTAGAAGATTCCAAAGAAAAACTCTTCTCCCTACTTTTCCCGCAGATAAAGAGCACACACACATGATTATAAAAAATGTCTTATCTTCAAAATATGTGATTGTCACAATAAATATAAGGTAAAGATTTAATAACTTGCAATACTCTTTTAATACATTATTATAAACTACATCCCATTCAGTTTGTTCTATTCTGTTAGATCAGGTGCCTTACATGCCACTCAGCTTTTGTTTCCCATACCCCAAATCAAAAGAGAACGTGATGAGATGAAAAGAACCCATCTGGATTACAAAAATATGATGCTAACAGGGAAAGGAACCTAATGGAATTATGAAAAAATCATACCCATCCACTTATTAGCATACATAAAACTTGTAAATCAGAATTTTTTGTCACAGAGCATCTCTAGCTCAACAGTTAGCACTGAGGATCAAATGTCAGAGAAGGTTATTTTCATATTCATCCTGTGATCTTTCATATGCAAAGCAGCATCACCCTGTTCCTTATCTCTCAAAACTGCACTCTTCTATGAACATACTTGAAGACTCTGCATTGGTTTTAACCTTAGAATAACAATGACTAAAAGCCATCTGTGACAGCCCAGCACCTTGCCATAGATGCATTTATTTCCCTGCTTGGTATGTTTAGCATCTTTCTCACTTATATGTCACCAAATTGTTTTAAGTTACTCTTCTGATGACACTAACCCTGCTGATTTCAGGTTTCCCCATGTAGACAGAGAAACTAGGATTCTTGTCCTTCCACCCTGTCCTGACATGAAAACAAGAGGAGACTGGAACATCAGTGGATTATCTAGAGCCGGATGAATCAGATGTTAATGCTTCCCATGAACCTCAGAAACAAGGAAAACAGATTTCTGTACTTGTTGGGTGGCTTTTTAGATGAATTATGTTAACATATTATTGCCTTCTGCAAAATATTTCAGTGTCTATGCACAGACTACTGCATTTCCATGCATATTTAAAAATCCTTGCTCACACCAACAGCTAGTATTAATCAAGTTTTCCATCTAAAATCAAGAGGGATCAACAATGAAAACTGTCCACAGCGCTGAGCTTAAAGCACTGTGGATCAGAAGCACCAAGTCCAGCTCTATGCCAGTCACCAAAGACACACCCCAGGAATCAATAGGAGCCAACAGGAGAGCCAATATTGCTCAATAGCCCCATCAATAACTTGCAAGGTGAGACAGAGTGCCCCTTCAGCAAGTTCACAGACAGTGCAAAACCAAAAGCAGTCGATACATCAGAGGGTTGTGCTGCTATTAAAAGGAACCTTGACAGGCTGAGAAAAGAGCAAAAGACATGAAACGCAACCAAGAGGAAGTGGAAAGTCCTGTTCCCCTGGAGGAACACCAGACACCAGTATGGGCTGGGCACCAAATGTCAGGGAAGCACCTTTGCCAAGTGGGACCTGACAGTCCTGGCAGACAAGCTGACCGTGAGCCAGCAGTGTGCCCTCACATCAAAGACAGCTCAGAGCAACTTGACCTCTCCAGGAGGTCAAAACCAGTGCTTCTTTCCCTCTGTTCAGTACTAGTGAGAATCATCTGTAGGGCTCACTCCAGCCTCAAGCTCCCCAGTACAACAGAGCACAGTGAAAGAAGTTCAGTGAAGGGCAACAAAGATAACTAAGGGACAAAATCACCTTTCTTATGAGAAGCTGACAGAGATAAAGGCACTCAGCATGGTGAAGAAGCCTCAGGGATGGGAGGCATAAAAGAGATTGGCATTTTCAAGTGGTGACCAGTCCCAGGACAGAGGGAACAGGACACAAACTGAAATAGAGGAAATTGCAGTCAAGCATCAGGAAAGCTTTTCTTATTGTCAGATTGGGCAAACATTGGAAAATGTCTCAAAGGTGGATTGTGGAGTCTTCATTCTTTTATAAGCTCAAAATATGACTTGATACAGCCCTGTGGTCCCTTCCAACCTCAACTATTCTGTGAGTCTCTTACAAATGAACATGTCTGGTTTTAAAACAGTGAACCCAGGCAAGGATTCTAACCCACAGAGAATTAGAGTGTCTACACAGCGTTTTGTTGTGATCCATGTTCTTGCATAGAGTCAACTTCATGAGGAACTGAACCACTCTCATTATGTCTGTCTGTTGCTTTGAAAGAAATTATTCTCATATTCATCAGCAACATTAGTGCTCAATTATTTGTGAAAAAAAAATCTTAAATAAACTAGGAAAAAGTATTTACAGGAATAAGTATTCAGTGATTTTTTTTGTCAATTGCCTTACACTATAATTTTTTCATAATGTGAACACTTGGATTCCATTGTGTAGATTTTTCAAAGTACCATCTGATTTTCAAGTCCTCATAGATTTTGCCATTAATAAATCTAAATCCCCGCCATCCTCATTCACTATACAAAACAGGCATTGCATATCACTCAAAATGCAAAAAAACACTCTCAAAGTTTGAAATTCTCTATGAAGTGAGCTGTATCTCTCATTTTGCATTTTCTACTTATCAGACAACTGTTTTACAATTTAAATGTTATGTCAACTCATCCATAACCTTCTTTTATGTTCTATTTCAACACTTTGTGAATAGAATATTAATCTATTGTTTAAATTAATATTTAATTGAAGAAAACTCAGTTTTCTCAAATTCATGAACTGAGAGTTTATACTACCTAGTTGTCAAGTGACATCCAGCAAGCTGTCATGAGGCAGAAGTGCTACACATACATTCCTTTCCCCAAATGCTGGCTCCTATTACAGACCTCCATTCCTAACAGAGCAACAGGGAATCATTCTACCTCTCCCTGAAACAATTTTTCCCACCTACATATCCAGCTAGAATTTTTCCTCAATTAAAATCATCACTAGCTTTTTTTTTTTTTAATGCTAAGTTCATTTAAACCTAGGTGTCTTCCAGGCTTAGTTAACAGGAGGCTGCTAAGTTGACTCGTTTCCTAAAATCAAGGAAGGAAGTAAAAGCAGATTTAAAAAAAAAAAAAAAAAAAGGAGGATTTCTGAGGCATTACTGAGTTGCAACTTTTTATGAAACTACATCTGCAGAAACTAAAAGGAAGTATAACACAGGATGAAGGATACATAACCAGCAGGAGGGTGCATAAACTTCACTAGGTCACAGAGAATCTGGTACTTGCTTTCTCATGACAATAAAATACACTGGGGATGACAGGGAAATAAGACAGGTGTCATAGTCATAACACAGCCTTTCACTTCTGTACTATGATTTCTGCAAAGAGGAAATAAAATTTGCTATCCCTGATGGTACCATTTGGAAGCAGCATTTAGGTAACTGCCTCTCCCAGTGTGCCTCTTTGCTAAATTAACAAAGTTAACAAGCTAAAGGAAGTACAACTGCAGCTCCTGCGTATCTAAGATGCAATATAATGAAAATGCTGTCCTAAAGTTGGAGCAAAATATTTAAGTTCATGCCTCGGGCAATCCAGTTTCTGGAACAGGAGAAACACTCAAGGCACTGTCTGACCAGTACCAGCCTCACTCACTCAACATTTTCAGTCCACAACTTGTATACTATATTCACAAAATCTCCACTGCATAACTTCTTTTCTCTACTAGGACGGGTGCAGTATTATGCCTTGACATTAATTAAACCAAACCACAATACTATAATTGGTCTAGAAAAATTATGCAATGTATTTTTCCAGACAACATGTATACCCTAAATTCCTACAGTAAATGGCTACTGTTAAGAAAAATCTTCATAAAAAAACTGCCACAGGACCAAACCATTTTTAGCTGCTATTTTCACCTTTCTCAGGGGGAAAAAAAAAAAACCAAAACAAAAACCAAACCCAGCTCCATTTTGCATATGCACAAACAAGGTACATCTTCTCAGACTTTTCTCCTAGTAAATACTCAAGGAATACCAGCATTTTAACCAGTGCTACATTGAGGTATTCTACACTTCATAAACTCAAGATACTATCTGGCTACCGAAAACATGAAAATACCGTCATCAGTTTGTTACTAAATATTTTCCAGTAGCTAACTTTTGAAGACTGAGGGAGCTTCACTAGAATTGAAAAAGGGTGTTAAGATCTTAAAGGGGGAAAAAAAAAGGTAAGCTCTGTCATTTAAACCCTGTCTGGCATTTGCTTCTGCTATTTCAGTGAATTGTTGCACACTGCAATGGTCACTCAAATTTACTATAATTCAAAATCCATTCAGTGGATTTACTAGCACTACTACTTTAGTCATCAATTACAGTAAATTCTGATAAATTGATGCAACACCTTACCCTTGCAAATAAGTTTGAATGAAAAATGAAATCTTGGATTAAGGAATTTGGTTCTAAAGGGTAACCAGAATGCAGTTTTGCACATAATCATCTTCCCCATCCCTGCACTGCAAGTTTCTGTGTACTGGTCTCAGATCAAGCCTGAAATTCCAGCAAGAGTCTGGTTTGTAACAAATTCCAGGCAGTTCTTTTTCTATCTTCCAGAATCTTTCTAACCATCTTTAAAAACTGAACTCGCAGAACCCAGACTGTTTCTCCAAAGCCCATCTTGCTGCCTTTTTTAAGCCTTCCTAGAAGCTGAAAGAGTTTATGACTACCTACTCCACCCAGCCTAACAAGCCATTCTCCAGGCAAAAATGGGGAGCTGCTGGCTGGCAAGGAGCAGTCACCCCTACATTGCCATGATTTCTTTCAAAAAACATTTCGTAGCATCTGAGGCATGACAGCCCTCTTCTACCATGCTCTAGCTATGTCCCTTTCAGCAGAAGCAGATAGAGAGCAGGAAATAAACTGCAAACAAACTGCAGAGAGCAACCATCACACATCTATGCAGATTCTTAAGTGATCAGGTAGACAACACCTCTACAGATGTGCAAATTTGGAATTATTTGAGGTAAAGTTCATACGAGAAACATTTCTGTAGATTCCTTCATGCTATATTAAACAGCGTTTGTTCTCTGCTGCTTTACGCATGTTTTTCCGATACACTCTGCCCCATTGAAGCACTAAATGCTGGCTAAAATACATTTAAGGATCCCATTTTTTTGTCATTAATTACTTCAGACATGAAGTTCTGCAACTCAAAGCTTATCATCTCCAAACTCAATCACTGTACTGCACTTAAGTAAATATCCCCAAGATACATCATCAAGCATATTTTCCACATCATCTGTAGAGGCTGAAAATTGTCCTTCTATTACAGTTCACTTAAAAAGGAACTGAATTGAGAAAGAAAATTATCTTCCAGGTCCCTGCTGAAATGTAAAACCTCAGAGAAAGAAAAAATTAGATCCTTCAGAAAAGGAAAACAAATCCAACAACCAAACCCAGAAAAAAAACCAAACAACCAACAAAAAAAACCACCTACCTACTAACATAGCTACACTAAAGCAAAGCTACCCAGAATGCCAATCAGAATAGCTTATGCAGTCTGTGTACAAAAAGACACTTCTGCCCTTCAAGACAGAGTCCAATGAACGACAGCAAACATGGCAGGGAGTCATGTCCTTATGGATGTAGTTTTCATGATCCTGTGGCTGCATCTTGCCTATCATCATACACTGCTATTTCTTGTAAAATTGAGAAAATATCTCTAATTCTCAGAGCTGCCATCAGGTGTCTTTTAGTTAACCCTAAACACTTTTGCTCACAGTAACCAACTATCTTGGTTTGAACTCTGAAGTCTCTCTCCAACTGTTAGGAGGAAAATCCTTATTTGATCCAAATTCTTTTCATGTAATCAAGAAACAGAAGGACAGCACTTAATGATTAAACTGCTTTGAACATGGCAAAGAGTTTAATATAACAACAACTGATATTCCGGTGGGCCCTTCCCAAAAGGGCCTAGCAAGTCTGGTGGGCACCTGCCCCACTACTACCAATAGTCCCTCACAAAAATCACTGCTAAATCAGAAAAGGGAGACCAGAAGATGTAAATCAGGGAAAAAAGTAATAAATACATTCACATTTGAAAGCCCCAGGTGGCCTTCTGACAAATTCCTACTGCTCTACTTTCCACTGATTTATTAATAATTTATATATATATATATATAAAATTGAAAACCACCCATAGACAAAACTCGTCATTTACACTAAGGTAAATGATGTCTACAAGAACATACATTTTGTCCCTTCTGCTCTGTACCTACCAGAGTACTACTGAGTGCCAGGTTTCAGTCCACAGCTTTAGGCAACCAGTGAGTGGTCTAGCTTAAAGAGAGCTACAAGGCTGTAAAAGAGGCTGGAGGAAAAGAACATAATTACTCCACTCCAAAAGTGAAGTAGAATTGCCTGCCCTGTGGGATAGAGTTACTTGTGCAAAATCAAAGTTTTCTAGTTGTAAAAGCCTCTAGCTCCTGAGCTACCTAGGCTCATCAGAATGTCTCACAGCCATTTAACAAACTCAACCTTCCCATGTAACCGTAGTGCAAAACAAAAACCCAAGTCTTTTCTATCAAGAACAAGAAAAAGATCCATGCACAAACCTCTTCCCTAAGGAAAGAAAAGGCAATAATTAAACCCCAGACAGATGCTAGCCACCAGGCAGACTAACATCCCCAACTACTACAGTGAGGTGTTCTCAGAATACAACACACCACCCAATTGCCAACGCAGCTGGAAAGGCAAGCACAGAGCTCGAAATCTTGGGAGTCACAAACAGATGGTGAATGAACAATTAACCTACTGAAAAAACAAGTGAAAGAAATAACAAGTCTGGGTAATGTTGAATCTAACTACTGTTTCTAGCTATTTTCACTACAAATCACTTAATACACAAAGGACAACTAATGACAAATTCATAACACATCTGCAATAAGAAACAAGACAAATCCAAGAACACTAATTGATATAGACAATACTTGGTTTCCTCTTTTAATCTAGGCAACAGACTGACTGACCTGCCATGACAAAACCAAAACCTCTGATGTATGACCTGTTGTACCTTGAGAAACACCTCCCCCCAAAAAAAAAAAAAATTTGATACACACTAGTCCAGCAAATAGCTTGGATTTTATGGCACAGTCCAAGAGTTTATGTCCTTCTACTGCTTCTATTTGCTGTCAATGACCTCACTTTGTGATGAACAGACTTCTTCACAGCAGTATTTTATTTTTTAATTTCTATTCGTTCAGATCCATGTTTTAATTATCACAGAAGCAAGAGATCCAGTATTGCAATTCTTGCTCCTTTGTAAGTTAAAAAATAACGATAGTATCTATAATTGTTTTTTTCACTGCCTGGTTGATGAGATTCATAAACACACTGTATGGGAAGCCAGATTCTCCCAGGACTAGTCTAATTAAGAAGCCATCAGCCATGCTGATTACAGGCACTCTTCGAGAACTTTAAAATCAATAGTTCTCATAGTAACTGCAAATCTTGTGTGCTGTTTCAGAGAACAGTTATGCTTTTTGGTTTTAATAGACTACTACAACGTTAACAGAAGAGTAGAAGACTTACACAGATTGGTTTTTTTTAATTGCTTTCTAAAAGCATGGTGGCCTATTACTTTACTCTCATTGCATTTATCAACTAAAGTAAAAAAAAAGTTATGCGATGAAATACTCTCAGGGGATGTAGAGTTTCACTTTACATTTCAGAATAAAAGAAAGTGAGGCTATATGGTTATATGATTCTATGATTTTGTAACAATCATGTCAAAATGGTAGGAGAGCAACCTACTGAGGTAGCTTGTTGCTTAGGTTTTTAAATGCTGAGGGTTGTTTAAAGGTTTATGGTAAAGAGCTAATTCAGAAAAATAATCTACTTTCTTGCAATAAATAGATAGTTCATGATACAAAGTTCCTTTAGCCCTACCATTCAGACTTCTACAAAGCACCTAGGCTAGAGGAGACCTCAGCTGTTTTTCAAGTTGTGAAAAAATTTCCCAAAAGACATACAATTATGAAAAAAATCAAGTTTTGCCAATGAAAAATTCTACTCTTCCACAAATGCTATTCTACCAGCATCCAAAACCATTGCATGTATGTGATTAGCCAAATGATTCAGGGACAGATTATTGCTATTGTCAGTCCACAATTTCCAAATTTTTTTTTTAACATTAGTATATTCACAAAGAGAAAATCCTCCTTAAATAGGATACACTTTCCAAAAGCTTTCTATTTCACAATCACAGCTTGAAATGCAAGCAGGGTGAATCCAGCATCAAATAACCAACACATCCAACATGAGCCCCCAAAAGTCTCCACCAGTAACGATGGTATTTAACTACTGGACCCATATAGTATGTATCTTTTGCTTCTCAGAGTTTCACTAATTAATAAATGAAGCTAAAACTTGGTTCTTTCGTCATCAGAAAAACAGCAAAGTCTCACAAAGCAGCCCAAAGAAACAACCCTATCTTAAAGAAGAAAGAGACATGAGATGATTACAGAAGAAAATTATTATTCCTGTATGATAGCTACAAAGAAACATGGTGTGTTATTCAGGACATAATTATTAGAAATAATAGTCTAAGGTTAGAAGAATAAATGGGATGCCAAGGAAAGCCTTCATATATTGATATTTATTAGGCTATAAAAAAACCTGCTAAAAAGTATGTAGCTGAAACAGCCAGGAATTTACAGTGTAAGAAAGCAGATAAATACAAAAGGTACTTTTACACCATACTCATCAAAGTGCAAATTACAGCTTAATAAGTTTATTTTCCACCTCTGATATCTATTATTCATTCCATCCTTTTTTGCTGAAGTAAATATTTCCTTATGCCATAAAACAATAAATCTGTATTTTAGTCCTCAGTATTCAAAAAGTTATAACACCCATGCCCTGGAAAAATGCAGGAACACTTATCATACTCTAATGCTTACTACTGAGGCAGAATTTTAGCAGTTGAAACAGTCCAATAACAGAATGTGATATCATTTCAAAAATAAAACTACGTAATTATTATAAAAGTAGCTGTAAAGATTAAAAAAAAAAAATCAAAGTTCCAGCTTTAGTTTTAGCTCTAGAAATTTTTCTTCTGACTGTACAAGTTTCAGGTGCATCAAACAGATATTCCATAATAGCAGCAGTATATAACTATACTAGCAGCAAAACATAACTATAATAGGAGGAATTAGTTGTTCATCACTCTACAAGTTTAACCTGTAGAAGTTTCACCATATATCCTTACATCTTGAACAAATTTTCCCACTCCATAATTATTGGTAAAGCAAGACTTCAGTGTTTTATAACACTTTTGTAAAAACAAGCCTGACTTGCAAGCAATGTCACTGTTCCACACAGAACTTACTGCTGCTTTGCTACATTCCTTATTCCTGGAATTCTCTTAGTCTGCTGGGAATAATATACTCTAGAGCTATAAAGTCAAAATTTGGCCATGCAACTACATGGAATAAAAATGTAAATACAGAAATGTACTTAATATTATGTAGACTACTGATAAAGTTCTGAAATTTCCCTCTGTCCCACCCAGTTCTTCTTACTCAAACTAGGGTATTTCCATCTGTGGTTATGCCTACACTTGGATTATGTTATTATAATCACTTAATAGCTAAATCTCCTTGTTACCAAAACCACTAATAAAGGATCACATAAAAGCCAAGTATTACTGCTTTCATTTGTCAGATAACAAATACTCATAAATCTTATACCTAAATCAGTGTTTCCCTGCCTTATTTTAAAGGTTACTTTTCCCCCATGGAAGACAGCAGAACAATTCTACCATTCAATGCAACATATCAGCACAAAAAGTAGAATTAGCGGTCTAATTCCAAGTGAAATTAATTCAACAGACTTCTTCCTGATTTATTTACTAACCAGCACTTCATAAAACTAATCTACAAATCTAGATGGGAAGAATATTTTTATGTTAAACCTTGTGAGTTCCACCAGGGGGAAGAAAAAATATGCCAAATAGCTGATTTTGATTATAGTTAAATTTCTACCTACATATGAAAGATGGAAGCTTCCTAGCAAAATATATTATTTGAATTTGCTGTTACTGTAAATACAATCACTTTAAACTGAGGCTAAAGAACAAAAACTATGAAAAGTACCAGACTTCAAAAAAAGTGTTCTATTCCATCACAAAAACCCTATATTGAGAGTCAGTAGCTGACAGCACAATAATAGCATCATATTCTTAGAACTGTGCATTTTTTTTTTAATTTAAATAGGTACAACATAGTACATATAATCCAGGGGAGAGGTGGACAAACATCACCATTGATTCTCTATCTGCTCAACAATAAGCAATTGGACCCAGGAGCTGAATGCTGCAGATTAGCATTGAAATTCCAGTCAATTATTACTAGCTGTACTACAGCAATCTGAATGGACAATGCTCTGAACAAAGACATGCAGAGTTAACCAGAGCATGGAGGACAACAGATGGCTGAATAAAAAGAGACAGGGATTCCTGTTAATTTCAATTAGTGATGCAATTCACTCTTACCTTTGACACCCTTTGGATATCTGTACTATTCTAGCATGATGTTAAAAACCAACAAACACATAATTACAGTAGAGAAGAGCTCTGGAGATGCCCACAGCGTGTACATTTTTTCCCCACCAAAGCACGAGTTCGTGTTCAGAAAAAGGGATAATCAATTGTGATGAAGTAAGGACACACTTGAAGTATTCTGCCATTATGTCCTGTTCCTGTGAAATGCCAGATCTTGTAGACCAGCTATAAGAGGCTTAGGAGCTTGATACATTTCTCCCCCAATGGAAGGACAGAAAGGTATTAGGTAGAATGAAGTGTTCCAAGTTGAAAGTCTCAGCTCTCAGCTGTCCTCAGTGAGAGTCCAGAGGAGTAGTCTGTCTTTGACCAAATTTTTGTAAGAAGGAACATTTCAGTGTTCCTGGATCCAAATGTAAGAGCTCAAGGCAGCTTTTTATTAGCAACTCCCTTTGTGGACTGACAGCACTGACCACCAATGATGCACAAAGAAATCAGAGAGGCAATGAGGGAAGGAAATACAATTGTAATGGCAGATACCCATGAGTATCAGGCAAGCATCACACTGGAACACAAAGCAGAGATGAAACTTTCAGCACTACAATAATCATTTCATGGAGAGCTGGTTAGGGAAACCATTAGAGACAGTCCCAGAGTGTGTGCAGGATCTTGTTCAATTTTTTTTCTATTGAAAGGCACACTAATAATGCTTTCAGACTCAATACCCCTACAGGAGTTACAGAAGCCAAAAAATCCACCACAGCTGTACATGACTTCCAAAAGGAAAATTACACAGAAATGAGACAGCCCATTAAAAAGAAGGCAGAACTGCTAAAAGAATTAAATCCCAGAGACAATCACATCCCTCACTGAAAGATACCACACTGAAGACAGTGCCAGCAGACATCACTCCTTAAAGAAATAATTAAAAGGTAAAAGGAAACTGATGTGGAGAAACAGGCTAAGAGCAGTTTTCAGAAACAACAAAACCTTCATTCATTGAAAACCTAAAATTAATCCCAGATTAAGGCAGAAAGACTCATACACCTTGGCAAATTAAAAAAAAAAATAAAAAAATCAGGTAACGTAAAAAGTCTGAGTAGTAACTCAGGAATGAAAGGTACACACTAAGTACAACCCCATCCAGAGCTAGGCAGAGCTTTTTCTGTTAGAAACATATTGCTTGCTATTTTATCACATTCCTAAATGTTACCTATCAAGACATACAGTAGCTTCTTGTGGGTTTACTCTTGAAAACATTTGTCAGCTAAAATTCAGACAGTACCTTGTTTTGCTGAAACACAGAATGTGAAAAAAAAAGAATGGCTGGCAAAGATCTTAGTTCTAAAATCTAATTAAGAAATATGGCTAGCTGTAAAAGTGCATTTATGCAGAAGGTAGAAACAGTAACAAACTGTCTCAATGAAATTTTTGTTTGTTTCAAGGAAAATAAAATGCAAAATTGATTGCATTGGTGTATTCCTTCAAAGACTCTTCTGCTCAACAAATGAACATTTACGTTAGCCTCATGTTAGCCAGTTTTCTAGTAATTTTGTCAGGGCCTTGTATTCCTGTTGCAACAAAAACTGGTAAAATTTGACATCTAAGGGCATAATTAAATCACACCCCTATCTTTCCCTTACAGTCATGTGGATATATACTGTCTCCTGTAGTCAGCTATGGTTTTATTATTTTCATAGTTACAGTTTTCTAATTTGCATTTTTATATAAAAATAACAATGCTGACCTATACAAACTGAGGGTTTACTGAATAAATGCTGTAAATGCATTGGTTATGACAACAATACTGTGATGTAATGAACTGTGTTCTGTTTTTCAATGGCTACATCTGAACTCCTTCTCTCCTATCAGAGATATGCCAGCAAGGACAGTATCTCAAGAAACCCTGACATAGATGCAATCCTGGTGTTGATAATATGTCTGTTACAAAAAAGTTGCTGATTTCTAAGTATACAAAGCAGTAGGTTTTCTGTGTACTTCCTTCCTTTGGCTCAGGTTTCCCCCAGTGACAGAGTCAAAAACAGTGGAAAAAATAATGAAGAAACAAATGTAAAGCTATTACCACACATACACATAGAAGTATCTCTCATTACCATACTGGTTCTGTGTCTGGATATGAATAACAAAAAGAAATAACTAGCACAGGAAAAAAATCCAACAAGAAAAAACCAAAAATGACCAATCAAAACTCTCAGAATGAGCACTTCATATAAACAAAAATTACTTGGGATCCCAGAACAAAACCAAAACAAAGCAAACCAACCAACCAACAAAAAAAACCAAAACAAAACAAAAAAAAACACCTCAACAAACAAACAAAAAACCACCTCCCCAATATCAAGAGCAGTACTAACACTCAATTCTGTGTATGGGGATATTTAAATAATGTCACAGGTTTTTTCCTCCATGCAGGCATTAGGGCCCAGACAACATATTCTGTGCTCATTCTTCCATAGAAATACAAACATGGTAAGGATTCTTCCAGCTCCACTGCTTCAGCTTGTTCAGGATGAGCTCACTACAAAAATCTCAGCAAAGATTTTCAGACAGTTTTTAAGAAAAGCCTAGCATTACTTTCACTCCCCAGAAGAGCTGTTTCTCTGCCAGCACTGCTCTTTACCAGTCCTTGTGCTCAGCTCCCACAGTAACCCAAAAGAAATACTGTGCATTTACAGGCACATTTGTTTTGTTTCGCTCTAAGAACTGCCAGAGCAAAACATTTTTCCAATTATCTCAAACCTTAAATTCATTATATACACTAACTGCTACAATTTCTGATCAAAAAGTTAAAAAAAAAAATCAGTACACATGAAACAGAGGACAAAAAAGATTTGGATCACAGCAAAAAATCCAGCTGATCCAACACAAGAGCCTGAGGCATGAGAGACAGGTCTCATGAGCACTTGGTCCTTCAGTGTTCCAAAGGGAATTGGAGAGAGAAAATGGGCAGGTGGCTGGTTACAGTTTAGCATGTAGCTCCTTAACTACCTTTCAATCCATTCGTCATCAAATTTCCATTCATGTTTAGTGTTCACAAAAGCATAAAACCAGGCATAACCATACAGGTGAGCTTAATGATGCTGACAAAGTGTGCAAGAAAACTTGGTATTTCAAGGAATGAGTTTATGGTTAAAAGCTTTGCTACACACCCCTTATTTTGTCTCTCTCATTTATCAATCAATCTAGTAAAATACTACACAGTAATCAATATAGTAAAATATTACACAGTGTGTACTCATAGAACCTTCCCAAAAGCTATGTTACAGCTTGAGAGAGGACATTAAGATAAATACCTCACAACACTCTCTGGGGAACAACATGGGCAGATACATGTTGTGTGAGAACAAGCTTATAAATCAATTCTTTCAGAGTAAAAATGGTTTTCACACAGGTAATTTTCATGTCAGGACTTCAGGGAAACCAGGTAAGATGAACAAGTCCTACACACAGTAGGGTTTTTTGGTTTTAAATAAAGTGCATTAAATAGGAAAAATATGCCATTATTGTAACTGAACAGCTTCGGTACCAAGTTCACAAAACGAGTTTGGGAAGGAAAAGGAACTGCAACAACAGAAGTTTATCGATTTCCTCTATGAAACAACTTTGTCAAACTTAGGAAATACATTTAAGTATTATACTTAGGTGGATGTAGTAGAACACTTAGTGTATTTTTGTTTATTTCAACCCAAGTCACGTGCCAAGTAGCACTGGCAGCATACATCATAGTAGAGCAACATGGTTAGCCACACATGTAATCTGAATTTATTCCCTGTGCTTAAACTGACTCTTAAAACCAGTCACTCCATAAACATGTTGCATCCTAAGCTTGGAAAAAATTTCAGAAAAACAGACTGACAGCTTTGCACATATAATAAGCTCATAACGACTTAACTTACATCACTTCATGCAATTCAGTGGAATTCAGAAACACAAACTCCTAACAGCTAATGAAAAGCTTCTCAGCAAAGAGCTGAAATAAAACATAATTAAATGCAAAAAAAAAATCAAATTTAAAGCCTAATTACTAGGTGTCTGTCAAAATACATTTCATCTAATTAACTGCACACACTCAAAACTTTCATCTGCTCACTGCTGTGGCACTACAACAAATTATACTATAATGCCACTGAATCACTACCATAGAAAAACAAGTAATATGTTTTATAAAGAGGAAAAGTTTGAAGAGACCATTTTTGTTAAACCAGCTGATAGCAAGTGAGCTTGTAGAGAAACTTCTGGCCCTGCATCAGAAAAAAAGAACAAATGACAGTATTGCACTGGAAGAAAAGTGAAAATGGTTAATTTACAAACATTTAAGGCCACACAGGAACAGAAAATCATAATCAAAGTTTCTGAGGAAGGTAATCATCTGGGTAGTTTACACTAGAATTTCAATCTTTTATAACAAAAGTACTCCAATCAGCTTCTACTCTGAAGGCATCGCCTTTGTCCAGAAAAGATGTCAAACACAGGCTTGTTTCACAACTACTCTGGCAATCAAAAGTTGTACTTCTGGTACACAACTAGCTACTACTTCCCCTCCACTGAGAGCTAAATGCTTCAATGATACCCAACTGAAAGTTCTTTAATTTTAATAATTACAGTGCAAATACATATTGGTTACTTAATTATCCTACTCCAACCATTATAGAATAGCCTCCATATGAAGCAGGGTTGAAATGTTGAAGACTTGTATAGATGACTACTTATTTCCTTGAGTTTTCACAGGTTTAAAACTTCAGCTTAAAAACAAGAATCTTACCTACATAATAACTGCTAAATTTCAGTTCAGCTGTGAGTTTTAACATGTTTTAATGGAAGAGAACATGAGTACAAAATGCTAACTCCAGAGTGGCTGACCAAGTTTGGAAAGATTTAACAGACTTCCTATTTCTGAAATGCTAAAATAACTTCAACATAATTCTTACCTCACTGTGTTTGCAATACCAAGAGGGGCAGGAGTGCAGTTTTAAATCTTAACTTCTACAAATTTAGGCACGTTCCTCAAGAGTGCAGTGAATTGCTTCATGCACCCATGAATCCATACTACTGAATAGGGGCAACCACACCCACTTTTAAAACTACAAGACTGAAGACACTTCATACAACTTTGCAGCACAATTTGTCTGGCTTGCAAGAGAACATTTAACTGTCTCCTGAACTTGAGAAGACTAAGTCCATGTTAACACATCCTTCATGTCATAGCAGACTGTGTTACTCATCAAGCTTCTGGGAATGATAAGAGTTTAAAAAAAAAAAAAAGGAAATTGAGGCAGAATAGCAAGAACATGACTATCTAGACTGGTAGAGCATATAGCAGAGAAAACAGGACTTAGGGGTGGGTCTGAAGATTAGTGCTCTCTTTAGGACAGACCTCACCAAGGAATACTTCCCAAGACTGAGTTTGTGTTTCTCTGGAACACAATAAACCATATCAGAACCTATGAATAGGAATCAAGATCTTTAGCTTCTTCCCTACAATAAACATTGTCTTAAGCAGACCCAGGCTAGTTTTTGAAAAGTTCAATGTCCGGAAAAAGTAACAGCAACTATTCTCCTGTATATTCAGAAGGTGACCTCAATAGGTCTCATCAAAGTCACATTGATGTTATTAATGCCAAAATTATCATCCTTTTGCTGGTCTCATAGATCCTTTCCAATCATTGTATAACACTTTACAGATCAGTAAAGGATCTGTGAGACTGTATCCTTAGCAAACCTGCAGATGACACTGAAGCAGAAGAAATGGCTGACAGAGCAGAACTTCAACTGAGAGACACCTCAGCAACCTTGAGGACTGGGCATCATGTACCTCACAAAGTTTTAACACAGACAAGTACTAAATTTTACACCTTCAGCACTGTAACTGCAGTGTAGAACAGCAGTCAAGGCCCAAGCTCTTACAAGGGACACAGAGAAGAACAGATGAACAACAGCCAGCAGTACGCTCTTGTCACTAATGAGGAAAACTGCACCCTGAGCATCATTAAACAGGGCCCAAAGAACAATTTATTGCCATCTTACACTTTGCAGTGATGCGACTGGCATCCTACAGTGCTGGTTTTTGCAGCCTCACAAGAGCAGTGTGGAGAGGGCCAGCAGAGGACTGTCACAACACTCAGGGGACCATGACACATGAGGAGAGGTTGAGGATGCTGGCCTTATTCAGTCTGGTGATTGGCAGGCTAGACGCACAAGCTGATGGGAAGGGGAACCACAAAGACAAGGAAATTCTCAGTAGTGGCAGACAGCTAAGCAAGGGGAAACAGCCACAAATGGACATTTGAGAGCTTCAGGCCAAACATCAGGGAGCCAACATTTCCCTAGAAAAGTAATGCTGCTCTTGATTTTTTGTCCATGGAGGCTATGGAATCTCCACATCCTTCCAAGTGTCCAAGACCAGAGTCCTGAGAGATCTGACCCAGGTATGGCCACAGCCCTGCTCAGCCCAAAGTTTAGGCTGGATAACCCCTGAAATCCTTCCCAACAGACTTTGATTTCCTGTGATTCAGTAAATGCTTAGTTGAGAACCACTTGCACAGATGCTTCACTCTTAGTTCGGGTTTCTTCCTCCCCACTATCACAGCCTGTATGATCACACTGATGTCTTTTTACCTTGATCCATATTCTCCAAAGAACAAGTGAAATTAAGAAGAAGGAGCTATTAGAATGATTTGAGCACAAGCTAACCATGAACAATATGACCTTAGGAGGAAAACCAGAAGGTTTGAAGACATAGTCCTTCCCCTGGGACACATTTTTTTCCTGTAAGCACCAGATCTCTCTGGTGTAAATGCAAAACAGATTTCATTTAATGTCACATGCTTTACTGAGTAAATAAAACCACACTAATATGAGCATGTAAGAGGTTGCAACAAATACCTGAACCAATTTTTGACCCCCTCTTTATTTTTACATCAATATTTTCATCCTGTATTTGTTCATTCTTACCTGTCTGAATTTATTAATTTGTCTTTCATTTAGTTTGCAAAGTTTCCAGGCAGAAAACTCTGTTCCTGCTTTATTTTTTGTTGTCGCTGCTGCTGCTTTGGGTTGGTTTCCTATACCTTTCTGTTTTTTGAGGTCTTGGCATCATGAAGGCAGATAAGCCTCAGAAGAAATTCAATTCAAAACCCCAAAATGAAATGCCTATGACCAAAAAAAAAAAAAAATCATATTTGTGTTTAAAAGGCAGGATGTAGACAAAGAAAAATCCTCAGTAAATTGGCTTGCCATTTATGCAGTCTTCAGTGCTTTATTTTAGGCCAAAGGCTGTTCCCTAATATTGAGAATTTATCAAGAAATATGCTCATAGTAAGGCAGTCACATGACAGAGCTGTAGAGAGACATAAAAGCTTGTCTATTCTGCAGGAAGAGCTGCCATTAGATAAGCAAAGAAAAATAGCACAAAGAATTATAACTTTGCTTGTACCAATTTCTTCAGAATCTTTTATAATCCATTACACTGAAAGACATTATTAAGGCTGTAGTTACATCTCCTTGTTTGGGAAAAATGCTTACAGCAGGAAAAACTTGCAAAGCAATGAAGCGATAAATAATTTGACTTACAAAAAGGCAGAGTATCTGAATAGAACAACCTGTATAAATTTAATTTTAAGCTAATAAAAAAATATTGGCAAAAAAAAAATTTGAGTTTCCTTTTGGCAAAGAAAATCAGAGTTTTGTTTTTTTTTTTAAAGAAGAGACTTGATAATTAAGTAAATTACTGAGCAAGAAAATCACTCCAAAATCATACTGCCCAAATGCTTCACTACAGCACAAAAGGCACACATTGCACTCCATTATGTGGCTCACCTCTGCTACTCTAAAATTAATTTTAGCTGTCTCAGTAAAGATCTCACTCCTTCTGTCCATTCACTTTGCTATCTGGTAGAAGCAACATTTATTATAGCAAAGAACAGAATGAAGCATTTTTGAGAGAATAAACATTCTATAAGCAGAAAAAGACCAGTAAATGTTAATTGTGAGGTAAGCTGAAAATTACAGACATACTTGTGGATTGTAAAGGGAAGGACAACAATACTGAATCCCTATCAAAAGTATTCTCTGGGACTGTATTCTGAAAAGCATATATTAAGAAGAAAGACTTAAAAACAATCAGGAAAGTGATTAAATCTGAATTTAAAATTTAGTCTTTAGGACAAAGAAAACAAAAACTTTTCTGAGAAACAGTAGTTTCTCAGTAGCTTAGCAGTAGCTTCCCTTTTCGTCTGTCACATAATTCATAAAATGCTCACATAAAAAAAAAACACTTGACAACTGTTCTCCCCTACTGATGATGCCACCATCTACAATGTTACCATCAAAATGTACATTTCTCAAGCGTCCCATCTGATCTCCCACCTCCACAAGGTAATGACAGAGCAGGGTCACAAAGCAGCATTGCCCTCCAGGATGAGCAGACCTCACCTGCAAATCTGCTTGAACTACTCCACATAATGAAAAAAAAAACTCCAAAAAAATGAATAGCTTTATCAACAACATTTTGCCCTATGAAGACTAAAGAATACAACATTTCACATAATTTAGTCATTCACCCACCAACTTTAGGACAATGGACAGAACTGCACAAATATCAGCAACAACTCTGAGGGTGCCAGAGGACCAACAACTAGGGAAAACAATTAACATATAATTTTAAGAATGAACTTGCGTAAATCCGATTTAAGTTTTACCCATACGTAACTCCTGAATTTCCCCCTGCTCCCCATATATAGAAGAAAAAGTAAATTTGTCAGTGGCTTGAATAATCACTGTTTCAATCTCAGTTAGTTAATTTTTTTTTTTAATAATTTGAAATTCCCCGATTATCTTTTAGTAACAGTATTGAGAACAAATCACACTAAAAATTAAATTTTGAGATTTGGAAGACACCTAGTCCAGACTGTATCCCATTGTAATAAAACTAAAACAAATTAAAACATGAGGCGACTCTAAATGCATGTGCTTGACCTACACATACACACTTCTTCATAGCTGTCTACTGAATAACTGTACTCAGAACACAGTGATGCAAAGTAAAAGGCACTTGCAAAAACACAATACTATTTTTCTTCTGCCAGGAAAGTAATGCATGTTGTTCCTATCCACTTAAAAAAAACCCTAAGCTACATGAAATTTTGAGTATGTGAATATCTCTCATGTTCTAATGATGGAACAGATTGGGCATATAAATTAAAATTGATAATTACAAATAGCAGAGAGGTCTTATAGGATTGCCATCCCTTATCAAGCACATTTCTGGATGGAAAGAAGCTGTCCATTTCTCAGGGGAGCTGTCACTTGACCAAGAGCCACAAGACATTCAGACCCTACACTTCTGGAACAGAAGAATTTGCTGACCAGCACGAGTCCTTGTGCTTCAAGAAAGAGGAGAAAATCCAAAATGACAGAATCCAGCCTCCCAGGGATTACATGAACTTGGCCAGTAGGTTCAATTAGAAGTTTTTATGAAACTGGAATTGTTGTTATAGCTCAATATTTGCAAAAGTGTTATGAAGTTCCTCCCAGGAAAGGAAGGTTGTTTGATTTAACTACTGTGTATTCACAACTTTAGCACTTAATCTGCTCAGAGACAAGATACCACCCAAGTGCATGAAGCAAAATACAAGATTATGGTAAATAAAACCAGCTGGAACGCTGTAACTTAATTAAAAGATCTTCATTTCACTCTTGAATAAACACCTTTGCCATCTTTCTATAAATATTGTATCCCTTGTTTACTTGTCTCATAGTACCAAATACCTTTTGAAAATTCCTTATAATGTTATCCATGATAGTCAGGTTGATGTATGTCTCCCTAAAGTTTTAAAGAAAAAAAAATAAACCCCATAAGAGTAATGTTATAATGCTCATACTCCAAAGCATTTTTAAACTAGTAAGTCAAAACATTACTCTACAATCTGTTGCATGATAATAAGAGCAATAAATTACATGCATTACCATAAAAACATAATCCTATCACAATTGTGTTTTATAATGGAGTCCAATTTTCTCCAAATTGAGATGCTCTGCTGACTAAATTGAAGTTTAAATCAGATGACAGATGATTTCTGATACACATGCACAATAAGAGTATGCCACCCACTAGCAATTTTCATGTTTGAAACATAAACAGCTTGGTGAATATGAATCAAGAAACATTCTCCACAAAAAAATAGAAAATGTTATTAGAGTGATGATAATGTGCTATTCCTGCTAGCCATGGATTGCCACCTTCTCAGAACTGAGGGCTGATATAATTATATTACACAGAATTTATCAGAAACACTAGAAGCATGACGACTTCTCAACGTTTTAGAAACTGAAGTGGAATATGAAGAAATCTACTGAACTTCCAGCATACGTTTTTATGGGGATAGATGAAACTTGATGTTTTCCTCCTTTTTCCAAAATACATCATTCTGTCAGAAAACTGTGCCAGTCACAGGATCACAGAATGGGTAATGCTGGAGGCAAGCACAGGGCATCACCTGGTCCAGCCTCCCTGCTCAAGCAGGGTCATCCAAGAGAACAAGGCAGAGGATTGCATCCAGACAGTTCTTGAATATCTCCAGCGAGAGAGACTTCACAGCCTCTCTGGACAACCTATTCCAGTGCTCACTCACCCATACAGAAGCTCTACCTCATGTTCAGGAGGAATTTCGTGAGCATCAGTTTCTGCCCGTTGCCTCTTTTCCTATTGCTCAGCACCAGTGAGCAGAGCCTGTTCCATCCTCTTGTCAGCCTCCCTTCAGATACTGACAGACATAAGTTTATAAAATTCTGAAAAACCTTTTAAGGATAGGAATATTGTTGTATATACTCTAAGTAGGAACAGCAATCAAAAAAACTAAACACACACTCTTGAAAATACAAAATATTAGAAAAATATTGAGTCAGATTTGCTAAAAAATTAAATAACCTCAAGTTATTTTTTTAAAGTATCAGTTTCATATGGAAAGGAAATTTACCATTTTAACAAGGTTTTATATGTAGGTTATTCACAGCAGAATGGGACTTTTTCCCAAACATATTTCTTGTTGGATACCAAATGTCATTGCTATTTACAGGTAAATCAAACTGGAATGCTTGAGTAATGGTCAATTGTAGCAGGCACAGGGCCTGCAAGGCCCTGGAGATCAGAAGCCTGAGCTAGGAAATACCAAAGTCAGCATGACTAAGGATTTTAGAAGCCCCTCTCTTCCGCCTTCGGACCCTGTTATCTCTCTGTAGATCCATAGGCCACTTTTTCCCCTGACCCTTACTATTGGACAGTTTTCAATCCCCCTATAAGGTATAAAAACCCCTAGCTCTGCCCGGTTCGGCAGAGGAGAGCTGTCCCTGGACCCTTCGCGGAGACCCCAATAAAAGAACCCTGCGGAATCCACACAGCGCTTCTCTCTCTCTCTCTGCGTCTGCTGCGGCGATACCTAGGGTGACGGCCCCAGGCATGCTAAAAGAGCTGAAATCACTAAAGAGCTGAGCGGCAAATCACTATAGCTGCCTGGGCTGCCTGAACCCCCGCTGGGCGATCCTGGACCCTCGTTGAGCTATCCTGGACAACCGGCCTCCCCGCTGGGCTTCTGCCCCGGGGGGCCATAGCTGGCGCTCCGAACATAGCCGACGCCCGAACAGCGGGGGGCCCCTGGGCCAACATCTGAACCGCCGTGATAGCCTGGCCGCGGAACTGAATGCCGGACCTGGCATTTCAGAGGAGCAGCACTTCTTCGTGAAATTGTCACTGCCTCCGCTCGCCAGAGATCCTGGAAGGAGAAGCTCTTCGTTTTAGAAGGACTCTTCTGGACAGGACGTCAGCCGACCCGCAACAACGACACCTGGGCACGCGAGTGTTCGCGGAGGCTGATGAGCAGACGACCCCCAGCAGAACTTTGACCCACAACAGGCTGAAAAGTGTAAGTTTAACACAGCCTCTCTTGCGCGCAAAAATATTTTTTCCTTGGGTCCTTTTTTTTGGGTTTTTTTCTTTTTTTTTTCTCTTTTTTCTGCTGGCGGGAACTGAAAAATGGGATCAAAGCTTAGTAAACGATCCCAGAACGAGAGAGATTTATATTCCCTAATCCTAGAAATCCTATCTTCTAACAACTTTTCTTTTTCTAAAGGTAACCTTTCAAAAACTAACCTGAAACGTTTTATAAAATGGATTCTCTGCCACTTCCCAGATACTAATACACAGACTATTACCTTAGACTCCTTTTGGGATACAATTGGGACCACGATATATAAGTTTCAAACTAACCAAGACTTTTCTGTAACTCGGTTTTTACCTATGTTTCACGCTATAACTAAAGCTGTAGAAAAAACTAACAAAAAGATTTTAGCCTCAGGGCTAACTTCTGTCGAACGAAACGAAAAGTTCTTATCTCACTTAACAGAAGCGCCTATTTCAAATGCTAATGGAGGAGATAACAGCCCCTCCACCCTGGAATCCAGCACTCCGCTGGGTCCTAGTGTCCCGCCATCTGCGCCGCAACCACCCGACCCCAGGGCGCCCACGGCCCCTGCCCACCCCCTCTTCCCCCCCGCCTTCCCCTCGGGAGCCACATCCTGCGCGCCTCCTTGCTCTGCGTTATCTCCGAGAGCATCTGCGCCAGTTCCCGCCGGGACTGACCCAAACCCCACCCCTCCCCCTGCTCCCCCCGACCCTACTGGGGCCACCCCCACCCCCCTTGCCGTCCCTCCTGTCCCTGCCGCGTCCGCCCCCACTCCCTCCCCCGCCCTCGCCCCCCCCGCTACCATCGTGTCTTTCCCTGCCGCCGGCATCATCCCTGCTGCGGCACGGGATCAGCCCGCCTGGGTACCCGCGCCCCCCCCCACCACCGCGCTTTTGCCTGCCGCCGGAATCGTGCCCGCCGCACCCTCCCTCAGTCCCGCCGCCCCTTCCATCCCGCACACCCCCTGCCCCCATACCCTCGCTGCGCAACCCCATACCCACGCTCCGCAGCCCCCGGTCGGGACCCCCCAGACTTCCCTCAGTTCTGCCCCCCCTCCCCACGCCCCCCAGTCCTGTGCCTGCTGTATCACGCATTGCACGGCCACCCCGCCATGTGCCACGTGTAGCCACGTCCTGCCATGTGCTGCCTTATACCCGGTCCAGCCACAGGCACCTCTGCCAAATGCAGCTCCAGCCAGCCATAAGAAACATAAGGCAAGGCCTGATAGCTCTCACTTCTCGTCATCTGATGACAGCAGTGACAGCGATTCTGATTTGGAAATAGAATATGTAGATCCTTGGGCAAAAATAAAAATGGAAGCCACACAGGCAGGGGACTGGCAATTAGCTCAGAGAATTACTGCCTTTCCAGTAGAATATAAGAAGGGGAAAAAAGGAGGTGCCACTAATAGAAAGACATGGGAACCTATTACAAATAAAGAACTTGTGCAATTAAGAAATACAGCCACAGAACATGGTAGAAGTTCACATATTTTTAGAAATTTCCTAGAAGCTACGTTCTCAGCACATGTTCTGGTACCCCACGATATTAAAAATATTGCCCAGTGCCTCCTTTCTCCCGCCGAGTACATGCTTTGGGAAAGGCATTGGAAAAAGCAATTAAAAACATTATCAGATAACTATGCTGCAGATGCTGATAAGCCAAATTTTACACTCGAACAGCTGGCTGGTGAAGGGGATTTGCAGAAACCCTCTGACCAAGCTGATACTTTACCTAAGGCAACATTACAAGACGTGGCTATAGCAGCAAAAACCTCTTTATTTCTCACCCCAGATGATTCTACCCCTACCCACCATTTTTCTACTATCAAACAAGGAATAGATGAAAGCTTTATCAAATTTGTGGATAGAATTAAGGATGCTCTGGAAAAACAAATAGAGAGCACAGAGGCAAGAAAAGAACTGTTGTGTAAACTTGCCATGAGTAATGCGAATGAAAAATGTAAAACAATTCTGAGAGCCTTACCCTTGGACATAGAACCTACCATAGAGCAAATGCTGGAAAGCTGCACACGCCACCTGTCCACTGAAGATACAGTGGCACAAGCAGTTACTAAGGGTGTTGCAGAAGGAGTTTCTAGTGCATATGCAGTAATAGCTTCTAAAGATCAGGTCCGCTGCTACCACTGCGGAGATTTTGGACATTTTATAAAGGACTGTCCAGAGAGGTCACCTCCCAGGCACCCTCGCAATTTCCACCAAAGGCCCCAGAATCAGCAGTACTATCAGCCGCGTCCGGGAAACTTCCATCGGAGCGTGGTGGGGCCCCACGCAAGGACATCAAATCAAAGGCCATCCAGACCCAGTCACGCACCATCCCAGGAGATTCCAGACCACATGAGGAGGATCCAACACACGGAGCAATACCAAAGGGAACGCGCCGTCAGCTGGTAACTGCACTGTCCATTGACTTTAAAAATAACAATGTTTATCGTGTTCCCACAGGCAAACGTGGACCAAAAGGAGGTCCTTCTAACATCCTAATTATAGGTGATTCTCTCCATAGCCCAAAGGAAATATTTGTTGTTCCAGAAGTACAAACAGTGCACCCGGGACAAGAAATCTTTGTCCAAGTGTACTGCACAGACTCACCATATTTTCTTCCAAAGGGTACCCCATTCGCACAGGCCTTTCTACTCCCTAAGAATCACAGGGAACAGCTTCCTCTCAACCCCACAGCAATGTGGATACAAGTTGTGGGACCGAGTAAGCCTGTCGTCGAGTGCGGTCTTACCTGCAGAGGAGAGAAGTTCCACCTACCAGGGATGCTGGACACCGGTGCAGACGTGACCATCATCGCCCGCTCAGAATGGCCAGCACACTGGGAGCTACAACCTGTGGCAGGCATGATCACAGGGATCGGTGGAGCTACAGTTTCCATGCGGAGCAAGAACAACATCCTCGTCGAAGGGCCTGAAGGCAAGTTGGCAACCATCCGCCCATTTGTGGTAAGGGCCCCCATCACCTTGTATGGACGGGACATTTTATGTCAGTGGGGAGCCTCCCTACGTATTCCCAGTCCGGATTTCTAATTGGGGCCACTGAGGAGCGCGCACTGCCAGACACTCCTCGTCTCACCTGGAAATGCCATAAGCCGATCTGGATCGAGCAGTGGCCCCTCTCTAAAGTCAAACTGCGCGCACTACATGCCCTTGTGGATGAACAGCTCGCCAAAGGCCACATCGTAGAGACCACCAGCCCTTGGAATTCTCCAGTCTTCGTACTACAAAAGCCTGGAACTGACAGGTGGAGGCTCCTCCACGATCTTCGAAAAATCAACGAGGTCATCGAGGACATGGGTCCCCTTCAGCCTGGCCTGCCCTCACCATCGATGCTGCCTAGAGACTGGACACTTGCTATCATTGATATTAAAGACTGTTTCTTCAGCATCCCGCTGCATCCCCAGGACGCTCCACGGTTTGCCTTCTCCGTTCCCTCTCTTAACAGAGAGGCTCCACTCAAGAGATATCATTGGTGTTTTCTTCCACAAGGACTAAAGTGCAGTCCAAGTATATGCCAGTGGTATGTGGCTCACATCCTGTCTCCTGTTCGGAACCTATTCCCGAATGCGATCATCCATCACTATATGGACGATATCCTGGTCTGTGCACCAGAAAAAACGTACTTGGACAAAGCGGTTAAAAGGACTATTGAAACCATAGAAAAGGCAGGATTTGAGATCCGTGAGGACAAAATACAGTACACCAATCCATGGACTTACCTTGGACTCCAGATCCGGGAACGGACCATCGTACCCCAGCAGCTCGCCATCCGAGACGACCCAAAAACCCTGAGAGACTTACACAGTCTGTGCGGATCCATCAACTGGGTACGTCCACTGCTAGGAATTACAACAGAGGACCTCGCTCCACTGTTCAGCCTTCTTCGGGGCAAGGAGAATCTGGACTCTCCATGCACTCTAACACCAGAGGCCCGAGATGCCATCACCAAGGTCCAAGAAGCCCTGTCTTCACGCAAAGCCCATCGCTTTGAGCCCAGCCTGCCTTTCCAGTTCGTCATTCTGGGAAAAGCACCTAGGTTCTATGGACTGATTTTCCAATGGGACACTCAACTTCGAGACCCTTTACTAATCCTGGAGTGGATCTTTACAAATAACCAACCCACAAAGACCATTACCACCTTCCAAGAAATTATGGCACATTTAATAAAAAAGGCTAGAACTCGCCTCCGTTCCCTTGCAGGGTGTGAGTTCACATGCATATATTTGCCAATGACCACTGGGGACCTGGAGCATTTGCTCCAGACCAATGAGAGTCTCCAGTATGCCTTAGATAGCTATACAGGCCAAATTTCAGTGCATATCCCAAAACATAAGCTTTTTAATCGTGATGTGACATTTCATCTGACTCCAAAATTAGTCCAAAGTAGGACACCTCTCAAAGCTCTAACCGTCTTTACAGATGGCTCAGGGTCATCCCACAAGTCGGTAATGACATGGAGGGACCCTAAGACCCAAAATTGGGAATCTGACATAAAAATAGTGGAGGGATCTCCACAGATTGCGGAGTTAGCAGCTGTTGTCAGAGCCTTTGAGAAATTCAAAGACGAACCTTTTAATCTGGTCACAGATTCAGCTTATGTTGCTGGCATAGCTATGAGAGCAGAACATGCTCTTCTCAAAGAGGTTTCCAATCCAAAGTTATACCAATTGATTTCCACATTAACACGCTTAATTTCCCACAGAAAACAACCTTACTATATAATGCATGTGAGGTCACACACTGACCTCCCAGGTTTCATTGCAGAAGGGAACAGGAAAGCAGACACCTTAGCCATGGCAATAGAGACTGCTAATGTCCCTAACATCTTTGCCCAGGCAAAGTTGTCACACTCATTTTTTCATCAAAATGTGCCTGCCCTTATCAGAATGTTCAAGCTTTCAAAAGATCAGGCAAAAGCTATTGTTGCCACATGCCCGAACTGTCAAAACTACCAGATACCATCTATGGGGACGGGAGTCAATCCCCGAGGTTTAAACAGCTGCCAGCTGTGGCAGACAGATGTAACCCACTTTGCACCTTTTGGAAGGTCAAAGTACGTGCATGTATCGGTTGATACGTTCTCAGGAGCAGTATTTGCATCAACACATACAGGAGAAACTGCGCAGCACACCATAAAACATTTTCTCCTGGCATTTGCAACCCTGGGAGTACCAAAGGAGATCAAAACAGACAATGGACCTGCCTATACCTCTCGTAAGTTAAAAGAGTTCTTCAGTGAGTGGGGAATACAACACAAGACAGGTATACCTGCAAACCCCACAGGACAATCCATCGTGGAAAGGACACATCAAACTCTCAAAAGAGTCCTCAATCAGCAACAGAGAGGAACAAAAATCACCTCTCCAGTTGAAAGACTTTGCAAGGCTCTCTATGTCATCAACTTCCTGAACTGTACAACCTCAGAGCCTGATCCACCAATACTTCGCCACTTTGCAAATACCACCCAAGCAAAGCTCACAGAGAAACCACCTGTGCTGGTGAAGGACCCAGAAACACATAAAGTCTCTGGACCTTTCGAACTCATCACGTGGGGAAGAGGATACGCGTGTGTTCTGCTACCATCTGGTCCAAGATGGTACCCAGGGAAAAACATAAAACCATACCTAGGCACTGCAAATACCACTTCCACAAGCAGTGACAAGAATCCTCCTGAGTCAAACACAAGACCTCCTCAAAACCAGACCAGCTCGGCCTGGAGACGAAGACGTCGCCAAACATCCACAGGTGGAGGAGACGACTGTCCCATCACACAGCAGCAGACAAACCAGAAAGCTGAACAACATTCTGTGGCATCAAGCCCTAGGCCAGGCACAGCCTGAAAACAAAACTGTTCTCTGAATTAGATGTTATTACCCTTTTTACCCTAAAAACCCTATTGTCCCTTTTATCTACCCTTACCAAAAGCCTCTAAACTTTTACCCACTCCCCCACCCTTAGCACCATAGAAAAAAAACAAAAACAAAAAACAGTAAAAAACTAAAAATAAAGGGGGGAGGTGGAAGGAACAGAGGAAAGGAACAAGAAAGGAACCCTAACCCTCCCCTCCTACCATAAAAATAACAAGTTTTGCTTATATTCCCTATCAGAAGCCCCATTCCTGCCCAAAGATGAAAAATATCTCCGTTGGCGCTGTCCTCACTGCTGCCTGGATGTTCCTCACCGTGCCATGTGCCGTCGGTTGGATCGGCCCACAGCCGAGCCATAATGTCTGGGTAACCTTAGCAAGAACATTAAAACAGGATAACATGTGCTTATCCATGGGGAGCGTTGATAACCCACTTTCCACATGTCTAGTAGGAATTCCTTTCGTAGCCGATGATTGGCCCGCCTATAATTCAGAGCTTCTCCGCACCACAGGTAAGCGACCCCACCAGGTAGAAACTTGGGACGAGTGGACAAAAATACTGCCCAATGCTCTTGAGGAACCTCAAGAATTGGATCTATTGGGGTCCTCTAAGGCCACCTTCTGTGTCAAATTTTACTTTAGACGTCCAAAGAATAATTTGCCTGAAATTGATCTGAACAAAAACACATACCGAAAAGACATATCACCAATTAACAAAGCCTACAACCCTCACGATTGGTGTAATTACACTGCTCGTGTGATCTCTGTGTCCTCTCTCCATCCCAAAATTCTACCCAAGGGAACGTTTCTCATCTGTGGTGACAGAGTATGGGCTGGGATCCCCTCACGACTCCAGGGAGGTCCCTGTACCCTAGGAAAACTTTCCACCCTTACTCCAAATATCACCTTGTTGCACAATTGGAAAAAAGAGAGCGAGTTAAAACGCCACAAAAGGTCCTACACAGCATTTGATGAAAATTGCGATCCCAAATTATACGATTGGAACAAACCTAAAAAGATAGCGGTCTCTATATTCCTACCATGGGTAGCTGCAGCTAAGGCCCTGGGTGACATAAATCACCTTGGGTGCTGGCTCAGTAAGCAAGCTAACGCTACTTCTGCTGCCCTGAGCGATCTCTTAAAGGAAGAAGAAACCACAAGACATGCCTCACTCCAAAATCGAGCAGCGATTGACTTCCTGCTGCTTGCCCACGGACATGGCTGCGAGGACTTCGAAGGGATGTGCTGCTTCAATCTCTCTTCACGCTCGGAATCCATCCACGCCAACATCCAGAAACTGAAGGGACTTGTGAAGGACTTAAAAGTAGAACAGACCCCAGACTGGGTCAATGACCTCTTCGGTCAATGGGGATTAACGGGATGGGTTGCATCTTTGGTTAAGGGAATGTTGTGGATTTTTCTTGTAATTGTCATCGTGTTACTTATGTTCTCATGCCTTGTCCACTATTTTAAAAGAACCATAGGGAACGCCTTTTTTCTAAATACAGAAAGTGGAGTTGTAGCAGGCACAGGGCCTGCAAGGCCCTGGAGATCAGAAGCCTGAGCTAGGAAATACCAAAGTCAGCATGACTAAGGATTTTAGAAGCCCCTCTCTTCCGCCTTCGGACCCTGTTATCTCTCTGTAGATCCATAGGCCACTTTTTCCCCTGACCCTTACTATTGGACAGTTTTCAATCCCCCTATAAGGTATAAAAACCCCTAGCTCTGCCCGGTTCGGCAGAGGAGAGCTGTCCCTGGACCCTTCGCAGAGACCCCAATAAAAGAACCCTGCGGAATCCACACAGCGCTTCTCTCTCTCTCTCTGCGTCTGCTGCGGCGATACCTAGGGTGACGGCCCCAGGCATGCTAAAAGAGCTGAAATCACTAAAGAGCTGAGCGGCAAATCACTATAGCTGCCTGGGCTGCCTGAACCCCCGCTGGGCGATCCTGGACCCTCGTTGAGCTATCCTGGACAACCGGCCTCCCCGCTGGGCTTCTGCCCCGGGGGGCCATAGTCAATATTTAATTTTATTATCCAGCCTTCTAGCTTTTACAGCATTCCATAAACTGGTACAGCTATAAGGATCTTCAGGAAAGTCCCCTCTCACATTAAGACTTCATGGCCCAAAAAATCTGCTTTTGTTCTTTGTTCAGGTCCTGTTTCATCCTGCACACAGCCTGGGAACCACACAGAGATAGAAATTACGGAGAGCGGGTGGTCAGAAACTTTAATTCACAGCCCTGCTGTGAATGCTATGGATGTCAGTTCTCCTAGGACCAAATGACAAATGGAGGCAGTCTCATTAAGGCACACGCTCCAGAAAGAGGATAGTATGGATGTTTTCTCAGGTTTTATACTCTTTGGAGACAGCTGCTCTAAACCTATGCATTGGAAGAGCAGAAACTTCTGTTTTACGGGTTGGAATATTAATTGCAGTAGAAAAGTTTAATTCCCTTTATGTGATTATACTCAACACTTTTACCTTCAGCCATCTTAAATAAAAGTACTTCACTAATCCTTACAGAAACTCTACCAAACATTACTTATTACTGCAAGAAGCTAAACCTCCACTACACATCTCTGATGCCAAATGAACTGAATAAAGGTAGTATGGCAGATGCAATTCAATTCCACATGTGTTAACTCACATAATAACTAATCTTTTGGAAAGACATATTTACAAGCTGGAAGATACCTCTATAAACTAGAATTTTTACATTATTATACAAATGAAGCCAGCACAAAGGCTTCATATACAGTGTACTTCAATTCAAAATTCAGAACTGCAATAAATGATGAAGAAAACATGATTTTTTTAAGAAAACAAAACCAGAGGACCTAAATCAGTTACACACCAGTAGTCAATGTCTCCTACTTTCATCTCTTTGGTTAGAATTTAAAATCTGTCCACTTTTGCTAGTTGAGCAATGGAAGCTATGCAGATGTGGAGAATATGCCTAAAATGCCACCATGAAAATCTGCTGCTATGACAAAGTAACGAAATGAACCATTAATGGAGATGCACTTACTTCATGAGCACATTATGATTCAGGGGAATGAAGTCAAGCAATATCTTAAGTAGACTACTGTTGATGTTAAAATAGATCATTTCTTGGGCAGAGTAAGTTCTTTATTAATCTTTTTTGTTTATTTATCAATTTCCAATCTAACAACTTGACAAAACTTAATATTGATTCTACACTGATGAAAACCTTTGACAGGTAAAATACTCGACATTTAACATTACCATGCAAAAACTAGCCTTTGCTACCTACTTTATCCTATTTTCTTCCTTCAATTCATCCTTTTCTTCAAATATCAGGTCACAGATTTTTTACATATCTTAAGTGCACTTAAAACAATTAATTAGGTGTGTGATACTATGAATGTTAAAACAGAATTAATCATAGCATTACATGTTTTCCATTTAAAATATACCTACTTGCCCATGTTTGGAAGAGCCACTATATTCCAGTTTGCCATGACCTTTTCATCACATGCCAGAATCAGAAATCCCTTTCCTAGTAGTATTCCTGCACACCTGTCAGCCATACCTAAAACACTGTGGTCATCCTACAGTGTGGTCACCCTACTTTGAAGGTACATCATCAATTCCCCAGAAGAAATTAGCACGAGGAATAAACAGTCAAATATTTTGAAGCCCTGCAATTCATTCACAGCACCCTAACCATCCTGAAACCACACTATAGATATTCTATGTCCTGAATTTTCAAAACCATTTTTCTTCAAAGCTTTTGTGTTACAGGAACACAAATCATAAGGCAGTAATAATTCCCACTCTAAGCCCAGATCAGAGGTTCATGCAACAAACAACATTTAGCAAAATTTACTGAGGTTTGAATTGTGCCAGCAACGTTGCCACCATACCCAGCGCTACCAGGGTATGTTCCACTGTGGTATGCCCTCATTTCTTAATAGCAAAGATTTGTACTGTGTCCTTGGAATTTAAAAAAAATATCTCTGTACTGGGGGGAGAGGGGCTGTGAATGTGTGTAACACACAGCATAGATAAAAGTTGCTGGGTTTAGAGGCATGACAGCAACACTAAATTCAAAATTTTATCTTGTAAATTTTCATTACTAACCAAGATGTCTCTTAATACTTGAGAAACAGGAAAATTTTTCAGACACATTTTGTTTAAGCTCTTGAACAACCCATTATTTTCACTGGCTGGCATTGCTCCTTGGAAAAAGAATACCAAACACACTTTTAAAACATACATTATCTTGAAGATGTTTATCTTGGCAACACAAACACAAGCAGGTTTTAAGTTACACTGAAAAGTACGACTGTAAAAAGTAAAAACTCACAACAACATTGTTCAATGACTAGAATATTTACTTTCATATAGTGTTTTTCTCTCCAGAGGCTAAAAACTATCAGTTTTGTTAGTCAATGAAATCAAAATACAATCCTATATGCCAAGATAATTTCTTGTGTCTTCTTAATACCTTACCTACAAATGAAATAAAACCGTTATGGACCAGCAATTGAATTCATTTCCTTCAGTGAAAAAACTAAATTTGAGCTGAAGAATCAAAATTGAAAGTGATAGTGTTGCTGTAAACATTTATACTGCTGCTATTTGCCTTCTGTGAGTGTAAATAGCGTTTCATTTTAATACTAATATGAATGAGACCACACACTAACTTCATTACCTTCAAAACACCTGGATAATTTAGTTTTCAATGCAAATTTAGGAGATGGCATATATCAAGACATACTGTGATTTGTTTTTATTATTGTAATCTTGAAATTAGTTGACTGGCCCTCCAAACAAAGCACAACAAAGCTCAATAATGAAAGACCAGCCAAACATATAGTTCAGTTAATCTACAAGTAAACCAGTATGCAGTCTCCCATCAATTTTAGAAACATTGCAATTTATTCTCAAAGAAGTAATAAATAGTATTCTTATCAGAACGGCCATTTATAACACTCAGAAGGCTTTAATGTTTTATGGACACAGACACACAAAAGAAAGATGGAGCAGGAATTTACTTCCATACAGTACTAACTATATTAAATGTCAGGTTTTCCTAGGAAGCCAAGTGATTAGTAGAGCATGCTTGGAAAAATTTCCCACCTCAGTTCAGCTACCTGAAAACTGAAGAGTTTTGAATATACTTCTCCAAATTCATTTATAGACACATACAGAATGTGCCTTATAGTAACCAACATTCAACTCACACAGGAATGTCTTTAAAAGACAACCACTTTGTTTTTTCAAACAAGCATCTCAGTACTAGATCTGATGAAGCATCTCTGCCAAGTGAAACTTGTCATTAGATGGCTTGATACAGAGATGAAAACAAAATCCAAATTGTAACCATCTTGAAAAAGTCATCTGTTTGAACCTTATCCCAAAGGCCATCTGGATTTGCATATGCAATTATCAGTATTTTAGAATGGCAGTCTTGGTAATCATAGTTCATACAGAATTCATAGGTATTTAATATTCTCACAGGAAAAATTAATTTCATTTTTATGTATAATGGCCCTCTGGATGCAATTTAGAACAATCAAACATTCCTCAAATACACCCCTTTCTACAGTATATAAATTCATCACTTTTACTATTAAAAAAATGACATGATGTAACTTTCTTCCAGCTTATTTTGCTTTGTTTGGCCCCTACAACAGATCTTTAGATATGCTTCCTGAAATACACTACAGACTTCTGTTTGTATCAGTACCTTCTTTTACCATCACTCCTCTTATCAAAAAGTCTCTGTCACTTGAATCCTTTAGATTAAAAGGGCATTCAAATATCAAATTTTTCCTTACAGAACAGAATAACAGAATATGCTGGGCTGGAAGGGACCTATCAGGACGATCAAGTCAAACTCCTGGCCCTACACAGGACACCCCAAAGATCACACCATGAGCCTGAGGGTGTTATAAAGATTAACTAGATAGAAAAAAAGCAAAGTTTTGATGCCCGTCTTTAAGAGGCATTCATGAATATTTTACAAAGCAGAAAAACTTACTTTCTTAAAGCATGTTGCCTAATTTGAAAAGAAACAGACTCAATTTCAAATGATTTCTGCTCTTGGGATAGACTTACAAATACATTTTTTCAATACATGCTTAATGTTCACCTCAGGAACTAGACAATCAGTAATTAACAGCCCACACTTCCAATTTGCAACTTCAGTCATTCCCTTGGCAGTATTACTTGATGCAACATTTACTAATATTAATCTCCTCTACTCGAATTAGACTCATATTACAACTTAACTTAGATCAGTTTGAATTCCATATGTCATGGAAACTAAAATCAATATTATGCACATTGCTACTTTCCTGATCTTTATTAGAGCTTCCAGCTTTGCAATGTTTTAAATACAATCATCATTATATGAGGATATATAGAAAATATACAAATGGAATTTATCAGGTACCAAAAATGCAAACAGCACATTTCAAAGAATTTGAAAGTGGCAGACACTGCCAGCTGCAGGACCTCCAAAAGATAACAAAATTCATGACTGGGATGCAGACTCACTTCTTCCCCCTGTTTTTATTGATGAATATAACTGGTTAACTTACAGTATGTACACTCAGATTCAGTTGCTATTAATTAAGCATATTTTCACAAGGACTTCTATCAAAAAATTTTGCATAAGTGCAGAGCTTGTCAAAAATCAAAATATCTGAAACTAATTGCAAGCCACTGCCCTAAAATATTGTGTGCATTATAAAATTTACACATCAGTTTATTACATCCAACTGATCTCTTAATTTTAAAACTATCATACTCAAATTTAGAAGGCTATAAAATTTTCTCTGAAAACTGTAATTTTCATGACAACCACAAAAAATTTCCTGATTTAATTTTTTGTAGCTTTATTTGCTTCTCATTTTTCTTCCATTGAGCATATCCATATATTTCTATATATCCAGACAGGTATATAGAAACTGCTCAGCTGTCCATAGCTGTTTTTAAAGAGATGACCAAGTCTATTGTTAGAATTTTGAAATCTGTGGAGAGAAAAAGTATCTAGTTTATAAATACTAACAAAGCTTACAAATGCTAACTGGGTTTCATGTATAGTTTCAATAATAGAGAGAACAAAACTGACTTTGTGCAAGGTGATAAACACATTGTTTCCTTACTGTACACTTCCACTGAATTCTATACAGGACAACATCGAGCTAAAAGTCAGGCACAATGGTCAAGGGAACCCAGACACAGACTATTTACAATGAGGGGGAACACCTGTGGATATAAAGAACTGTCAAGCAAAATAGGACCAGACAGCCTGGCAACTTCAAGTCACTCTACTGCTTCCAGTGGTATAAACAAACCACATTTATCTTGGATCTGATGTCATTACTGTTTTGATTCTAGCTACTGAACTGTATCACAATAGAGTTAATATTTTTAGCGCATACAGTAGAAATGGCAGAAGAATCAGTTCCTCCACTGACTGAATGCTCTGAAAAATAGGTTCAGAAGAGGATCTGTGCTCAGTTATAGGTCAGAAACTTCAAAGTTTACCAGCATCCTTCTGCACCACAGTTCATCTAGAGAACGCTCAGCATGAACTTTTTAGCAGTTTTCCCCAGAGGCAGTAGTGCCCAAAATAAAATCCAGGGATTTCTCTCAGCTGCCTAACCATGTAATATTTATTTGAGATTTTAAATATTTCCCATCTACACATTCTCTGAAGACAACTCCACCATCTTCCATGACAGCACTACCCAACTCCTCAAGCTGTCTCATCTTTCATCACCTTTCTTTCTTCCTCTGCAAACACTCTCACTAAACTCTACTGTTTCTGTCTTTTAAGTGTCCTCCTTTGTCATTCTTTCTGCTAAAATACTCATCCCTCTGTCAGCCTGCCCTGAAAAAGATGTTTTCTACCTGGTTTGTGTTCTCTGTTTCATCCAAAACTCCTCCTTTCAGCTGCTTCCCCAGCTATATTTTTTGGAAGTTTTTCCATTTGCTTGCCTTGCCTGCCATCCACGTTCCACACTCAGTCCAAGGAGATAACAAACACATTTCTGTGGTATAATCCTGTTTTCTCTCTGCACAACATCCCTAAAGTGTTCTTTAAAATGAAGCTCCATAGGCTTCTAGTTACTCCTACCTCCATGGGGAAGACTAGGGTGTCAGGCAACTCACTGATTTGGATGTGTCAAAATCAATGTCTCTAAAACCATATTCCCCAGAATCTTCTTCTCACGTGACCAAAAAATAAAATCACATTAATTTGGAATAAAACACTAACAAATTACTGGAACATTTTCAGCCCAAAAACAGTCCCTCCAGTTTTCAATTCATTTTAGATACTGTTGGGTTTTTTTAACACCTTTTTAACACTCCAATTTTAATGGTAAACTGGATTATAAAGAACAATAAATTATGGTTATTTTGGGCTGTTTCCAAGTAACAATAATAATTCTAGACAAAATGTCATTATGCTAAAGAATCTGTGCCTTACAGCTGTAAGTCTTCTCAATGAGTCTGTACGCATGTCTTAACACTGCTCTGTGGCACCCACAAATTGCAGTACATACAGCTGAAATGCTGCTAGATTAATACTGGCGCTACCTGCCCCTGCTTGCCAAGAACAAACAAACAGGAAGGATGCCATTTACAGTCCCTAGGAATATTGTCTAAAACTGACTATAAATCTGAAGCCTCTGAAAAGTCAGTGGAATTTTCCATAAATACTTTATTTTTCTCTAGTGACTGCAATAGGGGATTTGTGATATTTTGATGCAACAACAATGCCCATGAAGAACAGCAGGAGACAGGACAGGAATGAGTTTCAGCAGCTGAATATGGAGCTAGCTACAGAATCCATCTCAACATGTTCAGAGATGAATAACAAGGCTGATGGAGTAATCAAGGCTACAAGGACCTGTTTCACAGGACCTTTGTTGGCTCAGAAAAACTTTATTCAAAGAATTGGTTCTATCAGTGAAGAAGAAAGGAAATTGAAACCTAAGACATGTTTGATATTACTGAAAAGAGACAGACCTCTAGCATTTCTTTTTTTCTATTAAAAAAAAATAGCCAAACCTTTCCAATGTTAATGGCCGCCCAAATAGGAAGATGGAGTAATGGATTGAAGCTTTTTTCATTTTTTACCAACATCTTACACATGGACATCCAGAAAGAAAAATTGGAAAGTATCTTCTCAATCCTTCCCCACAATACTTTTAAGAGAAGATTTGCTTACCTATAAAGAGATACCTAGAGAGCTGCAACTTCTAAGTCTGCATATATTTGTTGAATAGCTAAACCACATAGTTCCTACCAGGAAGTTAAAACAGGCCAGCCAATTCCTGTGAACACTTCAGCCAGTTAAGCTGAATAGCTGATTACAGTGCTCTAATAAGCCACTTTATTAACACAAACCACCCTGCAAATAGGCTACGAGAATTCCACTGAGAGCTGACTCACACACAACAAATTCCAAGAAACCAGAAAAAAAAACCACAAACCAAAAAACCCTGTAGTATATAGACAGACATTGATATGTAGATAATACAGATATCTATATATGCAGCTATATAGAGAATTCCTGACCTATATATCTCTAGATAGATAGAGATCAACAACTGTACTGTTATTATGTAACAATAAAAAATACTTTTTGCTGCTGTTACCATTAAGCAGCAACCTGAAACACTTGGCATGTGCTGTTCCAGAGAATTTACTACCTTTCAAGTAGAGCTTCAACAGGAGGCAGACACTGATGTCTCTCAAATAGGCATAAAAACCAGGCAAATCAGCTTAAAACGTCTGAATTGAAACAACCATCATCCTGGTTTATCAAAGTCACTAAGACCCATGTAGATTCTTTGAGCCCTTGAAGTGCTCCATTATGGGCTGACACGTTGTTGTACCAAGTTTTATCCGTGTTCACAACTGTGCTGTAGTTGATTTGTGCAGTCACATGTGCCTGACTTTCACTGCTTTATTACTGAACACAGCAAGAACACTCTTCTGCCAGCACACACAACAGCTGTGAAGTGCTCTATAACTTTATTTAGACCAACATTTCACACTAGTCACGTAACAGAGGCTCCTGACAGCAAGTTCTAACCTATGTTTTTTTATCACGCCAAGAAATCAGGATTAATCCACGCCTAGTTGTGACTGGATTTAATATCTGAGTGTGTGTGAACTCTGTAAAGCAGAATAAGGCAACTATACGGAGACTGGAATCTCACCAGTCACCCCTAACTACTGGATGTAACTTGGAACAGGACAAGCACTGCCGGTCTGGGCTAGGAATGCCAACCAAAAAGCCCAGAAGACTACAAACATAACAAAAGCAAAGCAGCAGAACAGATACTTCACCATGTCCAGAGGAACCTCTATGATAAAGTTACTACTCCATGTTATAACTTGGTCTTATTCTAGGAAATGCAACAGTTAACAGAAGGAAAAAGCTTCTTCTAAGCAGCCTTTCAAGTCTAAATACAGTGGCGCAAATCACATTGTTTTTGTTGCAAATCTGACTAGTAGTAGCAGTTAACCTCCCCCTTGCCAGACAGCTGAGAGTTCACAGAACTTCCTCAGGGAGGCTTTATAACTCCATCCAAAAAGGACACGCAAATCTTGCCTGGAAGAACACCTTCTCTGGCCTCTCCTGCTGAACATGAGGCTGCACTTGTGCCCTCCAGAAGTAGCTGCCACTCTTGGTATGTGATTCTTTAGCTGTGAGGGCTGCCCAGGCAGTTTCTGCTACCCACCTAATTACCAATACCCACAGTGTTCATAGTGCTTTCTCCTCTTCTCCCTCACTCCACTTGAGGGAATCAGACACTAGATTTTCCTCCCAGTGATGCAGAAAAGAGTCAGAAATAACTCATCTACACATCAAGAGTTCAAAGACAGGCTTTATACTTAAACTTTAAGTATAAACTAAGTGCCTGTTCTGAACTAATTTTTGAATGAGACTGCCCATTAATATAAGTCTACGACAAATTCTAAATTAAATACCAAAGCTAGATATATGAATTCTCCTAACCCATTAATATTTAAGAGTTCTGAAAAATATTGCTGCTTTATCTCCTGAAAATACACACCAGCTTGAAACCCACTTGAAATCTAATTTACAAATATCCAGAAGACCTCTAATTTTAGTATTTAAAAAATGTTTAGAAGTTAATTGCTAAGTATTTCTTTCACCTACAACAGCATTTCAAAAATATGAAGCCACGGACATTACCAAAAAAAAAGTTAATCCAACTTTGAGATGTATCAAACACTTAGATACTGAAAAAGCTGCTTGGCTACATAGAGTGTGGGGATTTTTTTTACTCACACAGTGGGTCATCCCAGCAGCTCCTGGAGTTTCAGATGTTCTCTATAAGTTATTCCTTCCTTCCACAAGGAAACAACTTCTTTGTGGAAAGCAGGGTGGCCAAACAAACAAAACAAACTGGAATAGGACTGAATAGAATAAAAAAAATGCTGAACATAGATTTCGTGGCAAACAACAACTAGTCAACACAATTATACCCTTAAAAAGCATATTTTCCCTGACAGTTCATTGACCTCTAAAAATTTCCCATTTTGAATTAACTAGCAGGTAACAATAAGTCCTCATACCAAGAGAATTTTCCTCTGTTCTGAACTATCACGTACTGGTAACAAGTACAGCAGGTTTCTCATTCAGAAACACAAGGTAAATTAGAAGAATAAGCTCTTCATGTCTCTGTGTTCTCCTTCTGTAGCATTAGGTAATCAGACATCAATTTATTCTTCCACAGTTCCATGCACTGATTATATGAACGAAATATATTGCCTGCAGAGAGCTTCTTGTTAGATTATATTAAAGGGCAAGAGAGCATTATTTCATCTCCTTGGTTTGCTCTATCCACAGAACAGTTTTAAGGAGTCTCTCTAAACTATAAGGGAATCACTGCCTGTAACAGAAAATATAAAATTAGTCTTTGGCAGAAAACACTGCCATCTTCCTCAACTCTAAGCCTCCTTTCAGTAGCAAAGTAATCAAAGCGATTAGTGGGGCTTTTTGGTTAAACATGACCAAGAATCAGGCAAGGTACCTCCAGGTGCATAACGCACAGAACTATTGCCAGATACTACTGGAGTGCTGAGAATATGAAAGTGTGTTTTTCCAAGACAGCTGAACTAGGCAATCACATCTCAGGTCAAGTTTCCAGCAAACTTTGGGAAAAGACAGACAGCTTGCTACCATTGATGCACCCTTGTGATCACCCAGTGATCTCACTCTCCACTCCATCACCCACCCAAATTTTACTGACTTTATATTCTTCATCTTTAAACATCGACAGGAAAGATGTGAGGGGGAGGGAAAAGAAAGGAAAAAGGAAAAAAATAATTTCAAATGTTCACAAAATTAATAAATTGATTTACTGCAGCATAAAAAGAAATAATATTAAAGAGGTTTTGATCTTTTCCTTGAACAGTATATAGAGGATCAACTATAACCGCATTATTTTATGGCAGATTGTGTTTCAGAAGAGAAGCTCATATGGGGCACGGCTGAAGCACTCTACAGCCATTAAACAGAAGCACTTTGCTCCCAAAAGGTAAAATCAATATACTGTTTACCAAAAAACTTTACAGAAATAGGGATAATAGAGGGACTTTCACACAGCATGGTATAGTGTCAAATATAAACTTTATTTTCCCCAGAATGCAGTTTTTTTTTGTTTTTGTCTGCTTAGAACACACCATTAAGTGCAGGAAAGCAGAGGACTTCCATTTGATTCTCACAGTATTAGCACTGCCAAGAAGTCTGAATGCCTTAGAGTATAAAAAAAAATCGGTTTTCCAATAGTATTATGGAATTGAATGAAGAGGTCAAACCTCATGAATATTGCAACCAAAAAGAAACCCTAAAGAAGTCATTCAACAAGGATAGGAATTGGATACAGTCTAGTTTGCCTGTTATGTTCTTTACAAGCGGACATTCCAGATTAGAATTTTAAGCGACTTTTAACCAAAGCCAAAAAGCAGACTTTTACCTAAGCAGAAACTACATTACAACATTAAAAATACAAGTCACTCATAGAACAAAGAAAAAATGGAATAAAATGGATGCTTGAAATAACAACATAGACAATTAAAAAAAAACAGCTAGATGGACCAATTTTAATTCTTTTTTCCTGCTTTGAAGTAAATAAACTAGTTCCATAAATACCAGATTATATTTTTTTCCATTTCACACAGCTTCAACCATAACTTAACAAAAAGTGCAATCCTTTTGCTCAAATTCTTACTTGAATTTATTTACGTACTGCAGATCTCAAGCACACTCCAGGCTGAACTGTAGCAAAGTCAGTGCATACAGTAGCAGAGCACCTTCTCAAAATTCCTGCCTATGTTTATGCACTACACCTTCATATCCTCCCATCACACAAATTAAGGGTCATATTCCCTTTCCTCCGTAACTCTAAGTCACTTACTGTAGAATTTGTTCTAGACTATCTTAAGACCTGACAGGACTGGTTTAAAGCCTACTCATTTTGGGAGAGGCTGAAGGAGCTGTTATTGTTCAGCCTGGTGAAAAGAAGGCTTGGGGGATTTAATCTACAAACATGATGCTGGGAACTAAAGAAGACAGAAGCAGGCTCTTGTAAGTGGTGCCCAGTCCCAAGTTCAACAGACAGAAACCGAAATACAGCAAAATCCAGGCTGGTTGTGGAGTCTCCATCCTTGGGGATGCTCAAAACATAATGGGACACATGGCTTATGAAAGTTTTCTACTTGAGCCTACACCCTACAGGTAATCTGTGATTAAAAACAAATTCAAAATTACCCCAAAGCGTACTTTTAATTGGGAGAAAAGTATCCACACTTTCCTTTACTCAAGGAGGTATTCCCAAATTCACCTAAACTAAACCCTATTTTTTTTTTCTGGTTATATCATAAAGCATTATGAATGTTATGCTACTAGTCAGAGCAACAACAGTAACCTTCCCCTAGATATATCTTGGAGACAAAAATCCCATCCCCTCTGGTAGAATTCCCTGCCTCTAGATAATCCACCTAAAATATACCTTGTCACCCCTAAAGCAGCAGTGAATCTTCATCTTCAGAGGACTGGGAGAGCTGCTACATATCTGAAGAAATTAAAGAGGTGTTTTTGAGGGAAAGGACTATGATTTCCCAACTGGCAAAAGCGCATTTCAGTTTTCTATTAAAGCAAATGGATTACAGAATAATGTGAAACCCAGGTATTACATCAGTATTTTCTAGCAGTATATATGAATAAATTCAGGAACTTGCAGTTGGGAGGGTAAATGGGCACCTTCCATTGACATGGACATCAGCCTTCAATTTCTCCTGTAATCCCAAAGACCTAACTTCCTTCAAAGCCCTACCCTTTTCCCACATCAGGTGGAAACATTCTGGTAAATACCAGGGTATACTTATTTCATTTTGCTTTGCATGACTTTATGCCTCACATTGGACATGTTTTGCGTGTGTTTTTCACAACATTAGGCAAAGTGCAACATCAAGATTTTGATAAACTGTGCCTTGATACAGTTACCTGGGAGGCAGAGGCAAAGAAAATAAAATAATACAACTCAGACAACTGTGTTATGAGTTTTACAGACCGGAAATCCAAACTATTCCAAAACCAAGGTTGCTGCAAATTAACAATACTGCAGAATTGGATATACAGTGTTAGATGCATACAGAAAAGAAGTCTGTCTGAATGCCAAGACACAACAGAAATGTTGCAAGCAAAGATTAGTCATGTGTTTGACAACTCTCTATATTCAAATAGTGCTCTTCACAGAAAATTACAGCAGGCCTTGGCACAAGTGTTCGGAAAGCTAGGAAGTGTGAAGGGAGTCATTGAAATGTTTCCCAACAGACAAAGAACAAACAAGAAAGAATTTTCTTTGCAGAAGATCCTACAATATATTAAGCTTGAAGAAAAAAGTAATAAATAATTTCCACACTGGAAAAACATTTGGTACATTTACTGAACAAAAGATGTATGTTTCATAACTAAAGGCACCAAATAACTTCTAATAAACAAAAGCAAATAACTCAATTCTGAGGAACAAACGGAAGAAAGTGGAATATAGCCTAATACCCTCAGTGAAAAGCCAATAAAATGTTACAGAAAGGAAATTACACAGTGAGGAAACAAGCTTGGACTCTATCACTTTACAGACTGCAAGGAAGAGATTCAAAACAGAAGGGAAGAAAAATATAAAGTGCAATAGTTTTTACTTCTGAAAGCATGGAAGAAAAGAAATAGGTAGAGAACAAAGACAAGGAAAAAAACTAACTAGATCTGGCAAGCTTCTTTGCAAGTTTTCTTTGCCATGAGGCTGTGGGGGTTTTTCCCCTCCCCTCCCAATTTAGGGGTCTAAAGAAAAGATAGTAGCAATACAGGGAAACAACTAAAGATTGTGACAAGCTTCCAGAAAACAAAGTTTACATCCAATCTACAAGATTTTGGAAAAGCTGCTGGTTTTTTTGAGTCAACAATTAAGTATAATTTTGTACATACATAAACAAAAATACACAGTATCATTATCTGTTACATGTATTTCTGCTGAATTCTCAGATTCAGCATTTCGCAAACAGATGGACCAGAAAGAGATTTACTCAATAATTTAGGAAGCATGTGCAAGGGAGGCATGAAAGTTTCTGATCACTTACCAAGCATTTGAAGAGTGATTACAGCAGTCACTAACTGACCATTCAAAAGTCCAATTATATCTAAAATGAATTGCATATATATACAGCAGCTTAAGGCTATTGCTACAACATGATAATTTATAGTTTTAGAAAGACACTTCTAGTTTAAAAATAAGGTGGAGGCAAAAAAGTTCTCAGTCTTTCAATGAAGTGTCACAGCAATCTACAGCTTTAACAGCAGGTGTTCCTCAAGCTTGGCTCAAGCGGGGTGATGTCAAAAGCCAACACATGCCCTTCCCACCCATTTGCTCCCTGACAGCAATGAAAGAACGCATCAGGCCAATCATGGCTTAGTGTTGAGATTCTAAACTATTTGTGAGGAAAACAAAATATCCCCAGGGACAGTAAACCTTAAATATCACAGCTATGTAACTCAAAACTAAAATGAGTGTTTTATCTCAGAGTGCAAGATACCCTCAAGTTAACTAAGAATAGCAACACTGTATTCAACAGATTCCCAGGAAGGTGCATAACAGCAAGTAATGAAATACTGAGACATTTACAGATAACATTTCAGCTGAAAATCTTTCCACCACTTCCCACTTAGTTAAGCTTCTCCTACAAAAAAACTTGTAGAGTGTATTAAATATCTATCAGTATTAATTCTACTCCTGAATTCCACCCATTACATAGCACTTACACTAACCAAGTCTTTGTAGAATTTTCAGCTATTAGCAACAAAAGTCAAGTGAGCATCAAAACTATCTCGATTTAGGAAAACACCCATCAATTTTAAACTGCCTCTGTGTCACAGTTAAGACAGCCACAATACACAGAGCAGCACCATACAAGCTCAGAAGGCTTTAAGCACTCACCCATACAGAGTAAAACCATACCTCATCTGAAGGCTTCGGGAATCTGCCCATACAGAGTAACATCAGTCCACTTCAGAGGGCTGCAAGCACCTGCCCTTGTTCTTTAGCCCAACCTTTTATACCACTCGTGTTCATGCACTGCACCTGAGTGCCCTCTGTTCCCTTTGGTGGTTGGCCAGAGCCCCTGGGCACTCCATGGCTCATTGCTGTCAGTGCTGCTCACCTGCTGCTCACAGCTGCACCCACTGGGGATGAGGCTGGGCCACAGCCCCACTCCCAATTACCACAAACTGTGTGCCTGCACCTCTGTGCTTTTACTCAGCTTTGGTACTTCTGAAAAAAATGTCTCTCTTGTAAGGAATGCCTTCAGTAAGAATTTTCAAGAGGCTGAGAGAAGAGAAAATCCACTGAAAAACTCTTTGACCAACTAAGAGAAAGAACCAGGCTCTGCTTTAGGAACCATAATTACAAAAAGGGAATGAGGTGAAAAAAACACAAACTATAAATGACAAAGTGTTGAAATATACAATAACCAATTCAATAAAGGGCCAATAAAGAAATACCACCTCTCTACTGATTGATTTTTTTTGTTATACTCGTTATTTCAAAGACCAGCTAAGTCATTAAATACATCCAATACTACAGCTTAAGTGACACAAAACTTGCAGAAGGAAAAATACTTATATACAGCCTAATAAAAACTGAAGAAATTTCAAACAATATTTTCTGTGTACTGGTATCTAAAGGCAAGCAAAAAGAAAAAAAAAGCATGAAAAACAAAAAGTAGCACTTAAAAAAGGATGCCCAAACCTTAGTTGATTTTGCCATTGATTAGCTCAAAATTAATGTAACATTTAGGAAATGAAATCTTGCAAGTATTTTACTGTAACTCTCTTATCTTATTATATTGTTTTATTCTACTTGGAATCAGCAAAATAAGTGCTATCTCTGGTTATCTTATCCAGGTACACTTTGAATCTATTCAGGTAAAGCCTAGGTATTTTGCAGAAATGCTTTTATCTCTGGATAAAACAAATGCAACAAAATTATTCTAAACACTGAGATTTGCCAATGCTCGGGTAACAAATGAGAAATATATCCAAATATATTAAATATTTCCTTGTCCCAGGGAAATGTTACATTGTTGTCAGGGTTTCACAGTCCCCTTTTTCCTCCTACTAGTATCCACATTGCTATCACTCAGCCCTTTCCCTTTCATTCAATATCTACCAAAAGCGTAAGTACTGACAACTTAGAAATTCTAACCATAGCATTGAAACAAATTAACAAATCAACAAATCAACAAACGAAACCCAAGTGACATTTGAAACTTTAAGTCACCATTTGCTTTGTAACAGACTGCATTCTAGCAGCAGCATAAATTACAGTCTGCAGGCCTCAACCATCAACTCACTCCCCCACAGTCTCTTCAATTTGTGGACCCTATGAGCACAAGATGAGCAGTATCCTTAAAACCATCTCCTCTCTGGGGAGCAGTGACAGGACACAAAGAAATGGAATGAAGCAGCATCAGAGTAACTTTAGACTGGACATTAGGAAAAGGTTCTTCACTGAGAGGGTGATCAGTCACTGGAACAAGCTCTCCAAGCCAGCAAGCCTGGCAGAGCTCAAGAAGCATATAAAAATGTCACAGTCATATGGTTTAGTTTCAGACAGTCCTGTGAGGAGCTGGGAGTTGAACATGATGGTCCTTATGAAGTCCCTTTAAATTGAAATATTCTATGATTACATAATTCTCTATTTGACGCCTTCATAATGGGTGATGATGGGCTGGATGGATGGATGGATGGATGGATGGATGGATGGATGGATGGATGGATGGATGACGGGATGAATGCATCTCATCAAGTTCAGTGGTGATTGAGGGGAGAGGCTCACACACCAGGGTAAATGGCTGTGCTTCAGGGAGATCTCAACTGACCTGAGAAATGGGCTTCCAAACCTCGAGAAAAAAACAGCAAAAAACAATGCACAGTACTGTAACTGTGATAGAAAAGCCCCACACAACAGTCCAGCATGAGACCTAAGAGCAGAAATCAGCTCTGCACAAGAGGATGTGGGGTCTGATGGACAATTTGAATGTAAGTCAAAAATGCACCCTTGCAGAAACTGAATCCTAAGGGCACACTAGGCTGCATTCACTACAGCAAAACCAGCCAGTAAAGGGAAATTTTTCTTATTATTCTAATCCACACCTGCCAGCCTACACCTTGAGTACTGTATTTCATTTTATGCTCCCTGGTATATGACATACTGGTACACATGGAAAGCCAACAAGATGGTTTGGGGCTGCAGTATGATCTATACAAGGAGCAGCTGAAAGAACTGTGCCTGTTCAACCTCTACAGGAAAATCTAAGGGGAGATCACAGCACTATACTCAACTATTTAAAAACAGAGCCATACTTGCTGGAAAAAGCACAGCAAAAAGATAAGAGGAATGAATGTAAACTGAAGCAAAGGAAATTCAGATTAGATAAAAGGAAAAAAAAAAACATTCATAGTAAAGATGATCAAAAACCAAAAGTGGTTGCCCAAAAAGACTGAGGAATATTCTCCTGAAAAAATCCAGAACAAGCAGACAAGGCACAGAGGAGCCCACATACCTTCAGAGCCATCCCTATTCCAAGCAGGCAGTAAGACAGAAGAATTCCAGATGACACAGAAATGGTATGGAATAAGGCATGGCATTGGGTCTGGCTGAGATAGAATTCGTTTTTTTCAGGGAAGCCCTTAGGGTGTTCTGGTTTTTATTTGTGGCTCAAATGGTGCTGGTGACACACAGTGCTCTCCCTACTGCTGAACTGTCAGTCAGCCAAGGGTAAGCTAGAGGCTGAGAGAGGACACGAGCAGGACAGCTGTCACACGCAGACCATACCATATGAAGCCATGCTCAGATATAAAAGCTCAGGGGAAGCAGGAAAGAGGGGGAATGATCGTGGTTATGGCACTCACAAAGTGAGTGCAAAGCATGCAGAGACCCTGCTTCCCAGGAAGCAGTTGGAGACCTGCCTGACTACACAAATTAGTCTTTTTTTTTTTAATTTTTATTTTGCTTTGCTTAAGTGTCGTGCTTCTGCTTTTCCTGTTAAACTGTCATTATCTCAACCCATTTTTCTATTTCCTCCCACAGAAGAGGGGAGTGAGCAAGATGCTGGGGTGGAGTTTGGCTGTTGGATGCCCTTCAACTTGAACAATTCTATGATATTTCTTCATATGTGTTTCTCATATATACAAAAGGTGTCAAAAAACACTTCATAACGCTCTGAGAAAGAAGTTGTTAAAATTTTGGACTGTCCCAAATTTTGTCAAGATTTGTTTGGGTTTTGTGTTTTTTATGTGAAAACTATGACAAATTCAGTATTGACTAATAGGCCAGGAAAGCCACAGATCAACTGCTACAAGTCAAGAATCTATACATTTATCTTCCTATCTCTCCCATCAATAGTCACTCAAAAGTAAAAGAAGAGAGAAACAGTCCTAAGGAAGATGGAGCAAAACTGAGAAGAATGATTAGATGATACACCATACTCCAAGTTCTACGTGGGTATGTGTGAATTCTGACATATTTAAAAAATTTAAAGCATTTTTACTGGTGTGGGAGTTTATGGAAGACAGATGAGCAACAGTTGTAAAATAAAAACTGAAATAAATAAAAAAAGTTGTCAGATGCACTGGATTTGCTGTCCTCCTAAGGAAGAAAAACAAACCTCTAGGCAAGTAATTGAAGAATAAACCATTAAGATAAATCACAAGGTTTGATGGATAAGATTAAGGGATTTTTTTTTGTTTGTTTGTTTAGATTGGGAGAATTGTGGTGACTCTTTTCCCCTATTAGTTATTTTTAGCCAACAACCTATTTTATCTCATGCAGGGGTGAAAACAAGGGTGTACAGTGTCTCATTGGTTCTGAAAAGCCTAATGAGCTGCTACAAATGCCTCAGACTGTTTTCTCAGACCTAGAATAGGATGTGTGAAAACTAAAAAAAACTTTAACAAGCATGTTTATTTTACAGAGTTTGACAGACATGCTGCGTTCACATTTGTGAGCTGCAGAAGGTTTGCAAGTATAGGCAGCAATGGACAACACAAGTACATTAATTTAATTTAAAACATTATCCAGACAGGCTTTTGGGAGCTCTTGGATTATAAAACTTCTTTCCAACAGCCCACCATATGCTATCAACATTATGATCTAATTTTATAGCTGGAAAATGCTGCTTATCAATACCTGACTGCCTTGCTCACAGACATCTGCAGAAAATCAAATGCTTGCAGATTTACATTGCCACATGTGGCTTTTAAGAGAAATCATAAATACAAATTCAGAAAAAGAAATTTACCCGTATCAATAAAGTGGGTCCTTTTTTCATTATTGTTGATATTAGTATTATTAGATTTGCTCTTCTGGACAAAACACTTGACAAAACCAAGCTAAGCTTTGTCTGCTTGATACAGAAAAATGAAACATGAATTAAGAATCCTAAATTCCATTAATGATGATATCTACCAGGACCCTGTTAACAGATGCCAAGGTATGTTAGTCAGAGTGAATGTGACAAATGAGTTATATTACAATGCATTACATATGGTATCCAGCTTTTCAAATTAAAAAGTCAACTGTGACACCATCAGGCTATTTTTATAGAGGGCAGTGGGAGTAGGTTATATTCCTAACTATGAAATCTAAAATAAGCAAATAATGGGTCACCTTAGGAATTAACATGTTTAAAGAGAAATATAATGCATGAAAAGAAAATTACTGTGCTCCAGATACTAGTGTGCTCTAGACTGTGATATCAATCCATGTTCTCCCTTACTTTAGCATTTTTATCTGGTTTTTTTTGAGTTTATGTATTTATATAAACTGTAAATGTAATGCAACAGCTCTCTCTTAATTTCAAATTTGTCATAATACCAAAAGGGCAAAACTTTTAATGAGCTCTTAAGGTTTTACTTCTTTTGTTACAGGGATTTGTACTTGGTTGGTTGTGTTCTGTTTGAGGGGTGGGGCTTGTGGGAATTGTTAGGTTGTTTTTTTTGTTTGCTTATTGTTTAGGCTTTTCTGGTTGTTTTTTTTATTGACTCAGCAAGTCCAGGAAAAGGAGGATCAGGAAAGGAAAAGGAGGAACTAAAATTCAATGAACCAACAGGTGAGAGCCTGTACATCACTTGTCTTGTACATCATTGTGAAATGACGACCCCGTGCCAATAAAAGACTTGTGCCTCAGAAAAAGACACACAAGTAGAGATGGATGCAAGAGTAAGTAATAATTAATTAATTTTTACTTTTTCAGCCCTTTCAATTTCGCATTTGTGCTTGGTGACAATACTCCATTAAGACTGAAGAGTTCTTCCTTCCTAGACTGATCTTCCTAGTTATACAAAGACCAGAATATACCAGCTATGTGTTAATGAAGGGCTGTAATTTCTGCACAAATCAGATATAATAACAGAGTGTAGAGAGTCACTACCTTTTCTCTCATTAATGAGCAAACTCTCAGAAAGCCAAAACCACAGAAAAGCAAGATAATGTAAATAGGCATTTCACTTATTCAGGCAGCTACACAGGGTCATTTTCTGTGAAAGATTTCAGAAACCAAAACTTATTTTTAACATTAAATTAGGTACATATTAAAAGTCATGCTCTCTTCTCTTTTTCTATCATTCCTTTTAAAAGATAATGGGAAATATGACAGAAAGAAGAAAAAGAAAAAAATGAAAACAAAGTATTTCCAACTTTCACCCTGTCTTGCCTTCTTTCGTGCTTCTCTTAGGAGACTCACTGCAGCCATCAAATGTTTTCAAAACATAACTCTTTCTTCTCTGGACTGAGCATGCCATCCAGGTGTATGACTTACAAGAGACTCACTGCTTGGAAGGATTCACTGGGATGCACAAAACGTTCCTAAGCAAAGAGTTTTGATGTTTTTAGAGAGCAAGCCTGTTTTAGCCTTCAAATTAGTTTTTCTGTCAAATCTGGGAGTAAGGGAGTAGATGAGGGTGAATGTCAAAACATAAGCCTCCTGATTTGATTCAGCCTAACCAATTAATTAAAATACCAGTAAAAGAGGCACAACAAAATGGAAGAACTACTCTCTGAAGGTGAAAAAGAGACAGTGAAGGTCCACACTTCAGTTTCATTTCTAAATACTTCATGTGAAAATGTGTGAAGTCAGAAAAACTTTACTTAAGTGGAACTAAACAAAGATGACATTGTCTTCTCTTGCAACAAGAAAAAAGTGTAAGCAGAAATATTTCTAGGCTAACTCTTAAAATAACGAAGCACACCAGTGTCCACTGGCAGCCCCAGTCAGTGGGAGGGGGCATGGCCAAGCCACTGTGTTATTCAATACCATCTTATGTTATGGCCAAGGGAAAGGGAAAGGGAAGAAAGAAGGGTTTCCAGCCAGGAGCACGTCACATCAGGCTTTAGTGAGCATTTTTGCATATAAATCTCACTCTCTTTGTACACTTTTGCTAATTGTGTTGTTGCTGCTGCTGTTTATTTTCTTATCTCGTTGTTTTCAGTAAATTGTTCTTATTTCGACCCGTAATCTTTACCATTTTGTGTCTTCAATTCTCAACTCCAACCCCAGAGCTGCAAGATGGCCAAAAAGGTTTCAGCTGCCAGTCAGGTGAGCCTCTGGTCACAAGCAAACCAAAATTTGACCTGACACGACCACAGCTAGCAGCACCCCACCTCAACCACTCCACCTACCACACCTGCTCCCAATCAGAATCCATGCTTTTCCTTCCCTTTCCCTGCCCCTCACCACAATGTAGGATGGTATCAAATAACACAATGTCTCGGCCATGCCCCCTCCCAGCGATCTGGATGACAGCTAGGACAAAAACATACAAATATGACAACAGGGGCACAAGATGGCAAGAGTTGCCATGATGGGAGAACCTCACATCCCACTTTGCAGCTAAAAGCTTTCTCCCTTCTAACTGGAATTTGCATGTCAAAAATGTCCCCATGAAAAAACAAACAGAAATCAGAAAATCAGACATCTTAATTCTCAGGCATTTATGAGCATCATCACAGGATAATTCTTAAGACAGCAACAAAGTGATGCAGGGAAGGTACTTTTATTTGCATGAGATCCTTCAGGAACATGGAAGGAAAGGTACTACACAGCACTTTGGGAAAGGATTAGAAGAGGACAGGTCTTGTTATCCTATCCTTTACAGGGGACTGTAATAAAGGCTTCAGAATCAAGGCTTCTACACTAATTTTAAATTAATGTAGAAAGTATCTAGATTGTCCAATCTCCTACAAGCATTCAACCTGCTTCTTTGGAAGTAAGGGATTTGACACCACAGGAAAACCAACAAGATTATTTCTTCATTGGGCCCTTAATAATCCCAACACAGTGTTTGAAAGCTACATTTTCATTATACTGATGTGAACACTAAGTCACACAGAAGTAGCCTTTCAAAAAAGACTTTTTACACTGAAATATAAAGAACCTTTGCAATCTATCAAAAAGGAGAAAGGAAGCCAATTCACATGACAGATTTTAAGAGTAGGAGAGTAAGCAAATGCCAGTGAACAAAATCTCATTGTAGACAGCTCATTCAAGTACAATTCAACACTTACAGAACATAATTATAGGAATTCTCTCACTTTGTATTAGAAATGCACAGATGTAAGAGCAAACATATTTTTATGCATGATGCTTTCCTGCATCACGCACCAAGAAAAAAAAAAACAACAAAAAATACCAAAACCCTGTAGGATCTGAAGACTTTCCTTTATTCTTTGATCCTAGAAGAAGGTTTTTTTGCAACCATCAAAGAAATACTATATAATTATAAGTGCAGGACAACACAATGAGGAAAAAAAAAAGAATCCATAGATATTCCCTATCTCGATTGATACAAATAACATTTCCTTAGACCATCTGTTCCTCTTTAGGTATAAAAGCTTCTAAAACAGATTAGGATATTAAACAACCATCCTGCAGAAAAGTTTCCAGTTGCTAAGAAACAGGAAGTAAAATCATACAGCCAAGGTCAACTATTACTGAATTGATTCAGGCTGATAACATTTTTGACCCAATTTGACATATTTCCTAAGGAATCAAATATACTGTTTGTTTAGGCTGGACTGTTTCCATATTCTGCTTAGAGTTTTAATATTTGCATGGAAATGATGAATAAAAGTGTAATGGTGTTCAGTGAACAGTGACAGCAATGCTGCTTTGGCTAGGTAAATCAGCAGGGAATTAGAGTACATGTTCTTGAGGAGTTCAAAATTCATCACTTTTTGTATAACCTTTCATTTCTGACAGCTTTGTCATTACACAGACTTTAGTTCTAAGTTTAAGCCAAAGATCAAGGCTTCTAACACCACCACTTCTTTCAACAGGTAAATTAAAGACATGAGTTTCACTTCTACGAGTATGAAATAAGGCATTATTCTCTTGCTACTCCCAGCTCATTGATTCAGCTGCACTCCTCCTTAGAAACTGAGAAATCCAAACCATCTCTATACCAAATGAAATTCAAAAATGTATTATAGTGAAATGACTGCACAGCCTCCAGTTGTGCAACTTCAAAAAGAGCACACAGAACAAGCCACAGGTTTACTACATAACCATGTAGCAAAAGACATCTTAAAAACCACTGAATAACCCAGTATCATTATCCATGAAGTTTAATGAAGTATGATTTTTTTTTCCAGAAAAGCCAAAACAAAATGCCATCATTACTTTAAAGGTTTCCAAGAGAACAAGGGAAGTTTGGAGGTTTGTTTTAAAAGTATTGTTCTTCCCTAGCAAAGCAGTAGGGACACTTGGAAGCAATCAGGTGCTTTGCTGTTTCTCCTTCTACTCGCCCTGCAGGTGTGCACAGCTCTTACCAAGTGGCACATCCAAGAATTTCCCCCTCCCACTCCCTTCACTCTCGGGAGTTAATTAAACTACATACAAGGCCCTGGAAAACAACATGATTCCAGGCACAAAAGTACTATGTTACAGTCTACTGAACATTAAAAAAAGATCCAAACCAAACATGTAAACTGCAATACATCCTACAAATAACCCAAACAAAGCTGCTAGGCAGTCAAGCCTGTCTGTCCCCTACGCAGTGTTTCCCACTGGTTTGCTGCGTACGCTCCGTCATACACTCAATATAACGCGTGCTCCAGCACACAACTACAATGTTTACCTTGATGCCTACACTTCTCAGTCTGAAAAGGCAGTTCCCAAAATTACGGCACATACCACACAGCTATTCTTCTGGCTCTTGCAAAATACCTCTTGCCTACCAAGCTTGTACCTGACGTAACTGCCTGAACTCTATAAAAATAGCTTCCTCTTGCTGCCTCCTATTTGTTCTCTGTGTTTTCTACTTATTATCTCCCCTGAAGGTAACAGCAGTGATAACACACCTTTTAGGAAAAAAGGAAACCTGACAGTGATAATGCCACACATCAGTGCTGAAATAGCCAAGGATAAAAAAAGGTCAAACTGCCTCCTGCACTCCCAAGGTTTTTTAATGACATCAAAAGATGCTCATACCTTCAGAGATCCTGTATATCCATTAAAAATGCTTGTATTAAAATTAATTTTATTAATTTACTATTATTGATAATGTTGAGATATATGTATGTGAAAAAAATAAAACAATTTATATTAAATTATCTAACTAATACATGATGTTTAGTAATAAATACTGCCCAGTCTTTTTCCTTCCCCTCTGAACCATTCTTCATTTATGGTTTAAATTTTAGCACTCTGGTGCTACAGAAGATTTTTCTAAATTGTAAATTAGTTCAAGATGTTTCTTCCTTTGACACCTTCTAATGCCACCAATAGTTCTCACATTGACAATTAAATTGAAGGCTGTTAAAGTCTCTAACTGGACAGTGGTTTCATGTCAGCATGAAACTGGTAATAGGGAAAATTACTGCAGCAAAAATCTACATCAGATCTTATAAAAGGTGAAAGTATTAATTGGAAAATATCCCACTCATGCTCACCCTTGCAGAGATTTCATTCACTCCCAATCTCAAACTGACCTACACACAAGTGACACATCTGTCCAAGTGGTCTTGCCAGGATCACCTGTACATGACAAAAAGGACAAGTCCTCACTACTGGAGGACTGCCTTTCTTCTATTGGAGTTCGCAGGTTTCTTCTCAGCCAGTAACAATAAACTACAGACCTATATAGCTTCTAGGAGCCACTTTGGGGTGATCCTCCACACCACAACCTTACTTATCTCAGTCTCCATAAATCTTAAACCAGGCTGTTTTCCTTAATTTGTTGGGCAGGTAGGAGAAGTATTAGCACACATAATAAGTTTTCACTGACAAATTATCAGCTCTTTCAGACAGCAGGCATCCTGGTCTTGATGTAAGCACTCCTCAGTCTTTCCCCTGACAATGGTGTTCTCTGAGCTGTATTCTTGAAGAGCTGATCTTCGTTATCACACGCCTTTCTTTTACCCCTTTTGCTGCTTCTGGTGGTTAAAGACACAAGTTCTACTTCATTCATACCAACCCTAATATTTCTATTACAGTTCTCCAGAAAAGATTAACAAAGATTTAAAAAAGCCACAACTGTTGTTCCTGGAAATCACAGCAAAGAAGCCAAAAGCTAAGGAGTATCAAAAGTATCTGGACAATGCTCTGAGGTACATGGTGTGATTCTTGAGGGTGTCCTGTGCAGGTTTGTTTAAATTCTATTTTCTAAATGTCCATCTGCAAAGACCATTCCCCACTATCCAGTAAATCATAGGTTTTAGTCTTTCATAATGACAAGGTACCATATGGGAAGACTTCCAAGGCATAATTAAATACCAACATGCAATATCTTTATGGATAACAGCTTACATTTTTCTTCATAAAGGAAAATTTTTCCTCATAATACTTTTACTTCCCGCCTTTACAGCATTTGTCTCCTCTGTCTTGATTTTGGCCATGGACCAGAGAGCGCACCATGTGCTCAGAACTTTCCACAGTACCAAGACAGATATGCTGGCAGGGAATCCTCTTCCGTAAAGAAAATGGTTTTGGCATTTGTGCAACAACTGTTTATCAACTGCACATACTTCCAACAGCTAAGAGGCTTCACACTTAATGCTTTCCACTGAGAACTCAAGTTCTCAACAAATACAATTCTCTGCTACACAGTACATAAACTAACAAAATTAGGAAAGAGAACTTTACTATGAAGGAAGACGTTTTCCAAGCCAAAGTAACTGGAGAAAGATGAAATAGAAAATTAAGGCAGAAGTAGGCAAGTCTCAATGAACATCAAATTGATTCCAAAATCCCCTCATAAGCAAATAAATGCTCATGTGCAGAAAGTGGATTAGACAATTTCTAGTTAGGCCTTTCACAAAAGTTTTAAGTTAACCATTTGTCAGTACCTTCTTTACAAGGGATGGTGTCAATCAAACGATTTCTAACCTAAACATAAAATTATTCAAGGCATACTTTTTGTTACAGAACATTCCCTAATGGGAATCAAGCAATATTTCCAGGCAGAAATGCCCAAAATTGTCAAATGTTTCATGACCTGAAATGACCTCTGTTATTTCCAAGTATTTGCAGCACCTGGCCATTCTGCAATCCTTCGAACATTTGTTACAGGACAAAACGCAAAGCCTAAGCTTAAAATGTGGACTGAAAGCCAGAGAAAATGGCTTGATTTCTAACAGTCTGAATATTATGCCAAAAATAAGCAGGCACTTAACTTTAACACTCTCAAAACCAAATCCTGATTAACATTGTAATAATGAGAGCTGTGGCAGAACATTCACTTTCAAAGTTCAAGATAGGAAACATTCAAATCATGTCCTGCAAGAAGGGTGGTGCTTGTTCCTGTTTATTCCAGGCTCAAAGCTGAGGTAGGTGTTTGTCTGGTGAGGATGCTGCATTTGTCCACCAAGAAAAAGCACAACCACTTACAGCACTGACTGAGACTTGTACGCTCCTGTGGAGTATGACACCCTTGCCCCATTTGTTACCTACTGTCCCATAATTTCTGTTACACATGGTACTGACACTGTAGCTGTATGGCAGAAGGCATAACTGTCACCTAATTGAAAAAAAATGGGAAACATGCTCTTTGTTCCTTCAGCATTAAAAAAAAAATATTATCTACCATGAAGTTAGTTTATGTTTCCTGCCTATGAGAAAGACTAACCCTCCCAGAACTAGTTGAGAACAACTACTTTCATTTTGCCAGGGGAAAATAAAAGTCAATGTTCACAACCAAAGTTGCTAGTACAAGTGAAGAGAATTTGTAGGTTTGTTTGTAATCCCACACCTACTGCTTAACCGTAGATTTGTCAAGGGTGTCTACCTGGATATTTAATTCTTTGGATTCATTCAGCTCATATCACTATTCAGATTTTGCAGCTCCTCTGCAGTCTTCTCCTCACTGGCTGTCTATCATAGCAGGTGAACTTACAAAGAAATAGGTATTGTAGAAATAGGTGTTGTGAGAAAGCTGTGGAGACAGCACTGACTTCTAACTTTATATATCTCATCTCATTCTAGACACAAGCACAGAGGACAGACTGAACAAACTTGATAACCATTTAAAATGCAAAAATGGAAGCACAGCAACTGTGTTTGACAAGGAACCCTCACCCTGCAAGGCAAAATGTTGCATTTAATTGCTATCTGATTTTATACTTGAAAGATGCTTATTTTTCACTCAGATAAAAGTCCTTGCTGGAACAGATATAGTCACAAATGTTTTGATATGCCTGTCTACTCCTAGATTTCTACAGCTGAGAGAAAATTTCCAGCAGTTAAAGCAGTGATATTTCTGATCACAGCAATGGCTGAGGATTACTTCAGTTTAGCACATGCCTCTCCATTACACAAAAGACATCTGCATAGACAAGTACACTCAAACTGCTCCAGAAGCAGCACTAGATGTGTTTCATCTAATCAGGCTTGTGAAAAAGAACCAACAAATTAAGTCATGCTTACAGTACAGAGCATTATATAGCTTCCGGACTTAAGGCAGAGCACAGACAGCTCTGAACGCGGCAAGGAGGACAATGTGTTAAACTAGCCAGGTACTAAGATAAGGCAGAGATATGAAAGATTTGACCTCATTAAGAGAATGCACTCTTCAATGTTAAAACTCTTAAACTGCATTTCTTTAACAGTTTCTGTTCCTCTTTCTTCTCCTCCCTCTCTCCATTCTTCTTTTTTCTCTGCAAGCCTTGTGATCCATCAAGTTTTTCTGAGGATTGTTTATTGTTTGGTTGAGGGTTTTTTAAGTCTCAAAAGAATTAATGGGATGAGAAAACAGCTTTCTGGGAGCTCTACCCAGGATGTTTCCTTGGCCATGAATAACTAACTGGTTTTGAAAACAGCATTGCTCTATTTCAGTTGCTGAGCAGGTGGTCCGTTAAATCTTAAAAGTTATGTCTGTTAGTTAAGTGTTCATGTAAATATTTCATTAAGCTTCCTGGCTTATAATAAGCATCACTTAACACTATTTTATGCAACACACACTGCAGAAATCATCCTACCAAGGGGAGAAAAAAGATGCATGAGATGTGAATAATTGCAGCTGGGGAGGGGGGGGTGGTGGTGTTTGGCAATATCAAAGGGAAAAAAGAACATGAATTCTAAATTAAATGTGCCTGGGAAGATACATCTTGTCTCATCTCATAGCCTCGGCAAATAAGCTCACATTATTCCTATATTCTCTTTCTTATAATCTTATTGAATTATTTTCAAAATTTTCCCTTAAATAATTACTTTATAAGCAGCTTAAGAAAGTCTAGGATATGCTTTTCCACAACACCTTACCATAAATTAATTTATTTCTATAACATACTTTGTCATCACAAAAAATTATTAATCTCTTTGCATTGCAAGGCAATAAAGATAAAAGGTCATAACCATGAGCAACTTTTAGCTGTTGAGATGTTAACATTTGAACTTCTTTGAAGCTGAGGGATCCCGTCAGGATCACTGTTGCTCTCCCAGAATACTACCAATTAGACACTATCAGAAGGTGCCTACTTTCTCTGTCAATTCTGCAAGCCAGCATCTGTTTTATTTCCTGGCATTCCCCCCCTGGCAAGTGATTTAAATCACCCCAAGATGCAAATAACACACAGGATATTAATTATACTTTGAACAGCATTTTTATTCCCATTTTTATATGTTTAGCATTGGAAAAGGAAACCTTTCCCTCAGAATCTTAATGATCATGTTCTCAGATGTCTCTTATTTTATTTGTTCCTTCATGAAACAGAGAAACTATCCTATCATTAGCATAAAAAGCATCATGGCCTGTCACAATTCTTACAAGTTTGTCAGCACAGAAGAGTGTAATTCACTGGCCTTGCAACAACAAAGTTTCCACAGTAACTTCAACAGTATTATTGTAGAGATGCTGAGGCAAAAAGCTGTAATTTAGGGATCCAAAATAGGCTTCACTAAAGGTGAAGTGGAAAAGTAATATCTGGAGAGGAAAAAAAAATTCTGTTTTTCCGTTTCCAGGAAAGTGTCTGCATTCTCTCTGCACACTGAAAGTAATGCAGCAAGAACTGTGACGCTTGCAGAAGGAACTGCAGCCACTGTAAAGCGTGAAGCACCATTGTGGAACTGCACAGCCAACACAGCAGTAAAGCAGGGGCAAACTTCCAGCTCTGGAATGACTGTTCCAAGGGAATAACAGCACAACTCGTGCAGCTGCAGTCCTACACAGACCACAACAGCACAGAGTAAAGCAGAAAGGGTACTGGAGTAAGCTTTGCACTACTCCCCAGCAATATTTAAGTAGGAAGATAGGTCTGAGGCTAAATTATTACAGGTGAGAGCAGAATTCTCTTTTACCAACCTGCTAAACCAAAAGGGACTTATTGTAATATAATATCATTTCCTGAATAATACTGAATGTTACTAAATATAGACAGGATACCTGGCTCAGAAATATCTCCAGACACTAACAGGTAGAGCTGGGACAGTCTCCACAGCAAGAAAGCACTAAAAGGCCTTTGGCTTTAGAAGCAATCATCCATTTCTTCTACAGATTAGATCCCGATTTCCAGATTGGGCAGAAAAGGAGAGAATGAAGAGATATGTTTTTGTTGTGTCCAATTTTAAAATACAATAAAATAAAAATATTAATAAAAATAAATTATTTTTTTAAATAGCTCCAGCTTCAAACAGGACCTATGCGGGTAAAGAAGCCATAAGCCATGTAAGCCCTATCTCCAGGGTAACATTTAGCTGCCTAACTACAAAAAACACTTTCCCCCATTGTGCATTCAGCATGCACTATAAAATGAGGTTAGAGCTCTATAGATAAAAATGTCATACAGCTCTGATTTATCCCCAGCACATCAGAATTCTGAGCAATGGTTCTATGGAAAGAAATGGTTTCTATACAGAAAAGTATGGAAAAATGTATTATATGTGTCTGCAATACATGCATACACCAAAGACACCTGCAGAGTAACTGGGGCCTGCTGCAACAGCCAAAGTAGGGAGCAGTGCTGAGGTGTTACTACCCCTGTGATCAAGAACTCAAATCCAATGGACATTGTTGTCACACGAGCACCTCAACCTGGCTTCAGTTGGGCACACCTGCCTGTCTGCCTTCAAATCGCAAATCACAGAGGCAGTACTGTTCTTCTTAACTAGCTCCTTGTCATCCTCTCTCATTAGTGTCTTCATCTGAATCACGTCCTACCAGATTAATTCTTATTTTCTTATTTATTCTTCTTTTCTAGCCAAGACTCTGAATATCACCTCCCCATTGTACAATGTGACTTCTCAGTTTTCAAGTATTCATCTCTTCCGGTTTGTTCCCTTCCATATAATTTTCTCCTCCTTGTTTTGCATCCTCAGGACTTTTACATCCAAGCAGCTTTCTCTCCCAGAGCTCCTGGGCAGCAGGCAGTGTCAGTTTGGCTGCTCAAACCCTCATCTCCCACAGCCTGAATGACTCACATTTGTGATTTCAGAGTAATCCTCTTTTCGCCCAGCCATTAAATGACACAGAAGCCTCAGCCAATAAAGTCTAAGTCTTCCTAGCACAAAAACAGGTGTTTTTGAGGTCTACTATTTTCCACAAGCAAATAAATCTTCTGAGGAAGGGGAGAAAATCATACCTTGGACAAGAATCAATCTATTTTATTTCAAGGCCCCTGTACTGAAGCATCAGAGTCTGAGAGTTTGCAAAAGCATTTGACAGCTATCTTCTGCCCGCCAGCTCAGCTCTCTAACCTTGCTGAAACCTTCAAAAATTTCTACTCAAAAGGCTGGCAGACACCACAGAGGGAGTTTAAAGCCCAGCAAAAGTGTAACAATGACCAATGTCATATATCACAAAGAGCTTATTTTAAATAGATTATTAGAGTAAAAGAAGGGTATTCATAATTTATTACATCACATTCTTCAACTATCATTTCAACTATGTATTTCAGAACTTTTACCCAAGCAAACACCTTTCTACCCTTTTTAGCAATTTAAAATTTCTACATGTTGAAATCACCTGTATAAGGAAAATGCCATGATGTCCAAATTGTTTTCACTTTGTTGTAGTTGTTGAAACTGGATGCTTCTGTTTGAAAAACCTTTCTCCATACCACCACAGAGAGAGAGACACATCTGCTGCCAAATATACTTTTATTACATTGGTGCATTCACTTTTTTTGAACATTGTTTTTGGAAAATACTACAGAAAATAGTTCCCATGCTCCATGAATTTAGTTTCTTGCTCTGACAGGCGTCTCATTATCTTTATGGAAACTTCTTCAGAAATCTCTTAGACGTTATTTTAATGCAGTAAGATATGGCTTGATATAAAATACCTTCAATTGGAAAGTTATTCTATTGATTAGAAACCCTACTCCAATTTCTAGAATTTATACACATGGTTATTTGCTCTTCTGTCAGCATTGTCTTATTCCAGGTAATACTTCCCTTGTGATTATACCCACACATTTACAGAGTACTTACTGTATAAAATTCATCTTGCCAAAGAAGTCGAGCTTCAAAATAATCACATGATACAAGACAAAAAAGGTTGACAGTGTATTTTGTTTCTTAAAAACAAAATTTATCTTATTTAAAGTTTAGCAATGAAAACAGCTATATAAGCCCAGCTGAGGCAAAGGGGTCTTTGATCTGTCACATTTCCTTATAGTACCACTCTCCTTGGTAAACTCCTAATACCTTTTTCTAATATTCTTTGACTATTATGCACAGAAATATCTCTTCCTACAAAAGCAGTTTAAGAACTTGATTAACACTGACGTCAAAACCATAATCCTGCAGTTCCTTGGATTAGTTTTTGCCCCTTTAAAGAAAACAGCACACTTCCCTGTTAATGCCCAATTAGCTAGACACCACACTTCACAGCCAATCTACATTCAAGCACCACGTTAATTTCCATTTCCATACCTCTATTCCTTTTCCTGTAGGCAACTGGAAGCACTTGGTGTAAAACATGGCACTCAATTAAGTTTTTAGACAAACCTAATCTTTTAGTGTTTCCCATTCCCACTCTTGGAAACATCTCTGATGAACTTTGTGCTCCTGTCCCCAATATTCTTTGCAGGGTTTAACTCAGCTCGATAGTTCCTCTGTGCAGAGTCCTGCCTTCAGTCCTAAGGCACCAAAAAAATCCAGTTGCAATGAGGAACACAATCACTCTTTCATGAATTCAAGTGTATCATAATGGCAGCTTTTCAGAACACACATATGTTTAATCGTGGTTAAAAAAGAAGTAATTATAGCATAGACTTTAGAAGTCATCTAAGCTCTGAAAGGCATATACAGAACGTTGGTGGCAATTCTGGGGAAAAAATTAGTTCTATTCCATTAGGCACAACATCACCACAGGCAATCAAAAGCACTCCCTCAGATCTGTTTCATAACAATTACCACTACCTGGATTCCTCACAGATGTTTAAGTAGTGCTGTAACCTGTGCTGTAGCTCATTGCTACTGAGTAGTCCTTTAGCCGAACAACATACCCTTTCAAGTTTTAAAACAAAAATTTAACTTGACTAGATTTCACAGGTCATACATTATACTTAGCATTCCACAACATAAAGCCAAACAAGGAGGCAAGAAGCGTGTGCTTTATAGCAACTCTATATTTTTCATTGCTACATATTTTTTAACAAAGAATTTTCATCACAATTTTACTCTTTAAAATGTCCAGAGCAAATGAAGATGGTTTTATGTGGTTAAGACTGTATGATAAAAACTCATTTGCATCCCAACAATGGAGCACAGACAGTGGCAAGTGGGGAAGCACAAATTATACTTTGCCCATCATCTTCCAGGCCCACCACAAGAGCAATCAGCCCATTAAGGGGCTTCCTCTATGAGGCCAGAGGACCACAGGGCTGCAGAATGACACAAACTAGGGGACAGGAAAAGTATGGAAAAAGGCAGGGACACAAGGGGCTTGAAGGAATGCGGGGAGGCCCCATCCAGACTCTTCTCAGGGCAGTCCCAAGGAGGACCTCAGTCACACTGTTCAGTTCTGAAACCATCATGAGTGCTCACAGATGTGGGACATACTGTGGGATGCAAGGGAGGGGCATTTGGGGATTGCACAGGACTTGCCATGAGATGTTTACAGGGGAAACCAAAGGCAGGAATGGATTTACAGGACTTGAGAGAGAACAAGGATGAGGTAACAGAGGAGTAAGTGGATAAAAAGGGCCAGTTGCATGCAAATATTCTGGTGGTTGGTTCAGCGGCTGGTGGTGCCCTGATCAGCTTAGTCTGTCCTATATGACTATTAAACCCCTTCCAGCTCTTTTCTGGGTGAGTGGCTCTGATCATTCTGCAGATGTGCACAGGGGTCTGAGTGCAGCAATTTCTGACTGCCAACCACCAGAGAGACTGGGGCGAGTGACTGGAAGTGCCAGCCTGAGCTGGGCCATGGGAACACCTGTCTGCAGTGCAGCACGTGGAGCAGGCGTGGGAGCACATCCGCTGTGTCAGTGCACTGGGAGGATGTGTTCTGCCCGGCTGCTGGCTGGAACTGGGGCATGGACCTGTGGCAGTCTCACCTCTCTCAGCCTGCAGAACCAGCCTGACATTTTCCCTTAGCACAGGGGGAAAAAAGAGTTTTGAAAATTTCAACATAGCACATGTTTAAAACAAAATGCTCTTTTCCTGTTCCACACACAGTGATCTTTCATTCCATCTCTCGATTCTATTCCTTTTTCCACTCTGGTCATTTCATCCACTTGTATCAGTCTTCTCTTATCATAAATATTTCCTCTCCTCCTTCTCACTTCTACCCCATACATCACAGATTTTAGCAGGTTTTTTTCCTTTGGCTTCCTTAGATCTTTCTCCATTTCCAAAAACTCTACCTCTGTCTTCCCCTCCACCATTTTTTTTTACCCTTTCTCTTTAAATTCCTCAACCACCCTTTCAGTAGGGACACAATCTGTCCCTTTCACATTCTGTCACTTCTCTTCAGCATTCTTTCCACTTGCCAAAACTCCTTCTTTGTAACATTGCCTTGCGCTCTCTTTCAAAGAAAAACACATGCATTTGAAGTCCTCTTGTTCATAGTTAAATAAAACACAGCTATTTTCAAACACACACTGAACAGGGTTTGCATTAGGATTTTTTTCACATGAGGACAGAATAGAATCAGCAGACTATTACTATGAATGCTGCTCAAAAGGCACAAAAAAAAAAAAGGAAAAAAAGTTACTCACAAAGTGCAAGGGACTGTTCATGTAACAAACTTAACAAGAAAACACTCATTTTATCTATATCCTCTTTCCTCCTCCCCTCTGTGAGGTTTCAGAATAACAGAAAATGATATAATTTAATTTAATTTCTGAGGCTTTGCTCTACCTTAAGTTGCCCACCTTACCAACTTCAGCATATCCTTATACAATTGCAGAGTTGAATTCACTTCTTCACTCTAGCAGACTTTATCACAGAGCTGTTATCTTTCTGATGCATTTTGCCTCCAGTGGACAGTCCGTCCCTTCCTCCCAGCTCCACAGAATACTGCATCCCACTGGCTGTGAAGACCAGCATTTGAGAAGCCTGTGGAGGTGTAATTAATTTGGCCTTTTTGCAGGTATGTCATCTTCCAGCCAACACCTTGTATCATCTGTTAGGACTTCCACTAACCAAAGGCATTGATGTTACTGTTTGATTTTTAAGGAGGTACTACACAAACATGGAAATTTCACAGTAAATATTTTCAATCCTCTAGAGTAATGTTTATCAACTTTATGGAAAAGCATCTGTCTCCACAAAATCCCATACCCATCAGCTGGCTCTTTAATGGCCATTTACCCCCACAGAGAGCCAGCACAGACAAGGACAATTTGATACTGTCATTACATACATAAATTTTCTACAAGACACTGAAATTGTTAGTACTTACCAGAGAAACAACTCAGTATCATCAGCTGACCTGGGCTTGGGTGCACCTGCCAGACAGACCTTAAACAGATCACACCACTGTGAGGAGATAGTGGACATCTTTTGAAGTCAGCACTCAGAAGCTGTGCTTTAGGTTTCTCTCCAAAGAAGCAGCACAGACCCTCTGAGCCTAAAGCAGCAATGAGGTAAAGCAGCACATTTTTCACCACAGGCCAGGAGAGCAACGTGCCTGCATTCATAGATTACACAGCAAGGACTCATGGCCAGTTTCACACATTAGAAATGCTGAAGTACAAGGTCTTCCCTTGGGAACCATAATCATCCCTTTCTGATGATGACCAAGACCAGGGAAGCATGATTAGATTCCATCCTGTTACACACTGCTTTATGCCAGCATGCAGAACTTCCACTCTTCAGCCTGCCTCTGAGCAAGGGTTTTTCCTTATTTCCTTACTCCAGATGATGGCTGCCTCTGTACTCAGCCAACCCCAAAAATCAGAGATCTGGAGCTCAGCCCATGCCCTTTTGCTACAGAAAAAGGTACCAACTCACGGTTTCCAGCAATACACCAGGATTAAAGCTGCATTCCATCTTATTCTCCCAGTCTCATTTCATCACACTTATTAATGCCTTACACTCACAATGTCTTACACCAAACAAAACTTTGACCACAGAACCATAGAATATCCTGAGTTGGAAGGGACCCATCAGGATGATCGAGTCCAACTTCTGTCTCTGCATAAGACACCCCAAGAGTCACACCGTGTGCCTAAGAGCCCTGGCAGCCATGGTGATGTGACTGCTTTCCTGGGAAGTCTATTCCAGTGTCCAGCCACCATCTGGGTGAAAACATCTGCTTTTAATATCCAACCTAAACCTCCCCTGACACAGCTGTAAGCCATTCCTTCAGGTCCCATCACTGGTCACCAAAGAGAGTAGATCAGTGCCTGACCCTCACTCTGCTTCCTACAATGAGGAAGTTTTAGAAAGGATGTAAGACATGCACACCCCTGTTCTGGCAGAAGATAGCTCCACAAGTTCACTTCCCCACTGGCTAGAAATGTTATGATAGTCCCTATTTTATCGATACTTTATCTCATGCCAAAATTTTGTCCCTCAGGTTAGGTATGTATTTAACTTGGTTCACATTGTATCAGTTTAACTTCTGAATCAAGTTATTAATAATTGGCTTCTGCTTCGAACTTTTCCTCCATGCTAAACAAGTCCCTTTGTTCCTTAACATCATTGGTACTTTTTTTGGTTCCATCTGGAAAAGACTTCAGAGAAGATGACCTTGGGGAAGGGGGAGAGAAACCTATCTTCTATGAGAAGTCATCAAGCCATCACAGCGTGAACTACAGAGGCCAAGGAAGCTGCTCCCATGACAGCAAAGATGGCCTGGCCTTCCCTCATTGCGCTTTTGTTTGCAATGTCTTCTCTGCTTTAGAGAGCCAACAGGCAGAAACTGGAAAACTGGGATTAATAAGCTACTGACATCAAAATAATTTTCACTCCACGACCCAGCATAACCAAAAGAACTCTGACAGGCACAGAAGCTGCCCCCTGCATTTCCTCACTGGCAGACCTAACCATACAATGCCACAAGGATTACATTTCCACAAGTTCCTGCAGAACTTGGTGCCATTTCCCTTCTGCAGCGAGTCCCCCCTAAAGCTGTGTAACACAGCATGAAGTAAAAAAATAACATAATATAAGGGAGCATTGTAGCATTACAAGTTAATTGTAATACTTCTAAATATGTAAAAAAAAAAAACAGAGAAACTGTTCCTATAAGAAAAACAGAAAGTCTTACAGGAAATCAGTCAGTGAGCACTCCCTTGTTTAAAAAACTTCATTTTGCAATGAAGATAAACAGACAAGGACGAATGTTAACCCAAATTGCAAATGAAACAAGCCTCTGGTTTTCAGACTGGGAAACTCTCCTGCTGAACAGCTTTGAAGTAATTAAACTTCTCAGTGCTCTAAAGTAGTTTTTGAAGTACATTGCCCACTATTTTGATACAATCAAATTGAACATAACATTTCTGCAGAAACCACATTTGACATTTAATTCTGTCTACCTGGAAGTCAGCTTGGAGGTACAAGTAGACCAGTCTTGGATTTCAGTGGCTGGTGGGCAAGTGGAAAAAAATTCCCAGTACATCATACCCTTCTCGACCTTCCAGACTTAAGTTATGTATTTTATTCTACTTAAATCTGAGGGTTTGGACTACCATTCTTTGTCAACAAAGCACAACCATGCTACTACCAGTGAAACAAAGTCAACTTGAAATCATGCAGTTTGACTTTGCAAAATGCACTCAGTTGTGACTAAGATGAAGTTCTACCTCACCCCAAAGCATAAAAGGTTCAACCAAACCAGTACAGGGTAGCAGCTAACAAGCTGGGGGTTCCCACTGTGCTGTACTTCCCACCACTGTCCTACAGCAGGCAGGCTCACATGCCAGAGGGACAGCTATAGATGGGTCAGTTCTGGAAGTCATTCTTGTGAAGAAATTTGGTAATGAACAAGCAAACTTAGTGGGACAAAATCCAGGCAGGAACTCTTTCTAAACATGAGGTACTAGAAAAGCTTTCAACACCTTGAAAGCCACTCCTGAAAAAGCATTCATTTTATAAGATTATAAAAGAGCCACAAATATATTATCATCTTCACTGCAAAATTGCAAACTTTGTTTTTCAACAGTCACCTAGTCTGAAATTAACTTTACAGCCATCCACAGCTCAGCACTATGAAAGCCTCTCCCAATACAGTACAAGACCTATCTTGCACACCTGTCCTAAAACCAACAGGACAGCACTGTGGCAGTACAATCACCCAAAGCACCTTCAGCACCTCTGCATCCCAAAAAATTATTCCATAGCAGAAAAGTTATAAGCTGTATGGAAATACCCAAAGGAGCAGTGAAATTACACTGGATAATGCAATATTATCAAACTCCCCACTATTTCTAAATCATGAAACTCTAATCTATGAGATTTAAGTTTCAGTGTATGCCTGGTTGCCAATGCATTTGGGTGGGGGGGAAGGCATTGAACCATCAAAATGGCACAGAACACAGAAAACAACAAAAAATTAGCTTACTTCTCATTATTGCTTTAACTGTACCATTAAGTCTACTTTTTAAATAGGTGTTTATCCCTCTTTCCTGAAGAATCTGATATAAATTACTGTAATATCACACACTTGCCTGGAACAAAATCCCCTTTTCAATTACCAATTAATTGGAAAAATACTACCCAGCAGAAGAGAGATTTTTTTTTTCTGGCCTGTGATCACTCCGTTCACTTCAAAGAAATGCACCTCATTAACCCTGATAATTAACAAGGTTATTCTCATCACATTAAAGGTTTAAGTTCCTCTATTAAGTCATTATTTGAATTTGCACTGTCATTAAGATGATGAGACTATTCTGGATTTAATATCATATAACAAGATGTTTCTCTTTACAGATCTTAACTATTTTTTCAAGTCAAAGCATATAATTTCATTGTCTTGTATGCTACACTGAACCACAGAATGAATTAGGTTGGAAAGGACGTGGATCCTCTGGTTCCAGCCCCATGCCATGGGCAGGGACACAACTAGCACACCTACAGGACTAAGAAATGTATTACATACATACAAAAAAACTCCAAACAAAATCAAAACTCAAAAACTAGAAGGGGTAAGGCAGCAATGCAAACAGGCAGCAAAAACAGCAAAAGGGCATCTGGCAGCAGCACGGCTGTGACAGCAGAAACCAGAGAGAACTGAAAAGGGAGAAGACCAAAATTACAAGGAGATGCATATGGCTTGGGAAAAGACTACCAGCAGATGAATCTGCTCCTAGCTGGACCATTCCAGTGAGATTCCACAGACAAAAGAGACACTTTCAATTCCCATGATGTCCCTCACCATGGCAGAGGGCTTTAAACTAGATGATCCATAAGATCCCTTCCAACCCAAATCACTCCATGATTCCACACTTCCAAGTAACAACGCATGTTTGGGGTATTCTGCTCTTAGGCTGTATGGACAACTCTCTAGCCAGTGAAGTCTTCTAAATACCTATCAAATGCTTTCATTTTTGCACATAGGTATTCCTAGTATGGAAACTTGCTTCACCCACAAGAGAAAAGCCAATTGTCTAAGTCAGACAGTTATTCTGAGCATATTAAAAATTGCAGCAGCCACATATCAACATCCCACATTGAATATAAAAACCCAGATGATGGTTTACCTCATTATCCATGCTGGCATCATATTAATTCATATGCTCGGTCATTAACAAACATATGGAAAATCATAATATGGGAAATTGGTCACAATTACTTAGAGATTTGACTACAGAGGTTCCAATGGCAGCATACGTGACACCAGGGCAGTCAAGCACCTTGAATGTAAATATCTAGTGGTGGCCAATTAATACCAAAGGTTTTGCAATGAAGTTTTTTTGCACAGAATTCAGTCGCTATGAAAGAATACCAACAGCAATACCCTTTAAATGTCAAAAAAAGACAAGAGAACTTTCTGCCATAATATGAGCATTATCACAGTGCTGACACAACAAAATACTGAAAGCAAACAAGTTCATAGAGTTAAAAGTCAAGGTCAGCTGTCAGTCTACAGGAGAGTTTTGAGCACTGCCAGTTTGCCCCATCCTGCACCTTAAAAGGGTGTCATTCCTTTAGCTTTGCATTTTCCAGAACTTCATTTTTTGTACTTTAAAGCACCCATTACTAAATCTTGTCACAAGTGCTTAGCAGTGTACAACAAACATTAAACTCTTCCTACAAAGAGTGTCAAAAGTGCTGTGAAATATTCAGAATAAAGACACTGTAAATCTTATCAGCATAACAACTCCCTCAGGAATTACTAATTTGCAAAGCTCTCAAACCCCTAACAGGTTTTAAAATGTTGTCTAAAATATAGCAGGGTACCCATGTATGAGCCATAGACTGCCCCCTTTTTTTAAGTCGATTGCAAGTAATTGTTCTTCAGCAGAATGAAGTCTGAAGTATACACATGAGATTAATAGAGGACACAATGGAGGATGATATTTAACCACCATGACAGCTTTATGTAAGTTTGAATTAGACTTTTGGTCAGTAATATTAGACAGCAGCAGAGTTTTCACCATTACAGGAGTCACCAAACAGGGCCCTATATGTGGTTTGAGCACTGAGAAAACCACCCGAGTGCCCACAGGTTACCCACTTTATCCACATCTTTGTTAGTTAACACATTTGAGTTTTCCTTCTCAAATTGTGATTTTCCTATTGAAACCAATGACCCTTGTAAAACAAACATGTGAGTTTCATTGCCATTAGTTAGTTTACTTCCTCACCCGAATACAAGATAATACAAGATAAACATCATCATCTCATCCCCCACACCCTACAGAATCAGGAACAGAACCCCAAACAGAAGTGTTTGTTTTTCAACATGAAGTACAAAGAGCTTAAAATTACTCATTTTCCCCATTTTTTTTAAACAAACATTGAAAATAACCAGAATGGCTTTGGCATTGCTTTAATCAGTTTAAACTTAAAGGCAGGAACTCTAATTAAAATCGGGAACTCTAGCTGTAAGAAACAGCTAATTATCTCCCAACTTTTTAATGAAGTACTGGGGCAGAGTACATATTAGCTGATCAGTCTTAAAAAGGAAATGCTTTGCAAGATAAGCTCATTCTCTCAGGTAGTAGTACATCAGCTTGTCTACTAACTTCACTGTCAGAGGGATTTAAGAAAACGCACAACAGTAATATCAGATTTGCACATCTCCATACACACGAAGATAAATGTGCTTTGCAGTATTTCGAACCGAGAAGGAGAAACACGAGGCAGTTCATTACCTTTCTGCTAGGCAATGAAGACAATTTAAATTGCATTGAAGCATAAGATTGTGTTTCCTTCTTTTCAATTCGTTCCTGGCCACAACTTGCAAATACAAGCAAGAAGAAGACGGGGAAGAAGCGAGAGAAGGCATTTGACGCTTGTGCTCTCAAGAAGTCTGGACAAAATACAGGGGCAGAGGAAAAGTGAGAACTGTCAGACCAGGAGGAACCTTGTCCAGGTAGTCTCAGCAAGATGCGCCGACAGCAGCGGGAACCTCAACAACTCCGTACACATCTCCACAGCTTTCACTGTCTCGTTTCCCAAGGACTGGTACTTCTATCCGCCTTCCCGCACACAGACCATCAACTAAACAAGAAATTACTTAAAACATGACTACAAACAAAGACCAAGTTCGTCAGCGCTCGCAGCCGAGGTTTTCTAACCTGGGTTCCCTCTTGTCGCGACCTGCCACACTTACTCGGAAATCCCTGATCGTTAAAGCGACACTTAGGGTGGCGCCAAGTGAAGGAGGGTGTGATATCGCCCCCGAGAGAGCGGGGTAGCGGGGGTCGCTGCTGCCAGCCCGACGGAGCTGCCGGGAGCCTCCACCGGAGCCCGCAGCCGAGGGACGGCGAGAGCAGCCCGCGCGGGTGCCCCATGCGCTCCTCCCCCGAAAAACCCCAAAACAACCACAACACCAAGAATACCAGCAAACCAACCAAACGCACAACCAAACCAAACCCGCACTCCTCCCCAACGAAAAAAAAAAAAGAAATTAAAAAAAAAATTAAAAAGGGCAGCACCCGTCCCCGCCGGGACCCCGCAGGTGCCGAGCCGAGCCGAGCCGCGCCGCGCCCAGAGGAGCCGCCCCCGCGCTCTCACCAGAGTCCGGGCGAGCCCGGGTGCCGCAGGGAGCCGGCTGCCGGCCCGCCGGCTCCGGCCGCGCCCCCCGCCCCATCCCGCGCCCGCCGCCGCGCCACGCCCCCGCCACGCCCCATGACGTCACCCCGAGGCCACGCCCCCGCGCGGGCAGCGGCGGCGGCAGCGCCCCCGGCCCCGGGCCCACTCCCGCTCCCGGGCCTCGCTCCGGCCCCCGGCCCCGCTCCTCCGGCCCGGCTCCCGCCCCGCTCCGGCCGCGGCGGAACCGCAGCGTGCGGGGCAGCCGCGCCGTCAGAGCGTGCCACGCCGGAGCATCCGCCCCCTGCCCTCCGCTCCTCTCCTCCGCTTTCTGCTTTTCCCGTGGAACAGCCTTAAAAATCAGTTTGTTGCCAGTATAGGAACGGTGCGCGGAATCCCCGGGCGAGGGGAGGCAAGGGGCTTATTTGCGTGTTTATCTCTCCGCGTTAGAAAGCGGAGTGGCCTCCCGGCTTGTCCCCTTCCCCTCGGAGAGCTGTGCAGAAATGGCATCTCGCAGCCTTTAGTTCAGCACGGAGAATGGGCGGGGGACGGGAGGGGGCACAGGACAACATGTACCTCCATTGCTCAGAATCCATGTTGTACCCTGATTCTCATTTCACGTTTGAAAATAAGTCCGAGTTTGAACGTCTTAGACAGCTTAACAAACTAAGGTGCTGAGGCAGCGGTCCAGAGTGGGGTTGTCAAAATAAAACAAAATGAGACAATCACCATAGACCAGACTTCCACAATACATCTGGCTATTTACCTATCTTGACACAGGCTTCATCACCAGAATAAACCATTCCAGGTTGATTTAAATAATGCCTCAATGTCTTAGGAGACAGAAAGAGCAGAAAGAGGACACACAGACTTTTTTTTTTTTTTTTTTTTTACTAGTTGTACTCAATTGACACGTCTTGAAATTAAAGAGAACCTCAGCCTGAGCTGCAGTGTGGAGGGAGTGGTAGTACAAGCCTCAGGCTTCTCCAGACAGGTCCACTGTAAAGATTGAAGACCATCAAGTCTTTCCGTAAGGGCAAGTGTCTAAACAAGCATCACCTTCATCATGATCAAAACATTAAGCAGATACCTCTGTATTATGGAGCTCACTCAAGCAGATTAAACTACTTTTTCTCTTTTTCTGGGTCATGATGTATGACCTGCAGATCAAAACGTGAGAGGTTTTCTAAAGTTGTGTCTGCTTGTTATGTATTTCTTCTCCTTTTCTGATAAATAATTAAAAGGAAAAAAAGCTGCTCAAAATTCTCTCACCTTCTGGCACTAGTTTAAAAATTCTCTTAATTCTCAGCTATAGACAGGTACATTCACTCGTTGCAATTTTTATCTTGCCTTATTCATCTTTTCTTTTTTTTTTTTTCTGTTCTTATTGAGATTTCACCTATTCAGGCTTCTAACAGCAATTGCTTTATCCTGAAAATAAAATTGAAAATGGAGGTACAGCAGCCTCAATTACTGCTGTTTTGCCTCACCATCTTAACACACTTTCATGACTGCTCGCCACATCAAAATTACCTCCCTTCCTCCCTTCCAAAGAAAGTATTTGGGTGTTAAGTTGTTTCTTGTTATCTGCAGAACGATTTTTCATAAAACTGGATCAGTAAGAACACACATGCAGGAATTAAGACTCTCCTTCCACAAAAGACTTCCACCCACCGAGGATCCTGAAGTCCCAGGCAGGGGCAGTAGTTTGAAACCTTTGCTTACTGTTCTGCCTAAGTAGATTAATCACCAGGGTCTAGTAAAGGCTGCTGATCTCATGAGTCCAGTGGAACACAAAATTTAAAAGAGAAAAAACACCTCAAACTTACACAGATAATTGATACTGAGTGAATAATGAGGCTGCTACCAGCAAAAACCAAGGGGCAGGCTGACATTTGAACAGTAATGTTTAACTGGAAAGAAGATGTGCACCAAAGAGAAGGTACGTAGTAGGCAATTAATTCAGAGAAGTTAATATAAAAAGATGAGCTCAGTTTGCCATTGCAGAGCAATTTCTTCAGAGTGAATGCCTCAGGAGAGCAGAGCATCAGTCTGTCAATTGGAAAGGCGAGTTGCAATTTCTGCTCCTGTGCCACTTAACACCAGCAGAAATACTTGTTTACAGGGCACTGCAGCTTTCTCTAGCAACATTTTTAGGTTCCTTCACATCTTAAGAACATTAGCAACTCTGTAACTACAGCTGCTGTGACTCCATATGGCTAACACAACCAAGAACCACACACCGGAGTAATTTATTATGACCAAACATGTCTGAGTTCTTTGCCTGGAGCACCTGGAATTTTTTCTTCAGACATCAATATTCTGTCTATTTGCAGACAGTATATTTAGAGTTTTAAACAGACATTAAAGTTGAGGAAGAGTTTGTGCTGAAGAAGGTCCTGAAAGCAGTTCTATGAGTTCAGAACAATAGAATTTAAACACAAGAGTAAACTTTTCTGGTTGAATCCTTTCAAATCCTGTCAAAAGTTAACATTGTATTTATAAATATTTTCTGTGTTTCTATGAGGACATGGTAAGCAAAAGAGAAGAAAGAATAAATCATGGTGTGCACACTATTTAAGGCAAAATATACAATTAGGAAATTGAAGTAGGAAAAGTTGCGAGTAGTTAATTATAATTTTTGCAATAAAATTCAAATTTACATAACAATATGGCATTAGCTTTCCCAAAGATAGCAATAAATTTGAGTCAGATCTTGCAGGCTTGATTCATGGAACGAAAGATAGGGAGAAAACCATTCTTCTATTAAAAAATAACAAACTCCATGGTGCAAAAATAACAAACGTCATGGTGAGAGCTGTTGCCGTACTCACAGAATGTGGTACACTGCCAGTTCACAGCTCAGTAAGATGTGCTCACCAAGAGTAACTCTTCTTTCAGGTATTCCCAAGTCTCCCAGCATTAATAAATACATGACTGATGTGGTGAGCAAGACCAGTTTACTTATTAGACTGCCAACAAATCTGGATGTTCTATAAATTCATATGTACACCCCCTTCTTCAGCTGTCACCCATCCCTGGTGTTCTCACAAGAGCAGCAGGGGCTGAGCTCAGTCGGGAGGAGAGAAAATTAAGGGGAAACCCTCCAGCAGAGATATGGCAACACTAACTCAAGCCAGCTGCAAAACACAGGGAGTGAAGCAGTCAACCCACAGGCAAAGATTCAGAGTCCTCTTGATTTCCATTTATTCTTGTTTCACTAAGTTGCAAACAGTTATCTTGGTAACCAGGTCTAGTTTCCAGGAGAACATCTCAAAATTGAAAGGAGTAAGCTAATGCTTTCTCAGAGCTGACCACACCTGGTATAGTTAGGCTAAAATGAGAAACACAGCTTTTAATCCCTTCAGGCAGAAAAAGGGATTGAAGTTTAACATTTAGATTGGGCAAGCATGTTAGTCACAGAGATAACAGATAAAAAAAGTCATCCTGACTTTTAGTGAATATACAACTTTGCAAGATCATTGTTTTAATTGCTTTTTAATTTTTAGAAAAATTTAGAAATTTGTTATTAGAAAAATAAAATCTCGTTTCCATTATAATTACTTTTGCATTGAAGATTTTCTTCAAGATTAAATAAAAAATTGTCATTTGTTCACGCTGAAGGTCTTACTGGTCTTTGGATAAAAGCTAAGCACAGTGAAACAGTGCTAGAAATACATATCCCCCAGACCAGGAAAAAGGTGTTTGTTAAACCAAAAACTCTGAACCTAGAAGCCAGACACTTATTCCAGCTTCACTGGCTTGCTCCCCTAGCCTGCTGTTTGCCATGCTGCTAGGTCTTTAAGGCATGAGTTTACATGTATTCAGAAGAAGGAGGTAAGAGAGAAGGCAGAAAGGTAGAGCTGTTGCACATCCAAATTCATGTCATGTTTCCTGCTACACATTCACCAACAGAAAAGCATATTGCCCATTGCCTGAGCTCACCATGTTAACAGGGAATGTCCAATTACCTGAATGATATTATTAAGGCATAACTCTGGTTTCTCACTTTGACCTTGATTACTGATCATTAATGAGCCAGTTTTACTTTGACAAATTATGCAAGTGATGTCGTCATGTGTGTGATCACATTCATAGCCCTATGCCTTTGAGAGATTGATGGGTTTCTCCACAATACTTTTTGGAATAGAGACATCTCTACACAAAGGGTTTTTAATACAAAGAATTAACTAACCATCTTTTTCATAAATAAACTTTCTAAATGTTATGCTGAGTTATGCATTTTTTCCTATTTCATCCTAACACTAGTTCCTTCCTTTTCCTTCTTCTTGAAACAATATAAACCAGTGCTCATTTTGGTACACGGAATAGTGATACAGTGAGTTCTTAATAGCATCTGGCTTTATTAACTTTGTATAACCCAGACATTTGTTTTCTCTCATTCTACAAATGTCTGCTGAGAGCCTAAGGGCCAAAATGCAAAAAACACTGGTTTGTTGTGAAATAAATCACTTCAAACTGAGGACTAGAGGATATCTGGCTGTAAGGAAATATTTGACGTGTAGTAATTCAAGGTCTGCTCTGAAGAGGACTGAGTCATCTTTGTTGTGCTAATATAAAACCTGTGCTTTATGTAGTTCTACAGGTGAAGGTGTTACCTGCTGGATTGTCCTCATTAGCAATTTGAAAAGCGTTTCAATAAGATACAGTTTGAATATTAACTTACTACTGGAACACAGCACACATAAATCCACATATGTAAAGATTTCCTAACAGAAAAACTGTCTTGGTAATGTAGAATCATGAGTGTGAATATCACATCTCCTGTTAGCTGCCCTCCTCTTTTCTCCTTGAAATACCATGCCTACAAGCACTGCACTTCAAATTGCCTCTCATATGATTTTAACTCAGACCTACACATTTTCATGTTCTATACATGATGTGAAGATGTTGCACTGGCTCCCCACTAACGAGTGTGTGGAATATCTGTTGCTCACATTTGAGAAGGCATGAGACCTCCTTACCCCTTGGGCTGTTCCTGCTGCCAGTCTGTTCTCTGCTCTCATACCAGAGTTCACATTACAAATATTACACCAGGTGTTTTCTTCTCTGAGCTTTTATTCCCAGATTGCAAATACAATGCTGTTTTTGTAGCTCACTCAAGATCACTAATTCCATGAAAACACTGGACATTTCAACAAAAAGGTATAAAAAAGCCACCTACCACCAAAAACAAGCAATAAAATTTATTCAAAAAAAGAGACCGAGCAAAAAACTGCTACAAGGTAAGGACACTTTGGTACTTTACAATCCAGGATGAATGTTCTGCTCCTGAGCAATGCTTATGATCTGATAGAAAGGGTAAGTAAGGTATTACCAAAGCTACTAGTAAGTGTTTTCATGTCTTGGTTTCTTGGTAAGGTGGATATCAAGTATGCTGTTCTGATTTGTGCCCATGGGGTTGTTTGTCCTCTACATTGTATTTAGCAGCTTAAGGGGAAGAGTTGAACTATGATTCAGAAGAGTGGCCTCAATTAATGCAACAGATTGAAGGGTATTGTCTAGTCAGGCATTTTAATTTTTGTATAAGGAGAGAGTTTTAATTGTCAAGATTTTTGAATGCACTGATGTAAAACAAAGAGTTAATGAGTCAATAGTAAATGTGGCAGTGGCTTAACAAGATTCAACAGTAAACTGGATTATTTACTGCATAGAGGATAGGGTTGGACAAAGCTGAGACCTTTCCGTTGGGTCATGAGGTTCAGAAAGGACCCCCTGGAGTTCTAAACTCCTTCTTAAGGAGGAGTCTAGGTGCAGATGGATCCACTGCTAATCCCAGACTTGGTCAGTGGTTTATGACTAAAGGATTATATATGCACAACTGATCCTTTTTATCACTTAGGTAAGATTTCTAAGAAGTTTAGCATGTTATTAATCACTTACCAAGACTCTGTTGCAACAAGGAATCCCTCAGCCTCAAGGAGCACCTTGAGAGTCATTCATGCTCAAGGGAAGTTCCTGTGGTGCAATAGAACAGCTCAGGAGGCCCTGGACTCCACTATTCATGGAGTAAAAGAGAACAATTTACAATCAAACATGCATACCAACAAGACATCTAGGTCATCATTCCAGACAGCCCTTGGACACCGTTTGCTATCCATGCATGGAGAAGGAGGATGTCTCCTCTAAGGAGGCACTGCTCCACACCCTGTTGAGGATGTGGCAGCTTGTGTATTCTCTAATGCTTGATTGTAGCCTACCAAGCAGCTCCATTGGTTTCATTCTTCATATTAAATCAGAGCAAGCATTTCCAGTCTCTATAAAAAGTGCATTTTTACAACCACATCTTATTCAAGAATTCATCAGCAGCAGTTCTTTTGTTGAAATAATAAATTAATGCTCTACAGGACCTTCATAACTCATTATAGGCTGTCATTATGCTGCAGCTGCTAAACGCTTGCATGCCCAAATTTCATCTGCAAATGTCACATCTACCTTGTTCTCTCAGGGACTTTCATTATCAGAATTAAGTCTCTTTTTGGATACTCCAGTTTCCCATTCATTCAGATGTGGAAGACCAATTCCACGGTGTAACTCTGGTCACTGAACTTTATTTAATTTGGAATTACTGTCCTGTGAACAGATGGGCTACACACCTCTGGAGTAGTTCACTTGGTTGGTTTCTAGTTTTCACATTTGTACTTGTGCTGAAGATGCATAAGTATCCCATAAAGTAGATAGTTGCCTTGGCAGTCAAGTTCAAAGACTTAAATTTAAAGCAATTCAAGTATGTGAAAAATTCAACATCTTCCCACTGGTCTTCAATAAAATTCAGGTTCTTATTTAAACTTGTTGAATGTGGCTACTACATGCACAGATTGTGATGTTTTCCTTTCTCTTAACTTGAGTACTATTAGATCTACAGGAGCCAAATTGTCTCTTTTACTGCATTTCATTATGATTCAATACTTGAAATTGCTGAATTCTTATTAGATTTGATTTTCTTAATTAAAAAGATCTTTCTGGCAACAGAAACCCCTTCAGTCTTTCTTGTAAATGTGTCTTGCTGATGAGATAACTTGAGTAATATTTTCCTTTATGCCTTGTTTTTGTTTCATTTTAAGAAAGGTAATAATTGAAGCCTAATAACTTATATAACTTCCTGAAGCCTAGTAGCCTAATCACTGAGAATTCATAGGTCTGACTTGCTCACAACTCCAGAATTGAAAATTATAGCAGGAATCACTTTTTGTTTCATGTTACTATGACTATTTTAGATATAATTATTAAGATATTGCATGTCCTGGGCCAGGAGCTAGACTTGATGATCTCTTCCAATTCAGGATATTCTATGGGTGGGGGTCTTGGAAAATAAATTCATCAATTTATTCCGAATTGATTAAATATAATTGAGGTTCTATTCTTAATTTTAAAAGTATGGCATCCGTCTTTACATGCTGGTGAAAATGTAAGCAAGCCTGACAACACAATACTACATGAAAAAGAACTCCCTGCCGAAGTTATCTGTTTTGATACAGCAAAGAAAGGAAAGGTAAGTCAAGAACTCATTTAAATATGCTCAGATGTGTATTTTCATTGAGGTTTGCCTGTAGTTAGCATTAATGTGTAAAGATCAGTTTTCTTCCCACACTTGACAAGACTCATCCACTGTTTAGGCAATGGAAGACAACAATTTTCAAACCAAAATGAAACCTATAAAAAATCTATAGTAACAATTTATCTGAAGAGTGAACCTGCCACACATTCATTGCTTTGATTGCTGCAATATCACTCACACAAGTAACTCTATGAAACTACATATGCTCATACTAAAGAACAAATGCTATATGATCACCCTATAAATCAAAACAAAAGCTGTAAGTGAGTTGTGCTGGTTATTAAGACTGATGAAATGCAGCTTTATTTTACACAGAATGCACTGACAGAGGAGTTATTTCACAAAGTCTAAATACAGCATCTGTGGCTTTGGATACCCACAAACCAACATTCATATATCAGGCTTTGCTTATTGGGACAAGCATGTAATAGCCTACATTACCTAGTTAAAAACAGGTTAGCTTTCAAAACAATTTTGCTGTAGCTGTCACTGCTGATGCTCTTAATGACTCCATAATAGCTATTATCATTACCTTAGAGCTTTCAGGAATAAGTTAGTAACTGTTTGTTTTCATGTAAAATAGATAACACAGATCCCCAATCTTTTGCATTCTTCCTTCTCTCCAAAGTCCTGAAAACAATGCTAAAGCTTCGAGGGTGTTTGTACCCAGGAGAAACCTTTGTTCACTAAGTCCCCAAAAGATCTAGTGCCTTACTAAGATTTAAGTACGTGGCTGACAAAAATTTTTAAAAAAACCCGTCTCTTCCTGGTTTTAGATCTAATTTTGTGCAGACACACAGCATCTTCTGGGTAATGCAAATATCACATAACAAGAGTCCAGATTTTAGAAAAGAAGCTGTGTGAGTGTTCTTTCTCACAGTCCTACTGTTACCCTCTACAAATACATATTATTTCAATACACACTGACAGTTACATCAAAGAGGATGTCAAAACCCTCAGGAAAATTACTGCCCAGTGGTGTCCAGCTTTGCCAACTTATACAACTCATTAAAAACAGACAAACCAATCAAAACCAACTTCTCAAGTAGAACACATCAATCCTCAGTCCATTGCCATGCCCATATGGAAAGAGGTAACTCAGTAGCTGAGAGAAAGGTTATTCAATGGCACATGGTGTTCAAGCAGTGGTGAAAGTCCTTAGGGTTTGAGGGGTAAGCAAAAGTTTTTGGCAGAAAAGGGTAAACAAACCCATTTGGGGAATGGCTATTGTATTTTACTCTTTCAAAGGTGTTTTTTTTGTCCCTGTAGATCAAAGACTGGGAGACTGAAATAGTTCTGTACACAGAAAGCAATGCTCAAACAGAATGGAGTAAAGATTATATGAGCATCACCTTCATGCTTCAATTTCTTGGTCTACCACACCTGAATTTTTTTGAAGACCACTTGGAGAATGTTGAATTTTTTCACATACTTGAATTGGTTTACATTCAAGCCTTTGAAAGCTAGAACAACTATCCTCAAATAAATATTTCACTGTCTAATTTTGTAGCTACTTTGATAAGGCATTTTTATTGTTATTGTGGCAACATTGCAGGTATTCTTAGAAATACCATTTTAGTTAATAATTCATGCTGAGAACACAAAATAATTCATGCAGAGAACACAAAAAATATCCTCACTGTATACAAGTCCATTTTCCTCTTCATTCCAATCATTAGAAATTACTAAAGGATGTGTATTATTGCTTTTGAGGAAACATTTTCTTCAACCTTTCCTTCCCAAGTCAAAAACCTGTTGGAGTACACGGAGATCTTTTAACTTATTTACTCACCATGGGAAGGCTTCTTAGAAGGGAACCTGCTCCAGAATCGAGGTCCCAAAAAGTTGTTGGGATTAATGATGCGGCAGGCATTGTGCACAGCAGGTTACAAAAAAGGTGATGTAAGAGCAGAGCTATTACCCATCCTACAGAAATGTGGGAAAAAGCACTAACTCTTGCATTTGCTAGGAAACAGGGCTCAGACAGAAAGAGATGGTTTTTAATGGGGTCCAAAGTTAGACTCAGTTTAAAGTTTCACAGTTTTTCTTAATGCACTAATGATAATTCAAAAAGTCATTAGAAGATACATTTTATAAAGAAACAGCAGAGTCAACTCAAAAGACGCAGATGCATAATTTATGCTTCTTGGAACCAGAACTTTTCTTTTTTTTCCAGTTGATTGAAAGGGAACTATAATTCATGTGTATCAATTAAAATATCTATCACTGCATCCAAACTATTCCATAATTATTTTCTCTTTTGGTTTTTTGGGGTTTTTGTGTGTGTGTGTGGTTTTGGTTTTTTTGGGTTTTTTTTGTTTTTGTTTTCGTTTGTTTGTTTGTTTGTTTAATATGACAGCATATTGGATCCAGTTCATCCCTCATGGTCCTATGCTCCTCACTACAAGTTAAAACTTTTTAAAACTGCATAGAGTGTTTAATGGTTACTGTTCATTGCATTTCTGTTCACAATTTCACTGTGGTCGTGTGTTTATATATAATTATTCTTGGGCATACAAAACTATGCCTATGCCCAACAGAACTCTAATTCAGAAGACATGCCAAGCCATCACCTATGTGTGTAAGGGAAATTTTGAATCTTCTTTCCTGCAAATATATTACTGATGAAGAGAAATATAGCTGCTCTCTAACAGTAAGTGATCTCCATGTAGGTAATGCATAGCATTCTTACCAAAAAGATCTAAGTATCTTATTTGATTGAGAAATCTAATTTAATTATATTTAATAGAATGTTCAATTAATATATTTAATCTAATTTAAGTATATTTCATTTTATTATTGCCTGAATATAACAAAGTGAAGCTCCATCTTGGAGAGTTAAAAATGAAGTACTGAAAATACATGGAGAAAACAACTGATATGCCAATAATATTATGACAAAATGTATAAAGAGCAAATGACAGAAGGATTAATAAAGCCAGTTTTTCTCTAGAAAAGGGCTGTGTAGAAATAAGCCTGAAAGAGTTAGTCATGGCATGAATTAAAGCTTTTTTCTTTCTTCAGACTAGTAGACCTTTCAAAGTTTATTTCTATCATATAGAACGTGCTGTTTTGAATGTTTTGTAGCCAGTTTTCATGCTATCCTGGTGCTTCATACATATTGAGAAACAAATACTAATTAGTTAATTGCTTGTTGGTTTTATCAGAGTACAGTAGTACTAGTTTGCATGGCAACTGATATGCACAGATACTGATTTTCAGAAAATGTCTCATGTTCCCCGGAGTATTTCCTTTGTTTTGATATGGGGGAAATCAATTGTCTAACAGACCCCATAATTAATGCAACAAGCATTTTATAAGGAGTGGGAGGCTTCTACAGTCATTAAAAAAAAAAAAAAACTGTGTTAAACTATGTGGGAATTTTTCAGATAAACTATATTCCAATGTTAAAGCATTTTCTGAAATCTGTATTTACCTTGGGTAACATTTAATATCACAGTCCTTTTGCAGAAAACACTCTACAAAATTGAAACAATGCACACAGATAAAAAATAAAATAAGAATTATGCATGCAGTAGTGTACTTTTAGTCAATCTCTTTTGCTTTCTATAAGATGCAAAAGTAAAACTGCTCTCCACGTGTCCAGTAAAGGCTGGTAAGAATGCATTTCCATGCTTAACACATGTAGTATATAATACCCCAAGAAGATGAGAGCTTCTTGTTCAGATAATGAGCAGAGGGAGAACTTCATTTTCACAGGCAAAGATGATACACATGCCTTTTTTGCATGCTCCAAATAAGTTCCTGAGGACAGAGTTCATTCTGTCCTTGAAAACCACTAGATGAGGAACTCCAGCATGAGAACTGTGGTTTAAATCCAAACAGGAGTAGGATGGTTGTTGTGCAGCCTGGCCAGAACATAGCTTCTTCAAATTAAATTCCTGCATCTTCTGTCAGCAGAGGGAGTTTTATTGTTGATCTTAAACTGGCCTATAATGAAACTGAGACTTGGATGAAAAACTTAAAACCAAAACTCGATAGATCTACAATTAAACTGAAACAACAAAGATTTAGAAATAAAACAAATGCTGACATGAGTAATCTGATTATCAAACTGCTGTAAACAAGACAATCCTGATGCCAGGCTCAAGCACACATTTTATTCACCTGTCTGATACACACAACAGCTCTAGAGGCAGAAGTCACAGCCTGGGATTTCATAGTCACCCAACAAGAGACTAGAGAATTGCTGTACTTCAAATCCAGTGCTAAGAAGTGTCTTAACCCAAAGTTGCCTCAGACCATGTTGAAAAGCAAGTTTGAATTGCTGTATGTGGGGGCAAGTCTTGAACCCCAGGACCTCCTTTCTACTTAAAATAATTCCCCACTCATAGCATTTGTGTTGAAAAGGATGACCTGTATCAACACTCAAGTAAGAGGGTCATTTCCTATCGTGATCTTTGCTGGAGGTAAGGCTAACTGTTGTCAGTGGGGTGATATTCTTTTTAGCCTGGAAAGGAAAGGCAAGCATTTAAAGAATCAGAATTTAAGGGGCATGAGAAGGAGCGAAGAGTTTTCATTTATGGTTCTAGACTTTATTCTGTATGTTTATCTTTGTTCTTTATGCTGAACTTGCTTCAAGCACGTTCATGCTGCTCTATTCTTTGTGGTACATGATAAGGAAAAACAATTAATGTCAGAAGTGCCAGTTAACTTCACGTTTCATTTGAAAAATGTATAGCTGATCTCTTGGCATGCAAACAATATACAGCACTTCATTTCCAGCCCCCACTTCATATGCTGTCTTACAAGCCTAACAGAAACTCTCTCTTGCCCTCTTATGGAAAATGATATCAAAATAAATGGCTTGTCATTAATTTACATCTAAAATCAAGAGCTGTTTTTTCACTCATAATACTTCTTAAGTTTTAAAAATTCAGGAATGATAGTACAGCTACCACAAAACTTCAGAGCACAGTTCTTTTATACTCATCTAGGGACCAGCACCACATTCTTGTTAGGAAGAACTTATAACTCTTGGTAAAGCTCTTATTAAGCTGATTGTATCTTGACCCAGGAGTTTTATTGAGTTTCCTCTTCCTTCTTCCTCCCCACACACTGCTGGGACTGGGGGAGTGAACAGCTGTGTAGGTGCCCAGCTGCAGTCTGGGATCAACTCAAAACAGTTCTTTGCGGCTGAAATTGGCCATTTTTATGTCAAAAACCCCGGGTCAATTCCAAAGTCTGCTCAAAAAGAAAATAAGAAAAAAACAAATTCCTGTGTTTGCTTTGTATATTGACTATGAATAAGGGATATTATAGTGTGGAGAAAAATACTCTTATCTCCCTCCAACCAATTTATATTTAAATAAAACTATTTTAAGATATATGAGTTACAGCTACCCCCTGAAATTACTAATTGCTAAGATAAATTAGTTCTTTCATGAATAAAGTGATAAAGTGATAAGTTTTCCCTGTTTATTGCCATCTATTTCCAGTATCAGCTTGAACACTAGCTTCAAAGCAAATAAATGATTTTCATTAGAACATCTTCCCTTTAATGTACTATAAATTCAATTAATAATATGGAAGATTTTCTATATTTCATCACAGAAAATCTTTTTCCTTTTTGTGTAAAACTGGTGAATAGAAAACAGTTGTTTTTTAAAAAAATATAAGAACAGGTTCAAAGCTGATTCAAACCCAAGCTGGACATTTTTTTATTTTGAAAAGTTAATGTTAGCTGTCCTTTTTTCTCAGCCAATTTATTTCTCTACCTTCCAACTAAATTCTGATTAACTTACAATGTTACTATCCATTTGCACCACCTACATTTTGTCAAGAACAGCACTGAGATACCATAATATAACATGAGCACTAATCTTAAAAAGAAACACCAGATGTTTAACAAACACTTCATTACAAAATACCAAGGGTATTTTCAAGCTGTGGACTGTCTGAGATGATTGAATCTGTTTTCCAAATCTTAAACTAATTTAATTTCTCATTACACTACCCATATTTGTCTATCAGATTCCTTCATTTACAAGAAAGGATCCTTTTGGATTCTGTCCTCTCCAAATACTGGATTGTTTGGGTTTTTTTCTCTTTTTTTCTGTTTTTTTAAACAAAGACTGTTGTTTTTTTGACTAGTTGGGCTGATGAAATAGTCCTTAGATTAAGCATAAGCAGTTTTCCTAATGCTTTGCATTTCACATTTCATATCAAAATTTCAGAATAACTGAAGCCATAAACCCTGAGGGAAAGATCAGCAGTCCCACTGTGCAGGGTGGGCCGCAGCAGTTCTCGTAGCCCAGTAGTCCCTCTGTTACAACAGACCCTCCAAAGTGCACCCAGGGGAGCTGCTGCATTAAGGCTATTGAATTCTGCCAGAAAACAAACCCCTGAGCATTCCAGCTGTACTCAGACCTGAGGAGGGCTGTGTGTGGCTTGGCTTCATTTCTATTTATGGTCAATTCTACTTTAGCAGCCTGTTTGAGTTCAGTAAGAAGTTGCACAAGTGCTGATTGACAAATAATGCAGGGTCGTGGCTCAGCCCCAGCAGGCAAACAAGCACCACACAGCCACTTGCTCACTCCCTCACCAGTGGGATGGGAGAGACACCTGGAAAGTAGGAAAACCTGTGGGTTGAGATAAAGGCAATTTAACAGGTAAAGCAAAAGCTGGGCATGCAAGCAAAACAAGCAATTCATTCTCCATTTCCCATTGTGTAATGGTTACCGGGGAGGACAAACACCATCATTTTGAACATCTCCCTTTTCCTTCTTTTCCTGTGTTTATTTCCTGAGCATGATGCCATATGGCATGGAGTATGCCTTTGGTCAGATGGGGTCAGCTGCCCTGGATGTGTCCTCTCCCATCATCTTGTGCACCCCAAGTCTCTGCTGGTGGACAGCACAAGAAGCAGAAAGGGCCTTGGATCTCTGCAAGCCCCATTCAGCAAAACCAAAAACATCTGTATACTATCAACAGTGTTTCCAGCACAAATTCAAAACACAGTTCCTAGCCAGCTGCTGTAAAGAAAATTAACCCTACCCCAGCCAAAACCTGCACATGTATCTGTCTTACCAATCTGGCAGTGGTCTGGCTAAGTACAGTAAGAACTTGCATCCTGTAGATTCATAAAAAAGAATGGTTTATTGAAGAAACAGGAAAGCAAATTCAGAATTGCTAGTGATAAATGAGCTAACTAGAGAGGGTTAATATGTATTGCTGTGGGAGGTATAGTAACAGACATCTATTGTGCTGTATCTGTACAAATTAATTTTCCCAGGCCTACTCCAATGCCATTGGATATGCAAAACTCACCAAAAGGCGTTCCTACAGTGGAGGAGGACAGATGCAGTCCACCTACTGATCCTGAGAAAACAGACACTCCCTTGTCTTGCTTTTTGCCCTGCAACCTCCCTTCCTTTTCTAGTACAGATTTTTTTGGCCCTTCCCAACTGGATGGAACAACCACATGTTATAGGTGGGGTTTGGTGACTTTGGTCAAACATGTTTTACGTGTCTCATTTTGTTCCTTGTTTGCACTGGGAGGGGTGTGAAATTTAATATGCAAATAGTCCTTAATGATCATCTTGGTTACTTTCAGTCTGAATTTATAGCTGATATAAGAGGTAAAATAAACACTTCGGTCCTCCTCCACCCACTGAGACAGCAGTAAAGGCTGCCTCAACAGAGTCTTTGTGCACATCCCTGTCTTCTTAAATGATCAGATTTGAACAAGTCTTGTTTTTTCAGGATGAAGGAAGGGTGAGGCCAATAGCTGGTACAGAGCCATGGGTGCTCCTCTGTGCTTCACTGAACCAACACTGGGCTCCCTCCACTTCCCTCTAGACATCATTCCATTGTCCAGCCTTTCTTGAGCCAGATGCAAGATAACTGAGGGGTCCAGCTCATGGTTTTCTCAATCAGCCCAATCAATTCACCACCAGCTTAAGGCAGCTCTGTAGCAAGTCTGAAAATTTACCACAGGGGTCCAGAAAACAATTGTTTCTCTGAGAGACCTCTTATGAGCTGCACACGTTTCTCACTTTGCCAAATGCTATCTAAATGTGCCTGAATAAACCAGAATTATCACAAGTGGTAGATATAAAATACTGCAAATCTAATTCAAGGAATCTGCTTGGATCCCAAGTGGCCATGCCGTTTATTGATTAAAAAGACCAGGGGGGTTATACAAATAAGTGAATGCACAGCATGAAATTTCTATCCTTTAAACATTTAGGTCAGTCATTTATTAAATATGGATATTATGCTATTTCTCTTCTAGTGAAGAAGCCTAAGGAAAAAGTCTGATCATATTCTACTCTAACTGGACACTTTTCTGTATTTTTTGAGTGGAACACAATCTATTAAATGAGCTAAGAAATAATTGTTGCTGAAAAGTAACCCTACCTCATAAAAGACAACTTTTTGAAAGGAACTGGCATGTAATTGTATGTGAATAACATTCTTTGTTAAAAATAGTTGCAGTTTTGTTTGTTTGAAACTTTTTTGTTATTTCTTTACATTATTTCTTGTAAATATAAACAAATCTATGGAAAACTGCTACTTGTTGCTTTCAGTGTATTGCACAAAGAGATGACTCCATAGGGAACAATTCAAGTTAGTATATTTCTGAATCAAAATGTGCATAACTCAAATCCACATTTTGAAAAACATGAGCTTCCCTTTTGCAGATCTAAAAAGAAAACAGTTAAAAGCATGAAAACTGACAACGATTATATTGGTTCAATTACAGAGGCAGCAACTGTCTTTTCACTCATCTATGTAATTGCCATACCATGGCTGTTTTCTAGGAAGTGATTTCAAATGGCTCATGTTAAATTAAAGCAAAACTGCCACCTCCTGAAGATCTGCACTAAATCTTATCAATAAGGAAAGCATCATCTATGGTCAGAGGAGCATAATGCTTTGCTTGTGAAGAAAAACTTCCTTGCCCCTTACAATCCTCTCTAGCAATGTGTCTTCATATTGTAGAACACAGTAGGGACAAAAGCCAATTAATTCTCTTTGTACAACTGCATTTTCCAGGGCTTCTGTTCTGAGAAGCTCTTGCTTAGTGTGCTTTCAGTGCATTATTTGTAATGCAAATACTTGCAACTTAAGAGCAGTGGAAAACTGTATAAATTTCCCAACATGTGAGAAATTAGCAAGTGTTACATTGCTGTTTGATATGCAGCACACAGTCAAATTTACATTCCTAAGTTTTAGGTTGAAATAAAAAGCATACTCATGATCTTTGAAAATAAGAAAGTAAAAGATTTAGAGAGAAAACCAGAGGCACCTCACATTCTTTTTGAACTACATTTTACATTAAATTGTTTTCTGAAGATTAGAAGTGGGAAAATTGTAGGATTTATTCTACTTGGATGCTGAATCTATAAGTGAATTGGTATGTGAGCTTTGTAGGAGCCCAGTTTTCAATCATATTAAATGTAAATGCCTTTAATTGTTACAAATTTGCCAATTTTTGTTTATAAGGCTATACAATGATCTGCATATAATACTATAAATGTCATTTGCCAAAGAGGATTGTATACTTACAGGAAGAAAATAAGATATCCAGGAAAATTGGGAAGACACAACTCAGAGAATGAGAATACAACCAGGAATACATTATATATACATTATATATATATATATATATATATATATATAAAATATTTTTATTATATTTCCATTTTTTTGTAAGGTACTACTATCTTTTTGTAGGTACTACTACTAATGATAGACACAGGAAAAGCAGGAGCTGCGGCCAAAAAGAGAGCTAAAATCTGTGGTAAAAAGGGGGCTGGGAGAAGGCAAAGAAAATCTTCAGCATGGTCTGAAGCCATTGCACACAGAGAATTGAAGAGGTTGATACTTAGTCTTGAATTCTGCCTGTGCTCTGAGTTAGCCTGGCATCAGGAACACGACTGCAGGTGCCTGGTTGTTAAAAGGCTCCAGAGCATCAGTCTCACTGTAGGAAGCTTGGTAATAAGGGTAACATCTTGAGGTTTGAAAATTTAAGCAGTATAGCACAACTAATTCTGACACCAGTTTCAAGTGTGGTGTTTACTTTGTGGTATATTTACTTTGCATGATGCAGATGGGGTTATTTAATCAGTATGTAGCTGGAATTACTCCCATAATATAGAATGGAAAATGTACTGTTTTACAGAACATTTCACACCTGTAATAGTCTGTTAAAACACTATTAAATGTTCCTTAATTGTTTGACAGGCATAGGCAGGTAAGCAACTATCTTCTGTAGCTGACAGCAACCCATGCACAGGCCTGCCAAATATGACCCAAGAAAACAGGCATTATCCAGAATTACAGTATCTACACTATCAGTATTAAGTGTTAGCTCCTGAATAGAAAACAGAACAATAAGTAAGAAAACCTCCTGCCAAAGGGAAGTGAAATCTTCTCCCATGAAGCAAAACTGGGGTGTGCACGTGTGTTTGTTTAAAGACAAATTAAATGGTACCTTTGGCTTTAATCATACAGGCATTTTCAGCAAAATCAAAAAATGTGGTGAAAACTGATCTGGAACAAAATATTATACCTTTGCTGGCTAGAAAGATAAGTTCAGGAGGTTTAAATAAGAATCATCGGAAAAAAATTCCCTGACAGAATAGGCAAAACACATATGAATGAATAAAGTTTATAAGCCTGTATGTTGGCAGTGAGAGACAGAACCCATATCAAAAGAAGCAGAAGGCTGTTACCCTGTATGCTAACTATTTCTATGAAAACTTGAGGGTTTCTCTGTTGTTGCTCATAATTTTTCAAGTGAAACTCAGTCAAAGAGGTAAACTGCAGTGAGGTAAAGAGAACAACTTTTCATCCATTTGTGAGAGAAAACATCAGAACAATGTTATTTTGATCTGCCACGAGAATGATTTTCACTCTGTGGATGCAAAGATGATTTTACAGCACTGTATGATACGCAGCCTCCTGGTATACACGAGGGTTCTTCACATAGCTGGCCAAATAAAGAGGCCTTCTTTCTGAAATGGTTATATCACTGTTTCAGAGCAAAATGCATTAAATAAAATGGAAATTACAGTTGACAATTCTACTCAAGTCATGGTGAAATATTTTTGACATGATTAGCTATCAGAAAAGTGCTGTACCTGGACATGACTAATCATCATGATTATCTTTCTCTTACTTGATAGAATATACTGTGAGGCATGTTTGCAAAACCCTTACTCCCTTATTTAAATATTTCAGCACTATGTCACTGACAATTTAAGTAAACCTAAGCAAAATTTTAAAGATTATATTTTTCAGAGAGACAATACCATTTCATTATGCTTGCAAAATTAAGGTGAATTTTAAGGGCAAAATAAATGCAAGGTATGCACTGGGTGGAAACTGCTGTTCTTCAGAGTTTTTACTCTGATATTTGTATTTCAGAGCAGAACTTAATATCTAAAGCCCTTATATTTGTTGCCTGGTTTTCTTTCAAAATTTCCCCTGGAATGAAGGTAATTGGTAGTCCAGGTTTTCCTGTTCCAAAGCATTGGAAAAAAACTGGGGAAAGGGGATCTCAGAATGGTTATTTCTTGTTCAAAATTACTTTTAACAAATGGTAGTGGACTTTGTCTCATACTTAGGAGCTGGGGGGAGACAGTACCTATTCTGAGTCCGAAAGACTCTGAGCCAGAGCTCATTCTAAGACCTGTACAGCTCCTCTCAGGTGACTGATCACTCAAGGGATCCCACTCTGCTCAGCCATAATGATGCCACATCTGGAGTGCTGAGTGCACTTCTGGGCTCCTCAGCAAAAGAGGGACGTGGAGCTTCTGGAGCAGGTCCAGGGAGGGCAACAAAGATGATTATGGAACTGGAGCATCTCTCTTACGAGGAAAGCCTGAGGGAACTGGACCTGTTCAGCCTCAAGAAGAGACAGCCGAGGGGGGACCTCATTGATGGATGGAGCTCTGCTCAGTAGTGAGGACAAGAGGCAATGGACAGAAACTGATGCACAGGAAGTTCCATCTGAACATGAGGAATGACTTCTTTACTGTGGGGGTGAGTGAGCAGTGGAACAGATTGCCCAGAAAGGTTGTGGAGTCTCCCTCACTGCAGATATTCAAGAACCGGCTGGATGCAGTGCTGTGCCCTGTGCTCTGGGATGACCCTGCTTGAGGGAGGCTGGACTAGATGACCCACTGTGGTCCCTTCCAATTCAGAAAAGGAATGTTCCAAAGCTCTCAGGGGATGACTCTCACCACTCCTCCTCTCCTGTCCCATCTTGTCCAAGCTGCACGTACTGCTGTCCTGGTACTGTCAGTGCTGCTGGCACCTCAGCCTTGCAGGAGCTCCCACTATGATCAGGGCGTTGAGCTCTTGCACAAGGCCTGATAACAGGTTGTTGAAACTGGAGAGGAAGTGCAGAGCAGGCCAGAGGCAGAGAAGGGGGAAGCAGGGAGGATCATGCACCCCACGGTATTTTGCTGAAGGGGAGCCATCCATTTCCTTTCCAGTGGAGGTGTGCACAGTGTTCACAGACAGTGAGCGTCTCACTTGTCAGTGTTTTCTCAGTGAGTTGTAAAATCATTAACTGTGTGTCAAGAATAGTGACTTTTATAATGCCACTCACATTTCTGGGTGTAAGTTTGTCTTTGATAGTTTCATATCAACACCTCAATTACATGAATGCCCATTATATTTAAGGCTATAACCTGGACATGTAGAATTCCAGCCAGCCACAATTTTCTGTACATTTCAGGTCAGAAGATAATATACTATTGGGAAAAAAAATACAACCTTGTAAAGATAAGAGTTTTTTTTTTTTTCTTTCATTACTCCACAGAGAATAAGGATTTTTTAATTATTTTTTTTACAAGTAAGCATGAGGCTGAAAGGTGGCCTTTAGACTAACAAAGCACTGATATAACTCCTGGAAGAGTTCCCAATGCTTCCTTATTGGCTACTACAGTATATAAAAATCTAATGAACCACAAAATGATGATGGATAAATCCAGTCTGCTCAGACTGGCTTCTGGACACTGGAATATTATAAGTGCTCATCATGCTCATCATAGTCATTATGAAGATCATAATAGGTGGAGAATAGCATGATTATGAGATTATTGAATTCCACTTTACTGTTTCTGGATTCAACAAAGGCTTTTCTGTTTTTACATGTTTCATTTTCAGATGTTTTCCTTTATTACAGATTTTAATTAAAGTATTCTCATCTAGATATAAAATTAACTTGAATATAAATACATTGTCATTAAATATGTATAAATATCAGTATATATATTAATATATTTTTATCTAATTAATATAATAAAATCAATTATAAATACTGTTATATTTCTGGGATTTCTATTACACAGTATCTGGACTGCTAATGTTACAGGCACTTTATTTTTGCTTACTATGTCAAATGCTGATATCATCTTGTCCTTAAGAACTCAATTTGCTGGATTTCTATCTTTTTTTAGTGTTATAGACATCTTGTACACTGCCAAATATTTGTACCAACGCAAATAATATTTTATTTTACTACAGATCAGAATGTTGGACTGCAGGGTTCTGCTACATGCAAAGCTTTATACCTCAGCTATTGCAGAGATTACTTTGCCAACACTGTGGCTCTCTACCCAACATTTTGAAGGAGTGTAGGATGAGAGATATGAATGTTAAAACAATCTTTTGAGTTTTTTTCCTTGGCTGCTTCTACCCAGATGAAAATATGTCAAGAGTTACAGCATTTTTGCCTCTGTCTTCCACACTGCTTCAGTTCTATGGTGCAATGACTGCCATTGTAACAGGGCAGTCCACCTGGTACCTAAACCATGTGTGCACACACTAACATGAATTTTCAGCCTTAGCATTGATTTCTAGCTAATCTGTATCACAGCATAACACACACAGTGGCAAGAGAAAAGGATTAAAGACCAGCAGAAATGTTATCATGATCTCCAGCTGTATCCTTCATTGAGTACCCTGTAGGTGTTCAATCGAAGCTACAGTTCACCTTCCTCCTCAGAAAAAGTCACTTCATATATTTACATGGCATCCATTTGGTAATTAGCACATTTTTAGTTATACTTCTTAACCTAATTTTTAGACATTTACACACAGAATGAGGTTGTGATGTTTCCCATATTCAAAAAGTATTTATGTTTTGGAGAGGCTGAAGTGCATCAGATCCTCCTGTAAACAGCCAGAATAGTTTCCCAGTCATCAAAAGATCTGCAGCATTTATCAGTTACATTTTTAGCAGCTCAACCAGATGTGAATAAATTTAGTCTCTTGTATTAAATTTGTATAGAGGATTACAGAGGACCCTATGTCAAACTAGTCTATTTTCCTTATTCATTCGCTTTAGATAACAGATTTTCTAACTCAGAGTTTCCTAGGGAAAATTTCATAGGATTTTTTTTCCTTCATGGACTAAATAGTCTAGGCCTGATAGTTACTGTCACATGAACAGAAATATTTCTTCTGCCACATGAACAGAAATATTTCTTCCAGATACATCTTAAACAGAGATATTTTAAGGACTGCCATTGCCTATGCAGAGTTTTAAGAGCACTTTTTACATTCAGTAATGTGAAAAGCAGCCATTACTTTCAAATTCTTATCAGTGATCAGCACCACTGCCATTATAAACCTCACTTATATTCATTAATGCTCTACTTGGCTTGTGCTGGCTACTGTAATGGGCACTCATATTCTGTTTAAAACACAATTCCTTGTTATATTCAAATCTCTGCAACATATGGTACCAAACTAAATGTGTGTTCTGTTATTGGACTAATCATGTACGGGAGGACACCTGCAAAAAGTTCTTGTCTGAAAGCTCATCCTGTGATAATACCCCAAAATATTTTCCACCACAAGACAATTGCTGAAATTGGAACTGGGCAAGATAAAACCTTTTAAAAATACTTATTTTAATGGCATTTTTAAGGGAAAAAAAATCAGGAAGAAATTTCACAGTACCATTCCACAGACCTGTGACTTCATCTTTTTGTATGCATATATATAACACACATAAAAATGCAATGAATGGCATTGAGCCTGGGGGCGGGGGGGAGGGATGGGCAATGCGATGTGTAGGGAAAGAAGGAGAGATTTCCCCAAGGCTGTAAATAACCACAACAGCCCCAAAACCCAAAAAGGAGTCCCAGTCAGGCCAGCCAGTATAAACACCTGGTGATATAATAACAAATAAACAAAAAAAACCTTACCAAAAACCCAAAACCACATTAAATGTGTTAAAATGTGTGGCCATCCTTTCTTTTTTTAAAGGAGTAACACATGTGAATACAGGTACCTACTGCTGGTAGTTCACTCAAAAGATTACTCTACATTAAGTAAATATTATCCCCATGTGGGCAAATGACTTCATATCATCTTGTTTACTTTTACTAGCAAGAGCTGAGTGAGGCAAATACGTGGTCTGTGAGAAAAAATTCCTACCAAAAAATATTGACTACTCCAATGAATTTACTATTTCCATTTCAACCAACTGAAATCCTAGCACAGTATTTGCTCCCTTTCTTTGACATTTTGGAAGCCAGATATTTGTGCTTCTTTTTATCATTTTTGCCTGCTAAAGTGAGAAATTTTGTCAAAATTTAGAAGGCTCAAAACAAGTACTATCTGAGATAGTTAATTCAAATTTCTGTAACTCAAAACAGCCTGGCTCTCAGATGATGCAGATGGTATGGAGGAGGAGAAGGATCGTTTTGGCTACAGAATCACATTTAATCCATTTTTTCCCTTCTAGCATAATCACATAATCAAGTGATGGCACAAGACTCTTGAGGCTACTGCTCTGTCCCTGTTCTTCCCTTTTTTAGCTCACTGTAGTGTGGGTGTGAGTGTGCAAGGGTTTTCCCTTGGGAATGACTCTAGCAGAGAGGATGAACAAAGGGAATTCAAAGGGAAGGCAGAGGGTCACAGAAGGACAGACGGACACTCCATCAATCTCCACAGAGAGGCCACAGTTTCTGGATTTCCTGCTGAAGTACAGCCACTTTTCTCCCCAAAGCACAGGCATACAAGGTTAGCATCCTATGCTTTTGATACTGCCAGAACTAGGATTTCCAGCAGTAATGAAAGGAATAAAGAGGATACCAAGGTAACTGGAAAAATTCAAAACCAGCCCATCCGATTGTCAGCCATGTGAACTCATTCAGCTGTATTTCATGTTGACCACAACCCCACCACTCCTCAACTTGTTTCTCTGTTCTCCCTGTCATAATGTTAACCATGCTTTGAAAACTCAGTGGATGCCTCCCTTGAAACTGATAATCTTTTGTTTTCATTTAATATTCTTGAATCTAATAAAAGTGATAGATACATAAGAGAATTATTAATTGCTTGACAGTTAATTCACAGATCAATTTAAAACCACAGAGTGACACCAACCACTACTGCAGTAGGCAATAAAAGTAGGCAAAATATTGTATTTTCATCAAATCTATTAATCATAATAATTATTCACAAACTGCATTGCCATGGAGACAATCCTCCTAAAATCACCTGAATTAATGAGGTTGGTAATTAACTTTATTTATCTCATTTCAAACTGGTCCTTAGGTTTTGACATTTACTGATTGGATTCTGCAACCTTTATATCATTTACTTTGGAGTAATTTGTAACCAACTTTGCACAACCCTCTGACAATTTTGCTGAGCAACCACAGATGACAGAAAATCTTTTTCTTGCAAGACATTCTTGAGAGAAATAGATGCATAGGTGTATATATAGCCAGCTTACTCAGGATATGCATCACTATTGACATTTTATCAGAGTTAATAGGAAAAAAAAAAGCCACCAACATAACAAACGCCACCAGAATTACGATCAGTGTTGACAGTTGGTTTTCTGATGATACAGACCATCTTGGGAAATACCAACTATCTTTAAGTACCCCTCCAAAAAAAACAATACATGGCATATGCAACTAGAAAACTCAGTTGTTGAAAAGCTCTTATCCAAGGCAAAGGAAGGCAGATGCTGCATCTGTTAAATGCAATAGTCTAACTGGCATAAAGTTGCAAGGATTTTCTAGCCACCACCATGTATATTTATGAGAAAAAAATCTTTAACCCAATGCACATTGCAGCTGGTGGAAGAGAAGCTGTTTAGGAACTTTTCCATGGGTTCTCTTTATGCAAGAACATTTGCAGCCCAGAGCACTGACAGTAGTGGTAGTGAGTGCCAAATTATTAATATAGACCCAAGAAAAGAAGAGTACTATTATGACTTTCTAACCCACAGACACAGATTATTTCTGTCTTCCAACAAGTTCAGACTTTCAGCTGTTGACCTATATGTTAAAATCCTCTAAGAGGAAATTTTGTACGTTGTACTTTATTTTATGTCTCATGAACCCATGATGGGCTAGAACCTAAGTTCTATCTTGAGCTTAAGTTGTTAAATCAAGTGAGATATCTTCAAAACACTTTGACAGTAGAGCTGTTTACAAGCTAAGTAATAACTTTCTTTTTCAAGCACTTTTATAACTCCATACTATTAATGCATAAGGTTTTTAAAATGCTACATGTAAAACCAAATGCTATATGTGAAACCAAATGCTACATTCAAAACTCCTGCATGAATATCACAATTTTAAAGCAATAACAAATTTATACAAAATAACTGTTTCTGTGGTTCACTTCTCTTGAAACATTCCAGAAATTTGAAATTTGTATTCTTTTGATAATAGGGAAAAGCTTTCTACTTCAGCTGTATAAAAAATTCAAGAAATAGGGAATGTTGGAAGGTACACCTTGTCTCCTATGGTCACTCTTAAAGAATTAATAAAATGTATATTTGCATAAATGGCTTGTTTTATAGGAGTTTGCATATAACCCAAGAGTGTTTATTTATGGTTATCAACTTCAAACTTAATCCTCGGTGACTGCAATGTTAAATTGGAGTGCTACCGTGCATGGCTGCTAAAATGCAAAACCAAATGTGCATTTGGTTATAAATTTTACATCTTCTAGTAAAAAGCAAAAAACCAGCCTTCTCATTCCCAAAATCGTAGGAACTTTTTGATCTATTGTTTGCTTAGAATTCCTCATTATTTGCCGGAGTGTTTTTGATAAATATTTGGTCAAGGATGAAATTCCCACAATGAGTATCTGCAGCAGAGTTGAGAATGCATCAGCTTCCATCTGCCAAAGCTGAACATATTTCCAGATAGCTTTGGCCAAAACAATAGTGCAGATCTAAGCACTAGAATGGGGTAGTTGATAGCAGCACTGCTAATAACACCCTTCCCTCACTTCTGCCCAAGACACATAGACTAATATCTTATCCCCCCAATCCAATATGCAGGAATAACTTTATGGAAGTTGAGACAAAAATGCTGTCTAATGAGGTGGTTACAATTGGCTCATTGCAGCCAAAATTATTTCATAGTGATGCAGTTTGCAGGACTACCAGACATCTGCACACAAAGAAGGGACCTCTGGATGGAACTCCCTGGCCCACTAGCTTCCTAAGTTGTCATACATGCTATAGAATGTGTATTTAAATATTAACTACTTGTAAGCACTTTGCCAGAAGGGACTTCTAGGTTAAATTGCTCATGAGACAACTCATAGCCCAAGAGTACCCAAGGATCTGGAAACTAACTCAATAACATCAGATTCTGGAAATCTCACTTGGTCATTTCATCAGTCATTCTCACTGAGAGAGGTTTATCTCCCCATTAACATAAAATTAACAACAAAAACATTTATAATAAATCTGTCCTACTGCAAAGTCTCTACTAATACCATTTTAAGCCAGGAAACTGATCCTAAAAATTCACTATTGTTTCTGAAGTGAACAGCAAGTTTATCTGAATGAAGCCCACTTATGTCATACATAGACTGTTCCTAAGGGCATTATCTGGTTTCTAGGCTGGGTGGCACATACAGACATTCTGTATCTCTACCCAGTAAAGTGCTCTAAACTGTTTGGCAAGCCAAGTTATGCCTTCTCACATACATCTGCCAGTTCCCACATAGTAAGCATCATCTGCACTAAGCCAAGATGGTAAATCAAAATAATTCCCTTGCAAGATTCTGGAACATCATTTAGGACAGCTGCCATCCAGCAAATTCTAAAATACAGAAATCAGTGGTATTAAAGCCCTGGCAAGCCTTTCATTACTGACACAAGTAATGATGGTAGGTTCATAGCTAATCAAATCTCTCTGCCAAAAAGCTAACTAAAATGAAAGTAGGGCCATTTGGCAAGTTAAAAAAAAATTACCTAAGCACTAGCTGAAAATTGTTCAACCATGCTACATGAAACTTGGAGTGAAGATGGGAACAGTCCAACTGTGGTTGTTCTGAAAAACACTAACCTAAAGGAGTAATGAAAAGTAAAAGACATTGAATATAGTAGGTGCTTTCAAAAAAAAAAAAAAAAAAAAGAAAAAAAGAAAAAAACCCACTGGCTATGTAATGTATCATTTATGTGTTTTTCTTACCATAAATCTATACACCAAGGGAATGCACTTCGTGATCTGTAACCTGTATGAATTTTAAGATTCTAAAAGAAAAAGGTATTTTTCTCAGGGCCCCATGTCCATTAATATCCAAATAAATAAAGATAAATCTTTTAATTTCTTCTCAAAGACAGATGAAATATAACCCTGATTTTCAGCAGGCTGAAGGGTCAAGTGAGGTTTTACTGTGAATTTCTAAAGGGTTTTGGTGTTGTACACCTCTAGCTTTAATTGCTGAAATTTCTTTCTGTCTTTGTTACTAAATGATATTTGCTATAGTTTGTTGCTCTGAGTTCTGTCTGTGATTTTCCTACTAAATATGGGTTGAGAAGGACTTGATTCAACAGATTAAAGCAAACTTGTTATCCATAATGACTCTTAGATTAGTTTAAAAAATTATTCCAGTTCACCTTTTGCATTCAGTGCATTTTTTGTACAGATATTCAGATCACATCTCCCAAGCAGGAAATATATAGGAGATGGAATTCCTCACAGAAGAGTGTCTTATCTGCAGCAACAGACAAACAGAGGAAATGCCAGGTTTTGCCATGTCTTGCATTCCCAAGACACCAGGGCATTTAAGATAGAAGCCTGGATGCTGGCTCCCAGACAGCCTGACTCCTGTCACAAAGGAATGCTTCCTGGCTTGTAAGCTTCTTCTCCCTCCTTTGTTTCTATCTCGTCCATTACATCAGAGAGAAAAACCATCTTGTTCCTTTTTAGTATCCCTCTGAGTTGTCTCAATCACTTCTACAGGATCCAGGGAATCCGGGTGTGTTTTAGTATGCTTCTAGTATGAACTTTTCATAAAGGTTGTTTTGAAAATTGTCTTGTTTTTAATATTCCCTACAAGCATTCTTTCTCACTGTGATGACTTGCTTTGCTAGTTTAAATAAATTTGACTTTTTATGTTATAAGGTAATCTAGCAGCTATTTTCAAAAGTAAATATAGGGCACCAGATATTTGCCCAAAAAAAAGACATTTTTCTTCTTATTCATGAAAGAATAAGAACATTTGTTTTATAGAAAAAGAAGAACATGAGAATGCAAATATTTGTTTGATTTTTGCCCTGCTTTGGGCCATAAAGAAATGGCTTGATCTTATTATTCCTGATACAATACGTACTGAGTTATACAGCCTTATTATTACTGGATAAAATATATTGCATTATTATCATATATCCTAGATCTTTATTGAAAGCTCTCACTTGTCTTTCATCCATATAGACTAATTGGAGTTTGTTCAGTAATACTTCCTTAAAGAATTTAAAGGCAAACATTATAGCAGGGCCTGAGACTTTACAAGAATATTCTTCCCTCCAAACTAAAGGGGAATCTGTGTAAAAACATAAGTTAGACAGAAATGCATGCACCAAGTTTTGCTTGCAAAATTCCTACACAGTGCCAACAGTGATAATAAATATGTGCAGATGTTAATGCCTTATAAAAGTCAAGTTACAAAACCTGTAAACTCACTCAGTGTAAATGGAGGGAAGAAAAAACTGCTTTGAATAAATATGAATGTGATAGCCACATGGGGCAAAAAAGAAACAGCACAAAGAATTAGCAAAAGTTCTGTCAAAGACAAACCTTCAGCAATTGCAGTAGAACCTGTGAAATCAACCTAACGTGAAGTACCTTCAAATACTTTTGTATTTTCCATGTCTTTTTGACGCAACAAATGCATAAAGTACTTGCACATGTGAAAGCATAAAATTTTGATAGATTTAATATCTTTGTCTAGAAATCTTTAGGATATGAAACAAGAGAAGATACTACAATTGGACAATTGGACTACTACCTTATTTTTTTCAAGTATTCATATCACAAATAAGACCTAGGAGCTTCAGCCTGCAAAACTGATATTTTTCTACACATTAGAGCATTACTTCAAAACATTCTAGTTTTAGGATCTGTTTCTTTTGGTGTGGTTTAGGGGGGTTTAGGTCAAAATAATACAGATCAAAAAAGTATGCTGATCCACAAAGTGCAGCAGGAGCTCCACATTTTTGAATAAAAGAATTCACATTATCACCCAAATTTAGAGTCCTCCAGATTCTGTGCTTGCATTCAGTGCTTTCCAATCTGTGCAATGCCCCACTCACATTTTCCTTACACGTTTTTATGCACTGTTTTGGAATTGATATTTATTTCCTCAACAAGAAGTTGATTGAGACTTTGTGAATCACCCCAAAATCCCAGAGAGTTGTTTTAGGATATCGAGATTGAAATCAAACTTCTTTGGAAAAAACATCTTCTTGCCCAACATGAACACAAGTTTTTTAGCTCTCCAAATAAAGAACTTCTCTTTCATACTACAGATGTAGTAACTAAAATTGCCTTACCTCATGAATATTACACTATATTCAGGCACTTCCAAAGAACTTGTGAAATTGTGGACAGCTCTACGGAAAAAGGAAGCACAGCAATCATCATGTGTGGATTGAAATAATAAGGCCACTAATCTTACTGCAACATCTAGTCAGAATATATCCATGCAGGACACAGAAAGAGAATTATCACCTGTTCTGCACTCCACTGAATGGCGTGGCAAACTGGGCATGAATTATCACAATTTCCTCAGAAGTCATGGGCAAGGGACAAAGATTAAAATCTGATGTAACTGTTTAATGCACAGAGTTCCATGTGAAGCTGGAAGTTCATAAAGTGTCTTAAGGTGCTTTTCAATTGTAGCAATTTTCTTCCTGCACCACAAAATGAAGATATTGCCACACAAAGGGAGTTAGCAACAAGTTACAGCTATGAAAATAGACAGCAAAGTGAAAGAAATGCAAATTTATAGTAGTTCTCCTTTAACAAACAAGCAGTCAGAATTACTTACACAAGTATAGAATTTCTTTTGCAGGAATTTTTCAAGTCCTTCTGCCATCACATTCTTAAAAGATTTCTAGAATCTGGCTCTAAAAGTTATCAAGTAATCCTAGCTCTGATATAATCTATTTCAAATGAGGATCATGGGGGGAAAAAAAGAAAAATAAAAAACCCAAAAGAACCAAAATCCTGTTTTGCCAGCATTATAAAGACTTCGGAGAGGAAAGTCCATAGATCCTTTCTCTGGAGGATCCTTTCCATATTTGATACATATGTCTAACATATGGCATCAAATTCACAGCAAAATCTTACTTATGATTAACAGATTTTTTTTTTACACAAATAAGAGAGGTGATCTCCACAGTTTAGTAGATTAATAAAATTTGGTTTATATAATTTTAATATAAGTATTGTTCAGTAAAGTTTACAAATTCAAAAAATAGGGTGCCTAATAAAATTAATTTCAGTATTTTTGTGAAAGAATTATTTTTATGAAATAATAAACAAAAAATAGCTGATGTTACTTCATGAGATATCATGAAAACAGTCATTGATCCATGGGAAAGTAATGTTTGAAGTTAGACATTAAAAAATCCTTCTTCTGAACACCACATTAATTTTGGTTCAGTAAGTTTATTTTTCAGCAGCAACTTTTATATGCTTCCCTCACTTCATTTCAGCACACCCTTTAGATGACCCAGAACTGCATCTTTATGACTGGAGTATACCCCAGTGAATAATTTCTGAGAACACAGTTCTTGCTCAGCTAACAGTAACTGCCAAAAGTGCTCTAACAAATTAGGAAAATCAGAAATATGCAATTACTTTTATCTGCAGCTACTGATTAATTGTACTACAGCCACAACTAGAATTTGGATTAATGAACAGTAACATTCTGCTACCATAGAAAGGAAACTAAATAGTGAAAATGAAAGCTCTAAACAAGTAAAAAAATGCAATCATGACTTGAGTCTCATGCTGTTCTTTGCTTTGAAAGAAAAATGGATTATGTTTTCTTTTCCTCACAAAATAGATCTATATTTTGGTTTCTGGATGAATTTGATCTTTTGAAATAATCATGGCAAACTAGGGCTGGGAACAGGAGGCAGAGTGTATTGCTGTTTCTCTTGGCATACAATTTTCAGAGATGAGATTTGTGTTCTCTCTTCATATGTCATGATGTAAAAAATCTAGAAAGATAAAAATATATATTCATGGAAATTGCACATGTGATAGGGTGAAGGGAGGGTTTACTTGGGTCTGTACTGTGGGGCACAATCCAAAGTTAATCACTTTCCATGGTAAACCTGCCTCAGCCACTAACCACGTGAGGTTTGTGATTCAGTCAATAGTAATCAAAACACACGGCTGGAAATGGGCTCTGAATACACTTAGTGCAGTCTCCAGTGGGGAGCTTTGCATGGCATGTTTGCTGAAGCTAAAACAATCCATTGCACCCTTTTGGTCCCAAGAAAGAGGTAGCACAGATAACTATGTTTGGGAAAGGACTGTGAGTTGCTCCTGATTACAGCTGACCAGAGGCAATTCAGACCTGCCCCATCCCTGTTCCTGTGCTCAGCCACACACCCTGCCAGCTCATCTTGTATGCCTTGTCCCAAGACTATGTTTTGATCACAGCACAGTGAATAACCATATTACACTTTACAGCTGCAGATTTCTTTGGATTTGAATACAAGGGTGATGTAAATTAAGATTATCTCTGTGTTCTTAACCACTATTTTTTCCCCAAAGAATACAGTTTAAGACAAACAGCTTTTCATTATACGTAACATCAAAAGATGCTTACAAGCCAAAACCTGAAGTTATCCCTGTACCTCTACCTCACAGAGGCAAGAGAATTTGTCCTTATAATGCCTACAAGGTGAGCCATTATTCAACATCTTTGTTTCACAGATAAAAAGCTTAAGCACAAAGCCCTGCAAGGGTAACATGAACACTTGCATTTATCTTGGTGGTATTAAAACAAGTCCTGGATTCAAAAGCAGCACTCAGGCACACAGATAATATAGGAAATAGAAAACAAATCAAGAAACAAAAGCCCAAACAAAAAACCCCAAGCTTACCTACATCTCCTGAATCCCAAGGCAAAAAAGGAGCTCCAAGCTATACCTTTTCAGTTTCCATTGTACTCTGTATCACACTGTCCTGACATCTAATAACAATACATGTTATTTACATTACACATCAAATGTTAAATATTCTTTCTACACATTCTGAGCATGTAAAGTGCAGAAAAATGCTGGCTTTCTTGAAAGAATAAGTCCAGAAACACAAAATATTTTGTAAGCCCCAAGAGAGTCCAGGTGTGTTACAATAAGCAGGCAGTATTCCTGCACACACGGGTCACTTTGCTATTACACACAGCACAACTCTGAACTGAATGTGATGTAGTAAACCCAATTCAAAACACATTTAAACCACAACACAAACATAACCATTTTATACAGAAACAAACAGCACTGTACAGCTCAGATCAAGATAAAAAAAGCTTTGCCCTAGATATTCCTTTTTTCTGCAGGAAACCACTCCCTTTTTCCTTAGCAAATATTTTTTATTATATTCATGATCTAGAAAACATGGATAACACTTAGCACTGGAAAATGCATTTTTATTTACAATAAATTGTATGTGACAATCTATTTCCAAGTCATTATTAACATCAAGCAAAAAAAGCAACTATGATCCATATTCCAAGTAACACCTCTGAGCAGTGGAACACAGGAAGGCTCTGTCAAGTGTAGTTACATTTTCCTGTCAGCCCTTGGTTGCAGAGACATATATTGATTTAGTGTGTACAGAGACAGAAGGTGTTGCCACTAACACTAGAACTGAAAGAGTGGGAGGAACATGGTGCAGGAATACCAAAGCCCACATGCAAAGCAAGGATATACCTCTCCACCCAGGGGTGGATCCAGTGCAAGCTGATACATGGATATTTACAAACCTGAATCTGTGATAGAGGGAGAGTCTCAAGCACCAAGCAGGAGACATGCTATGCAGCTTTTCACTACAGTGAAAGACACCAGGTACTAACAATTTCAAGCTGTTCATATTACTCATATTTACTTCAAGGCCAGGCTGGATGGAGCTCTGAGCAACCTGTTCCATTTGAAGATGTTCCTGCTTGTTGTAGGGACACTGGACCAGAGATGGCCTTTAAAGGTCCCTTTCAACCCAAAATGTTCTAAGACTGTTTATACTGCATGCAGTGACGTGTGGATTTTTAAATATTTATTCTACTTACTAGGATATATCCCAGAAGGTAATTCAGATCACCTTGGATTTCCTTAGCTATTGCCACTAAAGGAATGAGTGTCATTTTTGCCCTCTGCAGTCTGAATAATAGGCCAGTTAAACTTACCCCACCTTTTACATATGTATACTTAGTAACAAACTCCGAATCAGAGCCTTGCCCTCCCTTATTTTTGCCCCTCCGTATTAATCTCTGTTTTCTGGGATAGCCAGCCATTCACAGTGGTGTTTAAAATACTGAAAAAGTACACTGGAAAATACCCAGGCCTGACAAAGAATAGTCTCAGCCACACAGACAGTTAAAATTCAGTCGCCGTTCTTTTTTTTTTTTTCTTTTTCAACCTGCTTTCATGCCACCAGCAATGTTGAGAGAGCTGAGTTAGTTGATGAAAGAGACAAATGCTCTGTGTCTCTCTTATATTTCATAAGCATGACAGTGACATAATGTGAATCCATTGCAGTGTTTGCACCTCAGAAGACATTAGGTTGTTTTTCACTTCTGCCTTGATAACTTCACTACAAGGACTTAAAGAGCCAGTAGACATGGCTCACTGCACAATTTTGGCAGCTTGTGTTGTAGTTTCTTACCTTACACAGCGATGAAGACTGGGAGAGTCACTCAAAGAATTAATTGCCAGCAAACATTTCTTCTCCTCACACAAGACGGAAAAAGGAAGAATAGAAAATACAACTATTTCACAGTAAAAATAATGTTTTCTATTAGGTAGCTGACTATAGATTATTATTGACATCAGCTATATTGGTTAAAAATGTTTTCATTATTAGTGTTCATGTCCTGGACCTGTCATTTATTTGCCTGCCCAGAGACAGTCTTTATCACTAGCTGACAGACCAGGCTTACAAATTTGCCTGCCTCTGTCAGTGAGAGAGGGCTGCAGATAACAGTTCTGCACCACATCTTCACCTGAGCCAGGAGGAAGTGAGAATAATAGAAAATACTTGAGAATTCAGGTGCTTATCCTGTCCCTGCAGAGTGACCAGAGAAAGCCCAGCAGCACCGATAGTGATGCTGATGGGAGAGAGCACCACGGCTTTGAAGTGGTGTGGTCTGCACTGCTACACTGGCAGCTGTCAAAGCAGATTTGCTTCTTCTGTTCAGAGAATCTCTCTCTCCTTCTTGTCTCTCTATGGGCAGCATTCAAAGAGCAGACAATTCTGTCAGGGAATTTTCCTCCCACTGCTGAAAACTACATTCTGTATCAGCAAGAAAGTATGGCTGGTGTTTGCTAATGCCTAACCTTGAATTCCTTCTAATAAATCAGCAGTGATAAATAACAATGAGAAGAAGATTCAGTGCATGCAGTTAGGTAATGCGGTGGGTACCAAATAGTGACTATGAAAAAAGCAAAATAAAATAAAACAACATATTCAGAATTTAATCCAATATTAATGTGTATTTTTCAGCTGAGCTAGGGGGGAAAAAAAAGAAAAGCTTTCTTTTCAGGAGAGCAGGTATTAACTCTTAAAATTTCCTTAGAGCTGACACCAGTATAAAAAACTGAGAATTATTCATGAGCATGCACACACACACACACTCAGATATGTGGAGAAATAAGGAAACATCTGAATATAACTGCATGAGCAGACTCAGGTTACAGAAAATTCTAGAGCTTTCTGATATCACTCTGATGATGCAAGGATAGGATATTTTAGTTCATGATGTCAACATCAAGATATGGACTCTAATTTGATGGTACTTTAAAGGTAGTAAAGCTTAAAATAAGTTTTTCTAAGACTGTACCTAGTACCACTGAAGCCTACTTTTCCTTTCCTCTCCCTTCTCCTTCAACAGAAAAATATTTCATTTTTATTAGCTATAATATATATAAGATTAGTTTTAGTCTTTATGAATTATATATATTATATATTTAGTCTTTATAAAAAATTAGTTTTAGAGGAAAACTGCAAAATTAAAGAGAATTACAAGTTTTTATTAGTTTATTATATACTCCTCAAAAGGTTTAGAATTTGACAGGTACATGCCTAAGGGAAAGTGGCAATTTTAAACACAGACTTTAAAAAGTTTCATTATCAGTGTCACAATCTTCAAGTATTTGCCTTTTAGTCAGTCTCTTAAGTTTCCATGCATTGTTATCTGGCAAAGGGAAAAAGAGTTGCACTACTCCTACAGCTGCCTTGTTCACTTCCTTTTGTTAATGCATTTTTAAGACAAGGACTGTATCACCATTCATATACAGAATCATCTTTGATGTTACTAATTCTGGATGTATATAAAATTCATTATATACTTTCTAGAGTTACTCCAATAAACAAAGAATAGTTGTTATTACCATTTAACTGTCGGTTCTCCCTTATAGTGATTTCAGTTTTATTTATGTTTTAAAATTTATGTTTAAAATTCCAAGAGTGATCTGACATCTGTTGAAATCAATTCTTAGCTACAAAACCAAATCCAATCACCATGCAATGTTGTTTCAGATCTTCCACAAGACGGGAACATTACCAAAAAGATGCAATAATAAAACCACCCAACTGCTTCCTCAAAGAACATTTCTGCATTTTGGCCTCCCACAAATGCCTCCCCATTGAGCTGCTTTTGAAGTACAGCTCGAAAGTCAAGGACTTATAAGGAGCATACCTAAAGCACAGGTTTGGGCAGCAGAAGCAGTTAGTCTGTGGCATATTAGCTCTCCATACAAGCTAATTTACTATGCAATGCTTGTGCACTCAAATATACAGTGAATTAGCTCACACAAGCCATGGCTAATTTGTGACTGAGAATACTTGTGGTAGCCAAGATATGTTCTTTTTACAGATAACTCAACATATCATCAATGCTGCAGGTTGTCAGATCTTGAGCAATTTCAGAACAGGAGCCACCCTGATTCAGGAACACATCCTTACTTCAAAAGGAAATTCTCCACTACAATCCATGAAAGGTCAGTGCATAAATCAATGCTTTCTCAAAGACCTCAACTTAAGGACCATTATACTCTTATTTTCCTCAGTTATCACCACAGAATATCCAGCAGTACCACTGTGCATGGGGTTCCAGACCAAGTAAGATTATTTTAGGATCAACCTAGTTTCACTGGATACTTTGTAATGAGGCAGACAAGGAGTCCTGAGCAAGGAGCCTGGTGAGAAAGCCCACTAAATAAGGAGCTTATCTGATGGATTTGAACTTATATGCATATGAAACAAAATAATTATTTCCTCTTGCTTTGGTGGAAACAAGTGGAACATAAGGTAGAGCACTGAGAATATTGCACCAGCACAGCCCAAAGGAAACCCAAAGGGCTGTAGCTGAAAAGCAAAACAGGAGTGCAGAGCAAAGCTTGTAAAAACCTGGAAAAGATAAACCTCATCCCTTTGGTTTTAAATTACCTTGACATTTTTCTTTCATGTGGTTTTTCCTTTCCTGTTGGAGCTGGATATTCAAACCTTGCAAGTAAATAAGGAAAACAGCAGTTTTAAAGATTGACACAATTTGTTTGATAAAGAGCAAGTTGTCAAAATTATGCATAGAAGCCCTAAGGCAGAAAAGAAAGAGTTTTCAATCACAGTGGTAAATAAAATCCTTGACACAGTCTGACTAAAGGGTCCAGCTAGCAAATTCAAGATCTAAGTTCTTCATTGTGACAGAAAAATCAAGGAAGACATACATAATTATTTTTTATCAAAACCAAAGTGACAAAAGCCTTAAACCTGCTGGGGTTTAACTCTGTGTAAAATAGTTTATTCAGCATAGCCTCTCCAATGTATTACCATGCTTTATATCAAATCAAAATGTCTCATTCACATGTAATAAAAACCAAAACCAGGCTACGTCAAAAAGAAATCGGTAAATAATTTTGATGCTAAGAAAATGTGACTTGCATTACCACAACACACTCAAGTATATTGCAGCTTCCTGTAAAAAAACCTCGATGTAAAAGCAGTATAATTCTAGCTACTATGGTCACAGGAGCTGTTACAGTCCCAAATTTAAAGCAAATTATCAAAACATGCCAAGCTGGTGGTCCTGTAGGACAATCCTGTCAGGCCCTGATATGCAGGTGTGAGATGCACAGGATGGATTTGACTTTTATCACATACAAAGCCATGGACACTGCATACATATGCTTTTTTAATAGCACAAAGCTTTCTATGCAGAATTTCTAATTCAGGAGGTATGGAGCTATTCCCACAAGCTGGTACTTAGTCCATAAAAATACTTGAATAGGAATTCCATTGTATTATCTGTCAGTAAGTCCTATGTGGGAGTCTTCTATGCTATTATAAGACAAATATCAGCTAAAAGAATTAGTTGTCAGCTTCCTGTGCATGCCAATTCATGGTGTTCTTCAGATTCAAGGAGAACTTGGTATCCCTACTTGGTATGCACATGAGCACACACAAACAGATTAGTTTGTTTATGACTTAGAATCCCATTTCAAGTTTGCTTTTTTTTGGGGGCTGATTTATTTTTAACAGATGCTGACTGGTGAAGGAGCACAATCAGCAGAACCTTTCTGCATGCCTCCCTACCCATTTTCCTCTCCTGTATATCCTGGAAGGTTTTACGATCAATGTCACTGTCACACAGAGCGTGTAGGGAACAGCCAAAGCAACTGAATTCACATTACATAAGCTCTAACAAACAGGGAAACACAGCCTGGTATCCACCCCAGACATCTTTAGCCCTCAAAATCCTGCTTCACAAAATAAAAGGTGACCTTTTATTTCTGCTGACAGCTGAGATCTTACATTTCCAAATCAGTGCTCCATGCAGGTATCACTTGAATGCATGAGTGGGGAATGCACCCTTCTGAAGGCAAAACATCTACATTTCCATGGAAGTAAAATAAAAACATAAATGAGATATTGCATAAGTCTAGAAAAATTATCTGAAGCTAGAAACTTTGGAACTTTCAGAATTTTTCATCTTGCATCTGAAATAAATATGCAACATTTTTTTACCTGTAACTAAAGGGATTTCCACCATTAAATATTTTCAGTTGTTTTCCATTTCTTGATTACAGTAGAAACCACTGAAGAGTATTATGAAAATAAAAAAAATAAACAGAAACTAAGAATTTCAAACTGTGGTTGTTCTCTAGCTCATAATAGGGAACAAGCAAAATTTTCAGGAAGATTAGGCATAAATCACTGTATTTGATTTGGGGTTTTATTTTTTAAGCAATTAAGTAATTAAATATTCCTGCTAAATGTGAATTACTTTTGGATGATAAAGATTGTTGTGTGTTAAAGATTCTTTGACCCTAGGAGAATAAAAGATGAAAAACAGCACACAAAAATACAATCCTACCTCAAAGATTGTCTTTGGAGTGAAATGGGGATGTTTCTATAGACTCAAATTTTTTTGTTTCTTCAATGGTAATTGTCATTATTAAATAAAATACAGAAGTGTTATTGCTGATTTCCTCCTGCACAAAACAGAAAACACTAGAAATATAATGTAAAATAAATGATTATCAGAACAAATACATTCAGAAATTTTCTGGTCCCTTGTTCACACTACATTTACAGCAGCAGGAAAAATAAAACTACTTTCTGTTCATTCACTTCAGGGCTCCTTTTTTAATGACAGCTCTAGTAATCAGGAATAAGGCAGATTTTATGCAGGTTGGTTGCATGCATCAACAGTAATGTAATTTTCTTTTCGCATGGCAGGGGATCATAAGGATGAATAAGGGCTTTACATTAGAGAAGTCGTGGACAATACTGCATGGTGACTGCCAGTAAGTGACATCCTGAGACAGTTTCACAAGGAGTCATACACAGAGAAGTGGGTTGACAAAATTACAAGTTGGATTCCTTTCTCAATTGCTTGACAGATTGAATGCAGATTCATTTAATAACAGAGTCTGACTTAACAAATACCAGAATATACATTGCTGGGAAAAGAGTGTTAGAGCTAGATTTATAAGATTAAAAATATATAATGTCCCTATATTTATATGATTGACTGTGTTTAAATACTAATACTAGAAACTTAATTTTAAAACATGAAATGAAATCTTCCTGTATTTAGCAAATGCATACAAATGTCCTGTATAAATTCATTCAGCTCTCACAGTTTTTAGAGCTGCTGGTCCAGTGCAAAGGGGTTGCTATGGCTACTGTTCCAGAGAAAGCCCATTGAATCGCCCCTTACAATAAACTGTTGCATTTCAGATGCTACAAGCCTACATTGGAAAACACTATTTCCTCTTTCCTCCTCCCAACACAGCAAGCTTCCCCCATAAACTGAATGTTAGCGCACACGTGTGTGAAGAGCCATGCCTGCTCTTTCATCAGTTCTTCAGCTGTGACCATTTCACATTTATTGTTAGCATAAACAGGAGGCAGGGTCATGGAATCAAAGAATGGCTCAGGTTGGAAGGGACCACAGTGGGGCATCTGTCCCAGCATCCCTGCTCAAGCAGAGCACAAGGCACAGGATTGCATCCAGACAGTTCTTGAATATCTCCAGTGAAGGAGACTCCGCACCCTCTCTGGGCAATCTGTTCCAGTGCTCAGTCAGCCCATAATAAAGTTCTTCCTTGTGTTCAGGTGGAACTTTCTGTGCATCACTTTCTGCCCATTGCCTCTTGTTCTGTTGCTTGGCCCCACCAAGTAGATCCTGGCTCCTTCTTCTTGGCACCCTCCTTCAGACCCTGACAGACACTGATGAGGTCCCCTCTCAGTTGTATCTTTTTGAGGCTGAACAGGCCCAGCTCCCTCAGCCTGTCCTCATAAGAGAGATGCTCCAATCCCTTAATCATCTTCATTGGCAAAGACATCTTTCTTGATTCCAAACATTTTGCTTAGAAACAACCCAGAAATATTTTTCATAACAATCCACAAACCTGTTAAATGCACTGACCAGTCACATTCAAATTTCATCAGGTCCAGAGGTCCCACCAAGTCTGGTTTCCCACAAATTTCATAAAGTTCAGCTGCTGAATTGAGTACTGTCAGTGCTTCAATGACAAAAGATGGAAATTTGGGCACCTGCCATCAGGCCATGGCACAGCCTTCTGGGGAGGCACTGCCTGAGCCCTGAATTGCAGCCACTGGCTGGCCTGACTGCCACTAGCCATAGAACAGCTTTCATCAGCCCAGCTCCCCCCAGTAACAGCACAGGGAACAGGGAGGCAAGGGACTCCCAGCTTCTCAGGTGTGGGCTGAAGAGGAAAAGAGGAGTGCTGGAAACATCTGAGTCAAGGTGCACTGAAATGCAGCCAGGGTGCACAGCGGCAGCTCAGGCACGGGGGTTTTTCAGTGAGGAGTTACAGGCAAAGTACAGAACTTTTTTCTTAAATTCAGCTGAGTTGATTTACAATTTGTTCCACACCAAAATAAGAAGGTCCTTCCAAAACTCCTTCATTAGGAAAAAAAAGCCTACTGGACAATATGATTACCACACCTATCTGAAAAATGGGAAATGCATTCTGAAAATATTTATTCTGAGTACCTTAATTCTGGTAATTCCTGTGTAGGCATCCTAGCAGTTATTTCGTTCCTTGAGGTCCTCGTTCTGCTTTTAACTAAAAAGTAAATTCTGAGAAATCCTCCATTTAAACACCCACGGATATTTTCTGTTTGTATTTTGAAACAGGAAAAAAATGCAAAGATGGGTGGGTTCTTTTGCAAAGACTTTCGGATTTTTGCAGTTAAATTGAGACTTCAGCCTTGTTTCTGTCTATCACATGGAGTCATCAAGAAACAATGTAACTTTCTAGTAAAGCAAATCTTACAACTTATAAGGACTTAAAAGGGATCACAAATAAACAAGAAATTTTAATATTCAATTAACTCAAAGTTAATCTAGTGCTTTCGTGAACTATGGGCATTAGGAGTGGAAGAGTTGAGAAATACCATGTTTTTAGTGTTACAGAAAATATTTAAAGCAATGACCTTCTACAAATGTCCCACAGTACTCTTGTCCTTCTAAGTGCCCCTCCTCTTCACAGTTTTCAGCTATGTTATTCAGGAATCTTAATGATTAAAATTTCATATTCTCTTTCATAATAATTATAACATTTACTGAACAAACCTCATATACTGCCTCAAGAATATGCAAAATTCTCCTCCCCTAATGCTTTCCAAATACAAACTTGAGCAATGGTCTTCAGTTTTCTTCAAGTTGTTAATATTCAAATAGTTCTGTATCAGGATTTGCAAGTATTCAGGAAGTTTTAGGAGCAAAAATGTAGGGATTTGAGAGACTTAAATTTCCCCTTCCAGTGTAATAACAACAGCATGTCCAATGTTTTCAGGGTTCTTTGAAAGTATTTCTTCAGTGTTGTTCTAAACTGGCTTTAATCAGAACAATTTATGTTCACTAATGTGTGCCACTCTGTTTTGGAAAAATATTTCCTGATTATATATTCCCAAAAAATCTAGTGTTCATGACATTGCAAGTATCAAACCCTTTCCAGGTCAATATTAACATCGACAGACCAACTCCAGGATTTGCCAGGACTGACAGAGTGATTTAAAAGCATTCTGTTCTGGTCAGTACTAAAAGAGAGAACAGGGATGGGGGGAAAAATTGATTATGCACCCTAGGGGAGATTTGCTGCTTTATATCCCCGAAGCCTTGCACATTTTTCAGATTCCTATTGCTGTGCATCACAGGGGAGGGCACAACTGTAGGACAACCATTTTTGCCTTGCACTGTCCCAACAGGTTGGGCACTGACTAAGGCCTAACGTGGTTTGGAGGTTTCAGCCGCTGTCACAGGACAGAGCTGTTGCTCTAAATGGACAAGGGACTCCAGAAGAAATTCCCATAATATGGCATACTCTTTTAGTCACAAGCTGCGTCAGATTCTGATTTTCCAACTGTTCAGGAGCATAGAACTGTCCATTTTACCACAGGTGGAGCCGCTCACTAAATAAAACACTTGGATGGCTAAACAGCATCCTGCATTTTTTATTGCATTTTAACCAAAACATAACCAGCTGCTAGCAAGGTATTAGGTGTTTTCTTCAGACTAATTTTTCAGAGAATGTAATAATAAACAAGTAAATGAATGAGATAGAGTTAAAAAACCACCATGGTGGATGACTAGTTCCTGGGTCATCCTCTTTCCTAGACTACTCTGATGCCATCCCATAACACACAGTAAAAACGCCATAAACCTCAAGTGCTAGACAGCAATCCATGAAGCATTGGCATTTACGTGCTGGATGGCAAATCCTTTGCCAGTATTTGCCATTCTGATTGCTATGTGAAGTCCTGGAAAAGCAATCACACCTATGCCTTAGTAACTGTATCTGCCATAGTAACGTGTGTGTGCATATGTCATCAGCCATGGTATCTGTGAAATTGTCTGTCACATGCCCAGCATTAGGAAAATATTTTTAACCCAGCACTTCAAGTCCTGTGGAGGACAAAAAATTTTAAGCAATTCTTGAAGTAACTTTTTTGATTGAGTAAAATGGAAAACATACGCCAAGTTATCTGTTTCTCTTAATAATACTATGTGAACCTATCTGCATATGTGTATAAATATTAAAATAAAGTCTTTTAAATCAATAAGCACATATGGTTTCTTAATCACTCTTTTAAAAATGAATGCATGTTTAACTGAAGGAGAAATATAAAAGTGGAGTCTATGGTCACCTTACATTTTATTAATAATCCACTCAGTTTAGTCATTCAAGTCACGAAAATAGCTGGTGTTCCTAGCATGTTACTGGTATCTAGGAAAGAAGGAAGCATTAGCATTTTTGCTGATTATACTAAACAACTACTGACTAATAATATTTTTATTTATGTGGTTTTGTGAAAGGCGAGTGGGTGGTCTGAGATTGTCAAGGAATTGTACGAGACTGCTGGAATTCTAACAAATAAGAAAAACATACCTATCCCACACCCCCATCTTAACTACATAATGTATGGTGTGCTCTTGCTAAGTCCAGTCTGAATTTCCAAGTAAGGTGCTCCCTAGAAACTTAGAAATCAAAGGAGGCTAAATTACTACAAGTTCCTGTCTTGAATGTTTAAAATATGTATAGTGGAATCAGTAAAGAATGAAGAAAAATCTGAGCACAAGTAGCTTTGAAAACTTCCAGGACTCTTATATTATCTTCTGCCCATACATACAAGAAAATTAATGTATACACTAATTGTTTTAGCTAACACTGTGGATTAAATTCCTGAGTGCATGGGTTACAGCATGACTATATAGGGCCTTGGATTCTCTGAATCATCAAAACTATTGCCTGAAGAAACAGATAAATCTGACTACTGCATGCATAATCCTATCTGGGTAGTTTCTCTATTATATTTAAGTTATAATATGCAGGTGATGTATACATCCATTGACCATCAGAAAAAGTAAAACTTATTGGGGTAAGTTGCATGTTATCATAACTCATGCTCATGGCAACTTCAGTTAGTTTTTTCTACCATCCAGAAACACACAAGACCATGTAATATTTTGCTTAGCCCTTTACTCATTCAAGAATGCACAAAAATTCAATTTCCATTGCCCATAAGTAACAGGCACAGAAGATCTTTACATCTTTCAAGTGCTAAAGTCTCTCCCATTCATTTAATGAAGACGTGGGTGGGCATGCTGTGAGCGTACAGTGTAACTGGCAATTGGTTTGTAGCTGTTGAATTTATCATTTAGGCAGGTATGTGCACTCTGGTCTGTCTTTAGGTAAGCTGAAATCACCCATACGTCAAAATTCCATGCCTTGGTCCTAAACTGGTCCTCATAGATCCAAACAGTGACACACAGACGCTACTAGGTTGCTCAGGATTTCAGTTCCCCAAAGAAAGCAAAATTAAACATTAATGTGGAACCTGAATTAATCTTCTTGACATTTATTTAGAGCAAGAAAAAATAATTTTTCAATACTACACATTTATGATAGCTTTCAGATGGTGTACTAAGTCTGCTCTTTACAACTTTGGTGACAGAGCAATGCCGATTCAACAGGAACACTAAAAGGAAACAATTCCTGCGAAACCAGTGAAATTGGGTGGGGCTTTTTTCCCAACAGGAGCCCAATTTGCTCACAGAGTTGGGAGAAACCTTTTACTTTGTGAGAATTGTCTCTTTTTTCCTGCTGGAACAAAACACTCAGCTGAAAACATCCTTAAGAGCTGAGCAGAAATTTTGGTGACAGAAGGTCCACAGTAACTAAACCAGCCCTATTACACTGGGGAGGGCTTAAAACTTAAAAAGGCAACTTAAATCCTGCAGAAAATACAAAGGCTTACCGGCACTTAACTTGTTATTACAGTAAATCTAATTTTAAAGTGTTTCAAATAGATGATGCTTTTTACAGATGCTTGTCACTTTGCAGAAAACCAATCAGGTTTCATACTCTCCTTCAAATCTGTCACCTTGGGAGGTGAATTGTAGGTACCTTTGGATTGCTTCAGTCATATTACATTATGGCTCATTGTGATATGACAACACATGACAGATTAAGTTAACAGCACTTGGCAGGCCAGATCATCTCTATCCTGTTGCATTTCAGAGATTTTATTTTAGCTTTTACTCCTACACAGTACATAAGATCATGATTCAGTCCTAGGCTTGCAAGGTTGGAAGGAACCTCAGGACCTCTCTAGCCCAACCTTCTGCTCAGAAAGGGTGAACTGCATGGTCAGACAACTTTGCTCAGGGCTTTCTTTACACATTCAGGTCTTGAAAACTTCTGAGAGCAGAGACTGCACAACCTTTGTGGGCAACTTATTCCAATGCTTGAATTTCACCATAAGGGGATAGGTTTTCAGTCTATTCCACCCAAGTCTTGCATTTCAACTTACAGTCTTATCTCACATCCTCCCACCTTGCCCAGCTGTGGAGAGTGTGGCTCCATCTTGATGGCCTCCTTGTGGGTACCAGGCAATCGTTATTAGGTGTTACTCCTCTCCCCAAAGCCTCCTCCAGGCTGAACAAAAGAGATTGCCCCCAACCTCTCTGCACTCCCCAGACCTTTACAGTCACTCTTGGTAAGCTTGAGCTCTCTCCAGGCACTATCACTGGTGCCCACATGGACACAGAGGAGAATGAACAGTCTGAGGCCCCCACAAACCTTTGCAGCTCTGTTCAGAGTCCTGAGTCTGAGCCCCTGGCCAGAAAAATACCTGAGGATGACATGGTCAGGACTGCAGAGGACCATAGATCCCCTGCAGGTCCAAGTCCAAGCCCCATAACCAGGAGTGAGGGCTGCTTGTGTTGGTGCATCGCTCCGACCTGGACCTGCCTTTCCTGCATCCCTGGACCTTGGCTTTCACCAAGCCCAGCCTTCCTCCACACAACCCCAGCCTCTCACCGAACCCCCAGCTATGCCTGTCAGCCTCTCCTCTCCACAAATATTCCCATGAAGAGCCCCATGTCCTCTGGAAGCTGCTCCCTGCCTGGGCATGCTGTCCACCTCACCTCTGTCCCACAATGGCAGTGGGAGGCCTTGACTGTGCTGTGTTTTATCCTAGAGGTGTAAAACCTGCTTTTCATTGTCTAGAAGTTTGCAAAAGTTAAGTGGAAGATCATTGATAAATGGTGGTCAGTAAGGAAGACCACTGGTCACTCAGAGGAGCAACAGAAATAATAAATAATACACTATGTGTACATTTGGACAATTGAAGACTTTGTAAATAATCACTGAAGATTTTATGTTGTAAATAATCACTGCAACTTTAAAGGGTTTTTTTTGTACACTTTTTTCAACCATTACTAGCAAACCTAAGAAACCCATGACAGAAAGAAAAGAACAACTCCCAATCAAAGGACAAATTATTCTGAAGAATTAAAAGCTTCAATCAAAATATAACAGTTAAGTTGCTTTGATCTTGCAGTACATTTCTCAGTAGTCCTACAGAAGGTCAGTCAATAATGTTGTAGAATTTCCCCAAAATGCTACATCTCAAAAATTCAGAAAGCAACCTATTCCCTGCAATAGGTCACAGTCCTAGTCTGTGGAGATTTTTTTTTCTCACAGCATGCATGCCACTGATACAGACACAGGTGAATAATGTGGATAAGATAGTGATATAATCAAGATTTTACCTAGGCTATGAAGGAATCTGTGTACTCTTTCAAGCTCAGGCAATATTCTCTAGCTGCCAGTCCTTCATTTGGAAAAGAATAAAGCTGTTAATCTAGAAAAGATCTTATATTAAAACTAAATCTTTCTGTTCCTGACCATGTTTTTACTGGTTATTTGTACTTATCTCACACTTCAGTTAATACAGAACTGCACACATCTGTATTCAGGCTTCAAATGCCTTTCAGAGGGGATGATATTGGTCTGCATCCGTTTATAGCTAGACTACCATGCAATTTAATTTAATTAACTAACTTAATTTGATTATTAAAAAGTTTCTTAGATTCCATTTTCAAAGTAATACTTTGCTACAGAGATTTTAGAATGCAGGGATTGTTTTAAACATATCACTTACAGATTTTGTTTCCCTTCCTGCACTTACCTTCCTCTACTCACTCCTACACTTTCTCTGACCTGAAGAGTTTGAAAGAGCATTTTTACTTCAAGAACATAAAATTAAATACTGGTGCCCATTAAATCTAATGTTGAAAACACTACAGATATCAGCTAAGTACTTCACTTGTCAATGTTTTATTCAATTGAATAAAGATTTTTTTCAAACTAGACCAGAATTAATGATTCTGAAAGCCCTATAGCATTCCTTAGAAAACAGCTTAGTGTTCTGGAAGAACAGAAAAATGGTCATGAAGTTAACACTGAGTATTTTCATCTCCTATAAAATGCCTCCTTCGTGAATTTTTAAAAATAAGCCTTGTACTTCTGATTTCCAAAGGATCAGCAGCTCTGCCTGCCTTAGTTGGTAATACAGGCCAGTAGGAAGAGAACAAAGGAGCTAAAGAGCTGAAGTCTGTGCTCTGCACACCAGAGCTGCTTATCTTGGACATCATGCAATGAATTGCATGCCCAGTTGTAGCTAGAGTGCATTCTACGGGCTCACAGATCACAACTTCCAGTTTAATTTTATCCCAAAGAGGTTCACTGCATGTGGTCCAAGATTGCTGTGAGATGTGAGCCAAGGCTTAATAGGGGACAATGAACAAGAGATGTGTTTCAAAAGCACACTCCTGATCCAAGCCCAGACATTAATCCTAAAAATTCCCCTGTGTGCCTCCATTATCTTTATTTCAGTGGCAAGTGATTAAGTAATTTCATTACATTATTTGTAAGTTATTTGGACCTCGGGGAGGTAAAAGATTCCTGGTGTCAACATGCAGAGTAATACCAGTACACAGCGTTAATGTTTTTCAGGGTACTTGTAGAACAGAAAAAATGTATAGATCTAAAGCATTTGCATTTTCTCTCCCATGATGGTGTCAAGTGTCATCAGTATATTATTCATCGGAGAAAAAAGCAAACCGTTACTGGAGTAATGAAAAAAAATTTGATTTTTTTTTCATTTTAATCTTTTTACCATCTGCTATGCACCTGGAAAATACACATTCTTCAGTTATTTTTTTTACATTCCTTGTACATCTGAAAATGTACAAATATATGTATTTTTCCTTGACTCTTATATTGACATCCTGTTTTGCCATTAAGCCATGGAGGAAGAGAGAGCAAATACATTATTTCAAGAAAGTAGGTAGTCAAAGAGAACTTTGCACTATATTTAAAAGATGTATGTGGTCATCAACACTAGTAAGGAGTGAAAAAAAAATACCAATTAAGCATCTACATTTGTAAAGTATAAATTTTAAAAAACAAAAATTGTTCAAATGAAGACCGAAAGTTGCAGCAAACAGACAGTGAAATAAGTTGTAAAGCAAAAAAGAATAGAAAAAAATATAAAGGAGTGTGCCATGAAGGCTGAACATGAAAAGTGAAAGTAGTGATAGAACAAGCTCAACTGGACTGTGTGAGAGAAGCTAAAAGAAAGTGGTCAATTTACTGAAGAAAATAATAAGAAAAAAAAAAAAACAACCTGGGGCATTTTTTCAGTAAAGAGAGCCTAGAACCTAAAGTTAATGGAGGTTTCTGATTTGAATTAAAATTAAAACTTTGCATCAGTTTTTCATAAGGATTATGGTGCCCAGTGAGGTGTCAAAGGCGTAAGGGCAAATAGTTTAATACTGAAAACAAAATTATAATACAGTAAAATCAAACTGAAGAGTATTTTATGTCTCCATAGACTCTCCATCTCAAGACAATAAATGAATCCAATATAATTTTAAATCACCTATTAAGGCTAATAATAAATCTACCAAATCAGGAACTAAGTGTAGAACTAATGAACAACAAGCATAGAAATTACAGTTGAAAAAAGGAAATGTGATCCAGACAGCTGCATGTCTTGTAATGTGACCTTAGCAGTAGGCAACTCAGATATATTGTGTGCAGTAACATTAATTTTAGCTGTAAAAGTAAACAGGAAAAAAGGATTAAATATTATATCACTTTTTTATTGCTATATTATGACAGACTAATCAAGCATCTTTGATAAACTAATCTTCTAAACCAAGAAAGTTCATAAACATCCTGATTGTTCTTAGGTATTTGTTGTGATGTGGTGTGGGAATCTCTAGCTGCATACAGGAAGGTGGAATTGCTAGAAGAAGGGGAAACAAAGGTCATGCCTGGGATAGGATTGGCATTAATTTGGTGGAAAAGGCAAGTAAGGGGAAAAGTCTGCATACAGAAGAAGGAAAGCATGAGAGATCAAAAAGAGATTACTTGTAAGTAATTGGTTGTAATAAGCCAACAGTGCATCTAATAAAATTAAGACATTATTAAATTAAAACATCAGTGGTACCTCAGGTTGCTTTGAGCAAGCCTGTATTAATTGCCTCAGTCAGCCAGAGCCTCTTTTGGGACACAGTAAAATATGCCATTTGAAATGAATCCTCAGTTTTACTAAAAGTATTAAAATCTATTTATGTTTTGATTATAAGATATTTAAAAGGCCAGGTAGGACTTTTTCAGGGACTATTTCACATCATTCTTCAAGCAATAACTTGCATGTAAAGATATATCTTTGACTTCATCTCACTATAACTTATGTTGGAGTAATGTATGTAGACTGCAGTTTAGTAAATATAAAAAAATTATTTAATCATCTACATTTTTATATGCTTTTTATTGGACTGTGTCTGAAATTTAAAAAGCTGCCTTCTTACCAACCATATTTATAAAAATTAATTCTGGAGAATTCTGTAGCACCTACTAACATCCTACTCCCCAGATCACAAAGCTGCAGCCAAGCAGTGATTACTTCCTGAAATGCAGCATTTGGTGAAAAGCAACTACCTCAGGGAAAATGCAATTTGTTGATGTATGGAAGAAAGACCTCATCGGGGCAAAACTATTCAAGAATAATTCTCAAGGCAGCTATTCCATATGGTCTTTTTCTTACTGCTGTTTAACATCCCCATTTTCCATAAGACAGGTAGATGGAAAAATACAGAAAGCACATTTGTCTAGTTGAAAAACTGTCATCCCTTCAAGACCATTTTGGCATTTAGTTTTTTTAAGTATTTCCTATGAAATTGTGCTTCATATAAAATAATATGTATTTTAACAATGAGAGCAAGCAGGTGTTAAAAAGGCATAAAAATTAAAATGCTGCCCTACAATTGAGTGATTTTTGGGGCTGTGTGCAGAGGAAAAACAAAATATTTTTGGAAATAATTTCTACACAACCATAGGATCAATCAAATTTGAAAAGACCTCGGAAATCAAGTACAACCATAAACAACACTGCCAAGACCACCACTATATTGTCCCTAAGCACCAGCTCTACACAACTTTTAAATACCTCCAGAGATGGTGACAGATCTACATTAGTAGTTAAGACAACTGTAGTAAAGCTAAAAAAAATCTTCATTTTCGTGATCAATGACTTCTCTTTTTTTTTTTTTTTTTAGTTTATGCTAAATAGCTGCTACACAAGAGGATTTGCTCCTAGATAAGATATATATATTTGATTGGAAAAGACAGCAAAGAAGTTGCAAAATGTGGGGAAATATTTCCCTTCACTTTTTCAGATACAACAGTTTAATCAGAAAAGTCACAGATCTTATTTGTCACTTAACTGCATTAACCACCTCAATGCCAACACAAGCTATGAACTGTACATTTTAATCAAAAGTTAGTCCTAGTTATTTTTACCTCCCAAAATGTATTGTTCTAGTCACCTTTATTGGGACAGGAAAAGGGCAGGAGTCGGTACAGCTGTGAACAATAATTTTATTCACAGCATATTGTAATGCACAAGGGGATTAACCAATTCTTTCCTAGAAATTTATCTTGGTGCAGATTATTGTCATCAAAATTATGATTATCCAAGGCACATCTCCCTGGTAATATTAGAATATTAAACAGGCATTGTGGTCCTGACTGTTTCCAGACCCTCTGGCAAAATATCACAGCACTATAACTTTAGGAAAAAAGTATATAGGATTTTTTTACTACTTCTTTTGGTGCATGCATTAGCTTGCCACTAGCAGTCTCCAAAACCACTTTATACCTGCTAAAAATGTGTATTATTTATAGAATCCTGAAACCACCTGCTAAAAAAATATTAGAGCCTTGTGGGGAAAATACATTTTCCAGTTCATTATCCCTGAGAACTTTCAAAAATTTATCACTCAAGTCTGGACAAAATACACTGTATAAGCCTCCTGCAAAAATATAAACTACTTTAGATAGGACATATATATAGTAAGTGTGTTCTGTATTCTTTCAGTAAGGATACAATGCTTTTCACCTCAGTAAATCTTCTTGGGTAGCAACAAGATATAACAGATAGAGTTATTCTGTCAGACATAAAACTGGTGTGAGAACTGAAAATCTATGCCTTCTGCAATTTATGATTGCTGCCTAGCAGCAGCATGGATACTTCAAGAAGATATTCTGTCTCAAAGTACTTTGGAACTTTAGAAAGTTTCTTTGAAATTCATATGATCCCTCAGAAAAAAGTAGTTTCTTTAGGGTATTTGCATGTTCTCATCCTTAGGAATTTCGTCCTCTTGTTTAACAGCTAGTTAGCATGAGATCTACAGAAAACTGGTCATACATAATGTTTTTGCTGGGATTTCATAGCAAATGGAGGAGGAAAATAAGCCTTGGGTATGTTATTTAAATTGGCTTTTTTCTTCTTCTTGGTGAGTTTTTTAAAGCTTGCGTAGGATCTTGTGAGATATGGGGAAAAAACTGCAAAGAAACATAATGATTCATCATGGAAAGCAGAGTTCATCCTGCACAGATGAAAAAAACCAGTAGATTATTTTTTACACACATATTTCCTAATAAGTGTTTCTTAAGCCAACCATCCTAATTCTTCATCACTCTAAATACGTACAAACAAAAGTCGTGCTCCCAGGATATCTAGGTTTTGGTTCTTTGTGTGTTCAAAGAGAATGTAGCAGTGACATTTGTACATTTACTGAGGATCCAATAATAACTTCAACTTCAGCTGACAATAAGTCAGAAAAATATGAAAACAGTCTGTCTCCTATCTCAAGCAGAACAGAACAGTAGGAAGAAGTCATTGAGTTCAAAGTGATTGCCTTTAATGCTGTGTGTTATCTAGTGCATAGCAGAAGGCACTTGAAAAAACACCAGGGCAGGATTGCAAAAGAAGGTGAAAATGTGAGGTGATGAGGTTTTACTGACACGGAACTGACCAACATCAAAACCTTGTTCCACAGGGAGCATGGGAATTCGTACAGGCATCTGGGTAAAACGAGAAATGGTGCATAAGGCAGCCCTTTTGTGCAAAGCAGATGCTAACCCAGAAAATCCCATGCTAAGTTTTTTCCTTCACATTCATTTCTCACAGGATGCACCTACACACATGCATGCATATATTCACACACATAAGAACCATTTCTGAGCTCACAGGAAACTCCTTATGGTTTTAAATCTCTATATTGAACCTCAGGGCGTTTTGCATCTTTACAACAGATGAAAGGAGAAATAGATGTAGTTCTCCATTTCAGAGCAGGAAAAGCAGAGAAACATTTTGTGACAGTTTAATTTTGCTGCATGAGTGTGAAAATGGTGTGAGAAAGATCTGACTCACATATTTTTTTGAAAAAGCCCATCTTGTAAAATTAAAACAATGACACACAAACTTACAGTAGTTATGTACAGAAGTATTCTCATGGATCTTTGTTGGACTGGAGGCAAAGAAAAAGACACAAGACACATAAAGGGAAAGAAGAATGACCCTGTGCACTCTGCAAGTTCCTCACTGTCTTGGGCCATGCAGGATTTCATACCTACACGGAGGATTACACACCTACACATCTACTCAAGAGAAGGCAGACCAGAATCAAGACTTGACCTTGGAAAACAAAATACTAATTCCAAAAATTAAATTTTTTTGTACAGTTCCATCGATATTTAGTTGTTTGTTCACAAGCTACGCTCACACTAAAGAACCAAATGTGTTGTAGCACATGCCATAAATCTTTTCTCTACCTGATTCTTCCATAGGTAGCTGAGATAGTGGGAACCTGCCACACCACTAATTTCATTCATCTAAAATGAAACCTCTCTTGAGAAAGAGCATGAAGGCAAATCAACAAGTTTTCACAATCTCAAAAATGCTTCACATATCAGAAAACTTCATTTTAATACACCTCTGTAAAGGGCTGGCACAAGTTCCATTCCCATTATAATAGAAAGTTTAAGTGTAACAGAAAATTTTTTGTTAAATAATTTTTGCACCATAAATATTTCAGCTTTTCAAAGTGAAAGCCACAAACAAGCTTAGAAGTGTATTTCAAAATAAGGAGTGTGGAATAAATTGTCTTACTGAAGCCAGCAATTTCTGTTGCTGTTCAAAAGAATTATAACTTCAATATCTTGTCTATTATCTTTTTCCAGGTTAGATTCTTTGGCTTGATTATGCTTTTAACACTGTAGGTGGGGTGATAGAAGAAATCCAATCAGGATGCTTAAAATACTGTATAATTACTTTGTGTAAAGTTCTTACCTCTTTAAATTTGTGTTAGAATGCACCTAAAAAACCTCACAGGATTCAGAGCATTTTGGACCAGCTCCATCCTGGTCCCCTGGGATATGTGGCATTCCCAAGATTCTGCATGTATGCCATATATCCCCTGAGATATACGACATTCCTAACATTCTATGGCAACTGCATGGCATTTGGACATTTCTAAATGGACAGCTAAAATGGGCAGTGCAAGAAGAAATTACCTGCACCAGACAACAACTTATGGGAATTGCATTCTACCATCCCACTCAACATTTAGCTTACTGTTAAATCTTAGCAGAAATCTGCAGCCCTGATGTTGCATCACCTCTTCACATCCTGAACAGTCTTTTTCTTATGGGTGCATGTTGGAGAAAAGCAACTGCACCAGCAAGTGTGGAGCAGAGGAAATGTGGAGTGGGCTTTGCAGCTCGTGCCAGCAAGTGGATGTGGAATTCATCCAAGCACATCCCTTCACAGCACAAACTGCTCTCCTGATTACCTCATCTCATGTGAAAAGGCAAAATGAGCCAAGATAGTCTGTATTCTTTGCACAGGCTGACATAAAGATCTCTTCCTGCATATGTTGTCACAGTTTGAAAATTGATATTATCATTTTCCACGGTCTGTTTAACAGAGGTTTCCTAGTGCTTCCCAGTGTAGACAATTTTTGTAATCCAATGGACATGGGAAAGAAGGAAACCAGGGGTAGATGATAAAACTGTTTGAGCATATGTTCCAAGAATGCAGGAACCTCTTGTCTCTGCAAACATATAAAATGAGTCAGAATGTCTAGATTAGGGTGGGATTTTAAATAGAAGGAAAGAAAATGTAGTTACAACAAACATTTAGCAAGCTGCTGCAATGTAGTTATCATTCTCCAAATGCTCAGTTTTAATGCACACAAGAAACACCTGCAACCAGTTGGATACAGGCCTAATCAATTCCAAAACACTAATGATACTTTTTCCTTCTCATTTTCAGATGCTTATAGAAACAAGGCTGGGCAGACTCTCTCATGCACAACACCCTTCAGACTTCGTGTTAATCACAAGATTTGCATCAGTTGTGAGGCTTTGTTCTCAGCACTTTCAGCTCCATTAAAGTGAAAAACGATGTGAGTATACACACTTCCTGACACTGATAATGTTTTACAGTTATCACACATCAAAATACATACCAGGCACGATTGTGTATAAGAACTACTGAATTATTTTCTAGATAAGGTAGAGTGACAGGTAGTACAAATAACTCGTTATTTACATACCTGTCTGACATTGTGATGTTGATTTAGAGAGTTAAAATTTCATTACAGATAGGTTTTTCCCCCCACAATGCATTACTCCTGTATTTTAGCAGAACAATAGATTTCACACTTCAAAGGAATTAGTAGTAAAAGACTACATACACTGAAATGGAAATTACTGTATAACAGAGGAGACCAGGTCTGCAACATAACTGTGCTGATAAAATCTGCCCTATATTTCAATGATGTTTTCTACTCAAGAATGAAGATAACAGGGAAAAGAGGAAAACAAGCAATGTGGTTATTGGTAAAGAATAGTAGGGCAACAGGGAATAAAACCAGAAAGGGTTGATAGAGGAGGTAACAGGAAGATAACAGGCAGAAACTTGATGAAGAAGTTAGACAAGCAATAAGGACACAATACAAAAAACAGAGAATGAAAAATCAGAGTGAGGAAGAAAGCAAAAAGTCCAGGAAGAAAAGTAAATGAGAAAACTTGAGAGGCAATAAAAAAGAGCAGTTGGAAACAGTGTGGGCAGCGTGGGTTGGTGATACCAGGAAGGCATGAAAAGATTGGGGTAAAAAAGAAACAGGAAGGAATAAGAGGACTGAGCAAGGAAATGGGCTATAAGTATGAATGAGAGAAGAGCAAGAACCAGGATGGGTACAGGACAGAGATGCAGAGACTATGGAAGGGTAATAGATACCTAAGGGAGCTCTAAAGGGTGGGGGGAGGGGAAAAAAAAGGAAGATTGCGTAGCAGACTACTAAAAATGCTAGTGGTAACAGAGCAGGATGGTCCTCAGCTCAATTTCAGATTTTGCTTTAGATTTCTGTACCTTCTCTGTTGCCTTTTTTTTTTTTTTTTTGTTATCACCTTTTTCTTGTCTAGCAGGACAGATGCAGACTAAACCAATGTGTTTATATCTGAGTGGATATAAGGGATTTCACATGGGAGATAACAGGAGGGCTACTTCAATCAAATGCACACTTTTTTTGTAACAATGTGCCAAGATTTAGATGTTTCAAGTTTTGTAAGAACAGACTGTACGCTACATTCAAAAGGAGAGGAAATAGACAAGGCAGACTCTACTCTGCTTACCAAACCATGCTTCTGTTAAATACTCTGTTAATGTCTCCTGGGGCTGTTCAAGTAATGTGTTCAGTATTTAAACCAAACTCGCCTTCTGTAACTTTTACATAAATTAAATTCTCTACAACAGATCCGCACATTCAAAGTCTGTATCTGTCGAATTTGGATGCTACTTGAGAAAATTATAATCAAAATGAAGGAATAATACAACTCCAAATGAATGACCACGTACACCTTCATCTATTAAATGTGATGAGCATAAAATACTGTGTTCCTATGGTGACATTATGGGTTATCAAAACAATTAGTTATGATTATACAGGTCAAACCATAAGTCCACTCATTTCTCAAAATAACCAAGTGTTCTTTTTGTTTTTAATTAAAATAATTAAAATGTTGTCCCTGAAATTGACTTAAATAGTGTTATATTATTGATAGAATTTGTAATAAGTCATCTATTTTCATTTATATTCTAAGATATGCCTGGTCAGGTTATAATTCTTCATAGCTCTGACATTATAGCTAACATTTTCATATGCAACACTATGGGGTTTTTATCATTATATAATCCATTAAATATACTGTAATGGCTTGTAGGTGATTTTTTGTTATTCGTCAACTAAGTATAATGTGAGAACAAGCTACACACAAGCTACACATAAGAGCAACCCACTCCAAGTGCCCTTTTGGATAATACTGGCTTCCCTCCATTGCTTTACTTTACAGCCATATTGAAGAGCAACATTTATTTTCTTGTCCTTAACTCCTCAGTTGAAGTGCTTCAATTTGTTTGACCTTTGTTGGTCTGTCTTCCACCTGAGTACTTTTAAGCAAACTGCTGCTGAAGTGTGTGTTGAACTTAACACACTTAAGTGTTGGGCTTGCAGGGAAAGAGCTCTACTGACTATTGATCAATATATGCCTACACTTAGAATTAACCTACACATCAAAGCTGCTCTTCATTACAAACTAATTTTTACGGATTTTGATGGCAATTTATTGCTGGATATGTTAAATATAAAAGGTAGGCTCATGTTACACTCAACAAGATTATTCTATCCTAGTTTATACTTAATATGGTAAAAACATATTTCTGGTTTAGCATTAGGGATGAAGACATAGCTCATTACAATAATACAGTAAAAAATAAAGGACATGTACTCTTCAAATTTGATTTGGTTCTGGTCACAGAGTATGCTGAGTTGGAAGGGACCCACATCAAGTCCAACTCTTGGCCCTGCACAGGACACCCCAAGAGTCACACCACATGACTGAAAGCATTTTCCAAATATTTCTTGAACTCTGTCAGGCTTGGGGCTGTGGCCACTTCCTGGGGAACCTGTTCCAGTGCCCAACCATCCACTGCATGAAGAAGCTTCTCCTATATCCAACCTACAACTTCAGGCCGTTCCCTGGGGTCCTGTCACTGTCACCACAGAGAAGAGATCAGTGTCTGCCCCTCCTCTTCCCCTCACAAAGAAGTTGTAACTGCAGTGAGGTCTCCCCTCAGTCTCCTCTTCTCCAGGCTGAACAGACCAAGTGACCCCAGCCACTCCCCATTCAGCTTCCCCTCAAGGCCCTTCAGCACATTTATTGCCCTCCTTTGGCTGCTCTCTAATGGCTTAAGGTCCTTTTTGTATTGTGGTGCCAGTGCCCACTTCCATAGGTGCAATATACCTGGAGACAGAGCTGTACACATCGGTGGAACATCTCTCACCTGTGAGAGCTGGCAAAGAGCTTTGCTCTCCTAACCCTCCTACTCAGACTGCACAAGTCAACAGAATAAATGAGAACCAGAAATAAGTATTAGGGATATCCAGGCTGCATCAGCAAGTAGGAATCTGTCTGAAAATTCCCTCTAAAAGTCTGTTTTATAGATTCTCACACGGTTATCTGTCAGTTAGAAGAGTGTCAACTATATATATTTTGTTTGGTCTCTCAGGAAACCTGTCTTGAGCTCTATTCTGAATCTGGGTTTTAAACAGGCCAAAATAGACAAGTGATATAATTATTTTAGTCAAGTACTGTCTTCATTCAGATGCATTTTTTTGCTTATGACCTTTCCCAAGATACACATCAATACCAGGCAAACTTTATATCAGAAATTACAATTTCTACCCAGTATACTTAAAACAATTAAATTACAAAAATTGCAATGAGCTTCCCCATGAAATTCACAGATTTTTTTTTAATATGTTTTTTGTCATATGAGCTTTTGGTACCATTTATTTTTCTGGTGTTCCATTTTAAAAATGGGAATTTTATCTCAAATATTAGATATACTTGTATAAACACATTCATTTAAGACTGAGGAGAAATTAACTCAATTCTTTCAGAAAGCTAGTTATAGAGAAATAATTACTCAGAATTCAACTGCTTGTCATGGTGCAGAGCCCTGCAAAATTCCCAGCTGCATAAATCTGTGTATAAATCAATTTCAGAATAATTAAACAGCTCTGTTATTTTAGCCAGAGCCCTCTGGGACAAGTTTGAGCCAACAGCAATATTTGTTTTTTCGTAAGTTTTTCTCAGGATTTTTCTAAGGAAAATTTTAACTGATGCTTTACTAATCTGTTGTTAGTTGTTGCTTTTTCATGCTAAGGATTCTGTCTCAGAAACAAAGCATATAAAAATTATTTGCCTTACCTAGGTGATTTCAAGTCAATCTGTGAACTAAATGTCTTACTATTCAGTCATTAATAAGACTTTGATACTAAAACCCATTAAGATACAAGACTTAATTTGTCCAAAGTAATTCTTACTTTAAAGCTGATATATCAGCCTCCTTCTCAGGCTGATATATATATGCTGCTACAGTGAAATGTTGTTCCCAGCTTCCTAAGGAAAGGAAGCAGGATGCAAAGCCAGGCTGCAATGCCACTAGTTAGTGTGGTGCCGTGCAGACAACTGATTCAGAGGGATCCACCAAAGCAATAACACAACCACATGTTTTCCGTGAAGGTTTTTCTCAGGGCTATGTCTCAGACCAGTGAGGAACAGCATTAGGACTCTGAGTGAATTGTTATTATTTTTTCTATAAGATGGTTTAAATTCAAAGTAGTGCAATGAATGTGTCTGTTCAGCTAGCTCTGTGAATCCAAAAGTTGAACTCCAAAATTTAATCTGAAGATTAGATTATGCAGAAAACTAGCAGTGACTGCTTAAAGTGTGTGCTATCCAACTTGTCAAAATGATTTATCATGAGATTTTTATAACCTGTCTGGATCAATTGTGTAAAACTGTCTGATCAGCTTTAAAATTCCTCATCCAGATCTCAAAAAACCTTCTGGCAAAGGCCTTGAGATAGATAAAACATGTTCAAAAGAGATGGATTTATACAAAGTTCCAAGCAGGATATCAGTCTTGAAAAGAATGTGCAGCAGAGAAAAATACATCTCTAAATCCCACTGTTGGTTGTTCAAATATATTTAATATTAGCCAATCTGCTGCAATTTAATTTAGACAAGTCATACATCAGCTTTTGTTACTTAACCATCTTCCAGGCTTATTATGTTCCTAAAGATCAATAAATAATCCTTTGTTTTGAAAACTCTATCCAAAGTCCCTGCTAATTCAAAGTCATTACAGCTCCCTGAAAGAGAGCCTGCAGTGGAACTGAAACAGGCTTTATGTGTCAGGTTCATCCCTTGGAAAAACCCCTGTGTCTGTACCTTGATAGCTCCAAGTCATCAGTATAGACAGACTCCATTTCTGTTTCAGTGCTATGGATTTGGAAAATCTGCTGCAGAACAAAACAAAACAAGAACAGAGGAGTTCTAATCTGACTACAGAAATTTTAGCCCTGAATGTGTTTTCATGGCTGATGTAAACAACCGAAGTCATTAAATTAATATTTTGACCAGTTACTTTCTATTTTGTCTCTCATTTATGATTTCACTCTATATCAAACTTAATACCTGGCCTGTAAAATATTCTGATGAGATATTGATGGGACTGGCTTCAGTATCAGTCATCAGGTAATCATTAATTCACATTGTGTAAGCAAATTATACTTCTAAAAGTGACGTATATATATATAATTTTTTTAATATGTATACACACACTTATGAAGTGGCTGGGTTATCATAACTGCATTTCATCCCTTCATATGATGGATATATAGAAAAAAATTGGAGTGGTAATATACTAGAAAGTTTAAGAAATTTACACTTCCCTTCAGCAATCCCCACCAGAATTCTATTTATAGTGAAAAACTATTAAACTTTGGAGATTCCTTCTCTGTGAGATTTTTCCATTACTTTTCACCATTTTATTTTAGCTGAGATACAAAACCTCTCTCTCAGTGAAAGTCACCACATCCATATTCCTCAAAGTTTTGCAGAGCATCAGAAAGTTTCATCTTCTCCGAATATATTGTGCCACAAAATCATGATCCTTCAAATGTGCTGTGGTTCCTAAGGAGATGATGGCAGGTGTAGATAGATAATCCTGGCTGAGAGGCAATGCTCCTGCTCACAGCATGATTACCGAGGTACCTGTGGCTCCTGGCTTTGTTCAGTGGCAGCATCCCTGCATCTTGCAGGACTATTTGGCAGCCTCCAGTTCTGTGCTGGTGTTGTGCTCTCTGAAGAGAGAAGCATTGTTTCTTTACTGGAGTAGCAGTATCTACTGCAAATTGCAAGCTGTGAGCACCATTATACTGGCATAAAATAAAGTAGAACAGTAAAGTTCTGTTGTATTCAGCTCTGCAGGTTATGTATCATATGGCTCTGTTCACGCTTTTATCTAAACACAGGTTTTTTCAGAAAAGCTCTGTGGGATCTGGGGAATCTTTATGCCATATAAGTGAAAGATAGTACTAATATAGTTTTAAAAGCCACATGTAGATCTTACTCTTGATGATGCTGAAGTCATTGAGATATTGCCATGCTTTGATGGGACTAGAGTGGGGCTCATGGTAAGCAGAATAAAGTTACATGTTTTAAGGTTATTTCAAATTTACACTGTGATATTTCATGGCAAATTTTAACTACAAGGAAGCCTGTATATGTCACATTCTGAAACACTGGAGTCAGACAGGAGTGTCTGTAGGAATCTTACTTGCAGCGGGCAAGGTAAATAAGGAACATCATTCATCTGGATAACGGGGGGTCAGGAAGATGAGGTTTCTGCGTCAGCCTCAGAACATGAAGGCTTTGAATCTAGGCTAGGTCTCTGAATAATCATATTGGTTGTAATCAGGAAAACTATCCAGACACATACTCTTTAGATATGTAACTCATGTTCACTGACATGACTTTCTCAAGACACTGCAGTCTGTGTCTCCCATCCAATCCAAGTGCCAAAGGATGAACTACTTAAGACAATGCTGGAATATGCTAGTCACTTAAACATGACACTGGCTGTCCTGAATGAGGAGGAACACAGTTTGCTGAATCAGAAAAACTGTTTTTTCCCCCCACACATATTTTCTGTCTTCTCATTATTAGTGAAGTTGGTAAGTATGAAGGGAGGGGGCTCTTGCCTACCTTTTCTGTGTGATTCAGTGCACATTTTCTTTTCACAAAGGCAGTTATGAATTACAATCAGACCCAATCTTCCTACCAGTAAAGGAGGGAAGGAGACCTGAGGAGAAGCTATGTAATTCTAGTTAAAGTGGGAGAGGAAAATAAACATTCATGCTGAGTTCTGCATTTCACAGCTTTCCAGTGTTTGACTTTGCAGTCTTGATGAATTCTTTAAATGAAGTTTGTCTTCAGTCACGTATGTTACAAAGCACTATACTGAAAGTTCAGATTCTTTCATATACCACATTGACACCTATATGTGGAATTACTATTATTTTGTAATTTTTAAAACACTGCACAGATCTTTCATACTTGATCAGATGAAACAACTTATAACAGTAGTAAATTTTATCAGTTTTACAGTAGTAGACTATTTACTATAAACCAGTCATAAAAAGGAGATTTGCAACTACTTCTCTATATAATAAAATATTCTCTTGGAGCAAATAAATGACAACTGAAAATTCAGGGTACATACAGGTTTTGGATGTGAATACTACAGGCAGTAATGAGCCCTTCTGCTGCTTTTAACCCAGACTCTGGCCTTTCTGAACATTTTTTCCTTTGCTGATTCCTTACTCCAGTCTCAGCACCTCTTCTTTCCATCTCTGAATCTGGACATATAGCCTCTCCTATTCCTGCTTCCAAACCTAAGCATCTCATGCTCTCCTTCTCCTAGTGCAGGTTACTTACAGAACCTGTTTTGTCCTAAACCATTAACATACCATGGTGTTTTTGTCAATATAAACCTTTCTTTCTCACCTGTTTTGTTCTTTACTTCCTTAAGGCAGTATGATGAGAGGCCTTCACTCTAGTGAAACTTAAGAAGATGAGTAAAAGTAGGGAATACACCTCCCCATTTTCAAGTGTTCAATAACATGATTTGCTGCAGCTATCAGAAGAAACAACTTTGACAGAACTCTTGCTCGGCACCCACATTCTTGAACAAGAGCTTGATCACCATCCACAATCCATTCACTTAACATTAACCACATCTTTCATTAATATGTTTCAAAATGGTTATTTTTAGACTGAAAGGCTATTTTTGAAAGGCTTAACATTAGAAAGAAGAAAGTAAGTTGCAGAATAATCTCTTAAATGTCAAGTTTGTGAAATACAGTAGAGCAGTGGTTTTACAGATTCGTGCAAAGAAATGATCTTTCACCAAAAATATGCACAGACAGATGGAAGCTAGGTGGATTAAAATGAAAACAAGTTCTCCAATACATTCTCTACTTACATCTTTGAAAGAAAGGAGCCATAATCAAGTATAAATTAAGAGACTTCCCAAAGGGTTGATAATTGATTTCCAGTTCACTCTAACCTCTATTTTTCAGCTGTACAGGTGATTATTTACTAACAATAGTACTTTCTCTTATCTACAGGGAGACTATCCCTGTACAGACACTATCACTCAAGATTAACAGAAATAGTTCACCACATCTCAGTAACTGGAATTTATATATTTAAGGACTATTTGCCAATTTTCAGGACAAAGAAATCTGTCATTATTTTTACAGTGTACATATTTGCTTGTGCGATACTTCAAGCTTATAAAATAACTTTAATGGCCCATGTCTAAACATGAGGGTAGAACCTGAATAATGCAAAAATCACAAAACATTGGGCTATTAAGCATCCGAGGGGTTTTTTTTCTACTGAAGAGCACCTACAGGAAGAAAAATGTTCTCATTACATCCCAGGTGTGATGCTTTGTCTTTGATTACTTAAGACATGGCACAAGAAAATTCAAATGGGATTTTACTGGTTTTTTTCACACCTCCAGCTAATTCCATGGCAGGTGTATTTAATAAGGCCAAATTTCATAGTCTCCAACAAATTGTACCTCTGGAGAGATAAACATGATTGCAGAACCACCACAATTAACAGAAAGAGTTTCAGGCTGAAAACATCTCCAGCAATCACATTTTCCAGAACACTGTGGTAAAAGCAATAATTCACCTAGATTAAGCCTCATTATACCAAATTTGAATAAAAATGGCTCTGATATCACAGATTTCATATTGCTGGAACAGAGGACAGGATCACCTCTGGCTGTGACAATCTACATATCAGAAATTGATTGACAGCACTCATCAGAAAATATACATACACCTAAAAAAAGAGCAAGGTGTTAAAATGTGGTTTCCACTTGTATCTATGTAGTCAGGTGCCCTCAGGGGTAACAGCTGTAAAGGTTTACCTTGGAATTCACCAAGGAAAATGTTGGGAATTCAGTTCTGCTGTGTCAATAAGGAAGTTGAATGCTTTATGAAGAAATGACCAATATCAGCCTTTTGTCACAAGGTCCAAAGGAACTCATGGCTGCAGAAACAGTATTTCAAAATGCTCAAAAATGGATTTTGCAAGTCATGTTCTGAACATGAAAAAAATGCGTAAATCTTAAAAAAATTACAGAATCACATAATGGTTTGGTTTTAAGGTGACAGGGACATCTTTTACTAGACTGGTTGCTCAGAGACTCATCCAGCTTGGTCTTAAACATCTCCAGGGATGGGGAGGGGAGTCTACAAAATGTCTGGGCAAGCTCTCTGGCAAAATAGGAGATACAAATTCTAGAAGTTGAATTCTTATATAGTGAGCAGCAAAGCTGTACTTATAATGAACCCTTCAAAATTAACTTTATATATAGTTTAAAAATATTTATATGTTATATATAGGTTGATTCAGCAGAGAGTAGAGAAAAAAACAGGGAAATTACAGTGACAGTCTAAAATTTGCAATATCAGTTGCTAAGCATATGTAGTAAAAGCTATAAATCAATTGGGAAAGTAGATGTTACAGGTGTGTTTCAAAGATTCTCCCCTTACATGCAAGAATATAAAATGGTATTTCCTTGGTTTAGTGAAATAAATACAGATGGATAACAATTTTAGTAAATATTTTTAGGAACTTCCCACTCCCTGGAAAAAACTTCCACCACCCTCTGCATCATACTTGGTTGTTGCTTGGAGGTTTTGTTTGGATTTTGTTTCTATTTTTCCCTTCTGGATCCTAGTATCACAATATCCTGTTTGTATGGATTTATCAGGCATTATGTCCTCACTCTTCCAAATAAATCGGAGTAAAACAAGGAGCCTGACAAATGTAGCTGTAACACAGAATTTTTCTTCTGACTGCATCTTCCTTTCTTATAAAGAGAAACAGTAATTTATCACAGAAAAAAGAGTTTATCTTCATTGCACATGGAACAAATCTGACCATGTATTCTCTTGAGAAATCAGAAAGTAACTTCCTTGGGCTTATTTCCTTTATGGTGTTGTTCAGATAAAAATTAAAATATGGTAGAATTATTCTGTCCATTTTTGTGGTCACATTCTTTTACTTTATCTTCCACACTGCAGACATCTTTTGTATCAGTTGACCCTCTCCAGCAAAATGGAGCTGGTTCCTTAGATTTGCCTTCTCCTTATTTTTACAATATAAACAGTGAACAGAAAAAACATGGTGTTTCATTCTCACTCTGACTTTCCTTTCTAGGCATGTATTTTCTTTATCTCTGTTCTGATACACTGATATCTAAAAATGTGCTAATTTATATCCAATTCACCAATTTGATTTTTTTTCCCCACTCATACATCCCTGCTTGCATCATTGCCACGTACAAGCACAGTAAGAAAAATGTCAGCCAAATAGGTTTTTTGGCCAAAACCTATGGAGGTTTTACACATTATTTTAGAATCAGCAAAGGGTTCTGGCAACATGAAAATAGTCCAGTTTACCCTTTTATTTTGATCATTGTAAAACTATCTTTTTTTATTTTTTCCTCTCAACTGGAACAGCAAAAACTTTTTATTATTGAGATACTCCTGGAAAGAGAATATTCAGTGAATGATGGGTGGTGGCCATTTTCCATCACTGAGAGGAGAAACAGTCTCTAGGTACCGGGAATATCTCCTGATCTTTTCTGTTGGACAAAATGTAACTGAGCTGGAAAAATGTTCCTGAAGAAAAATTTATGTTGGTTAAATAGCGCTCTCTGTTTTCTTCTAACAGTCTCACGTTCATTAATCTAATGCTGATGTCCTTGTTTACATTGGTATCAAAAAACTTGCACTGACTGAAGAGAACAGTAGGTGTTCTTTAATGAAATTATATTTTTTTAAAAATTATTAATTTTAATCTGTCTGAAATTGCTGTGATAAATATATAGTTATAAAACCAGAAAATAAAGCATTTAGGCATAGTACAATGAGTGTGTTATATTTCCTTATTTGCAGAAAATAGAAAACATTAGGAGGAAAATAATCACTGATTACCCAGCATATTCCACTTTGTTTTCACTTACTCTTATGGAAATAAAAATATTTTAAAATAATTTATAATGAAAATAGAGAAGTCAAGTCCTAGTGACAATATCCAGATTAAATTATTGAGAAAGAAAATTTGATAGTCCTGACTTGCTACCTGGACGAAGGACATTATCTAATACATCGCCTTATGAAAACAGGGCAGAATAACTGAATTTTACTTGCATGATAGAAAATCAGTTCTTCTCCAAAGGTAGACACAAGCGGGTACATACCTGAATGTTTAATGTCACATTTTTTGTGCCTTTCTTATTTTAGAAGATAATTTAAATAACTGATTTACAATGTTTACAATAGGCTCCATGGTCTGGTGAAGGACATACAAATTTATCTATTAAAATAATACCACTTTTTCAAATAGCACACTACCATACTCTGCATTAAAGTCTCTAAGTTCTGTCACCTTAAAAAAAAATATTGTGAAATGGTATTGCCAAATAATGTTTTAGCTCTAACATAGCTCATCATTTCTTCTACACACACCTATGAAACTCATTGCTTTATTGTTTGACAATTCTGGTAAATTCTTGTCAAGTATTTTAACAAAAAATCCCCCAGGATAACACAACACTGCATATGAGATGACTTATTCTTTGAGATGGCATCTGATAATTGAGATTGATTGATTGTTCATCCTTTACTATTTGTTAAAGGATGGTGCAGTAACAGCTTGCTCACCTGCTATTTAAGCCAGACAACTTGATTCTGCCAAAATGTGCCTGAGCTGTCCAGAAGCAGACCTTGAGCCAAACCATAAGAAACCAGAAGCAAATTCATGAAACTCATCCCTCAAGGTGTCCAGAACACAGCTTGCCTGTGGGCTACCACAGGATGTCACTGATGTTCCACTTACACATCACAAACAATTAAAAGTGATCTTGGAACAGAATTTCCCACAGGTGTTGAGACAACATTAATAAAATCCAGCTTAGTGAGAAACCTAACAGCTAAAGAGGTATCAGCTGGCTGATTTAAAACTAAAAGACTTACATGGGGTTTATGTGGCAGGAGTTTGGTAGCGGGAGGGCTACAGGGGTAGCTTCTGTGAGAAGCTTCCAGAAGCTTCCCCTTGGAATGGCAGCCAAGATGGACCCACTGCTGGCTAAGGCTGAGCCCATCAACGATGGGATAGCAGATCTAAGAAGGGAGAAGCAAGATGCACAAATGGCACTTTGAGCCAGTGAAGAAAAAAGTGAGAGAGAGTATGTGAGAGAAACAGCCCTGCAGACACGGAGGTCAGCAAATAAGAGAGGCAGGAGGAGTTCCAGGTGCCAGAGCAGAGGTTCCTCTGCAGCCCATGGAGCAGATGGATGAGCGAATTGGGGTGACCCCATAGGAAACCTGCACTGGAGTAGATTCCTGCAGGACCTGAGGACCCATGGAGAGAGGAGCACATGCTGGAGAAGTCTGCTGGCAGGACTTATGATCCCATGGGGTTACATGCTGGAGAAGCCTGTTCCTGAAGGACTGAACTGTGTGGAAGAGACCAATGCTGGAGCAATCTGTGGAGAATCCTATGGGAAGGACTTGTGTTTGAGAGTTTTGTAGGGGACTATCTCCTGTGGGAGGGACCCCATACTGGAATAGGGTAGGAGTGTAAGGAGTCCTTGAGGAGGAAGGAGCAGGGGAGACAATGTGTGATTAATTGACTGCAGTCCCCATTCCCTGTCCCCCTGCACCACTGATGGGGAGGGGATGGAGAAATTGTTAGTGAAGTCAGGTCTTGGAAGAAGACAAGGCTGGGGGGAAGGTGCTTGCCAGATTTGGTTTAGTTTCTCATTACCCTTCTCTGATTTGGTTGGTAATAAATTAACCTTATTTTCTCAAGTCAAGTCTGCTTTGCTCATGATGGTAATTGGTGAGTGCCCTTAACTCATGAGCCTTTCACTGTATTTTTATTTCCTTGTCCAGCTGGGGAAAGGAGTAACAGTACAGATTTGGTGGGCATCCATCTGTGTTCCAGCCCAACACAAGAGTCAGCTCAGGTGGAGAATAATTTAGAGGTTGAATCTGCAGCTGGGGGAAATCTCATTTTACACTGTACCATTACCATGTTAGTAGCATGTTATGATATGAAATCCTGACCTGCCCAGGTCACTGAATTCCCATTTCCAAAAGCTGCCCATTGGTAAAAGGTAGCTGCTTTTCTGAACGTTACTATTTGAGCCTAAGAGAGAAATCATCAAAAAATACCTATAATATCACATGCAGAGTAAAAACTAGGCTGTTAGAGCCAAAGTAAATATTTTAAATAAATAATTCTCTTCATAAATGTGTCAAGGAGTTTATAACAGTCCTATTTTATGGGCTCTGTGCAGTTTCTGATTTTTCTTGACATTTTTATAACTTCTATGGGAAAGAAAGAACATTTTGTCTTTAAGGAAAAGTTTTGACATCTTCATTATCTTACAAACAAGAAATGAGAAGCAAAGACAGCAGAATGAGAGTCTGTCTTTATTTAAAATTCAAACTTCTTTTCTTCTACTTTGTTCAATTTCCTCTTTCCATTATTACTTTCCTCAGAGATTTTTTTACTGATAAATTTTGAATTAACCATTCAGACAGCAAAGTCATACTAAAACATAAATTATGGCACACCATAATGACCTCCTAGCACTAACCTCACTCAGGGTTTAATGCAGGAATCCAGATGTGCCTACCTTGGATTCCTGCCCTGAAAAACCCTGAAAACCATCACTAATCTTAATAAAATATTTTCACCTCTCAAGAGCAGGTGCTTATATTAACCATAGTGTCTCTGTGGCTTGGGTCATGTTTGCCTGTACATGTGCACAATAGGATCTAAAACTATTTTGTTACAATATATGGATTTACCTACCCTCAGATATCTTAACCCCAATGCCCCACATGTCTGTTTTGTTCAGCACTTTAATGTTAATAAGAACCCAAGAAGGATTCTGTTGGTGTCTATATGGTGCAGTAGCAACATCTTCACTGCTACTTTAATCTGACCTCAGATTACATAATCCTGGCTACCATCAGGAATTAGACGGAACCATATGTCCTCAGAAGCGAATGGCCACTACTTAGAACAACTGACTTTGGAAAAGGTAATTGTTCATTTTGAGAAAACTCCCTGAAACCTGCTACAGCAGCTGAGACATAGGGGAAAAAATCAGACACCAGTTATTGCAGCATCACACAGTATTGCTGTTTGCTTTTACTGGCTGCTTTGTCTAACTATCTTGTTGGGCTGGTAGTTGCACTGGTAACTGCTGATATTCTCAGTCAATGGTTTTATGTGCTTCTGTGGTAACAAAGAGCATCCATGTGCATTAGAGTTAGAAATGTTTCCAAAGTTGACCTCTTACATGCTAGAATCATTGTCTCAAACCTTTAGAGGCAGATGGGAAAAGTAAATTAAGAAAATAATCAGCACAATACAAGATTTGAAGTATCTTTTCTTGTGAAAGATGTTTCATGGGGTATCTTTCTGGTTTTTTGAATGATTTCAGCAAAGGAAATGCTCAAAGGGGAAGGTCATACATACCCCCTCTCCCTTATATTAGGTAGAAAGAGAATATAAAACTGAAAGTTTCTCTCTTATAGACCCTTTTTTTCCTTTTTTAAATGGTTGGAAGGAATCTGGACTATGTCCTGTAATTGTCTCTCAGAAGCCCTTTGTCATTTGTTGAAAACATCATTTTTGGCTATGATTTGGCTGTTAAGGAAGAGATAACTCCTTTTCAATTGCCAGAAGTGCTACATTTGTCCTTCCTTGGACATTTAAGGCAGTGGCTAAGGTATTATCTCAGTTAAAGCATTAAATACTTTCACTATTCATTTGGCCTTAACCTACCTAATCTGTGTACCTTCCTTTCTAGGTAAGCACAGGCTGTGGAATAATTGAATTTACAGTTTTCTAAATGTCTTTTTTAAATCTCACATCAGTATCTACAGAATCCATCTTGTGCAAAAATTCAATTGATTTCTGTGTAGTACCAATGTATTAACAGGGTTACTCAACACGACAGCCAAACAAAAAGTACACACAGCTTGGACACACCTTGGCATGTGGAGCAGAGAAGAAGGGGTACCTGCAACAAGATTTGGGCCTGGGATCCTCCCGACAGGAAATAGGCTTAATTTGACATGGAAAAGACTCACAAACCAGAGCAAGAGTAAAGAAGCTCTTTGTTACATCTATGGAGCCTTGTGTGAGAGTTGTGCAGCTCATGAAGCCTCTGAAAAGCTGCTAAACTGAGGACCAACTTATTGTACTTGCCGGGGAAGGAAATTATCAATCTGACCCCATGTCCTTAGAAGGCTAATTTATTATTTTGTAATACTATATTAAAGACTATTATAGTAAATTATATTAAAGAATACAGAAAGGATACAGACAGAAGGCTAGAAAGATACTAATGAATCTTGTGACTCTCTCCAGAGCGTCAACACAGCTTGACCCTGATTGGCCATTAAGTCAAAACAATTCACATGAAACCAATAAAACAAGCACCTGTTGGTAAACAATCTCCAACCACATTCCAAAGCAGCAAAACACAGGAGAATCAAGTGAGATAAAATTGTTTTCCTTTTTCTCTGAGGCTTCTCAGCTTTCCAGGAGAGAAATCCTGGGCAAAGGGGTTTCTCCAGAAAATATGACTGCCACACCAACTTGCAAGGACTCAGTGGGCAGGGAAATTTGTCCTCAATATTTTTTTTGTTTCATGTCTTACTGAACAGATCTTTATTCCTTTTTTCCCCTCTTACTATTTGTTTTTAAAACAATGTTTTGGAAACTGGTATATTTGAGTATGCTCACTGGAAGGAAAAGTTCAGAGTTGCTACCAGTCATGATTTTGGGAGAATCAAATGAAAGAAAGTATTCTCTGTTCTATTGTGTGCATTTATTTTAATAACTAAGGCTATCTGTACAGTGTAACTGTGTTCTACTAGTAGATGGTGGGGACAGTCAGATGTTCATGCCATTCTGAGGAAGATTTAGATACTCACATATTATTTAGAGACTCATGTTTTAGTGCCAGAGGAGAGTATTAAGATCATCTCTTAAAGCTCTATTTACCCTGGGGTGTAAGAATCACCTGGTAATGTGCATCCTGCTATTTAGAATTGACATGGTAACATACGTTTATCACTGGAGATTAATATAAAAGCTTAGGTTCCACTTCTTAAGACTCATTTTTATCAGTATATCTAACTATAATTTTTTTAAGTTAAAAATTACACAGTAAACACCATTTTCACTTCCCATTTTTCAAGAGACAAAAGGACTCTTCTATAGGCTTGCCTCACATTGACCTAAAATGGCAGACATTATCTTTACTGTGGTGAAAATTGTCCACTTGGCCATAGTTGAATTCTACAGTGAAAACACAACAGAACACTGTGGCATGAAAAATTTTAAATTTACTTTTCTATTCATAAAGTTCAGAGATTCATCCACAACTACTAGAATCCCTCTTTTGGAATTAGTCAGATAATGGGAGCTAGAGTAATATAGGATGTGAATGGTATTGCAGTGGTAGAGACCATAAAACCAAATAGAATTAAGCACCCAAAGAGTTTAAGAGATTGAAATCTCTTGCTGGTGCCTAAGGTGCTTGTAATCCTTCAACTGAATTAATCAGTGTTAGATGAGTTTCATGTCTTTGTGTAATACTAAAAATTAGGTAAGTTGAAAAATCTGTATTAGTAAAACCAAGAACAAATTTAAGTAAAACAATAATTCAATCTGAATTGTTTTATCAGCTACCAAATGATAGAATTTAGTGGCATAGCCTTCTGATTTACATAGGAATACTGAAACACTATTCAAACTCCTCTGCTGGAGTTGATGTGCTTATAAAACCAGAAGCAATTTTCCAAAAATAAACTGAAATGTGTGGCTTATATGGATGTATTTCGGAAGAGTTTTAATCAACAGCTTTTGGGACAAATCCAATTTACTCCCTCATTTCGGGTAAATACACAACATGGAATTCACAAATGAAATCAAATGGAAGAGATGGCCCACAATGTTGCTAATTCTGCCTTTTCCTGACAAGTACTGTGTAAGCCTGATAAAGACATCTCATTTAAAATTTTAACTACATCTTTATTCAAAGAAAAATTAAGTTTTACAAAGGGATGCTTTTCACAGTATGACTTTGAAGTAGCTTACAAAAAGATAGCTGAATTGATCCTAGCTTGAAAAAAAGCAACTCCCACTTGATTGTCCCAGAAGTCATTCTTTTGGAAAATGATTTTGTGCAGAGCACAAACAAGAAGCAAGTTTACAAGAGATATACTGGCTGGATCTGAAGCTGATAAAACGAACATTTTATCCAATGTGACAGTGGCTAGGGAATGAGTTACCAACCCTGTCTTCAGAAAACAGAAACCTGAGAGAAAAATGTTTCATGTTTAACTATAATAACAATAGTTAGACCTTTCCATCCTTCTGCTACTATTAATCTTTGTATTTTATTTCTGTGATGTTCCTTTTGTTTGGTCATGGCCCTTTAGCTGAACATCTATATTATATTTCTGTCATCTCCCACACATGCAAAATTCCTTCACAGAGGCATGGATATAAAGAAGAAATATAAAATATTTCTGTTAGGAACCTAGGAACCACTTTTCCTTCTCTTTTTTCTTGTGCACATAAGATAGCATAGTGTGGTTCCATTACTCCAGCAACTGCAGCAAATGAAAAATGTGTACCCTTCATGAAAAACATTGGTAACTTTTAAGAACACAGTGTAGACCTCTATTCCTTTAAATACAATCTTGTCACACGAGAGTAAAGAGATAAGCAGAGAGCTTAGGCAGCTTAGAAGTTATCAACTCAACCTCTTGATTCCCACTGCTCAAGTGTACACTTCTATAGTGGAGCTGAGTCAGTGGCACAGATCGTGTGAGTGTTGTCATCTTATTTGAAAAAGTTCAATTGTTGTCTCCTTATTGCAAAAGTTCAATACCTTCTGGATGATTTTGCATGGACAGCTCCTCATAGCACTGCCTCCTCCTTCACAACACAGCCAACAAACACCAACTTCCCTCTTAAGTAGCTAACCCACCCTCTTATAGCACTCTTCTTCTCATTGGTGACAGCTGTGGCCTGTTAAGGGCAGGCCTGTTCCTCATCTTTAGTGATTAGTACAGCTGCAGCCCCTCAGGGGTGAGATTACCTTCTGCACTATTTTTACTTTGTTACATTCTATCCCCCCACAGCGTCCTCCTGCCCTTCTGCATGGCTCCCACCAAATCCTGGGAGCCAAGGCAAACAGCTCTCCTCTGCCAAGTGCACAGCCCAGCTTCTGAGATCAGGAGCTCGATCTGAGCACACAGAGCCACTTTCCCTCATATGGGGGGGATCTTCAATCACAAACTTCAATGATAAACTTCCAGACAAGAAAGCCATGGGGCCATTGAGCCAAACTGAGGATGGCAGAGACCAATTTCCTCAATGAGCCCCCCAGTCACTACTTTGCTTGGTGACAGAGCTGCTCCCAGTGGCCTGGTGCTGAGGAAAGGAGGACTTGTCCCTGTTCCATGCAGCCTGTGCTATGAGCATACCATGTCTGATGGATAGGGAGTGGAGTTAGGGCAGTCTCTGTCCTTCTTGGTAAGAAGACATAAAATACAGCTAAAAGCCAGCCTGTGCTCTACTGAATCTGCTGGTGCAGTTTAATCCAGAAGGGAGTCAATCACCACACAGCTGCAAAGCAGGAGAGAATTGGGAAAAAAGGTAAAACTTGTGCATTGAGAGAAAGGCAGTGTAGCAGGACAGAAAAATTATATTTCATATAATATGAAAATAAAGCAAGTGATGAAAGAATATACAAAATTAGTATGCACAGTTTCTCACCACCTGCAGACCAATGTGCAGTCAGCTCCCAATCCTGGCTAATTCCCCCCAGTTTTATCATTCAGAACAATGACATATGATGCAGAATATCCCTTTGGTCAGTGGGGGTCTTGGCTGTGCCCCGTCCCAGCTTCTTGTGTCCCCCACCCGCTCTGCTGGCAGGCCAGTGTGAAAAGCTGAAAAATCCTTGACTTCGAGTAAGCACTGCTCAGTGCCAACTAGAACAGCAGTGTGTTATCAACATTATTCTCATCCTATATCCAAAACACAGCACTGTGCCAGCTACTAGAAAGAAAATCAGCTTTATCCCATCTGAAACCAGGGAAGTAGACACTTAGGTAATGTTTGGGTTCCCAAGCATGCAAATCTTCAGTGTAAAAGCCATGCACATTATAAAATCCATGCCTGGGAAAGGGAGGGAAGAAGCAAACCAGCAGCATAGCTGCCTATTCCATATCTGTCTCTGCTCTATATCTTTGTAATAAATATGCCATTGAGGAGAATTAAAAAAAAAATAGGTGAAAGAATTTTAATGTTGCTATTCAACCTCAGCCTGAAAGAATCAGATTCTACATCCAAACAGTCCTACCTTAAAAAACTGGTGGAGAAATGTATATATTTTCTGGAAAAGAAGGAGAAAATACAAAATTGCACACAAGAAGCTTAGCTAAAATGGTCTATTATTTAATATTTACTTGGCTTCAGCATTTCCTTGAGAATGTCAAAGCATTTTTTTTCTCAAAATGTTTTTTATCCCTAAGTGAAGTCACCTGTAATTCCTTTTCTTTTCAATTCAATGAATTGTAGTCTTTAACTCTCCTAGAATAAAAATGATCCTTTCAGAAAGACAAAAGTGAATTAATCATGACACCTGAACAGGGGTTAACCACATAATCTCCCATAAATAGCAAAAGAAATTCTATCACTAAATCTCCTTGCCTCAAAATGAATATTTAATACTAAAGTCAACACTCTAAACTTGCTTGTATTGTGTGAAAGTGGGAAAAATGAAGTTGCTATGTCATCCATTTTTTAAAACTAAATTTTCTACAGTATATACAGAGTAACACTTCAATTTATTTAAATGTATATTGTAGGTTGTAACGATATTAACATCATCATTTCCTCAACAGAGAAAAAAGCAGCATAATGTCTTCTCAGGAGTTGCTGCAATGCATCAGTTTCAGACTGTGCCAGTGTGCTCCATTATCAATGATTTTTGCACCAACATTTTGATCCATTCACCATTACAGTGATTTTGAAGCATATCTAGGTGAGAAAATAATTCCATCAGATACTTTAAATTATTTTAAAAATATTTATTAAAAATGTTATTTAAAAAAAACTGACAAGCAAACAACAACAATAATCAAAACTCTGGTTGGTCTTCTGGAGAAAATTTCCTTATTTTTCCTTTCATCCTGTTGATTTTTACACAGACAGTGTATTAAAATATTCAAAAAAGATAAAGCAATGTTTTTTTTAGGAATCTCACCTTCCTGAAGAAAAAATAGTACTCGATGGTGAAGTAACATTACTGACAGACAGAGAGGAGACACAGAATCATTACTAATTTGGCCTGGAAATACTCTGACTTTCATTAAAATACTTGGGATCTACCTGAAATCTTTAGTGTAAGACCTCTTTTATTAAAGCAGTTAGATACACACGTTTAAGTAAGACCTAAAATTTTTTCACTCAAAGCCAAACAATTGAACTTAAACCAGACTGAATACTTTCCCCTGCAAAGCAGTGCCTAAAATAGGAAAAAAAAAATTTTTTTAAGAAATATAATTCAGAATGTATTAATACCTTAAACTGACAGATTAGATGCCCATTGATAGCAAGTGACAAGAGAGGAATATTGAATTTTCACAAATTTAAAAATAAATCCGTGTTAATGCTCTAGCTTCATGTCCCTTGCTATCCAAAAATAGAAAATGCAGTAATTTAAAAATCACTATTCAAACCTATTCATATGCTCAACTATAATTTCCTGGCTTTTTTCCTGTGTAAAAAATCAGTTTGTATATAGCCTTAGAACCTTAGAAGGTTCTCTTCTAGTGATACTTTCATTGCAAGTGCACAGAACCCACATTTCTCTTGAAAAATGATTCATGCAGATCTGCAAATCAGGTAGCGAATTTTTGGAGTTAACAAGGGCTCCCTCTTGTGATATTGTACTGAATTTGGATTCATTCTGAGGCTTTAGACTGGACCATTACTTTATGAGTGCAAATGCTTCACTAAGTAGTTAGGGAATGTCAAGTGGATTGTGTCCTGGAAGTTGGAGATGTGTAAATTGTTCTAACTATTCAAAAAATGCAGAGAACTTGGAAGTTAGGAAGAAAAACACAGGCAATGACATGACTGTTCACATAAACGTGGATTTTTACAAGAACTTGGGAGAGTCCTATACCTCTATTGAATAATTATCCAATATAAATACAAATGCAATCATTAAAGTCAGAAGGTTGTAAAGTAAACCAGCCTGCTATCGATAACATGAATGCTTTAATAAATATGTAAAATTGTAGTTATGAGGGTTTATTAATGACAATATCTTTGTTTGAAAGTTTTTCCAAAGTGTCTATGTATAGACAGAGGTCTTAAACAACAGCTTCTAATTCAATTCAGTTATCTTTTCATGCACTTCCCAAAATTATTTCTACTAAGTTTTAATAAATACATCCTTCAATTAATACCAAATTGTCTATTTCCCCTTTAAAAATAATTAAAATACCATTTTCTGATTTCAGCAAATAGAAAAATATTGCTATGTTGGTTTAAGTTAATTTAAATCCCTAAGTAAATATCATGGAAAACAAAATCAGTAATGTCTGTGGGCATTAGGAAACTTGAGACTACTAAATAAACATTTCTTCTAGTATTACGGACTTTCTCCTCTCAGAGGTCAAAACCAAGGAACAAAACCAGATCTCTAGTAGACATCTGCAAAACCAAATTTCACCCAGTGCCTGAAATGTAAACTAATTGAAAATGGAAATTGCATACTGCAGGCAGAAGGTTACTCAAATACACACTGCCCTTTCAGCTGATTAGGGCCTGTCAGTGCTGTAGGAACACAAAGTTTATTATCCCTTTCAATTTTAGTTTAGTCATTTGCAATTATAGGTACTGCATATGATATAAACTCTAAGGTATTAGCAAAAAGGCCAAACTGAAAAGAGGCATACAGGCAGCTTGGAGAAACTTGAATGAGTTAGTCAGTCTCAAGAAACTTTGCATACCGTAGTGTGTTTTTAAAATAATATCTAATAGCTGGCTGCATGAAATGTAGGTGTCCTAACATTGTGTCATTATTGATTTGCATCCCTCAAATGAGCTAGCATTGGGACTATGCTGTCTTCAAGGAAAAGAACAACTTTTATCAGATAGTTATTTCTCACAACAGAAATATGAAGGTGTTTATTCCTCCAACGTTTATATCCTACTACCACTCCTTGTAGCATATTTGGTATCACTTTCTATACTAATAGCTCAAAAATTATGACTGCACACAGAATTATCCATAAACTGGGTCAAATGGAAAAAGATTTTTGTAAAAAATACCTTGGAAGTGTACTTGGCTGTAGTAATTTTTCCATAAAACATCACCAGCTATGTATTTTTGTACCAAGTATGTAGGATCTGCTCAGTCAGATGCAAAAGAGGGCAACCACCTCCAATCAAATTTGCCATCTGAGATTCAGCAGCAGAGCTAAAACAGGAGCCAATCTGAAGCCCCAACTATCTCAATCAAGTTTCTTATGGCTGCAAAGTTCCAGTCCAAAAAGACTTTGGAGAAGCATTTTGGTGACAACAGGCTACATGCAACATAAAGAGGTAAGAAAAGGAAACTGGAATATGAAAATAATTGGTGATGCTTCTCTTTTTTTTCACTGATTTCAGTGTGCACATTAACCTTAGCTTAGCAAGGAGCACAAATTGATAGGCTGCCCCAAACTCCTTAAAAACAAATACCATGTATTTGTATTAAAGTGCCATAGACTGATATAGGAGGGAACTTTTAAAACACCCATTTGGGGGAAATGGCAGACTGACTTCTTTTTGAGATACCAAAATATATATAAAAACACAAGACTGAGTCATACCATGAATTACAGACTTTAACATTCTGAGAAAACTATAAAGTATATGTTTATGTCAGCTATTACTTTACCTATTGTTCTTAGGATAATGGCAATAAATGAAGGAGAGTAGATAATCTGGCATGTTAATTCACATCCTTGCATATTTTAAGCACCCAGAGAAGCAGACAGATTACAATGTCCCCTTCATATTCATTTACCAGCAAAACACCACCATTAAAATAGTCAGAAAGGTGAAATATACAGAATCCAGATGGTACAAGGCATAAAGCAAGTTTCCAAAATTTCTCCTTTAAACTTTTACAGAACTGAACCTAGTTATAAGTTATCGAAGTGTTGACAGGTATAATGATGATTTATAAAAGGAGGGATTCAACTGAAGAAATACATTGGGACTGTAAGATCAAATCAGCATGCATATCCCATTATTGGTTATTCAAATAATGGAAGCAGATATCTTATTTCCACTGCCTTTTGACAGCATAGAAGGGTTCACTACTGGCCATATCCAGCTACTTTACTTCTCCACTCCCCTGAGATAAGCAGATGAGTCAAACTGAACCTCAGCCTCTAATTCTAAAGAAAATTCACCTTTAAGGCTTTTTTTTTTTCTACATCATCATTTTATTGATACAATGATCTTGAAAGCTGACACATATCTTCTTACTAACTCATTTACTGTTTTTATGTACTATACACACATCACTTTCTTTGCATATAGATATACTTGTGAATATGAAAATGGATCTGTAAATGTGTATTTCAAGTGGTTAAATACTTGCAGAGCTCTGCATGCTGTGAAGTGTTCTTCGTTCCAAATCTTAGTGAGACAAAATCAAATTTTAGACAACTGTGAGAAAACAGAGAAGGGAAAAAAAGAACCTAAGTGCAACTTGCTGTTACCAAGTCCTAACTACATTTTAGTTGTGGGTTTAAAAAGAAAATCTCTGAACAGAAAAGATGTGCTGCACAAACAAATAATCTGGCCATGGAACATTAAACATAATCTTTCTAGGAATGTCAGTAGAGAGGCAATCACCTGGTTTGGCAAAGTAAAGATTATCTACTGATAGTACAGGCCAAAAGTCTTCATATCCAGATGAGTTATATTGCAAAAAAAATTGTTTACTCTGAGTCATGCTTCCCATAAATTGATGAACACCATCTCTTATTACTGATTCACAGAATCACTGTGGTTGAAAAAGACCTCCAAGGTCATTGGGCCCACCCTTTACCAAACAGCACCATGGCCACTAAACCATGTAATCAAGTGCTACATCTACTCATAGTTTTGAGCACCTCCAGAGGTGGTGACTCCACCACTTCCCTGGAGCGCTTGTTTCAATGTTTAATCACTCTTCCAGTGAAAACATTTTTCCTAATAATGAAATTGAACTTCCCCTAGTGCAACTTGAGGCCATTTCCCCTTGGCCTATTGCTAGTTGCCTGGGAGACAAGGCCAATTGCCCACCTCACCAGGACCTCATTTCATACAACTTAAGCTAGAAGTGTCCTATACTGAGAAATGAGGCAATAATTCTATCTTCTTTAACTTTTATATTGAAAGGATTGAGTAGTTAGTAGTGACTTAGAACGGAAAATTTTGTAGTTCCCCTTTATGGCTTCTAATATCTCACGAGATAGGATGTGCATACTTTCTGATATGGCCTCAGTTCTCTCTCTCCATTAAAAAAGAAAACAAAAACCTAAAAAACCAGCACTCAGGATCTTGAAGGGAATTCAGAAAGCTGTCCTTATACAACTGCAAAATGTTCAGTTTCGTCTCTCTACTGAAGTCCAGGAGATCATGTGTACTACACTAAAGCATATAATTTTTTGCCAAAGGAACAACCTAGAATCACCTATTTAATACAAATTTTCTAAAGAGAAATGTGCAGCAATGTGTCTATGGAGAAAAGGGACAAACCAAAGCCCTACCCAGGCTCTGCTGCACATGCAATTCACCTTTAATCAAGGGAGGGGCAGAGGATGAGCTGCAGTGCTGCTGTTCAATGCAAAGCACATGACTAATGTAGTGGGATAAGGATGATACATACTCCCTAAAAAAAGCTGGACCAAGGAAATGGACACTGGAGAGAGGATGCTTTAACAAGATCACAGTTGTAAATATCACAATTGGCAAATTGCTGGGTTTCAGTTGCTGGTATATCCTGCATCCCACAATTTACACATAGGTTATTAAAAATCATCAATCTTCTCTTAGAAAGGCTGTCTGAGTCACTAAGAACCTCCGCTGAAGTAGAGCCATCCAGATGCTTAGACACACAGGCAGAGAGTTTTTCTAATAATTGCTAAAAGGGAAAAAGAAACAAGCTAAAACCAAGAGATTTTAAAAACCCTTTTAACCACTTTTTTTTCTTTTTATGTTGGGATTCTGATTGAAAATAGTGTATTTTAATTAGCATTTAGTAATTTTGAATCCTTTTTAATCATTTTGAATCCTTTCTTTCCCAACAGTTCACTTAAAGTTATTTTTTTGCTAAATAATAAGATATTTATATATTTATATATCATTTTGCTAGTGCCAATTAAAAAAAAAAAAGGGGAGAAAACTCTGACCAATTAACCCTAGTTAAGTTTGAAAGATAAAGTTTCCCTGAACGAGAGGCTTTCTGTCTGCTATTTTGTTTATAGAATTTTAAAGGAAAGAATATTTGATATACATACTTTTGGAAATACCACTCCATATGAATTCAATGTAACAGCACACAAAGTAACAGTCTCACTGTTCACTTTGGCTTAAGCATATACTATTACAATATTACAATTTAATTTGTTACAGAGGACAAAGAAACCCTTCTCTTCCCCCTGCACAGGTATTTGTTGCAGAGCTTGGCAGACTGACTCTTCCTGGAGTAGAACAGCTGAACATCCCAGGCTACCATGACAGTCTCAGCTTGGCACTGGTTTACCACAAGGTGCTCTGGAAAGAAATGCACAGGAATGGGCTGCACCCTCCTGGCCTCTGGAGCTGACGTGCCCTGAACTGATCCATCCTCTGCATGTAGAAGCCCCTCCCAAATTTTTATGTAATATGTGACTGTCACTGGGATATAGAAAACTGCATTTTGACAAATCTTTTCTTTCAAATGGTTTAAACCCCAACAATTTCAAGCCTATGTTGGTTAAAGGAAAGCCCTGCTCCCATTCCAAAAGTTTTGCCACATGTTCACATTTCACACTGAACATGTCTTTCCTTTGTAATAGAATACATATCAATTATTCATAGTTATATTCTTGCACAGAAAATGTCTTCGAGCATTTTGTAAGAAATGATAGAGATGTGCTTAGAACTACATGTACAGCTGTCATATGAGACAGAACAAAAGTAATCAAATTTTACATTGAACTTATCTGCATTCTGACCTATGAGAGTTTCAAGCTGTTATTAAGAAACAATAATGAAAATAATCACTCATATTTAGAATTTTTCCTGTAAATCAGCAGCATTAGGTTCAGTTTTACAAACAAAATTTCATTCCACTGCTGTTATGAAGTCATCAATATCACAGAAATATATACAAAATACAACAGGATCTTTCACCTTTTAAGCTGTGCTAGTTCCTTAGGCAGGTTAAAACATGGAACACGTGGACAGCAAAGTTAAAATCACACACGTTCATTTAATATTAAAGACATTGGCCACAACATCCAGAGAGCAAAAAACCCAAACCAACCAACCAGCCTAAACAACAGCAACAAAAAAACACCAAACCAAAAGAAAACCAACAAACCAACCCAACAAAAAACCCACAAAAGGGTAGCTAGAAAAACTACCTGTCACTGGCAATTTCTACAAATAGAAAATGCCCCTGGACTGAACATGGTCTAGCTGCAAACACAGGTAAGAAAAAGGCAGAGTTAGACAAACATCAACACTATTTTTGTAGTAGCATTATGACTACACAACAGCCTTTTTTATTATTATTATTTACCAAGAGCTTTTTTATGTTCCTTGCTGACTCACTAACATTGTTGGCTCACATCTTTACTGAGATAACAAAGAAGGATGTATGCTCTCAGTGGAGCTTTCCCCAATCATTAACCATAGGAGCAGCAAGACCTAGGGAGAAAGCCAAATTTATCTCTATAATACCATTTATACATAATTGTTAATAAAGATAGATCCTATGAAGTGAAAGAATGTCTTACTTTACATGGGCCTGGTTATGTTTCAGTATGCCATACTAAAGTTATACCTTATTGCATTCCTCACAGCTAACATAACTGACTTAAGTTATGCCTTGATAAGATTAAAACACAAGGAAGCAAAATGAGCAGAGTCAACAAATGAGAATCTAAAACCTACCCATTATGAACTTAGGCTATACTGAGATAACTAGGAAGCTTCAGATATGCAAGTCCAAAGGCTGTGTTCTCTTTGGTATATAGACTCTATACATGCTGTCATTTATTCATTTGGTTACTTTTTTCTACTGGTGCTTCTCTCGCAGTTTCTTCTACAGCCCTTCTCTTACCTTTCTCACGCTATCTCATTTATTTTTTTCTGTTTCAGTTCACTCTTGAGCTAATGAGCAGGTACATACCTATGCTGCACAAATAGCTAAGAGGTTTTAAATATTTCCTTTATTTCCACAGCACATGACTGATCATGTTATAATTCACCAAAGAAGCTGCTCCTCAGGTCCTCCAGCAGCAAATAATGCTAATTTGCAACAGCCAGGATGGGTGACCCCAGCTGACCAAAGGGACAGTCCCACACCATATGACATCATGCTTAGTGTGTAAAAGGGTGGAAGAAGGGGAAAGGAAAGGATATTTGGAGTGGTGGCATCTGTCTCCCCAAGTTACCATTACCTGTGATGGGGCCCTGCTCTCCTGGATGGCGGAACACCTGCCTGCCATGGGAAGCAGTGAATTCATTCCTTGTTTTACTTTGCTTGTGTGTGCTGCTTTTGCTTTTCCCATTAAACTGTCTTTATTTCAGCAAGTTTTCTACCTTCTACCCTTCTGGCTCTCTTCCCAATTCCACTGGTGGCAGAACGAGCAAGCAGCTTCTTGGGGCTTAGCTGCTGACTGGGGTTAAACCATGACTGATATTTAACTATTTAATGATGTATAGATAAAACATTCATTTGTATAAATGAATGTACTACACATATGCCCAGCAATACAAAATACATCACTTTTGCTTGAAGAAACTGTAGGCTGTTATATAAAAAGCATGATTTCAGGAAACAGGTCCCTTCTTTAACTACACATAAATTTATTTCTATCAGTTAAGCAGAGCATGAAAGATTCAGCAGCTTTATTGAGATAAGGGAAGTAGAAGAATTTAACTCTCTTTATAGGAAAAGCTGTAAGTTTTTAATTCACATCTATCTCCAGGCAGATGTATAAATATCTATTGCAAAGAGCAAGAAAGCATAAACACAGTCAATCAAAGATTTTTCAATATATACCCAGGTGTAAGTTTTCTTCTGACTGGAATAGGTAATCCTTAGTTTATTTAATAAACTGGGGCAACGAATCCATCATACAGACAATGAAGCTGAGTATGTGTAACTATCTTTTCACTCCTAGAAATAATAAAGAGAAATTTATAATAGTTGCTAATGAAATATTTGTTGCAAAGGTGATCCACCAAAAGACACATTGGATGTGACAATGTTCAAATCATGTCATCATTCTCCTAATTTAAGAGTAGTTCTATTTTATGTGCTCTATTCTTATGTATTGACATGGGTTTTCATAAGTATCATTCCTTTGCCTGCAGTGGAAATATTCCAGCTTAGATTACAATACAAAAAAATCAGAAATAGCGATGTCAAGATATTTTATAGTTTTAAAAAACAGAATAATCAGAATATTTAAAAAGATTGTTTAGAGATCCCTTTTAATTAACATGTAATTAATGCAATCCAAGGTGGATGATGCTTCAGTTTGTATAAATGGTGTTTGTGTTTTTCAAACCAAGGCTCAACAGGGAAAAACGTCACAGATTCATCAGAAAGGTCCTTTAAAGGGATTTTTTACGTAAGTTGAACCTATAAAGGTTTGGGTTTTTGCTAACACAGTGATATCATTCTAACAATTATTGCTTATATCAGTATAGACCCGACTTTCAAAGTTCTTGCTGATACATTTTCTGAGCTGGGGTTCTTTCTGTAAACTTGTTCGTGTTGTTTACAATCATGTTAATATTTCACCAGGGCTTAAAATCCAACACGATCTACAAGGTGCAAACTTCAGTCTTGACTGCCCCAAAGGCATTACTACAACTTCTGCGCCTTCAGTTTGCTTTGACATGCCAGCATCCTGGGGGCAGGTAGGGAGAAACACGCGTGATGTCGCGCTGTGCCCCTCCCTCCCGCCACCTTCACCCCCGCTGCTCTGATGTGGGCTGTACCTGCGGAAGGCAAGGCAGCGCCTGAAAACCATCGGGAATCACTTCCCCTTAGGTCCTCCCAGCTTCGGGTGATGCACTCGGTCCATTTCATAGGACTGGGACACTCCTGAAGGAAACCCAATGGAATATATACACAAATCGCTGGCAATCAGTAAGTGCCAGCTTCTCTTTACTTACTACAAGTCGTTGTCTTTTTGTTGTTGTCTTTTGGGTTTTTTCGGTTTTTTGGGTTTTTTCGGTTTTTTGGGTTTTTTTAAAAAAAATTTCCCCCCTACAAAACTCCGTAGAACTGTATCAGACTCCTCGGTTTTAAGATTTCTGGGCGAGTGTTTTTTAGAGCTAAATCATATGGGCAACTGAACAGTTTAAACTTCCACTGACTTCAGAATTCCTGGACTATTGGCTGGAATTTGATTAGCAATTTGGTGGTAACGTTTGGGCTTTCTCTCATACATTTTAAACTTTCCACTACACAGAAGGCAGGGGGGATATATTCTAGCAATTTTTCTATTAAGAAAAATCTATGCTTTCCTACAAATCATTATAGATTTTTTTTTAATAAATGGGGTTTTATTACTCTTTCAGAGCCCAGGTATGTTTCTGTTATTAAAGGCATTGCACACAAAAACATATAAAATAGATATAGCATATAGATGTATTTGCACATACAGTTAAATGCAGCTGTTCTAAGCGTCCCCTACAGCAACAGCAGATTCTGAATCCTCGATAAAAAGGGTTTGAGCTTACATTCTTGTATGAGCCAGCAGCATTGTTTCCCTCTTAACCACCGAAGTGACTTAACCAGTTTGACCAGGATCTAGTATCCTCCTGAGTAAAGACTTGACTGCTCTATTGAGAGCAGTCCCTTTCCACGGCCAGTCAGATGAGTAAACGCTTACACTTTTTCCTAGGCGAAGCAGTAGCAGTTCATGGAGCTGCCCTTCACAAACCTTGAAGTAGCTTTCATCTTGCTGGCTTTTGTCATTTTCACCTTGTTTACCCTGGCTTCTATCTACAGTGACTCCCATGACAACAAAGAAGGTAATGATCTAAAATAAATGTAGTACTTTACAGGTTTTACTAATACTCTAACTACATGTTTTGTGATTTTTCTTGCCGATAGATTTACAGTACCTGACACCAGCTTTAGGAATACCATTCGAAGGGGCGGAGAGTAATTGGTTAAATCATCAGTAAAAGTCACTAGTGTAGAAATTGCGTGAGGTGTGAGAACGAGACCTTTTAGAGCCGGGTCTGCCCACTTGGCCGGAGCTGTGCCACGCAGCCGAGATCAGCGCTGTGAGCAGCCTCTGCTCTCCGTAGGGGAGGATTTTCTCCTGGCAGCAGTTCTGCTTCATGGTCTGAGGAGTTATAAAGTGCTTAGGCTGGCAAAACTAAGGATGTTCTTGTAATCGAGGTAAATGTTTGTTTTCATGAGGCTGAAGCCAAGAATTTGCTGCCTTTTAAGAGAGTGAAAATGCCATTAAAAGCACAGGTGGGGGTGTCTTTCTCCCATTCAAAAGATTTTGAAATCTGAATAAAACCCCAACCACATCCCCTACTAGGTCTACAAAGGAGATTTAACATAACCTTACACCATCGGCAGAGAATTCCCGTGTCACAGTAGTGCTGTCACAGCCGCCTTCATGCCATCTAATCTCTTGCTGGCAGCAGTGTCATGGAGGCTGCTGGAGTGGAGCGGGAGCAGGGAGCTCTGGCCATCCCTACCAGTAAAGGAGCTCCTCTCTTCTTCCCAGCCTCCCACTGGATCACCCTACCCCTGCTAAACTTCCTCAAACTGGAGAAGGGAGGACGGAAAGGAGGTAGGGAGAAAGAGACTGCAATAAACTCCTGAGGCACACAGCAATATAGCTGTTGTTTCTGCAATATCTGACAGAAAGTAATACTGCATTACCTTGGTTCCTGACGAAAAGAAGGAACACTTTTGGACACTTTTTGAGCAACCCTAATGGACTGCTCTTAATGTATGTCTCATATTGTAAAACTCTGGCCTGCCTAGTAATCTGTGAAGCAGTAGCTACCAGCACAGAAGGTAAGGAAGTGTCGCAGCGCTTGCCGCTTGCATGTCAATTAGGTTTCTTTCTGTCTCTTCTGCTGCCTCAGATCTTACATCATTTCTACACAGAAGGGAAAAGTGCCTGAAAACAATGCACATTTCTGTGGCTAAAGTGTGGCTGCCATGAGAACTGACCTCATTCAGACAGAGTGGACATAAGCGGTTTTTCCTGGGAGAAGTCTGTTGTACTGACATGGCAAGAGCAGCCACTCCTCTCACTCAGAGGAGGATGGGGGAAGCATGTGCTGCAAGGCATGCAGTCCTCTTGCAACCAACAAATTCTGCATAGGCAGGAACTTGGAAATGAGACCCTATTTCAGCAGTCTACAGCTGAGATATGTCTTATAACAACTTAAGAAAGTTAATAGAATCATATTGATTTTAAACTTATGCCTGTCATTGTGCAAAGACAAGGTTAGGTCCCCTTCCTTGCCCTCAGCTTCCACAATAATTCACAATGGAGTTGTAGGGTGACTACTTCTGACAGCATCTCCTTAGTGTCAAAACTTCATGCAAACTTCTCTCTTAACCTGTTTGTATCACCACAACCACACCTCCACAGAGAAAGCTGAATCTTCTGCTAGCACTGTATGAGAGCAGAATCTTGATTTAAGATCTCATAGATGCCAAATATCTCAAAAACCTTGGTGTGCCCTCAGCAGGCCTAGTTCTCACTTTCCTAAATAGAACTATATTCAAAGAATTTTGTATGCAATGATTTTGGGCAGAACTTTTTGTTGTGAGAACAAATCATGCCTACTATTCTAGTTAAATAACCCCTGAATTCAGGCAACGTCCTTCTGCAGTAGCAGAGCTTTGTTACCATGTTATGCCTTTCTCCTATGATGTTTTTTTAAAATCTGCATTTAGAGGAAAGACCAGCAAGAAGGGAATCTATAAAAAGCCTGCTGCCTAAGTTGCAGTGGCAACAGGAGAATGAAAACCATACACCCTCTTTGCACTGACACTGACAGATGTCTGGTTAGAAAAACTAAGTGAAACATGTTTCAGTGAGGTGCTGTCCTTCATCAGTCTTTTAGCACACTCATACGGCACTGGGCCAGCACATTCTACTCACAGCTGGAAGAAGTATCCTTTCATTTCCCTCTTGCATGTTATCTGAACAGAAAAGGAGGGCTACAAGAGGATTCTAATTTATATTCCAGTTCAGTTATTTAAGAGGAGATAGTTGTACTTTTTTTGTGGAAATATGACTGCTTGTTTTATTTTCTCCTGGGGCCAGGAAGTTTGCACATCATGTGCTTTTCCCACCACACAGAACACAGTGTGTATTTTTCAGATATTTATTTAGGTTAAGGAAATGAGAAATTGAAAAATTATCCTGTATTTCTCAAGCTTCTAAGACTAGCTTTGAGGGAAATTGCTCTAAAAAACCAATCTCACCACATATTACAGTATTTTATCATGGTACTCTATAGCAGAGGACACAGTGCAAATCAGCTGTTCCTGTTCTAGCTCAAAAGCCAGATTTGCCAGTTCAATGGATAAAAGGGACTGGGAGAGAGGAGTGTGCATGGCTAAGTGTGGCAAACTAGACACATCAAATACAGTAATTAGGAAGTGAGAAGTATGCTTACCGTCTATTAGAAGATAAGTGTTTTCCTCCCTCAGAAAAATGAGGTTATGTTCTGTAAGATTATTCTACCTTTGAACAAATGCAATAATTCATGCAAATGTAAAGACTGTTGTCCTTCAAAAGTCTGTATCTACCTGAATAAAAGAAGCAGAATATTTGGAACAATGTTCTTTGTTCAGGGAAGAAAAATAAGAAATCTGAGAGGATTTATTCGTTAACTGGGATGGAAGTAAGGGAAACTGTTCATAACATGACAACCGAGATACTTGAGGAAGGGCACTGAACAAGCAGAAGGACACTGCTGAAAAATGCAGAAATGTTTCACTAGGTTTGTCATAAGGAGACTTAACTCAGAAAACTGAATTTAAAATAAGCCATGCATCATTATGCATAATAGTACCTACTGGAAGTAGTACAAAAGCTTACAGAAAGCCTAAATGTAAAATCAAGAATATCCTCATTGCCTGTGTTCTAAGGCCTTTTTTGCTGGCATTACACGCTGTTCTTTACAGTTGGATGCCAACAGGCTGGCATCTGGCACAATCTGCAGGACATGGATTAGAGTAAAAGTTTGGAAATCTGTAGTGGTGTGATGTTCTGATGGAGGCCGCAGCACGTGTTTCCTGCTGCTCTTTTAGAAGAGGCTGAACCCACTGTCACAACTTCTATGGAATATAATTTTCATGCCCCAGTGCCACTCTTTTATATAAGGAATAACTGTGAGGAAGCAGTCTTCTGATTTTCTAGGATTCTTTCTTCTGTGTAGGAGGTAAGCCTTGACTTTAAATCTTTTCCCTATTTGACCAGTATCCCTGTCAGGAGCCAAACAACAGCTCCTTGAGGCAAAGTGCAATGTGCTTCACAGAGTTTTCTTCTAAGGAATATAAAAGATGACAGATTTATTGTAAAAAGGTAAAAGAGAGTGAGATTTTAAGAACTTGTGATGCATTTGCTGCCAAGAACAGACAGTCGTGAGAAGAACAGCTCCAAGCAGAGTCTATGCAATAAATCTCCCACTGGAGGGAGATGTCTAGTCATCGTGAGCCACTAGCTCTGCTACTTGGAGAAGAATTATCTTCCAAAGACCAGAAACAGCACATGAATCCCTGGAAGTTTTGCTTTCAGCAGTGTCTGCTAGAATTGAAATCTCAAGTCTGAAGATTGAAATGCCTGTTTTGCCATTTATATCTCCATTGCATGACAAGCACAGGTGCACACAAGGGAGTTCTTCTATTTACTTAGCAGATTTTTGCCTCAGGGAAATTTGATTTCAGTGGAAGAAATTTACTGTTTTGAATGCACTAATTGAATTTCAGTGGAAGAAATTTACTGTTTTGCTCCACTTACACAGCATAATCCAAATGGTAAGACAGCAAGGAAAATACCCAGAAAATTTATTTCTCCTTAACTATTTTTTTTTTTTGCAGAAAAGAAAAAAAAAACAAAAAAACAAAAAACAAAAAACAAAAAACAACTATACATATAGTGGAAATAAAGGCAGTATTGCCTACAGTACACCACTATTTTAAAAATTTACTTACATTAAAATTATTTAAATTTTTCCATGTTTAAGAATAGTGACCCTAAAAACTGAGGTGTCTGAGCTGATCACTGTGAAGACTTCACTTGTAATGATTGGAGTACTGACATATTAAGCAGTGATAAGTATAAACAGTAAATGCACTCAAGAACTTCCATCCTCTGTTGTTTAAGATACTTCTAATATTTTTGGTATGTTGGATATTAGGAAAGTTTAATATTTCCATGATTTCTCTAAAGATAATTTATTTTGTTTACAAAGTGCTGGTGATCCCTGTAGGGCCGTGGAGTCATACAGAATCCTGCAAGCACACAAATCTGCAGACAAGGACCCTTCTAGTCCTTTTTCTTATAAAAATAAAGACTCAAGTAAACTTAGTGATCACACATTTACAAAGAACAGGTGATGTTTAGCAAAATGACATCAGCTAAAACCTGCAAAATCACACCAAAGGGAACAATAAATTTTGTACATCAGCCATTATTTCACAGAATGGAATGGGTATGGGCCAAGTCCTGAGAACTGCAAGAAAGAAAGAGAGTAACATTGTTTCCTACTAGTCAATAAATCTGATTACACTGGAGAATGAAATATCATAAAAAAGGAAATATCATACAAAAGGAAATGCCATACAAAAGGAAATATCTAATCATGTAACACATTTTTTTCTAACTGATTACTAGGAATTCCTGAATAATTTTGAATAAAAAACTGCATGCCATGATAAAGTTTTCTACACATTTTCATCCCAGCTGAATCAATCTTCACCTGTATGTTACCTACAAAGCACAATTTCAGGAATAAAGAGCCTTGGCCATGCACCTGTTCTTATTAGGGAAAATTAAAGCAAGTAACAGTGTTAGATCTGTAGGAGGAAACCCGGATAATTAATATTTAACCTTCCCTTAGTCACAAAGGGACACTTTTCACCATCCTTGGGACAATCCTCAGTGGCCTGCATTGATTTGATAATTTAGTACCAGTTTCATTCCATGAAAAGGGGAAATACCACAATTCACATGCTTGATGCATTCTGCTCTAGAGGTCAGTATTTTCAAATTCTAAACCAGCAAAATAGTCAGGTTTAGGCTCTTTAGCTTGGGGGTTTTTGTTCACCCCACTGGCATAATTAATAACATTAAAGACTGTGAGATTACGCAGTTACTTAATGATTTTTATCTCTGCTGCCTAACTGTTCTCAGGTTAGTTTCACATCTTATTAAAGATTGTGTCACTGCTTGGAATAAGGTAATTAGTATTTTTCAGGCTTTGCTACAATCAGCACTTTCCTTTAACACCTGTGATCCTTCTGAAATTAGTGTTTGATCTTGCCCTGTGTGAAAACTCTTTAAAATATTTTTAGTATCTCTCTAATAAGAGGTCAAAGGTTTACTTTTATTATAAGTTATTCAGAAGTATTCTACCTACTTAAGTGAGATTACAGTAAAATTTCAGTTCATTTGATGAAAGAGAATATGGAATTTATATTCCTGGGTTTAAAATACACTATAAATGTGATCTCCTTACCATCGTTTGGTACAGTTTGATACTGTAGTAAAAAAAGAAAGGTATTTTTCAGTAACTGCTTTAAACTCTGCTGCTTTTTACACTGCCTTATGGACTTCAGAGGTACTACTTGGGTGTCACAGCAGATATTTTGATCATGGTTTCAAATTGAATGAAATCACCACAACACTTAAGATCCATCAGTATGTGCCATATGCTCCTTTTACTGCTTGCAGCACTTTGAAATGAGGTTTACAGTGGGAAAGACTCACTTGGGGTTCAGAATCAGAATCCCTTCAGAACCATGTTTATGTCACAATCACAACATGTGTCACCTAAGAATATTATCAAAGCACCAAGGAAGTGACAATGACACCCTTCGATATATGAAAGGATGGAGGTACATTCCACCTTGTTCTCATTTCTTGCTTTATAATTTAAAGATTCCTTATGAATTGAAGCAGTTTTTTAAAAGCCTGGGATGCATTTTACAATTTCTCAACTTGAGAGACAGCTTGTATTGATCACTGTATGTGATTTATGCTCAAAAAAACAACTTTTAGCCTTAAAGCCAAAATAGCAAATGTACTTAAGACCAGTGTTACACCTAATAGAAGATCAATGCAAGAGGACATTCTAAAAATATAAGTAACCCAAATATTCAGCTCTTTGAAGACACTGAAAGTGGGAGATTCTGTTCCAAATTTGATTATCTAATTATTTGATTATTTAAAGTGAAGTATTTATAAATGGTAGAGAATTAAATCCTGTGGGAGGATTTTTGTATTTCATATTATTCTCTGTATTATACATATTTGGACATATATAAATTTCTCTTAAGAATCATGGAGGTTTGGGGGAAAGAATATAGCTTACAGCAGAATTTTCAGATGTACTACTAAAACCAGACTATCACTGCATAATGAAAATGTAGGGCCTTTTACTCAGATGAAAAAATCTGTATAGGGCTACCCATGGTGTACAGATTTAGTGACAGTAGCACCTTGGGTGGATGGAACTACAGGAAATGCTGAAGCACAACCATCTGTATGACAACACAGGCATGGTCCTAGAGGTGAACACTTGCAGGTAATTGCTGAATAATTAAATAAAAGAATGAATTTAATCTGAAATTATTATAGGAACTCCTTTGTCTGAAGGTATTTTATAAACAATTTTAGTTGCTAGGAGTGTGAAAGTACATAATGGTCTCCAGGCCAGAAGAGGAAGAGGTGGGTGAAAGTGAAAACTCTGTAATTTGGCTGGCAAGAAGAACACCCCATAGCAACAAGTGCTTTTCCTCCCTGCCTCCCATTCACTCAGTGTAAGGACCAAGGAGGTGTTTTCATTCATAAACATCACCTGCTACTGCTCCATCAAGTGCAGATTGAATTAATGATTTCAACTCAAAAAAGCCATGATGAGTGGTCCAGGAGATTCCATGTGCTGATCAGAATGAAACTGAGGTATTTAAAGACAGTAGTATCAACATCAAACACAAAATCCAAGGGATCTACATCCTTATAAGCAAGATAGTTTTATTGTCTTGTTTTTTGTTGGTTTGGGTTTTTTGCTGTTTTTTTTTCTTTGAGAAACCTAATAGGCCTACAGCAAGTCTTCCCACACACAAAAATATTACCAGGGTGCTTTCCTGTCACCCCTTTGCCTCCCAGCATATAAAGTTTAAAGTTCAATAACTCCCTTCAGTGGCAAAACTCAGGGAAAATAAGTCACCTTTGAAAAACCCTACAGGGGAGGATAAAAAAGAAAGAAAAAAACAGCTCTGTGTTTTCAAACTAATAATGTGGGAGTTAGAGTGAACACTAAGACTTTCCCAGGAATCCCTAAGGAACTGGCATATATTATTTTAGGACTAAATTCAGTCCATATTGCTGTCATAGGATTGCTTTTGAAATGTTGGGTAACACTCATGGATTGGAGGACATTCTTACTAAACTCAGAAGTATACAACAGTTTTTACTTCCCTGGGAGGTAAACATTGCTGATATATATATATGTATAACAAAGTAAGTGCCAGAGAGGTTAAGTAGCCATTCCCAGATTAAAAAAATAACAGTTTGGGTTCAAAGAAGGCAATAAATAAGATTACTCCACCAGCTCCTGTTCTCTGTCTACTAATTTTATTTCTCCCTTAAAAATATGATACTCTTGCACCCCATCTGTGTGAGTGGTGTCTAGAAAAGACTTTTGAGTAGTTTTGTAAAACTACGAGAAAAACTACTTGTTTTACAAGCAGTTTTCTGCCTGTGGGAGAGTTAATATCTAAAAGAATATAGAAAGGAATAAGTCACCAATCTCAGGGAGTTCTGCTGGCTTTGTGCTCCAGAACATCCTTAAACTATGGCAAAGCTGCACGTGTGAGGCATGCACTCAGACTCATCTTGTAGCTAGAAACGTTTGAAATGTGAGTGAAATTTGAAATTAGTTGATGCTCCTGCTTGGCTCCCATGTGCTGTTCTCTATTTGTCTGAGTTCTGACTCTGCCTCTGTGTTCACTGACCCCACACAGCTCTCTCAGGCCAGTGTTTAACTGCACCTGTGAAGGACAGGCAACTGTAGAAACACAGATCAGTGACCTTAGGCAGGCTGGTGCCAGACCCAGCTGGAATCTTGCTAACATATCTCAAAATAAATTTTGTTTTCTTTAGTTTCCTGTATTCTTCACTATGCAGCCTTCAATTTGATAGACATTTTGTTTGTGGATGATGGAGTGTGAAGAAAAGGTGGGGACAGATTTTTGCAAAAAAGTGATGGATCTGTCCTTAAACTGTTTTATAACAAAGATAAGCTTTGTTGCTTAAAAATAAAATCTGCCTCCTTCTAGATAATTTTGCTACTAAGACTGATACCTAAGGTTAAGTAGAAAAAATTACTTATAAAACATGTTTTTAAAATATGAAAATATTTTAAGATACAATGCAATATATTTCCTCATTATGGTTGAATTTCATGCAACTTACACTGAAATACAGGGAGGAATCTACTAACCTCTAAGTTCAGCATTTCTGTACTCTGCTCCATGTAAAAGGATGCTCCTGACTTCCAGATCCTCAAGAAAACTTTTCAACCTGAGGGAAGCTGACAGGGTTCTTAAAAAACCCAACCCAACAACACTAAGAGATTGCCATTGTGGTTTCAATGGAAGATAACCATTGAAGGATTAGGAGGTGAAGAAAAAAGAGAAAATACTAGCCCTAAGTGAGGGAGAATTAAAAGTAAAAAGACATAGGCAAACTTAAGGTGAAAGCACAGCTGTTTTTCAGTGACCTCTTCATATCAAAAATATTTATAAAAAATGGAAACATTGTGAGACAATTAATAACAAAGGCATTAGAAGTTAGCAGTGATTAGGTTAATCCCAAGCACTACCTTTGTACACAAGCAGGTAGGATTTCTCATCTGGAGCTTGTTTTGCTCACAGAAATGGGCTGTGTTCGACTCAGGCCATAGCCTAAATGAGACAAATGAGACTCATGAGCCCATCCAGAGAGAACAATTCTAAAAAGGTATGTTACCAAGGCCAGAGCAAAGACCTCCACCTGGTAACAGTTCAAATATAGGAGGACATAATTAAAGAACAGGTTAGACAAACACTTTGTTTGAGTATTGAATAACTGTTCTTTGGAAGGCTGCAAAAACAAAAGTGCATGTTTTAAAGGTAAGAACACAGATGCCTGAATACTTCAGGACCAATCAGTCATGGAGAAAGTACAGAGGAGTAGATGGAGAGGAGAGAATAACAAAAAAAAGAAAAGAAAAAAATTCAAATTAGACATCACAGTATCTAAAGGCACCAACAGTCTTCTTAAGAAATATATTTTTCCTTGCTGCAAATTTATGCAACAGGTCAAATATATATATGTTAGCCTTGTTTTCTTTGATGGCAGATTGTATAGATCAGATATCAAAGTATGTTAAGCCTATGCAATGACTGCAATTTTAAAACCACTAGAGGTGGTCCAAAAGAAAAGAGCTGGAAATGGAGTAACTCCCTAATGATAAATTTTAGGATTTGAATGTTATCAAAGCAGAAACTATACTCTCTTTTATTCAGCTAGTAGAGGTCAAACATCTGAAAACATAGACTGAGATGCATATGAAACAATAAAGGGAAGCAGAGTAGTAGAGCTTCCCATAGGAAAAGTGAAAACCAGGGAAATAATTTAACACTGGAGATTGAAGAAGTGAGAGATCTGCATAAAAATGGTTTATGTGTACATTTAAGCGCCTCTCATTTCCTTCTGTTATTAAAGAAAATTGAAAAGGCCCACAACAGGCTGAACTTTAAATATTGCAGTGTAAAAACAGTCAGCAAGCTCTTTACCTATAGATAAAATGCAGGAGAAAGAAAAGTCAATTTTCAGGCAGTAAAAATACAAAAGTATGGTGAGACTAAGGACCAGAGATGCTGTTGAATAAGCCACCAGCTTTCATCAGTGTTTAATGCCCTCTGGCACATGGACACTTTGGAGAAAACTGCAGACTTAAAAATTAATGAGCTAAGCATGCCATGGCTGAACCAGGATTAGCTTGATCCCAGCTGGTAATAAATAATGAAAAAGTGGAGGCTGTAAAATAATTAAATAAGTATACAGAGCCCAGAATGAAGTAGTGACTTTATACTGTAGAGTGGAACCAGACTGTTTTAGAAAACAGGAAGGTTCTTTTAATATAAGTCACAAGACATGCTGAAACAGAGGTAAGAGAGGCTGGTTTTATCTTGTTAGGCATATTATATTATTTTAGGATTGTAACTAAAAGCATTAAAAACCTGCTCAGGTAATATACCCCAAAAAAGTGAATAATACTGTGGTAACACTGATAAATTACATAGACAGCAAGTGCATTTATCAATACCTGAAGTGAATTTTTAACAAGTTAACAGAAGTGGAAAGTTGGATACTCAGTTTATCTGTGATATTTCTTCCTATTTTAAAATACAGGAAATACATCAAAAGAAATATAAATGCTGAAAGGATTTTGAAAAATCAGTATCAGACAATTCTGGTAGACATACCCTAGGATGGTGGCATTCTGAGGGGAAAAAAATCATTAACAAAAATTGAATACAATCAAAAAAAAGAAAAAAATACACTTACAGATATTTAATATTGGCAAGTTCTAGAAAGTTATTGGTGTGCTATTAATTGTGAAGTGGATTTGTAAGAATTCTTTTCAAAACTTTAGCTACATGTATAAACAATTTTGATACATTTAAAAGTAATATATGGAGTGTTTCAACTATTTCACATGCTTAAAGTTTATTGATTTTTTTTGGCACAGTATATCAGGGATATAAAATTAAAGATGGTTTGAATACTTACAACAATATTAACAGCCAAGAAAGTACAGCCTTATGAAATGTTAGACTATGATTTTCTAAACTCATAAAATGTGTTCAGATTTATAGATCTTTTTTCTTGATTTCAGAAAATTTCCTTCTACCAATCATGCTAATGAAATTATCCCTTAAAACCGCATCATCATTTATTTACTTATTTTAAAGAAAATTTCTTAAACCACACTGAAAACCAAATTGTACTCTCCCATAATAATGAAAGATTATTCCTTCTGTTACCCTTATGAGGTTTCGGTTATGGTTTGGAATTAGACTTGCCAAAAAATTTCCAAGTTCTGAAATTTTTTGGCTATTTTTAGTGGGGAAAACAGATAGTGCTATGTACAAATTAAATATATTCACTGCTAAAGAAATGCTATTTGACATTGGTCCAAAAGCATTAATTACTTTAGTTAATTTCACTAACTCAATTAACTGATTTTCCTTCCTCTTGTAAATAATCATGACACAACTTTCAGTCACAAAAAGCCTGAAATAAAGGGAGGAACATTCTTTACTTATTTCCCATCTTTTTCTCTCCCTTGGAGTTAATGTTCTGCTTTTGGCTCAGAGCTAATTCTAATAAAAAACCAAGAACTTGGGAAACACACAGATGGCCCCATACTATAAATTATGTGGTTGTTTTACGTGGGCGGTATGTAAAACATTGCTTCTTCACTCCCTTACAGCAAGCCTGAAATCAGAAGGCACGTGGTGCTTGATAAGGCTTTTTACATTTTCCATTTTCAGTGTCTGTAAAAATTTTGTGACCTTCAAAATTAAGTTTTGTCAATTAGGAAAACCTTTCTGTAACATAATCCCTCAACATCTAAAATGCTTTTCATTAATGATGGCTTTATTCTCTCCAGAAGAAAGCTACACACAGGAAGAATACAAGAAAAGGAGAAAATCCAACAAGAAAAAGAAGCATTCAAATATGACTGAAGTGGTTTAGAATACTACCCAAGTCCACTGCTGGAAACACTTGTGAAAGAGGTATCTCTGGAAGCTGCTCACCTGAAGATAGTGAGAAAACGGATGTGAGAAAGGAAGGATCTGGTCATCCATCAGATGGAATCCAGACATGACAATTAGAGTTAATGAACCACGACCCATGAAGCTGCTTCAGCACCTTTTTACAGCCCCACTTCATGGCCTTCATAAAAGTACCAGGGCTTATTTTACAGAGCACATCTGCTCTAAATTCCCAAAGGAGAAGCTTACACTCAGAAGTTATTTTTTGTTTCTTCACCACTTTTCAGTCATTTATAAACAATATTTAACAGCAATGTATTTACTCTTCTACCTATTCAGTCAACAGAATATCAGAATTGGAGGATAATTTTTTTACAATAAAACAATATTATTATAATATTTATTTAGTTTGCATTAGCATTAATAAGCTGCTGAGTCTGACTGAAAAGTACCAGTGTTGTTTTTTGTTTTTCCAGTATCATGGCATCTATATCCAAATATTGCCTTTGATTTTAAATATTTAGAAACAGTATGCTTTACAAAAATCAGGTTGATTTACTGCTTTTGGAATACCTCAGTCAGCCTTGGTACTGAAGTCCTCAGTTTCCTTACAGAGCAGATATAACTAATGAAGCAATACTTCTTCCTCCCTTCTGAAATCCAGAAGATCTGCTGAACTTCTTAGGCTGAGGTTGGAACTGATCCTTCCTGCCTCATGGACAAAGCACTGCTGCAGTTTTTACATCCTATTCATTCCCTTAGGTCTCAACCAGTGCTACACCCACACTGCTTCTTCTATCCACATGCAAAAAGAAGCAAAGAGAAGGACAAAGTAGCTCATAGACTAATTGTTAGAAAACTGCCTTTTGCATACTAGGAGTTGACTGGAAGAGCTCTGGGCTGGGCTATAAGGTGTAATATGCAGAGGAAAGAATTAATTATTTTCCTCACCACAGTGACATGTATAAAAATACCAGGGAATTGACCCTGTTGTATCATGAAGCTTCAGATGGCAATAGCTGAGCAGCCTAGTAATGATGCTTTCACATCGTCAATGTTCTTCAGGAAAGTAAGGAGAATACCTTCTTCTAATATTTGTCACTAATTTTAAAAATAATCAATTTGCATAATAATCCAAGACCGAGTAAATACTAGAGCCATTTGCTGGAAGAATACATATATTTTGTTAAGACATTATTGGTCAGCCAAGGTCTGATGTGTATACAGTGCTAGCATAAAAATGATTTTCCCAAAACAAATCAATTCGCTATCAAAACTGATATCTATGTTACAATTGCTTTTTGGAAATAATAGACAATCCCAGGAATCCTTGTCCAACATAGCCCTTGTCAAAGCCTCCCATAGTAAAATACATTATTCCCCTGTTTTTATATCAAGCAAAGACATCTCAGCAGCTGGTGCCTCTTTAAATCTGAACTGGAAGAAAACCACTGTTTGCTCTTGCACATGGAAATGTCTCTGGTATTTGCAGGACCTCACTGGGAGTCACTGCTTTTCAAGAGAAGTAGCTCATAGAATTATTGTATTATAATATTTTTCCACAGCCTAAATAGCAGTTAAAATAATAAACTGCCTTATTATAGCCAAGTTTTCTCAATTAAAAAGAAAACAAAGTTCTTCACACTGTGTTAAATGTCTTCATGACAAAAATCCCTGAAACTGTCTCTACTAGCAAGCATGCTATTGTTAAGACAAGTTCATGTTTGTCTTCATTATTTTGTCTGTTTGGTTTTTGATTTAACTTTCCTAGAGCTCATTAAATGTTACTGGTACTGAAAACATGGTCAGACTAGTGAAAAAATAAAATAAGCAGTTTAAAAAGTAGCAAAAATTTTAAATTATTGAAATAGTGTTTGCTGCAAATACCGTCTGCCTTGTGTAAACACCAAATAATTTTTGCAAATATGTAAGCAGAGAACATAAACAACATTGTGAATAAACCACCCACAGACCAGGCAAATTATGCTTTAAAGGCCCACTCTTTTAATAATTTCCTGCAACCCAAAACTACTTCAGTATTTCTGGACATAAAACATAACAGAAGAAATAATTGTTTTTATCTTCATTAAGATATCATGTAAACACACTTAATGGGAGATCTCTATGTAAACAAAACTTTCTAAGAGAAAGTGCTCTAATAGGTATTTGTCATGAGTTGATTACAAATCATTCTAAGATGAATGAACCTAATACGTACACATTCTAATTCTTTTTATTTAAGAACTACAGTAAAGTGTATTTATCTGTAAACATAGTTTCTTTGAGGTTGAATTATTTTAATAATTTTAATTAATTTAATAATTTTAATTACTGTTTTGATGACATTTAATCTACAAATTTGGGGTTTTTTATTAAAAAGAAACCACTTTTTCTCATCCAATGTTCTCATTCAAAACAACTCATGTTTGTGGGGAGATACATCAGGAAAGAAAACTTCAGTGTTGACACAAAGATAAGAGGGGAACTAACTCAGAATCATAGCTTGGAAGCATGAATTTCCAGTCCTTCTTGGAAATTACAGTCCAAGTTTTTGCATACATTCTGGGAAAAACTAAAGAGAACTTTCTTTTAACTAATAAAAGCTGTACAGGACCAACCACCCAGTACAGTAAATGTATTAGAAAATATCATGTGTACTAATTAAATTATAGTATTTTTTTTTAATCTCAATCCATGTTTTCAGTGGCCTATGTTCCTGTTTTACAAGTTAAGTGAGTAATGGCTTTAAGAACATGTAAAATTCCATTTTGAAAGGGGACAGTATAATGGGACATGGATACAATGAAAAGAGTTTTATGTGTGAAAAAAATACTGTGCCCTTCTTATTATTAAACTGCTATTTCAAACAGAAGCTGCCATTAGGTGGAGATGATTTTCAGCTTCATCTTGGAGACTGTCTTAAGAGACTCTCTAAAAATTAGGATTAAATACTATAAAGAAATTTCTCTCCACAAGAGGAGATCCTCTGAACAGATCATCATACACTTAGTTAAGAGTCTGATTGCAAACACGTTTAAGATGAACTGTACAGAAACTACTTTGAAATAAGAATGTCTACACAGGAGTTGTATCACTTTAAAGACTTTTCATAGTAAATCAACTTAGCCTTCTTTTACAGGCAAAGATGAGTCTTTCACAGACACATTGGCAAATCAGAAATATGGAGATAAAATCACTTCTTTACCATTACTGTCCAGTCACAACAAACCTAATTTTAATGATTTGTAGGTATAAACATTGGAACATTGAATGTACCATAGAATCCTCACCTAATTACTTGTATAACATTAAGAAACAGGAAGCAGCTATGCATACACAGTAAAGAGGCAGATGTTTTACTGGGAACATGTAGTTGCACTTTGCCAGATTAAAATTCTGTGCTGTCTTCTGTTGCTATGCACAATTTGAAGATACTGTTCTAACTATGCTTCTATGTAAGAGGCATTTTGTTCTGTAAGAGGACAAAATATGTCATCTACCACACTGAAGCTGTAAACTTCCCTGAAGGCAATTTCTGCCCTTCCCAAGTATCCTCCTTGTCCTACCATGTTAAAACCATTACTTCTGTGATACATGGCAAAGTCTTCCAGCTGTAGTGAACCCAAGTAAAGATCCTGGCTTAAGGTAAATCTTTCATACAATGTGAATCTGATTTTGTTGAAGTCAGAAAATGTTTATGGCTGAATCCAGTTAGGACTGGATCCAGTTGGGCTCAAGTAAATTAACATTTTATCAAAAATTCCCATAAGAGTGACTTCCCCATAGGGCAAGCAATCCTTTCCAAGAGACACCATAGAGGTGAAGTAATTATTTTCTTGTCCTGTCCAGTGGTTACTGCTCCTTAGTGTATTATATTTGCACTGACAGAGAAGTCTATTTCCTTCTGACTGTTGTCTTCCTTATTGAATTTTGGTAGGTTTTTAACAACAAGAAGCAGAAAAGAAAGCGTACCATTCGTTTAGAATGTTAATTTTAGAAAGCAATGGAAAGTACCTCACCAAAAGTGCAGATCTAAGACATGAGCTTAAAGGTAATAAAAACAAGGTAATGAGTTAATAAAAAACCACTAAGTATAAGAAAAAGGTTATGTGAACAATTATTTTACATGAAATTGTGTAAAGAATTCATCATACCAAATTATCACTGCAGCACTATAGAACTTATAGGACTAAAACCAATGGTCTTGGTTTAATTTAAGATTTAAAGGTAATACCTTTTGCACCAGAAAATTCTTAGTCAGCCATCTCCACTCATTTCCATGACAGACTACTGTTGACTGTCTTCTATTTCACTGGAAGTGGCTCAGAAGCCTGGCCCCCAAGTACTAAAGTACTCGTGTCATATGAATTGATATTTGACCAAGTCTTACATTCATCTTCCTATTTTCAGAACAATTGGCAAACAAGGAAAACAAACAGGAAGATCCTGTTTGGAAACCCCTTACTTTGAAGGACTGACAAAAGCTACCTCACTACAGTCCTTGCAAGGACATTTTCCATGACTGGCTGAACCAAGCAGCACACAGTATTCCTAGGGGATCCCTTTGATCCCAGGAGTATCATTTACCTGTGTTACGGGTCATTTAATTATTTGTCTTCTCAGCCAATATCCTTTGATGTAACAAATTCAGGATGCCACTGCTCTGGTATATGGCAAAGTAATTAATTCCAGAAATAATGTCTTCAAAGATGACGTTGTAATTGAACACAGAAGGAAAAGCCACAAAAGAAGAAAGCAGATAGACATAAATAGTATATCTAATTCAACTAAGAACCAAATTTTGTATGTTGGTCTGAGTGAGCTATTTGGAAGATTTAGCTACAAACTGTAATCTTTTTCTCCATTTTATACATTGCATGTAAATCTTGTATTTATTAAAAGGTAATTGACAGATGTAAATTCGTGGGACTATATGGTTAAAGACTCTAAAAAGATCATATAAAAGTGTTAAAAATAACATTCACTTATTTTTTAAATTAAGGAATTCAAGATGTATTCTCATTGCTTTCCTAGTAATTCTCAAAGTACAGTGACATTAAAGCCATGCAATATATGCATATGTGCACTCAAACTCAAACTTAACAACCTGTACAGTTTTTTGAGGTTGTTCAAGACAGACCAATCACAAAATGAGAACTCTATTAAAAAAAAAATATATATATATATATGTATATGTATCCTGTCTTGGATTTTATCTCATTCTATAATGTACTTGGGCTCCTTGTTATTTTCTAATTTTCTTTGAGGCTCACTCATGAGCTGCCATGGGCTATAAGGGAGTATGCCCATCTTATCTTTAAATCCCAACAGCCAGGCTGACTTCAAAAAGACCAAGTTCCAACTCAGAAGCCTGAAGTTATAACTGCATAAGCAAGTAGGACAGCCCCACAGGAGAACACTTGTAGAGCAAACGTGTTGGTACTAAGAATGCAACATCCAAACTCTGTGTGTTTCAGGTGTGCTTACTCAGACTAGTTGATAACACCTGTGGATTGAACGTCCCTTAACAGTGGGACTGCTTCTATTGTGCTCATCTTCAATTCACAGTTAGGTCAAAAAGAATCCAGTTAGCAATTTCTGATACCACTTGATGACAATAAGTAAAGTATATTAATTCAGAATGACTGGGATATCCACTTTAAAAGTATACTCCTGACATAAATCCCAAATTGAGCAAGCGCCTGTAGAGGGTACGATTTTATGAATGCACATACTAGTGTTGTGGCACCAAAACTTGAAGTTTAATATTCTTACTTGCTTTGTTAGAATTCAGGCAAAGTACTCAGCCCTAAAATTTGACATTTTACTCTGCTTCACATGTTCTGACTCTAAAGCGTTGAATTCAAATTAGTCCTGGAAGCAGTCATGCTGGAAGCTTAAAACTCTATTTGCATATTCCATTTGGGCTACTACCGTGGATTTAGACTTTAAGATTACTCTTTGATGTATATTTTCTATTTTTTTAAATCTACCCATAACCTTCTTCATAAATTTTCTACAAAGATATATATCAGATTCCAAGGTATGATCTCTTCAACTGAGCGAAACAGATGTAAAATGTGACATTTTTTCTGGGTGGCAGGGTTTGTTGATAAGAAATTTCCTTTATTACTACTCATGTTTGCTCATATCAATAATGGGATGATGACTGTAGTAAAGGTCATATTGGTACAATATAGCACAAGAAAAAGGTGCAGAAAATTTTGTAGTGTATATCAAAGAAACGCTCTTATGAATTTAATAATTTTATCTTTGATTTATTAGGTGTAACATTTAACTTTCTGTTCTGTGGAAACTGCATAAAATGTTAGCAATTTACACTTGGATGCAAGCCCAAAGTAATAACTGGAATTATAACTGATAAAAACATAGCTCTTCAGATGTTAGCTGCATGTCCCTGTGTCTTTCTTTTCTCAAGCAGAAGATTTGCAGTGAAATATTGCTTCAGAACAATATAATGCTTCAGAAGAGCTGCACAGACCTTAGTGAGAGAGGAGCAAAGAACTTCTTACAGAGATGGAAGATTTTAATCTTTTCTGCTTTCTCCAAATACCCTCGGGAAGCAGGAAAATAATGGATAAGTAGCACACAGTTCTCACGTGGTCTCTGCCAGCCCTTCGTATCAGCATCTGTCAAAGCTTCATCTGCAGGTTGATTTACCATGTGGTCACTCAGAAAGGATGCTTTCCTAGCAAACGCCCTTATCTACCTGCTCTGCTTGTGACAGATGGAGGAGGTCATGGCCTTGGGAGGAGTTATTTGCAGATCTTCCCTCTCTCTTTTTCATTGAGTTTTTTATTTGAAAGGGAATCTGAGTGGTGCTATTTACAGCCCTGCTGAGGAAGATTAGCAGACCTGGGGGACAATGATACAGATATAAATTCTGTGATGCTGTCGCTCCGGGCCCAAGAGATGAAAGTGCAGCGCTAATGGCGCGGTACAGCATGTTGGGGTCTGCTTGCAAGAAACACTTACAAAAGTAACAAAAACATATTTACAAAGGTATTAAGGGTCATGATATGGCGAGATGCTTTCGGGCACCCCGTAATTCGTCTCCTCTTCCTCCTCTTCTTCCTCTTCCCTTCCACTCTGTTAGTCCTCCTCTTCCAGTCAATAAGGATGCATCTTATTTATAATTTATTAAAATTTTCACTATTCCCAGGGCTGATTTGAAAGACTGCAGTGGTTTTTTGCTTTGTTTTAATATAAACAATTTACTTTACCAAAATGTCATTTATCAGCCTTAATTACTACTCCAGTCTTGCAAATGTATTTTTTATCTCTTAAGTAAAAAGCATGTATTTTATTACCATTCTCTGAATTACTGTATGCAAGATTTATAATTTCGAGTATTAGATTTTGTGCTTAAGCACGGTATTTGAAACAAAGCTTTCTTTACAGTAAATACTCATGTTTTTTTCTACACTACACATTTACCATACTAGAACATCTAGCTCCTTTTAAAATTGCCCATTACCACCTGTTTAAGAACAGCTCCATTGACATTGTAATGTGCTGAACCACTTATGCATGCACATACAGAAATTCCTTTTGAGACCTGAAGTCTTCAGTCAGATACATTTGTAGTCGTAGAGGTCAAAGCTACTCATCTCAATCCCACTCACAGGCTCTGTGACCACCTATGAATCTCTAACTTTCTACAGAAAAATACTTCCCTCTTTTAACAGCATCTTTTTCTTTTTTTTTTTTCCCTACCCCGCCTCAGAAAAGCATTCAGATCCCTGAGTTAACACTAGTTGCATAGCTTAAATGACAGTAAAGGGTAACACAACCTTGTCCTTTTAAGATACAAACTGGTAGTGAAAGCAAATTAATTTATGTATTTTTGTATAAGAAAAAAATCATAAGTTTAAGAGTTGTTACAATTACTGCATTTATTAAGATGTTTCAAATTGTAATAAATTACAACTGATTAATTTATGATTTAGAATAAAATTAGCAGAAATTCAAGTAACTAGCTTTCAGTCAGCATTTATTTGATTTAAACTAATTTTTTTGCTTGAGCACTTTTTGGTTGTAAATTTGAAAGCAAAAAGTCAAAGACGACTTGAGTTCAAAACAAAAGCTCCAAAGCTGGCTCCTCCTGAACATTCTTTAAGCTCCCCTCCTCCTTGATAGATCCAACACTGCTTATCTTTGAATGATAACACTTGAACTTAAAAAATGAACACCAAATGAAGAAGCAAGCTCTGCCCAGCCACATGCTCAAAACTGACACAAAGTTACAGATTTGGGTCTAGTTCTCCTTTTAAGACCTGAAGCTGAATTACTGGAGCTGACATAAACTGCTATCACTGTAGTTTCTGTGGCCTTGGCACACTGGAACCAGTTTCGGAAAATGGTAAGAAAACAAGGGCACGACTAAAAGAAGGGGGCTGGAGGGAGGATGAGAGTTAGGGACACAAAAGGAGAAAAACAGAGGAAGAGTAAGAGTAAAAGAAAAATATGGAAATAATCATGGATAGAGGGATTAGGAAAGGAAGAAAAATACACAATGAAGAAAAAAGCAGAAAAGCAAGAAATAGATTTTGAACATGTTTTACTCAATTGTATCCCTTTAATTAATTACTCCTGATCTTGCACTAAAAAAAGAGCCATTCTATTATTCTATTGAAGCTCTTTTAATTGTTTAGTAAAATAACTACCTTTCTTTCAAATTGAATCACTTAAATGACTCTTGGATATTTAAAACTTTTTCTTTCCAACTTGGCTCATAGTCTGTATCCCTAAGTTCTTAGAATTCTGTTTTAGTTAAAGGCCTCAGTGAAATATTTTGTACTACTATCCTTGGCTAAACAGTTGCCCTTAAATACATGTAAAGGAAAAATTTTTTGCCACTTTGGTGTGCTTTTCATAAATGAGTTTCAGCCAGGCATAATATTTCCTTGCCAACACAGCCAGAAGGCACAACTAGCAAGTTCAACAGCTTCTTTTTTTTGTCACATGAACAAAACCAAGTAAGTCCAAGAATACACACTCAGCAATACTAGGAAACATGGAGGAAGAAATTTTAGCAGAGGAAAAAATCACTATAAAAAGAAATAGAAACTGAGGCAGAAGAAGATATTACATCCCTTCCAAAAAGCAATTTATGGACACATTCTGCATGCTCAGGAAAAACTGGTTTAGACATCAGCATCCACTGCTGCTCATTCATAGCACAGGAAGTTCAGTGCTTGAAGAAAGTAAAACATCCCTTCATTCTTTATCAGTCACCAAATTCTCTAATTTTTTAAATTATTTATTTATTTTCCCCTTATTTCGGAAAAAAAAAAGCCTATGTGTGGTTTAGTTACCTCATTTCATCAATTTTTTTGTCTTTTGCATTGAAAACATCTCTTCTTACACTTCTCTTCCCAAGTATCTTTTACTGATTTTGTAAGTAGAAAAGGACATAAAAAGCGCAGGGGAATATGAATGGCAATTCTTAACCAGTTTTCTTACATTGTGTGCCTTTATCAATGACCCCATCGTAAGGAAAAAAGTTGTCCGTGCCTCCCGCTGTGAGCAATTCATATTAGTGTGTGCTTTGCTTTTAAAGCACTTGGTTTTGTTCAGGTGGATATCTGAACAGCAGTACTATTTCAGGAAGGAGCTTTTGGTGTCTTGGTGACAGGTGGTCCCACTAAAGCATTATTACTTATTTGCTTAGCTGGCTGCAGATAACAAATGCACTGAACAGTCCCCTCTTTCCTCAGCAAGGAGTTAAGGCTCATGCAGGCTGTGATACAACTTTCCCAATTTAAGCTCCACTGTCACTGTTTCTTTTCACAGAAACCTATTCTCTTATGTGAAAGTATTACTAACCAGGATAGTTATAACCTGAAAGGTGCACAGACCTTAAGAGGTCTTCCAGAAGAACCTGTGTCACTTATTTATTTTGACAAGTTCATACAATTCCTCCTTAACTTTGCCACCGGAGGGAATTAGGACTGGCCAAAACCTTGCAAAGGAAGCCAGGTCAGTAAATGCAGACCCAGACTGAAAGGCCTCATACAAGACAGGTGTTAAGAAAGTGCTTAAGCTGATCTCTCTTCAGCAACCAGCCCCTGAATATATGCCAAAGATGCCTTACTGAGCAAGGGCAGCTCACTGAAAGGAAGCTGAGAGCAACAGTAGCTGGACATTTCTTATGGCAATGACAATATTGCACCTCTATAACTGAAACTGTGGTGATTTCCAGAAGTCTTAGATTTTCAGTGCTTAACTTTCTTGGTTTAAATTGTTTTCCTACCTTTAGATTCTTTTTGAAGTGTCATTGACTTTCATCTACTATTGTTCTTTTGTCTGAACGGGTTGTCTATATTGAACATTAAAAAAAACCTTAAAAAACAACAACAAACACAATCAACCAAAAAAAGTTTAGTAGGTTGCAAATAGAGAATATGCAATGACGTTACAAAAAAATTTGATGCAGTGACTGTTACTGAAAGTGATCTTATATAGGCTGCCTGCTGGGACAAAATATAGTTCAGTGTCTGAATGATTCAACACTTCCTGAGGTACTTCTGAAAGTGCATGCATTTTACTTTTAGCCAAGTTCTACTTCTGTTTGCTACCAACAGGTTATTTTTAAACTGCTTCCATTTCAAACATTCAGTTCAAAGAGTCATTGATTTGTGAACCTAATGAGTTTTTAAGGGTTGCCCTGAAGACATCGAATTTTTAAACATGTTGAACTGCAACTTCTAGTTGTAACACACCAATAATTTCAGGATAAAGACATTGTGTCCATGCATATTCACAAAGTATACATATGCATTGCTTACGGGAATTATTAACAATATTTTAAAGAGGAATCTAAGACAATCACAATGCTCTAGAAACAGCAAAAAAAAAATAGTGTTTGCTTCAATGCTTTCAGTCACCTCAATGATGAGAATGTAACAAGTCATGATGAAGCAGTAACCAAAAAATGGGACAACATATAATTCTGCCCTTGACTCTCTAGCTTATTCTGGTGTGCTGGTGTACATAGACTTGGAATCGTAGACTTCCACAATTTAGGTTTGCTTTATTCTCTCACTAGTAATACCCTTTCACAGCTCAGTTTTTTTCTTTGGTTGGGGTTTTTACATGGCTGGGGACCTCTAAGTGACTGTCTGGGGCGAGTCCTTCTCAAAGGATCCTGATACAGGTTATCGACTGGCTTTGTCCTTTGTATTACAGTATTTCCAACATCTTTTCATTTGTTTGCATACCACAAGCTGAAAAAGCTTTCCTTTTTTTCTGGACTGTAACTCCAGTTACATCCACGTATTCCTGAACAAATGATCACAGATTATTCTGAAATAAGTTTTACTTTGGCTCTGCCCTTCCAGCTGTGCATTTTAACATTGTTCATCTCCTTAAAATATCCAGTCATTATACTCATGTATAATGTTTTTTAGACTAACATTACAAATGTTTTTTCTCATGTGTCACTATTTCTTTTTTTTTTCTTCTCATGCATCATTATTAGTATTTCTTTCACTTCTCAAGCGCATATAAAATATATGTGAAACCACTTGGTGGGACAAACTTAGTTTTTATATCTAAATATTTTCTATTTTATATTTATATATATATATATATTTGCATGAAAACAAGCTTCCCTCCCAATTTTGTGTTTACCAACAAATTCATGCATCTCTATATTAATCTGTGTTCTCCAATATATACCAGTTGTGTGGAGTAGGAATAAAAGCATCCAGAACATTTCAGGCCTGTCTCCAGACAGATAAAATATAGAAAAGACAGAATGCAGAATTATTGCATTCTAGTCTGGGCAACCAAAAGTCTAGAAAACTGTAAGTACAATTTGTTCTCACAGTTTTTTGGGGGGTTTTTTTTGTTTTTTTTTTTTTTTTGTTTTTTTTAATCTGCCAGCCACCATAAAAAAATGCTTAGACTGAAACCCAAAGTTTAAAATATCCAATTTGACACATATAGAAAAGTTCATTACACAGCCACAAATTTCTACCCTATTTGAAAAATAATTTCAGAGAAAGCATTTCACGTATTGGCATGGATGATGACAATATTGGCAGGGCTGCTTTATATAGTAGTTACCCTCTTAATTTTTAATATCTCAGGTACTTAGAAACCACTTTGCAGGAGCTGTTTAGAAGGCTGTTCAGCAGATACTGCTAAAATTTACCAATGTCTACATTTCACTGTTATCTTACTGCTATCTGGAGCAGTTCAGAAAGAGCAAGCAAAAAAGGACAACGAAGGAGGCAGCAAAGAGTACCTTGTGAAAAATCTGTAACAGGAGAGACTTGAATTAGAGATAGTGAGGACAGATTAGGCGGAGGCCTTATCTATTCAAGAGGGAATGCACTCGTCTGGAAGCCAGGGAAGTTTGAACTGCCTTCCCTCTTTCCCTGAGGGCACTTGCAGCCCGGTGGCTGGAGGTGTGAGCAGCCCCGGATGAGCTGCATGAAGGACCGACCCAGGCACCGATCAGTCCCTACGGCTGCCTCACTGTAGTCTCATTTACTTATAGATCAGCACGGCGTCTAATTAGAGGGGTTAGGAGCCACATTTCAATGCCCAGTAATAAAATATTAAGCTGAAGAGGTATTAGGCCGCTAACATCAGAAATTTTGACTTTGATGGAAACTCCTGTTCTGAATGAGGTTTTGTCACAGTATGAAAACCTCCTCAGCTGTCTTTGCCCCAGCTTGCATAACTGCTACACCAGAGCAAGTATGATGCTCACTGAATATTTTCAGGCACTGCACTTTTTATACACACAAAACTTTTTCATCGATCACTTATTTCCTACTTATTGGTCTTCCAGATTCAGGATAAACTTTTGAAGAACATAGGACTAGATGGACCAATACTGTCAAGAGGTAGAGTTCTTACAGAATTTGTTACACCTTCTAAAAATGACAGCTTTTGGGTTTGTGTAGTCAAGGACCAACAACTACAACAGAAAAAAATTCAAAGCCTAATCTAATGTAAAATACATGGAATTGCATAAAAAATAGTAGCTAATTGGCATTAAGATGTTATGAGAAAACATTAAATCACCTGTTATTGTTATAGAAAGAAGCAGTGACAATTTACAGCAGAATCTGAATGAATTAAATTGGCACAATTCCTGCATATAAACAAGGATCACAGATGAACATATGCTCTAGCTCTGTGTGAGCAATTCAAACCAATTGAAGCAGTACTGTAGCAAACTGATTTTAAAAAACTGATGGAGAAAAAGGAACCAAAGGTGTCTTTTTTCCAATGAATCTTCACCTTTAATACATAATTAGAATTTGACTACTTAATTGGGTTTGGAGTATATTTTTTTCTCAATAGAAGACCTGTGTTTAATGTTTTTGTTTCTTTCTAACTTTCCATTTACACAGGACATCAAATATTCACTTATGTTTACTTTTTTGTAGGTAGCTCACCTCTAGCAGTTTTTTAATGATTTGGTGAAGAATACTGGACAGATCTTTTACTATGTTTTTCAGTGTGTAGGTGTTTAAAGGGAAATTTAACATATTATGTTATATTTCTTTTAACAAAAAATAAATGTATACATTTTGAATTGAAAATAGTTGTCTTTGATTAACTGGGACACTTTCCTAAATATGCTATGATGGAATCCCCCACTTTTGTCAAAGATAATTCTGGACAAAAGAAAAAAAGACTATGAAATACTAAAACAAATGGATAACTCAGGTCTTTCAGTTTTCCGGAAAAATAGAGGGGAAAAAAATACGTTGTCATTTGGACAGATTTTGTCTCCAGAGAGAATGTTTGTTAAATTGGTCTAAATTTATCTGAATAAAATCAAAATTAAAATATTATAGCTAGTTTTGGGAAGAATAGTTCCAAAATACTAAAGATCAAAGCTATCCATTAAAAAACCTAAAAAATTATCAGGAGATTGAAACATTTATAAAAAGTTCTTAAATATTTTAGGAGGGATATAATTGTCTTGTACCTGCTACGCCCATAATCTTCTATAACTATGATAACAGATATGAACACAGACAAGGTCTTTCAAAGTTTGCTCTGTTGAACATATTATGCTTTCCTGTATAAGTTACCCAACCAACCTTTTCGTCCCCTTTATTTATTTTTAATACAGGACAATACAGGTGTCAGCTTGCACTGATTTTGAAAATGAAGATGTTTGCTGTGCATGCAATTAGTCCATTAACTCTAAAGCTATGCTATTTTACCAAGGGGTGGCCAAGAGGTTAGAGGGAGAGGGATAGGGACACCCTTAATCTCATTTATTAGACACATGGTCCATAAAACCAAGATTTATAAGGCTGTATAAATTATGCGTACATGTCAACGAGACAAAAGCAGTCTCTGTCAGCATCATGGTGTGCTTTTCATCACTGCAGAAAAAAGAAAGGAACATGCAATTTTCAAAAGGTCTCCTTTCATCACCTGGAAACATCTACAGGATAAACTGAAAACAGAAGCAAACTTGTTATCCTATCTGAATATACCCACTGGGCTTATGGATAGACAAGGAGAACACCAAGGAGAGTGGGGGGAAATCAAGAAAATAATTGGAGCTTTGCTGTTTGTTTGAAATCTGTAACAAGCTTGTTCCTAAATGGCAAGATAATGGCTGCACAACGATGCCATCTTGCAGAAATAAGATATTTTGCAATTGTCAAGTCTAAAGTAGAATATGTATTGGTAAAATCACAATACCACATATCCCTTCAGGTAAAGGGACGGTCTTAATGCAGTCAATGATTATAAGGTCTATTTCACATTTGATTGATTTTCTATTTCTGCTGGCCTTTCTACATGAAGGAGGGAGCTAAAACCAAGTAAAAAATATGAGCATTACCTATTAAAACCCACGAGGAAATTATTATGAGTATTTAGCTTCATCTTCATCCTTTAAGTCTCCACTGCTCATGGCTGCTATTTAGTATGGGATTATATCTATGTATTGATTCAGGGAGAAATTAGTTATGAATAAAGGTTACTGGGATTTTCATTTAACGTATCTTGTTGGAAAAAAAAATCACTTTTAAGTCAATGGAAATTTTCTTAAGTTTGGTTTGAAAAACCAACAATATTAAAAAAAAACCCAAAACATATTCTGGATCTTCATGACAAGACAAAATCCCAGCTGGAATAAGATCTATGAAAAAGGGGACTCAAAGAGTACCCTGTATTTAAGATAATTTTTTTTCCTGTCACCAAAAAGACACCACCTCAAGAAAACCACCACCAACACCAGGAAAGAGCCCCAAACCAAACTCAAAACCCAACAAAAACTGAACCACATTCTCAAAATCATTGTAGTTGAAGATGTGTATCTTCAGGTAAGTAGGTTTTGTATAACTAATAATACCAAAGATAGATCACTGATAGTATTAAACATGGTTCTGACCTCTCTGAAGGCAAGATCCCTTCTGAGTAATGATTATATTTTCAGTAAGTCAGATCTTGAACAAACTGAAAATCAGGCCACTACTTTAATCAGCCTCAGTGAGTCAAGACTAATCTTTTCTGTCTTCACACAAATAAAATATCCAGTAGTGTGTACAAGTGCTAAACACAGGCTGGCTTTGCATGCTTCTGTCAGAACTAATAGCTCTGTGAGATACTAGAAGTGGAAAAAACTTTGGGGAGCTACATGTGAAGAATGGTTGGTTGATAAGACTACCTTTCAGGGGCAGTAAAAGCAAAGAAAGGATTTCCTGTTTGATAACAGAAGAGATAATGAAACTCTGAATTAACTGATAATATGACAGAAAAATTCAAGACAACACTTTGTCTTTTCTGTGGTTTTTAGCAGTATTTTTGTTGTCTCTACAACGGAGTTGAGAGGCATCTCATACAAATATCTAAATAACTCACATTTTCATTTCTCTTAGGTTTGCTCAATCTTAAGGATTAGTCACCAGCTTTGACTGCAAACTGCAAAGACTGATATTCTCTGCTTACAATGAAATACTTTAGACAATGTTTTCCTACAGAATACCCAAGTATTTTATAGGAAAAATAAATGAAGATGCTTCCTCTTTTATGCATTTGTACTTATGTCAGTTAGTGGCCACTGGAATACAGTCAATCCAAATGATACCAAAACAGTGAGAGATGATGTGAAAGGAACATAAACTAATCCCTCTGACATACTGGGCTGAATAGGTGCCTTTCACTAAAGCCTGACATCATAAGAAATATGCCTATTAGCCTAAACTTCTACAGTTCTGCTTTCATCGTGTCAGCTACAATGATAGCTTCTAGACAAGGATAAAACAAGAGTATATTAAATGTGTTTATACTTAAATGAGCTGCAATCAGATAGAAAATAGCACTTTTCATAAAAGAAATCTATTGCTGCTCACATGCTCCGATGAGATGCAACGTAGCGTTCAGGAAAAGGATGTTTTCCAAGCTTTTCAGCTTGTGGTACTGAAACTTTCCCGACAAATATTTATTCCAAGGTACCTTGACCCTGCAAAGAATTCATTCCTGAACATATTTCTGAGCATATGAGCACCCTTAGTGAAGCTGACAGATCTACTTACTGGGTTGTTGGTTTAAATATACACTTCCACTCCAGCACACTGTTGGATCGGAGCCTATGAGCTGCAAAGAATGCTTACTAGCTACAATATTAATTGAGACACACAGGAATTGTAACCTCTCAGCACCTCTCCATATGTTATGACCTCATTTAGGGCTTCTGATCAGTTGCCAAACATTTACTTAGCTGTTAGCACACTGTAAGTTAATGTGTAACAACTGCAACAAACCCTGAAAATAATGTATTTCAAGAAGACAGCTGGTAAATCTCTGAGATTTATTTAAAAACTCTACAAAAATTCTATATAAAAAGTGTGGTCACAGTTCTATAAATATGACACTAGAAGTCATTTAGGTGTAATTTAGAGTTTAATAAACCTTGAATTTTTATTTGGGTTTTTCTCAGGTCTTCTTATACAAACCAAACAGGAAGAAATATATCTGCAGTATAAAGGTTACCTTACCTTACCATTACCTGAACTAGTACTGACACATGCTGAGAAAATTATACAGTATTTTCTTTATCTATTAGACTGTGAACCAAATTTGTTGCTGTTGAGATTCAAATAAAAGATTGGACTGGTTTAGGCTAGGGTAGAGTTAATTTTCTTCACACTGGGTGGTATGGGGCTGTGTTGTGGATTTGTGCTGAACGGAGTGTTGATAATTCAGGGATGTTTTTGTTACTTCTGAGCTGGGCTTGCACAGATCCAAGGCCCTTTCTGCCCCTCATCCCACCCCACCAGCAAGGAAGCCGAGGGTGCTCAAGGAGCTGGGAGGGGACACAGCTGGGACAGCTGACCCCCAGTGACCAAAAGGGTATTCCAGACCATATCATGATCAGCATCATGATCAGCACATAGAGCTGAGGGAAGAAGAAGGACAGAGGGGACTCTTGGAGTGGGTATTTGCATTCCCAAGTAACCATTACGTGTGATGGAACTCAGCTTTCCTGGGAATGACTGAACACCTGCCTGTCCATGGGAAGTGTTGAATGAATTCCTTGTTTTGCTTTGTTTGCATGCCCAGCTTTTGCTTTACCTATTAAACCGTCTTTATCTCAACCTATGAATTCTCCCACTTTTACTCTTTATTTCTTCTCCCCCATCCAACCGTGGGAGCATGAGGGAGCTGTATTATGGGGCCCAGTGGCCATCTGGGATTATACCGTGATAAAGGTCTGATTAAAAACATATTAATCCTTTGAAAAACAGGACAAGGAACAGCAAAATTTTTTGGTGCCTTACAAAGGTGACTGCAGTCAATTTCTGTTTGAATTCTGAAACATTTTTCATATGCCTAGCACTGTATTGTAAATATTTAGAACCACAAAACCCTGCTGCTGCTGTAGACAAATGTGAAGTACCATACAAGGGTAGATCATGGTCTATTTATTTTGCTACATGCCAGTGATGGACAGCAGATGTAAGCTGCTGACCTTCAAGTGAATGCACTTATACCTTAATATAGATACTCCTCACACTACTTATTTTTTTATTTCTCTAAGTACACAGCATTTAATTTTGGGGTTTCAGGCTGAAATTAGTACCAGTGGAATGATGGCCTTAAATCAGTTAGCTCAGGAAGGCTATCCCTGTCACCATGGCAGCATGGCCCTAGGAACAGTTGTAAACTCATCAGAGGACGTGAGCAAACACTCAGGAGCATGGCTATTTCACTGTTACACTGCTATGGTTACCTGGAGTAGCACATTGAAACCTGCTATGGGTAAACCCCTGCAGTGATAAGAGTAAGAGCCTTGTGAAGAAGCTCATTCCATAAATCCATTCTTCACTGGGATTTCCAGTTGAAATGCCATCTGCAAGTTATCCAAGGTACAGCCCACATGACATTTTCTGTCTGCCAGAATAAGCTGTGGAGCTGGTAGCCTGTTCTCAGCCTCTCCCAGTCTTCAGGCCACCATATCCTCTCCACACCCAGTGAAAGCTGTACAACCACCATAAAACAGATGGAAAACCAAAGGGCCTCTCAAGAAAGACAGCAGAAGCAAGACACTGCTGACACAAAACCAATTAATTCAGCTGGTATTCTCCATTCTGATCCTTCCCAAGAGTGAAGAAAGGAAAAGGCTGCATGAGATGCCTGGACAGTGGTGGCACACATTTGTGGCGCTTTTGCTAAAGCAGCCCCACGCAGCTGTGACAGCCAGGACACTGCAGTTACCACATGCTGCTGTGATGGGAAGGACGATGGACTGGCCAAAGGAAATTTTCTATTATATTTTGTGTAAATTAAAAACTGTGATTTACTACCTATCAGCATCACAACATATGCTTGAACCATGACATTCCTGCTGTGATTTTTCCATCCTGCATGTATCATGCCAGAAAAATTAAGACAATTTATGTAACTACAAAGGCACAAATCACTTTGGCTCCAAGTATAACCTGTAAGCCCGGTGCTAGTAATCTACTACTCACCTTGGTGGCCCATTAAAAACAAAAAGAAAAAAGTAAAAACCCCAACCAACAAAAAAAAAGACCCCAAAAAATTCCACCACAAAGACAGACAAACAAACAAAACAACAATGACAAAAACCAACAACAAACCCCCCTCAAACAAATAAGCAAAACCTCCAATAAACCAAACAAAAAAAGGGGGGGAAAAAGTAGCCATTATTACACAATGGAAGAACTGTTCAAAATTAATGAAATTTTGCAGACCTGATACATTTGCATCTTCACCTCTGCATCTAGAATAACATTATCTTTGTGCTTTTAGCAGATTCAAATGCTGCAATGAGAAATAAGTTGAATAAAGACAGAAAAATGTTAAATAGCACATTTCAAAAGGAATGTTCATCAGGGTCTCTGGTAACAGACATTTATTACTATTTTGTAGAAATTTGCAAGCTGAAAATATTTACTAGCCTTGAAAGCAAATAAAAACACTGCCAATTTCAACTGAGGGTTTCTAATTCAATGATGCAACACATCTCATGAACTGCACTTCCTGACAACAGCTAAGTTATGCACATAACCTAACATAACCTCTCTTCCATGAAGCATGTATTTTGTCTGAGGGTTGATGGTTTGGGCTGCTGTTTTGTTTCCTGGATTTAGCTATTTTTGAGGGAGCACAGTATCCATTACCAAAATTTGAATAGTCTGGAGTCTCAAGATCTTCTTTGAGGGTTTAACACAATAATTCTTGTGGTAAACATTGAGATCAACAAAATTAACCTTTGAGCTTTATGCCTTTTATTCATGTTAGACATGATTATTATTTAATATAATATTGCAGAAGCATGACCAATGCTTTCCTTCTTCAGCAGGATATTCTTTTGCCATATCCTGTACTTACTGTCAGGTTTTGCAAACATTTCCATTACATCATCCCTGCTAATTTAGTCTTTGGTCTTTCCATTGATAAAGAAATTTTCTAAAAAAAAAAAAAAAAAAAAAACAAAAACAAAAACCACCAAAAAACAAACAAACAAAAAAAACCCCCACCAAATACAAAACAGCCAGGACCTTTTTTGGTATAGTTATAAGTGCTGTACAGCCAGTAATCACCTTACTGGATTAGTACAAGGGGTGACAGATTACAGTGCTCTGTCTTGTAGTAGGCTTTTTTTCTCAATATTTCCCATCTTTCCTATCAGTGTAGCTTCAGCAGGGGGAGAAATGGTAAGATCATTAGCGTGTGAGATCCACAGTGAGCACTGATCGCAGCAGGCATCCAGCAAGTGCAGCAGTTAAAGCACTGAGATCTTCTCCAAGGCAATCTCTTCAGTTTGGCAGACTTGTTACCCCAGCACATTACACAGTCATCCAGCCTATGTAATTTAAAAAAAAAGGGTGCTGGCATAGAAAGATCTCACAAGTCTACAATGTAAAGCTTATACTTTGAAAAATCTGTTATTAGTTAGAAGCATGCAACATCTAGAACAGCTAGCAAAAGGCTAGTTATTATGTAGGTGCTGTTATCCTGACTAAGAGTAAACACCACAAAACTTTTCAAATAAGCAAAACTACATATAATGCAACCAGAAAACATTAGCCTTTCCCACACAAACAACACAGGAATTCAATGAGAAATCCACCATTTTCCTAAATATAAGCTTAACTTTCTTGCCTCCATTCTTTTTCTTGTGTTCATATATTTTATTTAAACATAAGCCTGCAATTCCTTCTTTTAAGATTGATGGTCAGAAATGCAGAGAAACCATAGGTACCTTCTCTTCTTTTGCACCTCTCACCAGCTGTGTTGGCCACAGCAAGACTGACCTTCCTGATCACAGCAGATAAAGAAATAATTCAGATAGGAAACATTGAAAAGGCAGTGTCACAGCCCAGACGTTGATAAAGAGCAAGGCAGTTCTGCAACCTTTTTGCCAGGAGGCAAAGTTCAGAGGACTGTACTAAACAGGTCAAAACCCTTGTAAGAAAACCCCTACATAAAGCACACATTTCACCTAGTTTCAAGATGATGACCAGGCTTGCAGAGGGTTAGCATTAATGGTGACTACTATTTGGAATATTAAAACATTACATCACGCTAGACTCCCTGATGGGAACTTGTGCTCACTCTTGCTACAAAGCTGCTTCATGAGACACCATATCCTTAATAGCAAGGTGCAAGCAACATAGAAAAAGGATCTGCTGAAGCTGCAACCTAAATTTACTACCTGAAGTCAAAAGTATAAATATGCAAAAAGCCAGAGATTAATTTTAAATTCTCTTTCAAGTAATCACTCAACCAATCTTTACAGAAATTTGCCAAGCCTGTCCTAACACCTCCTGCATTAAAATTTTACTGTGGCTAGTGGCTGCCCAAATCCAAAACAGAAGATCAGTTATGTAGCAAATTATCTTCAGGAAGTTAACTCTTTCTGTCTGAAAAGCTTACAGAAATTTGTACAACTAAATGAATAGCTTTAGGTATGACTAATAATATTCTGACTGCATGTGAAGCTCTAAAACTTGGAGTTTAGGACAAAAATATGTCTGTGTTTCTTTCCTCAAATTTCCCTAGTAAATATAAACAGTAACTTCAATGTTAAATACTACAGTAAGCACCTCTCTTTCCTACACGTGTGTGTTCAAGCTGCAGCAGAACGGTACAAATATGTTTGCCTTATTTATGTGATAACTTATGAGAATTTTCTTTATATCATGAAAAGTATACTTTTAAAAATACTTCCCCTGCTGAAACCTAGGGCATGAAAGGTCTGGATATGCAAGGGGGTTACATATTTGAAAGTCAACCAGCAAATAAAAATTTATTATAGAACCTTGTGCTTTGCAAGAATTGTGGGTTTTTTCTTGAACATCATTTATTCAAGACAATTTAAATGACTCGTTAAATTAAAAAAGCTCTGAAATTATGACCAGTGCCAGAGAAGAATCTGACCCCAAATGGGTTGCCTGAGATGGAACATGCGGTCGCGCTGGTGGGGATCACAGGCACTGCTGCTCCCGAGCTGACCTCTTTGTTTTCCTATTAGGAAGAAATATGCCTATGTATTTCCTAGATTAATCTTAGAATCAAATTTACTTCTAAGGGATGGAAGGAAACAGAAAAATAAGTGCACCTTGGAGCCCGTGTAAATGTATTTTCCTTAAGTAAAAAAGAAAATTCATCAATGCAGTTCAATAGGTAACTGATGAAATTGTCTTTTGTCTAGGAGGAACTTCATAATTTATGATTATTCAGGAGTAGGGCTGGTATTTCATTGCATTTTAAAAAATCAACCATACAGATTGTAGGGTCACAGAAGTAAGACTAAGTCTACCAGAGCATGTTTTACTTCTATTATTATTCTAATAATTGTAATTTTGACCTGTATTGCAGTAAGAACCTGGAAATGATGGCAGGAACACAGAATACTTACTTTCTAGATTAAAATTAAAGAAAAGGTACTTTCTAGGTAGTGCCCCTCTGCAACACACATAGAAAACTTTAAAAATAAGTTATACAAGGCTCAGCCTGGTCTGAGCCATCCCCATTTCCTTTCCTTGAGCACATCTGTCTCCAGTGTCAGGTTACTAGTGCACATTCCTTCTGCTTGCTGACTACCATTTTCTTCCAGAGCACTGTCTCCCCCCAGGCAGGAAAAGCAGTGAGCACTAATAGGTAGGGAAGTGGATTATTTTTTCCACCAGAAAAAAACATAAAATGGCAAACAGGAGGAATAGAGTTTTGTTTCTAGGTAGGTTTTCATTTCCAAGCACAGATAAAAATCAGGACAGAGTGTATAATTTTCTCCCAAAATCATAATTTTTGAGCTAATGGGTTTTGCCTGGAAAAAGTAGTCTTCATGATTACAGTCAACAACGAAGGCAAACATTGTATTTGGCATCTGGTGCTGTACCCTGGGCTGAAGAAAAAACATCCTTTATATTCATGGTAGGCACATAGACCCTATAAAACCATGAGATAATAATCCCAGTGAAACTTGTGGTAAAAAAAAAAAAAATCACAGACACCTAAACAACATTTCAAAATTTATCCCTGTGAGCATTTCTTGGCCAACCTCTTGCTTTCAAGCGGTTACTCACATGATCTTTCTGCATTTTTAAAATTTTCTTTGTTGCACAGCCCACTTATCATCTTGCAATGTAACAGAAAGGAGCAAGGAAAAGCTGAGAACTTTCCCTAGTGATACTTGCAATTTGACTCAAAGATATGCTTCACAAAATTCCTTTGACCCATAAACATGTTTATCCCAGATCTTGTCTGGTTAGTGAAATAATTCCTCTGGATCAGCAGGATGGATTAATTTGGGGAAAACTAAGTTAGAAAATCTGACTAGAAACTCTGGTATTATATCTTATCTGACAGCTTCATGTCAAAATAAACAATTTTCACTTATTACCAGTTACTATCACTGCTGAGCATTCAGCATGCTTTCTTATGAAACAGTGGAGATCCACAATGATCTGTGTATTTTTACAGGCTTCTAGGAGGGGAAGAGCTATTGTCCAAGGGGTATCTGAGATACCATGATTGAAAACAGTACTGCCACATATAGCAATTAATTCCTGTACTTTAGAAGCATCACTTAACATTTTATATTCATAGCATGTGAAAGCTGTTTTGAAATATTAATGATAAACACTAGAGTTTATAACAATGTGCTGGCCTTCAAACCAAAAGCAGTATTCAATTTCTGACTAACAGAGCAATAGGAATGCTAATTAATCTCTTACTCCATACTTGGAGGTGCCCAATTATCTTTCTCTCCTGTTGCAATCATCCAAGCTTATTCTATTTCTTAATACTGTGTATTTTACTGCTTCCTCACATTATTTCATCTTTTGTTCTTCCAGTGACTTGTTCTTTCATTTATTGAGGTAATTTTTATTCTTCTATATGTGACACTTTTCCCTTATTTCTTCCAATCTTTTTGTTAGAAACCATGTTTTCAACACTTTTTCCCCAAATAAGACTGTAGTAGTCACTCTACTGAAAGTGCCACCCAGAAGAATTCATAACCAGCGAAGTGATACAGTACTTACAGAAATGTGTTAAGCAAAGGATAATGTCGTCTGTTACTTACAGTTAATGTTTGAAATTCAGGAAAGGCAATTTCTATTCAACACTTTCAAAATTGTTTCTGTAATATGCTAACTATTTTTTTCACTTTCTGGATGTAAACAGATAATCTGACTATTTGATCATAGCAAGGAGGAAATAGGGAAGAGAATGTCTGTTGGAGAAGTAACAAGATATAGGTAATAAATGCTGAAATCGTCATTCCTTCATTATGTTCCTTCCAGATTATAAGAGAAGGAAAGCTTTTCATTCAAATAACCAATTCTTCTAGTTCATGAAGCATTATCTACAGACTTCCAGCTTTCCTATGCACTTTGCATTCCCTCTCCTCTTAAGTCAGCACAAACCCCACCAGTAAACACTGTGAAAAAGGCAGAACTATTACATCACTGCATTCTACCTACCAAGCTGTTATTTGCCTAATTTCAAGTAGCACTATGCCACATGAAAGAAGTACCTGAGGGAAAGCTTCTTGCAAAAGAACTACAAACTCTAGAGGGGGGCTGTATTACATTTTAGAATTTTTTTTTAGTGGGGAAGCATAAAATTATTACTGTATCTTAACATGAAAATGATAATAACTATGTGATGCTCATGTTATAGTGACTTGGATTTTATTAGTCAAATAAACATTTGTAAACATAGAGTTTGTAAACAGAGTCAACAGTGGAATTAACAGATTATAGTACACAAAACTGGAAAAAACCCCCAATAAATATTGCACTTAATGATTGCATCCTACACAAGTCCCCTAAATTTAATGTCACTTCAGAACCAGAACATCTGTAAACTTCACCACATTCAGGTGCAGAAGAGGCCTGGATAGCCCGAGGGATTGGTGATGGTCTATGCATTCCTTCTGCCTTTTAGCTTTTTGCAGAGTCCCTATCACTTTGAAGTCTATACTACTTTCCACCTTAAGGTTATGAGCCTGAACCTCACCTGCTGAATGAAAGTGATGGTCATTTGCAGGGCTGTATGAATGAGGTGGCCAGTGTGTTCTCATTCATGGTGAGCAAGAGAACACACTACTAAACCTGTCCTGGTGGAGACAGAATGACATTTAGGATGCTGAGGATGTAATTCTGGCTCTGTTACAAACCCCTTGAGTGATCTGGGCACAGCACTCCTCTCCTACTCCACCACATTTGTACTTGAATTTATAACCTCTTTAAGAAAATTGTCACTGCCACCACGGGACTCTGATTTCGTCTGAGCTAGTAGCAAAAATATGTTTTAAAAGTTCACTTTAAAGGCCAGAAATCACAAAGAGAAAACTTAATGACCACCAAGCTGTAAAGAAGAACACTGGAATGTGTCTCCTGGTTATAACAGGCAAATCTGATCAACCAGCAAAGGATTTTCCTTTTGTTTTCCTGTTTTGTCTGAGACACCTTCCTCAGCAGTCTTTTAAAACAATATTTAGTAACTATTTCCTCCATGTATTGAAGCTGTAATTTGTCTTTTAATTGATACGGGCATACTCTACCTAGACAAATTAGGCAACCAAGTAATGATGTATAACTCTTCCAGGAGAGAGTAGCAGGTACTATTGAGTTAAATAGGTTTTTAAAATGGGAAAGCCCTTGATAAGGGAAAGCAATACAGGGGTGACTGAATTAAAACAAAACAGAACAACCAACAACAACAAAAAAAAGCACCAACCCCCCCGCCAAAAAAAACAACCAAAACTAAAAAAAAAACAAACCAAAACAAACTAACTATATATTCCACTCTTTTAGGAAATAGACAAATAACAACTTTATTCAATTTTCAATAACAGTTACCTAGTAATAATAGTAGTGCCTCACTTATATAGAAATGTACTCTTTCCTGCATGTTTTAGAACCGAAATTTTTCCCAGAAAGGAACATTTTTTTTTTCCCAAATAACTAGGTACTATCTCATCACAAGAAATCAGGTGGTTGGAAAAAAGAAAAGGATCAGGGGAATTTCAATTGATGCCAGTAATTCACTGGATTTCAAAGCCATCAGTGCTGCTCCCAAATTCCGCAGGTTTTGCCTTTTTTCTCTTCTGCCTTGGGTATCTGCACCAGTTGGTTTCAGAGGTTTGTTAAAGCCAGCTCTCATCATAACCAAGTGTAAATATAATGCAATGTACAGGTGGATGTCCCACCCGAAACTGCTGGCCACAAACCGGCACTGCTGGAACAGATATATCTATTTTACCCTACACGGTAAAAAACAAAACAAAACAACCTCACAAATTAATTCCTGAATATTCCGATCCTTTAAAAATAGTTGACGGTACAAAAGACACCCATTAGCCTTAAGCACTGCCAGTTTCACTTTGAATGGCCACAGCTTGGCAGGTAGTTGGGAGAAGAGAGAAGGCATTTGAGCTGGGACAAGGGCCGTGCTTGGGGGGCTTCCCTGCCCCCGCTTTCGGGAGGGGGAACAAAGGTCGGGGGGGCACTTCCTGCCCCTGCCATTGCTGGCTGCATGTGGGACCAATATGGGCAATGCAAACCTTAAACAGTTGCAAATGGGGGAGGGAACATCGGGGCTTGTTTTACATATGTTTTTTTCCTGGCCGGGTTGAATTTAAAGTGGAGCGGCCGCATTGTTCGAGAGGCTCCTTGCCCCTACGCATTGACAGGAGCTGCTGTTTACACGGGCTTTTCATTCCTGCGCTGTTTGCTTATGGAAAATAAGGGGGAGTGACAGAAAAAGAGAGAAAGGGAGAGGGGAAGAGAGCGGGGCCGGGAGCCTCGGCCCTGCCTGGCCATTGCCCCGCGCGGAGGCGGCTGGCCCTGCCTGCCCGGCCCGGCCCTGGCACGTGAGCGGCGCGGGCTGCCGGCCCCTCACGGCCCCTCACGGCCCCGCGGGCGGCGGTGCGTGCCTTTGCCCGCCGGCACACACACGAACTCACTTACACACACCCCCAGAGCGCGCCTCCGCCTTGACTGCAGACATGAGGCTCCAGCTGCTGCTTTGGGTCGTGCTTGTGCTCCTGGCGAGCCTCCTCCCAGCCGACGGACAGCGGCCAGGTAGGCGATGCCTCAGCGTGATGCTCGTGCCGGGGCGGGAGCCGGGCATTCGTGCCGGCCCTGGGCACCTCGGGCGCGTCCGTCTGACCGCGTCCAGCACGCGGTGTGTGCCCTCGGCACGAGTTTGGACCTGGCGCATCCATCTGTGCGCTTCATCCCTACTTCTAGCGGCAGCGGGAGAGGATGCTTCGCCTCTCCCAGGAGTCCGGCAACTTTGGGGGAGGCGGGGGGTTGGTGGGGGGAGAGGAACAGGGATAAATTGGGACGCAAGGTGGGCAACTGTTGCAGACTTGCTACCGGGAAAGACCGGCGGCGCGGGAGGGCACGGGCACCAGGGAGCACCGGGGCCGGCCCAGCTGGGGAGAGGCACTACCGGCGGCCCCTCTCACGCCTCGCTTCCCTCCTCCCTCCCTCTCTCTGTCCGCAGCCAGCCTGGCGCTGCGCAGGAAGCTCCACCGGCACGGCTGCTCGCACCGGCGCTGCATGCCGCTCCACTCCAGGGTGCCCTTCCCCTGAGCGGCCAGGTAAATCCGCGCGTGGGGCCGCAGCGAGCGCCTCTGGCAATTGGCTCCTGCCCTTGGAGCAGCGCGCGGGGCACGGCTGCGCCCGGGCTCCCCTGGTCTGCTTTGGGAACGGGGCTCTGGAGCTGCGCGCGGCGGGCCGGGCGCTGTCCCGGGGCTGGGCCGCGGGTCCCGCCGGACGCTGCAGCTTTCTCCCCCTTCCAGGCCACCCCGCCTGCCAAATGCCTTCTTGAGGCAGTGAAAAACAACTGAGCCCGCTGGTGGGGCCGAACGCTGCCTTCCGAGGCTGTTGGCAAGGCTGCGGGGCAGAGTGTCGCTAGTGCAAGGGCTGGGAAAAGCGGCGCTTGCAGAGGATGCTCGGGGCTGCCAGCGATGACACTTCCCCCGTGTGGGATGCAGGGCGAAGCCGCCTCACTCTGCCCGTCAGTAACATGAAGGTAGCAGCACTCAATCCACTTCAAAGGGGACTGTAATTCTTAATCACTGTCAGCAAAAGACCTTCAGCTTCTTGGATGAAAGGCTATACAAGTGCAAAACATTAATGCTTTATAGCTGATGAGGGCAGATACATTCAAACACTAAGTGACCGCAGGAGCACACAGGTAGCATATGCTAATGGGCAGGCATCAAAAGGAAACCAGGCTCTCTTTGCAATTTAAGAATGAATAAAACATGCAGTCAGTAGTTTTGCATCCCTCATTATATATTAAAATAATGTTGTAGCCCCAGGCATATCAGCATCTTAAATAAATGGTGGCAGAATCTGTATTCTGGAGCCAAAATGTTTTGATTTACTATGTGGTTAACAGTGAAAAGGAGTCTAAAGTAAAACTTTTAACAACCCTATACCAAGCATCTTGCCAGTGCATAAACTGCCTTGGTGAAAAGAACCAACACCACTCGCAAAACTGCCATGCAAAAGGGTACCATTCCACTCTGTAGTGCTGGCCCATAAACACCTGGAATGTGCATATGGGATGGCAAACTGCAAGTTTGTGAGGTTGAAAAAAAGATTGCCATATCTTAAAGTGAATCTCAGATGGGCTGCAATACTGAGTGGCAGAATTGAGATGCAAGTAGAAAGGACATGCCAGAAGGATGCTTTACTACTGAATGCCATGTCTCCTCACTGCTACATTTAAACAAGAGACAGATTAAATCATACTCCATCATCAGTTTAAGCTTGAAACTAAAAAGATAAGCAATTGGATTGATTCACTCAGCAGGCAGAGACTGAATGGAGAGGGACAGAGGAATTTAGACCCAGTGGCTTTGTGATTCAATTGTGAATTATCTGTTTCAGTTCCTAAGAAGAGAACATTTAACCCCCTTCCATTCAGCATCCATGTCTGGAAATTGTGTAGAAGGCACCTACACTTTCTGTAAAGTGCTCTGAAGCCTCATATAATGGATGCATTTTGCTTGAGACTGCAGTAGCTGCATATACCCCCCATATTCTGTGGGGAATTCCTTTCCTCACGGAATATGAAGATAAAAGGTACTTTCAGGGTTATCTCCTTTTCTTTGGGGAGCTGATTTCTTGTAATAAAAGTCAATGACCAAACAAAACAGTGTACTTACTAATTCTCAGTAAATGTTGTAGACATGTAGCTAAAGATCCTTCTGCTTTATAAAACTGTTTAGAACTCAGTAAACCTCTACCAGGGCGTAAGGGGAGACAGGCACCTGAACTAACTCTCTTAACTTCAGTCATTGTGGGTGCTATCCTTTATCTTAAGTAGGATTTACCACCTACATTTACATTCCCTTCCAGTTTTAGTCCAAATTCAGCAAATATTTACATGCCTGGGTTGCTTGACTCACATGAGTAATCTTATTGATCTCAGTGGAGTTGTACATATGGATAGAGCCATTTGCAGATGCAAACAGGATGCGCCCTTAAGCCTGAATTTCAACTAGCGGTTGGAAACTAAAATGAGCATAGCAGCTTCTTGCAGCATTTGGAATGAGAAGATTGAATTTGATTTTTCATTAGTTCCATACACAAAACACAGGACAAAAAAAATGGCAGAAAGTTTTATATTAGCAGCCTTCTTGCTTTTGTCTTTTTTCCTCCAACTTTGTAGCTGAAATTTCCAAATTAAGAAATATTATAATAAATAATATTATTCTGTTAATAAATAATAGATTCTATTTTATATGAGACTTATTTAGACTACTAAATTTCTCATTAATATTTATCTCATTTTCTTCTTTTTTTCCCCCAGCCACTTCATTCTGGACTTTCCAGTGTTTTAAAGGAGCAACAGTTAAACTGATAAGAGAAGTTTGTCAGAAGTCCAGATCAACAACAGCTGACCTGACAGCCACCACAGTGCCACCTTCAGCAGTCCTGTCTGTCACATTCTACTGGGCCTGGACCTGGCCCCTGTCTCACACCCTGAGAAGTGGTGGGGGCTGAAGTGTGGTGATGGGGGATGTACATGAACTTACCTGGTGGGATCATTCCCTGCAAATTGTTTGGCTCTCACAGTGACTAGTGAAAGTCAAAGATCAAATCAAACATCAGGTAGATTTTGATCTGAGCTAGATTTCTGGTGGCAGTAAGAAGGAAGGATCTGTCCAAGGGCACTCTTGATGGTATATTCAGACTGAGTGAAATTGAAAGTACTGTTGACTACTCAGTTCAGGCTGATGAAATAGTATCAGACTCCAGTATGGAATTCTGAAAGTCCATTTTTTGTTTATGCTTTTATATATTAATAATATATACATATATGTTTTAACATCTAACATCTTTATAGAATTACCTTAATAAAAACATAGAATGCATTACTCTAATAGCACCAAAGCCAGCACCACACTAGTGGTCCCACTGGCTTCATGTATAGTAAGCATAGTAAGAGTTTACAATATAAGAAAGCAAAGAGAGTGTTATCCCTCATTGTGTAGATAGAGAATTGAAGCACACAGAGATAAGAGATTAGCCAAGGGTCATGCCAAACTGATAACTCAGATCTCTCAAGCCGGGCCTTAAGGTCAAGCCCATCCTCCTGTCTAATGAGCTGTTACTGCAAAGCCTATCATTTGTTTTCTTAAAGTGGGCTGCCAAACCAGACAGTTAAACATGCTTGAAAATTCAGTACTACAGAGCTATTTGCTTAATAGTAGTTTTCCTAAAATACCAGCTACAGTATTATAAATAGAGCATAAAAATAGACCATTGAAAAGAATCCTTTGTTTGGTCAGCCCTAGTGTTACATAGCACTCTATTCCTGTAATTTAAATGAATGGGATATTTGAACATGGCACTACAATGAATGAAGACTTCAAACAGAAAACAGGCTGTTCTTTTCAGCACTGGAGGTCAAGAATACATTGAGCTTTTAGTCTGAGTTTTGGTCTTAAAAATACGTGCTTCACATCTGCCTTTTATATCAGCAGAAATTACCTACCTACATACAAAGGAAAACGTGATAGCCCTTTCATTAGCATAACCAAAACAACCTGAAAATAAAATTACCCAAATTTTTAACTCATTGCACTAGACTTTAAATGCCAACATTTTTTACAAAATATATAAAGACGATCAAAGAACAGAAGTGTTGAGGTTTAAATCTGGTATTAAATTTTTTTAACTTACAACACATAGTTTCTAATAATTGAAAGAACAACAATCAAAAAAACTGGATAGTTGAAACTTTCTAATCAGTGTGTATATGTAACCCCTTATCTCTAAGAACTTGAAACTTTATTTGAATTAATACTGGCAGAGTTTAATAGGAGTTACAAATTTTTCTCCATGAAAAAAAAAATTAAAATGTAACTTCAGACCCAGTTCTGGAGTTGTGTAAAACCATCATAAAAAGATGGTCAAACTTATCTAAACCAACAAGCAGTCCTGCAGGTAAACGTTTGGAATCTTGAAAAAAAAAAAAGCAGTTTCCCAAAGAAGCATTCTACCACTTACATATATTTCAAAAATTATTTATTGAACTTGGCTTTGATATGTATCCTTGGCTAACTCTGTTTAGAACTACAGGTAAAGAGTGTGGGAAAGCAAGAGAGGTGAAGAGTAACTATTTAACAATTATGTCTTATGAATGAGTATATGGATCTATTGTGGCACTGGATCTTTTATATAACCACAATTATTCAATTAACTTTGATAAAATGGTAAAAAATACATAATGCATCTATCAAATAGCTATAAATGCATGTTCCTTCACAAAGGTAAAAATAAAATAGCACCCTAGGAAGCCCCCTATCAATCTACAAAATTATTCTAAATATCTGTTTTTAAAGGCATTCTGATACCATCAGATCTGCTTTGAAAAAAGGCATTAATTGTGAGCTTCAATAGATATGTTTATCAACTAGCTGGTTGATTGTATATTTTGTAAAAAGACAGTATGCATTTCAAATAATATCTTATTTGAAATAAATTTTGTACACTCCTCAAAGTTTGTATTCTTCAGCTGTCAAAGGCAATGCATCTAAAGAAAATTGAGAAGTTGACTATTGTCCCTGTGGATTCATATAAGAGTTAGTGTTTGAAAATTTTTTACTCAATTTCTGACACAAATAAATGATAGCTAATAATGGAAAAAATTTCCTGACATCTTCTGTCCTTCTAAAAATGCAAAATTCTGATTCAAGTCAGATTTGCATTTGACTTTGTTGAAACTATCTGTTTCCATTTGATGTGCAAAACATAAGGCTCATGGTAAGAATGGCTTTGTGTGATTACAGTGTGACCACATCTATAAATTTGAATAATTTGGACACAGTCCTGCAACAGCCAAACTGACTGAGCTCTCCCTGTGCATGTACCAGTGTACATTTGAAGGCAGCTTGCACAAGTACAAATTGCTGTCAAAGTCAGAATTGATGTTTGCACGGATGGAATCTAGCAAGGTATGATCCCAAGATAGATTAAGACCTCAAGTTCTGGAAGGCAAAATGTGAGTTTCTAAAACATTGAGTTAACTCCTTGTCTTGTACTTAGTTGTAATATGGGAAAAACGAAAACATAATTTGAAAGTACATTTCATTAAGTCCTGTAACAGCAGGTCAGCAGGAAACGGAGGTAAATGCAAGGCTTTGGTGAGAAACAACAGTTTAGCGTGTTCCCAAAGGATAATAAACAATTCACCTCTTCCCTTTCCAGTATGGAAAAAAGGAAATTATAGGAGAATAAAGACTGGAAATATTTCCCTTACGCCACATACACATGCTATAAATATCTGTGTCGACACAAAGCCAAATTTTGCTAAAGGTCACAAAATATTTAAATTTACATCAATCAGGAGAAACATTAGTATGGCAAAGAAGTTTCAAATGTTGACTATCAGAGTACAATTAGCCAACTGATGTCTCACTACTTGCTCTTCTACTGGCCTCTCTCTTCTAGAGATCAGCTGCAAAATATTTGTGCCAAGCAGGAAACACTCCAACAGCACAAACAGGGCAACATGGCTTTTAGAAAGAAAGCCTAACTCATTTCAGGGCTGAAGCTGCTTTTCCATGTCTCCAGTTACCTGTTCAGACTGTTTTCTGCCCAGGTCTGTGGTCCTTGCTGCAACCTTGTTTTTTAGATTAAGGACTTCCCGTAGAGCAAGCCTGCTTAACTCCATCTTAGTTACTTACATGTTAGTATAGAACCTTAAAGCAGGAAAACACTGTTAAAATCTTTTACAATGAGTGATTTCCCTCATGGAGTGAAATACTGAAGTGTCTATACAGAATATCCAGTACGAGCAATTCAGAAAGACAAAACAGAAATACTGACTGAGAGTTTTCCCTCATGTAAGATGTGCATTCACAAGAGATCACATCTTGTCTTTCCGGTGTACAGAATATTTAGCACAGTTCAGCATTTAATCTAAAAATTATTAAAACCTCACAATGTGAACATTTTTCAGGCAACCCAACATATTCCTTAGGTGGCACAAAATACTTATTTTCTTAGACCTAAAAACCATATATATTGGTTTTCTAGACATAAAAAGCTACTGGTGTAGCACTGAATAATAAAAAAGAGGATAAAACAATGATACATTATTTTAATTTTTATTTTAAGGTACAATTTAAGCATATATTAGGAAACATTTCTTCACTTTTGTTATCTTCCTGCTGCGCCAGTTACAATCAGGTAGCTCTTACCAAGACCTGCAAATACAGATTGATTTCAGCAGCTGTGGTTACATAGGGTATCACTTCAGCTGTTCAGAATAACAGCTTTGTGGGCTTGCCACACCTCACCAGAGCAGGGCTGTGTTGGTGGTTAGCAAAATACTACTCTGCAGCAGAGCGCATGCAAACCCGTGCTCACAAAGCAGCACCTTTTGCCCCCCTGAAACTTGGACCCAATGCTCCAGTGCTTACTGCGTGCACAGCACACCATGGATTTCACTTCAGAGAGTACAACCCATGGGCAGGTGCTGGCACTGCAGGGACAGGCACCCAGGCTGCCACACTGGGCACGGACAGTACTGGCCACCCCAGCACCCAACCTTGCAGCAGCAGAGAGGCATCTGATAAACAGGATACAGCAGAAGCAGAACAATTAGGAGTCATTGTTCAATTTAGCACTGTGGATGTCAGACACAGCAAGGTCACAGCTGAGCTTCATCTCCCTTGCACAGCAGCAGCCATTCAGCCCTTCCACGTGGCCTGTGAAGCAGCTGATTGCACACAGGCCCCTGAGCACCTGCAGTGAGCTCGGCCACGGGCAGGGTGGTGACCAGGAGGAGGCAGGTGCCCGCAGAACCAGAACACAGGTTCTGGTGGCCAGGTCCACAGAGCCCAGAAACACCATGCCATGCACTGGGGCAGGCAGCACAGGGGAACCTGGGGTTGGGGAATACTTCTGCCTCCAAACAAGGCTGGCCTTGGCCCATCTGCTGCAGACAAGGGGCCTGGGTCTGTCACACACAGCAGCAGCTCCTACTTGACAATTCACTGCAGCTCTACCATGGCCAGTGGTTCAAGTGTTCAGAGTGAGTACTACAGATAACTAGCTTCCAGCTGGAGCCCATACAAATGTTAAAAGCCTCCACCCTGCCCAAAGAAAAAGCTTAAAAAGACACTGAGAAAACAAGACCTAGTTGGGAGTATGATAAAGATATAAAACTGGGGCAAGGGGTGGGTGGTTGTTATCATTTGTTATCACTTGTGTACTTAGGAAAGGTAACATTTAAAGGGCAGAAGATGTACATGTGTGCACACAGAAAGCTATACTTGCCTTTTTTTCCAGTCACCATGTTCCACAGAAAGCAACACCACTGGTTAATCCAAGGTTTACCTTGAGCAGTCAGAGATAAGAGGAAGGTTTGAGTAATGACCTCAAAACACGGGAAAGCCATTCTGCCTCATTCTGCTATGCAGCATCCTTCTCAATGCTGGAAAGAAATACAAGTGGCAGAGAAGTCTGAAGCATGATGGAAAGACACATTATCCAGAAAGGGGAATAAAGCTAAACTTAAAGCTTCAAAACAAGTGAACAGCTATCCTTGTTTGGCTAGTTTTAAGTGCCAACACTGCTGTAAGAACTTCAGCATAACAGAAAAATCTGCAGGTTGCTTGTTGGAACCATCTGTACATGAGCTTGGAAATAACAGAATTCACACTCTTCTTGGTTGCATTTATTGTGCATGGATTTCACAGTCACATTTTACTGGTTTTCATAGAAATTATATAAATTGACATAGAGAGTCACATCAAAACCTGAGTTCTAAAAACAAGTAACTTTATTCCATACATGTATACTATAAAATTCTGGCTGCATTTTCAAGAAACAACAGCTAAGGAGAACAGTCTAATGTTGGATAGCAGCAAGGCCTCCAATATTTATTTTGCTCTGAATGAGACAACCCCCATATTTTTTGCACACTAAACTGTCTAGGTACTTCTAAAGTTGTGCCCTAACACCAAAGTAGGATGAATTAATTTTCCTTTCTTATATTCAACTACAAGACCATTCCTCTTAAGAGTCTTCTTCCCAGTTTTGATTAGTGATTACCCTATCCCAGAGAGGTATTGGCTTCTAAAATAATTCTTTGTCTACATTGGTAGACAAAATAGTACCCAGAACAAAATGTTTCTTTCACCAGCCTTAATTCACCATAAATTAAAACCAAGAATTCTTGTTTCTTCAACTTCTAAAAGACCTTCCTGTCTTCTGCTGCTTTCCACTTCCCCACATACACCACTTCAACTTTTGAATCAAGATGCTGACTTTCTTGAAGGGCCAAAGTGAAGAGCAAGTATGTAACAAGCATTTTTGACAACATCTTTAAAAGCATTCAACACAAGTTAGTTACCAGATCAATGGAAAAGCTCATGCTCAAGTATTTTTGCTTTGTTAGTTCAGTTGGCAGACTAGGAGTCCTGTTACTAACACAAACTCCTGGTAATGGGATAGTAATAAGGATCCCTCTTAAGAGCTTTAAAGCCAGAATTCTGAACAATTGCTTATCACGGCATGGTTTTTGTACCACAAACTTGTATGTGAGATTTACAGTTTTAGGCCACCCACCACTTTTTTATAATCCCAAATTGGATGCCAAATTTCTCCACTTACCTGACAAAGGAGAAAAGGAGACATCTAGAAAACAAGTACCTGTATTGGATTACTGAAGTAATCCACCTCTATCCCTGGAAGTAAAGGGAATCAGTGACAGAACACATCTAATCTCAGCTTCAGAAATAGAATATATATATATCCCTTGGAAAGTCAGATTTTTCTACAGAACAAATTTGTATTCCAGAAATATAAAATACTTTGGTAGCCTGAAGCTTAATGGTTACACAGCAGTACAAAATAATAGCAACAACTGGGCAAAGTTAAACCATTAACTCAGGTCCAACTTTAACTGATGAGGAATTAAAAATCCTTGAAGCTGCAGAACTTTTTTTCAGGACTGAGGATTTGAAGAGAGCCAGAGTGTCCAGTTGTAATAGGTTTATAGTTTATGCACAGCTTATCCTTCCAGCTTAACTTGCATTTCAAAACGTGAAAGATGATTGAAGAGTCACATCTGTACAAGCCAGTCTGGATATTACATTACTTCACGTTCTCCTCCAGAGCTCTTGCAGGAGTTTCCCAAATGCTGTTAGGTTTTGATTTGCTGAGATGTTAACGCCAACAGTCTCTTGCTGAGCAGTGCATTGTGTCGCTGGAGATACTCTATCACATCTCCTTGCTTCTCAACTATCTCTTCTAAACTGGAATTTTCCCTTGAGTAACAAAAGTAAATATGGGTTTCAGTAAAAGACAGCAGCCTTCTAATATGTGAAATATCAGAGCTAATTAACACATACTTAAACAGTTGTTTATTTTAGTTTCACTTTTCCTGGGATCGACTAATTTTTGAGAGAAGAGGCAATCTACAACACCTATATGTGTAACTCTATTTTGCACGAGAATGTAGAAAGGATTTCATGCCATGTATATAGAACTGAGTTAGATATATCCTGCTAGACAGTTACAGAGTGCGGATCTTACTGTTTAAGAAACCAAGACAGACAATATGCTAGAATTGTAGCAACAAATGTGGAACCCTTCCCACACACATTAGGAAGCTTGTTTTGAGCAGGCATAATATCTTTCAGCTGTGGGAGACCATAAGTTTTTCCATCGTAAAGATAGAAATTGATTAACCTGGAGTAGCATACATTATATGCTACTATATACAGCAATATCTGTCACACACCATGACAGCATCAGCACCAAAAAGTTGTGCTACTTCTACGATCTCCTGTACAACTACCCTCCCCCCTTAAAATATATCCAGTTTTCAGATGTCTCTCATTTTAATTTCAATAGTAACACTGAAACATTTAAATAAAGCTCACTTAATTGAGCGAAAAAAAGTACAGAATTTTGTCAAATCTAATTAGGAATTTTTAAGATACAGCAAGATGAAATACCAATTCCTGAGTGTAGTCTACGCTTTTGTTACACATTATTTCTTCTCAGCTGACTTGGGAATCTGCCCTCTTAGTACACTTGTGAGCATCTTAGTGCTGAGAAAGTTGTTCCTCAGCCTTACAGCATTTTGTAGAGGAACACTGCCCATTTCATAGTTCTTAGAAAGTGTTGAGAAGGATATTGAGTGAAAAAAAGCTTAGGTCCAATTAAAAACCCACTGCAGATAAACTGGGGAAAGTACAGAACACAAATTTTGTAAACAGAAAACTTGCAACCTTTACCAGTAAAGTGCACTAGCAACTTAAGGCTCCCAATCAGTAGCTTAGGTTGCAGAGGTTATGATATTCAAAAAACATTCTTATACCAAGGTCAACTGAAGGGCTGACAGGATTCACTTTTCAATAGATGTTAACTCCCAAGGGAACGAGAGTCAGAGTTGTATAGAGCTAAATTAAAATAACGGTTTTCCAATCAGTTCTCACAGGAAGTTTGCACTCTTTAATCAAAAATGAGCAGAGTTTTTTCCTTAGCTGGTCATTGTTGCAGACACATTCCCTGGGCATTTGAGAATTTCTCAGGGGAGAATATGAATGAGAAAGAAATGAGGTCCACCATACAATCACCATGGTTTTTATATCAAAATGGAAGTCAGACATGGTATCAAAATTCAAGACAATTCTAAATCCTTCCTGTATCCTGGACATCTACTTCCAACTTCCATAAAAGCATGTGCATGCTGCATTTGTGATACCAGGGAAAGTCCCAAAGTATTAGTCATTTCTCATTAGTCAACCTTTCATGAAGGCAGCACATATAGAAGCAAGTCATACTGTATTAGAAAATCTCTAATTCTTCTACAGAAATCCATGACATTTTCAATTACTAGTTTATATTAAGTCATACCAGACTGATTTCAGCAACTGAAAAATGACTGAGCAGTTGGCAGGTACACAAAGAACAAATGAAAAATAAGCCTCAGTGCCTGGGACAGTTTCGGTTACTCTTGGACAGCTTCTACTCTCACTGAGACCTTCCTTACTCCTTAAGTGCCCACCACACCTTAAAAGTTCCTTCCCAAACTCAAAATAGATTCCAAACCAATTGCTAGAATCTCATGTCCAACTGCTGGCACAGAACTGAGAGCTGCTCAGTTTTCTTCTTTGTCTATCAACTGCCCAAAATATATCTCCTTCCCTGAAAAAACTAGCTAAAGCAGCTAGGCTTCTGTAGGCTTGCTTTAAGTAACAGTTTAAGACAACACTCTCTCTCCTTAAACCTAATATAAAATTAACTAAACCAGATTAAGCACAACTATTTAGATTAAAGATTCATGTAACCAGCCATAAATGGTCAAATCACCTCCATCCTTATGTTGGAGGATTTCTGTATCATAGTAAATTGTCATTTACTATGGAGAAACTACAAGACTGCTGCATCTCATCTGTGCATCTAAAATGGGAGGCTTATACACAGTTCCTTCAGAGCTGTTATTCCCACCTCTGGTTTAGCTGACAGGTTTAAGATTGCATGGAAGTCTACAGGAAATCAAGCAATTCCATTCATGCTACCTATATACCATGGCTGAACACAGCACAGAAATGAATACAGAATTCTTACCTGAATCCAACTTCTGAGGTAATGTGACTAGGGTAGGCATACATCTTTTCTTCTTCAATTATGTCAGGTCTTGGCTTGGCACGATTGAAGTTGCTTATTCTCACTGTAAGAAAACTTTATAAATTACTTGGAAAGTGGAGGGGGGAAAAAAAGAAGCTTTTACACCAGAGTCCAAGTTATAAAAATCTGTAACAGATGATCCTAAGATTACCTTAGGATAGGACATGGAAAGACAAAGTAGAGAATGGGAAATGGGAAAGCAAAAGCAGACTTTAATGGGGAAGCTTGAACATACTGCTTAACATCTGCAAAGTTTAATCCGCCCCCTAAGAGAGGATGAAACCTTCGTTGCCTTTTACAGGGTACCAAGATTCACTCTCCCAAGTTCAGGCAAAATTAAGCTAAATGGCATAAAAATTTTTTAAGAAGTTTTGTACTGGTAGCTGGTTCAGAACTTCTAGCTTAAGCTCTTCAATAAATACTACTTTAACTACACCAGCTGCAGTGAAGCAGCAGCTTGTCTGCCTGCTCAGACGAGGGCAGACTTGCTACAGAAAGCCATTGTGAACCAAGCAGTCTTGGCTATCAAACCCAGAAGTCATTCCTGGGCACCTGTGAATAGAGTTTAAGGCTAAATTTAACAGATGTATGGGTGGGAAAATTTGTAGGCACCCTCTGCATTATTTCAAAAAGGAAGCTGAAAATATTTAAAGCCATTCAATGTCAGATCCTGATTCAGAGAAAATATCAAAATATCCAGAGTATGCATTTGGGACTCTACAGTTAGGGCTGCTTGTGAAACAATGCATCTAATGCCACAAAAAACATTACAGTGCAACTCTGTGAGAAATCCACACTACTGTAACAGAGGAGTGTCCTTACAAGTCAGTACAATGATGGGGTTTATTACAGGCCACCCTGCTAAAACAATGCTAAGACCCTCCAGAGATTAACTACGAGTTAGGCTCAAAGGTTAGTTATTTCTATGATGGTATTTCTCTACAAATAAAACCACAAAGGAATGGATGTGGAATTCTCAACATGTGTTGTTTGTGGGAATGTTGGTCTTTTATTCAAGTGATATTAGAAATATGTGAGAAAGTAATTAAATACATATATTTAGTAAGTCTTTAAAAGCTTTACTCCCTATCCTAGCAGTAAAAAACTTAGAATAGTAAGCTGACATTTAGAGCTGTCTGTATCGTACTTCATTCCATGCACTTTTACCTCACGTGAACGATTTATATATGTCAAGCCTATTATAGGTCAATCACAGCAATTCCTTGTAGATTTCTGAATCTCTGCCTCTGCATCCTACAGCTATATATACACACTGCTGCAAGGAGATAATTTTAAGGAAGGCAGCAGTCCTTCACAGGAAATTGTCTATCATACAATTGATAAACAGGTCCAACAAGCATGAGAAGTACCTAGAATTGCAGTCAGGTATTCCTGATTTGTGAGACAGTATTATTTAACAGAAAATAAGTCAGGTACATGAACCTTCTACAGATAAGCATTTATGTCTCATTCTCATAGTTAAATAATTACTTAACTGTGAAGAAACAGTATGTGAACTGGTGCTGCCTTCTCTCCAAAATTATACAAAACTAATACAAAAAAGGGTGGGTCAGTAGTTCTTAGTGTAAATTTACCTTGGTCTCCCCATTGTTGCTCAGCTGATACTATCTTAGCAGAATCTGCTAAGTGCTTGCCTTGAAGAGGGGAATTCTAAACCTTAGCAGAGGGCTGCCCTTAAAACTATTCCATTAAAGAAGCTTCATGCTTCCACCCAGTCACATACTCTGCTCTGGCTAAGAGAAAAAACCCATCTGAATGTCATTATTACTACAGATTCTCAGGGTATTTTCAAAATTCCCCAAATACATTTGTTTTGCCTCAGTACAGCCTTAATTCGATAGTAAAATGCTGAAAAACCTTAAAACCCACCACTACAGATAAAGACAGACATGCAAGCAGTCTCAGCTTATCTCAAGCACTGGGATGGAAAACAAGAGAACAAATTACACCACCCACTGGAAAAAGCAACTTAGGGTGACTGGAAGTCTTCCTCATCTTTCAGCAGGTGTAAAGTCACATAAAAATTAACCCTAGTTCTGTACACCAAGCTGTAGAGAATGAATTTTATGTTGATTTGAGTCTGCTCAACAGATAAGGTAGCTGTTGGTAGAAGACATTGCCTTACTCCTTCCTAGCAATACAACTCCTAACTCTTCTCCTTAGTTCCAAGATTCACTGGACCCTTCATCAAGCCTCTTTGAGCTGCAAAGCACAACAATGCACCCCACAACTTCCTTGTTTATGCATTTATTTATCAAGATTTTAGATAGTTTTGCCAAGTTTAAAAGGCAAGTGTTTTTATCAAGTCTTCATAAGTTACATCAAACCTAAAGCCTTACAAACCAACAGTCATAGCACAAACATGGTTAATGAATTTGAAGGTCACAGGAACTGGCACAAGTAAAAATCAGGAAACAATACCCTTTTGGTGACAAATAAGCAGAAAAATAGTTTTGAGAGTTCTTACAGAAGTACAAGCTCAGACCTTACTACTATGCAGGTCATCTTTCTTGCACTTATTCTTTTTGGCCAAGGTAAGAGTCATACAATGCAGCTCTTTGAGCTCCAGCAGGCCTCGGGGCTAGAAATAGCATTTCTCTGAAATTCCTGGCATACTATTAAAGTTTTACAATTTATCTCTTATTTCCCGAGTTTCCCAGGAAAGTAAGTATGCGTATGCAAAGAAGGGATGATCTCCAGCATTCTTGGAATAGTTTTCCAGGACTGCCATGATTGCATTCCCTCATCACCGCCTTTATTCTTTCAGAAGACAGTCAGTCTACTTGAGCCATGCTGGGCCATTGAGGGGAAAGCCTGACCAGCCTGCAGCACTCAGGCTTCTGCACACTTGTAAGACAAAGACACAGTTTAGGACTGGGACCTTATTTCTTGGTGCATTTTTGATGCTGTTGAAGGAGAGTCAGAATAGATTTTATTTCCTAGATAAACAAGCTACTTACCAGTATCTCTGTGTGCCATTGCATTACTATGAACACACCAAAGTTTTCTTTTAAGCATTTATCAGCATTTTAGATAGTTTTGCAAAGGTAAAGCCAAATGTTTTATCAAGTCTCATACGTTATGCCAAACCTAAAGCAGACAACCTTACAAACCAACAGTGATAGCACAAAGCAAAGCCTCACAGTTTTATAAAGCACTACAGTGTTTTGATATGATCACAGCTTCCAAAACCATCCATCTTTTAAATATTCATTGGAAGGAATCTTCCATTTTAGTGTCAAAGAGAAACTGAAGCCTTTGGGGTGGGACCAGGGAAAGAGGAAGAGACTGGAAAAGGCACAATCACACAATCAGGTATGCAAACCCCACATGTAAATCCCCGACACAGTTCTGACTAAGCCAGCTAGCTCTTACTGCTTCACAGCTTGTGGTGCATGCATTTGAGAAACACTGATAAACAGACAAACCTGTTCACGAGACAGTTTTTGAATTAATTAGGCATTTATTGCCACTTCACTGGATTAACAGCTTTAAGATAACATTGAGCTTTCATTTAGCAGCCCTTGGAACCAAATCAAGCCTGACAACCTTTCCCAATTTGTTTTGAATTTGCCTTAGTTCTCCTTCTACAAGCACAGAATAGTTTTGTATTTATAATGGCAGTTAAATGCCTTGGGGAACCACAAGTGAACTACTGTGAGGGCAAACAAACAGTTGAGTACCAGCTATAATGAATGTCACACAAGAAGGCTAAGCTTGCCTCTCTCACCTGTGTAAATCACTAAGCATGTCAGGGAACTGATCATCTCCAGGCTCAGGATTCCCAGGATAAGATACAGGTAAACTTTGCTGTGATCAGGAAAGGAATGCTGCACCGACAGAATCAAGAGCAGGGCTGTATTACCTAGAAAACAAATGTTATATTTTAAAGATTTATTAATTTTATTAGCTATTGAAAATTAACAAATGCTTTCTCATGCGTAGTATCTGCATAGGTTGCAACACTTCAGTAATGCTTTTCCATTTCATACCATGCTTGCCCCTTCAGCTAATTTCCTTAACATGCAAGCTTATACTTGCTGGTAGCAAAATGAGGTTTCATTTCAGGATATGCTTGTAATGGTAGACAATTAGGAGTTTTCTTATAGATTCTTCTGACTTAAAAAACAAGAGTGGAAGAAACACACTAGAAATACCTAAAATAGGTACATGGGCTTAAACTGTTTCTGGCTTTGTTGATGCTATTCTTCTTAGTCATTCTTTCAATTCCTAAGAGATCATGTAAGTCAGCTGAAAATGAGGGAGTATTTTCCTCAAGCAGTGGATTTAAAACATATTTAAATTAGGCTAACAGAGCAAAAAACAAAAAACCTTAACAGGTTCCTTTCAAAGCCTACTTACATAGGCTTCCACTTGCTATTATCTTAATACTTGAACATAACTGAAAATTTAATTGAAATTAGTACAATTAGTCAAGGAGAAAAAATACTGAGTTACAGGCCTGAAAATCTTTTCTAATACTGAGTGTGAAGTGTTTTCTTCCTTCCTGTAAAAATGTGTCAGATCAGTGTCTGGATAAAGAACTACATTTATAAAGACCATTAATGTAGCTAGGGAACTGTACTTCTCTTTCCTGCTGTGCCAGTCAAGTGAAGGAAGTGGTATCAGCAGTCATTACCATGGCAGGAAGCTTGCAGTAATGGAAGAACTACCTTCTGAACAACAGATGATCAAAATTCACCTGATTGCATCTGAACATTCACAAACGCCCAGAGTTTGTCTAGTAGGGGAGAAGTGGGCTCCATCTAAGACTGAAACCAGGGTAAAGGATTGCCAATTACACTGCAACAGGCAGAAATAATCCTTTTACGTGATTAAGCCTCCTGTGGTCTGCTTCTGTCACTGCACCCCAAACATTTCTACATCTTCAGAGCTCTATCTAGTGGCCAGAGCCTGAAGTGTTGCACATCTATCAAGCTGACTAGCTCTTTTAGAGACTGTGTGGAAAGAAAGCTAGATTCCTATATAGAACAGGACCATTTCACTTATTAACTCCGGTGAAAAAAAGGGATTTATTGACTCCAGGAGGGAGGTGGGATCATAAGAGGTAGAAACACTGCAGAAGCCATTGCTCTGCCCTTTTCTACTGCTATTTGTGGGAAAAATCCCCTTAAGTTAAATGGATTTCAGATTTTACAGTGACTTGTAGAAAAGCTTCATTAGTTAGGTGCACCAACGCTTTACAGCTAAACTTGGCAGAGATGTAACTTTAAAATATAGTTAAATCACTCCAATACGCCACCTTTTGTCCATAGAAAGTAGAGAAAGGCAGTCAGATATAGGGCTGAATGTTACACATCCTCAGTGAAGGTCAGAAAATTGGTTATTTCACTGAATTCAGACAGCTGTTGGGCAACAAGCAATTCATCTGTTTCTATGTGGATTGCTGAATTTGAAAAGAGAAGAGCAGCTTCCTGGAAGGACTAGCAGGCTTACCACATATCCAACCAGACAAATGAATATGCAAATCAAGATCACTAGCAGCCAAACACCAACCTTGCTGACTGAATACTCCATGGCTGAAGACTAAATGCTAATGACTAAATGTTTTACTCAACCTAGTCCTGAGCATTTTTGCACTAGAAACAGTTCCTTACAACCTGCATCTGGCGCACCAGAAAGATCAGTACAGAGGTTAATCTGACTAAAGGATCATTCGTAAGTGCTCACAGACAGGTTCTTAAAAGTTCATAATATAGAATACACAATGATATATAACCTGCTCAGTCTCTTATTGTGTCACAGTCTAAAGCTTTAGATGGAAGAAACCCCAAGTTCATGTCACCTGTGGCATGTATCAGCAGTGGCAGCCTTTTCAGATGCCTTGTTGATCGGTATATGGAGAAGTAACCTCTTCTTCTGACTCTGCTGTGGTGGTGCTGCGCATATCGTTCAAAACAGACATGCAGAACCCACAGAATTATTTTTGCAATTATTATGACAGTCTGCACTTTAAGCGGGTGAGTGTAGTTTCCAGGGCACTTATCTTGGTTTGGATTGGGGTAGGAACAAAACATAGCTGCTAAAAATGCTAGAACAACAAAAGCAACCTGGAAGAGAAAGGAAGAGTTTTAGAAAAATCTTTGAAGTCAACACTTAGCTATATATATGAAAAAAACCCTGAAACAAAACCAGGATTATGTAGTTAATTCATTATGCATTGCTTTCTGAATTGATTTTATTAGAGTTGATGTAACATATAAAACATTAGACACTTGTTACAGCCACTACATTTCACTCTGCTAAATAGTAAGACTGACTTCCAGGAGGGCAAGCAGTCTCCAGCAGAACAGAGCTGGTAATTGTCACCCTTCCCAGAATTTCTACTAAATCAATTCCACTGTTCCTTGAGTCTTCATAGTGAATTTATTTCATTTCTGGACCCTCCTTACTATGCCTTTTTACTTTAAAGAAAACTTAATTTATGCTCCTAGAAAAGAGAAACCACTTCTTTTTAGACTCATTCAATTACACTTAATGCTGCTCTGTGGGACAGGCTCTTATCAGTACACTCCATATTTCCTGAAACTGATATTTCCCGAAATTGACATTTCCTAAGTGAAAATCAATGCTTTCCTACAGCCACTGAAGATCATCTCCACATTGACTTTAGAAAAGTGAATCATCAGAGTAATTTAAAGTGAATTAGCACCGGGTAGGCATCTTTGCCAATTGGTAATCATTCCTTAGTAGTATATTTACCATCATATTTTTCCACTTTACCTTTTTACTTGTCAGAAAAACCAGACAGATTGTCAGTCTGAGTGCATATATAGTCAGACTGTACATATACTTATCCTTTCAGACCACTACCATTATGCCATAACTTTTCCTGTCTTCTAGACTCCTCTCCAAATTTCCAGCATCAGCAGCAAGCATCAGCAATCTCTTGGCCAATTAGCAAAGCTGTGCCTGCATATTGCCTGTAGTATATGTATACACATAGGGCTTTCTTAATATTTGTAGAGTTTTGTCACAGAAAATATTTTCTCTACTGTGTACATTCAGTGAACAAGAACAGTATTATACTTTCTCATCCTGGTTCATTCTACAGAACAGGAATATTTTTAAAACAGAACTGTAAAGAGAAACAACTCCCACCAATACAGAAATAAATTGAGAGCTACTAATATACAAAACACAAAGAAACCAATTTGTCTCAAGTCTAAAAATGAGTTCTAATACACTTAGCTTAAAAAAAGTGTCAGATGTTCTGCATGTCATAACTGACAGAAACAGCACATCAGAACTGAAGACAGAGGAAAGCACCCCATTTTTTTTTGCAGCCTTTGTTTCCACACTTAGTTCTATGAATATTTAACATCCCACTGCCTCCTTTCCACCCCCTTGAACTTTTATTTCCTGTTTTTATACTTTCTCAAGCAGCACTCTTCACAGAAATTAACTTTTCAGAACTACTTAATTACTTTTGAGATAAACTGCTCTTAGCTTGCTCAGGTTGTGACCAGAGTTAGGTAATTGGGAAGGGAGCAAGAAAGGGGAATAATTTTCACACAACTGTCAATACCTAAAAAAGACATTACAGAGGACAGATAGGATAGAAGGTGGAAGGAAAGGAACCCAAACCAAAATAGAAGTGTACCCCACATTATCCATAAAACCATTACTTCAAATACAAATTAAATACCATATTACCTTGAGATAGGTCAAGTTGCTAGGTTAAGCAGTGAAATAAGAGGCAGGTTTATCATTTGTTTAATCTATTATTTTACCACCTTCTTTTCTTATAAAGCTGTGAATAATTCAGCTATTTTATTTGATCTGTTTACTGTTAGGTTTGCCATTTTACAATACTGATACAATTAGTTCTACTCCTTCCAGGTGTTAGGAATATATTTCAGTAAAGAAAATGGCTATATTAAACTGATGCAAGCAGGACTGATCTAGCATTGCATCTCCACTAAACTACTACATAAGTCCACACAAGAGGAAACAGGAAGCTGGCATTTAGAGTGGTATTTATTAAATATGGTTTACTTGCATTGTTGGGCAGTTTAATAATAGGTGTTTCACCCCATGCATTTTTTTTACATACAAAAAGTTATTCTTATAAAGAGTAGTATTTAAGTTCAATTTTGTGTACGTGCACACACACAGAGGTTAAAGGAAAGAAAGGATTAATATAAGGACATTATTTCTAGCCTGTACACTTCACATTGCTCTCCAGCCTCCTGATGGGAAGCCCTCAGAAAAGGAAAGCTTGGCAAAAGGAAAGGCACTCAAAAATCCAGTCCTACCACAGTCCAGTACATCCTACCACTTTCCAGAATTGTATGTAACTAGGTAGCTGCATCACAGCAGCTATTTTGATGCCTAACTCCATTTCTTGGCACATGAAGGTGGAGAAGAAATACTCCAAGTTACATACAAATTGCTTCAGAGATGTATTACAGCTCTACCGCACAATCCTATGATGGCTTATCTTCCCCAGGACATTTATCCCTTTGGCAGATTGTGCATCAGAAGCTAACCTGGCCTCTCTTCACATTCCACAAGATTAATGCACATTTGCAGAAGCACAGGGGAAGGATATCCAATAAGCTTGTTTTGCCCACCCATCCTTTCAGTGAGAGAGACAGTGCCACTGAAGGTAGCAAGTATAATGCTATTTTGCCAACAGAAAAGGATACTTCTCCATTTTGCTCCAAGGACCAACTGGTCACTGAAGCAGGTTCAGCAACAACAAGACTTAACCTGTGAAAATGTGTTGTTGACAGATGCCACAGAAGTTTTCCCATTTCATCTAACCACACTTCTCTCCATTTGCAGGAAAGAAAAAGTGGGAGGACAACAGGCAGCAGTTTCATAGGATCTAGGTGACTTCACATTTGGCTGCATTAGTTATGGTAGGAGACAGCAAAGCCCCAAGGCTTGGCAGAAAATAGTCACTGCCCTGTTACCAATAGCACATTTCAAGTGCCTTCTATAAGGGAATGGCACAGAGTTCTTTTGGTAGGGGAAGGGAGAAGGCTGGGTACATGGTTTCTGTTGGGAATTGTGGTAGTCTACTCAGCAGAACAGCAGAGGTCTTTCCTAAGTCTACCTGACAGCCAGAGGAGCATTTCTGGATACTACTACAAGGGCCACAAAACAGCTACTCCTAAAATTAGAAGGCTAAAGAACATTGAACAACTGCCCAAAGAGGTTGGTATGTGCTTTTCAAGTCCTGGCAGAGAGCATGTTTTCAAGAACACTGGGCACTGCATTTTGTGTTTGAGATCTAATGAAGCTCTAAAACAGCTTGTGTCACTGGTACTATAGAATCATTTCCAATCTAGGTTGGAAAAGACCCTTAAGATCATCAAGTCCACCTTTTATTTAAAACTATCACATCCACCACTAACCCATGTCCCTAAAAGACATGAAAATGACATTTCAGCCAGATCTTGGGCTCTGAGCTCTTCAGCCTTCCTTCTTCATATCTGGTTGCTACATACTCACAAGCAACAACAAGCCTCTTCAGCTTATCAAGGAAAAACTCACTACTAGGCAGGACTCTCTCTCTGCTTCTGTCTGCCAGCCTCCATAAATGCCTAGATACTGTTCAGTATTTGTGCTTTTTGCTCTTAACTCCAGAAATGAGAGCAGGAAGTAACATTTGGATCACTTTCTTTCTCCTTCCACTAACATGCAACACCCCCTAAGCAAGTCCAGTTTTAATTGTTTAGCTAACCTCTCTCTGAAATTAGGTTTGCTCTCAGAAGGCACGGCACGAAAATTATCTCAGCCCTCTGTAACTAGCATAGCACTTCTATGGCAATAATATTATTTTTAAATTACATTTCCAACAGCATAGAAGAACTACTATTTAAAATGCTCTTCCTCTTAACAAGATGTATCATAGCACCAGCAACCAGAACAAGAAGGCAGAAAGTATTTGATAGCATATACACTATCAAAATTTATTGGCAAAGTGGACCTCACTGGTTTGGAAGAACAGCCAGTGTATGCAATTCAATATCATCAGAATTCTGTCAGATGAACAGTGGATTCTGAAGGATTCAGACAAGAGATAGCAAGTGTCTTAGGGAAATCATGCTTCTTAAACTTACATGTATTAGCAACAGGAAATTGGCAAGGAGAACTGCTGGGATAGCATGAAATCTTGGCCTCAGCTGGGAATGCAATGTATGAGACGAAATGAGTGGTGCATCCAGTAGAGGATCATCTTCCAAACTCTGTGTTATTTCCAAGGAGCCCTGGAACAGAAGGGGAAGGCAAACAATAGCAACAGATAAGCTCTAAAAGTAATGTACAAAGGTTTTAGAATTTCCTCTTAGCAAATCAAGCCTTGAGAAGGAAAACCTCCACTAGGTTCATATCTCCAGAAAGCTCTTAAATCTAGGTAAACTCTCATCACATCTTTATGTCCCTGAAGAATCCAACTTCCCAGTATCACACTGAGTCTTCAGGAACTTCAGTTTTTAAAATGTATTACAAATATCTGAGCTTCAATCCTAAGATGTCAGAAGCAGCAGTATATTTACGGGAAAAAGGCACAAAGTCTCTCTCACATGCTTTATACAGGTACTGCAAAACTCTTTGTTGTTCTTTCATTTGTCTGACTATAGCTGGAGGCAACAACAAAGTTGCAGTGTAACAGTTTTGAGTATTCAGCCTTTGATACTATTGACATGTTAAAACACCTGCAGCAGTAACTAGAGCTGAACTCAGGCAGCAAAGAAGCAGCAGCTCACAGAGAAGGCGCTACCAAGTGCGGAGCAAGATATTCTCTACCTACACCAGAGAGAGTGCAGCCTGCCCATGTCATGTTGGAGCCAAGGGCTAGCTCTTTGACTTCACATTCAGCTCAAATGTAGTGTCTCTTACTAAGCAGAAGGTAAAACTAAGTATGGGTGGAGGGAAAAACTTTGGACAAGGAACCCGCCCCACAGTTATGCATCCCTGCTCCTTTCAGGCCAGGACAAAGTCATTCAATACGTATTAAGTGGAACACACACAAGGCACTACGATGGCCAAAACTGCTAGAGTTTCTCCCTTAGCATCCTGTTACGTCCCTTGCCTCAGAAGAGAAAACAGCTCAAGATTTCCACTCAAGTCTTGACTGCTGTTCTTCATGATACCAACCATAGCCCAGAACAAGACAAGGGCAGACTTCATCCCACTCCAGGCTTCTGGCTACTCAGATGTGCCAGGTTTCACCAGGCTATTTACTGATTTATAAACTGAGGACTTCTCTTTGCCATGAGAAAAAGCAGCACAAGCCTCAACACAAATGAAACATGCCATCCTTCTACACACTAACACAGGAAGAGAGGGATTACACCTAGGTTTAGATCTCATGTCAATGAGGACAATGTAGATTGTCTCCCCAGTGTTATTTCACCTGCAGACAACTACCTACAGTGAAGGAAATAGTAATCAGGAGTTATTTCAGTCAACAACCAGTTTTATTTTAGAACTGTGAACACTACACTTGCCCTACCACAGAGGAGTGTGAACAGACCAGCCTCAGCTATTTGATACCTTTTAGTTAGCCCAGTCATTGACTGAAAATGACCCTTACTGAAACACCTGACTGGTAAAATGACCTTTTACTGCACACCTAAATGTTTACAAATGGCACTCTTCTTGTGACTGATATAAAATCTAGAACCATGAAAGCAAAGATGCCCTCTAGCCCTCCTTCGCCCATTTTCAAAGGCCAGGTGTAGTTTAAGCTCTGAGAGCAAGGACCAACACTCCAGCAGCCAAGGCATCTCACCTAATTACACATCAGTAAAAAATTAGTTACTGTGAGGGTGGAGAGACATTGAACAGTTGCCTGGTGAAGCTGCAGATGCCCCATTCCTGGAAGTGTTCAAGGCCAGGCTGGCTGGGGTTTTGAGCAAGCTGGTCTAGTGGAAGGTGTTCCTGCCCATGGTAGGGGGGGGTTGGAAATAGATCTTTAAAGGACCTTCAACCCAAACCATTCTATGATCACAGAATCAGTAGTGGGGTTAACAGCTCACATCTCCCACAAACCCAGCAATTCTTCCTAGGACAATATCCTTTGTCTCATGGGACTAAATTATTCACCATTTCTGCATTTCACCATTCCCTCATTTCCATGAGGGATCAGGGCACTCGACTGGCTACAGTCCATCTTTGTATCCTAAAATACAGCTAGTATTAGGAAGCACTAGATTACATAATATCTTCAAATAGATTTTATTACAGACAACATGGAGAGGAGGGGAATTAAAGCATGGGACATGATGTTCCCATGCAGTCAATTTGACATAAAGAAAAGCCAGTAAGCGTCCTTCCTAACTGGAGCAAACATGGGTTTCATTGCATTAAGATGAGCCAAAGCCACAACTGTCAAAAGCCAAGATGCCTTAAATCCAGACTTGCTTGGCACTTCTGCTGAGCACAGTTTAAAGCTTTAGCCTCCTGGCTCCCTGATCCACTTCCAGCATGTGATCGCTTCCACAGCAGCCCAGCGGCAGCACAAGGAGGAGGGCAGGCAGGAACAAGCCACAGCCAGCAAGCCTTGCCCACGCAGGCTTCCAGCTGGGGCGGGGAGAAACATTCAAACAAACACAGAAACGCCGCGGTCATGCCAGCGAGCAGCACATAATCCAGAGATGGCACAGACAGGATCCGCCTGTGGAAAAATAACCCAGAAAACCTGAAGGAGCCACACGAGCAGCCCCGATTAGAGGCTAATAACCTCGATTAAAAACAAGCCCAGGCCCAAATGCCTCGGGGATATTTCAAGCCCGGCTGGGGAGGGGCAGGGCGGGGAGCGAGGGGCCGCGGCGGCCTCCTCACTTCGCAGGCGGCCCCTGGGGACGCGCCTGGGCCGCCGGGCGCCCCCGGAAGGAACAGATAAAGCCTCGGGCGCCCGGGACGGAAAACAGCCAGGAAGAGGCGGAAGGAAGAGACGGCACGGAACATGAGGCGCTCGCCCGGCGGCGCCCACCCTCAGCGGCAGCCCGGCCGCTCACCCGGGCGGGGTCCCCGCGGCCGCGGCCCCGCTCCCGCCCGCCGCGCTCACGTTGTCCAGATCCTGCCGCCGCCTCCCCGCCGTCAGCGCCATCGCCGCCTCCCACCACAGCCGCCCGGGCGGCGTTTAATGGGCACCCCCGGCACGGCCCTGCCGCCCTGGGCCGGCCACGGGCAGCGCCGCCGCCCCGCCCCGCCCCGCCAGCAGCGCCCACGGCCGCCATTGGGCCCGCGCCGCGCCAGCGCCGCCCCGGGGCGCGGCCCTGCCGGCGGAGGGGCCGGGGCCGGGGCCGGGGCCGGGTCTGGGTGTGGTGCACCCGTCCCGCCGCCCCGGCACAGGTCTGTACCCCCAGCCCGCCCTGGGGTGCCGCGCTGCCCCGTGGCCCTGCTCGGTGCAGTTCTCTCGGCTACCCGCGGCTGAATTCCAGACGGAGCCCACTTCCAGCAGCTCCGGGCTGGTGTCCCTGCGGGGCCGTGGCTCGGGAGGCAGCGCTGGGAGGGGAGAGTACCCCAGATGGTTGGCCAAAGTGTGGGTAAAGGCAGCGTAGGGTTGGTGTCGGCTTGCGGTGCAGAGTGTTTTCTCATCTCCAGCGGGTCTTGCGGCAAGCATGGCGTCTATGCAGCTAGTTACTGTTTCCAGTGGATCTGGTTGTCCCTTCAGATCACGAAAAGTTTTAGCATTCATGAGGCACTTTATACATTTTCTAAGATATTTCTAGCCCTGTTGTATATTTTGGGAAGAAACACGTGTGCTTAGTAATTTAATTTTCTAACCCTTTATGATCACACTGAAACAAACTGTGGCCACTGACAGTGTCCAGACTGCTCCCTTATGGATCTCTGTCTTATTGACATTGACAGCCTTGTGTATTCTGCATACTCCTCAACCACATAGTTGTGCTTAGTTATTATTGGTAGTTTTTGCTAGCCTCTCTGACATTTTTCAGCTATAACATCTCTGAAATGAGAAGGATCAGAATGACACACTGTTCAAGCACGTGCAAAATATGAATTTCCAAAGCATCATATTTATTATCTGTTATGTGCTCTGTTCATCAGCTAATGTTTCTTAACCTTCTGTTTGTTCTATAAGAACATCCCTTACCCTTCAGCTAATGCTAGTGAGGACTCTGAACAGGATCAAAGCTGTAAGAGGGGCTGAAAGACAAGTAAGATTGTATCCTCTCCAGGTTGTAATTGTTCTGTGTGTACTATTCAAGAGAAGCCAGGACTGTCGCCCTGAACAGCTGCAGTGGCTCTGTCTCTCTTGAAAGCATGTTGAAGTGCCAAGGGGTGAAAACTGCTCTTGAGGTATGAGCTTCTTCAGAGAAGAAGTTCCAAGTCTTTTATCTCAGTTTCTGTGACTTTTCCTGGCTATCTTTTTCTAGAAAAAAATTCTCAACTGAAACCTCCCAGCCAGAGCATTTACGTTCATCACTTGCGTTCATTTGTTCTTGTTTAATACAGATACACACATTTAATGAACCGGACAACTATCTTAAATTAAAAAGAGGCTCTAAACTTGCTGGTTTGACTCAGATAAAGTCCAGCTCCTGTGATAAGAGCATGGTCTGTTCCAGTTTTCAGCCTAAATGTTCCTTTTTCCTCCTCCTTATTGTGCTTCCTCTTTTTTTTCCATTCCTGACAAGAACACAGATCCTACTAATCAGCAGATGACAAAAGTTTTCAGTGACAGAGGCCACAATTTGCATACATATGTGCAGTGTGTGTGAGACATGCCATTAGACAAGTGTTTAAGATAAAATCAAAAGAACAAATTCTTCTAATTGTAATTTTGGAATCCTAAAGTCCCAGTAAGTTTACATTTTTTAGCACTCATTTGAACAGCTATAATTTTATATATAATTGTAAACTTTGTTTTTACTGAATAGGAAATGAAGAGTTCCCAATGGACTACTGAAGAGCCCAGTCAGGGAAAACACAAGTTTAAATATGTGAAGTGCATAAATACTTACTGCATACAACACCAGTTAACATAGTCAGAAATATGTGATTGCCAGCTTCAACTGGTTTATGTAAAACACGTATGTAATCTCTATAGTAGTAGTCTGCTCTTGTTCTTACTAGATAACTCAATCTTTGTTTTGGTTTTGATATATCATTTTAATTGCTAAATTCACAGTATTTTTTATAGTGAGAGGTTTTAGTGATGTAGATAGGTTCTAATAAAGAAGCATTCTCTTCTGCTCCATTCCTGTTCCATCTTCATCAAATTTTGCAGACATTGTAATTTTAGTGTACACAAACTTGCAAGTCTGCCTCCTGAAGCATGATCTAATGCTGGGCAGTCTAAAATAGATGAAGATATGGCCTGTCCTAAATTATTTCCACTGCAACTCCATCAGTAATGATGAAAGTATCTGGTAAGGGTAAGATAAAAAGATGTGGTATGGCCCAACAGTGCTATGCTGCCCTTAGGGAAAGCTCTACTTAGACAGATGCACAGGAGTAAATGCTCTACTTAGGCATTACCTTTGCCATATCACTAATTACAATATTTGGGGACTAGCTGTCACAATTGTATCCTCACAAAAAGACATAATATCTACTTTTCTTCCTCTTAGTTTCATGTAAAATTTGGCATGAATGGAAACAGGATTGAGCTCACAAATTTTTTCACATTCAGCTATAAGATATAATTATCATTACTGTTTCTTTTTTCATACTACAAGTACAATTAGTACTTCAACTGTATTCAGTTCTATGTAAAGAATACAGTCTCTGCTCTGAGAATATGGGGTTGTGACAGATCCCAGCATTACTTAAAATACAAATGGGAAGTGAAAAGGTAAAAATAATAGTAGAAAATTTTATTTGCATGAATTGGCTGTAATAATCCTGAAAGGCATACTGTAGTAAGTGCAGTCTATGTTGTAGCCTCATATTACAGACACTTCAGAAGTACTAATTTTATTTCAAGCTCCTGTAAATTTTTAAATTCCTGTGGAGGTTAAAAAAAATAGTTCACTGCTGAATATGTTTAATACAAAGGAACCTTTCAATCCGTGTATAGTTTCAGATTTTCATATCATGTAAGTGTCAACTTTTTGTGTTGAGCAGCACGGGGCTATTTATGCACGGTAATCACGTAATCAAAACCTGCCACTTGCTATGCAGATTTTGCTTCCTAAGAAAAATGCCCATTAAAAATTCTGTGGCCTTTAAATGTGAGCTATTGAAAAGAGAAGAGCGTTACACTGGCATTGATAAAAACTCTTTCAGTCTTTCACTGATTAATATACAAATTTGAATGCTGGAGGCTTAGTGTGGCCATGGGTTACTTCAGCTAATCTATTAGTACAGACGATTTTGCAAAATGTCTTACATGTCCATAATGAATTCCAGAGTTAGGACTGATGAAAAAGGGTAGATGATATGGCTGTAGAGAGAGAATTTGGACTACTTTATGTAGATGAGACAAAGAGCAAAATAATACCAAAGAGAAAAAGCGTGAAAAACAGAATGGGCACTCTTGATTCCTAAAAAAAAAATAAATTACTGATTTCTTAGATATATTAAAAATCAAATAAATTGGGGTTAAAGAAAGGATACAACTTTTCAATTTCATATCTACTCTTAGAAATATACACTAGCAGTATAAAAGTTCAGAATTAACTATCACAGTCTATCTTACTTTGTGCTAAAGATGATTTTGAGTTTTAAATGATTTAGCACTTAAGCAAATGCCTAATTTGCAGGGTAAAAAGTACTCCTTCTGCAGAGTAATTTTTTCACTTTGTTCTGATTTTTCAAAATCACATTTCTGTTTACATTCTGTTATAAAGCTATCACAATATGTCAAGCATTTATTTGAACTATATAAAAGGAAATAGAGCTTTTTCTACAAATATTTCAGTATTATATAATCACCTTAGATTATATACTTTCTAAGGTGATTTTCTTAAAAAAGAGGTATGTTTGAGATAATTACCTTGGGAAAACTACTGATAAAATTGAAATAAAGACAGAAAATGAAATTTCAAGGAAAAATTAGTTTATTTTTTTCCCCACAGTTTTTTTCTTCGTTTTCTGTATAGTTTGTCTGAAAATCTTAAAACTACTTTGTCAAGAACTAGTTTGTGTAAACTAACTTTTTAGGGTGTATGGTTAAATATTAACATTCCAACAAATATTCTTTTGAATATTTTAAGTTCTGAAGTTACCAATTTTTTAACCTCACTATATTAGTCTGGATCCCAATGTTCTTTTGCATAGAAATATTGGCAAGGGACTGTCTTTGATACCAGTGAAAATTCCACTTCAGAAACACCATAATAAACTCCTCCTTATGTACCTGCTTATACCAGAATTATTAGACTAAATCTTTTAATATCTTTATCTTTGACTTAAATTTCCCCTTAATTTTTTTTGTCCAGTTTACTAGGAGTCCAATTTTAATAGACATTCTGTATAGCTACAAGTACTGATCTGAGCTATTTTATTAAACAATGAGTATATGCTTATAAATACAAGAAGTATAAATACTTCTAGTCTTTCTTACACACACAGAAAAGGTTATTCCAAATGAAGATAAACTCAATTTCTGGAACAGCAGCATGATTTGCTTTTCACTTTCTATGAACAGCCTCTCTGCAAAATTATGTGCAGTAACTAGACCTATGTGATTGTAATTGCTATACCTCCCTAAACATTTTAGTATTTTAATGTCTTTGTTTTCATTGCCTCTTTGTACAACAAAAGAATCTGTACAATGTGTGAGGTATATCCCACTTGCTTTTTCCCAGTCTACAGCATTTTTCGTTTTCACTAAATGTCCCCTCAAGTGATATAGACTCTGCAAATACTGCTCCTTCTGTCTTGTTTATATGCATATGAAACAGTAAATATTCAGATTGTTTACTTTAGCATACTATGTCTCTTTTCACAGTATAAATTGCTCCCAATTACTGTTCTTAGGTAAGCTCACAATGAGCACGATTAGAGGAAATTGATGATTTTAACTACTGGTATGCAGTAGGCCAATCCTGGATACCCAGGACTACCTAAACGAGTCCATCTCTCTGTCTCGTTGTGCATTCAGGAAGCACTAGATGGCAGTACATCAATTGTTTAAATGTGACTTTAATTAATGAGCTGTAGCCGTTTTCTTCTGAGAAAGAGGTGTGTTGGTTGATTGACCTGGTTAGGACTATCTCCCAACATTGCTGTTAGAGTGGGAATATGATGGAGGAGAAGTACACAGACTTTAACGGGCTGCATGTAATAGGTAGCTTGCAGTTATTATCCATGAAGAAAATTACTTTTGCTTCATTTTCAAGAAAACAATGTTTTGACAAGCTAAACAAGTAGGAGAGAACACAACAATAAACAAAAGTCTTTTCTACACTCTATTTATAAAGTAAAATAATCAGGAAAAAACTCCAATGACTGCTTATGATGCATTGTTTGCTAAAACCTAAATGTTACAAATAAGTAATTTTTTTTCTGGTGTAGGCTGTACAAAAAAATGGTGCATAACTTATTTCAGTAACATATAATTCTGTGTTAAGGGTGAAACTCCTCATCAGCTTTGCACATTGCTGATTGGGATGGTCCAACTTTTCCCAAGACATCCTTGCTGCAGGTTTCTGCTGGTACCTTTGCATCAGGTCTAAGCAGTAACATGGCTATAACGTGAAATCTGGTAATTTTTGATGGGCTTTCTTCTGGTTTGGTGAACGGAACCCACTCAGTATAGAGACCTGACTGCCTTATCCAGTGTACAGGAAGCAACACAAGTCTGCAGGTATGAGAGCAGGAGTTGCTCCATCCCTTTCACAGTCATCTCAGGAATACACTATATGTGAAATCCAAACCTTTGCATCATTTGGTCTCAGAATACTCAACAAGATATCTTGGCATCTTTGTAGTTTGCAGTACAAATATGAATCATGGCTATGACCTACATTTGCTTCCATTTGTAATTCTTATTTCAGCCAGGACTTCCTTTTGGAAGCTGTAATCTAGAAGGAACACAGCACTGACCACAGGGACCTGGCTTCTCCATCAAGGAGAATTAAAAAGTGTCATACCATTTGCTTTTTATGTGTCCTTATTTTCCAGAAATAGGATTAGAGTACCTAAAGTCTGTTTACTAGATTGTGTGTCCTATCAAGTCCTTTTAGGAATTACACTATATCTGGTTTTGAACACTGAAAAAACAGTTCATAGTTACTAATTTTCATCATCATCATCATTATAAGGTCCATGAATTTTACAGGACAAATCTTATCCCTTCACCTATTGTCATTAAGTATGTGTCTTTCTTAGTGCTTTTGCAATTGTTCACACAGGAAAATAAATGCTAGAAAAGACAAAATATTTTAATCCATGCTTAATTGTATTTAACTGATTTTGGTCACAGTACAATTTCTCTTTGATAGCAGCTGCTTTGCTATTCCTTATTTCACAATCCAAATTTACATGTTTTATTTTTTCTCTCTCTGCCTACTCTCCAGTACATATTCCTCTGCAATCTGGTCCCTTTCTCAGTCTGCTGCATGCACTTTCCCGCATTTCCTTTTCACATTACTTTTCAGTGTAATTCTTCTCAACTGCATTGATGTCCTTAGCTCAATGGTTCTCTGAAGAACCATTTAAATATTCCATGCTTCTCAAGCAAGAAAAAGGAGTCTCTTCTACTAGAGTGAGGCCTTTTAAGATTAGGCAATGCTGGATTAATGCTGATATTAATGCTGGTGGCTTAGACAAAAGAATGTAGTAGTAGCTAGTGTCTGTGTTGAACTCAAGTCCTGCCATGAATTCCACAAAGGTCCTTGTGGATTTGTTTAGATACAGGGGCCTGGGTTGCATAAAGGTCTGCTGCTGGATGGTTGTGTCATTGATGGAAAAAAAAATGCATGTGTGCCCTCACATATTTTGGATAAATGCATACTTATCTTTACGTATATTTTTGTACATAATTTACTCTCAAGTCAATTCAGTAGGATACAAATATAATGGATAATCTAAAAGCTAACAGAGTGAAGAAGCACATTGTTTTTCTGTTTGAGGCAATAGGAGTACTGAGAGGTCCTGAAGTATTCCATTCTAGAGCCCTTCCTTTCCTCTCCTCTCTTCATGAAAAGAATCCCAGCCTCAGCAGCATGTCCTCATAAGCATTCTACCCAAACCCTTCAGCAGTTATGACTTCTAACATCTTAAACAAGAGCAAATGTTCTTACCACCTTATATTTTGTCCTTTTTTGGAGATGTCATCCTAACCTACATTTGTCAATTAAAAATAACTAAGGACTTATATCAGTGTCCTCTGTGGCTAAACCTAAACCAGATTTTCTTCTAACGTGACCACATCAGCCTAGAGCATGGTCCCTTAAACATGCTAATACACCACCATGTATATATGCAGTCACATTGACTTTTACTAGGATCAGTTATTCTACTTGTAGGACCATGTAACTTGTGGGACTATCTTGTTAGCAAGCAGAGCTCTGCTAGCATGACTTCATTTTCACTGGATGCAATTCACTGATGGATAGTATTGGGGTTTCTGTATGAGTAAAGTATTTCTGGTGTCAATAGATCTGAAGAACCATGTGATCCTAAGTAAGCATTGGCCACATTCCTTTGTAACTCACTAAAACAAGTGGAAAAGCGATGAGAATTATTACAGGGACAGCCTGAAACATGACAGGGAATTTTCTCAGTAAATGCAGTAATTTGAATTGCTGCAGCATAAACAAAAATGACAGCTATTTCATCATAGATAAGATACATAGCCCATTTCCTTTCAAAACTACATACATACACCCACAGACATATATAAATAAGTTTTTTCTCTGAAAGTTCTTTTCTAAGAAGAGGTATTGGATCCCATCAAAATCTAGGCATTGTATTTAAAGGACGTGTTTTCTCATGGTTAGAGATACAAGTTGTTTTGCCATAACCACATAATGTATTTTGGATGAAGTAGTTTTTGCTTTGATTCCTCTTGAAATTACTGAACTACAAAGATATACTTTTCAGGAAAAAAAAATTGAACCTTGCCCTATTTGTTTCTTTTTGATGCTCTGCATCACAGAAATTAACTGATGTTGAACATTTGCTCTGAAGCCAAAAGAACACTGCAAGAAAATGAGAGAAGTCACAGATAGGAAATGTTTAATGTTAAGAATAAATGTTTGTACTGGTTTTGGCTGGGGTAGAGTTAATTTTCTTCACAGTGACTGGCATGGAGCTGTGTTTTGGATTTGTGCTGAACCGAGTTGATAACATAGACATGTTCTTGTTATTGCTGAGCAGGGCTCACACAGAGCCAAGGCTGTTTCTGCTTTTTACGGCCAGGCTGGTGAGGAATTTGAGGTGCATGGAAGGTTGGAAGGAGACAGAGCCAGGACAGGTGACCCCAGCTGACCAAAGGGACATTCCCACACCATGTGACAACATGCTTAGTATATAAAGTGGGGAGAAGAAGGAGGAAGGGGAGGATATTTGGAGTGATGGTGTTTGTTTTCCCAAGTAACCCTTACATGTGATGGGGGCCTGCTTTCCTGGAGGATGAGCCAAGGCCCTGCTCTCCTGGATGGCAGAACACCTGCCTGCCCTGGGAAGCAGTGAATTAATTCCTTGATTTGCTTTGCTTGTGTGTGCAGCTTCTGCTTTCCCTGTTAAACTTAATCTCAACCAAAATTATCTACCTTTTAGCCTTCTGATTTTGTCCCTGATCCTACTGTTGGGGGAGTGAGTGAGTGGCTGCCTGGGGTGTGGCTGCTGGCTGGGGTTAAACCACAATAGTAACATTGCTAAACAGTTCTTCGTGTTAGCATGGAGCAGAATGTGCACAATCTGCAGCTGCCTACCTACTTGCAGGATTTATATGTGAAGAGTGAACAAAACCCCTCAGCTTCCAGACCAGCTCACAAGTTTACAGTGGTCTTGTGCGGACCCTTAAACACAACACAGTAGAATTCACTTAGGTTTTACGGATCAGTAGAAGTTGGGATCCTTGTCTTACAAAGTGATGTGTCCAGGAGTTTACTCTGAATTACAGAAACCTGGAAGTGTGATGTGACAGTCATCATCCACTCTCGGATCTACCCAGGCCACACCTATTTATGAACTCAGACCTCGGACATGCTATGCTACGTGGAGCCAGTTGAATTTAAACCTCCATTTCAGAGAGCATTATTTCTGGCTGGCTCCTTTGGAGCCGACTTCCCTGCAAGCAGGTTTTGTTGTGCATTTAAATCTTTAGCAAGTACCTTGTCTTCTCCAATACAACTCAGAGGCAAATCTAGTTGTCTCTTGAGAAGAGAAAAATTCAGTAGTTACAAAGCACAGACTTCATAAAAACAGACACTGCCAATTGTGATTATTTAATTTAGAAAAACCTCCAGTGGTAACCCATTGAAAAAATTTTGAAGTGTTCCCAAATCAAACATCACTGTAGTGAAAAAGGATTGGTAAACTGAGAAAACTAAAAGAAAATGGAATTTGCCTAGTGAGGAGTGTTATTGGAGATTAGCAAAAATGAAAATAACAGATTAAAATACATTTAGTTTTAATAGCTAGTGATTTTATTAGAAACACTGGTGAAGGCTTTCACTACCCATCTACAGTAAGTCTTCACCCAAAACACTCCTGCCAGTTTGTTTTGTGTCTTACTTGAAATATGCTGCCTCAAACTCTTCTCACTCTTATAAAAATAGTGTTGGTTGGTTATTAGTAGATTTATTCTTTTAGAGATACTATTCCAATTTAAAATCTTTTAGTCCAGTAAAGAAGCATTTTAATTTTACAGACACAATCAGATTTAAATACCTGAATTGTGTTCAGCCTGCTAAATCCATTTTCCACTACACAATCTCCAAAGATTTCGAAGTAATTTACAGAGGTTTAAATACAGTAAATTCTCCTCTAGTGCCCCAAGTCAGAAATTCTAAATGTAGTATTCCTGATCACTGCTTGAATTAGTGTTGTTTACAAAGACACATTTGAAATAGATGTCAGTTCGTTTTTCTTTTTGCCATTTTGCATCACAGAGGCGACTTCAGCAAACCCTGAGACACAACTCAAGTACTTAATGATCAACGTCAGCAATGTCTGCAAAACACAGGAGGCCAGCTGTTTTGAGCAGCAGTGTTCCTGCTGGAGTTGATCGAATAAAAGACGGCAACATCCAGCAGGTCACAGGGAACTAGACCCTGTTCAACTCCTCCGTCCCGACGCACTTCTGCTCTTCCCTTCGGCCCCTGCTCGAGCAGAAGCCACCTGCATGAGCTGGTGTCGGGCCAGCTCCTTGGCTGGCCTGCCAAGAAGTTGCCCATGTCCCTCATGGTGTGCACCTGCTGGTGGATTTTCTCACTGAGGACCGCTTTCATTTTTTAATTTTTTTTTTCTTTTCCCCTGTGTGGCCCCACGCGAGCGCCCCAAGCCACCCTCGCTGTTGCTGAGGGCACGCTGACCCGGGCGCTCGGCGGGACGTGTCGCTCTCCGGCCCGTCCTGAGCCACCGCTTTCCCGGGAAGCGGGAGACGCGCACTTGGGCGCTAGACCCTGGCTCATCCCACTCGGAGGCCACACTTTCAGCAGGAGCAACGGCGTCTCAGCCTCCTCTTTCCAAAGCCCCTGGGAGGAGGCTGTCCCACCTCCGGGGCGGAACACTCCGGCGAGGCGCTCCTTTCCTCCGCGGGTACCGGAGCTGCGGCCGCCACCGCAGCACGGACCGCACAGGCCGGGCCGCGTCCCGCCGCCGCGCCTGCGCAGAGCGGCCCGTCCCCGCCGCGCCCTCCCGCGGGCGGGCACCCGGAAGCCGCAGCGCCGGCGGCTCCCGGCGGCGGCGGGGCTCGGCCGGGCGGGCGCAGCCGCTCCCCGCACCCCGCACCAGCGGCGGGGCAGCGCAGCTGGCATGGTGCTGGCGGCAGCTCGCCGAGCCCGCGTTGCACGGAGGAAGCCCGAGCGGAGCCGCGATGGAGATGCTGCTGCCGCCCGTGTGAGTGTGGCGGCGGCGGCGAGGCGGGCGGGGTGGCAGCCGGGCGCCCGCCGGGACGGCGGTGCGGAGCGGAGCGGAGCGCTGTGCGGTCCGTGGGCTGGGGCGGCGGGGCGGGCCCGGCCGCGCAGCAGCGAGCGGAGCTGCCGCGGCGCTCCGCAGCCCGGCCGGCCCCGCCGGGCCCCTCGGCGCCGGGAGGAGCCGTGCCTGCGGACGGGGGACGCTCGGAACCGGCCGCGGGGCAGCGCCGGCGGGAGGGTCGTGCCGGCGAGCTGGTGGCGGAGCGGGTGCCCGGCTGGCCGGCTCTCCCCTGGGCAGCGCGGCCGGCGGTGCCCGGTGGTGCCGCTGCGGGTGCCGGCCGCGGGCGCCGTGCGGCGGGGGGAGCGGGCGCGGGGCTCCCGCGGGCGGGCAGCGCTGCCGGCACCCCCGCCCGCCGCCTTCCCGTGCGCCTTCCAGCTTGTGGGGACAGGCGGGCTTTTTCGCCCTCCTCCCCCTCACTCCTTCTGCTTCCTCCATATGTGGTCCCAAATTACTCCTTGTTTGACTCAGCAGTCGTGCTTATCTCACTCCCGGTTTTCTGGTTATTTAGTTAAGCATCTTTTTTAGTGGCAGTGCCCAGGCGATGCACTCCAGGCAACCATCTCCAGCTGCACCTCAGCTGGCCTCCTCAGTCCTTTCACAGGCTCCGCTTCAGTGCCACTTCATCCTGTGCCTTCGGTAGGTAGATTTCAGGCGTGCTGTGCATGAGGTGCTTGAGAACAAACTGAAGGAACCAGTTGCAGACAGCTCTGGCCCAGCTGGGGAAATGGTAAGAGAGACCCCAGTACTTCAGGCAGACTGGCAATTCCCAAAACCAAAAGCACATGACTGATGGTTTTGTAGGGTTCATTACCTTAAAACAGTCACCCTTTGTGACAAACAAATGAAACTTCAGCAAATTAATTTACGCTTCATGTGAAGTCATCCATCTAATCCAGGTTGCTTGGCAGCTCTTTACGGACAACTTTGTTTTTTCCTTGGATCACTGGATGACTTTGTTTTCCTGGATCACTTTTTTTTTTTCCTTGTATAGCTGTATTTGATGCATACACAGCCTCTATACATATGCAAATAGACATTGGTATCTGATGCATTGCTTTGGGATGTAGAAAGTTGCAGTGAAAGTGTTCTATCTTGGACTTGATAGGTCAGTGGTATGATTAAGAGCTGGGTCTCTTGGTTATAGGTCTTTGGTGTTTTGAATGTTTTCTGCCATCATTGATTTCTGTCTATAATTTTTTGGAATTCTAATCACAACGTATGTCACATAATGTAGAAAAGTAACCTTCAGTCTAAAGGAGTTTGTTAGATAGAATGTATTTTTTTTTCCTCTATGAAGTAGCATATTTATGTGCTGAATAGCATGTAACTTGTTTGGGTTTTTTTTTTTTTGATGCAGAATTCCTGTCTGTTATTTGTCCTTTTTCATTAATGAATTGTATAATTTTCAAAATTGAACATGAAACTTTTAATTCATGTCAGTTTCATGGTACGCTGTAGTAAGTTGGTTGCAGTTAGAGTTCTGTGGATGGATGTTACTTGGTTAGTTTTATGGAAACTTTTTACATTCCTTTGTTGCTTGATGCAATTTTGTATCGCTTTGCTCCAAAATTTTCTAGCTAGTGTAGGGATAATGAGAAATAGAGCCAATTACTTGGCTTTGCACTATTGTAGTGCACAGAACTTAGAGTTCTAGGTTAAAATCTTAAATTATTGTTGGCTTTTTCTTTTAAGTTCATTAGACATGGCCAATTAAAAAATTTCTGGTATAGTAGAAGAGAGGTTGCAATTACATGAGTCACTGAATATGTTCAGTTTGACTGTGCTTACCTAATGCTGTTAAGGTTGACTTTTCATTTGCAATCAGATCATTGATGTACCAGGGTTTGTTGCCCCACCAAATGACTTCTCAGTGCCTTTGCTTATTTCCAGCTTAGAGGTTCAGGAATGCAGTTACAATACTATAGAATAAAGCATCACTGATGCTAAGCATTTTCTAAGTGCTACAGCAACACAGTTTGCTTTGTAAGTACAACGTTGTGACTGTAAACAGGAAACTCATTGATTTGGTTTGGCATGAAAAGTCCGCCTGCTGTTTGGACAGTCCAAATGACTGAGGAGTGTATATAATAATTCTTCTACAGAAGTTAGTGTCTGTATAACTTGGGTATGTCTTACAGAAAGAATTCATTGTAGCTAGAGGTAATGATTTTTCACACTGCCTAGTTCTTCTCTTGCTGTTTGGAGTGGGGTTGTGAGAGTTATAAAAAATTAAAAGGTTGGTCACTTATGTACATTATGGTTTTCAAAACATTGAGTGACTCTACAAAAGTACACAATATTTCTGTCATCCACTTCTTGTGCTGTGGGTAGGGAAAGCCTGGATAATTGCAGTAGTCATTGTGTGGTCTTCCTGTCAGAGGAGAACTAGGAGCTGTGTGAAACAGTAACTGAGGTCCTGATAGAAGGGCAGAGAGGAGCTCTTACCTGACAGGCAGTGAAGGCATTAAGAGACTGGGGTGATGGTTGCTGCATTCTGCCACTGCTCTGTATGGGCACTAGGTGAAAAGTTCCCAAAACTCTAATTCTGCTCTCACTTCCTCCTATTGGAAATATTCTAGACTGTTTCTCCACTAAATAAAATAATATTCACAAAACCAGAAAACATCATCATGTTTTTTTAGTGTAGATTATTGTTAGCCTCTGACAATGTCACCAGTATTACTCACCAACTTACTACTTCCACGGGAATTCTACCTATTCCTCTCCACCTTTGGTAATAGGGAAACTAAAATTGTTTGGAGTAAAGAAGTTTGAAGTGCAAATCTTCTTCTCCCCAAGATGAAGGTGGACAAAGAAAGAAGTGACAGCACTGGAGATTCAACAGAAGAATTAACTTTTTTTTTTCTCTTTCTTTCCAGATGCACCAAACTTTGTCATCAGAAGCCATTGGATCTGAAAGATGATAACACCGAAATTCACTGTCCCATTACAGTAAATCCATGGCACATGAAGAAAGCTTTTAAAGTTATGAATGAATTAAGAAGGTATGACCTCACTGTATACACCTGCCTGGAGTCCAAAGTTCATTTTTGCTTTCATTTGCATTTGTTAAATTAATAATAATAGTTTGTTTATTAAGAACACGCAATGTCAGAAGTATAGCTGAGGAGAAGGATTAAATATACAATGAAGTGATAACTGAATGATAGCCGTGTGATGATAGCTGTAATGTATGCAGTATGTTTTTGCACTTCATAACTTAGAACTAGTTTTATGAGACTTGAAAAATACTTACGGATTGTACTTAAGGAGTAACAGCTACTAATCCTCTCTTGTATGCAGCTGATCCTGGATAGACAAAAAGTGACTCTGGTTGAGCCTTAGGCTCTTTGTATGCCTGTTGTTGATTTTCTTGTTAGGCTGTGAACCAGAAAAATGTTAAAATTTTCTGTTCTGGAGACATAGGTCACAGTATAAACCAACTGACTGCACATTTTCTTAGTTATCATTCGCTTGGCCTCTGGGAGAAATTGATCAAATGTTGAAAGTAACTTTTCTCAGTAGAGTTTTGTAAGACTTTGAGGGATAATACCATCAGTTTCAGTGAAACTGGGAGGCTGGTGCTGATGGTGTTCTTAGCATCCATATTGATTTATATTTTACATATGAGTAGGTGAAGTGATGTTGAAAACTGTGACAGCTGGTAATTAGAGATCACAACTGAGCTCTGAAAATCAGGACTCACAGCTATCACTGATAGTAATTTAGCACTATAACTTACAGCAACAATGGAGAAATTAAATAAATAAAAACACTTCTTCAGCAGAGACAGTACTGGAGACTGTGAAAATCCTGTAGTTCTTTGTTATTTCCCATATAAAATTAAAAATTTGAGAGGCTTCACAACATAGAAACACAGCAACTGATACCCTTTTAAAGTATGCCTCTGCCTTTGGCCTTTGCTGTTCCATATAGGTAAATCTTTAAAACTGTGTGCTGGGTAGACTGACACTTGTTGCTTCACCTAATTTATGCCCTTGGCTTTCTCCAGTGTCCCAGTAACCAGATGCAGTGTCTCAAGGAGCATAACAGAGCCTGGCTAGAGCCAGTAGCAATGACTTCCTAAGGATGAGCAAGATTTTACATGGAGGAAGTTTCCCAGAATTAATCTTAACAATAATTTTGGAAGTTAGAAACCTTACCTGCATTTTGCTGTGTTTCAAGTAAAAGATTAACAGTCTTCCAGCAGAGTGCATTTTTAAAGCCCATGGATTATTTTCAGAATATACTTTAGTTTCCATGGTTACCTAAATTCAAATTGCTGTAGAAGCAATTTGAGCAATTTTGCCTTGCATGTATAAATACCTAAAGTTTGAACAGGAGCTGTGCCATATAACCTTAACTAGTTGCCATTTAATAAGGTAAAGCAACAATATTTACAATTTAAGCTGAGTACAGCTTTTAAGATGGTAAGTGGTAATTAAATAAAATTATAAACGTTTCTAGTTGCATTCATTTGTTTGAAATAATAAACAGAAAATCTTAAAAATGTTTCAGACTTTATTGCTCTAAACAAAGATCTAATATTAATCCAGTAATTATTTTTTTTTTAATTTAGAAACAACTTTAAAAATGTAATGAATCTCAGTGCTTTTCATTAATGTAGCACAAACAGGTATTTGCCAGAGGTATATTCTCCAGGAAGTGAATAGCTAGTGAAAAAATAATTTGCTTAAGCATCTAAATAGATTTGGTTTTGAATGCTTAAGTCTCTGTGTTTATGTTAAATTTTTGCCTGCTGTTAGATTGTCTGGCTCTAGTAGCTTGTTAATGAGTTTTTATGTGCTTTCAAATTTTGACAAATTTCAGCAATTTTGTTCTTTGTATTTTTTGTCATTTCATTGCTCAGCATCACCTCAACGCTGAGTAGAAAGCTCATTAGAAAAACTAATTAGTTCTTGACATGTGATAAAATTACACTCTGGTGCCTATCCTTTCGCTTTATTATAATTTGCTTTTATCAGAAAGGAATTTGATGTTACCTATATTTATCAAAATTCTCATTCTTACAAAAAAGACTTTACCAAAACCTTTTGAAGATGGGGGTAATGAAAACTTTCTCTGTATGAGCAAATGAAGAATAACCTGCAAGCTGGTAAACAGTTGCTCAATTATTCTTAAATGCATACTTGCTTAACAACCTTTTTCTCAGTGTCTGTACCATGATGGTGTATCCCCCACAATTCTGTTCATTCAGTCACTCTATATAAGCAAATTGGTTCATTAAAACTTCAGAACACAACCTTTTCTAAAATAAATTGATGTGCTCTCATGAAATGAAGGTGCTGAGGAAGCCACAAGATGCTTGCAGCAGAGTACATGATGAAGTTTTTAAGCTTGTTTCTTCAGTAATTTCTTTAGCTTGTCAGCTCTGTAGTAATGCAGAGCATACTCATTCACCTGATGCAGTTCCAGACTAGAGGTGTTACTATGTCTATGTACCTGCAATGTAATTAGTAACCCTAGCTGTGCATTGATGTAATTCTGTTGCTTCTGGCTTCATTGTTATCTTTAGTATTATCTTAGTTTTTATCTTTCTGTGCAATTAAGTATAAAATGTCTTGTTCGTGTTGTCAGGATAAGTGCGGGTGTCCAATAAAACTATCCATCAGATAACCATCTAATACCCTTTTATGTGTAGCTTTCTGTTTCCATTTTTTTAATAATAAATTTAATGATTGTTTCAAGATCCTCTGAATTGTGTGTTTCATCTGGTACAGTCATTACATTGCACATATTATGTACGATTTGATAAGAACTATACTGCAAGGTAAATTTGTGAGATTTACATAGTTGCTATAGGTTTTAAGAGTTGAAAGCAGAAAGATAATGTGAAGTGAGAAAGATAATTGCCAGGATTGCAATATGGCCCCAAAGGTTAGTTGTGGCCACCAAAATTTTTAATGTGTAACCTCCACAAAGCCACCTTACTTGAGTCTGGACTCATCAAAGTTGGATAATCGCAGAACTGGGAGATCAGAGTTTTCTTTTGGACTGAGGTGAATATTTGAGCTGTTTGGCTGAGAGCTCTAGTTCTGTCCGAGCAAAATGCAACTGCTCACCTGGCTTTGTGAGTTGCAAACTATCTAAAAATCTTTATTAGTATTCAGGAATGGTAAAAATGTATCTTTTTAAAGTTACTGAGAATAAAAATGACTAGATTGGTGTACAGCTCTTGCTCCATCCCTAAGGAATATGTTCTGTTAAGTCATACTTTTCCCTCTTCCCTCTGTTGCTGTGGGTCTGAGTTTTGTGGATTCCATACTACCTCCACAGGGACAGTGCTAGCATGAACAGGAAATAAAAGGTGACTGTAACCCTTAGTTAGATGATGTGAAGTTGCAGCCTTTTCATGTTGTGGTGTGTTTTCTTCTTTTTTTCCCCCTCTCCATATTCAATCTAGAAAATTGGATTATAAGGAGTATACGTGTTACGAGTTTAAGTGGAAGAGGTACAGCCAATAGCTGTAAACTGCATAAGGAATACCTGTGTTAGGAATGGTTATAAATGAGATGTTACTTTATTGCAACTGGACAGGGAGGAAATATGTTACAGGCACTAAGGACAAGAATGCAAATGCATGTAATGAAGATACAAAGTCAGTCAAGGTATGAAGTAAACCATAATAAATTCTAAACTGTTCAGACTGGAAAAAAGAATTGCTCTTGTGTGCATGGGCTGAATATGAAAAATGCTTGGAAAACAGTGAATATAGAGAAAACTGAGTAGTAGATTTGTACAATTAAGTAGGCATAAGTTTCCAGTGTAATGTGACACATGCATCTCAGTTGATGTTTGGATTCTTTGTTGTCTGTAAAACCTTGTTTCTTACGTAATTTTTTTTAGTGCTTGTATATATTAAATTCTGTTTTTTCTATCATAGATGTTCAAAGGGGCCCAGACTTCCAGAGAGAATGTTTATAAATTGGGCTGATACAAATTATGGTTATTCAATGCAGAAAACTTCTGTGCAATGAATCACAATTCAGTTGTTTGATTTTTAAACAGTTTTGTGTACCCAAGCTCCATCCATAATCTGATTGAGTAACAGCCATGTGGTTGTGTAACACATTTAAAAACAATGCTTCATCAACATTGTCTGCCTTCCTCTTTTGATGGCATGGGAAAAGAAATTGTGTGTGATATCGTATATACTTTTCTGTTGTAGTTCACTTATGTGAAATTGCCTTCTCTGATATTTCTAAATAGTCAAAACTTGCTGTGTGATGTGACGATAGTAGCTGAAGACATGGAAATTGCAGCGCATAGAGTTGTGTTAGCCGCCTGCAGCCCCTACTTCCATGCCATGTTTACAGGTACCAAATGTTTCAATACTTACTATGTTATAATCCAATCTAACTGTATAAAGAATAAAATTTCATTACTTTTGCTTTTTAGGATCTGATTTGATTTTTACATAAGCCAATAGGAACATTTGGGATTCTTAATGAATTTTTTTTTGCAGTCTAAGGACATTCTGTCAATGTAGCCTTTGTTAGCATGATGAATGCTTTAAAAAGTCTCCTTAATAAAAAACCAAATTAGATGTTGAGTAAGCCAGCGATAGTCAAGTTGTTATACCCTTTAAGTCTCTAGTAATCTCATTTGTCCAAAGGAAGGTTAAAATAACTTTCATGTGAATTTTGGAGTAAATCATGTCCTTTAACAACTACTGCTCCTACATTCTTCAGTCCATGAGTGCTCTAGGTTGTTAATAGATATGAAAGCTTTCTGTGGCTTTGGCAGCCTATGCTGGAGTGCATGTTTCAATATTTTTAGGGTAATTCTCCATGACACATGTACTCTGCATCATTGCCACTACTTTTCTGTACAGGCTTGATTCAACTTCTGCTCGCTCCATGCTGGCCAAGTTATTGCTTTACTGCTAGAGCAGGAATGCTGAGGGCTTGCAAGGCTAGGGTAGGCTTAGGTCTAGGATAGGAGCCTCCAGCTGAAATTCCTGTGCTGTGGGTTTAATTCCATCATAGTTATAAATCACATTGGCACTGAATTTCACATTATTTCAAAGTAAGGATGCTACTAAATGCATGTTAAAATTAGCTTCTGAGGTTTTGTCTGTTCATCCTCCAATCTTGTGCCAGCTTTGTAGTTAACGTCAACTGTCTGAAATGAAAAGACTTCTCTGTAATCCATTGCTTCTGACCACCAGCTCAGATGGAGGTAGAAATGTGACTCTTGGCCTGCCCATATGCAAACAGATTGGTGTTTTAATAATTTTAATTGTATGCAACAAGATGGGTGAAATTTCAAATACTGTTGTGTTCCAGGGAAGCAGCCGATCATTCTGGATTTTATAGGCAAATATTTTGACATATTCAAGGCCAGAAGTGGAGTAACTTCTACAAGAATGCTTTAAAGTTGCTTATAAAATTAAATATCTCTTCCTCAAGCAGTTCTTTAAGTTTGCGTTTGTGGTTGAGGCAAACATTATGGGTGTCTGATAAGTCCTTTCTTCATTTTTACTCCTGTCTATAAAATTAGAGTAAAAAAAGCTGCTTCTACAGTTTCTTTTTATCACCTTGGCAGCAGAGAAATGCAAGCCTCTTATGTTAGTTCTGTATTAAAGACTAATTGTTGTTGACTATCACATTGCAAATACTCTTTGCTCAGTATGTAGCTTTTTATTATGTCTTCTGTGATTAAGACATTTCTGCTTGCCCTGACTGCCCTTTCTGTGAAGAAGTTTATTACCCATTCAGAGTGCCAGTGCAGCAGTGTCTGTAGCTGCTCTGCAGATGGAATTACTGAAATCTTCTATTCCCTTTTAAAATTTTTTACTTGTTTTATGTTTTTAAATGTAGGCGTTCTTTAGCCCCAGTGCTGCAGGAGGTGGGAACACTCACTTGAGTAATGGGTGTCAAGTCTTTAACTAATATATCTGTAGTGAGGTTTGTGTAGTTGGTGAGCCAAATAGGTGGGAGCTTAAATAGAATTCAGCTGTGGCTTTAAGAGTTAGCAGCAGATTTTATGCTAGGCTTCTAGGTTGCTTACAGCACAGCCCAGCTGTGGTATTGGTGCATTTCAGCCATTCCCCACACAAAAATTTCCCAAAGTCATTGTGATTGTTCTCTCCATGAAGCCTGGAATCCCTGCTTTTTAGGTGGATTTTTATTCTCATCCAGTAATCTGCAAGTTCAAATAAGCAAATTGGATCCCTTAATCAGCCACAACCAAAAGGAGAAGTATCTTCTATCCAGAATGAAACAGGAACTGGAAAGACAATGAAAAACTTGCACTCTTATGCTTTAGGGTTACTTTTTGATTAGAAATTAGAAGCTTCTATTTAGACATGTGTTTGCAGGTTGATTCCATCATTCTCTGAGTCATTAAATATTACTGCAGTGCAGGCTGGGATATGGCATTAACTAGGTTCAAACAGAGGCCTGGGTTGTTTTGGTTTTTTGTTTTTTTTTTTTCCCCCTTCATTTGTACATGTAATGGTAGCCCTAACAATTGTCAGGAAATAAAAAGTTACTGTCTTTTAAAGTTACAGAATATAGTAAGTTAGTAACAATTATCCAATGAGGAGAGGGGGGAAAAAAGTCCCTGCTATTTAATCTATGTTAATAGGAGTATTTCTTTTGTCTTACACAGTGGAATTATTTAGAAATATGATTTAAATCTACTTAAATGTTTAGAAGAATTGATTTTAAAGCATCAGAGAAGGGACTCTTTAGTGGTTCTAGGGCCTGACTTCAGATAAGGGTGGCTTTAATTTTCTTTTCTACCGTAGCAGTTATCCTTCGGGATTTACCTGCTCTCTTCACTTCCATTCTCCATTTGTAAAATTCTTGGGTAAAAAACCATGTAAGCTTTTTAGGTAGCCCCTTTGTATCTTTGTAGCCCCTTAGTATCTTTAACTCAGCTGGTGCTTTGAGCTGCTGCTTGGCAGGTTGGATCAGCTCAGTGCTTTCCTTTCGTTCATGATATGCTTTCCTGTCACTATGAACTCTGTGGGGACATGGTGGTGCTGCTTCCCAGTCATAAACTGAGTTCTTCAGCAGGTTGAATTCTAGATTGAGATTGCCTGCTGAGTGCATCTCTGATTTGCTCTATATGATCTATCAAACAGATATGGGTTGATCTAGAATTGTGGTAAGATTGCATGTCTGGTTCACATGAAAGTTGGAAGCAAGTATTTTTTGGGGTTATTTTGGCTGGGTTTTTTTGTTGTTGTTTGGATGTTGGGTGTTCTGTTTTTTTTTCTTGTTCAGGGTTTTTTATTTTTATATTCTGGGCTTGGTTTTTAAACAGAGAAGGTGCCTATCCATGACTCTAAAAGCCTTGACACAAAATCTGAAAACAAATCTAATGTGCTTGCAGAATATCAAAATGTGCTCTCCCACACACACAATTTTCCCAGAGGACCACCTCCACAGCAGCTTGCATAATAAATAAGTTGCAGCTTACATGCTCTGAAGATCAATAGGTTTAATCTGTGTCAAACTGGAAGTAGAAACTTGGAATACAGGGCCCTGCAGGGAACATTCTGCAGTCATCCTTCAAAGGTGTAGGGGAATGTTTCAGAAGTGCAGGTGAAAGGAGAAAGTTCTGTGGGAGCTGGATTTTGCTGGTTTTTATGTCTTTTGAACTTCCTGCCACTTAAAGAGTTGATTTGCAATGCCATTCTTTACCCTTCAGCTCAAAAAAAAGGTATGGTAACATGAATAGCGATAACAGATTTGTCAGTGATGATCCCTTTGTTGAAACCACTGGGTAAAATGCATTGTTTGACACTAACCCTAGAGACAAGAACAATGAAAGAACAAACAATGAAAATGTGTATGAATTCATAAGAAAATATCAGCAATGGTTAGCATGTTCTTGTTCACTTCTCCATCCTGTCTGCTTTTCTTGTTGTATAAATTAAATTTATTGTATCACCAATGCCCTTATCTCTAGATGTCTATGCCTAAGGGAAAGAAATTATATCCAACATAGAAGAATAAGAAACTAATGTATTCAGAGATTGGGATATACTCTTCCAAAGTGAAATTTTATATATCTTCCAACATCACTTTTGTAGTTTGAAAGTCAGTGCAAGAGGGTTTAAAGGTCTGAGATGACCTGATCTGGAAGTCATTAAGAAGGTTATAGTCATTGCTTCAAAATATATACTTGGATAATTATTTCAGCCATAAAGAAAATATAGCACTTTGAGAAACATCATATTTTGGAAGGTGGAAGATATTTTGCAGGCCTTTCTATGAAGATCAGTTGTGGCATATGGCCAACATGTCAGCCTCCACAAAATGAGATCCTAGAAGTTTTCCCTTGCTTACCATTTTATCTTAGTTTAAGCTGTTAAATTGGAGCTGCAAAAGAGGTGAAATCGCTAAGGGAATAATAAGTGGGCAAGCAAAGAAATATGTATGTTAATTCTTCTGTGGGGATATAACTTTTCTTATTTAAATAAATTTACTCCAGACTGTGTTTGATATGCTCCTTCAATTAAGAAGTTAATAAAGCTAGAGTATTATAATATCTTGCTTTCCCAGCAAACTGTTTTTCTATGCGTTTGAAGTGTCATATTTAGGTTCTGATAACAATATTTTCCTGATACTGTACACTGGAAAAAATAGGTCACCTGCACTAAAAGTATTAACCCAGGTAGCATTTGCATGATGACAACAAAATCTTCCTTCCTCACTGGAGGAAGGAAGGAAAGAAAGAAATTAAATTATTGGTCTTGAAGTTTTTCTACTATCACAAGTGTTCATACACAAAATTTCTGCTGCTGTTAAACTTCTATATTTGGGCTGTGTTTCTGTCTTATTTACTTGACTAATAAGCTGTGTTTGTAGGTGAGATGAGTGAAAGCCGAGCAAAAAAAGTTCGAATAAAGGAAGTTGATGGCTGGACTCTGAGGATGCTCATTGATTATATTTACACTGCTGAAATTCAAGTTACAGAAGAAAATGTGCAGGTAAGAGTGAGAATATTTTCTGCAACAAATGAGATGCAATGTGCAGAGTAATTTATTTTGTCAACTGTTGAACTATTTGGTTCAACTCCAACATGGGAAATCTTATCTGTAAACTGGAATTTTTTCAGACCTTGTGCTTACATAGGAAGTAGTCATGCTGTTTAAATTCTGGGTCAAATTCAAAGACAATTCAAGTAAATGAAGAATTAGTTGACTTTAGTGGTCTTTGCAACCAAACCTTATGTAATGCAATAAAATAGATGGTCTACTTTGCCTAAAGTTAATGCTGTCAGCCACCTCTGTATCAGCTCTTCTCTAATATTTAAGTGAAATTTACATAAGCAAAGTAGATTTATTCCTTAATGTGAAACCATTTTGTCCAGTTAAGCTGTCCTGTTTATCTTTTTTCCTGTTAGCTTGCGCAATAAAGTACTTTTTCCTGCTCAATCTGTGTAATTTGCCAGTGACCAGCTCTGCAGAAATGTTTAGCTGCCATTTCTTTTTTTTAATTAAATCAACTGATATCTATCATGAAGGTTTTGTCCATCCCACACAGAGCTAATAAGTTTTTCCTATTGGCTGTACCTTAAGATGAAGCTTCAATTAGAATAAACCAAATACTAGCTTAGAAAACATAGCCTCCTGCATTTAATATTTTCTAAATGGAGGTGGACTTAAGACAGACAGAGTAGATTTTCCTTGCAGTATATTTTGAGATTTTTTCTAGAGGTTTGATAAATTTAAAACTACTTGCATAAGGGGTGATACATTTAATTCTCATGTTCTCCCTGTACTGCTATGCTCTGCTTTTTATTCTCACCCAATGCCAAATAACTGGGTATTAGCAGTTATTTTGCTGCTTTAGCAGGGTGCAAAACCATGTTGCTGTATTTGTCATTGAAAACTTCTGTTGCAATTATGTATTCTGAAATTAATTGCTTTTACTGGACATTAGGCTGAAATTAATAGGATTTGTTGGCTGCAGAATCCAATGGGGACACTGCTTGTTTTAGCCATGCTTGAGTGAATACTTCCTGAAATGAGAAATGCTGCAAACAAAATACCCTGCTACTAAGACTTCCATATCTTAGGTCATATCATAAGTTACTTAATTCTGCAGGACTAATTTCTTGTCTTTCTTAATGACTTGTTTCTTAAGAATCTTCCTTTTTAAGGAATTGTTCTGGTCTGATGATGAATGTGCGTAGTGAAAAGAAAAAAGACTGAAATTCGGTTGTATTTTACCAATGTGGTGGTTGCCCAAATCTCTATATCGCTGTGAAGACCTTGAGCAAATCTAGAGCTCTCAGACATTCCCTAACAGACCTCTTGCTGCTTGATCATTCTGGATTTTCATCCTTAAAGTAGAATATTCTGTCTTGCTGACAGAACTTGATGGCCCTAATCTTGCACAATTGATGCATAACATTGGAGTGGACTTAACAGGCAGTGCTACTGTATTTTGGCTATAGGTGCTGCCTAAGAGGAGGCATTATCACCTATCCTTGGCAATGTTGACTCTTCCATGTTAGTAAGGAAAGCATTACATTTCTTCCTCATACAGGAGTCTTTGAAGGCCAGAAATCCACGGGTTTAACGCTCCTGAGTCTGATAGGGCTTTAATTTTGATGGCTACAGGTTATCTGTCTAAAGATAGATAGATATCTGATGATGCTGGGGGTGTTAGTATAAACAATATGGCTTGGTCAGTGATATCACAAGTTTGTGGTTACTTGAGTACTGAGAAGAAGGTTGGGCTTCTAAGTTGGGTTTTGATTTTTTTTCCGGTATTAGTTGCACTTTAATGTTGATGGTGAATATACTTGTAATATGACTGTATTGAATGCAAACTTACTCTTTGTCACTTTCATCTTTTTTGCATTATTATTACTAGATATGTAGAGTTTATTTGCATTACAGCAGAAATAAACACTGTGGATAAAAATAAATATGCTGATGCAAATTCTTTTCCTTATGCTTGAAAGCCAAGATGGGAAAATTGTTACTGTGACTTTCTGGAAACCTAGAAACCTAGTGCAGCTTGTCAGGCTTTAGTTAAAAATGTGTTCTGTCCATAAGTGTGTTGCATGCTATTGAGATTAATTCTAGCTCTCAATTTCTTGTCTATATGACCTAGAAGATATTGTGAAATTTTGGTAGTTAGGAATTTATCTTGTAGGAATACAGAAGCATGAAAATCTAAGATGCCATTTTATGTTTGGATTAATGTGTTGAACTGGAGCATCATCTTCTAGTTAGGTGCTTGTGATTCTTATTCTGATACCCTTGGTGGTATTTCAAGTGTATCATTCCATCTTTTCAGGTTATACATAGTAAGAATAGGTATTGAATTAATTTCTAATACGTGATACAATGTTTGAAGAGGGTGTGCAAGCTTCATGTTTAAGCAATGTAGAATTGCTAAGTAGTTCTTGGTATTAAAATAGCTGCATTGTATATTTATGAAAACTAATTATAAAGGAATACATAATCGTAGCCCAGCTCATTGGCCTTTCTCAAGGGGCAGGTTAACTCTGAGCTTCTTTCCTTAGAATCTTACTTGATCCAGATGTGGACAGGAGAATGCTTCCTGACTGTGCCTTTGCACTTTGTTGGTGAGAGCTGTCCATTTTTTTTTCCCCAGTGTCCTGTTCTAACTTATGTGTGTTTTCGGGCAGGTGTGGAAGTAGAAAAATTAGGTGTAAGTCTGTGATTGAGGAGAAAACCACATTCATTTAGCCCATAAACTATCAATATGGGAGGCCCTAATCACTGGATGTTATCGCTACGTTAGTTAAATACAAAAGAACATTTGTTCTTTTCTTCAGTTCTTGGTTCAATAGGTTCCCCCCAGCCTGCAACAATAAGACAGCTGGTATATGAATGTGTACATTCTTTTAGTGTTTGTCCTTCATTTAGAACAAGTTATTTTATAATTCATCTCTAGTGGCACTAACTTTGCATAATGCCATACCAGTGTTTCTGCTGTATTTACATATTAAGTCACATTTTTCTGCATTCTTAACTCTTTGCTTTTCCCTTTTTTTTAAGGAATGAAACTAAATGTCAGACTTAGTGCAGTATCTCATTCTTCATATTTTAAGAAGGGAATATCCAAGTTAACATTTTCAGAAGGCAAATAAATTTTCTTCCATATCAAATTTTTTTGATATCCATATAGGTATTAACTACATGCAGTGCACAATGTGGGAGAGTTGGTTACTATAAGAAGCTCATGCGTGAGTAACTCTCCCACGCTATGCGAATGCTCTGCAGCCCCTTTTTAGTCAGCTGTACACCTCGGGCCTCTCCTGAGCACAAATATATTGGAGGAGAAATTCCTGCAGTTGTTGGTGGGCTGTGGATTTGTTATGGGCTTTAAAGGTCAGCCTGATACAGGCTAAGTAGAATGTGATTTGAATAAACACAAGTTAGGTGATTGAGTTCCTTTCTGATTCCCTGCTACAGGTCTCTGTTCCTTTAATTGTGCTTATACAACTTTTGCTGCACTGTTTTATAAAGCAGATCACTGAACTCAAAAAAACATCTGACAGCATAATACTCTGTATCTCCACTTCCACCCCACACTGGTTTTTGGGGGACTTTTGAGTTATTCTTAACTTGGCTCATAGCCCTGTTTTCACCCAATACTTGGGGTTAGTGTACTAAATGTACATACACCAATGTTGGGAGTAGATGTTTCTCTGCAGCCTGGGATAAGCATTACAGGTAGCTTCACTTGCTGCTACTGCTGTCTTGCTTTTGAACAAGATGAGTCCATGAGAGATAGTAGAAGAGAAAATCACAAAAAATTGTATTTTTACAATTGTATAGCTGTGTCCTAGCATATTTTTTCCTTTAAAGAATTTTGTTAGGGATAACAAACAAAGTCCAGAATCCTGAATAGGGTCATTTTCAAGAAGTATCATTTTTTCTGCTCATTTTCTGAAATTATTCAAGAACAATGTTTGCATAGTAATAAGCATATTATGAACAGTAATATGTATGCATTTTTTCTTTGTAACTCTTACTGTTCACACAGATTGCCATAAAAAGTACAACAGAGATGCTTCTATTTGTATAGTGTCATTGGGTGTGGGCATAAGAGTTGACAGCACATTTGATTTAAGGTGCTGTCAAAACAAGGTCCAAAAAAGCAGCTGATTTCCCCAAGAAATCCTCAAAAAAGAAGATCCTAATGTTGTCCCAGCTATTTACTAAGGTAGACATTCTACAGTACCATATTTGGTAGTAGAGGCTTTGACTATTCCTGCTGCATATCATCACCTCTAGCTAATCAGTGTTGCAGGGTTGTTGAAATCCTGAAAAATCCTCAAGGTTGAAAATGAGCCTGTGCCTCACACCAAAACCCAGAGAAGTCCCACAGCTTAAGAAAACAGATGCATTCTTTTTAAGATGGTCAGCTTCTGAATTATATTTGTGGCATGACCCACAAGCATTGGGTCATGCCATAAGATGGACTGAGGGTATGTTAAAGGAGCTCAAAGAAGAAGAAATGTGATGTTACAGGGAGTAGCATAAAGGATAATTGCTGCTGAGTGCTGGGATGTGAAACAATGACTGAACGTATCTAGACTTGGCAGAACATATTTAATCTAACAATGGAAACTGGATAATAATCCTTAGGTGGTTTATTCCACTTGCTTTAATAGTTTTTCTAGTTCAAAAGGTAGGTAGTATCTGACTTAAACGTTCCTGGTCTATATTAGGCTAATTAATGGTACTTCCTTCTGTTGTCTTGTAAAACAACTTGTTGCTGTTTTGCTGCAATAATCCCATGTACTGAATGACTGTTATTATTGATGTACTTTATTTTTTTTCCTTTAGGCTAAACATCATAGACTGTTCTTTGGAGACAGTAGTTTCTAAATCTTTTACCATTCTTCTTGCTCTTCTAGACTCTCCATTTTACCTGTATCTGCATATTTAACATGCATTGGCCAAATTGGTCCATTAAGGCCTTGTTACTACAGACAAGAGTGAAACTTTTATCTTTTCATATCTTATGTGAATACTGTCTATTGAATATTGTCTATTCACATCTTATGTGAATAAAAATTACAATGCTTGATTCTTTATGTCATCGGTAAAGACAATGTTATGTCTTTATGACATTGACTCTAGTAGTCACTACATGTTTGTGCTGGTAGAGAGAATAAGAATGAGAACATGAAAGTAGGCATACAGTGGGAGAAAGAAATTGTGGCACCTCTTCATTTTGATAAAAGCCATTTTGACGAATTTGTTGTTTTAAGCATTTGTGTTTATCAGCATAATACTTCTAATGAACCAAAACTGCAACCAGTGGAAGTCATTATCTGATTTAATGATAGTAGCATGTCTTTTGGTAAGTTTAGTGGGCAAGACTTTAGGTTCACACCAGGAATTTTCTGTTAGGAAGAGATGCTAATTAGCAAGTCTTTTTCCAGACTACAACCACGTGTTAAAATCGCTTTTAATAAAAAAATGTAAAGAAATAAAGTATTTTCATTTTGGGTAAGTGTTTAATTATATTTTAAAATTCACCAATAACAGAAAAAAATAGCACTGAAAATCTTGTAAAATGATATCTGCTTTAGGGGTGGAAGGGCAGCAGAGAAGCAAGATATGTACAAGTAATTTTAAAACTGAAAGGAAAATGTAGAAGAGAGCATTACACAAAATAGAATGCAAAATAATGAACAGTACTTGTGTATGTTGAGGAGGACAAAAACCCCCAGCAAATCAGCAAGGAGTAGATATTAATTTCAATAAAATGTAGTAGAACTATGGATGAGCAATTAGATCAAGCCCATGCAAACATAAGGTCTGCGTTTACTGTGCCTAATCTTCGCTGGATACTAATTTAAAGGCAAAAATAAAAGTTTGTGCAGCATGAAGCATTCCTTATTTGCTCTTCTGCTAAGCACTGGAATAAAATCAGATAAAAATATTCAGAATAAACTGTTGTATTGTACTTAGAATTGGTGTGCTTATGATGAAGCCCGTGCAGTTTTATGTGGATAGGATGTGAAATAATCTGTTTAGTGGGTACCAGTTTGTTCTGAAACTTGTATTACCAGAACGTCAGATTTGATAATGGAGTTGTTTTTTTCCCCACATCTGTGTCTCATGATAGTCTCAGATTCTCTCCTTCAGTACCATTTCTACTAAGGGTCAGGTACACCAGTTCACAGGAGTTTAATTAAAAAGGGAGTTCAGGATCATGATGGAATATCCATTTTAACAACTTATTATTGCACATCAACTGAACAACAGCAGATAGTTGTGTGTGCTTTTAGCTTGAAGAAAATACAGAATGGCTTAATATAAGCTAGTTATAAGGCTGATCTCTTTACTTAATACTTGCCACAGTCTTTGAGCACGTACATGATCAAATTAATAGAGCTTACGTTCCAGTAGTCTTCAGAGCCATACTAACTTTGTATCTCAGCTGAGAGTCAAAATACTCCTAGTAATATTGTGATACTTTTCAAGCTTTATCCTTGAAAACAAGTGTTTTGTGTATATGAACAGGTGACTAAACTGTCTTTATATGAGTTAACTTATATACTGTGATGTGTGAAGGGCATAAAGCATGTCTTTTGGAACTAGTTTTGCTTTAGATATCTAACTTGGAATGTTTTTCAGGAGTTTGTGAGGCCTGCTGATAAGTTATACCTTCAAAAACTACAGAACTTCTCTTTTCCCTTATTGGATCAAAGAGATGTTCCTCCCTTTCAAAGGGGTCTATCCAAAGGGGTATATTTTCTTTATGAATATTGGAAGCTTTCTGTGTTAATTGGGGTAGATTTTTCCTTTTTAGAATCCAAGGCTGACTTTACAAAGGTTCTTTACAAATGTGTGATTAGGCATTGTAAGAGGAGGGAGTTGAATTCAGTGCTTGAACAGAGATGTGCATTCTGTGTCCTGGAAGTGTGCCTGCTGCTGTGTAAGTGGGTGGAAGAGATAAAAGAAATATTTATTCAACTGAACTGAATCCTGTGAAGCTTTCACTGAATCTTATAATGCAGTAGGTTCTGTTTCAAATATAACACATATTTTACATAAGAGACTGGTTTGAGAGAAGGTAATGCTGAAATTGCTTCTATGGGAATTGGCTGTTTTCCTTCAGAGAACCTAAGAAAAAGATGTGTAGAAAAAAATGCCACACTTAGAAACCTAAAAGGGGCAGGAAGGGAATGTCTGATCTTGATGCATTGGCAGATGTGCCTCTAGCCATCTCTTCCTTAAAAAGCTCTTGGTAATCAGAGAAAGCGAAACATCTTAAACAGAAGTATATCTTGAGAAGAGTGGGTGCTGGTAGGCTGGATCTAGGCAATTGCATCCCTACTGGTCATGATTAACACCTTGCATGTCACCAAAGACCAATTAATACAGGTCCAGTATGTCCCCGGTTGTGCACTCTGCTGAAATGCGGGGCTCCTGAAGAGCTTATTCTAAATTAGCAGCAATTTCAAATAGATGATGATGTTCTAGACAGTGCAGTTTGGTGATGATAGCATGGGTCATGATCGCAGTTTTTCTAGCTAGAAGCAGTCACAGTATTCTAGCAGATGCAAGTAACTTAATAAAACTGTTGCTGCTGTACCACAGGCTAATCAGGCTGGCATCTCTGAAGTTTGCTGATCGGTTGTTCATAAAGGCGTTTTATTTATTTGGATTTGCCTCTATTTGCTAACCACAGTTTCCTGATAAAAGCATTTAAAAATAATCCCTACAGTATTTATTAATTAAATAGAATTTTGAGGCATGTTTTAAGCAGTGGTTTGTCATTATGGCTGTCCCTGTCCCGTCCTGACTGGTTCTTTGTGCAGATTTCCTCTTGGATCTCCACAGTGCCTAGACAGTCACTCCATCTTGGTTTAGCTTCCAGAGTCTTTCCTGCAGTACATGGCCGCTTACCTGTTAGGTACTGGAGACAGGGTATTGGACCATGTGAGTATTTCTCTGCACTGATTCATTGATAAAGTCTGCATGTTTCTAAAGAAGAATGCAGTTAGGTCAGATAATACCAATCCTATTGAAGATAACAGCGATACTTATTTTGTTGTGGGTTTGTTTTCCTTTCTAGAGATAATTTTTTTGAAGTAAATGAGTGTAAGTTGTTTCTTTTACTGTTCCTAAAAAAGTGAAGTTATATTGCACTGATTTCCCTGTCAATAGCCACAGTAGATTCTTTCAAAAAATGAAAATATCTTTGATTTTAATGTAAAGTTTGTTGATAGCATTTTTAGAGGTGAAATCTGTGAATTTGTTTCCTGTAACTTAAATTTAACTTGCCATCAACTGTCAGCAAAATATCCCAGTGCAGCACATGTCCTTTTAGACAGACTGGTAGGCCAAATCTTCATTAAAACTGTACAGCTGTCTTTTAAGCTGTTCATATAGTTTTATTTTTCTGAGTTGATACTGAGTTCTGATTCCCAAATAATCTTCTATAAAATTTTGGACAGATTTGCCTTCCTGTCTTCAACATATCATGAGTAAGGTGCTAATTATTGAACCCTGAGGTGACAGGTTACAATCCTGCTTGTTTCTGGGATAATGAAAGTACTTGTCATGGGCTTTGGTTCCCTTATCTTCCATATCCTCACTTTTTCCAGGCTCAGATTAATCTTGAAACAGCCATATTTCCACCATCATATTTCATTTTACCATCACTTTTTGCTTTGCCTTCATGAAAACCTAAAATGTTCTCTCCATAAACTCACTTCTTTCTTTCTTTCTTTCTTAATAGGTTTAAGGCAAGTGCACAAGTTCTTGAAAGTATTTTCTTTTTCAAAAAATGTTTTATGTAATCGAGCTATTAGTGTCAAAAACTATTGACAGTTGGTTATCTTATTTCCCTGACACAGATATTATTAAAGCTTTAGGAAGAGATGGAGTTCTTTATTGGATCATCTTATAGAGCCTTAAAAATAAACAAGCCTTTGGCCTTTCTGCTCATCTCCATTTTGGCTGCTGTGGCATAGATACTAAATTATGAAAGCTTCGGCAAAGACTGAAGTTGTATTCAAACTCATTCTGGTTAAAATGCTTTATGAAACTGCTCATCCTAATGAGTTTATGATTAAAACAGGATTAACTGATGTTTTTAAATTCTGATGTGTGTTGAAACTACATGGTAATCCAAACTTTCACTTTTATTCTTTTATGACAGAACAGTTCTAATAATATTAGAGGGGCTTGCTGACACTGCAGAGAGATACTTAAATCCAAGCTGACATGAGTTTCATTACAAACCCTATTCATAGAAACATGTTTAGGTCTTACTGGGCAAGAACTTAATGCTGGACTAAACAGCCTTATAGTGTGCTCTTTGGTTGTGTGCTGAAAGACTACCACTGGGTTTTGCTATTGAATGTATTTTATACTTAAGGCTTCACGCAACCATCTGGTTACCTCCTTTTGCCCTATTTTTGTATTTATGACAACAGCTTTGAGGATTTTAATAATATGAGGGCACTACTAATATGTGGCATAGCTGGAGGAGAGACAGCGGCACACTCCTTTAATTTATATGCATTGTAAGACATGTCAGGCAACAGTAAATGATCTCATTTTTTCCACTGAAATAATCCTAGTAGGCATTCTTCATTTGCTTATATGTGCCTGCTTGTCAGAAGAATGAGTGTAGGAGGGAAGGCAAAAGTGGAGCGTGATTTCTTTACAGGCATATTTTATTACAAATATAAGCTTCATTAATTTGCACTTTAAATGAATAAGCTTCACCTAAGAGCTGCTGACCAAAATACTAAGCAAACAGCTTTGCTGGAAAATTTAATATTTTTTTTCTATGACAATTTAAAAATGCATTTAAATTGTATTTTTCTCTGTTTTTTTCATAATATATATTTTGTGATATTAGCTATTCTATATGTGCAAAGTAGAACTGCCTGTTTTTTGGGAGCACATTATTATGTGCATTGCAGAATCGCTACAGTTGCTATATTGTCACTCCCCTATGTTTGTTTTTAACTGAGGAACTGGTTTTTTTGATGTGGCTGAAGATGTGTTTCAAAGCCTCATGCTTATTTCATAGATGTTTGATGCTTTCTTAGAGGATTTCCGTTTCTGATCTGGCTTGCTTGGTGGTATGTGACGGGAGGAAATCACACTGTATGCTCAGCGTGAGGAAAGCATTAAGGGTTGCTGAAACTGGTAGCCTGATAACATCTAGGTGGCTGCAGCTGTGTCTCTCCAAGCTGCTGCCTGGCAGTGAGGCTGAGCATGCCTTGGCAGTAGGTGCATGCACAACCACACGTGTACAGGGCACACTGCCAGCCCCGCAGAGCAGGGCAGCCAGAAGCACTTGCCTGGGGTCTCGATGCTCTCTTGAGCTGGGCTGTCTTCCTAAAGAGTCTCTTGGGCATGTCTATTCAATGTCTTTTGTATTGTTAAGACAAACTGAATAAATACAATTCATACTACTTCATTTAGGGATAAATTCTTTCCCATGTCCTCCCCCGGATTATACAGGATGGTGAAGTTCACGAGGTAAGTAGCAAAAGGAGTTTGCAGAGAAAGCAATTACTGTGTCTGTACAGCTGTAGCTGTGGTTAAGGCAGAGGGAAAAATGGTGGCAGGACCACTAGAACCAGGAGAAGCAGATGTTGCACAGATATGGCATATACTCTCTCCTGAGGTATTCACATTTGTATGTTCCTTTTTTTCTTTCCCTTCTGCAGATATCTTACTACTATTTCTCTCTGTCCTCCAAATGATGCTTTTTAAATTTTTTTTTTTGGCCATCTGAATGGGGATCCAAGAACTTTTTTCATAAAGAAAATTGAGTAGGCAGAAGGGTATGAGCATTGTATGAATGAAAAAATGAACCTGAATGGACATTTGAGCTGTTGTACACCGGCTTGTAGGTGCCAAAGAGAAATGCATAAGGGAGAAATAGAACTGAGAATGAGCACCAGAGAGAAAATTAATCTCAAATGTGGATCAAAAGGTATGAGGAGTGGATTAAAATTGTCCCAAGACTGTAAAAGACTGTCTTGGACTATCAAGTGCCAGTGTGTGTAGGAGGCAGAGAGTCATACTTTTTCCAGAGAGAGACTGTTGTCTTGTGGACTGAGTCACAGATTTCCCCTGTCTCAAAATCTCTGTACCTTCAGAAGATGTTTGGGTGTTCTGGTTTTTTGGTTTTTTTTTTTTTTTTTTTTTTTTTTTTTTTTTTGTGGGAGGGAGAATGTGGGTTGAGGTTTATGAAACCACTTGTTTCTGCTTATTTGGAAGAGACTTTTGGGCAAAGGCGGTGAAGAGGCTTGTAGCTTGGCTATGTCAGCATGGTCTAAGCAAGAGCCAAGGAATGAATCAGAAACTCTTGGAGGAGGTGATGGGGTGAGAGAGAAGTGGGGTTGAGGCAGGAGTGTGTTACAGAAGAGATACTGATCTGTAATCCTGCACTTCAGAAGCATGTGATTCTGATTACTGTGGGAGGTGAATGGGAAGTCACCGAGGGATTTAAACAGGCATGTTTAATTTAAATGATAAAAAGAATAAAACACTTTTACTCAGCACTTCAGCTCTAAATATAACATCTATTCATTTCCTGCATATTGTTTCTTAAATGAGTGATTTAGGAGAGCGTGTGGGCTGTCAGAGCCATGCACAAGAAAGGTGCCAAAAACTAATTAAGGTAGAAAGTCCCAGTTACTCCAACAGACTGTGCAAGGTGCATCCTCTTATTTATCAAGGATAGGCTTAGAGAGAGGGTCAAAAGATGAGGTGCAAAAGCAAATGAATAAAAACATCCAATCACTAGAGCAAACAGGATTTTATAGATGTATTTGTAAAACTACTCCTTGTGTACCCACAGAAGAGAAACTTTTGAAGTGAGGTGGCTGAGACTATCAAAATGTTATGTTTTGTAGCTGGCTAGTCCTTGGAATTTCAGGTCATGTTTTAGTAAATCACCGCAATGTCATTAGTGATCCTGGGCATTATAGAGACTTCATAGAGACATTTTATCAAGGATTTGGTTTTTGTTAATGGCAGGTGAGATAAGTGAAGTTCAAATTTCTCATATGTTTCAGAATTGTATTTATGAGTTGTGCATAGCTACTAAAAACCTCCTGTAATTCTTAGAGTGGTCCAGAAATAACCATATCAAAGGCTTTTGAAAGTCAAGTTAGTTGTAGTCCCTCCTAAATTGTCACATGATGAGCAATATATAGATCAAAAATCCCTATGGAGGAAAGGAACAAATAGGAATAAATAGTTGGGTTCTGCTGTATCAAAGTGATTGTAATGTGTCACAGGCTTCCAAAGGACCCATTTCCTTTAGTTTTGGAAAGCAGGTAGCAAAATATGTAGGTGATGAACTGGTTTAAGTATTTTTTCAAGATCAGACAAAAATAGAAAATCTCACTGCTTTCTAGCTAAGCTAGATGTCAGGCTATCATGATCACAGACCAAAATTAATGTTGGAAAGTGTAAAGTAATGCACGGAGAGAAAAAACTTGAATTACTCCTACATATTGCTGTGTTTTACATTAACAACTTTTCCTAGTATAGAATAACATACTGAAGTCACCTTAGAAAAGCTGCTATTATAAAATAACGTCTTTAAAACCGAGCATAAAAAATGGCACAGCAGTATCGGTATGTCATTGTAGAAATCTGCATTATCACCTGGAACACTGTTGGATGGCCTTAAATATGACAGGAATAGCATGCTTTGGGGAAAGGCTTCCATTAAAGGCATGGAAAAGCTGTCATTTGGGAGAGGAAGGGAATTCAGGCCTTTTCTAGGTTGACTGTGAATTGACTAAAATACGACTCTTATTTTTCTTCCGGTGTCTATTTGTTTCAAAGACTCTACGTACACTTGTAAAGGGTAAAAGGGTGAGTTACTAATTTATGCTGAAAGATAACAAGCTTTTCTTTACAATACCTAAAGAGAAGCGCACAAAAACACGTATGTGCATCCATGGAGTTGTTAGTATGTTTAAGGTGAGTGCATAAATGAATAGAACATTGCTGCAAAATGCATGAGTGCAGCTGCCTACGATGCCCAAGGTGAGCAGTGCTGCTTTCTAGCTGTGCTGTTTGGTTTGAAAATAATTACCTGTGAACCCTGGAAACCTGGAACCTGTTACCATTAGATAGCATTGGCAAAGCAAAGATTAGATAGTGTTTCAAAGCAGGTATTTTCATCTCTTAAGGTTTACCTCCGTAGTTAGGTGAGACCATATGAGGTCCAGATCTGGGTTGAGTTGACTTGTTCTAATCGTCTCCATCCTAGGTTTCCTTTTCCCCTTTTCTTCAGAAGAGGGGAAGACAGGGGAAGGGATGGTGCTGGTGGAAGCAGAGCAGTGCTGTGAAGCTTCATTTCAGTAAATACTGGGTTTAACCACATGCTGGGAAAGGATGGAGGACATAACAGATTCTATCTCAAACCAGATGCCAAAATTGCTTCCAGTGTTATCCAGAGTGGAGGAGATCCTTAGCTGGTTGTAGCACAGCTAGACCAAATTGTTCTAACAAAGGCAAAAATGTTGCCATTTCCTTCTGTAGAAGGAAACTGAGATTTCTCTTTTTTCATGTGCAGTTGACTAGGGAGAAGTGTTGGGTTTTCTTTTTAGAAGGCCTGGATTTTACCTATTATATAAACATTCCTCTGGAAAACTGTGAAGTTCTAGACTAGCTTGGAAGATATTTTTAACTTTTCGTTTTATCCACCTGAGTTTGGGATTCCATTGAGCAGAATTACAGCAAGAAGCTCTAAGGTGTGGCCTAAAAGAATGTACAGACTTGAATAGACTTGAATAGACTTGAAATTCCAGAGAATTTAGACTTGAATAGACTTGAAATTCCAGAGAATTTGTGGCTGCCCCATCCCTGAAAGTGTTTAAGGCTGGGTTGGACGGGCCTGTGTGCAACTGGGTCTAATAGAAGGTGTCCCTGCCTATAGCAGGCGAGTTGGAACTAGGTGATCTTAAAGGTCCCTTTCAACCCAGGCCATTCTGTGATTTTTAAAAAAAAGGGAAAAAAAAAGGAAAAAAGCAAGAGTATCAGATATTATGACCATTGGGTAGATCAGAAGTAATTAGTACTGACATCACAAATTTTGTGATTCAAAAACCTGATGCCTTCATCTTGCCTTGCTCAGATGTGATTGCCCTTTAGCTAAACATTAATAATGGAGGTGTATAAACTGCCTTCTCAGACTAAAAGTTTGTATGACTTCTGAGTCTTTAAAATCATCATACTGCTAGGCAGTGCTAGAGATGCTTCTAGTCAGCTTGGATGAAAGCAGCTACTTTTGTCTGAGCTATGACTTTTACTGTAGGCATCCATGACCATCTTTATATGACCATAAAGCTACCTGTGGCAAAACCTGAAAAGTAGCCCGTGCCAACTTAAAGTGCAGAGGTCATTTGCTTAAATGAATGCATGTGTGCTCATCCACCTCCCTGTAAAATTCAAGGTGCTTATTATGAGTACATTAAGTCACTTAAAGAGACTCCATGGTTGACCTCTCTTACTTGCAGGTAGGCTCACGACATGCTGAAACATGTCAGATAAAAGCTACATAAAGGCTTCCTTGAAAATGTTTCTGTTTTCTTGATATTGGTTGTGCTTTAAATCATTAAATGTATGGACTAAATGTGCATCCGCAAAGAAAAATCAAATGGGAAGCTGTAGATGCTATTTACTTTGGGAATTTGGGCTCCACATACCTGAATTTTTAAAGCACAACATCTAGATTAAAGCATTTATGAAATTTGTCACTAAGCCTAATGCTTTTTTTTCGAGGAAATCCTCTGTGACATTTCTAGAATATAATTATGGTCTGTTGTAGGAAACTGAATGATAAGTAAAAGATTATCTTAATAAACTACAAAAACATAATTATGGTAAAAGCTTGAAGTAATCAAATGTGTTTTGAGTCCACTGAAGGACCATTTACTGCATATTAGATGTTAATCTTGACATAATTTTTGTATTGAAGACAAGCACCATGCACAGAAATAATTTCTACTTCATGCTATTTCTGTTGTCCTTAGTTCTTGGTTTTGTATTACTTTAAGACTTGGTAGTATATAGCTTCTGTACCAGAGAATGAAATAATAGAGCAAGCAAATGTTCACAATCTACTATCCCAGTTATGTTGCTGTTTGTTTCTTGCCCAGGTTTAGGATTTTGCAAATGGCCTTTCCAACCCTCTCTTTTAAATTGCCAGAAAATGCTCAGTTATATTAGCAGAACAAACCTTGTTTGTCACAAGTCAGTCTGTAATGTACAAAAACCCCCAGCAAACCAACAATTCCTTCCTTCCCCTCTCCCTGCCTCTTCAAAGGTTTTTTGTATACTCTAGGAAACAGCAAATTAACATTTTTAGTTTTTTGTCAACCCTTTCCATCTTCAGTTTTAGGCAGTCCTTTGAAAACGTCTCTATCGTAGCAATCTTTGGTACACCCGAAGTGACGGTGGGTGTCACTGGGGTGTGAGCTGAGGGTGCTGTGGTGCTGGAGGCTGAGTTGCTGCAGTTCAGTGCCTTGGCAGAAGCTCCCTGAAAGCTCCGAGCAGCAGCTGATGCAGTGATTCTTTATGTGGGTCAGCCCTAATAGGAAGAAAGCAGACCATGCAGTGTGAGTTATGTTATCCTGCCTACTTAATCTTTTCAGCTTCTTCTAATCCTTTTGCAGGGTAGCTCTGTATATGATTTGACTGCGTAGCACTCCTGGTGCTGTAATTAAAGAACAAATTGTCCAGTTCCTGAATGACACAATATCAGAAGTAGCTTTGTTCAGACTCAAGTTAGTCTTGTTTAAATTATGCTGTCCCTAAGAAAATATGATGGTGTTTTTATGCAGCTGTGTAATCTTCTAAACACTGAATTAATTGAAGTATGATGAAGGATTCTGAGCTTTCATTTTAGATTACTTACTATACACATACTTAAATTCAGTGGCCAGACTTGAAATCAAGAGCTTTGTTCCTATAAAATCAAAATGTCTACAATTTTTTTCACTGAAAGAAAAATCTAAAACTTTAACTAAAATTATTTTAGGTTTGTGATGTTTTACTCCAAGTGAGAGAAGGTTTCATTTCTATTGCCAGTATGTTTTAAGAGAAGAAAAGGATATGAAAGGCTAAGCTTCTGACTTAACAAAAATAACCATCAGACTAGGAAATCAATCTGTCTCTCTTGTGTGAAAGCTTATGCCAAAATACACTTTCATGCGGTGGTTAAGGCACTGTTCTGGTAGAGAAGATGTAGGAGAACCCTGAAGCCAAGGAAGACTGCATGGTTCTCCCCTGTAGACTAGATGGATATCACTCATTATAGTGTATTACTTAAATAAGTGACTCTTCTGTAATTTCATTTGCTTCATGAATCTTATTTCTGCATTTCAGCAACCACTAACTGCATCCCAAATCCCTCCCAAAACTTCCACAAGTACCCCTTTCAAAAAACCCCAAGAAAAGAACAGAAAACCCACCTCTGTACCTAATGTTTTTATTAATAATTAATATTAATAAAAGACTAATCTTCTAAGGTGCTGTCTCTTCAAAAGCTGCTTTTAGAGCAAATTGGTTACTTCCTATCAATTGCATGTCATTAACTGAAGTGGACTCTTAAGTACAGATTATGATGCAAGTTAAAAAGCAGATGTGTAAAACACTTACTTTTTCCTTATCCTCCATTTAAATCTGTCACACTGATTTCCAAGCTGGGAGCTGCTTAGTATTTTTTAGATCATGTCAATAATTTAAAATACTACATTTTCATGATTATTCAGCCATTTTCTACTGAAGTGGTGCTCTACCAATTTGCATCTAGTACAAGGGGAATGTGAAGGAATAGGACGCTTCTTGATCTAATTCCTTTCTGTGACACTATGAAACTGCCTCCTGCACCTGATTTTTATTTGTGTGGGGCTCATTAAGCTAAAGGAAAAATTAATACATCCATGTCTTTATTGTGCAATAGCCTTGAGGATGTTGAGATATCCAGAAGGTATACTTCATAAGCTGCATGACATCATGTTCTAAACTTGCAGCTCATGCACATCTTTAATTCCAGTGCAGCCTCTTATTTTTGTATTTTGACACTGGAACACCGTGCTTAACATGCATATGTTGTTCATACAGAAATTCAAGCAGGGCTGAATTTTCTAAAGTTGAAAGTTCCACATTTTATCCCACAGATGCCTTAAAATATTTGTGTCTATTTTAGTGGTTTTGTATGCATACTCCTAAATAGCATAATTTCAATGCTGTGCTGAATGATTTCACGAGAACTTAGATTACACTTCAGTTACAAACCACAGTTTTAATTATGGCACAGATGCATGTAGATGAGAATAAAAAAATAAGATCATTTGGGTTATATTTAACCACTATGTTAATTTCCTTCTTCCCCGTGCTATGATAATGTAAACAGCAAATGAAGGAGCTTAGTTTGCTGAAATGGTTATTTAAAACTTAAAAATAAATGTTAAACCTTAATCTATCCCCTCAAGATTTCTTTATTACAGGCATTAACATAACTACCGTTCCCTAAAATTTATTTCATTTTAATATTGTAATTGAAAATATGCAATATCTTATTTAGCAAGGATGTAACTTGCTCTTCTGTGAGCCTCTATGTTGTATTGTAGTGTTTGGATTCTCGTGCATCTGCTTTCTTTGATTAGTATCTTTCCTAATGTCTCAGATTTGTTTTCTTTCCTCTCCATGCAATAAAGTACGGAATTTTTCTATTTTAGACAGCACATTATTCAATTCTCTTGGCATACACTGCTCTGATTTTTATTGGCTTATTTGCTTGAAAAGTGCTTCAGTGTTCTGAGAAATTTTGCGTTTGTTTATGTTGTGGGATCTTGTTTCAAAACCTGCAAAATGGTCTGTCACTATTTTCCTATTGACATGATACTGATCTTAATATGATTCTGGTAGGTATCAATTTGAATTTGGACAAATACTCCAGCAGAAATTTTAAGACGATTACAAGAAATTTGAAAGCAGTTGAGAAGAAAATATTGTCTTAAGCGTCTTCATATGTCAGGTATAACAATATGGTCTGTCTAGGAGAACCTCACGGTACAAAAAGGAATGCAAAGAGGACAGCTTGGATGGATATAAAATTACTGGATCAAATTGACTTAAATTAACAGGCAGAAAACTTTAATAAATTTAAATTTTACTTTTTATTGAGCTTTTTTAAAAGCATGTTGAGAGGCCTGTTCCCTGAATTTTTAATATCTCCCAGGAATGGAGATTCTGCAGCTGGCTGGGACAACCTGTTCTGGGGCTTAACCAACTTCACTTAAAAAATACCCAACAAAACACAACACAAAACAGAAAAAGCAGCCTAACTTCTTTTTTTTCAGATCAGATTTTCCTATGTTCATACTTTTCCTTGTCCTATGGCTATGCATCTTCAAGAACAGTCTGGTTCGCTCTTCTCTACCCTCACATTAAGTAGCTGTGGACTGTAATAAGATCTCCCTTTTTTTCTTTTATGGCTGCATGAACTCAGTTTTCTTAGCTTTTCCTTGTAATATCACATGCTCCAGCCCTCTGATCATCCTGGTGGCTCCTTCCACTGGACTTCTTCCCCCATTCTCAACTAGCAGGTCAGCCACTAAAACCTTGTGTGTTCCAATCAAGGGGCTGTGCCTGTCAGGTCATCCAGCAGCCCTCAGGTGGGATGAACACCCTTGTCTGGTATGGAGGCACTCCAGGGCAGCTGCTCTGACCAGCTTCTTCTGGATAGTGCTTGAGGGGCATTTAATCATTGCCATGAAATTTACTGTTTTGAAGATACTTGGTACTACATAGTGTTATGTTTTGATTTAGTAGAGACATACTGCAATATGCTGAATTCACAACACAAGCATGACACAGCACTTGAAATATACATTTGGATCACTATGCCAAAGCGATTCCCATTACTGATCTACATCTGCCCACTGTCAGGATGGTGGGCATCTCCCATTCACCAGGAAGGAATATGTGGGCTAAAGCCCTCTCAAGCCTATGGCTCTCTTGAGAGCTCCTCCTGTTGCTTTTTTGGTTTTACACTTTTTGTGGGACCGAGCCGTGTCACATATATACTTCTCCCCCTGCTGGCCTGACTAGCTGGGGGAGACCTTACCTGCTAGTAATTATTTTACAAAAGGCTGTTTGCATAACCTGATGACTTACTGGTCCAGCCATATACTTAAAGGACAAGTCACCCTTCAGTCCCCTTTATGTGGAGATAAATTTGACTTTATGCCACTAGATGCTCATTCTTGTAATTCTTCCTCGAGTTCATCACCTGTGCCCATCTCCTCTGACCCTTCTTTCCTTGTAGAGGTTTGTTCATCACTCAGGCAGGCTGTATCTCTTTGGCACTGTTGTAAATGTATTCCTGGTGAGCTGGTGGGCCTGGAGAGGTGCCTGCCTGTTCCAGCTGCTCCTCACTTCCAAACTCAACACAGGTTTCAGTCATGTAAGGTGAATGTGTCCAGCTGCACAAAGATGTACAGAGTCATAAAAAACAAAAAAACAGGAGGGAGAAAAGCTTCAGGTATCATTAGTACCCTCAGCCCCTGACATACTCCTGGTGGGTACCTGCAGGGCTACGAGAGAGGGCAGCAGCCTCATTTACAGATTGATGATCTAGTTGAGTTGTGAAGGGCTTGAATCTACTCCAATGAAAACATGGACCCAAGTTCCAGGCCTTAAGTAGATTCCTCCTGACTATGCAGGTGACATTGCAGGTGGATTTTAAAACAAATACTTGAACCTGGTCACAGTCATTTTTTTCTCAGTGGGGTTGGAAAGATGTATTTGGCATGATGGGTGCACAGAGCTTTGGGAATAGGCATGTCACTACAGGGAGAACCAAAAGGAAATAACCAGGGAAGAGTCTTCACAGGCTCGTAAGGGTTAAAGCGTTTGCTCTAGGAAATCTAACAGTCATTCTGAGATTCATCACCACAATTTTGACACAAAGAAAGAGAATACCTAATTTCTTATTGCCATCGGTAGTAATAATCTGTTCAGTTTTCTTTGATTATAAAAAATAACCATGTTGAGAATATATTTTCATAGAACATATTTTCAAGAAATCGGAGATTTTTTTTCACCTCTGCATTTCTTGCAGTACAAAGCAGTATGCGCATTACAGTATTTTTGATCTTTAAAGGAAAGTTATGATACCCTCTACTGGCTATTTTTGGAACCGATCTGAGCTATAACTGACCAGTTTAGAGTCAGTAGCAGTTAAACTTAATCTATACTGCAGTTTTAATGTAGTCCTTTTTTTTTTTTCCTTTTCTTTTTTTTCCTGATGGATTTGTGAGGAGTTTCGGTTGTTTTGGTATTTTTTCCCTCTTTAGTTGTCCCTGGCTTCAGCAGAGTAAATCTGACTGTGATGGAACTGTATTTTTGAATGCAGGTTGTTATGGCTTTCAGACCAACACTTCTATAGGTACAAATGAAAATAGCTAGATGTTATCACAGCTCTTGTTGCCTAGTAACCAAAGCCCAATGTGTAATTCAACCAGATAAATTTGATGCACTTTGCTTCTCTTTTCCTTTTTAGCAGCAGAAGGTAAAATACATTTAGACTTGAATGTTTTGTTTCCTGATAAATAAAAGGTATTGAAATCTCTATTGAAATATAATTTCCCATAATGAAGAGTAATCTGGTCCTTGTAACATTCCTTTACTGTTCATATAAGTATGTCAGGGTAACTGTGATTACAAGTATTAAATTATTTTCTCCATACCATTCTTAAATTTCACATTTCCATTTTGTATTCTGATTTGATGATGGTTTTACAAATTTTTCTACTGGATCCATTTATGCAGTCAAGGATTGTTCTCAGAATTATTTGCTCAACTATACTGATAATGTGCCTAAAATTATCCAGGACTGTCCTTGAATTAGTTACTGAATTTGTGATCAGGTATGAAATGTTTGCTTCATTGGGGCAAGCTGTGTAAATAAATACTCATAGTAGATTTCTGGCATTGATTTTTGCTCTGTAAGTTAATGTTTATATCTTATCATAGAATTAACTATCAAATGAATTTATCTATTCACTATTATAACTAATCATACTGTGTTCTGGTAATATAAATTGTATTAGTGATATTATCTTAAAAATTACATAAACATATGCTAAAATAAAACTGTTTCACTGTACTCTTTCACCCTTGTAATTAATAACCTTTAAGATTACTAAAGTTGTTTGGAATTGTGACACACTGACTTTTATGCTTATTACATCTTTTCCACTTACTTTGTTAGACTTACTAAATATTTTGAAGAATTATCTAAGATTTAAACTAATTTTTAAGTATTTTGCTTAGCAATAGACTGTGTATCTGAGTGCAATCACGTTTGTGACTTTTCTTTATTTCTCTTTCATTAACAGTTAATATTCAAACCAAACTCTTGTTAAATGTGTGATCCTTTATTTTTCCTGTCTATATTGATTGCCAGACAATCTTGAATTATTATTCTTCCAAGATGGTCACAGACTTCTGGGGAAGTCTGAATTCTGTCCTTACTGGAATCTCTTGCATAAAGATGCTAATTTTTGATGGTAACAAAAAAATGGTACAGTGTCCAGTTCTTGCATGCAAATAAGATTTACATATTCTATCATGGTCTAGAAAACGTTAATTTAAAAATATCCAACACTGAAGGCTTGAAAATGAGATGTAATTGTGAAATGCAAGAAGGGAACTTGTGAATGAATATTCGGAAGAGTTTAAATAAAGCGCAAGTTACAGTTTGTGGAGCGAGTTCCCCAGTGAACACAATGGTAGAGATGTTGCTTGTTATTCTAAATGCTATCTGTAGGGAGGTAAAATCATGCTTATGCCGAGCTTTAACTTCTCCAGTTACATAATGCTGAAATCTTCCTCTTTGTTTTGATCTTGTTTTTTTAATGGTTTATTTTGCTTTCTTAATATTGACAATACTCTTGTATAACATCAGAATTAAATTGGGACATTAACCAGCTCTGGCTTCTCCTTTCAGGTACTGCTCCCAGCAGCTGGTCTCTTGCAACTGCAGGATGTGAAGAGGACTTGCTGTGAATTTTTGGAATCTCAGCTTCATCCTATCAACTGCCTGGGGATTCGTGCTTTTGCTGACATGCATGCATGCACAGATCTCTTGAGCAAGGCCAACACATATGCAGGCAAGTTATCATTAGTGGAGCACACAGCTTGATATGTGACAGTGTGGGTGGGTTCCAGAGGAACCTGAGTTTTCTCCAGGGTACTGCAGACATGTATCTCCTGATAAAAACTGCATTTGATCTGAATGCCTTCAAGAGAAATAAAATGTGCTGGCTGGCCCATAGTTATTTTTAAGCTGAATGGGGCAGCATCTTCACAGACTATTCCGACTCTGCAGGGTCCGAGACATTTCCAATCCAGAAAGAAGCTAGCTTAAAATGTTTAAAATCTTGCACTGTCGCTTAGGGGAGGAAATTGGGAAAGAAGAATTAAAATTCTGACAACTACCATAAGTCAAAGTGTGTAGGAATTACATGGGGAAAGCAATAAGAAAAAGGCGTAGGGGTAGAGGTTGGGAAGAGGGGTAGCCCCTGCACTGCACTAGTGAAGAAGGAAGAAATGTAATGTTGGGTATTATGTAATCAACTTATCTTCTGAAAATCCTGCTCATGTAGCCAAAGACCTGAAATTTCTTAGTATAAAGGGTACCTATAGTTTCATCCACTTGAGTCTTGTATTTCATCTCTCTCTCCAGCTCTCCTGTTTTCATGCTTGGTACTAACCTTATCATTCCTCTGTAATAAAACCACCTTCCATTTCTTACATTTCCCCCCAAAAGCTTGCAGTATTATCGTCATATTCTTGGAGTACTGCTGGCCTGTATGACAAGCTGCCAGCTCAACTCCTGCTGGGTATTTGCTGTGTCTGTGGAATTTAAAGCAATGCACAGTTTGTTCTTACTCTTGAGATAAATATGTTGTGTATAGTCAGGTCCACTCTCTGCTCTGCCTTCCTCTTCCTAGCACTGTCAGGCTTAGATCAAGAGCAAGAAAAAGAGAATTAAAAATTAAATGTCCTGATAAGGCTGTAGAAAAAAATACATATGACTGCATTGCTTTTCATGACTTTCCTTAAATGTACAGTGACCAATTAGCATAATTAACAATTAGTACAGAGTTAAAATTGAATATTTTCCTGAAATAGAGCACTAAGTGCTTCAACTCAAGTCCAAATAATAGGCTTTTTATTGCCTTGAATAAATTTAGATCTCAGAAAGGCAAGGACTTTGATGAATGCTTTCAGTTGTCTTCATTCCTAGAAATGCTGATTTGTGGTATAGATTTATTTTAACTCACAGAAGATTATAATATTTCTGTCAAGAATGATTGATATATCAATTAAAAAAATTCAAAAGCTTTTCAGATTGTTTTTGAAAGTACTAGTTTTTGTAATGCCTACCTTATTCACAAAGTTGTGATGTGTACATGACTGAATGACTTTGTGATATTTCTATTTAGACTTCTATGCAGAAGGTTTTAATGAAATACTTTTGTCTTTGAGTAATGCATTATTAAATCTAAAAGCTATTACATTTTTTGAAATAGGAAGCAAGATATACATTTTTTAACTAGAGTTAATGTTCAGATATTTAATGTTTTAGGGAACACATTTCGATACTAAGGTTTACAGGCCTTAGTTACTTCTAAACTAAACCTGTAAACTACTTCAGTTACTTCTCAACACTCTTTGTTCTGTTTGGTAGTTGAAGCTAATATTTGTATCAAGTACTTTCTAGAAATAAAGATTCTAAGACCCTGGCAAGACCTTGAGTGCAGTATTGGTAAATGTGTTTTGAGAGCACAGGAATTGTGTCCACCTGTTAACCCTTCTTTCCTGGGTCATTTTGTTCAGGCATCCTTTGCTGTGCACAGAGAGTGTCTGCAAGCAGAACACAGACAAGTGAAAAGAGGAGTGAGGTTGGGACAGGCAAGATGCTAGGCTGAGCACCAGAATGCTCAGTACTCCTCATAAAAGGATCCATTTCTCCTTGGAATTGGCTCATCATCAGTCTTGCTGAATTTCTGTCTGCTGACTCCCTGATTTCATTTCATACAGTTCTGTACCTTTTCAGGTCAATGTTTTTGCTCTTGAATTTTCAGGCTGCTTACTGCCTTTATCTCAACCATCATAGCTTCTTTTTTTCCTCCTGTTCTTATCTCAAATGGCTCTTTGTACTTTGTCACAGGTTTCTTACAACTTAAAAAAAATTCTCAAAAATCTGAGCCAAAAATACAGGGCTGTGCCATTTCAGAGTTAAGCTTTGTATCACAGGCAGCTTAACTCCCAGAGCACACATTTTTGGATTAAGGCTCCAGAAATTAGAATGAGTACAGAAAAGGATTATTAGATTGAAAAAAGCAGTGAAAATATTTCCCTGCTAGAGAAAATGAAAAGTATTTTATTTTGTAACTTCTCCCAGTCTTTATTGTGTTACACTTGCTATTTTAGATTTAGAAAAAAGAGGAAGTAAGATAGTTCTGCTCATAGACAATGATAATGTAAAAACAAATGGATGCCAATGGATCAGAAGTTATTAAAAAAGTGAAACTCTAGAACTTCCTTCCAGTAGGAATGAAAATGCAACTTCCATTAAATTTGGAGCTTCATATTCCTGTGGTAGGTTGGTCCTTTGTAGCAGAGAGCAAGATTTCTAGGAGAGTCATTTATATGCACCTGTGATCTGACCTGTGGACAATTGATACTTGGAAAAGGTTACTTGGCATGAGCTTCTGTTGCAATTTAACTTGGAGATGCCACATATCCTCATGATGTTCCAGCAAGCAGTCCTGCTCTGGGTCTTGTTACACTGGCACAGTCAGAGACTGTGTACAGCTGAGGCCTCTCCTCCTTCTTTTGTGAGCATTCCAAGGAAGAGTATGTGGCATGAGCACTGCTAGTCTGTCCTCAGCTTTGGTCTGGGATATACCTTATGTAGTGTTGAAGGATGTTCACAAAACAATTTTTCCTCCATTATGTAGGTGTTGTAATGATACAACCTGAAGATAAATTGGTAAAGCCTTTTAATGAGGAGGGGTGTGCCATCTTGGACTAGAGAGACTCTAGCTCAGTGCTTATGCCCTTAAACATTTCTTAGTTTTATCCAAAGAATAATAATGTATTTCACCCACTGCATAGGGCAGTACAGGCATTGGGAGACCTGTGCCACTGGTGTCCTTTGAGGCATAGCACAGTGAACCTTTTTGGCTTTTAGCACTGTGCTGAGATGTTAAAAATTCTTTTGTTAGGGAACCCTAGCATGTTTTGTGATGCAGGGATTGCTGCATTGTATTTGGGATAACAGCATTCTTGATTCTGGTGCTCTTAGTCTAAAACTTGAGCCCTGGCAAGACTTGGAAGCGTGCATGTCTTCTGTGGACTGTTCTTGTGTGCATCCGTATGCCTGGCATGGAAAGGATGGAGTTGTCAGAATCATTCCTATGATTCTATTCTGAGTAACAACGTCTGTTGCTATGCTGCTGTTGCCTTGGCTGTTGTGAATTTCATGGTGTTCTAAAAAACAGTTATTTAAGTATAAAATTCTCAAATCAATTAAAAAATATGTGATTCTGCAGTTTTAGCTTCTGCTGATTCTCCAATTGGCAGAGCTTGTGTCTATCCCTCTGCAGCAAAGCTGGGGTTCCTGTTTGACCAGTGCCTTAAAATAGGCCAAGAGCAAAGGCCATTTGTCCCAAGCCAAAAAAATCTCAATGTGGCATTGTGAATTAATGTTTAAAGCATAGAATGTCCTGTGCAGGTTTCAGATATAGCTTTCCTTCCTATACAAATGAAAAATATAAAGTTAATGTCTCAATCTGTGTAGCCAGATTTGTGTGCCTTTTGGATAGAAGAGGTGTCAAGTGCTTTTTGCTGAATGTGCACGCATAGCTCCAGACTCAGAACAACACATACCAAAAAGTGGTACATTTACAGCTCCTGTTTTCTTTCTATGCCCTCCACACTGGCATTGTTTATTGTACTTCCAGACATTTTTCCTGTTGTTAAAGACTTCTTTTCATTTGTCACACCCTACTGGCACAGGGCAGACAAGGACACATCTTTAGCTATTCAGATAGAAACCGACTCAGTTGCAAAAATGTGAAAATCTGTTTTTCATATGCAATTGGAACAGATCTTTTAGACATGTCCTAATTTTTTTTTTTTTTTTTTAAGACAGAGTTTAGTCTTGATAATAAAGAAGTAGGACTTTACTTGCTTAAGAAGTGGGAATTTAGAAGCCAAGCCTCTGCAGGTCCTAAGCCAGCTTGTTTCCAGGCTGCCAGACTCTAGAGCCAGCTGGCTTCAATTTCTGGGTAAAGAGGCAAGAAATGGGACAGGATTCCAGTACAAATTTGTCAAAGTTTCATACTATGTGGAAGATTCTGATTTGGGAAAAAATAATTCTTTTGTTCTCTCATGGAAACTTCCATCTGGGTAGTTCTCTCTTTGCTTCTCTAAGAGATGTTCATAAAGAAAGATATATGTTCCATAATACAATAAATAAAAACCAAGATAATTTGAGATTTTACAGGGGACAGTTACATAAAATATTTAATCGTTTAAGCATAACATTCATCATGTTTGATGTTAATGTCTTCAGATTATTGAAGCTTTCAGGATGGGAGCAGTGGTATGAGATAATAAAAATCCTAACCCAGAAAGCAAAAAAATCCACACACCTCCAGTACTATTTTTTGATCATTATTGGGAAAAGAGGATCCAAGTGTGATTTCTTGAAATTTTAGTACTGAGTCACATTATTTCGAAGATGCTGATACCCTCCTTGCTAAAAGGATGCAAAAAGTTTGAATTTCATAAGTGTGATTTTTATGTATAATGAAGCCTTCTGTCTTCAACGCTTGAACCAGGTTGATTTAATAGATTTTTACATTTCCTTGTTCTTTTTCAGTTTTTAATTATATTAAATAATTCCTGTAGCTGTAATTGCAATTGGCTTCTGCCCAAATGTTATTTATCAGTCAGTTACAATGGTCTGCTAGACAACAAGGATCTGATTCTTACAAGACAAGTTATTTCATCTTACCTCTTTTTTTGATGACTAAAATTTATGTAGAAATCCCCTCTGTTGTCCGTAATTCATTCACCTGAGGATCTGTAGCTGCTGATTGAGTAGTTTGGTTTAGTGTTTCTCCTTTTTTCCCTCCTTCCCTTGACCATGTGCCATGTTTTATGCTTTAAGAGGCAGACATCCAGTAAAACAGTTCTTGTTCAAGCACTGGGGGTTTTTTTTAGTTCTTATGCCTAGCATGAAAACTAGAGACAGCCTCACATTCATTGTATTCCTTTGAAAATTCTCAACTTTCACCTCTCCTGGTTTAGAGGGTGGATCTCTTCCTACTTAATGCATGACATAAATTTAAACCAACTTTTAAAAAGCAAGGCTTTTGTATGCGAGTCTATAAAATCAACCAGGTATTTCTAATTTATTAAATATATCCTCTCGGATGTGATCCACTATTGCATTGTATTTCTCAAGGAAAGATTAAGAGTGCTTCAGAATCTCAGATTTGTTTGAGATTTGGATGCATCTTGCTTCCTCTTTCTTCTTGCTTCCAAACTCAGCTTCTCAGTACAGTCAGGCATACTGGTTTGTGACACTGTCCCCTAAAATTTGGAGTTTATTGTAAAAATAATGTATACAAATTATCTTTCTCAATTTCTATTTGCAAACAATAAAACTCATCAGATATTTAGCTTGAGAAACATTATACTTTTCTGAAAAGCAAACAAGAAGATTTGTAGAGTGGAAAAGTAATGGGGATGTTATAAAAATCAATAGTATTTCTTTTCATCCCTTCTTTCCCATTGCCTGTAGTACTGCAGAAAATAGTACCTGTCCATCATAAGAGAATGCTGCAGAATTAGAGGGACTTGTACTGATGATGATTGCATGTAAACCAGCTGTTTTCTTGTACCCTGCAAAGTTGAACTGAAAAATTAGACTTCGTGAGCTTAAGCATTCACCATTCTTTCAATTTTTTTAACAACCTAGACAACTTTCTTAAGTATGGAGTCTTAGTTACAGTAGTACTAATACAGGGATTGAAAAGGCTATAAAATGTTATTTGGTTTGAGTATGTTTGCTGGCCTCCTTTCATTTATTCTAATTTTAAGAGAATTTTTAAGTTCTTAGTAACAGTTTTCCCTTCTGACTTCTGTTAATAGCAGAAGAAGGGGAAAAATAATTTAACTGAATGGAATGACTTTTAAAGCAAAATAATGCCATAAAAAACAATTTTAAGGAAGGGAGGGAATGATTGAATGAGTGACAACTTGAATTTTTTTCAGTTTTATTTGAGGTTTAAAAAAAATGAGGAAAAACTATATACCTTCTGCATGTTATAGAGATTGCAATATGCAATATTTTGTGACCTTGGAGAAGCTCTGAGAGATGCAACAGGACTTGTTGTATTTTATTGTTGGTTGGTTCTAAAGAATCAACCATTGTTCATGTCAACAGCATACAGAGTATAAAGACTCTGGAGCCTTTTTTCTGTATTTTTGTGTACAAATTTAGCAAACTGAGACTTAGGTAATTCTTAAGGACAAGTACTGAGATGAAGCAAGCATCTGAAAATTGCTACAGTACTTTTAGTATAAAGTACTGTATATGCCTTAATATTTCAGTTAAAGAATCTTTAAATATGAAAGCTATTTGTGAGACCAAGCTTTAACTTAAAGAAGAGGTTTTAAGTCAATATATTGCTTCTAGATAGGGTAAAATAGCTTGCATATTGAATAATTTTCCTCTGTTTTCCCCTGCTGCTTTAATGCTTGTTATACATGTGGGGCCTGTTGCTCTATGTTAGCATATTTCTTTTCTTCCAAACAGAACAGCACTTTTCTGATGTGGTACTCAGTGAAGAATACCTCAATCTTGGTGTAGAGCAGGTGTGCAGTCTGATATCCAGTGACAAACTCACAATTGCCTCGGAGGAGAAGGTAAAACAATCTGTATCCCATTTTTCTTTTTATCCTTTCATGTGAAAGAGCAAGCTGGCTCCTACTGATCTTGTGCCCTTTTTCAGATATGTTCTGTGTTTCCTTAGCAAAATTAGGCAGGTATTGTGCTCAAGTTTAAAGGATGTTTCCCAAAAGTGTTGTCAGTCTGATGTTGACAACTAGTCTCAACTCTTAAAAATCCTACAACTATATTAAATCACATTACCTTATTTGGAAAAAAAAAACAAAACAAAAAACAAAAAACCAAAAACCAAAACTACATTAAATAGAAATTCCTTGTCACCTTCAAACAGAACAACCAGAACACATGCTCTGAGTCACATCCACAGGAGTTTGATTTACCAAGGGATAAATAATTCCTAGTTTGAAGAGAAATTGTATGCCATTTAGTAACTTTAACATCAGCAGTTCCACAAAGGTGTTAAAGCTCTGTGTGTATATGTGAGCTGTTTAACCTAACTGGACACATGTGGGTTGCACAGGAAATGACATGGCAGCTTGGTATTACCAAACCAGAGTTTAATGTATGTTGGCTCACCTTTAGCCTAGATGCCAATCTTTTAAAGTTATTTTTGAAACACTGTGCTCTTCAGTGAGCCCAGGGTGTCTCAGTAAACTTCTAATGCTTTTCAGGTTGTGGATGGATTAATTTTGAGATTTTTAAATTCACTTATGATCTATTTGAAATATGTTGGTTTTCTTTTTTCCAAGAAGTTTATAGTTATACACAAATTGTGTTCAAAAGCATGTTTGAATACTCATTTGTACAGTTAGGCAGTGTTTCATGTTTGAAACTTTGAATCTAAGAACTATCTGATTAAACAGCAACTATCAAAGCTATGTTGTTGATCCTGTAATGCCCTGAAGGTCTGGTTCTATCACTTAAATACATGTGATGCTGCTTTTGTGGAGTATAATTAAGGTTTTAATGCTCTAGTGAATGATGACCTGCTGTGCAATGGAGGCAAAACCAGGCTTGGGATCACTTGGGATCACTGCTAAGACTCAGTGATGATAAGTCATTTGAACTGTGATGTGGCAGGTCAGTTCTCCAAGAAAGGAAGAAAAGTATGAGCACGGTAATATTCCTGCTGCTGTGTTGTTTGTTTGCCTAGTTTTCAGTATCAGTGAAGTCACTGTGTGAATTTTGTCAATGTAGCACAGCTATCCTTGAAACACCAATAGAGAAGTAGATCTAAAAAGAGACCAGATAATGCTCCTTCATAATTTTATAGTTGATAAATATGGAAATAACGGGAGCTGTAACCACTGTCATCTGTTCTTACATTAGGAGTTTTAGTTTAAGGAAAATTCTTTTTGGAGGCACACTAATGTTTTTGTGCTTATGAACTTTTAAGTCAAGAACTAGATTTGTTTGTTCTCTGGAAGGTATTTGAAGCAGTGATAGCCTGGGTAAACCATGACAAAGATGTGAGGCAGGAGTTAATGGCACGTCTGATGGAGCATGTTCGGCTGCCTTTGCTTTCCCGGGAGTATTTAGTTCAGGTAAGCAAAAAGGAATATTAATTATTCTGCACGTGAATACTTCTGTTCATTATTTTAATGCCAGATAGATAACTTTAAATTTCAACAACAGTGTCATTAGTATATTAGTGATAGAAAAAGTAAACAAACAGCCACTACCACCTACTCATGTGCACATGCACCCACCAAGGTGAGAGATTGCCACATAGAGGATGACTTATGTAAGTAATTTATCTGTTTGGCTGACTGCATGTCATACCACACCAGGAATCTGAACAATGTAATTCGCTCAGATCAGGTTAGGTTTCATTTGTAATGCCACCTTTTGATAAAGGATTTGTTCTCATAAGTGAATTTTCAACTTCAGAATTACATCTGTTGTTTAAGCTGATTAGGAGTTAATGACAAAGGAAGCATTCTTTTACCTGGTTCAGATAAAATATTTTTTTTCAAATTTTATAAACTCATTTAGATATTTTGGTGTCAGGTCAAATATTTAAGATTGACAATATGAGTTCAGTATTAACATTGGTAAGTATGCATAAGTAGGTTGGTAGGTGTTTATTTTAAAAATTCTGGTTTTGTGATACGAATCTCCAATTTGTGTGGATTTTTTTGCGTGGGATTTGGGGGGTTTTTTGCTGCTGTGTTCTGTTGTGGTTTTTATTGTTGTGGGGTGGCTTATGAGTTTTTTCAATTAGTCTCTGCTTCTTCTGCCTTAAAATATTCTGCACTGTCTGTATTTTAAAAATGAAGAAATGTGCCCAATTGTAAGAAATGTGATTTAGCTTCCCAATCACTGTTTCTTCCCTTGCTAATTAACAATCAGCATATTTTAATTTTTCTTCTAGTGACTGCACATTTCCAACACAAATTTGTGTCCTACTGGTTAAATTACAGTCTTAACAAGTAGATTAATCTGCATTTGTGTGATAGCTTATAGATTTTAATACACTTTGGACTGTGATTTCTGCTTTACTTTCTTAACATGCTCAGACCTTGTTAAACTTCTATTAATAAACAGAGAGTTGAAGAGGAAATATTGGTTAAGAACAGCAGTGCTTGTAAAGATTACCTCATTGAAGCTATGAAGTATCACTTGCTACCAACTGAGCAACGGGCATTGATGAAAAGCACACGGACAAAACTGAGAACACCTGCCAGCCTTCCAAAAGTAAGGCCCTTGTTTTTCCAATATATACAATTTCAAACTGCACTTTAAAAACTTTCATGAGAGTATGACTATGTCTTGGGGTATTCCTGTAAAAAAATTGTACCAGAATTATTTATCATAAAAATGTAGCAAGTGATTACCTTTACGCTCCATGCTACTTATGATATAGATGTTTTAGCCTCCTACTTAAACAGAGAATCACTACTACCTGCCTTCCCAGAAAACATTTTTAAAAAAGTACTTCAGCTCTTTTGAGAACGATGCAATTATGGAGAAGTAAGCCTGTTAAAAACAAAACAAAACCAGAACCCAAAAAAACTCCAAAACAAAACAAAGAATGACTGAAGAGACTGTGTTGAGATTTTTAAAATTTAATCTTTTGTTCATTTTAGCAAAAAATAAAGATTAGATACTTTCTTCTTTACAATGAAGTAAAGAAGTTTTCTCGTAGTACTGTTGTGAAAATGGTAATAATGCAATGTTTGGTAATAATGGAGATGCAATTAAGCAGATTTAGTACATTTTTCTTAGAAGAACAAGATAAGGCTGTTACGTGATGGATGGTCACAGCTTCATTACACATCATAGATGGTGAATTCTCATACCTGAGATCACAGTAGGATGTGAAGATCCAGCAGGGTCTCTCTCTTCCATGGGAGCTTCACCAAGATTCTGATTGCTTTCTGCTTTTCTACCCTTGGTATTTCCTCCGGACAAAAACCCCTACAAATTACATTTGTTTATAGAAAACACTAACAATTAATTTGGCCTGGTTCACAAGACTCAAATTTCTATAGGAGAGCCATTTTTTAATTATTTTTTGTACAGAAGCTTGCTTTATTTTTAAACACTTTTTTGATCTTTCGGGTGCTCTCATATATGCAGATAACTAACAGTTATTATTATTATTATCATCTCCCTGTTAGTTGATGATGGTAGTTGGGGGTCAGGCTCCAAAGGCAATTCGCAGTGTTGAATGCTATGATTTTAAAGAAGAACGCTGGCATCAGGTAGCTGAATTGCCCTCCAGAAGATGTAGAGCAGGTAAGGATGCCTAATTTTTTTGTTGTGGTTGGTAATGCTTCAGAATTTAGGCATTGTATGTTCTCTGGAACAGTACTTGAGATGGTTATCTAAGAAGGGCTAAACTTCAACTTCACTGATTATTTGAATTACTTGCTAATCTTGAACAATACAACTTTGATCAAATGTGCTTAATTTGAGCTTCAGTTTGCAGTCTGTAGGATAAACTGCTTTATTGCCTCCCACAGAAACAAGGGATAAATAAATTTAAATATGAATGCATTGTAACAAATATTAATTTTGCCATTAAAATACCCCAATCTCATTAAATGATATAAAGAATGTGAAGAAGTGATAATTCACTATTGAAAACATGAACATGTGATCTTAAAGCAGCTGAGTGATTTAAGCAAGAAGAAATTCAGCAATAGTATTCAGGAATGTGCACTGTTAGCAAAAAGTGTTAAAAATTCTAGGGCTCAATCTGGATGAAATGTGGTTCTAGGGGACTGTCAAAAGCACGACAAGTGTAGTTGAATACTGTAGTTTGTGTCAATATCTGCATACCTAGGACAGGACAGTCACAGTTACAGAATACAGTTAATTGGCAGAGAGGCTGAAACACTCATCTTTCCTCCCCTGTCCCTGCTCTAGGAATGGTGTACATGGGAGGCATGGTTTATGCTGTTGGTGGTTTCAATGGCTCTTTGAGAGTTCGTACAGTAGATTCCTATGATCCAGTGAAGGACCAGTGGACAAGTGTTGCCAACATGCAAGACAGGAGAAGCACACTGGGAGCAGCTGTATTAAATGGCCTTCTTTATGCTGTGGGAGGATTTGATGGGAGTACAGGTATGTTTGCCTGAGACACTTCTGAACATCTTTGACTACTCTGCAGGGTAGTCTGAGGGTAGCCTGGCATCTTACAGTGTGGAATGTGCTTAAGTGGTCACATCCCCCTACCAGAACAATGGACTGTTTGCTCCTAATAGTTCAGAGTTAAAGACTAGTGAACTTTTGGCAAGTTTGTTTCCAGTATTTCTTCTATAGTCAGAGTCCTTAACTTGTGGAAGATATGAGAGAAAAATTATCTGATCTGGTTTGTCCTGTTTGCACAGGAAATTGATTTCTGCATTTTCATGTAGTGTAAATAAGATTATAAACAGCTTTTTCTGACCTGTGAGAAAGCTTTAGACATACACTGTTCATTCCCTATTTAGATGCATTAAACAATTAGTGCAGATGTGATCTTTGTCCTGAATAACTATTATAGAAGCATATGGAGGAGAAAGCATGTGTCTTAATTAAAAAGAAAATAAATAATCCACGGAAGAAGTTTTCAAAGCTCCACAGAAGTTTTCAGTAATTTGCCCATTTTCAGACTTAAAGTTGGGTTGACTGTAATTGCCTGTCTAAAGAACAAAAGGTTGTGCTTTTTGTTCAGTATTTAACAATCTTTAAAATGAAATAATTTGAGTTTTCAGATAAGAAGAGTCTCCTGAAAGCTAGTATGTTGCACCTAGATTTATAGAGAAAATGTTATATTGTCTTCATAGGTTTGTCATCAGTCGAAGTTTACAACTTAAAGACTAACGAGTGGTTTCATGTAGCTCCAATGAACACAAGAAGAAGCAGTGTTGGTGTAGGTGTTGTTGGAGGTAAGCTGACAAATGATATTAAAAAGAACAGAGGGAAATGCAATCATTTACCCTACTGGTTTTTCCTACTTCTGAAAACATACTTCAGATTTATGTTTTTGCTCAACCTTGTAATTCAAATGATATGAACAATATGTAATCATTCTGCTTGGGTTTGACCAGTTTTTAGCATAGTAGTTTTAAATTTTCTTTCAGTGCTTCGGCTGTGCCTGAGGCAGCTGAAGAAAACTTTGCTAAGCTCTAGGTTACGTATGTCAGCAAAGTCAGAGAGCTGACGTGATGACCTTATCATTTGGTCTTTAGTGATGCAGCACTGCTTTATTGTCAGTTCTGTTATCTGTGGCTGACCTTGCTGGCTGCACACTGGGGACAATCCCAAGGGCAGTGCCAGGAAAATGCTGACTTTTCAGTCAGCTTGGTGGTGAATAGCCTGGATGTCACTTGCACAATGGAGACCTGGCCTGGCTCTTGGATCTTAAAACAGTTTTAGGGGTGGGTGTGTGCTTTAACTGCATAGGAACCACTGCTGTTTCTAATCTGAAAATGCAGAATGAACGAGTGATTTTCAACTAAATTTCTGATATTCCTAGGAAGCCTATTTGTGAGCTTCCAGTATCAAACATACTTGAAATAGCTTGCTTTTGAGCAATGCCTAATTAAAAACCTTACCTTTGTATTTTGGCTAGGCAATTTAAAATCTTTTTACTTGCATTGTTGTTGATAGGTACTGGGTGCCTTTTACATTCTCAAAACTACAAGATTGTGGTAACCTAAACTGTTTACAGTATAGAATCTCAGTAAGTGACTGACTGGTGCTGATTAGTAGCTAATTGGAGAGCAATGCTTTCCTCTTTGCTGGTGTGGCAGTCCCTGCATGCACTTAAGCAGCTGGCAGGCTCCTTTGGTTCCCCCAGGGAAGCTGTATGCTGTTGGTGGCTATGACGGAGCGTCACGGCAGTGCCTTAGTTCAGTAGAATGCTACGATGCCAATTCCAACGAGTGGAGCTATGTCGCAGAAATGAGCACCAGGCGGAGCGGAGCAGGTGAGTGGACAAGGATCAGCTGTCCGTGCAAAGATGAGAATTTGTGGGTTTAAAATGTATCTAAAAACATGAAAGGTAAGCTAAAGTCTGAATCTAATGGAATGTGCTAGTCCTAGATGGCTGATACACAGCAGGTTATAAAAACAAAACTGTTCCACTGAGTAAGATTCAGTCTGTTAAGAGTAAATATCCCTTGTTGTTTTTTCATACTTTCATATTCCTCCTCTTCCCACAACTTCTAATGGTTTTTAACATACTGACTAATACTCATGGATTGTAATAATCACTATCACCTCAATTCTTAAGTATCAAAATCTATACAGCAAGCATGAAAAAATGTCTTTTCTACAGGGATCTCTTTGCCAGTTAGGGCTGATTATTCTAACAGCATTTTCAGGTTGACTTTACGTGTGAATTGTGACTAGGTTTCCACCTCTTTGGAGGACTTGTTCTGCATTCCGATTCACTGCAGGAAATTTTGTCCTTGTTCATTCCTAAGTTTGTATAACTGGTTTCATCCTATTACTTCCACTTATGTACCCTTTATTTCACCTTCAGTAATTCTTTTCATCACCTGGTGTTTGCATCCTCTGTACATGTACAGCCTACTACATGTTATCCTTCCTTATCATTTAGCCAAGGAATATCAATTTATTTCTATATAATCTTAAAAATCCCTTTTTTTTTTCTTGTGGATTTCTTTTTTCCTTCTTGCAATTCTGAGTGTGTATATTTCTCTTTAAAGACATCTTTAAAAGTGCCTATGGTATTCCACTTTTGTTTAATGAAATGATGCTTCCACAGCTCCAAATTGACTTTAGCATTTTCATTATCTATTAATATTATGGACTTGAATCTCATTTGCTGTTCACTGTCCTCTATTTGTCTTTTGGTATTTCAGGTTTTTTCAACTCGCAGAAGTTGTTTTATTTCTCTAGATGCGTTCCCATGGACTTTTTCAAGTCAAATTCCATGATATTATTTTCTACATTTATTTTTTAGTAGTTAAGTAACTTTTTTTGCTAAGTACTTAATGTGGTGGTTTTTAGCAACACCCTTCAAGTATCTACTGGTGATTGCAATAATGCGCTTCATAATGGGAAGAGATATTGCTACAAATAAATCTGAATGGACTTCTAGTATGCTCAGTATATGATTAATAATTACCCTAACTTCTCATCTTACCTTCCATTATTCTTTGTTAACTCTGAACAGTTTTTACCCATGTAATAAATTAAGTTCAAATAATTTCAAAAGAAATCTATCAAAGTACTAAATTCATTACTAAAATTGATAGTCTGTGATACTTCCATCGTATCCTTACAAGATCAGCAAGCTGATAACTCTTATTACTAGAAGTCACATTTCAATTGTATTTCTATACTAAAACTTTTATATTAATGAAGGAAATATTATACACTAAACCTCAAGAAAACACAGTTGCCTTGTGAAACTTCTAGTAACTCAGTCTGTGCTTCTTGGAATTAAATTCTGGATTAAAAACTGGACAGAGTTGCAGTAAGGGTACTGGAAAATATTCCTGTCTAATACTGGCAAGTTTGGAGGAAATTATTTATATAAAATGGGCAAGTTACAGGAATAATTTTAAAGACAAATAGTGTTGGTGGGTTGTGACAAACTTTCATTTTGCAGTCTGCCTGCACACACATTTTGTTTCAGCATTTGGGGTTTATTTTTTGATACTCTGTTTTTGCAAACTGTTGTTATGCATGTAGCCTATTTATATAGTAGATGTTTTCAGATTTTTTTTTAATGTTGAATTTCTTCTACAACTCTGAAATTTAGTTCCTTAAATATACTAACTACTAGGATCTTCCTGCCCCTCTCCTCTCTTGCCTTGTCCCTGTGTTTGCTTATTCAACTCTCTTCTGCCTTGAACCTGGTCCACTGATAAAAAAAATGGAGAGGAAAACTAAATGTAGACAGTTATTCCAGTTTCATATAATTGAGTAAAATAATGAACATTCTTCTGTGCCACTCTGTTAAATACGTGAAAAATTATATTTTTGCATGGCAGAGGATGCTAATGTGAAAATCGTGACTGTTGATTGAGCTTGGCTGTAGAGGCCAAATAGCCAAACCCACCAGAACTGTTTCAACTGGCAATCAGTCCTGGTGGTGTTGTGGGGGCTAACTAAAGAAAATTTTGTTCCTGTATTCAACTTTTGGATGTCTGGTCATCTCAAAGAACTTAAGCTCATCTCTTCTGTTCCTACTGCTTCAGCTTCACTCAAAAGCAACTTTTCAGAGGTTAACCCTCAGTTACTCTTCTTTAGTACCCACTGCTTCTCAGTTGATCAATACGGGGACAGATCTGTTTCCAGCAACATATTGGGAGGAGGAACTTCAGATCCAGATATAGGCCATTTGGGAGGGCTGAGAGATATAAGACAGGGTCCTGAAAAATGGGCAGGAAAGAAAAATAACAAAGAAAGGAGAACTCAGAAGACGCCAACAAGAGGATACAGACGGAAGGAGCAAGAAATAAGGTAGGACCTGGAAACTGGGTGTGGGATTAAGGGAAAATGAAGCACCATGGAGGAACGGAGAACATTATTAAAAATAAGGAGCTATGAAAGAAAAAAGTGGCAATGGGGCAGAGGGAAAGCTCTACGCACTGAATAGGAAGGCCAGTAACTCTATTGAAGGCATGGCGGGGGGGGATTTATGTCACATCCCATATTTAAACTGAAAATATTAGCCCTCCTCCTAGCTCTGTAATGTTTAATTCTGCAAAAGATGAATGTTTTACTACCCTGTATAATAAAGTGTGGTCAGAGTGGGAGAAGGAAAAGTTGTCATACTATACTGTGGCATGATAGCTAGAAATAATAGCAATAAAAGAGGAATTAAATTAACTGGGAAGGATATGGGGAAATGCTAGTAGTGAGTATCACTGATAAAGCACTAAATAGCATGATTTATAAGTGTCCTATCAAGAAGCTATTTTTCAGATTTACAGTACCAATTAGCTTCCGTATTTCCTTTCTCCTGTCTTTAATTATTAAAATCAATCTCTTTAATAAGAAAATTTAGTCATTTCAGCAGGAGTTGTTTGTCTTCACATATAGAAATGGCTCTTAATTACAAAATTAGTGATATGTTTTTAAAGATATTTCACCTCATTATTAAGGTCTTGGGGTTCTCTTATTTTTTTCCCTTTTTTTCCTCCTTTTTTTTCCTACCTCCAGTTTTTTTTTTTTCTTTGAGGGACTTACCTGATTTTTTGCATTCATATTTGTTGTTTCCCTTTAAAAAGATTTTAGGTGGTTCCATGGAATACTTTATGAGCTATATTTGCAAATCTGTATCTCTGCTTTGAGTTTCATAGTCTTAAATGTGGCATTTATTAGATTTCCCAGTATACTTTCATAGAAGTGCTTTTTTAGTTGTCTTTATGGTCCATCACTCAGAAGTTTTAATGCAAAAAAACCTCCTATGTTTCTGAAATTTATTATGTTTTGGTTCTAATGCGTTATAAAAGGAGTAATAAATAAACAGGCCTTTCTTTCTGCTTCCCCCATTTCCATCTTTTCAATATGTGCAGCCCGAATAGCAAGTAGATAGATCTAGCTTTACTCACGCCTTCATTCCAAGCTCACAGATTGATAAACTTTTGTTGTAAAGTAAAGGAGACCTTAGGATTAAAGGACACCCTTTAATATCCTTTTGGATATTTTGATAACTGAAGCTTGGTTCAAAGACGCTTGGTGTTCTTCAAACCCCAGAGAAGGTACTCACTGCTAACTGTTTAGTTCTGTTCCATCTGTTTACAAGGTATTCCAACACTTCAGTGGAAACATCCCTATTGTATAATGTCTATCCATTCAGCTTTTATCCTCTGTACTGCGCAGCTTTTACTTTCTAAAAGTTCACTTACACTTTATCATCTTGTCAGATTTCTGTTATGCTGGCTGAGCACATTGTCTCATTTACTGTCACTTCTAATTAGTCCTAAATTTCAACAAGCCTCATTTTCCTGCACGTCATTTTTCGTCCAAAATTTTCTAAATCTTCTGTTGCAGAACAGCTCTGGTCTTTGTATGCTGCAATATGGTAGATGGGCAAGCAAGGCATTTTATCAGTGTCTTGCTGTAGTTACTGTCTCTCTGCTTTAATGCATCCTGAGCCAAATGTTTTCTGAAATCGTTTCCAACATTGACTTAATGAAGGATTTATGTTAGCTGACATATTTGTTGTTTCTCCTTCGTATCGTTCAAATAATTCTCTGGTTAATTCTGCGTATTTTCATATGTTTGCAGGTGTTGGTGTGTTAAACAATTTATTGTATGCAGTAGGTGGTCATGATGGTCCTTTGGTAAGAAAAAGTGTTGAAGTGTTTGACCCCATTGCCAGTACCTGGAAGCAGGTTGCAGACATGAACATGTGCAGAAGGAATGCAGGTATGTGCAACAATGACTAAAATTGTACCAATGTCAGTTGTCAATGGCATGTACCTGGGCTTCTGCTGCTTTCATAAAAAAAAAAAAAAACAAAAAAAACCCACGATTTTGGGGGGATGTGGAAGTCAATTACTAATTTTCATTGTGGTTTTCTGCCCTTTTTCAGGTGTTTGTGCTGTAAATGGTCTCTTGTATGTGGTTGGAGGAGATGATGGTTCCTGTAATTTATCAACAGTGGAGTATTATAATCCAACAACTGATAAATGGACAGTTGTGTCATCTTGTATGAGTACAGGAAGGAGCTATGCAGGTAAGGCATAAAAATATTTTTAACACACTTTTTAAATTATAACATTTGACAAAGCATCCAAACAGAGTTTTGTCTAAGCTAAAATCTAAGATAATAAAATGGGTAGGAAGAAATTGATGGTACATTTTGAATGATGACTTCAAATCAAATTACTCACTACAAGAAAAAAAAAAAGGATTAAAGTGTACTCAAGAAGGATTTAGCACATAAGTGGTGAGTCAGAAAGATGATTCTGGTATGACCAGTTGTTTTAACAAGAAATATGTGTCTCAATCTAAGGGCTCCAATTCCAAAGTTATTTGGGATTTGATATTTAGAAAATGAGCTGTTTCAGGAATATTTTCCTTCAATAACTGCAGTTTTTCAAATGAGTTATTTAAATTAATGTTAAGGATATATTTCACTGATAGCAAAATTTAACTTGATTAGTCACAGAAACTTTCAGATCTTGGCACTGATTCAGACAGCTTTGTGTCAAAGAGAAATTAGGGAAAAATATGTACATTGTTGCTGGTGTACAGTTAAATGTTCTTTGAAATGTATCATATTAATTTTTTTTTAATAAACAATACTGCCTAAAGATTTTTCCCTTTTTCTTCCCCTCCCTCTAGGTGTTACAGTTATTGACAAACCATTATGATCAGTAAAGGGATTTTCAACTTGATTATGCACTAGAAGCAGTCTTCAACAAGTGTATTTGAAGTGACTGAGTATCTAAGCACTTCTCTACTTGTAGCTGCACCTTGAGTCACAGTGGAAGATGTGACTGTCTACAATTGCAGATGACAGATGATGAAGATTCCTCTAGGTAGAAGCAATTTGTAGGATTATTCTGCAGTTGAGCAGAAGCTGATTGAACTTTTGAAGTCTGGTGGACCATTTTTTTTATTGCAAGGTCTTCAGAGAAAACCCAACACTTTCATAAGGACCGGCTTCTGTCAGTCATGACTGAGAAACGGATTGTGAGTGAAGAATGGTGTGTATTCTGGTGAAAGTAAATTTTTGTCTTATTTTTTCCAGAGACTAATAAATATATTTAAGGAAATGAACTGTCAGTCTTCATTGTAGGTACTGAATCCCACCTCAGTAATTCAAACTGGCATGGGGTACATTTGTTTCCTTTTATAAAACTTTTGTTACATAACTATACTACGTGCGTATGTTTGTGTGAGCATAAGTTGCTCTCTACTGAAACTCTTCAAAACCTGATTTTACTATTTATAATTTGGCACAGTACTTTGAATATGTCAGTACTATGTTGTAAAACAGAGATGTATTTTTTGATATGTAACAATGCTTAGCACTAATTCCCGCTGAAGGAGATCAGAGACGGTTTAACACTTCTTGAGCAGGTGTAATTTCAGTATCTTTTTAATAAAAATGTTGTCTGTACTTACAGGGTTTTTTTTTTTTCCTGTTCAATTTTGGTCACGTTTAGATGTTAATTCTTTTTTACCTTTTTATCCAAAAGGTGATTTGGCATGAAAATAACAGAAAATTTATAGTGAATGTATGCAATTGCGTTGAACTTGCATGGTACAAAGGCCTATTTATGCGTGTAATCTCAGCTTCTATTAGCCAATATCTGAATACACTGTATATGGCCATGCTTATAAAGCAGCACATTTTTATTTGTTCTTGGATGGCCTCCTTTTAACATGACCAAAGTTACTGTCATATTTGAGACATTTTCTTCAAATAAAAGTTTGTACATTGTTTCCTAATGCCAACAGGTCGCATAAAACTTGTGTTTCTCAATACAAGTCTCAAACCAAATGATCAGTGAAATAAACGGGGGGCGGGGGGCTGGGGGAAGGAGCGGGGGGAAGCTGGTGTTCTAAAGGGCTGCATGCCAACGAAGGAGAATTACTGAGGATTAGGAGCCGGTCAGTGAACATCACTGTTTGCGGCAGGTCAGGTTCGGAAAGCTGCGGTGTCCATCAGTGCAGGAGTGGCCACCACTGGCTTCCCGCGAAAGCGACCGCGCTGTGACACCGGGGACAGGGCTGGAGCCACGTAGGCGCCCGATTCCATGTGGGGCGAGGCAGCGCTGTGAACGGGAACCTTCTATCTGAATTGCGCCCTTTCACCCGCATGACACCAGCCCGGGAATGCGGCTGGGCACCGCGGCTGCCATGGCGACAGCGCCGCCTGTGCACTTCCATCTCTTCATTAACGCGGGAGCAGGGAGCGGGCGCAGGCACCCGCAGGGCTGACACCGCGTCCCCCCGCAGCCGCGGGCGAGCGGCGGCGGGAGGCGGCGACGGCGATCCCGATCCCCATCCCGGCCCCGGCACGGAGCCGCTCCCGGAGCCGCTGCCGCGCCCGGGCGGGCCCCGCCCCATGGCGTCGTGCGCGTCACCCGCTGTCCTCCCTCCCCATTGGCCGCGGGCCGGGGTCTCACTATCCTCACTCCACCCCTCCAGCCAATGGCCGCGCGGGAACCTCCGCCGCGGCGCCGCCCCCCGCCCGCCTGACCCTGCGCCGCTGCAGCCCGCCGGCCAATGGGGCAGCGCCGGGCGGGGCGGCGGCGGCGGCCAATGGGCGGCGCGCGGTGGCGCGGGCGGCCCGGCGGGTGTTGTTGCGCGCACGGAGCCGCCACCGCCACCGCCGCCGCCGCCGCTGCTGCTGCTGCTGCTGCTGCTGCTGCTGCCGCCAGGTGAGGGGCGAGGGCGGCCCGGCGTGCGGGTGCCGGGCTGCGGGGCCGTGGGTGCCGGGCTGCGCGCTCCCCGAGGGAGCGGTTCTCTCCTCGGCGTTCCCCGCCCGTGGGTGGCGTGTGCCGGTATGTGTCCGCCGCCTGGCGGGGCCCCGGCGCCGCCCGGCCGCGTTCGCGGGTGGTGGCGATGGTTTAGTTGCCTTGCGCTTCCGTCCGCCCGGGAGCTGGGGCTGTGCGGTGCCTTGGCGTCTGCTGCGGTGCTTCTGCTGCCAGTACGAAGTGGCAGCATCGCCGTGCTGTTGCTAAGGGAGAAAAACGATAACTGATGTTTTGGATACTGGTTTGGTGTGCTGCTCAATATGTGAGAGTTAATTACGCATTGGAATGGGCTGCCCGGGCAGGTGATGGAGTCACCCTCCCCGGAGGGCTTTAAGGATGTGGCCCTTGGTGCCCTGGTCTGGTTGGTGGGGTGGCGGTGGGTCATGGGTCATGGATTATGGGTGGGTCATGGTCACAGGGTCTCAGAGCTCTTTCCCACCCTGTGGTTACGTGATTTGTGTCGGATTTAGACTAAGTGTGCCAGCTGAGGATGGACCCGTGTCCTCTGGCCTGTGGGTTGCAAGCCTGTGTGAGAGTGGAAGACGGACCTGTTAAATGGGTCCAGAGGAGGGCACTGGAGGTGGTCAGAGGACACATCACCAGTGGGGAGAGGCTGGAAGAGCTGGGTTGTGCAGGCTGGAGAAGAGAAGGTCTAAGGGACACCATACTGTGGTACATAGAGGGGGCTTTCTGCAAAGGCTTGTATTGACAAAGCACAGGGCAGTGTTCTTAAACTAAAAATGGATAGGTTTAGATTTGGCATAAGAATGATGCTTTTTACAGTGAGAGTGGTGAGGCACTGGAACAGGATGAGCAGAAAAGTTCTGTATGCCCTGTCCCTGTAAGTGTCTGAAGGCCGGGTGGGATGGTGCTTTGAGCCACTTGATGTCTTGAAAAATGTCCCTGCCCATCCTAAGAGGGTTGTACTGTAAATGATGTTTTAAAGTCCCTTCCTGGCCAAAACAGCTAGGAGCCTAGTCTGTGGAAATGGCATGAGTTCAGAGCACCTGCAGAAATGCAGCCTCTGTGGTTTTGGGAGCTGTGAGGAAAAGTCCATTACTGAGAGAAAGGTGGATTGCCTCGAGTAGCTGCAGTGTTGATGTAATTTGCAGGAATTTTGGTTCACAGCCATGAGAAAAATGGGACTGGATAATCAAGAGATCACAGTTAATTAATCTCTTAAATATTTTTTGAACTTTCCCATTGCTCTTTTAATACAGAATACAATTTATCCTGCAAAAGCCTTGAGAGAAATTTGGCTAGTAATTAATTGTTCTTTATTCTTTTGCTCCCTTGACGTAATCTCAAAACCTAGGAGCTGATTGCCTCTCAAATTGGTTTGCCTCTCAAACCAATCTAAAGCTTTGTTCTTTTAGGCTATTCTGTATGAAGAGAATCTGCCTTCCTGTCCTTTCTCAGCTTTTAATTTCAAACTAGGTAACGACTCTATCATGTGATGTTTTTTTTTCTGAAGATTAACATCTGTGTATTGAATTTTTCTCAAAATTTGCAGGTTACTTACAGACAACTACAGAAGAACTGTAATTGTGATGTTTTATGATTGAACCATGGCCATGAATGACAGCGTTAATATCTTGAACTCTGCTTATCTGGCAGTGGAATATATAGACTCCTTCTTACCCGACAATCCCCTACAACAACCATTTAAAAATGCCTGGAATTACATGCTGGATAACTACACAAAGTTCCAGATTGCAACTTGGGGATCACTTATAGTTCATGAAGTTTCATACTTTTTGCTCTGTGTACCAGGATTTATCTTTCAGTTTATACCGTACATGCAAAAGTATAAAATTCAACAGGTAAGAGAAAGTTATGAAGTATACACTGACTTGTCTTTTATTAGTAAATTTATTAGTAATTACTTTTATTAGTAAATTTACTCTGTGTATGAGGAGAGAAAGAGAAATGGATATTAGGGAAGAAAAGGAATTTTTTTTCTCCTGAAGAAGAGTTATGCTTTTCCCCATGGTGTTATAGAGAGGAAAGGGCATGTCAGTCTTATTGTTAGTAGTTTTACATACATGGTTGCTTATATCAGCAAGGAAAGGTGAATAGAATACTGGCATCTGGTGCTAGAGGTGTGTCTTAGTAGTATGAAATAGTTGCATGGTGTGGTTTTTTTAATAGCAGTGAACTTCTTCAAAGTACTTCTATGCACATCCCCTTGAAAAGATTTTGAAAATTTTTGACAATGAAGAAAGCCTGGGATGGATTGCACACTCCTAACTGGGGGCAAAGGCACATCCAGGCACATTGGTTTCCCCTAGTTCATTGTAATTTGAATTAGAAGTTAATAACAGCAGCTTCTAAAGTTGCAGTAATTGATAGAATGTCTCCCTGCAAAAACTGAATGTTTTCAAGACAACTATTTCTTCAAAAGCTTGTCTCTTCAGCCTCTATTATTTTAGCAATGGAAATGCATTCTGTGGTGTGAAGAAGTAAAGAAAACTTGGATTGTGTTAAACTGTTGAGTATGAAATGTTCCTGCTAACTATAAACACTGAAAAAACAAAAATAGTTTGGAGGTGTCTGACAAGACAGCTTATCTTAAAACACTAGCCTAGAAAAATGAGATTTTGATAAAACTGAATCCAATCCCATGTTATTTGTGTTGCTTGAGTTAATCTGTATTACTGGAAGGCATTTGTCTTCCAAGGTGAAATTAAACTGACTCCAAATGAATTTTTGGAGCACTTCACTTGTGTACAACAGAAACATGTAACACAATGAATTCTTTTTGCTTCATTTTAGGATAAACCAGAAACATGGGAAAAACAGTGGAAGTGTTTCAAAACCCTCCTCTTCAATCACTTCTTCATTCAGCTTCCCCTGATCTGTGGTACCTATTACTTCACAGAGTATTTTAGCATCCCATATGGGTGGGAAGAGATGCCAAGATGGTATGTAGATTTTTCTGATATGGTGATGCTGAGTTACATACAGCTGGAGGCAGAATATTTAACAATTAGTGTTGTCAACTCTTAATAGGAAATAATTTTTTTTGGCAATGTAAACTGTGTTTGTTAATCATCCTTCATTTGCTGCTTAGCTGCTGTGAGAGCTAATTAGAATTTTCTGAACTTTTTAAAATGGCCCCAAGCTGTTCTAATCTCTGGGAGAGAAGGGGGATTAGGAGGGAGATTATGGAAGCAAAGCAAAATTCCTGGCTGGGTGGGTTAAATGTTAGACTCTCTGGGGGTTTTATTTATGTAAATTTTTACATTCCTCCTAAGTATCTCTACCTTCCTCCTTGTTTTATTTCATAGCAGTAGAGTGTTCCTCAAAGGAGAATGTACCACCTTCACAGTGTTCTTTTCTTGCACTGAGCTGATGGGCTTTTGAACAAAGCTGGATTAGCTCTAAGGTGCCCCCTTCTCCCCCACTCCCCCCAGCAACAGTAGTTTTTTTCATCTCAGAAGGTCATCTTTCTTGGAGAGCTGTTTGCTCTCTGGTGTAGATGGCTGATGCTGCTCTAGGTTTTTTATCAAGGTCTCACACAGTCTGTGGTTGTTCTCTGTAGACTGCATTTGTAATATTGACATGACAGCTTGTTACACTGACTGTGAGTTAACCTGTGCTAACTCACTTCAGCATATCAACAGATGAGCTGATAAGCACCACAGCTTTTTACCTGGTAATCAGTATTTTTTTATGTTAAAGAAGTAGTGCGCTGCTATTCAGTCAGTAATAGGTATAAGCATTTCTGAACATTATTTCAGGAACAGATGTCTGCTAGTATTTTCTATAACTAATAGATCTTCTGCTTTTTAAAGGTATATTCTGGTTGCCCAGTGTTTTGGATGTGCAGTGATTGAGGATGCCTGGCACTATTTTCTGCATAGATTGCTGCATCACAAGAGAATATACAAGTATATCCATAAGGTTCACCATGAGTTTGTTGTATGTATTACTTGATTTTTTTTTTCTTTAATAATAGCTTTTAGTATATGTTTCATAGAACTTACTTAAACATCTTATTTGAAAGACCTAAGAATTTTGCATTCCTTTGACAGCGTGGTTAGATGCCTTTTCTTAGGCACTTTGTCAAGAGCTGTCATCCATTTTGTTTCTGAAAACACCTCCTGTAATTTGATTTCATTTCAGTGAAATGAGAGATCACACTCTTGCTAAAGTTTGATCATATTTATGAGCAAAGTGAAGTGGACTTTCAAAAATGCACATGTAGGTCTCATTGCTAGGGGAAGGGAAACAGTAGATGTCTGGATTTGGTTGTTCATCAGTTCCTCACCACGTGGGCTGTTACCCAGATCCTGTGAATCCCCAGAACATGATCAGACAGGCAGCTCTTGCACAACCCTGGTGTGTGCATCATGTACTTGATCCAAGGAAGGGATTACAGCTCTGGATGAGGGCCTCTGGAATCAGTATGGCCCATTGTGCAATTCAAATACACAAATTTGTCAAGAGCATGCATTTTGGGTGGTTCTGTATTTAGTGGTGTTGGAGCTGGCATTGAGCACCAGGCAATGAACCACGCTTGGCTGGAGCCAGGTAGGATCCAGCAGTGCTTGCACTTGGTAAATGTACTGCTGTGTTCAGGAGGCACTGCCTGTGGAGCCCAGGAGTCAGTGCTGTGAGTTTCTGTGCTGCAGTGTGTAACCTAGGCTGTGCCAAAAGGAAACTGCAAGCTGCTGGGTCACGGATGCTTTATGCATGCTGCCAGCAATAGAGGAGCTTGGTATGGATTGCTGCATGCATATGTACAGACATCTGCAGCAGCAGCTGCTCTCTTCCTCTTGCTCTTGGCAGCCCCTCAGGTCTCTAGCTGGAGCAGCTTTTGGCCATTATTCTTGAGAGTGGTTGGCAGTTCTCACAGAAGTGATCTGTAGCCTAATGGCTGTTTCACTAAAAACTTTTCCTGACAGTAAAAAGAGATTTTTTTAAAGTATCCTTAAGACAAAATGGACTTACTTTTTTTCTGATGATCTTATTTATAACCTTCTGTATTGGGTTAAAATTTTTAAGCTGTTCTCTGTATATTGTGTTCTGTGATTGAAAACTCTTTAGAATGTCTTTTTTTGCTAAACCAAATATAGGAATGACTGGGGTGTGTGTATATATGTATATGTTTTGTATCAATCTCAAAATCACATTTGAGGGGTACAAATTTATTTTAAAAAGTGTTCAAAGATGAGAGGTTTTTCATTTTTATTTTGATAATAAATTTCTAAGTGAGTCCTGCTTCTGAGAATATTTTGGCTTCCTTCTTTCTTCTGCTTCCAAGACTGGATGTATAGCAAAGCTGATAGGAGCTTGCCAAACACTTTTAATATTCCTGAAATAACGCTTTGACCTGGGGTAATGGTAAGCCTAAACAAAAGTTTTCAATTTTTCAACTAGTAGTGAAGTGTTTGGAATCACTAATAGAGTGATAATCCTTATTACCTTGGAATACTGTTTTTCCAAAGAGGAGCTAAATATATGTGTTATGGCCCTTGCTCAATGACACCATTCCCTTTGCCCACAGCATTGTTCCATTTGTCCCGTTGTAGTCTTGTGGGGTAATGGGAAAGGGAGAGTATTGCAAAATGGTGCTTCTGATTTGGGAGTACATAAAACTGAAAATGGTGACTGTTCCCTGTCTGTTATTTCTTTCTAGTCTCCATTTGGAATGCAAGCAGAATATGCACATCCTCTGGAAACACTCATCCTTGGAGCTGGCTTTTTTATTGGAATTGTTGTTTTCTGTAACCATGTGGTTCTTCTGTGGGCATGGGTGATCTGTCGCTTGATGGAAACCATTGATGTACACAGGTGAGAGAGATGCTCGCTGCTTCTTAATAATTGTTTTTTCTCTTGTCCCTACATCAAACTCACCTGTCTCTGTCACTGAGATGTACTTTTTATTTTGCACTAAAGTGTGTTTCTGTGTCTTACAAAGAATGAGACAACCTTAAGAGTTAGCACTCTTCTCTGTTTTGAGGTAGTGTTAGCAGCAGGTCTTGCTGATTAAAAGGAGTGTGGACTATCATCTAGAGCATCTCAAGGAGGGTTAGAGAAGCTAGGCACCTGGTTGTGATGTCTAGTTATTGCTATTTGGTGTGCAAGTGATCTTAGGCAGATTGGAACACCAAAAATCAATTACAAGAGGTGATATTCCAGCCAAGAGTTATTTCTGTTTAATATTTTGTCAGACTGTTTTCTTGCTCAAGAGAAACTTTGTGTTCTGTGACCACTGAAAACACATGCATACAAATGTGTTTAAAACAAATGCATACATTTCTTTTGTTTATTTGTTTGTTTATTTATTGTCAATAAAAAGGACAAGACTTCATGTTGCTGTAGTAAAACTGACAAATTGGCTCCAAAATCTTAGGGCAAATCCCAGTGGGCTTAGTGTAGTTCATCTGCACATGAATGAGATTTTCTTTGCTGTGTTCAAGAGGCAGGGGACACTAATAGTTTTTTTTGGAAATGATATTATTAACATTTGACCTTGTATTTGTAAATATATTATGAAGCACATAGGGTCTTATTGCAAATTGAGTATCGGACGTTTCAATGGAACATAAGCTACCGGTAAATTAATGGTGTAAAGCATTCCAGGTTTAGTCATGTTTTGCTTGTAGACTTCCTAAAGTATATGTTGTGACATACCATAAACTCATTGATAAAAAATACAAATTTCCTATTATAATTGTCATTTTAGCTTGTTCTCCACGTGGGGGGGTTTATAATGAATTGCCTTGCACTCTCCCCACTAGGTGGTGGTAAGAGGCTTCCCAGTACTACCAAGCAAAGGAGTTGGAATCCCTCTAGAGCACTGTTCTGCTTTTAATCTTACTTTAATCGTATATTTTGGATTTTAAATATTTGAAGAACTTGCAGTGATTTGATATGCTCTCTAATGAGCTGCTGTGCTGATGGCCATAGCTTATACTTAATGTTACTTCTTGTTCCTCCTTCCTAGAGTCACTCTAAGTTAAAACTGCTAAGCCAGCAGGAAGGCAGCCACTGTGATTTTTTAAGTTACCTGCTTAAAAGTTTTTTGCATTGCCTAGTAAACTGAGCTGAAAAGCAATTGCCAAAGCCATTGTGAGATAATCTACAGTCATTTGGCTAGAAGTGGGGGGAACTTGTCTTCATGTTAAGCCAGTATCATAGTGATTACCTTAGGACCTTAGAATACTATAAAATATACTTCTTTCCTAGAAATGACAAGTTAATGTCTATATTTTGTAGTTTATGTCTCAGAAAAATCCTTACCCTAGCTGCTTTTTTTTTCCCTGCCCTGCAGTGGCTACGATGTCCCGCTGAACCCTCTTCATTTGGTGCCTTTCTATGCTGGGGCCCGTTTCCATGATTTCCATCACATGAACTTTATTGGCAACTACGCCTCGACCTTCACATGGTGGGACAGACTCTTTGGTACAGACTCTCAATTCATTGCCTATCAAGAAAAAGAGAAGAAGAAACAATGCATAACGAATAAGAAGGCTAACTAAATTTCCAGTGTAAAAGTCAACCTTTGCTTTTCTGTAAAGCAAAATAGTGATTGGGTGTTTAGCATAAATCTTGTTCCCTGGCTACTGAGAGGTAGGGAAAAACAGCTAATTGAACTGCAGTATCTTTCTAATGGGAATGTTTTCTATTTTATACATAAGTACTGCATATATTTTAACTACAAATTTAAAGATGATGGTAAAAACAGAGACGATTTGTGTCTATCTTTTTTTTTCTGACAAGAAAAAAACAGGTTTATCTATAATGTTGCCCATTTTTGGATCCGGGTAGAATTATGTATGTACACCGAAGTTGGTCTTAGTTTTTTTAAATATATATTCTTAAATTTATAATATCAAATAGCAGAAGTTATTAACTAGCATCAGCACTGTATTATTTAAATATTGGGTAAAAATTGCTTAAAACCAAAATGTCTGTTACTAGGAAGCTTTGACAGGTCTTTTGCACACTGGATAATGTGAACAGCTAATAACAGAATACCTGGCTAAACATGAGTTATCAGAGACATTCCTGATCTAGATTTATTATGTTATTTTAGATTACAGGTAAAAAGAATAGAAATTTTTATTTGAAGACACTGGTTTTTGCTGCTCTCTTGAAGTTGGTCTGTCAGTGTACTTAGCATTTACATTACATTCTTCTCTGTGTTGTAATTTGCTGATCTGACTTGTTGCTATATTTGCACTTGTGACTGATGAAATAAACGTGGTTTGGTTTGATGCATGTATTATACTTTTCATACGCTTTTAAACACAAAGCTGTGATAAAACCATGTAGGATACAGGGTCTTACTCTTCATCTCTTTAATGAAGAAGCATTATATGTTAGGATTGTTTGCAGCAGTGTTATCTGTTAAACTGCTTACAGAGGCAACAGTGCGAAATGGAAAAAAAGAACATGTAAATTCTGCTGGTTTTTGTTTTGAAGGACTTGCATACATATCTGCCCATGCAGCAACATCTTTTGGGATGACTGCGTTCTCAGGCTGCAGCTTGATCACAAGCTAGAAGCTCAAAATCTACTGCTTGAGTTGCACTAGTCACAGAAGCAGTAGTATAATATTTTGGAATCAACTAGTAAGTGTTTGTCTGTTGCACAGGAAATAACAGTGAAGTATTTCAGAAGGGCTTAAACTCTTAAAAGATCTTCCACTCTGTACTGTCATGTCAGCTGCTCTTCAGACCTCAAATGCCACTTCATCTACTCGACAAGTCCCTTACACAACTTCACAGTGTTTTGCTTACTCAAGAACACACCTGAATTTTAGTGCTGCTTCACATGCAATTGGTATAACTGTCAAAACAGGCAATCCAGTGAAAGTGCAGATGAGATCAGGCTTCTAACAAAAAGTAAGGTGTTAATGACATGCAGAATGACTCAAATATTACTTGAGATGTGGAAGTAGTTCAGATTCCTTTTTTGTACATGTTTTGTAGGAGCTTTTACTTCTTTATCCCTGTTGAAATTCAGTATTTCTCCTCTTCCCTCTAAAAAGGAGTAAAAACAATATATTTGATTATGGCAGGTGAACAGAAGCTGAAATCCCTGTCTTGTTCAGTTTTTAGCAGGGACTGGTACTTAAGCCTTGCTGAATCCATCTGCACTGCCTGCCTGAACTCTCCATGGTGGAAGCAGCCTCTTTAATCAGATTTCAAAGATGGCCATTATCCTCTGCTTTGTCAACTTCCACTCCCATCCTGCAGCTATACTTTGCTTTATTTGACTGAAGCATTAGCCTAAAAACAGAAGGAGCTTTCAGAGCTTCATCTTTTCCCTGTGAACATCATTCTACTTTTTTGTTTTCACCCTGCTGGCTTATGCCTCTGCTCACACTGCTGCAAAATTACACAAAACTGGGAGCCACTTGCTTCAATATTCCAGTAAAGGTGTTTGTAAAAGCTTGGTGTCTCCTTGTCTATTGGAAAGATGAAGCAGAGTGCTAAAAACATGATGGGATTGACTTAAAAAGTTATAATGTATATTCCATTCTTCAGAGGTTTAAAAATAAAGAATGCAGTTTAAACACACTATCATCTAGGGAAGCGTGCATGCGGTTTTTCTGGACCTTTTAAAATTAGTTGAATCCACGTTTTTCTGACACCCATTGCTATTTTAGTTTTTTGGGTTATTTTATATACATCCTTAGTGTACAGTGTGATCACATCATTGCTTTTGATCTTCTTTCTTTAACAAATCCCTAGAGAATATGCAAGCTGTGCTTTATAAATGTATTTCTTGTGGAACAAAAATGTGCCTGCTGGACCTCTCAACACAGGAGCTTGCATTTGAAAACCACAGGCTTGTTTTCTTCAGGACTCAGATGGACCTGCATTTTACCACCACCCCACTGCTTTTTCAAATGTAGGAGCCTGTATTTATTGCCAAATGTGATGCTAGCGAGTAAATGACCTACCTCATTCCTTTGTGTCTGTTATGCAAATGAAGAATTGTGTTAGGAAATTAGATTTTTTAGATTTTAGGCCTTTGTCAAATAAGACAAAGACTGATTTTCCCCCTCAATATTTTGTGAGAGAAACTATAGAGTACATGCAGATCTGAAAACAAAGAGGTTTTTGTGCAATAGTAAAAAATGATAAACATATGGGTTAACAGTTTTGGGGCTTCACCATGCACAACAAAACCTTACACAATCAGTTGTCCTTTATCTTTTTCAACAAGGAGACAGATTTAACTCTTAAATGTGGTAGGACCGGGGAATCAATGAAGGAAGAACACTTTCCACTACATTATCTTTTCCTGAAAGTCTGGTTTAGTTTAATTAAAGCTCATCAGTGGGAAATAACAGTTTGTACCATGCATTAGGATATGACAATAATTAAGTCCTATGTAAACTATGAATTAATTTCTTGGAGTTAATGTCAAAAAAACCCATGGAAACTGGAAATGTTTATAAACTATAATGATTAGGATTGCAAAATAATCAGCTTTTGGCAGCTGATATGAAATACAAAATAAGGTGGTTTGTTTTACACTATCATACAGTGTGCCAGAAAATATTAATATTGATTGATATTATGATTATAAGATTATATTACTTCATTTATTTTCCTCACAAAGTTATGTTGCATGTTTTATGATATTTTTTTAAACTGTGATATGTTTCTAGATTTTTAATGTTCTTTTTTGTTGGAAAATTACGTTATTGAAACTTTCATTATGGCTGTTGGTAGTTATTGTTAACCACAGTGTCTGGTTAATTGCCTCCAAATTTCTGCCCCAGTTATGGCTGCCTCTCCTGCTCTGGCAGCTGCACCCCTCTGGCACATCTGATTCATTGAAACCTGTAACTGGCAGGTCCAGGGAGAAGGCAACTTTGTGTCATTAGTTCTTGCTATAATTTTCTGTCTGTGAAAGTAGTAAACACAGTAGTCAAGTCACTTTTCAATTTGTTTTTCACCTGCTCACCAGATGGTATCATCCTCTAGGGTAAGGCATTCCTTCTGTTTCTCAAATCACTTTTCTGGCTTGTCTCTGAATTTCCAGTCTTGTTTCAGCTGTAGATATCAGAACTGTGTGTCCATGCTGTTCTCTCTAAGACCACCTTGTGATATAATCACATACTCCCACTTAACCATTATCCTTCTAAGCATTGCACTGGAAAATGCAGTCATTACCCATCTTTAGTGATCTCTCAATGCTTCTGGCAATGCTGCTTGCCAGACTGTCATCTGTGTTTTACATTTCTTGCTCTTAAGTGTAATTCACAATTTGCTGCTCTGAAATATTTAAATGTGCTTGACTTAACAAGTAAATCACATTCCAGAGCTGCTGTATTCTTATTATTCACCATTCTATGTCATCCACACATTTTAATCAGTTATGATTCACATTTATGTAATCACTGAATAAATTAACCCTTGGACTTGAAATACCAGTCCCTGGGGAAGACCAGAAGAATGCTCCTCTAAGATAATGATTCACCATTTTTAAAAGGCCCTATCAGCCACTTTTTCAAACCCTCACAATGATCCTGCATGGCAGTTTCTCTGTGTGAGTACTTGGCACCATAGCCAGGCTGTAGCATCTCTCAGAAACAACATTCCAGTCCAATATCCAGGACCTAGCATCAGCCTGGGAGCAGTTTTTACTCCTGCAAACTTGAACAAGAGGCAGTAGTAACTCACTGCTATTTGTGTAGGTGTAAATGTCAAATACATTTTGTATGAAATTGAAGTTGCAGTCTATAGAGTATCACTGCAGAACTGTTACACATATAGGATGGTCACCCCCCATCAAGAGAATAGTTCTAAATACCTGATAGGGTTGGGTTTCAGTAACTTGTGAGTCATCTAACAGCTGGAGACAATAAAATATTTGCCCTTGCAGTAAATAATTTGGAAGGTGGGTGGGTTTTTTCCCCTCTCCTTTTCTGTCACCTCCTGCAGAAGTGACTTGTATTTTTATTATTAAGTTTTTGGTTGGCAGTAGTATTTCTTTTGCCCTACCTTGTTGCTGTCCTATTGCAAAGGTTCCGTACCTTCTCACACACAGCCCCTCACAGCACTGCCGCCTTCTTCTCAGCACAGCCAACAAACTCCATCTCTCCTCTCCCAACCAGCCAACCTGCTCTTTTATAATACCCCTCTTAACTGGATCCAGCTGTGGCCTATTAAGAGCAGGCTTGTTCTTAATGCTTGATAATTGGCACAGCTGTAACTCCTTAGGGGCCAGATTACTTCACCACTTGTCTCTATTCTCCTACCTTCTATCTAACCACACCACACTACCTTACATTAATCACCTTTTCAAGGTACTGGAAAAGTCTCAACTTCCTATATCTCAGCTTCCTGTATCTCAACCCTGTTTTGCAAGTCTATCCAAGAAATAGAGCCACTGAGTTATGCAAGACATATTGAAGGTTGGAAATAGATGCTTCTGTCTTGAAGATACAGCTTCAAGTGACCACAGCTGTCAGGTGTAGTATATGGGAATACAATCAGCACTCTGGTAAGTTTTATAAAATTTTCTTTCAGTTACAGTTATCTCTATCTCCTTGTCTGGTTTGTCAATGCCAAAATCAACTGTTCTGTCTTTTAAACTGATGGGGTAATTTTATTTCTAGCATTAAAACTTCTTTCCAATTACAAACCAGAGAGGTTTAATGTTTCCATGGTGTATGTATTAGCAGTAGTTTGTTATTAATGTAACTATTTACTCTCAATCACAGAGCGTTTTTAGGATTTCTGAGGTTCCATATGTACTTCAGTTGTTTGCAATGGACATGGATTTAGGGTTATCTTTTTGAATAATAAAAGAAAATAATTGCCTTAGCCTTTTCGTCTTGTCACACAAATAAAAAAATATTCAAAGACTTGTAAGTCTTGTTAGTAAAATTCTGTGAGTGAGTTTATTTTGGAAAATATATGCTTCCTGGTGAGTAATGATTTGCTGAAAAAGACAAATTCAGAACAAGTCAAAAGTATTGGAAAACTTGATTCAGCAAATTCTCTTTGGCCAAAGGAATGAAGTAATCTGTAAATATATGAGTGTTATATGTATGGTTTTTGTACATGTAGATTTGTCTATAAATAAGTACTTTTGGAAATGCTAATGAATTTCTTTTTGTAATTACCAAGTTATTTAGTCTGTGTCTGTTGGCAAAATATAACTTGCTATTTGCTGCATTGTATTCAGATATAAGAGACAGGAAAAACAGACTTAAAATCTGTTGATCAGTAGGTTTCTTGGAGCATGTGTGATCTACTCACTGCTCTCACTACTATCAGCTTTAAAGGCCATGCCCAGCTGCCTGGTTATGCTTACAGGCTGGGAATGCCCTTGGGGTTGGAGCATTCCTCTGAGACTGAGGCAAGTGCCAAAACTTTTTACATATTACAAAGAAATTTGGCCTTTGAAGATAATCATCCCGGAACTATGGAAAATAGGAGGAAGGATTAGATACAAAGGAAGACATCAATTTATTCCTCCTACTCAGTTCTGCATATGCTACTGTGTTGTCTGAGAGTTTAAACATTGTTTATTAATCCCTTATTAAAAATAAATTAGTATGTGTGAACTCAAATATTTGATAGTATATAAACCACCCTGCTTTACAAAAGATATGTGTTTTTATAAGTACATAAGTTTTTATAAGTTTAAGAGTGGGGGTGAATAAATATGAAAACAGAAGTAAATCCATTCAGATGTAGATGTGAGACTACTTTTATGTAGATGAATAATAATTCATTGCTTGAGGAGATGAAAATAAATAGATGATTTCCCAGCCTACTTGTATCTTTTAGTGATGTACTTTGGTCAATTAAATTAGAAGAGAAGCCAATGACAGTTGCTACAAGAACAAAAGGGAGGCTTTTTGGATCAGAAAGTTCTCCCAGAAAATGATAATGTAACCAGCATCAGCAGATTTGTTTACTTTGTATATTGAGTGCAAGGAAAACCGATGAAGAAAAAAAAGGAATATTTAGCTTGTGGTGCATGTAGCCAATACTGCTAAAGAAGGTGAATCTTTTGAATGTTAGCTCAGCTACCGTTACTTGCTGTTCCTGTCTGGAGCCCTGAGAGGGCTGCACATGTTGCACATCCTTCTAAAGCAGTGTGATGTCATAAACAATTTTTTTTTAATGTAATCCAATTAATGCTGTTAGGAAGGGTAGAAGTCAGAAAGAGAGCCCTTTTGTGATCCTAAATTCAAACAGTGATCTTTGGTCAGAGAAAACACCATATCAAGGAGTCTCTTACGTCCAGGTCTTGCAAAACACTTAGCGCAAATTAGTGTTGTGATAACCTCAGAGCTAATGGAACATGCTATGACAGGCATCTCCAAAAGTTTTCTAGCAGTAAGAATGAAGAGTTGAAGGCTTCAAAAAGCGCTCTGACGGTGCCTTTGCTTGTGGTTGCCTGGAATTAAACTGGGCAGGGCAGCTTCTGAACCCAGTTGGCTTTGAAAGATGGTGAGAACTGGAAGGGCTGAACTTTGGTTCTTGCTATGAAGAAACACATCAAATAATTCAGCACTGAGATTTAGAGCTCTGGAAGGTAGGAAGTATAGGTAAATAGAGACAGATATTCAAGTATTTATATGTAGTAGTTTCACATTCAGGTCTGTGGTTTAGATGCTGAATCACTTTCTGAGGTGGTACATAACCAAAGGTGAGTGAAAACATTATCCTGGAAGAGATTGTGTCCATTATCAGCTTATTTGAAGTAGACACCCACAGTTTTGGAAAGTATTCATAATATCACCAAAGATCATTAAAAACAATCTTCCTGAAAATTGATTCAGTATTAATTGGTGATAGAAGGAGGTGTTATACTGGCTCACCCTTTAAAATCAGAATAAACATGCATTAAATTATTCAGAACAAAATTCTGTTTGTAGAAGGATGAATTGGATGTGTACTTTTCAAAATTTTGAACCTCAAAGTTTTCCGGCAAGTCTTTGTGTCCTTAAAAAAAAAAAAAATTAAGCAAGCAAAAAAGCCCAAATCAACAGCATGATATGGAAGTTGCTCTTTAGCAAGCCTTTTGCTTTCAGAACTCGTCCATTGCAGGCTGTTTCAACATAATCTAAACAGCTGTGCCTATGAAGACAAGTTGAAAAGAACAAGGCTTCCGAAGTCCTGTAGAATCTGCAGTCTAGAAGAAACGGATTTATTAATATATGGTTAATGGCTCTTCACACGAGCATTTGCTTGGAACAGACTGGAGCGTGCTCTCTAAGTACTGTGGGTATCAGAAAATAAGTCTAGCTTTAGTCTCTCCTTCTGTAATGCAGCAAAGACGCCTCATAAATGGGGATCAAAGCGACCCTGCAGATGACGCTTTATAGTTTTCCCTGTCAGTCAAATGCATCCGTGTTGCCCTGCAATGGCACTGAATCATTCATGGAGCACTCTGTTACTTCACGTCTGTGGCAGTGGCTTAGCCCGCTGGGACCGCATGAGCCGATGAGGCGGTGCGGAAAGCGCGCACCGGGATTCTCGCAGCGTTTCCATCGCAGCTGGTGGATGACAGCAGCTTGAGCGGCTTTCGCCCGCACCGTGCGGCCGCGGCGCGCGCCCTCCGCGGCGGCGCTCGGGACGCGGAGCGGGGCGGAGCGGCCGGTCCCGCCCCGCCCTCCCGCCGCCCCCCGGCTCCCTCCCGCTCCCTGCTTCCCTCCCTCCCTCCCTCCCTCCCTCGCTGGGTGCCGCCGGCGCTGGCGGAGCAGCAGGCGGGCGGGATGGCGGCGCGGGTGCTGCTGCTGGCGCTGTGCGCGGTGCTCGCTGCCTGCCGGGCCGCGGCAGAGCCGGCGGCGGCGGCCGCCAGCCGGCGGCGGCGGCTGAGCGCCGAGGAGGGCATCTCCTTCGAGTACCACCGCTACGCCGAGCTGCGGGAGGCGCTGGTGGCCGTGTGGCTGCAGTGCCCCGCCATCAGCAGGATCTACACGGTGGGGCGCAGCGCCGAGGGCCGGGAGCTCCTGGTCATCGAGATCTCGGACCGGCCCGGCGAGCACGAGCCCGGTAAGGGGGCGCGGCCCGCACCTGCGCTCGGGTAACGGGGCGGGCGCGGCCGCCGTCCCTGGACTCGCTGCGGCACCGGCTCCGGCTGCCAGCGACCGTCCGCAGCCGGCGCGGGGCGGCTGTGTGCCGCTGCTTTAGCGCCCGGTGCCGCAAGGAACGCCTGGAGTGCCCGCAGCATGTCCGGAGCGGGTCGGCAGGGCAGGCGCTGGCCGCCCTTCCCCGCAGGAACCGCAGCGCCCGGGGAGCGGCGTGGGGCCCCGCGGATGTGTCACCCACCGCGGCACGCTGCGGGTGCCTCGGGATACGTGGTTGCGCCTACTTAGAGTTTGGGACACCTTTATCAGAGGGAATGTGATTGATGCCGTGCGCTTGTATTCCACCTACGATTGTGTCAATTTCATTGTTTTCGCTTTTAGAATCGCTAGTGTCGCCGATGTCCGTCTGTGAAAGGGCTTGTCCGTGAGGGCTGCTCGGTACCTTTGGCCGAGCCATCAGCCTTCTGCAGTCATGTCCTCACAATTCCCTCTCTGGGTTACACCACAGGTCTGCAAGTCCGTGACTTTTAGGTGGAGGTGTGGCTTCTGTGGCTCTCCGGGGATTTGGGCAATACAATTAGTGCTTAATATTCTTCTTTATGGCCTGAATATAACCTTGCTTTGTGTCCTCAAGAGACTTAATGTTGGGGCTGCAGATAGAACTTAGAGGTTATAGGATATTGGACATAAGGGGGATGTGAGAGGAAGGCAGGGTAGCAAAGCATTGTCTTGGAATGAAAAATGTAGGGAATGAAGTGAAATTTGAAAAATGTCTTTGTGGTGTGTTACCATCTTGATAAGAGGGGGTAAGGATCCTGAAGCTAAGAATGGGTCTATTGCCGCTGTGTAATTTGTACACGAGTGCTAACAGTAATTCTGGGATTTTGCATTGCTGCCAGGGAACAGCAGCTATAGCTCATTTATGTGACTGTTGTGTCAAGCCAGCTGAAAGGGACAAAAAGAGCAGCACACTGTGCAGCTGAGATGGGGCTATGCCTCTTCCTGGAGATACACTTCTCTTGGTGTCAGCGATGTGAGAAAGGGCTTGTCACTGAGCCCAAGCTAAAGGGAATCCAGCAGTATATGAATAACAAACTGCAAAGAAGAAAATTTCCCATGGATTGCATCCACATACAAGCTATAGGCAATGTCAAACATTTCCTGGAATGTGCTCGGCACCTTACTAAGGGAGTCCTATAGACAAAAATGCCACATGTTGCAATGTCCAAATCACGTGTCAGGGAATGTGATGAGGCCTGGCAATCTTTAGTGGTGGATGCTGAAAATGCTGGTTTTTGAAAGGGATTAACCAGGGTTTGAACCGCAGCAAATTCATTGTTTTATTTCAGTCCTCGCTTTCATTCTGTGAGGTTCTCAACATTTCTCCAAAAGTGGAGTGCTATTCCTGTCTGCAGTGATGCATGGGAGAAACTTGGGATCTTTTTGGGAAAGGCACCAAGACAGACCTCATGCATAGTTTCCCTTGCACTCCTTAGAAAGAATTGTAAAAACATTGATACCACCCCTGCTTCTTTATTACAGAGCCTAAGCACCTATATATTGTGCCAATGGTTGCATTAGAGGTGTTTTCTTCTTAAAAATGTGCCCTTTCTTCTTCTGTGTAGTAAAAGGCAGCACTGTTTATTTTTCTATGGGAGCTTTTTTAAGCTGTGCAGTAAAAGAAGTGGAGCCTTGTACCCGCCTTGGCAGGAAATATGAGACTGATTCTGCTCATACCTGAAGGGGGAACCCTGCTCTCTCTTACCTTCCATGCTTGATTCCCAGGGCAACAACCAGAGTAAGGATATTTTGTGTGGTAAAGCTTTCAGGATCAGAATCTGATTTATTATTATTAAAAAATGGTGGAATCAAAGACACACATATACATACATATAGTTACTTTTCATTTTTCCCAGATAGCCAAAAAGTTGTAAGTTCCGAACATAATCACTTCCTGCAGGACATGCTGAGTGTCACAGGAATTATTTTCTAAATATAAGGAGGTATGAACAAAATATATGCTGTGGTTCATAGATTTATAGTCTATAGAGAGCTCATGCTTCTAGAAGTACACAGGGATGATACCTGAATAATCTAGTGAACAGCTGTGAAACAAAAAAATGTTTGTGTTCACTTAGTGAGCAAGTTGATGACAAAACAGATCAGGAAAGTGTCAGCAGAGCATCAGTAAAGACTCTTTGTACTGAGTAAAGAGGCTTTGTACTGAGTAAATCAAATACGGCATATACATGCAACCATTGCATAATCACATGTATTGCATGGCTGTGTAGCCTTGTGTGAATGCATTTGATTGTATGCAAGCACATAAATCAAGTCCAATTTTTGAGTATCAGCTATTTTTGAAAATTAATTTGTAATATATGTGCAATATTTGAAAAAATTGCTTGAGAAAAATAGGAAAACTTCAGAAATGTGCTTTAGACCTCCAAGGCAACTGGAAAAAATTCTCAGTGAATGAAGAAACTGGAACAAATCATAATGGCCTCATTTTTTCCTGGGGTAAATATTCATTAGGAGGATTTTTTAAAAGTTCTGATACTGCATTGGAAGTCAGAGTTCACTTCACATGAGCCAGTCTGGTTTCTTGCACAGTCATACCACTTGTCTTTGCGAGTGTTGGAAACCTGAATTAGTCGCTTGTGCACCGCGAGCTGAGCCTGCACTGAGCTCTCCCCAGGACACGATAAATGCCAGAAGCGTGAGACTGCCTGAAGCTTCTGATGCTACATTAAACACTGAGAGAACGTGCTGCCTTTCTGCAAACTTGAACACCACACTACCTGTGCTTCAACTCTGCTTCATGCCACATAGTGTTTGGACTAATATTTGCAATTTTGTGCATTTTGTGGTGTGTTTTTTTTTTTTTCTGTTTTTTAAAAATGTTTGTTTGGGCATTTATTGTGGCAACAATTTCTTTAGGGTGATACTGCATTTATATGGGAGATTGGAGCCTGCAATCACTAATGGAAAAGAAGCCCTTGAATAAGGAAAAACACAACCCAGAGATGAAGGTATTTGAACTTTATCAAGTATTATACCAAGGCAGAAGACATCACTTTGAGTCGCCGAGGGCAAGGCAGAGAAGACTTGAATGAGACTGTGTCAGTGTAGCAGGTGTTGCATGAACGTAGACTGGAAGCAATCAGAATATTTTGGAGTAGCTTTGATTGCATGAGAAAATACAGTTTTGTCCCTGTGCCCACCAAAAACTGGCAAAGTTGACAGAAGCCTGTGGACAGCAAGGTCAGACAAAATGAGAAGAAAACGGGACAAATTTGCTTTGATGGCAAAGCACAGATTTATTTTTGTTTTTTTTCTGGGACAATACTTTGCCTTAGTTCACATGCAGAATACCGACTATTCTTGAGAGAGGAAATAGCCTCTTGCTGTGGATGTCTGATGTTCTGTTGAAAAGAATGTTAATGATTTTATTGTTCATCCTTTTGCCCACAAGCATCTTTAAAAATACTTCAAATGGAAGGAAACTACTACTAATTTGTAGTGGAGTGAGACAACTGATTTTCTAGAAATTGACATAGTTTGCAGTTTCAAACAACAAGGCATCATGAAGTGGTGCGGCAGGAGCACACCGTGTGTGAACTGAGCAGTGCAGCTGTGACTTGGAACATTCACAGGGCCCTGTGGGTGTGACTTAAGTCAATTTTATGAGGTGCAACTCAGCTACAATAATTCTTGGACCCATCACTTTATCAAAGACTCCTCTTGGCAGGGTGAGGAAATGAGCTGGGTTGGTCACTGCTGGCACTGAGCCTAAATAAGCTTCTAGGCTTCCCAAATTGCAGCTCCTGTACTAGCCCCTCCAAAGCCCCCAGATGTGAGGCTCTCAGTTTTCTCACACCTCAGCCATGCAGTGCTAGTACCATTTCCTCCTGCAAAAAAATACTTAGAAGGTGACTAAGAGAGAAGTGAAAATCATGGCTCTGTATTGATGAATGGAGAAATCCAAGATCTGTCTGCTAATACAAACAGGTTTTTATTCTGTCAATGAAGTGCTCCTGTACTCAGCTGTGGCACCAACCATGCAAACTGGTACTTTCAGTGGTAAGAAGTTGCCGTAAATAAAGCTGATGAATTTACAGGGAGAAAAATCGTTCCTCATAATGCCTTCATCACTGTTGCACAAAACCCATTTAAAAATATTTCTTGATTTATTGTAATCTAATGACTCTGCAGCTGTTTAAGAGAACCATGAGCAAGTGCTGCTCTTTTTCAAAAGACAGCAGGAAGGAGAATGAGCAAACATGTAGGAGGCTGCTGAGGTTTCAGGCCAGCATGGGCAGGAATCAGCTGTGCCACTGTAGGTGGCAGCCAGAGTGGGGTGACCACTGGATGTTACCTGTGGGTGTCATGGGCTGCCCTGCTTCAGAGGAGTGGGTGCAGTGCTGGGGTTGGTGGCAGAGTCTTGTATCCCTGGCGATGTCAGAAAGCACACAGTTATCTCTTGATTATGGAGATGTCATCAGACACCTCATTATCTACAGTTAATGGCACTTGATTTTCTGTATCTTTCTTTTCTTTGTGCCCCAAGTCTGCATGTAAAAATCTTATGAGCTCTTTGATTGGACCTGTTGATCTTTCCCATATTTGAAAAGCATTAATACAAATTGCACCTGGCAAGAGCTTGTTATTAAATCTAGATATTGGAGGGCAAGCCCAGTTTGTGTGCTCGAGGTTTAAACAAACACCAGTTTATATCAAGGGCCACTCATGTAGTGTTCCCTTTTTGAAGGGAGATGTTGAAGGGTACAGGGCTGGTGGATGTGTGTGCACTTTGTTCATACTCACCCAGCTGCCCTGAACAAAGGTAGGGGCTGTAAATAGGTCGGTGTCAGCAGAGCACTTTGTATCAGGAACACAGGAGATGCTGTGCTGGCCCTGTTGTGCTTTCATCCTTTCTGTCAGCTGTGCTTTAGCTGCTCTCCTGCTTAGGTTTGCAATCCTCTTTAAAGGTGAGCTGCTGTCTGGGCACTGCAGCACCAGGCGAGCAGGAGCAGGGCAGCTGCTGGTGCCTCTATAGGGAAGGCTAGAAAATGCAGAGTAAAACATGGTTGAGCTTATTCCTCATGTAGCCTTCTGCATTTGGAATTTTTCTTTCCTTTGTGCCTCGGGGAACAGATTTTTCAGAGCTTGTGAGAACGTTCTGGCTTTCTCATCAAAAACTGTCAGGGATATGCTACTGACTCGCCTGCTGGGAGTGCAGATCTGGGGCGGGCTGTACCTCCTGCATTCTACAGAAGGCTGAGAAGCTGTAATTACCTTTCCAGCAAAATCCCTCATGGGTTTTTGTGCCGGTTAGGGTATCCCTCTGAAGTCACCCAGCCAGGATTTGGCCTGGGGTAGCTTCTGGCAGGACGATTTTAACACTGCCTGCATTCAGAGAGGGATGTTCAGTGTCCTTCACAGACTGTGCAGGTTTCGGGAGGGCTGTAGAGCAGCATGAAGATGGCTGCATGTATATGCTGAGTGAATTTTTTAGACTTTTAGATTCTTCTTCCTTAATTTTATCTTTCTTAAATAATATTTCCTTAATATTTCATCCTATCTCAGTTCTCGTGTTCAGCTAAAAGTAGAGGTGTAAAATACAAAGCAAGAAACGTCTCACAGAACTGGTGCAAATCAAGGAGAGGCAGACACATTTACAGATCTCATTCCAGCTAGTTGTTAATGCCATTCACGTTCCCATTGAAGTCAATGGAAATTCCCAGTAAGTGTGGTTAGGCAGCTGTGCTAGGCAGTCTGCAGTGTTCCCGACAGATACAGTGCTCTCCTCACTCCAAATCGCTTCACTGACAGGTATTTAAAGACATCCCTTCTTGTCAGAACATTAAAGAAGGGGTTAATAGAGGCTGTGTGCTACCTGCGGAAACACAGTGCATCCCAGCTACTGCATCTCCGCGGTTTATCTTTTATTTACTGGAATAACACAAATGGTAAACAAGCTGGGTGAAAAAGGTCTGTAATCATTAAGAATAAACATGGCTCTACAGAAGGCAGCTGTTTTACTTTTCAGACTTGAAATAAGTCTGAGTATGCAGACTATTCAGGGTTTGTTGATCTGACCCCGACTGCTTTTGACAATTCCACTCCTTTTGAAAGAGTTGATTACTTTAATTTCTTTCAAAGAGAGGAGTTGTCATCACCTCCCACACCTTCAGAATGCCTTATCAGTTCCCAAAGAAGACAGAAGGGGGGGGCTTGTTTTGTTGTTGTCTCGTCTTAAAGTGATGTTTTATTAGGGTGGCAATAATGCAGACTCCAGAGAATTTGTGAGGAGTCTATAAAGCATTCCCAAGATTTTGTGACATGTATTGTCAAAGCCAGTAAGTTGGAGTTGTGTGATTTATCAAAAGTGACGTCGTTATTAAAATATTTTAATTTTTTTTTAGGAAAAACTGTTTATTACTCTGTAATTTAGTAGTCAATATCTCAAGCCTTTCAATAACATGGAGGGTGAAAAACACAAGAGAGGTGTTCTGATTTCAGCATAAACACAAGTTTTTGGCTTGTGACAGTGGAGTTGCTGCTAGACTCACTGATAATTTAGTACTAAAACTTGTTTGGAATTAATTCTGTGTTCATTACATCTAATTTCTGTTTTCAAAGATGGCATGTGATTTAGAAGCCTACATACTGGGCATGCATATTCATGCTGTAATCTCCCTTTTCCTAGTCGGCAGGAGCACCTCTAGGCTAGGTTGCAGTGCCCTCTGAAAGCATCTATTTTCTCCACTGACTGTAAGAGGAGCTAACATTGGATAGGCTTCTGACTTAGAAATGTGTGCAAGAGCTTATGGTTAAGATCCTGTGAATCCCAGCCTTCATGTGTCATCATCCAATGTGCCTTGTTGTGCTTTATGTGCTATTTTTGCAAAACGTAGTTTATGAACCATGTCTGAGCTTTTTTCAGCACATTGTTTTGCTAAGTCCTCATATCTATTTTAATTCATGTTCCTCCTAAGAGGAAAAAAAAACAAAACCAAACAAACCCAAAACATCATGTCACATAATTTTTTGGTCTACATTTTTTTTAAAACAAATGTCTCATGCATGTATTACCATAGAGCCTTGCTGTTTTGTTTTCTTGGGGTTTTTTTCCCCTCCAATTGGATTGGGAATTAAACTGTAAAGAAGACTAGTAACTCAATTGTCTTAAAATTTTGTGGAATCAAAAAAAGTGAAAATCAAGGTATGTACTTTAAGGCATCAGGGTAAGGTAATTGAAATGATTGCTAGGGTTACAAGGAGCATAGTAAAGGGTGTAAACACATTTTGGAGTGAGGTGCACATCAAAAGCCGGCATTCAGTGATTTCAGTGGGAATGGGGTGTTATAGGTGGTTATTTTCTAATGCGCTGGGGCTAAATGAAGACATCAGGGGTCTATGTAGTAAAAAGGTTGGAAATAAAAGTCCTTATCAGGTGGTAGAGTAGGCAGGTTTGGTCTGCTGTGGGACAGGAAATGGAGCTCTTTTATCTGCTATACATCACCTTGTATCATCTCAGGATAAGGGTGAAAGCTGGTGTGTTCTGGGAGTGGGCTAGCAGCTGTGCAGAACAGCAGTGCTGAAACTGAGCTAGTCCCAGCTTCACGAGCTGGGGCTTTGGGTTTTGGAGCAGTTCTGCCATACTGGGAAGAAACGACTGTATGTGCCAGGGTGCAGTAGCTGCCCCTGGCAATGAAGTTGTCGCCTCTCTTGCTGCTTTCAGGGACACTGCTGGGGAAAAGGACACAACTAAAAGTGAGGTCTTGGTCCATCCTGTCACAGCAGCAGGTATTGTCAAAGGGCTTTGAGGGGTCAATATGAAGCCATATGTTAGAGATGTTTCTATGTACCTACAATGGCCAAGTAAGAGAGAATCTTGAATCATAAACCTGTGTCTGGCAGTTCAAAGGCAGTAAACATTTGTTTTTAATTAATTTCCAAAGAGAGACATTTATAACTGTATAAGCTAGTAGCTGCTTCCTGGTAGTTGTTCATACTGAATTATGAGCAGAACCTCACATCCTTGTTTGCTTGCAAATGAAGTCCCATGGAGACAGGTGTTCTTTGCATGGAGCTGCGCATGGCCGTGGAGTGTGAGCTGCCTGATTTATGATCAAAGTACTGTTCTGGCTGCAGAGCCTGCCCAAAGCAAGAACAACCTGATATAAAATTTCGATATCTAAACCAAATTTTATTTTTATATCTTTTAAAATATTAAAGTATCTCTTCTTTTTAAAGCAAGCAAGCAGTGCTGGGTGGCAGGGGAGTCACCACTCCACTCACGGCACACACCACTACAAGTTCACCAGAGTATATATACTGTTTGTAAGCCTACAAAGCATTTTCCAGTGTGCCTGGTTAGTCCAAATCAGCAAATATCAATAAGCTGGGATCAGCAATTTCATAATCTTTCCAGGTGGTCGTTGGCTTTCTTGTGGTTGTCTGCAGGGACGCCTTTCACTGGTGTCTGCTGCATCTTGTACAAGTGCATCAAGCTTTTTATTATACATAAGCGTTTACTTGCTTTGTTGCCGTTTCCCTTAGCTTTACCTCAACTTCCTCTATTTTATTCTAAGTGTCAGTCGATTTTGCCACCTCATCTCTTTCACTCTACTATCCTTCTTCTATTTCTTTGTTTGATGCTTTATTTGGCTATTTGGTCAGAAAGTTTCAGAACTGTTCTTTGTAGTTATCCCAGGGAACATATCCACTTTTGGCACAGCAGATACAAGCATTTGCTGATTCCATTGCCAATTGACACGAATCACAAAAACATTTTTCACACAACCTGAATGCCGTTTTGAGTACTTATGCTTAGGGATGGACTTGCCTTAAGGCCAAATGAAAAGAGTTATTTGATCAGGGGAGACATCGGACTGGCCAAAGTTTATTGAACTGCTCTCTTGGCATCCTTGCTAGTCTAATGATCTGGTAGGTGTCTAGAAAGTATGGCCCACACATTTGCCATACTAGTTCTCCAAACAAAAGAGAAATCATACAGTAATTTGCTATGAGAAATACAACTAAGAGATACAAAGATACAACTAAGATACAAAGAAAGTGGAAGTCAGAGGTTAAAACTTTCTGCATAGTTGTGCTTCCTGGACCATCACATTAGAGATATCTGGATAATACATGCGTGAACTACCACATGGTTGTCTCCTGGCATTTTTGGCTGCAAAACATTAATTTGACTTTTATTTTTGGGTCCCTCGAACTCAGCATCACTGTCCTTCAGTTACACATTGTTGTCCTTCAGTGTTAGGAGTGGTGCATTCCTTGCACACTGATCATTCAAAATGAAACTTTTTTTTCCTGTGCTAAACCAAATATTTTGCAGTTTTGGCAGCATTTTGGCTTATTGCACAAAAGCGCGGTTCTAGAACTATAAGCAAAATTGGGGTGAGTCTAAGACATGAATAGACACTTTTTGCACACCTGAAAAATGGTACTTCAAAGGAAGCCTTGTGACTATGGTAGGCTGACTCTCCATGTCAGATCTGCACCTGATAAGACTAGACCATGATTAAATTTTTCCTCCCACCCAGCTGCTGAGCATCCATAAATCAAACTGAAGTCAGTGGGAGCTATTAATCTGAATTTAAGCAGGAGACGTATAAATCCTGATAATAACGTACCCTAAATGTTTAAGCCAGCTTGCGTGTGTATTCTAAAAAAAGAAAACTAAATGTGACTCTAATTTTGTAATAGCCTGCACTTAAGGAGTGCGTGGTCCAAGTTTATGCTGCTCTTGATGAAGTGTCTTCCTTCTCTTTGGTGACATCAGTGCACGGAGGGATGGAGAGGGAAAAAGCTGTGTGGTTGGGAGCTGGGCTTTCACATGCTTAAATTTTAAACATTGCCATTGTAAGAAGTTGTTTCACAGAGAGGAAGGTCTGTTTTGTGGTAAAGGGTGGCTGGCTGCTTTTCTGGCTCTGGTGGGAGTTTTTTGTGGTTTTGGGCCAGAGCACCCTCTCCGTGTGACTCAGGTTCTCCTCTCCATGCCTAGGTTCTCAGCTTCCATGCTGGGTTTACATGTACCCAGTGCAGAGGTACTTGAGAGACAGCATGTGGCTCAGCATTTGATCTGCCTTTAACAGGCAGTTCCTACCTGCTTCCTGTCAGATTCTGCCTAATAGCAAGTAGCCCCAATATTTGTGTTGACGTAGCTATGCTAATGGACATATGGTGAGGAGTCACCAAGAGTTTCTCTCCCTATTTGCCTGCTGGAGAACCACAGTTTTTTGTTTTATTTAAAAATCTGCCTTCATAGCAGATAAATATAAAGAAGGAAGCAATTCCTTTTCTTCTAGTGCTGATAGGGAGAGTCACAACAGAGACATCAATACTTGCAAGGTTTCCACGTGTTGCAGATAAGGGAACAAATCCATAGTCAAAAAAAATTGCTAACCTTCAGTGAAAATCTTTCAGTACAAATCTTTAATGGAAAAACCTATAAATAAACAGAAACAGAGGAACATCTGTTCCTTGATGCTCCATGAAGCAGCTGATAAAAATAAAATCTGTATTATAACAGTAGCCAATACAAGATGAAAAACTACCTGACAACGGAACACCTCCTGAATAGAGAAGTTTAGGAGCCAAGAAGCTCATCTGACTTGAAAATTGAAGAATTGTCTGAAATAGATGTTGCCATGGAGACAGATAGGATTAGCAGCCTGAGACTGATTTCATTGGTCTGCTGCTAGCACAAGTTGCTTGTTTGAGTAGCATTAATATGTTGTCTCATGCTGCTTTATATGCTGAGACCATCTGGCATTAGTGGTATTTAAAGGTGCAGTCCTGTTATGGAAGGAGTTAGGCAACATGGTTTGATTTGAGTTTGTAAGACAAGCTAAAAGAGTTGCAGGGTCTTGGAAAAGCTGTCTTGTGCACAAAAATATCCTGAAAAATCCCAGCTTGTACAGAGATGAAGTGGGGCTTTGGGAAGCAGCATGAGGAATTTCAGAAGTTTGCTTTATACTCAGTCAGCACATATTTGAAATATTCTCTGCACAAATACACACTTCTGCATGTTTCTTCAGGTGTGAATGTGAAGGCAGCCACAGTTTTTCAAAAATAAGCCTTTTCCTTGTAAAGCTGCTTGGGAACTACAGCTCCACCACCTTGAACCAACACAAGATCGTATTGTTTATTAAGAAAGAGTATGTTGTAATGTTTCAGGGTTAAATGAAGAAATTAAGGTCTAACCAAACAGAGACCCTTTAGAGCTCATGATTTTAAGAAAAAAAAATTTCTTTTAGTTTGACTCTATACCTTCAAAAATACATATTTTTAGCAAAGGATTTGATAAGAAAGACAGTTTGTAGAGACTAAGATAAACCTTGTCTTTGATCTATTTATATCAATGAGTCTTCATCTGCTTTCCTTAATACCTCTCTGGAGTGGGAGTTATCTTCCAAAGGAGCTTATATGACAGTGCTGACATGCCTCAGATGCTTATAAATTTTCACTATTGTGTTCTTTGATAATAATTATCATGGTACTTAATTATTCTCAGAACTTTTTTCCCCAGAGAGAGATGAATGGTTAGAGTGACCAAATAAGAGCCAGAAAATATTCCTGTCTGAGTTTGAGTTCCAGTATGGAGGTTTTTCTGGAGGCTGGGCATGGTAAGGAAAGTGCCTGGCTAGGAGGAAAACTATCTGGAGGCTTGGTTCTCCTGAATAGAGTTAAAACTGGATGGAATTTGAAGTCAAGTCTCGATAATTATCCCTAAGCTTGATAGGCATTTTTACATTTACATTACATTTTTACAGCTTACTGATATTCTGAAACTATTGATGGAGAGCATTTCTAGCAGTGTTCTGCAACATTTGTCCTTGGGTATTGATGTGATTGGTATTTCTTGCATATTAGTGTGAAGTGTGTAGTACAATAATAAAATGAAACAGGGACATGAGGTCTGTTCCACAAATCTTTAAGTTTTAAGCTTTTATTCTGGAGCTCTGACTTTGGTTCCAAAACAAATTCTTCATATAATTTTGCTTCAAGTGCAGGACCCAAGAAATACATAGCTGTGAATGTCCTCGCTCCTGCAAATAGCTTTAGAATGATTATGTTTGGTGCTTAATGTTTTTACAGCTTAGTTCTGTTTTAATAAAATGAATATAGGGCACAGGAAGAAAGTCAAATAACTTGTATTCCCAGCCTGCTCCCAATCCCCAATTCCTAGTTTGCAAATCAGTTTGCCCCCTGTTTGCTTGTTTTTAATGCTGACATTCAGTTCTCTCTGAAACAAAGTTTGGGTGCAGTTTTGGGTGTCAGTGCACCCCAGGACCCACCTCGTGGTGATACAGATGTTACTGCCACAGAGCTCTTGGCTGCTGTTACCCCTGAGCAGTCTTCCAGCATTAGCTTGTCATGTCTTGTAGCCTCCCATGCATCTTCCTACTCTCACAACACATCACGCTTCCACAGAGTGCAAAAGTATTAAAATCAGCCTGAGAGGCTGTGCCCTAAATAATTGTGGGCACTTTGGTTTAGATAAACCCACAAGTGAGAACTTCCTAAAGACCCTGTGGGCCAGGAGTAGCCTTCTCCATCCCTGGGGAGGTCAGGAGGGATCCTGGCCCGAGGAGTTGGGGTGTAAGCCACCTACACTGCTTGGTCTTCTGGGTGCTTGTTGGTTTTCAGTTTTATTATTCGTACTTAAAAAATTAATTTCGGATTTTGGCCAGATGCTACTTCATTCCTTCACATTATTTGATTTTTTTCAGTTCTCCAGATAATGACATTAGACATATCACTATTTATAGTCTAGGAATGAGCTTCTGGTTTTTCTCCATTCCATTCATTTCCAGGGATAGAATGATGCTTCAATTCTTGCTGCATTTCCATAGCATTTAAATGAGCTGACTGCACCCGATTAAGCTATTCACTGAATATTTCAATGTGAAAAAAGGTGATAGAATTGAGAAACAATAGCATCTGAAATAGCACCAGTTGTGCTATATAGCACTCTGCTGAGTTGCAAAGTCTGCTAACTTGATTGTCTGAAATTGAAATAGTTGCAATGAGGCTTTCTTGTCTGAAGTCTCCATCACAATTATTTAAATTTACTATTAAAATGAAGTGGAATGAATGCAGATTAATGTTTTTCAGGTTTTGTGATATATTTTACCAGTAGCCCTGAAAACTAATGATATGGAAATGTGCTTTTGAAATGACCAGCCATAGGTGGCTAATGACACATTGTTCTCCAAGTACCACTGCAATAGCACTGTAGATACAATAGATTTATTTTAACAATAGATTTTCTATTTTCAGTGGATTACTAAAATATGATTCCATATGATGGGGGCAGTTTCAGAAACTTATAGATAAAAACAGCTGAATCATCAGAAGGTGGAATGTCTCCTATATGAAGAATCAACAAAAGTCTCCAAAAATATAAACAGAGCTGTTATTAGATTTATGCTTCCTAAGGTTTGTCCCAGGAAAATTGCTCCTTTGGCTATCATTCCAGTGCTGCTCCTGTAATCCCAGTGAAATCACAGTATGAGGTCAATCTGGAGTGCTCAGTTATTTGATGTGAAGGCTGGAAGAAGATTTGGTGCCCGTGTCTACCTCTGACTTCCCCCTCAAAGTTGCAGGGAACATTTGTTGTGCCTGCTCTGCAGCTCACCCTCTGGGGCCCTGGGGCAGCAGGGCTTGCACAGCTTGTGGCAGCCCATGGTAGGGAATCATTTGGTGTCTGAGATGGCCAGACATCACAAAAACTGGAGATACTGTCTGGTGCAGTCCAGTCCATTCTTCATTTTCTCTTTCCTAGGAGCTGAAAGGATTAGGATAACCTAACAAGAAAAAAAGGTGTCCTCTCTAATGAGTTAGTGACATTGTCTTCTGCTCATACACATCCACTCTGTATGGACTTGCTAGCACAGAATATGGTGTCTCTAGGAGTTCCTTATTCACTTGGTATCAAAATTTACTTTATGTAGCTTTAAATATAAATTGCAGATCTCATGTTGGTTTTATTTTTTTTCCTCCAGCATAAAACAGATTAATGTGAGGCAGGACATTGAGCATCATGCTACTGGAGTCTAGAAAGAGAGCTGCATGTTGCAAGAAAAAAATGAACATCCACAGCTGAACAAACTAAAATTTACTTATTGTCATTGCCTGCATCTGGGAGCACTTCCCAGATTATTTGTATTAAATACATGAACATTGAGCTAGATAGATTGTACCCTGTTGCTGGTATAAAAAATGTGTTATTCAAAATGTAGGTTAAAACCTCTGCAAGTTTCCAGTTATGATTTAGACTCATTGCACCCTAGAAAGTGGGGAATGGCATGTATATTTTTCTATAGAAAGATACATTTAAAACATTTTTTCTTCCTTTCTTTTTGCTGTTATTTCTATCCTTTTTACTCTTTTTTTTTTTTTTAGTCACTGCAGTTGTCTTTTAAAAGCAAGCTCTCAAAATACAGCATGGGTGAAATAGAGGTGAGGAAACAGAGAAGACTGAAAAAATGTGGCTTTGCTACAGATTCTGTAAACTTTCTGTTTTCTCCAGCCTTAAAGGCTTCATTACAGGGTGTATCAAGATTGTACTGTCTAGAAGGAAGCTGTAGTTGTAATGTACAATAAGAACATGGCACATTAGTCAGCAATCTGTTTATAGCATTGTGGTTTAGAGCAGAAACCCTTTCTGCAGGAGATTCTCCAGCAGAATCTCAGGAAAGCTGAAGCAGCTGCAGCTGTAAAAGGAGTTGTACATTAAAAAGGCCAGGGAGAAACCACAGATAGAGATCCTCCTCTGTTATTTATGGCTGTGTCATTAAATGTCCCTTTCAAAGCTTTGCACAGAGATAGAAATCACATTTACATTTAGATACATAAAAGGAATACACAAATGATGACATCAGTGGTTCAGCAGATGGTAAGATGATTGCTGCAGTCCCTTATGAACTGGGATTTGTCATTGCAGTTATTGTCTAAATGGAAACCTCTGAGCAAAAGAGGAGGGGATTTCAAGAGATAGGAAGTGTACAGGGTCTAACCTAGTGTCTAGGAATAGAAGCAAGCAAAAAAAAATTGTAATAATTTAATCATTCAAAAAACAGGACTGTGGATCAAACTCTTCCCTGCAGTTGCTTTAGGTTAGAAATTAAGTCCAGTTCAGACATCCTGCTTTTCTGTTATTTTCCCTTTGGTTACCCTTGTTACTCTTTGTTGCTTAAAAACACATTGAAGTTAATGCAGAATAATTTCTCATTGTGTTTACTTGGCAAACTGGGTAGATCTTGTTTAATTTTTGAAGCAGTTTATAAGACATGCATAAGTGCATTTCAAGAAATGTATGTCAGGAGTTGCTTCTTCCAGCTTTCCCATTAACTGGTTCACACTGTGTCTTCCAGGAAAGCAGTCAAAATTATAAAGTGTGAAAATCTATATGGAATTCAGTTCTGCATGCAATGAAGTCAGTTGAAGCTTTGCCAGTGACATTAAGGATCCAGAGTTCGATATATTGCTTAAACCATTAAGTACTATAAAAGCAAGACTCAAGAGACAGCTATATGTGTCTTCATAAGCCATTAATAGTAATATGAAATAACATACTGTAAATTAAAATCATATGATTGTGTCTACATATTTATGTGTCTGTGCACATTTTGTATCAGACATCTTCCAAAAGGTCCTCATAGAAAGGGAAAATCCAATCTCTCAGCTATTGGCTGCAGAGAATCTAGTTTTTGGGCTCTGTAACAGGAGGTGCACCAATCTGTGGGGTAATTTCTGAGCTGATCTTTAAAGCTCCTGGAATACTCAGTAAGAAAAAGTAAAATTAAAAGACTGGAAAGACATAACTTTCTAGTCCTTATCTTAGATAGCGGTCTGCATTAAAACAGATACCTGGTAAACTTTCCAGCCCTTCATATTCATGCTGCAAATACCTTTCATAAAGCAGTGGTAGGAAAATCTGAAAAGAAGGACAGCACCAATGGCTGTGGGATTTTGTCAGTTCTTGCGTTTGATAAGCAAATGAATCCCTGATCATCCGAATATAATATGCAGATACAAATTAGCACATCATTATACCTGATCTCATGTTGGAAACTGTTTTGTGTGAAGTGTGCACAGTAAAGCTTTAATGGCTGATACAGTATGTGAAGCCCATGGTTTTCCCTTTTCTAGTCACTCACAGACAATTGTGACCATTGTGACAGACACAATAAATTGGGACATTTTGCTTTTACTGATGTTATTAGCAAAGATTTCATGGTCTTCAGCATGTGCAAAATTGATCCTTTGATTGTTCTTTCCTATTTGCTTGGCTATTGCTAGTAGCAATTAAAATTTCAGACTACTTCAAAGATCAGGCTTTTTTGCTAAGCTCTTGGGGAAATCAAAAAACCCCCAATAAATGAAAACCAAACAGCAAAATCAAATGAGAAACTCTTTCCAAACTGCTTTTGGTTTTTAAAGCTTTGAAAAGCAGAAATGTATTTTTAAAATTTCTTTGGATATTGTTCTGTTCAAAATTACCAAAATGGAAAAGAAGAAAAATACTAATCTAAAAAACATTACAGTCTTGGCTGTTTAAAAAAAAAAATAAATTAACTTTTGAATTGTCAAAAATTGAAAGTCTGCTGCCTTGTGTTTGTATTCCTTGTTTTCCTGGTTCAGTCAAGATTCTGTGGAGTGGTCTTTTCTGCAAAGGTCAGAATTCGTCAGTGGCAATGTTTCACTTGAACAAAGATTTTTTTTTTCCTCCCTAATACAACTTGATTAAGTAAGTTTTAATAAAAATGAATAAACTCATAAAATTACCCAGTTATGAATCAGTTTGAAATAGGAAGATATAGTTGAAATTCAAGTTTCAGTTTGCCATTCTTACATGGCAATGAAAATCACCAATTTTTTACCAAGTCTTTTCAGGTAATTTCCTGGCATATATTGACCCATTTTTCAAAATTTGGAGCATTATTACATGTTATAGAAAAAGATCTTTTGAACTTTTTATCAACTCTATTATAAAGTTACAGAGCACTCAGGGAAGGTTTCTCAGGCCAGCCTGTTTGCTTGACTTGCAAGACTGAGGTCAGTATCTGTGACACTGTGGACACAGTGATCCTGTCTCACCAGAGGATCAAGGCAAACCAGAATACCATTGGTAGGTGGCCAAACGAAAGATACCCCAGAAAACAGTGTTTCAAATGTTCACATTAGGCTCAAAAGCTTCAAAGGTCTGCTACACTTAAACTACGTTCAAGTCAAGAGCTTGCTTTGTCTGCAATTCAGTAATTTCAAAGGGGGAAAACATAAATAACTTCAAAAAGGAAGTGGTCTTAGAGAATGGGAACAAAAATACCAAAGGTAACTTTCTAAAACTTTCTCATGTATTGAAGGGGTAGGAGCAGATAGGTTAGAGGGATATGGTGCATCTTGAATAACTGTTTCATTTAGTTCTCTGCAAATAGAGAAAAGACATGAAAGAGTCTAGCTAATGTTAAAGTCTGTGAAAGTTCTTTAGATAAAAAGAAACAGAATTCTCCCAAGAGTGCTGATGTGTTGCTATGTGAACAATTATAGTGTGGTAGCAGAAAATGTTTACTGAGTGCCCACTATTCTAGGAAGGATTTTCTGTAGGCTATATCAAAAGAGAAAGAAGTGTTTTGATGCCAGTTAAAAAGATCTGTCTGTTTTGAGATCTTTTCAGTTGTATTTACTCTGAAGACTCATGGCAAGCCTATTTACCACGACTCAAACAGACTCTAAAATCGCACGAGAGTTAAGATGATGTCCAAGGAAAGTTTTGTTCTTTTAAATTATTGATATGTGGGTAATTATATGTGTGGAGGACAAAATTATTCAGAAGGGAGAGGGACAAACCCATCCCTTCTTAGGGTATCCACTAAATAATAAAACTGAAGTTGTACCAGAAAGTAGAAATGAAAATATGTTACCAGAGGTTTTCCTCTCTGTTAAAAGAGCCTGAGGGTGTTGTAGCTGGAATTTTTTGGTGCTTATTTGTAGTGCTAGCCTGTGCTTAAACCTGCATCTTCGTCACTGTTGTCACCCACTTAAGTAGGTTAAACTTGTCCATGCTGCTTTCACACCTCCATTGACAAGTTTTTCTTGTGCAGTAGTTCTTTTAAAATTGAAAGTTAAAGAAAAGACCAGGATAAACAACCCACTCATTAAAGGAAACATCACAGAATTTTTAATGAAGACAGATATGAATTTATTATATTTCCTAATAATCTGGAGGTTGGCACCCTCAAGAAGAAATGATCTTCAACAGTGTGAGACATTCATTCCCAATTGGATTTGAGGTATTCTAATATCAGATATTCTGTGAAAAGAAGCAAGGAAAGAAATATTCTTTGTTGAAATGATGATGACATTATTATTATTAGGTTTTCCTTGATATTTTTGTGTGAAATAGTGTCTTTGACTGATATCACAAAGGTGAAGTTGATTGTTCTCATTCTTTTTGATACTACTATGTTAATAAACTTCTTAAAATGGATTCTTTTTCTTCACATTTCCCTGGCAAAATAAATATAATTTTTTAAAGTAGTGAAATTGAATATAGCTATTATGAGTTCTTAAAAAATATTTGCTTTCTTCAAGGAACACTTTGGAAATTAGTATAAAAATTATGATTTTAAAGTTCTTTCTCTGTTCTTTACTTCTTTACATTGTTTTCATGTTTTTGGTTTTTTTTAATCACTACTCTGGAGAGAAATTCCCGACCTTTTCATTTTTCCCATGGAAATGCTGAACTGTGTTTGACATGTCAACTCTATAAAGTTGTCATAATGTCATAATTATGGTTTCAGACCTGTGTCTCTGTGAAATTTCCTCAGGAACCATGAATCATAAGCAATGTTTGTAGATAGACTCTGGAATTACATTTCACTGATAAGTGGAGTGCAAACAATGAATAAAGAAGTGTCCTTAATTAATTATCAAATGTTAACTATTTTTAGATGATCAGAACAAAAAGAACTGGGCAAAACTCTTTGTAACTCTAATAAAAGTAAAATCACGGTATATATAATTTTTGTATGAATTTGCCTTTTGAGAATAATCTGTAGTTGAAATGTAATTTTGGATGTGAAGTCAACACAGTAGTGGAAACAATGAGCTGGCTTTCCTATGAACAGTTATGCAGTGCACTGCTTTCCACAGATCTAAGTGAGGGTAGAAATTGGTTACCAGATATTTTCCAGAGGTAAGAATACTGTGATGATGGAAATAATGGAAAAATGTAAGAGGGCAAGGTTGAAAAATGTCTCAGAGGGAGCACTAAGTTTTGAAGCACTGAGCCTGTAGTGGCAACAGCTAAAATAATGTCACCTTTTGACACATAATCTGGGACAGTGCATGTCCCAGCACTGTTCCAATGCATGTGATGTTCCATCAGTTCCAGTCCCCTGAATAAACAACCCCAGTGTTATGGTGGGGGCTCTAGGAGGCCAAGCACTGGTTTTAGTGCTTGTCAAGGCCATAAAGAGGATAAATGCAAGTACATCAGTGTGGCAGTAACCCAGGACACATAGCTGCTGCTGCTGCTGCTTTGGGTGTCCAGCAGGTCTCCAGTGAATTGGTGCAATTACTGTGCCAAATTGAATATTTTTCAGGACAGATGGACAGAGAGCAAAGGGTAAAGATTAAGAAGTGGTGAGGTCACATGTGGAAACAGTATTCAGTGTGGAACACTTCATCAGAGACAAAGTAATTAATTGTTTAAACTTAGTAGTGAGGAGATGGTTTAAAAAAAAAGGTGAGTGAAGAAGTGAAGTAAAAAAGCAGTCATTAAAAAAAATAAAACAGGAAAAAAATCTAGTAGGATTGAAGCTAGAAAGTTTTTAGAGAATGTGAATGCCACAGATGCAGCACTGAGGTGCTGCTTGTCTGAGAGCTGTGGGCTCGGTGGCTCCACATCTGGCACTTCTGTTTCTCAGGCTTCAGGGAATAGCACTGTTTGGGCTCACGCTGCCAAGTTTGCATCTTTTTCCTGTTGTCCTCTCTCTTTCTGGGTCCCTTGTAATAAAAATTTCTTCTCCCTCACCCTTTACTTTAGAGGACCTCCAATTTCTTCAAAGTATTTCTCTGCTGTTCTCAAAAACATTACCTTGAATCACAGAATAGCCTTCTGGGCAAGTGAGTGAATTTCAAAGTGCTGTTTTCCAGACACTGCAATGTTGTGAGGCTGCTGCCTTTGTTCACTTACAAGGCTTGCAGCAGAACTGAGCTTGTTCCTTTCAGAGGCTGACATGGTATGTGAATTCATATTTCATCTTACTGTCTGCTTAGAGTGGCTTACACTGGTCTTGTATTCTTCTCTATAATTGCCTTTATTGTTTGACCTCTTATGGCAGCTTAGCTCTTAACTCACCCTAAAATCCACAATAACTTTTGAAATATTTTGATTTGGTGGAAAAACTCAAGAGTGATTATGTTCTGTATTGAATTTTAACCTCAGGAAATCCTGGCCTCCTGTTCCCCTGAATGAAGGATGTGTAAGTGCTGCAGGAGCACAGCATAATTTGTATTTCCGCAGTGATTTTCAGAGGAAATCTTAGCATGTACTAAGCATTTTCTTAATTTTTTAAAATAAACTTCTCTTCTGAGTAAGTAGTTTTAATAAGCCTCTCTGTCTTCCATTTCTAACATTCTGTAAATGTGTCTGCTAAAACAGACACTTTGTCTTATTGCTATACTTTATGTATAGGATATAGGTTTATGCAAATAATTACAATGCCATAACCTTAAAAATTATAAAGGAGAAAAAGTGTGGTTTTCTATCCCCTCTTTAAGCCTGTATGATGAGAAATGAAGTTTTTGTGCACTGTGATGTAAAGTAGGATTTATAGCTCTGCTGTGTAAACATTGATTGGATGCTTTTGGCTTGCGTCATTGCTTTTTGAATAATTTTTGAAATGTGCAGATCTAGTGGAGAGACTTGAACTTAGAAAGAAGTGGGGTTTAACTTGGTATGCTACCCAGGATTCTGCTTCTAGAATAATTCCTTGAAATTACCTACATCAAAGTTTCTGTAAGAAAAAAGCACTAGGAATTTGTGCCAGCAAATGTGTCAGGTTCAGTATCCAGTATCTCCAGGCAGAGAATATTGATGCCAAAGTAAAATCTCAATTTCCTATATTTGGCAGAAAAAATATATCTGATGGAAAATGTGCTCTGAGGGGGACCTGTCATGTCTTTTTAGACCTCTGAAATGCACAGTGTCACTGAGAGCAGTGTATCTTCAGAGTGCATTATTCATGGCATGCACATCTGTTTTACGTGGTGCTCATTAGAGCAGTTAGTGGGCTGCTTCTGTGGTTTTCTGCCACCCATACTTGGCTGTGCCCATCTGTTTGCATCTGTTACTCCTTTAGAACTAATCACAGTCAAATCTAGGAGAGGAGAGTAATCGCATACCACAGAACTGAATGAGTAAACCCACCAAGCAATAACAATAAGTCCAGCACAGAATAATTTTAAAGAGCAAAACTCTCTTTCTGTATGAAATAATATATATAGCTAGGACCACATGTAATGGAAAAAAAGAAACAATAAAACCCAGAAAATGTTACCTATCCAAATCTTAACACTTGCTTCTTTCAGATGTCCTTATGCATTTGAAGTGTGGTGATTTTGCACTTTCAAACATCTGGATTTTAACCTTTTATTAAAATGTGGGTACTGAAGTTATAATAAATAGACAAATAAATAAATCATGTTATGAAATGGTATAGTGATCTTTATGCCAGCTCTTCAAACTTACTTCAGGCTACTTTTCTGCTCACCAGTAACTTGTTTAAATGGAGTATTGTAGTCTGATCACTTCAGACATTAATCCTTCTTCAAGTGGTAGGCAATTTGGCGCAGGATTTCAAGCAATGTGGCTTGACATCGTTTTGTCAAATCTCAGAAGTGCTAAAATATTTCTGTATTCTGTAGAGCTTTGGTTTTTTATGAATTAATGTTTCCAGCCCTTCACAAAAGTGCTTTTTGAGTTTGCATGTTCACAGAGGAACCATAACACTCTGATCCCTGTATCGATAAAGGTGAGAATCCGAACTGTCACAATACATTTAAATATCAACATTTAATCTCTTACTGATGAATTTAACAGCCAGATTCACTTTAAAAATAAAATTGTGTCATGGACCATTGCCTTTGACAGGTGCTTGGATTCTGGCTCTCCGGGATGTTTGCAGTCTCTTACATCGTTCACTTGGGGGGGGAATAAAAAATAAATTGTCTGGTTCTACTTCAGACCAAAATCTTCTGGCAGAAGGAGGAGACAAAATTTCCATGCAGACATTGTCAGCTTCTCTGTCTTTCTCACTTAACTAGGTAAAAAATAGCTGTCTTTCATTCTTATATATTGATTTAGAACATTCATGGGATTTAAATGAGCATACACAGGAAGGGCACAATAAAAATGCTTCTCTAGTTTTGTGTAATTTACCTGAAACATGTTATGTCCACCAGTTGTGACATTGTTTCCACAAACCTTGTGTTCTTCTTTGTAGGTGTATTTGTGTGACTGTAATCCCAATTCAGCAAGCCTAAAATAAAACCATAAAGATAGGACATTTCCTTCCTTCATGTGAATAGAAACATGTAGCTATAAAGCCAGATGATAAGCAAATAGCAGCTGAACATCACGTGTCATCCCACTTTCCCTTGTGTGCATCGATGTGATACCAAAATTGCATCTGTTAGGATATTTCTGTAGCGAAACTCCATGAAGAAGAAGTTCTGCTGTACTGCTGCCTAGACTTTCAAAAATATCATAAGGCTCTTATTTTGGATTTTTTTTTAGTGGAACCATATTAGCAATGTACTCAAGAAAAATTTCATTGTAATGACAAGTGAGCGCTGTGTATTTTTTTCTCTGCCATTATTGACTTGCTTTTATACTAACTGTTCAGTGAAGTGATTTCATTTTGCTCACTCTTGCTTTTCATACTCCATCCTGTCTGTTTCTTCATTTTGAGCTATTCCTATAAAAAAAATTGCACTCATATTCAGTTGTCTATTTGAGCTGAATATTGCTGCTTCTTCCTGTTTTGGGAGTTTCTCTGAGTCCAAAGGCTTGGAGTATAATTTAGGATTGGTACTTGATTTTGTTGAAACATTAAAAGACAAAGTGTTAGTAGATGTTAAAACCTCAGTGTTAAAATATTAATTTGTACTTCTGATCTGTTAATGATCACTTCTGTGTCCACTGAGCAAATTTTCAAACCACCTTTCTTGCACTCACTCTTGTGACAGGTAGCAAACAAATTCCCCACAGCAGTGTCAGAGGCCATGCTTGATATTTTTCCTCAGATCTCTCTTTAATGCTTACTTTTGTCACAGCAGTTCTTAAAGGTAAGGGAGGAAAAGGGGTTAATGAGGTCTGTGCTAAGATCATGGCCTGCCTGTGCTGGCCATATGGTTCTATTCTCTCTTTTTTAAAATGTTTGTGCCTACATAGCAGATGCTCCCAGAGCAGGTACATTCATTGCTCAGTGATGGCACAGTGGTGCCTGTCCTTTCCTGGGGGTGGTACAGGCTTTGTGACAATGGCATTAGTGCTTGTTTGGGAAGTGTTGCACTGCTGGAGTGGCAGCTTTGGGTAAACCATGGTTAAAATCCCAGAATGGCTTTCTGCACAGTGACTATCCCTTATAATCGTGCTTGTGTGCATGTTGGCAAGGAGAGTCTATCAGCTCTCACTGATGTGTTGGTTTTTTTGGTATGTGTTTTTGGGGGGCTTTTTGTTTGTTGCTTTTAAGTCTGTTGTTTAGTGATCAGCATAGTGAAGTGATTTTTTTGTATTTCTTTATCAGACTCAAGCCACTTTCCATTAACAAGCAATCTTAAATAGGAACCTTTGTTTTTCTGGGAAAAACATCATGGTTGCACTACTTTGGCTTATTTGAAAAATCTGTAAGCCAAAGCATGAAATGCCCATAGCAGATGTGTGTAATGCATGGGCCAGAAAGCCTGATAGAGTCCGGCTTCCTACCTCACAGTGTTATCTTTTAGCCTGGTAGTTTGTAAGTTATAAAGTCATGAAAGAACAACATTTCCTAGTCAGGAAACTCACAGTTCCTGAAATTATCTCTTGAACTCCTTTTATTTTTTTTCTCTTAGGTTTGCCCTCATATCCTGCTTCCTTTGACATGTTGAGTTGATTATTTAGATCTAATGGGGCCTTCTGAGTAGCGTAAGATGTGATAACAGCATTGTTCCCAGTGTGAAATCTTTTACAAGCAGACCTTGGTTTTGAGTTTGTCGCTTTTGTGGGGTTGCAGTACTAGACTTCCAGGTCCAGTGGGGGACAAAAAGCTTCTCCTGGGATCCTGGAATGTATTTGGCCCCAGCATAGCCTTGTTGCTAAGTGCTGCTTTGGTTTCCCTCTGTAAAAAAAAAGGTAATTCTCTAACAGGGGAGAGTCTGAAATAGTTGTCTTAGCACAGAAATAGTGTAACATAGATGTGATTTTACCTTCTGTCTTCCTTTTTAAGCAAAATCAGGCAGTTAGGCATTGACACCCCACTACACCTGTGTGGCCTTCTGTGCACATTTTCTAGTAGCTTTTCAAATAGTGTCAGGATCCTAAATCTCATATTCAACTTGGTGTTGTCAAGCTTTGTATAATCTTTTGGTTGATACCTGGTTTGAAGAGGTTTCAGTGAAAATAAGCCACCTGGAGAATTCTAGTGTAAAAAATTAATTTTTCTAGGTACACAACTTGAAAGAAAACTTCTTTGAAAATAAAAGAGTTGTTGAATAGGGCCTATATTTTTCTTACCCTCAGACAACTTATAGATACATGAAAAGCTTTTGCTTAAAAAAAATTGTTAAATGTGAATAGAAACCAAATGGAGATTAAAAAAATGCATCTGGAGAGGAACATTGAGAAATAAAAACTTGATTGAGACTTTACAGGAGTAACTTGAAAATCTTTTCTCAAAGTTGCTTTTGCTTGAGTCTAATACCTTGTTCTGTCAAACTCCTGAGTATGTGTTTGACTGGACATTCCGGATGAACTCCTCCAGTGCTAATATGCTGAAGGTATGTATATGTTTAATGGTTCAAGTCCTACATAAAGGAAGACAGGACAAAACTGAGCTCTCAGTGCAATTTCAGTGGTAGTTTTGGCTACATGTAAAAGGGTACATGTCCTTGTATGTTTTGGCTACATGTCCTTGTATACATATAGTTGAAGAATGGTTCTGTGGTTAGAATCAGGTCAAATATCACTGGGTTGTTGGGGGAGAAAAGTACAGTTCCTTCATGTAGGGTTAGTAGTTGTCTTAGTGAGTTATGTGTTGCTACTCTTTACCAAATTTGTTGCCTTCTATTAGGTGCAGTTTTTAGTGTTCAGTGTGGTAATCTTCAGTCCCTTTGCCTTCCTGTTTATGTGTTCCTAAAATCTGAACACATTTTTTAGATTACCTGCATTTTGTAACTATTTCTTTTTTTCTTTATGGTTTAGCAGACTGCTGGAAAAAATGTCCTGAAGCATGCTTTTGGCAGCCATCACACTGTGATCATAAAAGTTAAGACCGGGTTGAAAGAAAAAGTGACATACATTTAAAAAAAAAGTAGAAAATGTGTCAAATACTGGAAAGCTAATGTTTTATGAAACAATCCAAACAATTTTGTCTTTTAGCACAAAAATATAATAATTTCATTAAAAATGTTTTCTTTCAGATTGTTTAATTGAATAAGAATGAACTACTGAATCATAAGGTGTAACAGGGTTAATAAAACCAGGGAATACTAGGTCACTTCCCAAAAGGTTTTTTCTCTGTCAGTCTTGTAATCATGTGGTTTTGATTTTGTTTGTGAACTGTGCCAAAACTGTCTTTTCATATGATTTTGAGTACCTGCAAATGCAATTTCTTTAGTTAAAACTGGAAGTGTGCTTTAGATCAAAGATATTAGTGAAAAGAAACACAAAAATTATTTTCATGACCGGGGGATGACCTCCTTGTTGCTTGAGTCTCTCAGTGAGGGATGTTCCTGCCTTTTTATGAGATGCCTGTATGCACATAAAAGCACAAAGGTGGAGAAGTGCTTGTATAGTTAGAAAAGATTTTGCGGCCACACTACTCAGTACTGTTGCTCAGTTTATTGTATTACTGTTCTTGAATTAAGAGCTTGATAGATGTGTTTTGGATCAGGCATCACATCATCTTCCTATTTGATTGGCATTATTATTTCCCAGGTTCCCTTTTTTTCTTCATTTAGAGAAGTCTTCCTTCTCAAAGTGCCCCAAATGCCTCAAGTGAGAATATTGCTGTAGGGCTTCTCAGGAGATGCTTTTTGGCTGTATTATGCTCTCTTCTGTGGGCTGGCTAGTTAGATACTTTATGGCTAACTTCATGCCATGAATAATGGCAGTATGTGTGATAAAAGTAATTTCACAAATCTCAGAATGTTTTGAATAAAGGTACAAAATGTATGAATCCAGCTTTTCAACATGCCAGATTTAATTATACCTCTTTGCTCTACTTTGCCAGTTTTCTACACCTGCATAAAATTGAAATAAAACACAATAAATCTGAAAGTTAGGTCCTTTCAGAGGTATTATTTTCTTCCTGGTTTCAGTGCTTTAATATTGGCCTGAATTTCAGAAGTGTGGCAAAATCTCAGCTCCTGGTATTTTATTATACTTACTAAAAATATATAAGTGGCTGCAGAAAAATTGTGGTGAAAATGCTCAGACTGATGTCAGATACCATTGACAGAAGTAACAAAAGCCCTTGGACTTTTATTAGTGAACAAAATTGTCCTTGGATAAAATGTACTTTTTCACTAACATGATGTTTCCTCTGCATTGTCAAAAAGGAGCTTGTCTGATCTACTGCTAGTAACATAAAAGGGAAAGGAAGTTTCAAGTGAGATGAAAGGGACCACAAAAGATGGATTTTCTGTAGCTGCTTTGTATTGCTCAGAGGAAACAGTAATTAGACAGTGCTAGGGATTGCTCCTTGGTTACTGACCTGCTGGTCATTGCCCTTTAATGTCCTTGGCATATTGGAGGCATAGTGGGCATAATGGCAGAACATGGCTATTATTTGCCCTTTTGAGAGGAACGTGCCTTGTTTCTTTGAAATAGCCTTTCTGTGTGCAATTAGAATAAACCTAGCTAGGTTCATTTTATACCAAATCTCACAGAGCTCTATGGCCATACACAGGGTTCATTATGAAACAGGTGAGTGCTCAGCTGCTGGTTGACTTGCTGCACTTACACAGTGCTCTTCAAGATCAGGATTGCAATTTCTGTTGTTCTTGACTGAGACCATGTGTACAATGCATATTGTAAATGTAAATGCAGAAATATCTTACTACTCTTTGGAGGGAAAACCCAGTGGAAGCTCTGATGAAAACTGAGAAAATAAAAGGCATTACGTTTGTTCCCTTGATAAGGAAAAATACCTGGTTTTAGGACACCACAGTGTGTGCTCTGAGCAGACCTAAAAGCCATTACAGATTTTTTTGTTAACCATTTCTATCTTATGAAGGCTGTTCTGTGTCTCATCTATACAGCTGTACCGTGCTTTGCAGTGTCAGGGTCAATGTCCATATGCGATTTTTTTGTCTAGAGCTCCCTTATTTAAAGGCAAAACATCTCCAGGAAGCCTTCTGGATCCACTCACACCTGCTGTGGAGACAAAGGATTTGTCTGGTTCAGTTATCTCCATCATTACTACTGAGTCATAAATCTGTTGCATGATTCACTTCTTCCTCTTACGCAGGAAGGTTGATTTTATTAGCCTCTGCACCAGATTAGCTTCCTCTTCTTAAATTATCCTACTATTTTGCTTCTTTGCTTTTTATTGTGTAAGATGACATGAGGGGCATTTTTTAAAGAGTGTCTATATTTCAAACATATCTGAGTGCGAACAGACAGACCTTCTCCAAGTTTACAGGTCTGCATTTCTACTGACTGGCTGTAAATAAATTATTAAGGTACAATACAAATTTTTTCTTGAAAATGTTTACATAACATTGAAAACTTCTGGAGGCAATATTAAAATGTTTGGATATGTAATGTTGCTCTACCAGTGTTGATCACTCTCTACCCATTTAACCTTTATTTTATTTTGCTTTATACTGGCATGATTTAACCACTGCGGTCTGAAGCACAAATACAATTGAGATTTACTGCTGGTTATCACATAGGCTTCATACCTTAAATTCAGAAACTTGAGGGAACATTAGTTGCTAAAATCAGGCACTTTTCCATGAGAGTTTCACAGAATTTGCCAGCATTCATCAATGCAGATGAATTTTTTCTGGAATCCCCCCTCCCCTTCCCCAGCATTTGAAATAACAGAACTCGTTTAAGAAATATTTATATCAAAAGCATGATAATAAAATAATTTTTAAGACTAAAAGAAGCTATGTGGGTATCTATTGGTTTCTGACAATATTGACATAAATCAGGTTGTTTGTGTTCTGGTGTAAATGGTGTGTCTCTGTTTGTCATCACAAGTCAATTTTTCTTTTTTTTTCCCACATAGGAGCAAATTAACAGCATAATTAACTTCTGCACTTTGCCTTTGTCCTTCTGTCATTTTTATAGAAAGTCACTTCATAACATTTTCTGTAACTTCCATGGACAGTAATCAAAGAAGGGAAGATTAGTAAATATTCAGGCTCATCTAAGCAAGGGAAGCTGAATAAACATGCCAGTACAAAATGAGATATTATTCTGTAACATGGTGTCTACACAAGGAACTTTTTGCAGGGATACATTTTTGAGGAAATTTTATCCCTTTCCCTCTGTTAGCAATGACCAATGCACTTCAGCATCATCTGCCTGAATCACAGATTTGCAGCCCACAGGTTTTTTTCACACAGTGTCAGATTGTGACAAAATAGCAGTGAAATAAAAGAATGTTCCAGTTACCAATCAAGAAGGAACATCCAGTACCAGGAGCCTTGGTAGAGTAACAAGTGCCACTGTGATGCCTCAGGAAGGCTCCTGGAAATCCAGGAAGCAAGTCTGGAGGCTTACCACTAGTTATTTCTTATTCCTCTTAAGCAGAGAAAATATATTTCCCAAGGACTCGGAACATCCTTGTGACAGCAATTGTGGTACTTTGCAGTCAGAAACAGCTCTCCTCTATGGAGAGAGCAATGCAAGGAGTTTTGCTGGATGAAGATGAACTCTGTGCTTCCCTCTCACATGCTGGTGCAGCCCAGGGCCCAAGGCAGCGCAGCCCTGAACGCTGCCCGAGCTTGCTTTCCTCTGGGAAATGGCCTTGCAGTGAGTTCTGGAGAATGATGCTACAGAAGAGGAGCCCAGGCCTGACTTTAGTCCCTCAGCTCTTTTCAGATTTGCTGTATGCTCTGGACACTGCTGGGAAAATCACAATGTTCATCGTTTCCATCTTGGAAGTTGCTGCTGCAGAAGCTCTTGGCTGCACTTCTGTGGTTTTGGTCACCCATATGGCAGGGGGAATCACAGGATGGTTTGGGTTGCAAGGAGCCTTAAAGATCATCTGGTTCCAGCTCCCCTGATGTGGGCATGGATCCTTACACTAGACAGGTTGCTCAAAGCTCCATCCAACCTGTCCTTGAGCACTTCCAGGGATTGGGCATCCGCAACTTCTCTGGGCAACCTGTGCCAGTGCCTCACCACCTTCACAGTGAAGATTTTTTTCTAATCTAAACCTACATAGCAATGTTTAATTTGGCCCATATAATTTACTGAAAGAGAATTATTTACATGTTTTCATCAAGTCTTTCCTTGTTTGTTTCCAGTAATAAGGGAGACCTTACTTTCATTTTTTCAATTATTTGTCCAGCATTCTTGCCCAGTTCTTTGACTGTAGAGCCTGGAATCTAGATATAAATGTGGATTTTTTCTGATTTTTATTTCTTCTCTTCATGAAATGAGAATGAGGAAAACCAGAGCCCAAATGTGTCTCCTGCTGGCAGCAGGCGTTTGAACTAGTTTAGCTTTGAAATTCCCCACATAGCTGTTACATGCAAAAGGAATGAGATAGTTGAGCTCCGTCCTTTTGAAGTGCTGTGATAACTGGCAAGTACCTTTGTAGCTGAAGTGAAAAAGCTGATTCTAGAGTTTGCTGAAGAGAGAAAGCTTGTTAAAGTGAACTTGATGAGGAACCATCATGAATACATGTCTAAATTATGTCAACTTGCTCGTAACTGGGTTTATTTTGATGATAAATTGATAGATTGAAAATAAAAAAATCCCTGCTCTTTCTGCCAACCAAAACTTGAGGGTTACAGTGAGTGCTTTTGAAATGAAAATTCACTTGTTATAAATGGAAAATCCTCCTTTCCTACTGAGCACAGTGGAAGAGATGAATCTATTATAGCCCAGAGCCAGCAGCACTGCAGACAGTTACTCATGACATCTTTGTAGTGCCAGTGTCCTTTACAAAGAATGCCAGGGTATGTTTTGGTCTGTGTTTTTTCCTAGCAATGAGAGCAGAAACTGGTAGGCAAAAAAATCCCCTGTTTTGTGTTCTGCCACAGACTGGTAAGGGTGGTTCACAGATTGGTAAGGGTGAAAATCAATTTCATGTTTGGTTTCTTAGGAACCTCGTCTTCAGTGCTGAGCTAACAATGCTTGCTGCTGTAACGCTAAGGAATTCTGTAAATGCAAAGTCCTATTTAGTTTTCTTAGGGCAGAAGAAATGCAATCTGTTATAAAACTAATTTGGTTAATCCAGATGTATATGTAGAAGGTTATTTGTTGCTTCTAAAGTTCTGATGATTTTTAAAATCTGCTTTGAACTTGAGAGGCCTTTTTAACACATTTACACAAAATGAGGAGGTTTTGCGTGTCACATTTCAGTGTTTCTTACTAAGTTAAAAGTGTTTGATTAAATAAATAAACTTGTTTTCCTTTACAAGTGATTTGTTATGATTTAGAGAATCATCACCACCTGTATTGGATAGAGCCATCAGTTTGTGTGAAGTAACACCAATCTAGCAGGGAAAGATGGTTGTATTCCGTGGTAAAGCAGCTGGGCTTTTCCCACAAGGCTGGATGCAGTGCTGCATTGTGCAACACTTCAGTGTAAGTGCAGCATATTGTGGAAAGATGACAGGGATGTGCCAGCACAGAGCTGTAGGTGGGGGCTGCAGGAGCTGAGCAGATGCTTTGCCCACTTTTTGTGGGAGGCTGTGCCAGGTCCTGTAGCTGCTGGGGTGAGAGTGGGATGTTGGAAACCTGGAGAAAGCACTGAGTCATCCAGAACTTTGGTGGTGGAAATAGCTGTCTTGGGCATGAGGTAATCTGTCTGGAGAATTTCATTTCCAATGCAAGGACATGTAAGATCCTACTTTGAAGCCCAACTCACAGGCTTTGTACTCAGTAGAATGGAGATTGCATCTTAATTTTTATGTCAAGGTCAGCAGAAACAGTTGCTGCTTGTGAGCTTTCACTCCAAGTTTAAGCTGTTCTACAGAATTTATTGTTAATTTTGATTTTAAGCAGCAGTGTTCAAGTAATTATGAAAATTTCCAGAAAGAGCTTGAAACTGATTTTAAATCATAGCTCTTAAAAGTACATGTGATTTTTTTAAAACAAGGTGTTGCCAAAAGGTCCTTGATTTTCTTTTAATCTTGTTTTCTTCCAGTCTTAGTTTCCAGCAGCTAGCAGTGAGAAAGGGAAATACTATTTTTTTCAAAAATCTTTGGTGTTGGCTGTTGACGTGTTTCTGCTTTCATGTAAGCCACCTGTGAAACTTCCAGTAGTTTCTTGTTCAGCAAGTTTAGACTAATGCTACCATCTTAGCAAATGTTGTCGTACATTTACATAAGGCCTATCCAGTGATTTAGAAACTAATACTACATTGTGGCTCTGTCTTTCAATGCCATTTTCTCCACAATTTGTGGAGATCAACATTTCCATTGAAATACTGTTATGAGGCAGGTTCAAGACATTCAGTTTACAGGGTGTTAGAAACCTAAATGTTCTAGTTTTTTCACTTTTCTATATTTCACCTTCATTTATTTTTTTACTCTTTTTTTTTAAAATTCATATTTGAAGGAGAAACCCATTTTATAATCTTTGCTTTTCCATGTAGTTTATCTCCAGATAATTCTTTTTCTCTTTGAAATGCTAATAAAAATTTGGAGTGTAAAAAAGTCTTCAATAACATTTAATGAATGAATTTCTTGCCAGCAAAATTCTGAGACTTTTATTTTTTTTCTGCCATTCATCAACAAGAGAATTTTGCTGGTTGCCATATTAAAAATGACAAGCAACTGTAAGTAATCAAAAACACTAAATTTGTTATTTCAGGAATGTTGTTGGCTTTTCCATAAGAAATAAAGGACAGCAGAAGGACTTAAATTTTTAAGGATATTTGAGGCTGATTTGCAGAAGATTCCTTAAGCACTTAAACTTCCTGTGACTTAATTGTTTTTCTCCCATATGGCTTTCAGTTCCACGAGTGAAATACTGTACATTTTAAGGCTAACTGCTTGACATTAGACCATGGCTGGTGGCATGATGTTGCCTTGACTCGTAGGATATATAATTAGTAGGTGGTAAATTTTTTGTCCCTATGTTTTAGAAAATTACTGCCTTTACTGTACAAATACAGCCTGACCTGCAAATGGCAGTGGTTAGTCACTGTTAATTGGATGACCTGTTTGGCATTAACGATGTAAAAGCTATTCCTAGGAAACTGTGAAAGACCTTTGCTGACAGTAACTGCAGAAGCGAATGGTGATATTCCCAGTGTTTGCCAGGTACCAGAAAAGCATGACATTTTAAAATCCTTTTTCCTCAATCGTTCAGCAGGCTGTAATGAGCATACCACACATAGTCTAAGAGGGATGTGAAAGCCTTCTAAGAACAATAATGATGTGATGGCTTAGGTTTCACCAGAATTACTAAGATGTTTACAAACCTGATTGTTGCATTTCATTTCTTATGTTAGAATTCACTCATTCATTCTTTATCACAAATCTCTGTATCTGAAATTAGCTCTGAGCTGAAATTAGGTGTAAGCATTTATAAATGCCATACATTGTTTGCAAGACATACTTTTTCTACTGGGAATGACAGGCTATCATTTGTCAAGATACATAATCAGAAAAATAATAAAATTCATTAAAGAAGAATTTTTAATATTCAAACAATGTAAATGTTCCTTTGTGTTTATTTTATCTTAGATCCTGGGAATCCATGAAAACAATCTTACTTTTTTTTCTGTGGGGGGGTCAAAGAAATGAGAAAAGGCAGTTATTATTTCTTCAAGCTTCTTCTTTAAAGCTACTTCCAGTTCTGCAGTGGCAGAGAAGTTTTTCTACTGGTTTGAAGACACTGTTTAAAAGTTCTTCATCAAATTGATAATTACAGAGTCTTTTAATTAAAAAAAAAAATTCTTTGAGGTAATTGCAGTTATGGAGCCTTACAAAGGGTGATTAGGGTCTGCATTAAATGGCTCATGAAGGATTAATGGGAAGAGCAGCTCTTCTCTAGCTAAGTATGATGCTGGCAACAGGTGACCCAGAGGCTGCTTTCCAGAGAAGGCTGAACTTTGTGGAAATGGTGTGGCAGGACATATTCTATGACTGGACCAGGGAAACCACAAAGTGCTAAGGCTGAATGACCTGATTGCTGGCACCCTTGGCTTTTGAGGTGTGTGTTAGCCTATGCAGTGGAGGAGCAGCAGCAGCAGCTGGTTCTTTCTGCTGCAGCAGTGGGTGTGGAATGCTGGCTGCATTGCACTGATGAAATGAATGAGTTTTCCTAAGACTTTTGGGTATAGTACGACATTCAGTACTTATATTGAGAAGAAACCCAGCATTTATTTGGTTGCTGTGCCTGGAATTAAGAAAGTGGTAGGGCTCGGAGCTGACAGAAGTGTGGGTGGGTGTGGACCAAGCATCCTTGTTCTCTGCAGCCAGAGGATGGGTAGGAGGACATGGGTTTCTTTGCTTCAGAGACAGGGATAAGAAAATGCCCAAGGGAGATAAAATATAAATACAGAATTTACATTTTGAAGCAGGGCTGTTATTCAGCTTTCTGTTGTCTTTTCCTTTTCATTCTTTTTACATTTGCTTTTCAATACTTTAAGTAGTCTTTAACTCTTGATTTGATAGCAAAACTTAGGAGTTGTGCTGACACCTCAGTGCTAAGAGGATTCTCTGAGTACTGGTTTCACATTTTGTGTTATGAGTTCTGTGATTTTTCTTTATCATTCCAGAAACTGTCATTTCTTTCTTTCACTGAAAATCACTCCCTTGTTTGTGGTATTGAGAAGTTCTGTTCTCCTGACCAAGCCCTCTGTGACATAATTATTGGTATATTTGACCTAAGGAAAATGGGGCTGACCTCTTAAATTACTTTTCATAGGAAACACTTTCTATATTTCCAGTGAAGGTAGCTCTTCCTGGCTTATTTGGGCTGGGTCATTACTACTGAAGATACAAAGCTGTACTCTTGGCTCGCTGTGGACCCTGTGTGACTGTGACTGTTTCCATGAACCCTTACAAACACTGTTAACGATTGCTTTGGGGGAAGGCCAAGTAATACCCTATGGGAAACATATGTTTGTCTTCACTCATTTGAACCAGGCCTGTAAAATCCAAGTGGGTGAGAAAGGCGGGAGATTAATGTACAGGTCTGGGAATCAGAAGAAAAAGTTTCTCCTTCAGGCTTCCTTAGGTATGTCCTAGGGAAAAACACAGGTGCAAAATGCATATTTTGCATATTTTATGTTCATATTTTGGGCAGTTAGTTTGTGAAGCATTTCCCCCATAAGTAACATGCCAGTGTATGTTTGTGTGAGTATTCTGAGTACAAGTGATGTGCAGCGCTGCATATTTCATTATACAGTATCCATCTGTTTTCATGGGATCAGGCTGATTGCGCGGTCTGATTACTCTTGTTGATTAAACCTCTTGCATTCCCTGGTATTAGCAGATAGAAAGAAACAGTAAATAGGATCTCAATGCCAAAAGAGGAAATGGAGAGGTTTAGTCACAGTAATGGCATTCTGTCAGACAAAGTGAAACTGTTTAGCTCAAATTAGGAAACTTTTAAACCTGTCTAGAAAAATATTTCAGAGATGAATCCGTATTTATAAAACCAACTTAGCTGGAGGGAAAGGAAGCCATGATCTTAATAGCACTGTGTGTGCTAGCATCTTATCACTGGATTAAGGCTAACAAGCACAGACTGAAGGGTTGTAAGTAGATATGGCTGCATGCTTGATTAGCAATTACTTAGGTCTTGTTTGTGTAACATTTTTCCTTGCTTGTATTTGCCCCTTTTATAGTGCTAAAGGCTATCACAAAGTGTGGTTGAAGACTATCCAGAGCCTACAATTAACTGAATGTTTGATTAAAGCAGTTACAACAGAACTACATTTCAAAATGAAAAGCATAAGGGAAAAGGAGCTTCAGCCTAGAAAATAGCATATTCCTCATTTTAGTTCCAGGACATCCCTCTTGATCTCGTTTAGTTATTTATATGTACACTAAAACCTCTCTGGAAGGAGAGCCCAAAATGCAGTCTTTTAAAAGGCAAATCCTTCACGGCTCCATAAGACATATGTTGTGTGTGGTTTTCATGCCTGTGGTCATGAAACGAGACTATTTAGCAGTTGGGAATATTGGATGGCTTTTTTATACAGAGAATATCTATTTGTTACACATTCTGTATGTTCTACAACATATCTATATGTTACACATTTAATATGTGTGTTGTATGATTATGTAATATGTATAAAATTTATATTAAATATACACATAAGCATTAAATATAGATTATATATATGGAATATTTAAGCATGTAGTTAATTCTGTTTTTTAGAATGTTAAATGGAAATTGTTGATTTTATGAGTTAGGTTGTTGCACTTGGCCCATAAATATAATTGGACCATTAATATCCAAAACACCTGCTGAGTAAGATTTTTCAATCACTGTGATCAACAGCTGGTCATGGCCTTGCTTTCATGAAAGAATTGCAGTTTAATGCATGTATAATAGAATAAGCTTTACCATATCTTGGAGAGAACAGTTAAGATAAGAAGCTCTGTTAGTGTCAGTTTATATATTTCAAAACTAAGTAATCAAGACACAATTTTGTAATACTGATGCATCAACTGCATTAGATCTCAACAGTAGTAATGTTAATGTCAGTGCTTAGCATTTATTTTGGCACACTGTGTTGTCCTCTGTTCCTCTCTTCTCTGCCTTTGGCAAACAGCTGAATATCAATTAGCATTTGTTAAGCCAGTGTTTAGAAGGAGTTTTGAAGCTTCCTGGGGATACCATGCCCAGTTGTAGTGATAGTCATACCCACATCTCAGGTGTGCTGCGTGATCTGGTCCATGGGTGATTTTTGTATGTTGTTCTCAGACATGTTCTTCTTTTTCTTGCAGGAGAGCCAGAATTTAAATATGTTGGGAATATGCATGGGAATGAAGCGGTTGGAAGGGAGTTACTCATCTTCTTGGCACAGTACTTGTGTAATGAATACCAGAAAGGAAATGATACTATTATCAACTTGATCCACAGCACACGTATCCATATCATGCCATCTTTGAACCCAGATGGCTTTGAGAAGGCAGCATCCCAGGTTTGTAAGGCTCTGTGTATAAGAATATCTATCAGTGTCTGTCAGTTTTGTCATAATGGCTCTTGGACCAACAGTTTTACACATACATGGACTCTTGGTGCCACTTGTTGGCTGGAACAACAAAACCAAAGTATTTTCTAATAGTACTGTACGCTTGTTATGTTTAGCAAGGAGGATTTTATACTTCACTGTCCAACAAGTAGCCATCTCTCCTGTGATTTTAAAATATAATTATGTTTATGTTTCATGCATATTCTTTCACTAAGTTCACAGATTGAACTGCTTCTTAAAGACGTAGCTTCCTAAACTAGCAATAAATGATGTTCCAAAAGTTCTAGAAAAGTGAAAGTTTGTTTTCTTTAAGGATATTCCCATGCAAATACAATTTAAAAAATTATTCACACGCTCACCAGAGCTTGGTCCCAAAACAACAAGCATTATGAGCCATCTTATTAATATTAATAACTTTGATTCTTAATTTCATACATGAAGTACTTTAATTAAGGTATTAGTCAAGAAAATTTAGTATGCATTTTAGGGCAATGACTCAGTCAAGAAACATATAATATATTAATGCATAATTAGCAAATGGAAGTCAAATAGTAACCCTGTTATACAGATTCTGGTGTGTATTTTGTTATAAACAAAAAAAGAATTTCCTGGCTTACAAGGTATATTTATTTTTTAAATTAATATTGAAATGTTGAAAGTTCTCAAGTTCTCTGTTTATGATTAAATAAGTCAAACCTTATTAAGATCTTTATTAAACTGATTCTCATGAAGTCTTTAAAAATATGCACAGACTGTTTATATTTGGTCGTACATCTCCCTCTTGTGGCAGTGAAGCAGAAGCTGTCCTCAGATTGGTGTGGCATTTTACTACTTTGAAATCTCACTCTCTCTGTAGAGGTTCATAATATTATCTGAAACTTTGGCTCCTTAGTCAAAGTACACCTGCTTTTATATGGTTGCCTTAAAATTTAAATATGATTTATAATAAGATTCGATTTAGTACTGCTGTTCTAATTTAGAATATCTTGATCCTGTACACAGAGTTTGATAGAAGATTCAGTATACCCCAAGATTAAAACCAGTAACCAAACTTAACCTACAGTAAAGAGTACTGAAAGCTTACAGAGAGAAGCTAGGAAAAACTATGCGTTCTGAAGGCATTTCCTTACTGAAATCAAAAACTTATTTTAGAGAATCAATTTAAAGAAATAATTTTGCAAAAATTCTCATGGCTACCATTTCAGTGAACAAGGCTGCCAGTAAAGATTAAGGTCCTTTTTTACCCTGGAAGTAATTTAGAGGAACTTGAAACAAGAACAAACATTCTTTTTGGCTTCCAGATAAGCCTGTAGTGCTGTGACTCTCACTACAATGAGATCTGTAATTCATAGTCAGGGCATGAGGCAGTGGGGAAAAGGCAAATCTTGGGGGGATTTGCACTGAAAAATCTGATACTGCTGGTAATTTTACTCATTCTTAGCCCAAGTGTGCCAAATGAGAATAAGCCTGTCCTGCAAGACCCTCAGTGAAATAGAGGCTGGTTTTGTCCCCACAGAGCTCTAGGAAGGAATCGGGGAGATTGACTCAGCTCCTGGTGCCTCAGGAGTTTTTTCTCCCACATGATTCCTTCTTATTCTCAAGCACATGGGAGGTAAACATACCCACATAAAGCTTGATATTCAATCTCCTGAATCTACTCATCTCCCTTCTCTTTGTGTTCCCTTTTCTCATTTAGCCTGGTGAGCTTAAAGACTGGTTTGTTGGTCGAAGCAATGCCCAGGGGATAGATCTAAACCGAAATTTTCCAGATCTTGATAGAATAGTTTACGTTAATGAGAAGGAAGGTGGCCCAAACAACCATCTTCTGAAGAACATGAAAAAAGCTGTGGACCAGAATCCCAAGGTAAGTAGGGACTGAATGTTAGGTCACTGACATGCCCATCTCTTCCCTTTTATGTAAGCAAACAGTAGTGACCCCTAAAAGCTCTGTATGTGGTCTTTATTACTCATCTTGTTCTGAATATTTTGTTCATTTTGTTAAATGTATCCATCTGATGCTTCTTGATTTGTTTCCTCAAAATGGATTGATGTGGTAAACTCTTTTGATCCATCTTAATCCTTAGACAATTCCTCAGTTAAAAGATATCTTACAATTTTTTTGCATAGCCTTCTCTCTTGATTTTAAGCTGGTTTTCCAAATATTCTGCATTTTTACCATTGCCGGAAATTCACTAGTGTATTATGCTTAATTATCTTGCTAGCCAGATAGCTATTCTCAGATATAACACATGCATTTTTGTTAAGTTTAAGCCTTTAATATGCAGCTGTATATTTGGAAGGATTTTTATCTTCTTATGTTTACCCCCAGAGGAAGTTCTAGAAAATGGAGTGCTGTGACTACAGTCCCATAGGACTGTGGCCTTAACAGTTGTGTTCTGTCTTCAAATTAAAAATATTAATAAAGTAATTTTACCTTCCATGCAGAGAAAAGACTGCACCAACATTTTCTTTTTATGATTTTATATTTCTTTGTTTAAAATTGGGTAGGTTCTTTATCCATAATGGGAAGAAGTAAAAGATTGAGATTGCTTTTTTTGTAGTCTTATTCTGAGATAGCTGACACCAGTTTTGGACTTATATTAATCCAGTTAATATAATTATAAAGCTAACGTAAGGACTGATTTAATTTTCTCTGAAGCCAGAATAAAATTACTGTTCACTTAAGTGTCTTGCACAGTTTATGTGGTAATAATTAAGCCCAGTGTATTTAATGGAATGTTTCTACATTGGATTATCCATTTGTAACTGCTGTAATATTGTTTTGTTGTAGCTTGCTCCTGAAACAAAAGGTGTCATTCACTGGATTATGGATATTCCCTTTGTGCTTTCTGCCAATCTTCATGGAGGAGACCTTGTTGCAAACTATCCTTATGATGAGACTCGGAGTGGTATGTAAATAGGAGTTACATGAAATAGTATGAGAGAGAAATTTCATTCTGTACTTATTTCACTGGTAGCTAAGATCCACTTTATAAACCTTGCAAACAAAACCATAAAACACTGCAAAACCATATAAAAATGGAAAAAACCCCCCATTATTTATAGCCATTGTTTTTTAATGACTTATTTTATCATGTTAATCACGCGATTAAAGCTAGTCACTGTATGACCATATTTTCTAGTTTTGAAGGTGATAGTTTGTTTCATTACAAAAATGATGTAATGCCTGAGGGAATCATAGTCCCTCAGATATATTAATCAAGTCAACTTAGCTCTTAAATTACCTGGGGCTGTTTGTATCCTGTTTAAATGAAGTGAGAAAGATGTATCTAGGTTATGGTTTCCTGCACCTATAAAAAATGAACTTCTAAAAGCAGTAGTGGGCTGACAGAAACAGCTATCACTGTTACTGTTTTCAGTACTGGTTCTTTATAAAAAGGATCATATTGTGGCATAGATGTTATCATAAATATACAGCAATATTAGTTTGATTTTTCCTGCTACTATGGGATGAACAAATGACCGAAGTTTGAAATTAAATTATATTGTTTGTGATTCTCTTCTTTCATTTGACTTTATCATGGTTTAATTGCAAGTCTTTCTAATATCTGACTATAAAACTCTTGAGGGAGAAATCTGTGTTTTTGGACTCTGTGTTCTAAAAAAATATCTAAAGCCTGGAATAGTTTAGGTTTTGTGGTGCACTTTTAAAGTAGTATTTTCATAAATATTGAGACTCTTATGATTAGCCACTTTAACGATAGGGCAACAATTGCTGAGGTAATAGGAAAATGTTAAAGTTAAAAAGATAATGGCCTGTTAACTTGTGATGCTATAGGATGCTTACCTGTGTACATAGTATTTTCAGGCACAGTTCTGCTGTGCAGTGATTGTCTTGTGAGTCTAGTCACTGTGACTGCCTTTTTAATAATCTTTGTTCCTGGGATTTTTTCCTCCCTAGGCAGCGCTCATGAGTACAGCTCCTGCCCTGATGATGCTATTTTTCAAAGCCTGGCTCGCAGTTATTCTTCTTTTAACCCTGCTATGTCTGATCCAAACAGACCACCGTGTCGTAAAAATGATGATGACAGCAGCTTTGTGGATGGAACAACTAATGGTGGTGCGTGGTACAGCGTCCCAGGAGGTGAGCCCACCTACAGGAGTCTGTGTCACTGCTTATTCTGAGCTTGAGCTATGTTGTCCACAACTTTTAGTCTGGTTGAGGCTAAATCAAAGCCTGGTTGCTCACCACAGTACTTCTGTAAAATCTGATAAAGCTCACTGTGCTAACTATTAAAATATTATTTATTTATTATTATTTATTGCTTTTTCTACAGCATTTCTTCAGGCTCCATATCATTGCAAATTTAATAGTTCTACAGTGAGCGAATGATAGTTCTGCTATCATGAAATACTAAGTGAGGTTTTTTGGGGGGGAGGGGTCAAGAAAAGAGTGAAAAATCCCCCAACAAACTCTCAACAGAGCAGAGTGCTGGTGGCTCATTTCAACCTCAATAACAAAGGCATCCAAGCTGAAGGAAGCAGGGAAGCATGGTTGGCTGATTTCGCAGTGTTAGAGAAAATGGGGGTTTGGCCTTGGATTTTAATGGGAACAAAACCAGCCATGAAGATGCTTGCATTTACATCTCCATACTCTGGCTTGGTTGGTGCCTGATTCCTGCCCAGGTTCTGTTTCCCTAGACTTTGGTAGAGCCTTCTGTGCTAAGAGGAGCAGCAGAGCTACTATGGGCATGTCCAGATTAATTTTCCAGAAGTCCAAAAGAGGAGCCTGAATTTAGACACAATTCAAATGAGACATTTCATTCCTTTCTATTAAGAATTATGATATCTTTGTAAACTGAGCCAATCAGGTCTTGGGATAACTAAATCTTTGAGTGTTCTGCAACTGCTCGACTTGGAATGAAAACAGAGCTGAAGATTTTTGAGCCAGCTTGTGTTGGAGTGATTTGCCTGTGCTTTGGCTTTGTTGATTTATGTTGGATAACTTTGAACACACATAACTGTTTTATTCTTTGCTTTTCTCTTGATATTCAATTACAGTTTCTGAATGAATTTAAAATTTTTACCTGAAGTGAATTGGAATCTTTCAAAGCATTGGACAGCCTAAATGGTAGCCTAACTGCTTCTCTTACAGTAAAGGTGGTATTAAAAGAAGGAAATATTTAAGCTTCTGTGAAGAAATTAGAAACAGAACAATGACTGGTAGTGCTCACACAGCCAGTGATCACCAGGGGCTGAGTGTGAAGTAAAATGTTGACATTTCCGAATGTAACTAAAACTCCAAAATATTTGTGTGAGGCTTTTAAGACTGTGAATTGGAACCATTAAAACACCCTTGAAAACTGAAGTTTGCAAAAGCTGAAAAATATTAATATAAACAAAATATTGAAAAGTTTAGTAATTAAAATTTGTTTTAATTCAGTTAAAATTTATCTTAATGAAATATTAAATATTGGATATAAAAATGTGGATATATTTAATTTCAGCTTTTTCTTCCTTAAGAAAAGGCTATGAAAAGCAGTTTTTCCATTGTTTTGATGAAATGCTTTGATTCTGATTTAACAGCATATGGCAAAGACACATTTTTCCATTGGAAAAAGTTTTTGGAAAGTTTGATTTCCTCTTTTTGGATCTTGTTTTAAGTTAGACTGCTAATCCCCCAAGTGAGGCCTTTCTTTTTTCATATTTGTATAGACATTAATAGGCAGGAATCCTAGTGCTAAGCATGCTCTATTATCCTAATATGGTGCAGCTAATAAAAAATAGAGAGACAACAATATACTTTGGACCATAAAGATTTAATCCTTTATTGGTTTGTTTTTTTTTTTTTCAAGTGTAGAAATCAGCTGGCGAGCTGTGACTTTTGAACAAAACCTCTGTGGTAGTGTTTGCTGACTTAAAAAAACCAAATATAATTCAGTGAGAATAGTTCTACTCTTTCTATGTCTAGTGCTGGGGAAAATGACTAAACACTGCTCAGTTCAAGTACAAATTTTCTGGGAAGTTTTAATATGAAAAGTTCCATCTGAAAACCAAGATGTGGTAATTAAGTTATTGATGGTATCAGTGATCTTTTGCTGTCCATATGGTAAGAGCTTATTATGGTGCCCCAGTTGTGCAACATCAATTCTTTGCCCACGTAATTGATCCTCAGGGCCTTGTACCTTCTGTAAAAGACAGGTGGGCCAGCAGCCATCTCCTGGCTCTTCAGTCTTCAGGGCGGTGTATGGATGGCTCTCATGTGACTGTGGGTTGATTTTCATGGCTTTCTGAATACCTGGATTCTTTCAGTAGGAAGGCTGAACATCTGTGGCAGGGACATCTGGTAATAGTCCTTGGCTGTAACTGGAAGTAAGGAGGAACCCTCCATTGCATTCATGCTCTGTCCTTCCCTTTTGTCTGACCTCAGGATTTCCTCAGCAACCTCATGCAAGGTGGCAATTCCCCTTTCTGGCTTTTTGGATGGAGAGAGTAGATGACGTAGAGGAATATTTGACTTTTTCTTCTCTCTCTTAATTACAGTTTCTGTGAGGTTTTTCTCAGCATTACTGTTTGGCAGTTACTTCCTTCTGCAGAGCAGGGGTACAGAGAAAAGTTCTCCCCAAGAGCACCTTTGTGCTAAGTCTGAGGCCATGATGCTGTTACACTTGTAGTAGTTATCATCTGTAATCAGCTGATCCGTATAGGTTTTTCAGAGACAGCAAGCCAAGGCAAAGAGGTCATTCTTCTGTGTTCAGGAATGGCTCTTTTAGCCATCAGACTCTGGGGAGAAACAAGTTTGTACACAAAATCATGTTGTTTTTAACAGAGGCCTTCCCTCTAGCAGCCTTTAATTAATGATGTCACTCATGCACAAGAAAGCCAAACTAAATTTGCACAAACAGCTTTCATTTTTGGCATTTCCTTAGCTGCTGACTGTATAAATTTTCAACATCCTTAATGACTTTTTAATGTACCTTTTGTGTGGAGTACCTATCTGGAACCATAAATGAGAAGAACAGACTGTAATCAATAACTACCTAGCCACATGCCTGTTCTGCTTTTTCTGTCATTACAGAGTCACCTGAGTCTAATCAGATTCATGACTTTACAAAAATAGCTTTTTAAAGCAGCTTACTTTGCTGTACCATTAGGCTATTGTTTAACTGTCTTTTTTAATTTTCAGATACTCTCAAATCACCCTTGGCACTCAACTAATTCCTAACTTGGATAACCAGTTTTGGAAGCAGTGTTAGGTTTTTTTTTAGGATTTCACTAAATACTAATGTAGGAGGCATTCATGTTCTCCCCATTCAAGGACATCCTGTCCTGATAAAGGTTACTCTCTTTTCTATGTGAAGAAGCTGAGCTAACTTAGTGCTGTAGCTTGCAGTTCAAAATCTGAAGTAATTCTGATGCCTGGATGCCAGGGGCACACCCCCCATTCCATTTTATTTATGAAGCTTGGTGTGACTTTATTAAAACATGAAGAAATTAGTTTTTTTCCCCATATTCCAAGCTTACTTTTGTAAGCAGTAGCATAAAGACACTATAGTCCCTCAGTCACTGGGCTAGTGCAACAGAGAAGTTTTTGTGTTCTCAAAGTCCTCCTCATGGTCAGCAGTAAAGGGCATTCATTGCTGAATCTCAGTTACATCTGAGGTCTCTAAGCCTTTCTCATCTTCAAAGGGAAGTTCCTGTTAAAGTGTGAGAAAGTCAGTGCTACACTTTGTCACAGTGAGAGGCTTTGGGAGTGTGATGATGTGCATGCATGTGATACGTGCCACGGATAGGGCACTTTGAGGGCTTGATCAGGGCAACAAAGTTGTTGCAATATTTTAGGAATGTTTTGGTTTCTTGTGCATTTCACATAATTACCACTGTGAACAGTGAGGTCAAGAGTGCACAGCCCAGTGCACTCCAGATTGCATATGTGGCAGGCTTAGTAGTTTAGATCTTGGCCAGCTTCATCCCATTCTCTGTCCCAGAGATACAAAAAAATGATTTTTTTTCAGGAGCAACATATAAAGCAAGGACAAAGCCAGGCCCTGGAAACAAACTATAGAATATGGACATTGTGCACAAAACTGGAAAATATATTGCTTCTTTTCTCTGTTCTTGAGAAACTAGGGCATCCCTGAGTAATACTTTGGGAGGAAAGAGAAATTTTGTGAGAATTGGAACAGTAATGGTCAAAAATTACTGCCACTACAGGAAAATTACATTATGCCCTTCGACTCCCCGTTCTCTTCTTCATGTATTCTTTCTTTCTTTTAGAAGAAGTAAAAAAATCAACAAAAGCAGCATTATCTGATGTCCAGAACAGATGCATGATAGTAAGCACTGCTGTCAGGATTTTACTCATTACTCCACTGCTCTTGCTGTGTGTTGCTGAATGGTCCAGCCACGAGTTCTGCCTGCTGGAACACCAGAGCCATCCGTCCCAGAAGCCTTTGCCTTCTCTGTTCTCATTTTTCTAAAGAAAAAAAAGGCTTAGAAATAAAAAGGGCTCTTTTAGCAGTCAGAAAAATCCCTGTGCCTGTCAGTATTTGGGACTCTCATTGCCTGGTTGACAGAAAAGAGCCTCCTCACCTTAGTGTGCTGGCAAAATCCCGCGTGACTCAGTCTGTTTGCCATCCTTGGGGTTCTCTTTGGGATGTGCCACCAGCCCTCTGGGTAGTTATAGACCCTGAACAACACTGGTGCTTAGTGAAGTGCCTCAGGTCTCAAGTAGCTTGCGTGGGGGAGCACAGAGCTGCATGAATTAGTAGTTGTCCTAGAAACACATCTAAATCCCTCAGTGACCTCCATGGGGCTGCTCAAAAGGCTTGATAGCTGCTTTCTTTTCAGGCCTCCGTTTGGGAATCCACTGACTCTGCTAGTTAGACAGACTGGGGAGAAGAGAGGTAGTCCTACAGCAGCTTCTGCTAAATATATATTTGTAACTCTCCTGGGGATTGCCACTGTCTCTCTCCAGTTGGTTGATCCTGTTACAAAAACCAGGAAACCTCCTTCGACTTTGGTTGACCAATTTAAGCAAATGGCCAATATACTCATGTAGTAAGAGGGGGGGGGCTCAGAAATGTAAAAGAATGAAAATTTTCCATCAAGTTTTTATTCTTAGTGATGATGCCACTGTGCTAGTTACTTTTTAAAATTTCAATTACTAAAGTTGCATTTATAGTGATGCTTCTCCTCTCTTTCAAAGGCTATCTAATATTAATTTTACAGAGGCATTGAGTTGGAGAAACCCTATCCATAGAAAAATTTTCATATAAATAAATTTTATAGGAAGTTTTATTTTGTATATTTCTGGTGAATATTTGAAATCTATGCAGAAATTCCTGATAATGAAATGTTTTCTATGTAAAATATTAGTAACGTGAAATGTTATATTTTCAGAAAAAAAACTCAACACATTTTTGACCCATCTTTATAAATCTCCTTTTCAATATCACTTTATTACAATTAATTTGCTTTGTAATTAATTGTCATTCTTCTTACCTTACAAGGTGAGCATCTTTTTGGTTGGTTTTTTTTTTGTTGTTTATTTATATGGAAATATTTTAGCCATAATCTAAAATAATTTTATTTCCCAAAGATCAAAAATGTAATTTATATGTCAGCTATCCAAAAATGCATCAGCTGAAAGTATACAGGTCATGTGTAGCATCAAGTAGAAGTATACAGCCTGTTTATCAAGGCTTTTCTAAACTTGCTCTGGGAAGAAAATATATTTGGAATTATTTGTCCTATTGGTTTCTCTGATTTAAAGCTTCTGAATTCAAAATTAAGCAGATGGCATGGAGTTGTATCAATTGTATTTATGACTGTTTTTTTCTTAATAATCCCAGCATTTTGTGTGTGCCCCTTTTATTTACTTCAGAGTAATGCCAAATGCATCACTGCCTCTTTTCTGGCATTGCAGGAATGCAGGATTTCAATTACCTCAGCAGCAACTGCTTTGAAATCACAGTGGAGCTCAGCTGTGAAAAATTCCCACCTGAAGAAACTCTGAAGGGCTACTGGGAGGACAACAAGAACTCTCTTATAAATTACATTGAGCAGGTAACAGAAGAGAGGATGGCAAAATCAGTCATTGTGCATAAAGCTTCTAAACTTTGTGCTTTGTGAACATCTAATTCAAAATATCATAATTATCCAGATGTTGCTTTAATTCTTGTTAGTCTCTGTGGTGGTAAATCTTGTGTGATATTTCTAAATAAGTGGAAGAAGAGTGGTAAAGAACGACAAATTTACAGTATGGAATCCTTCTCACCCTACTTAAACTGTTGCAGACATTAAATTATTTGTGTTGGGTTCCTCAATGAAAAAAAAATTACAAATCTCCATAGTCTATGATTGACTCCCCCCAGTGCTGGTATTTGTTCTCAGAGAGATGGATATTCTCTCTGAGATATTCCAGTGTGTTTGCAGATGTGGGATGGATCATTCTGTGGATGTACAGCAACCTGGGCAGCTGGATTAGACCATATAGAATTTCTGAAACCTGAATATTTTAGTTAAAAATTGCAAATAAATCTGATGTCATTAGTGATTGCACACCTGAGATTGTAAAACGAGAAACACACTTTGTGAGCAGAGCTGATCAATTAATACATTCATTTCTTTAAGGACTTAATTATGCAGAAATGCTCCAGTTAGCCAGAAATCTGAAATATTTGAGTATTTGAAGTGTTATACTGTTCTTTTAAAACATTATCTGTAGGCTGAGGAAAAAGCTGTACTTGTCCTTTGGGTTTTTACCCATTCTTTATGGAATCCATCTCAAATTGTTAGCTCCTCTGCACAGGGGTTAATTTTCTCTGACTCATGGAAAGCTGTGTTGTCACTGCATTTTCAAAATTGCTCATGTATAAGATACTATTTTGCCAACTTCCTTTGCTCCTGCAGAGCTACCGGCTTTATCCTTGAAGTTCAGATGGTCTGTTTGGCATTGGTTTTTATCCTCTTGCGGGATAAAATGACCAGGTCTCTGCTCCAGCTCCCCTGGGAGTGCTGGGGACAGTGCAAATATGTAATTTCTGCTTTTCTAAGGCTTCTCCCAGAGTGTATATTAGAGGAATCTGAACTAAAATGTAGCAGCTGAATGCACCATATATATTCATAAATGGGAACGTCAATATCCCAAAATGAAACTCGGGATCCACAAGCCTTTTCAAAGGACATGGAACCTGATAGAAGCCTGAACTTCCCAGTACTTTGCTGCTTTGTTTCCAGGCTCACAGTGAGCTGCATCTCCACAGAGGTTCCCAACATCCCCTCAGCCCCAGCACCAAGAGTTCCCTATTTCTGGAGATGAGAAGGCAGCTGATCCTCAGTTTCTTGCTTCTGAGGAGTTTGCTTTCAGGCTGTGCTTAAGATACACTGGCAGGACTGGTCTTTCTGCACAGTCAGATCATACTAGTGTTTTAATTTCATACATAGTGGGAGCAGATAGATTATCTACTGCTGGGGCTGTTACCTGGAGCATGAAGGAGCAAGGACATGAGCCACCACTGCCCTTCTCCCACAGTCCAGGAAGAGTGTCCTGACTCTCTGTGCTCCCGGCTCACAGAACTGGATTTTGGGGTGTGCAATAGAAAGCTCAAGCCTCTCACAGGGGGATTGCCCACTGAAGTCCAAGTGACTGCATTTACTTTGCTAATGCTTCACCTTTAAGGAATAATATCATTAGCTCTACATTCTTACAGCTGATGAAACTTCAAAGAAAAGGTTTCTGTAGGCCGTTCTTTCAAAGCTTTTCTGTGCATTCATTAATCCCCAATATGATAAAGATTTGCAAGTCAATATTTACATGTATTATGATTTGCTGGGTATTTCTGAGAATTACTTGCATTGAACAGATATATTATTATAACTATCTGCTGAATTATGTGTCCTCTTCATTCCCCGTTCCATTATGATATTTAGTATTTATCATATTTATAATTTATCATTGATAGTGGTCATCCTGTGGACTGTGGGATTCATAGCATGCTTTGTTAGATATATCAATAGATATTCCATTGCCAAAAAACGCCATCTTTTCTTAAGAATTTTTTATTTATCATTTGTTGTTGACCTTATTTATTTTAGATTCATCGAGGAGTGAAGGGGTTTGTTAAAGATCTTCAGGGCAATCCAATAGCAAATGCTACAATTTCTGTGGAGGGCATAAGCCATGATGTTACATCAGGTGAGTGTGGTACCTCAGCAGTGCTTCTCCTTGGCTTAGCAGCCTGGAGCCATTTCACATCTTTTTAACTGCAGTTTTAAGGCAGCAAAAGTTCGAAACCAGGATGGTACGTTGTACCCCAAGAAGCTTGTTGCCCACAGGATTTCTTGAATCTTTCACTTGCATTTTGCACTCAGAGTAGGTGAGACTGGTTTTTTTACTTCATGGGTCTCTGGTGTAAATTGGTTTGGGTGGCTCTTGGTTATTAATGCTCTAGTCTGTCTTCTGGTTTGTGAAGCAAATAGTGTTTCACAGCTCTGACAGGATTTAAAGCCCTGTTAACAGTGCTGTTTTCAGTTTGAAGGCTAAATTTTTATCCAAAAGTGTTATATTTTTCACAATGCAGTCATACCTTTTGGTATATAAATTCTTGACAGATTTCCAATTTACATAACTTCCTTCAGCAAAGATAAATTCCCTCTGCTGTTTAGAATTATGTGATGTTTTTTCAGAAGGGTGATTCTAAAAGATGAAAGCTTTGTGTTGGTTGGTGTTGACAGAAAATGACGTGTCACCTCTTGAGTGATGATGTGCTTTGTTCTAGGAGTGAGTTCATAAGGTAGCTTGCACAGTGTGCCAACTTTCAGCCTTCCCTGTACACCTATGCTCTCCTATCCTGAACAATATTTTTTTGATTTGCAAAAGATACCAATAAGTAAATGTCACTGCTTTATGCATGAGCTTATTTTATGGTCATTTTCTCGATGATATGTCTCACTATACTGTCACAGAAATGCAGAATATTATGGAACAGGACTGGTAGATTATTCAGTCACCTCTGATTTCTGTTTGCACATCACCTGCAAAGATACCACCAGCACTTCTGCCAAGCAGGAGAACAGTCTGTGAAAAGATTAGTTACTTTCTGTCACTGCAAACAAGGAGGCAAAATGTACAGAAACTGGAAATAAATTGTCAGGCATAATAAAAAGGGGATAAACTGTGCAAAGAGGTATTTGAGAGAGAGGAGCTCATGCTTCTATGATACAAAAATTGCATCTAATTATAAATCTTTTCACATCTTTGTGTGTGTAGAAGACTTAAAGTCATGTATTGTCAAAACAGGGATGAAAACAAGTACTTGAATATTAGCACAGTCAAAATGAGGGAGAAATATTCTTTGGCTTTTCTCCTGCTTTTTTATTCATGAGTTGAAATTCTGCTTTGTTCCAGTGACAGAAATTAGAATAGATCATTGCTGTAGCTCTACAGCAATTTTTTTTTCCATTCTTTTTTATGAAGAGAAAAATCTGGGAACAACTGGACTGACTACTGACATTTCTTTTGACTATGTAAATAGCAGATATTTAAGTAATTTTTCTCTTTGTACCCTGTGTAGCTGCAGATGTGGTGAAAAAGCATTTAAGGGACTAGTACAAAGAGCATGGCCAAATCTTCTAAATGGCACTGCTAGCTGAACTTTAGAATAGCTCTGCAATCTTTTCTGGAGGTCAAGAAATTCAAATTATTAGCCTGTGACAAATTAGATAATTGCCTGCTGCTGGTGCAGGGAAGAGCTGAGTCTTAGTGAAAAGTCAATAGGGTCATTTCCAGAGATGATGATGATGAGTTTTGATTCTGTGACTGGAAAATATAAACTGTAGTAGCAGTGTGGGAGGAGCCTTTCTTTGACCTGAGTGGATCAAGCTTCCATTTATTTGTTACTCTGAATAAAAGAAAAAACCCTTGACAATGCCTGAATATTGAAACCTGTAGATAATGATGCTTCAAGGGTGATACACATCCAATATTCTAGGAAATTATGATATGTAGCTTTTTCTGAAAGATGAGAAAGGTAGTCCCACTTTTACTTAAATTTGATGGGAATAAAATTTATTTACACTTGGGCTATCAGAATACTGAGGAACACTAAAAATCCGCATCACACTGCAAACAGAATCTCAGACATTTTGCAGGGGCTTTACATTGGCTGGGGGGTGCTTCTAAAGTGGAATAATGTCCCATAATGTCCTTTTCTTCAGTGTGATGGAGAGCCTTCAGCCTCAGCAGGCATAATCTTTCATGGGGGCTCCAGCACAACTTCAAAATTTAAATTTTTTTTTCGATTACCTGAAAGGAAGAAAATATGGTAAACACACACACACACACACACACACACACACACACGTGTATATATATATATATATATACACACAGTTTTTCCTGAAGGAAAAAAGAATGAAGACTCATTTCAGGCAGTCAAAAAGAAAGCACTGAGAGGAATATAAAAGACTGACATATGAGCCTTTCTTCTTAGCTGTGTAATTAGTTTTTTATATATTTATTTTCTTTTCTTCTTCTTTTCAGCCAAGGATGGTGATTACTGGAGATTGCTTGTGCCTGGAAATTACAAAGTTACGGCCTCAGCACCAGGCTATCTAGCAATAACTAAAAAAGTGGCTGTGCCCTTCAGCCCTGCTGTTGTGGTAAGTGCTCACCACTTGTGTTCATTTATCCCCTATTATATATTTAAAAGGTTCCTTTTTCCTTTGCAGTATAAATGTAAGCAGGAGGTGATTTTTCAGAATATTCCAGAACATGTTAATTTAGAAAGTCTGGAAATTACTCTTCTAGCACTTGATGCACCAGCCACTGAGAGTAATTTCACTGTGAACTCATTTAATCTCTTGGCATTCCTATTTATAATAAAAAGACACAGAGAAGGATAATATTGAGATAACATGTTATTGGTACATGTCTGAATAGCCAGTCAGAATATTATGGAATATCTTTTAATAGCACAACATAAAAAGTAAGAGATGTTGAGGTTTTGATTGAGACATATTTTTAATTTAATTTGTCAAATGAGTACCTGCTTAGGTTAAAACCAGCGTCCAGCTCCATGCAGAAGGGTAGCAATGGGCCACTGCTTTGCATAGATATCCAGTATGTGAGGTTAATAAGACCTAGATTGCATCTAAGGTTTCAGAAGCATTTTTAATTCACTCTCTGAACAGATGTGGAGGTATTTAAATTAAATGCTATTTCACTGGTGTGAATCACATGTTAAGATATACTAAACTAGCACATTGTATCTACGTAGATGAGCCATGTCTTAGGAAAAGCTCTCTGGATATTTTTGATGGCACAAAAATGAATGCATGTTTTGAAATGCTGGGGGTGTGCAGTGCTAGGTGTTAGCTGAGATTAGCTCAGCTGGTTAGAGAATGGAGCTCATAAGAGAGCTGGACTTGATGATCCTCGTGGGTCCCTTCCTCAGAATATTTTGTGATCTGTGTTGGCAATATGCTGATGATACTTTTTGTAATATGCCATATGATTTGTGTGGCTGGCTATTATTCAATTTTAATTTCATTGGCCCATACTTTCTGAAATTTTTAGTCAAGTCAAATACAAGTGGACAGATGTTTGGTTCTTTACGAAATTTTGCTCACCTGTGTGTATTTTTGGATAAGTTACTGTACTGTTATACTAGTATTGCACATATTTAAATCAGCTTTGAGATACTTTGAAATAAACCCAGCTGAACCAGAAGGTACCTGTGTAAGCCCTATGTTTGTGTCAAGCATCTTCTTTCAATAAATGACTTTTAAAAGCCTAACTATTCTCTATCTGTAAGCCTTACTGATGTTTTAAATTGTTTCTCTTAATCAGGTTGATTTTGAGCTGGAGTCATTGTCTGAAAGAAAAGAAGAGGAAAAAGAAGAGTTGATGGAATGGTGGAAGATGATGTCAGAAACACTAAATTTTTAAATGAGGATTTTGGCTTTACAGCTTTTAATCTATTATATGTTGACTTAGTATAATGTACTGTGGAAACTTCCTATATTCTAGATTTTGTGCACTTCACAATAATTAACTCTGAATTTTTCAGTCATCTTTTGATTAATATGATTACAAATAACTACTAGCCTCCTAGGTAGATAAATAAGTTATTAATTTTCTTTCATATTGTTATAGAAAATTTACTCTTCTATGAAAATCAGAAAAAGTGAATGAATATGCAGCCTATATGACAGTAAAATCTGTTGTGTATTATTTGCAAGTTCAGAATATGTAGGTTAACACTTGATTTTAAAAAATAAATATGCTGTAGTTGATTACCAATACTGCCAGAAATATTTGACAGTGCATAGTAGTAGACAGTGCTCTTTACTGAGTTCTATAATGGATGTTATTGAAAAGGTATATAATAACAGTGTGTGGTGAAATAATGTTTTACAGGGATTAAAATTCAGTATAACACTTTGTATGTCTCTGGTGTTGGAGCTATTTAAATATGTAAGAAACACAAGCTGACTTCATTTCAGTAAGCGGAAAGAATCTGCATAAACTCTTTAATAAAAGATGGCATACAATGAATTCAGGAAAAAGCAGAGCTTTATTCTTTAAACAGTTGATAATCTTTGAAGATCAAGTTTTAATGATTTCTCATTACTTGTTAAACAAATTAGAAATTCTGAGTGAAAGGAGAAGAGCTAGTGCATCTCATTTATATGCTGCTTGTGTTTGTTTTATGGCAAGAAAAAATAATTTCAGGTGAAATCTGTTTTAATTAAATAATTACCTTTTCAACAATCATTACTTGTTATCAGTGATGTCTAGATAATCAGCCAAGAGTTCATCTTTTCACTGAAGGCTGTCAAAGTGTTACAGTTTAGACAATTAAATGGAAATCTGATGAGATTGCATTTTTAGTGTTGCAAGTCAAGAATGGATTTGTTTCAAGCTCTGTTTCTTCTGCTGGCTTCTCTTATCAAAAACTAGAAACAAGACAGATACATGAAATTTTTTGCAGTGTGGTGAAATTTTCAGAAAAATGTTGAAGGTGATACAAAAGCAACTTTGATTTAAAACAATTCTTTTTGGTCCCTTTTATTTTTTTTTTTTTTTTTTAATTAACATGCTATAGCATTTTGGCCCAGGTGAGTGAAATTTGCAGAGCCAGAGAATACACATGGACCATAGTAGGTGCAAGTTTGGTGCAATTCTTCGGAAGTGACTCCTGGTATGCTACTTGAGATAAGCTAAGCATCTCGTCTGTTTGAAAGCTTACTTATATTGCTAGTCTATTTTAATTCAAGATCAGATATTTGATATAGATTTCCTTCCTCTCTTTCTTTAATATCACTCTCTGTGTTTTGATTGGCATATTATTTTATCTGATGCTTGTTCAGAACCAATCAAGAGTGGACTATCACACTCCTGCTGTAAGTGAAAAATCACATATTCAGGTGCAGGATCCAAATTTACCTCCTTTGGGTATTTAAAAATTTACTGCAAATACTGTTTTCTGAGAATTTTAAATTCTTTAATAAAAATAGAACTTGATCATTTTAAGGAACAGGCTTAAGGTTTGACACGCAATGATAAACTAAACAGCAATAAAAAAGCATAAACCTTCTCTCTCTGATGAAGAGTTTGTCATGTAACCTGCAGCTCATTGGGGTTGTAGATGTTTAACTCCAAATTTCAGAGTATATTTATATACTATAAGTGATTATATAGTGATGAGCTTTGATTCTCCATTGAAATGAAAAACCCCAGGGGCAAATAAAGAATCTTATCTGAATGTGTCTTAATAACACCTTGTGGCTAGCTGTGCACAAGAGCATGCATAAAGGATGCCTGGTTACACCAACATGGGTGTCTATGACAATTTGAAAGGCCAAGATGTGGCACAGAACACATTCTGTGTCTGTAAGTAATAATCTTGGCTTTAACTGAACCAGGTAAAGTTGAAGTAAATGGTATAAAAATGAATTATAATTTATAACATTCAGAGATGTTGCTGTCACATGGGCAAATGGCTACAGGAGTGTAAACTAATGTAATAAGGCAAGTGTATATTTGTACAGAGCACCCTGGTCTGCCTCTTCCAACCTAAGAATTTCAGTCCAAATTACAGCTTTTCATGGTACAATACCTGTCATGCATCCAGTCTTCCTGTGGCATAGTTAGTGCAGACATTACATCAAAGTGATCTCATAACAGGTTTCTAATCCACACCTGTGTGATGTGTGTGAGATCCCCTGGTCTACTGTTTCATACATTTGCGATTAAATGTGGTGTTCCTCAAGTGATCTGTTTGTTGTGCTCTAGATGACTGCTTGCTATTACTGTGTTGAGAAAAGGTTAAAGTGATTAAATGTTACAGCACCAGAACCACTGCCACTGTTCTTGCTCTAGGTAAACATCCTTAAGAACAGTGTAGCCAGGATACTCAATAAATTAATTCATTATGTAGCTTGCTGAGCTGAGCTGTGTTGTAGGACTGTGTATGTTTAATGGAAGATTAAAGTGTTATGTGATGCTGAGCTTTTGGTTAAAAAGGCACATGCTGTACTATTGTACAATAAATCTACAGTTTTATTTAAAATGTAAAACGTGTGAGTAATTTGCAGGTTCAAAATGTGACCTCTGTGGCCATGCATGTCTGCAAAGTATGCCATAAACATCTTCAGTGGGTGTGTGTGCCAATTAATTTGCTGTTTGAACAGAGAAAGGAGACCAGGATTGCTGCTGATATCCCATTGAGAGCCATCCACAGCCCCTTAACTTTGTGCCAGAGCGTCCTCCTTTTAGAGTATATGTCTTTCTGAGCAGTTCTCCCATGGAGGCTTTCAACCTAAGCAAGGGACAGTACTGAGGTGCTCTGCCTCCACGCAGGGTTGGTGGGGACAGGGCATACACTTCAGTGTGTCTGTTTTACAGTATTTACAAATCTTTTTCTGTATTGATCTCTAGGATTAGAAAGCACATAGTGCAGCATGTTTGCAAATCTGTGGTACTACACATTCCTTCTAACTGCAGGGGTCAGGATTGTAGAAAAATTGCATCTGAATTATGTTTGCCCGCTAGGTTGTGTTCATATCCATATATGTGAATTCACATACAGTCTTGGCTAGTCCTGAGCTGCTAATAACATACTTAAAGTGTAAATTAAAACTGAGATGGTAGGTTAGAAAGAATTGCTACCAGATTTTTCAGCTATAACGGGTGCCTTAGGAATACTTAATAACTAGGCCATGAAAGGAAGAGGTTTCAGAGAATATAGGTTTAGAGGAGATGGAATTTAAAGTTAAAAGGTGCTGTTCGAGTGAACTGATTTTCTCCTGTGTCTGTGTTTAGCTTGACTCATGTCTGTGGAGGCTATAGAATAGCAGCAGTTTAATGACAGCCTCTCTGAATTAGAGCAGCTCTCTAGAGCTTCCCCAGTAAACCTGCTTCTCTGGAGGAGTGCCTTGTTTCCTGCTTGTGGTTAGCTCTGGAAATGCAGAACTGAGAAATGCCACTGCAGTGCTTGTTTTCTACCTTCCTGAATCTTGCAAAATACTTGTTCTGATCATCTCCTTGCAAGTATTTTATTCTCTGTGTATGTTTATGTTTGTATAGAGCTGTCTGTTATGAATAATTGACTGCTTGTTTAACTGGCTCATAGCTTTGGCCATTGACACAGCCTCTTTTCCATTATTTCTGACTTAGATAATTAAACCCAGAAAACAAAAGCACTCAGGAGATGTTCTGAAATTCATGACATTAAAAACCCCAAAACAGTGGGTTTGTTTTCCTCTTAGCCTTGAGGGTCCCAGGTGAGTTTGCTTTGAGTTTTTGTTTCTAAAGCCTGCTTTAGGGAGAGAAGTGGATGACAACAGAGAAGTTGATGTAATCCTACACATCCAGAGACCAAGGCTTTGAGCAGTATAACAAGTACTAGAATCAGCAGTATGAAAATGAGATACAACTGCTGTTTGCTTTTATTAACTCTGATAATGGGAGTATATTAATTGAGTTAAATGGCCTCACAATGCTGATCTTCACCCCTCCTTATTTTACCTCTCTGCTGCAGGCACTCTGTTTCAGCAATGTTAAACACATCCATGATCAGGCATCATTTATCACAGTGCTACATTTTCCCTGAATTAATGGCTAATAATCCATGTTATTTTATCTTGGTTCTCCTTTCATATTCAGTTAAGCCACTACAGATTTTTGTAATCACACATCCCTGCACACAGTGGAAATTGTCAAAGAGAGAAGCTGAAGAATTTGGCTCCTGCATTGGGAATGTAGAGGGAATTCAACATCTGGAAATGCATTGGAAGCAGTCTGGTGTTGAGAAATAAGTGGATTTTACAGAGCTTTTTTCTGATTATTCTTTAGTAAAGGCTGGATAGGGTTATGTGGCTGTGGGATTCTAGGAGTGCACTATGTCCATGTCTACAGTGTTAAGGTAAAGCTGCTCTGAAAAGGTTCCTGTTATTACAAGACCTTTAAGCCTGGAATCTTAGTAGTCAGAACTATCTGCTGTCAGGGCTGCTCATTATGCATGAGCAGTAGTAGTTCTCATCTTTTCTAGGAGAAAGATGCAAAATAATAAACAAGAAATGAAGTCTACTTTCACAATGTGCAGAATTGGTTATGGAACTTAAGTTTCATTGCAAGACACAAAGTAGAAATCATGGAGGTGAGCTGGACCAGTTGCAACCTACAGCACACTTAAGCCTTTGAAATGCTGCTCAGTGAAAGGTAAATCTGGATGCCATTTTTGTTACATTCACCCACTGAGTATGTGATCAGGGCCTTAATTTAGAGACAAAATACAGAGCTAGATGAGCATCTCACCTGCCGTGGGAGATTCCAGTTCATGAGCTTAGCAGAGCATCAGCTCTGCAGTGTGATGGGGTGCACGTGCTGGTATCCAAGGGTGTAGAAACAGCCTCCTTCCCCTGTATTCCAGCACCCCTTGAACAAAAGGTAAATTAAACACATTTCAGAAACTATGGACAACACTCAAGAGAGGACTCAGCTGCCAAGAGCAGTACAAAATTACAGTCTGACTTCCCTCCCTTCAGCTTGCTAAATATCCGCTCATGTGGCTTTTCTTGGCTGCTTCCAGTTCTCTCGCAGGGTGTGTCAAAAACTAACCCAGCTTGAGAAGCTCAAGGATCGCTTGTTCCAAGACCCATCAGGAGTGGATTGCAGGGCTCTCTGGTGTCTACAAAGATCCCAAGTTTGCACTTAGAATTACAGAATCACAGAATGGTTTGTGTTGGAAGGACCTCAAAGATCGTGTAATTCCAATCCCTCTGCAAAGGGCAGGGAACCTTCCACTACACCAGGTTGCTCCAAGCTACATCTGGCCTGGCTTTGAACACTTCCAGGGGTGAGGCATTCAGAACTTCCTGTGTACTGTCCACACCATAATTGGCACAACTGTGAATTTGTTGGGGTGCTGCAGCATCCTGTTCAGTCAGGTGCCCTGGCATGGCCTGGCATTGTGAATCTTCATGTCTCCAGAACAAGGACCCCACCAGGATCTTGCTTTTGGCCTGTGTGCTTGGGTTTCCTTCAGCAGAACACAGCTGCTAGACTTTCCTGGGGGTTTAGAAGGGATGAGATAGCCTGTGCCTGTGACTCCACACCAGAATGTGGGAGGTACACATTTTGACTTGTAAGCTGGGAGTTGTTCCTGGATTCCATAGGTTAGACATGATCGAGACATGGTTTCTGAGAAGTGACTGAAGAAACTCAAATCTGTAAAGGAATATCAGCAAATGTCATACCACCTATTTTCCCCTTCAGATTCAGGTAATATATTTGAAAGTTTATCATGTTACTCGTATTTATCCCTGTATGTGCATATATCAGCATATCTGCTTTGTTTCCTGTGGGGGAGGGAAGGCTTTTCAGTTTAAAGAAGTTTTGGATGAAATACAGAAGCAGCTTTGGGAGCAGGAGTACACTGAAAAACATCTGACTGGCTTGTGCTGCTCAGCATTTATTATTAATGTGTGGGAAAGGAGGGCATTCACTCCAGTCCCAGTGCTACTAGGTTTCAATAGACAAAAATAAAAGTTTTGGAGGTCCATTTTTGCACACATTTAATGCATAAAAACTCAGGACCCAGGAAGGTCTTACTGCAAAGAAAAGCAGTACTGCAAAGTTTATCTTTTGGATTCACTGTGTGCATACATACATAAGCGTGTGTGGAAGCAAGAGAGCAGGGCAAGAATGTACATCATCTTCCCTAGGCTATTTTAGTAATTTAACTGCCCAGAAATCCTTAAAGGCACCTACTCTGTTTGCCATAATGGGAATGCAGGCTCCTTGTTTTATGAATTGTGTCTAAATTAGACTCCTAAGGCAGGCGAGTGACCCCCAGGCTGAGCCTTGTGTTAGGGGGCCCGGTGTCCCCAGAGGGCAAAGAAGGTGCCCCTGATTTGGGAGAGCCAGGCAGACAACCCCGAAAGGGCTGTGGAAGCCTGGGATCCAGCTAGTGCTTACAGGAGTGTTTTAAAGTGCACATCACACAGCTCTGCTGTAGCTATGGCCGTGTCAAGCTGTGTGGCTGCCCTGCACTGCCTCTGAGGCTCTGGGTGCCTGTCATGCACTGTGCTGAAGCCTGCAGAGCTGGGTCTTTTACTGCATTTCCACCCAACAATCTTACCAGCTGTTTTAGCAGGGCTTTTGCAAAAGAAACTTCTAAAAGGACTTCTTTTTTTATGCCTTCTTTTGGAAACTGCAAGACTAAATGAAAAGAAATTTCTCGTTATACCAAGACATGATAAATGCCCTTCCAAATAAATACAGATTCTGTCCTCAGTTTTCTATTTCCACGTATGTCTGACAGGATTCAACATCAAATGTTTGTTAACATATGTGGTAACATGCAAGATGTTAAACATCTGCAAAATCTTCTGATCATTTTTGTAATGTCTGAAAAGTTAGACATAGCTTGCAGGGAATTTCCACTGAAAAGAAACAAAATTTGGAGGACGTCCCAAATTAAGTCACACAATATTTGTTTGCCAATGCAATGGATGGTATTATAAGATGCCAAGATAAATTCAAATTAACATGAAAAATATGCAGTCATATTGGTTGTGGGTTTACATAAGTTGCTGGCACAATATGTTAAGAATTCTCAGATAAATAGTTGCCAGGAAAACAAAGTTCAAATGAAAAAAATAATAATTATATATAATAGATTTGAACAAGTGGCAGAGAAGAATGAAATTTTTCTTTAGTGAGATTCTTTTTCAACAAAGTACTTAAATATGGAGATGTATTCACAGACTGTTTCTAAAGTAATTAATCTCAAACCCCTTGTTTAAAATTTAAGAAAATTTGAGCCAAGATAAAAATAGAAAACACTATGAATTTCAACACAAAAATACAACAAATACAAATTTTTAAATACAGAAAAATGTTGCAATGAACATTTCTGTACCAAAATAATTAATTTATTATAAAGTTCCCAGGTGTCTTAGATGCATTTGGAAACTGTGGGTTGAAAAATAATTTTTAAAAAGGGCTATTGAAAGGTAAAGAGTAAAATTTTGAAAAACAAACTATTTTGTTTCAACTTGATTCTTTCATCTATAAAAATGAAAATTCAGATTTTTGATATTTTATAGTATAATGTTTACACTTAAAAGCATTTTTACTAGTTTTGTAGTTTTTATTAATGTAGCCACATAATTGAAACCACAGTCTAGCAAAGAAAGACTGAACAAGATCAAATAGTTGGCAGCTGAAACTAGGCAAACTTAGAAGCAGAACTAATGTTCAGTATTTTCTCAGTGAGGCTAATTTACCTTTGAGATAGTTCATGTAGCTGTGCAGTAGATTTTTCATCACAATAATTTTTTTGAAGTAAGGCTGTTGTTCTTTTTAAAAGCTATTTAAATGCTGTTGTGTTCCTTGGCTGAGCTACTTTATTCTTCATGGGGTACACCCTTTCACTTGATTGTCCCACCTGGTTTAATTGTTTCCTGAGATTTTAGATAATCACACATCCCTCTGAACTTTTGCTTCCTTAACCTAAGAGCATTTTTGGATTCATTAATTACAAAGTTCTAAAAATTCAGGCTTGGATTCCCTGGGCAGTATGTATATGCTGTTAAAAATATCTGGGTATTGATTTTCCGTGCTTGCTTTTGAGTTACTTCCTTTACTGTCTGTGATCTGAATGAAGCTGAGTGAGATTTTTTTAGCTTTGATTCTGAGCTGAATTTTCAAACACAACAGAACCTGCTGAAGTGTTACAGAGATGTGTTTGATATTCAGATCAATTAAAATGCTCCAAAGGGCTTTCTTGCCTCCTTCAGTCTTACATGTTTCTTGGTTTTCTTGAAATTGTACTATTCCTAGAATTTACAAATTAAAGACTGGCTTGCTTGCATAATGTTTTTAATGTTAGCAGCTTCACTCCTATAATATCTAAGAAAATATTTTGTACTGCAAGTCTGCATTCCTCAGAAACATACCTACTTCCACGGGGAGAGATGAGATGTCAGAGCCATACATTCTTTCTTCCCCACTTCAGTATTTTCTGTTTTTTCTTTCTCCATACCCTCATATTTTCACTCTAAGACCCCCCGAGATGGATGCTAAAATACTGATAAGACCTGTGCACTGCAAAAGCTGCTGGTCTCCAAGTCAGTAAATGTGAAAGAGATTACAATATGATGATATCTATTACCTAAAAGGTGAAACTAAGCTGCTGGTAGTAATAGAAAGTCATAGAGTCACAGAGCATGCAGAGCTTTATCATTTCTGTTGAACAACGTCATTATTCTTGGCTTTTAGATAGAAATTGTTGAAGGCGATGAGTTCATGTTCTATCAGATTTTCACTCAGGTATTATCCTTCTTGAAGATAGGGCTAGAAAGGTGTGATCATAGAGTGTAGTTCAGTTCTTCATATTGTTAAGTCTCTCATACCAAACTATTCCATGACAGCTTATTCCATGACAAAGGGCTGCTTAGGTGGATACTGTGGAAACCATGAAAAAGCACTCATAAAAGGAAAACAAAGGCTTCTAAAAGGGTGCAAGGCCCAGCACTTTTCTTGGCATATTACAGTCAATTGTAGTTGATTCTCATGGTTTTATTCAATTTCTCATTTTCCCTTGCAAGGCATATTTTTCCTCCAAGAGAGGATGACCCATGAAATGGCTCTGCTTGACCTACCCTAATCCCCACCACAACAATTTCAATACTTAATAAACTTACTCTTCCAAATAGTTGGAACTGCTGCTTTATTGTTTTATAGTCTTGGATTACGACCTGGATAGTCTTAATCTTAGAATCAAAACCATGCTTGGTAATGAGAGGAAATATCAGGATAAGCTTAATTAACTGTAGGCGGGCAGCTAAGAACACAAACATCCAGGAGCACGTCCAGTGAAAAAACTCTTTCTTGCCTACAGCTGGAGCTGAGAAATGGAAGGCTGTGTGTTTTTGGAGACACTGAATGTACAGTGAAGGAAAATAACAGTAACACCACACTTTATATTTTAAGCCACAAAATTTTTGTCCCTTCTCTGGGCACAACTGTACTATGGATTTTCACATCTGACTAGTTAATTGGTGGGGAGGAGGGGAAGCTTCAAAAGGGGATTCTGTTTGATTTACTCTGCTTTACACTTCTCTGTCATCAAGTAAGTAACTACAACTCCTTAGCAATATTTCTTCTAATATCAGAGTCACAATTTATGTTGTTTAGATTCTGCCAATCTCAAGCATATATTTTCATTTTAAGTTTTCCAGATATTTCTTATAGAAATGATGTTGAAACCTCGAAACTTGATTATGCATTGAAATTGGATTATGCATTGAAACTTTGGGATACTGAAATTAGGCTGAAGGTCCACAATGGCCACCAGTGGCACTGCTGTGGGGATGGTAGCAGAGGTGTTCCAATATGTACTAGCTGTGAATCTGTGTTCTGTGCAGCCAGGCAGGACCTCACTGGAATATTTTGAAGCATTTAGTTCACATTCATTTTGCTTATACCAACAGGATAATTTCTACCTCTGTGCAATGTATATGCCCATAATGATTTGTTTACAATGAGGTTACGACGAGGCAATGTGAAGAGACACAATGGGAATAATAGCTGTGTGGAGACAACAGGCCCTATCCATACAATCTTTCAGCTGTCATCTGTGTTCAAGTTCAAGGAATGTATCTCAATTATTTTCACATCATACTTTTCCAAAGAATGTTTTCCCTTTAGAAAGCTGCTGATCAAAATAACCAAAAGATAAAAATCAAGTTGTGCAATCATTTCCAGTTACAGCTTCTTTTTCCCCCCCAGTCTTTAATATTTCAAAACCTTGCTTTGAAAAACTAAAGAGCAAGCAAACAAAAGCTACAAAACCCCTTGGAACTTAGATTATATGTATGTGGAATATCTAATAATAAAATTAAGAACTGTGCAAATCCCTAAATACCTTTTAATTATTATTTGATTAAAAAAATTAAAGAGAATCTGGATATCTATGCCCTTATGTTTCCACCTTGAAATTATGTGAAGGGAGAAATATGTTGTGTCTCAAACCAGCCTTCCTGCTGGGCTACAGAGATACAAATACAACTGGATGAGATGATTACCCTCTGCATCACCCTAATCTAATGTTTTACAAGTCATCAAATCCAGGTATTTAAGCACCTGTTTGGCCCTTATCCTAGGTATCTGTAGAGAGGAGGAGAGATTAAATATATGCTGAACTGACTGTCTGTCTCCCATTGTGATTAAAAAGACATAACTGCCAGAGTCCATTTTCCACTCTGGTTTCAAAACCCATGAATTCAGTGGAATCACTCTGGATTATAAATGTCATCCTTGGGAGTAGAAAATGACCTTGTGTCCCTTTTCTTTCCACCACAAAGATCCTCTTTCCAGCTTTCCCATGTTGAGCAAGGACAAATTGGCACATGCTACCACTGCACATTTCCCTCCCAATTACCCATTTCCTCTCCTCTGTGCATTTTTGAAACAATGTGTCATGTTCTGAAACCTCACATACCTGAAACATTTGGAAACACTGAGCTCTGGATGCATCTGGTTATTAGATTTGAGATGGCTGCCCCTTCTGCGAGTAAAACCCTCACAACTGCCATAGGAAATTCCATTAAATTTTTCTCCTCTATGTTAAAATTTTGCCTCAAATATTTTACTGCTTTATTTATTTATTAATAAGTTTTGTAGTAGTCATGAAAAACACTACAGAAACTTAAATAAAAAATGTTATTTTTAGGACAAGGATATAAAACAGTCTTCCAGGTGAGAACATACATCCTCCACAGCTAAATTCAGTGGCAGAGTTTGCCATCCACTGTGGTGAATGCTCAGTGGCAGGTTATAGCCTTTGGGAAGCAGAACTATAGATGGATAGAAATAATGTTTTTCTGTATACTTTTACTGTGAAAATTTGTATGTGGCCATATGATCAGCAAACAGCTTATTGTAAATTTGTAGTGTGAACAGCTTGATAAACCCATTGGTTGACTTCAGCCTACTGATGTGTGACATCAAACTGACACACAGAAGGGCTCTTAGTATAAGCTTCATCCTCTGTTTTTAGGAACTAGTAGAACACTGTCTTTAGAAATGTCTTGACTCTCCTCTACTTGCTTGGAATAACATTTTTCCCATACCAGCAGAGTGTAAATGCTGGTTGCTAACTTAAATGCTGAGTAGCCTTGCTAGAGCTAGTAAACAAATTGAGCCTCATCAATTGCATGTCATCAAATTCTCTGTGTTCTTCTTTGTGTCTTCTATCAAGAGGCGTTCTTTCTTCTCTGAATTTTAAGCATCACACTATTACCACTTTGGATAAAAAGTCCCATCCAACCCATTAAAAGTTATTAAAAAATTATCAAGCATTGACTTATATATAATGTCTTCTGTTTATAATTTTTTTCCTTCAGTTAACAAAAATTTACTTTTTTTTTATATAAGGCAGATTTTACAAATTGTTATAAATAGAATTACCTTATTTTTACATTTTGCTGTCTGAAAAAAAATCTCAGTTTATTAATTCATTAGGTTGTAAGCTGGGGATCAGGTAAGTGATAGCTAAGGTAATAATTTGTGAGGAACTAATCTCCGGTTACAGCAATGGCAGCTTTTATTAACTATGAGCCAAAAGGCTAAGGATATGTCTGAACTAACTTGGATGGTGCTGTGCCTGCCTGTGACAAGCTGTGAATTTAGGGCTGAAATAAGTTTAAGGATAGTGGCAGAATGAGGAAACAGTTCACAGGAAGGGATGGAAGAGGTGTACTAAAATCTTGCACTACTTCTGTATCTATAGAGTATTACAGACTTTAATATTACAGACTTAGCTGAGTGGATGTCCTATTGAGGAGAATGGAAATATTTACACAGTTGGTGATTGTACTGTATCAGTATGTTGCTGAATTAGTCTTGAACATATTTAGGAAAAAAAAACCTAATTATTATCACCCTGGAAGTCTATTTACACTTGCTACCTTTTCTCATGGCCTAATGCCCAACAGCTGCACTAACAAGAGACATTATCAGCCCTAATTGTCCTTCACCTCCCTCCCTGGAAGGGACCAATCTGCTGACAGAGCCAGTGTAGTGTTTCATTTTAAAGGGCATTGGTTAGCTTAAATAGTGGGGTTTTGCTAACTTGGCTCTTTTAGACTGAAATTAATTAGGGTGCTTGCCAACCTTCACCCCTTAGGCCAGCTGCTTATGGGCTCCATGTGTGTTCACATCCTGAAGCACAGTGTAAGTAATATCCATGAGTCAATAGCAAACAAAAACTGAATTAGATAAAGGATATATTTTGAATATTAATTATAGTAATAACAAATATAATTGGGTAGCACAGTGGCCAAATAACAGGCAAAAGTCTATTAAATGCATTTTTTGTTGCTACACACAGTGAAAAGTATTGCAACAAGACCAGTAAAGCAAGCAAATGTGTTAACAAGGAGAACCAGTAATTTAGCCCCCTCAGCTGTCAAATCTGGATTATTCATGCAGAAGTTATTATGTATTAAAATATTTTTCTTTATGCATAAAATTAAGCCCTTGCTAGATTGTTAAAATGGCTAGACAGAAAAATGCCAGCTGTAGCCAGTTCTTGTACAACTTGGTATTTGTAACTGGTATTGGGGCTTAAAGGATCTTCCTCAGTTCCATGATGTGGAAGCTGGATTTTGAAAGCAGAGGACACTTCCTTTTCTGGGAATAGTAAGGATTTTTTTCCTGTTTTTTCTTTCCAGTGAAGAGCCTGTTTGTCTCTCATGTGCACTGGCAGATGGGGTGAGTGTGAAAACATTCATTTTTTATTTTTGCACTCAATGTTCACTGCAGCATATGGTAGCCAAGAAAGGAGTGAGTAGAAGGTGAGAGTGCTCAGTGACAGAGTGGCCTCCTGGAGAACCTGGTGGCCAGGGCCTCTCATGCAATGTGTTCCTTTGTAGTTTTCTCTGTGTTATAAGTTAACCTTTGCATTCTGGACCCGGGTCAGTTTGTGTCTTAAAAGAACTCTTCCAGAAAAGATAAATCTTACCCTAAATTCAGGGGACATATGCTTCAGAGGTCTAGGTCAGGGTGTAAAAGCTCAGATTCTTAAACTGGATTGAGGCTGGAGTGTTCAAAGTGGTGGGGCATTGCTCAGCACTCAGTCGTTGCAAGACTTGGAGATGGCCAAGCTCCACTTATGCAAAAATCTAAATGTCTCCTGTTCTTAATTTGGGTGTGCTGTTCCTCCAGCAGTGGTCACAGCTGGGGAATTCAGCAACCATTACCCAGTAATGCAGGGGAGGATATGTAGCTGCTATCAGCTCACACGGAGTGGTGAGCTGTGGGAAACACGAGTCTCCCAAACTTTTCTTAGAAGAGGACTGGGAAACTGCCATGCATCTGCCTGGAGCAGTGACTCATGGCTTGGGGTGCGTGGTAAGAGAACCCTGTAACTGTGGTGCGGAGCAGTCCTTTGCCTGCACAAATTGGACTCTGCCTCCCTGCCATCCCAGGACTTGTCAGTGCAGTTTAGCCACTGTCCTTGTCTCGATAACAGTTTAATTAATTACTGAAAGTGGCATCAGAAAGATTGGGATTGTTCCCCTCTCCTCCATCCCGGATTGTTCCAGAGCAGGGTAGTTGTGCTACTGTCAGGGATGAGATTTCACTTCCCCTTCACGGGAGGACCAGTGAATCCAAATCACCTGTTGCTGCATGAGAACAGTTGACATTCCTAAAGCTTTCAGTGGATGAACCTGCCAAAGACACTGAGAATCAGCAAGCGGCTGCTTTTGGAATAGTGCTTTTCCAATGATGCTGAATCTCTCATTAGCACCAGTCGCAGGTTCCTTGGGATTGAGTATCATGGAGGAAATCTGTTCTGCTTTGAGAAAAAAATGCATTGAGGAAAGCCAGCTAAGGGGAAAATTCAGGTTCTTTAGATGATGCAAACCCTGGGAAACAGAATTACAATATATACTGCATACACTAGATGGCAATGTAATACCTGCATAAAGAGGTTACCCCCGGATTCAATAAAAAGTGTTTTCTGGTAGGTATTGCGAGCTCTTTCAAAGTAATAACTTTACCTTAACTCTCTTACAGTGACCAAATATTCTAACAAGGGGTAAAACACAGGACCAATTTGGATCAGTAAAGGACCACTGAATTAGTGTCTTGCTTGTTCTCATTAGTTTAATAATTTTCAGAAAAGTGTATTTATTTGTCACAGAGCTTAATAATTATTTCAGAATGTAAACTCTGTTAGTATGTTGTTCGACCTTTGCTAGGTTTTCATCTCCTATCCTGGTTTGACCCCAGCTCAAATAGCTTTGAAACATCCTTCCCGTATATTCCCTTTAGAATACTTTAGACACTGCAGATGTTCCCTTTTCATTTCCTCTTTTTTTTGTCTGATGAGAAAAAGCCTGTGTAATAGCTTGGTAATGTTTCTGGGACATAAGGAAGCTCTGTTGCATGTATAACTCAGGTTCACCTCCTTCTCAGACTTTGCTGTGCCTCTCTGGATATAGGCAAGGTGTGAATAAACCTGTGATACTATTTGATTTAATACATACTGTACTGTACTTTAGCTTTTCATCTATTTAGGTGATTGCCTCATTCATCTAGAACCAGTGCTGAATATTCAGTAAGGCTTTGTACTATAGTGAGAAAATTCTTCTCAACTGTTTTGTGGTTTTTTTTGTTTTGGGTAGTTTTGATTTTTTTTTTTTTTTCCCATTGTTATCACTTATTTGTATCATATTACTGTTTAAATAAAATTTAAGGGACATCCACTCTCCTGAGCTTATAGCAGACATTCTAATTGATTCTTTTATAGCACTCCTGTCATTAAGAATCAAACAGGGAAATTGTGTTGCAGCTTTTGAATGATAACAGAAAAAGTTAATACTGCAATTCTAACATGTTGACCTCTTAATCTAAATTTAGATTCAATTCATCCCCTTTGCAGTTAGTTTTGTTGTGCAATCATAATTGAATGCTTCTTAGTGAAATTCTTGATGTTGTTTTCAGTCAATGAAAGATTATTGGGACATTCCATGTGGTTTTCTTCAGTATTTGTGGTGTCTGTGCATGAAGAGCTGCAGTAACAGAAGGCAACCATCAGTAATTCCACATGACCCTCAAGAATCCACCATGTCAAATATCAGGCTATATCCCAAGTAGCTGCTGAACTTTGTTTTTCAGGTTTTCATTTCCTATCTCCCAATTAATTCTTCTAGTATTTCCGCCCCCCCACCCACGCAGAACAGTCCCTCTCTCTCTCTGCTTATTATTTTTATTATTTCCATTCTGCCTTTTTTATTTACCTTTTCCTTCCTCCTATCTCACTGTATAGAACATACAGGGAATGGGAACTTAATATATTGATTTAAAGGGAATTAACAGAAATATTTAGATTTTTTTTTTAATCCTGGCTTTGTTTGGTATTACTATTTCTTTATACCTATGCTTTGACCCTGTCATCATTTTTTTTTTTTTAATCAACAGGGCAGGTGAATGTAAAAATACACATTGAAATACAGCAATGTGCAACACTGCCCTTCATACATGGCTAATCATGGTCTTCTCTTTATCCTGACTGTACCTGTCATGCCATCATACATGGTATGCACGATGGTATGACAGGCTGGAAAGGGCCTTAAAGATAATCTAATTCCAACCCCCCTGACATGGACAGGGACACCTTCCACTGGACCAGGTTGCTTAAAGCCACATACAACCTGGCCTTGAACACTTCCAGGGATGGGGCATCTTCCTTCTTGTGATCTAATGTGATGAAAGCTCCTGTGCCATGCTTCCTTCCTTACCCACTTTTCCAGCTAGCACCTGCTCTTGCAGTTGAGATTGACAGTGGACTAATCCTTGAACAGGGACTCCAATTACAAACCAGCATGAGTTTGTGTTGTGCTGCAGTATTTCTTCCCTCAGGGCTTTCTTTTAAGGTGAGGCAGAAAGTGAAAACTGAATTAATGCATTAATTTATGGAAAATGCTTTCCATATCTTGGTAGTATGGCCTTACATAAAAGTCGGCTGAAAATTCTCTGTGAAATCCTTTTGGTGTTTTTGATTGCTGAAGGGACCACAGAATAAATTCCTTCCTTCCTAATGCTGCACATACCATTGGGAATCTTTCATTGGAGACATTTTATTATTGTCATATTTTCAGCGAGTTAAAAATACAATTTTTAAAAGCCTATTATGTATATATTAAAAATATCTCTGCTTTGACTACAGCTGGTTAGAGAATGTATTTTAGCATCTGTTATTTGGTTTATGTTTTGATTTGACTCTGACAGAAAGTTGTTTTTCCTTTTGGTTTCTGAGTGAGAGATTATGTTAGTAGCCTTGGGTAAAAGATGTCTTCATACCTGCATATGGAGTAGAAGATGACTATATTAAAGGGATTAATTTTACATAATTAAGTTTTTTACACAACTGAACACCAGTCTTTGCTTGGGTGTAGAAAAGCAAGGCAACATATGCGAACTGATTGATTCACTCTATAATTTTGGAGCTATAATCTTATGTCATCAGAATATTCTGTATCAGACAAATTTCCTTGCCTTAGAAGCTACTGCACAGTTCCAGGTGTTGTAAAAGAGCAGAAGACATTCCAGATGTTATTGTATTTTAACATATAAAGAATGTG